>NC_134101.1:182416102-183666102 GCF_000715075.1 Nicotiana tabacum
ATTGCGGACCGCACAAAAATTGTGCGGCCGCAGAAAGAGAGATGCGGACCGCAAAAAAAATAGATTGCGGCCATAGTGATTAATCTGTGAACCGCAGAAACATTGCCTCGCGGCCCTAGAATCCCAGCTCCTGCAAGATGAACACTTCTATGGACCGCACATGAAATTATGCGGCCACAGAACCTTTCGAAGGGCATTTTTATCCGAAATTTTTAGCCCTGTCTAAATAGACGAGTTTCACAAAATTAAGTCAACTTTTGACATCAACAACTACAGTAGTCATTTCTCTTTGCTTCTTTTAGTAGTCTTTCATATTTTGGGACATTTTAACATAGATTTTATCATTTTAATTTTACAATATGAGTTTAATTAGTATCTTTTCTTCTATTTCTTGAATTTCGCATGAGTAGCTAGATTTTTACTAGGGTTGTCACCCAACCCTAGTGTGTAAACTTTATGGGTGTTTAATTTAATGTTTGTTTATGGTTGTGTGTTTATTATTTTGCCTTGTTCATGCTTTAATTTATGGAATTAATGGTTGTAAACATTAGTTCATGCCTATTTGACTTAGTCTCTACTTGAGAAAGAGAGACTTAGTCTAGGAAAACTTGGCTAACAAGAAATTGGGTCAATCGAGAGATTGATAATCCCAATTAAATGGTTCAACCTAGAGATAGTAATAACCCAACTTGAGCTTTTATTAACCGTTTTGAGCAATATTCATTTGGACTTGAGAAAGCCAAATTGGGTAAAATCACTCTCTGACCGAGAGATATTGAGTGGGTAATTGAGGGTTGATAGCTATAATACACCCCGATCAACAAAACAAGCATTAAAGTTTATATCTCATTAGGCAAATACCTAGGTGATGGTCATATCCCTAAGATTTTTACAATAGGTGGTTCAAACTCACATATTACAATATATACTCCTAACTCCCATATGTAGCTCCTTGTAAAAATCGACCCCAACTCTTATTGGATACTACTATTGAAATCGACCATTTCATATCCTTGATTTGAGGTGTGAATTGGACGAGATCAGGAGTCCTATTACCCCCTAAATATTTTTTAAGTGGAATAAATATCATTCTAGGTGCTGACATGTCATAGAGAACCAAACATTTGGCAAGTGGTGAAACATACGTGCTGTCACATGTAATTTCATATTTTATTTGCATTTTCTTCCTTTTTCTTTTCTTTTTAATTCGAAATGTATTGGATATATTATTTTGTATGTATGAACTTGAAAAATTATTAGATGTGCTGAGCATATTCGGACGTTGTTGAAATTTTAAAGTTTAGATTCAAGTGCTAAATTCATTCTAAATCCTTAGTTGTAGATGAGATTCGAAAATGACAAAAGAATTTCGAATTCACCATTTTTGAACTTTGAAAAAGCTTGAAGAACAAAATGGGTTTGTCAAAATTCTTGGTTGTTAGCCAAATTGATCACTGGGGTATGATGACGATGTTGTTGTAAAGTTGTAGTTGAAATTTTAGCTTGATTGGTGCAGATTTAGTCGTGTTTTTTGTTGAATTTTGATTCCAGAAATTAGATTTGGATATATTTAAAAAGGGTGATAAAATGGGGATGAAGAGTTCTTGAAAATCAACACGTGGCCATTTCGTATAGGTTAGAGCCTTTTTTTAAGTTCTCACGCGCTTGAATGTTGTTCTCACGCAGTGCTCCACGTCAGCAAAAAAGGTACAAAGAATTACGGAAAAAAAAAAGCTTTGGAGGGGGGGGGTAATAGGACCTCGCAAAAGTAAGATGTATCGTAGCAACTTCGAATATAGTTCAGAGGGTAATAATGCATTATCCCAAAAAAAACTAGGATTGCACATCTGGTTTACTACTACATCACGTTCAAAAGAAAGACCCAATTTCATTCGCAGAATGACTTTTCAAAATTTTTACAAGATTTACCGAAAAGTTTTGTTTTGCGTAAAGATAGAAATATATTTAAAATAATACTTTGAGGAGATTAAAATCAAAGTTTAAATGATTTTTCTTAGGAAAATGCATAAGAATCTCTCTGACCTATAGCCGAATTTTCAACTACACACTTATTCTTGCGTGGGTCCTATTACCCTCCTGAATTATTTTTAAATGGAATTAGTGTCACCCTGAAATGCCACTACCACATATATGTTTGACGGTGAGATACACACACCTGACATATGTATTTCCCACTAATATCGTTTTTTCCTATCTACTTATTTTTCCAACTCATTTTTTGTATTTTTTTAAATTCTTTTTCCCTTTTCATGCTTCCCACCTTCTTCCATCCCCCAACCCCCAACAAGTGAAGAAGCAAAAACTTTTTGATTGAAGAAGCATATCGAAAAATGGTGAGCTCCTAAAAAACTTTATGGCAATCAACAATCAACAACCAAATTCCTCTTCCTTATTCTCTCTTTTACGTAAATTTGATTAATTAATAGAATAGGACTCCTCTCCCTCAGCTCACTACCTGAAGCAGTAAAAGGCCGAAGACCCCAATCGGGAAATGGCGACCATGGCCAGAATGTTTTTGCAACTAACAATCAAAACCCTTCTTCTTATTCAGTATTTTGTGGGCTTCTTTTGGGTTTAATTGAAAATTGATCTTGGGACGAGATTTTTTCATTCCTTTCTATGAGAAGCAATTGCAATTGAAAATTTAAAAGTAGTGAGTAAAGAGATTAGAAATAACAGTAATTCTCTATAAAGTGTTATGAAATATGGAGAGAAAAGAATAAAATCTTCAACTCGATCTCGCTGGAAAATATGGAGAATGCCGAAGCTACTTTTCGGTCCATCGATAAGTAATAAAACTGTAGAAAAGAAACGGAAAAGAAAAATAAAAATAAGAGAAAAGAAAAAATAGAAAATAGTATATATTATAAAAATTAAATTTCAATATCCTCTCTTTCTCACTCTCCCAAGGAGGGTGACATACACTCTCTTTTACACATCACCACAATTCCATTTAAAAATAGCTCAGGGGTAATAGGATCTCCCGCAAAAATAAAGTGTTTAATTAAAAATCCTGTTATTGATGAAGAGGTACTTATGCATTTTCCTATTTTTCTTCTATTTCAATTTGTATGGCAACATTATTATTGGAGAAGTCTTCTTCTTGACCAAACTTTTCTTTTAAATATTTTGACTTATTATCTACTATGACCTATAATATTTTTTTAACTAGTTCACAAATATATAACTTTATTTCCAAAAACTCAAAGAATCAAAATTTAATATTTCATGCGAGGTGCCACATAAAAACGGAGGAAGTAATATTATTGGTACATGTGAAACTACATGATATGAGCTACCCTAATGGAGAAATCCAAGGAAATGAAAGATCGAAGATCGAGTATTGAGGGACGACAATGTTTGGTGACAAGGATCAATGGCAAGCTTCCAAGAATGAGGTTTAGGTGCTCGAGCATAATCCTGAAACACTAGACATTCACCCAGCGAACTATATATATATCTGACTACTCATTTTATCAATAGAAGCGTAACCTTCAATAGAAGAGGACCATAAAATGATTAGTCAAGACGGAAAAAAAGCGAGCTCCTACGCATAAACAGAGCAAGAAACCTGTGCCCACAAGAGTGAGAAGCCACTAGGAAGAGAGTCAACATGAAAAACATCAGAGTACTTGAAAAGGCAAGAACATTCAAACACAAATAGTATAGAGAGAGACAACTCATCTCTATTCCTTTAGTAACATTCAGCGAGATGCAAAGGGAGACCCTTCCCACGCGCTGTCAGGCAGATGTAGAGCTTCGACTATGCGTCCCTCAACCAGCAGCTTTTGTTTACATTCTGTATTTATTCTAAAAAATCATCAAACATGTACAAATTTCTAATTTATAACTCAATAATTCAAAAGAAAAATAAATATTCTCAACTCATACACTTCAAATCTTGTTCGAATATGCCCTTCTCGATCTCTTTTTTTTCTTAATTTCTTAAATCTTGTTTGCAAATTGAAGCTACCCTGAAAATAATCAAGCAACTATATTCACATTTCATAAGATTGACTTATTAGTACTTTACCAGGACCATTCTTTTCCTTTTTACTACTTTGGATGTTTCCCATTGATATTGTTATAAGATCAAATCCAGTGACGCATTGGAGACTTTGGCACGAGGCGGTAGTAGCAAATAGAATCAGTACTTGATGAAATTGTCCTTAAAGCCCGTTTGGATTGGCTTAAAAAAAGTGACTTTTCAGTAGAAATAGCTTTTAAGCCAAAAGGCAATAAGTTGGAGTTGCCAGACAACCAACTTATTGCTTTTGGCTTGTTTTAAGCAATTTTTAACTTATTTTAATCACTTTTTAACTTTGCCAAAAACGAAAAAAAGAAGCTAAAAAGAGCTTAAAAGTTAATTTGACTAGCTTAAAAGCCAATACAAACACCTGTCACGACCCAATTTCCCCTCTGTTGGGTATCGTAATGGCGCCTAGTCTTATGGACTAGGTAAGCCTAACATTTACTGAATATCAACAATAATAAGAAAGACTAACAGTCTCGATATAGAAATCTTTATAGAATTTACAATTTTCCAAAACCGAAAGTACAAGTTATAAGCTCTACATAGTTTACAACAACTTCTAAATACAATTGTTTGGAAATAAGTAAAACAGTGTGAATACAAAATTAGGAAGGTGACTCCGAAGCCTGCGAATGCAGCAACAGATTTACCTTGAGTCTCCACAGCAACGATCCGTATAGCTACTAACAAACAATTACCTGGATGTGTATAAAAAAATCTACATAAGTGTAGTATGAGCACACCATAGCGGTGCCCATTAAGTATCAAGGCTAACCTCGGTGGAGTAGCGACGAGGAACAGTCAAGATACCTATCGGTTTAATAATCTGACAAGTATAAGTATAGGAACAACAAAACATGATATCTACATAAAGACTACGCGATATGGCTAACAATACTGAAATTTACAATAAGGAAGGAAATAACAAGTAACAGCGGAATACCATAATAAGGACACAGACGAGTGAACGGAATCACAACCTAAATCCGAAATCACAAATATAATAAACACAAATAATAATTCTGTCACACCCCTTTTTTCACCCTCACTTAACCCTTTTAAAATAATAAAAAGATTTTGAAGCTCAAAAGGGTTTTCAATTTGAAAAGTGACAAAATTGTGTTTTAAAAGATATTTCAGAGTCGTCACCTGACATTTGGTTTCGGTGTGTTAGGTCACCGTTTAAAAACAATTTTCCCTTTTAAAACACTTGGGACTCTAAAACTAAGTCTGCGCCAGAAATTCTAGATAAGGGGGTTCATTTGACTCGGGGAGAATGTGTTAGGCATTTCCCGAGTCCCATAAAAGTCACAGTTACATACCCGATCTAGTTGGCTTTTAAAATATTTAAATCGAGGTAAAACACACAAAAAGAAAATAAACAATCAAAAGAGGCTCAAGATCTTTCCACTTAATAAAAGAAAGATAAAAATAAAATTGAAATAAGAATAAAAGTACTACGAGTTCGCTTTCGGCCTCCAATTACAGAATACTACGGGGCATTCCCCGGAATAAAATATATAAAAATACTTCGGGGCATTACCCGGATAAATATAACTAAGGGAACGACCTATCACCTCAAAACTAACAAAAATCATACGGCTTGCCTACCCAACTGACGGCCTAAATATGCTCCTGGCGATCAAATTAATGAAGCAATTCTTTTACTTTGAATTCCCAAACCCACTATCCATTGTTTCCTCTAACTAATATGTATTCAACATCAATTATACAGGTTTTCCTAGATCGATTCAATCAAATAAATTTTTTGATCAATTCTAACAACTACCTTGCTACCTTGATATATTAAACTAATAATAATCAAATACGATACACCCATCACATTACACATGAGAAGTACTCGTACAAAACAGAAAAAAAAGCATAAGAGGCAAACAAACATCATTAGTTAGAAATGAAATAGCAAAGTAGTAAAAAAATGGACCTTAATGTAGAGACGAAATTCCACTTCTGTTTTGCATTAGAGATAGTCCCCAAAACAATGATACTCGATCATAAACAGGGAGAAGCAATGGGAACTGCAAATCTGTCCGGAAACCTCAGACTACGAACTCAAACGACTTCAATGCCCCGATTTCGATACCACTCGGCAAAAACAGATTTCAGCCGCAACAACAGTCATGGCCGTCACCGGTCACCACATACGGCAGCGGCAATCATAGAAAGGACGAGAGCTGGAGAAATGGGGAAAGGGACTCGAGCGGCTCTTGGAGGAATTCCGTTCTTTACTTTGTCCGTGTGTGCGTGTGTTTGAATGTTGGAAAATTATAGTTCGAGGGTCGTTCATTTTGAAAAATTGGAGGCAGTAGTAGGCCCAGAGGAAGGGATTTTTCAGCTACCTCTTTCTTCTCTTATGGTTCATGGCCAATTTTGGGTCTGGTCTTAGAGATTAGGGTGGTGGTTCAGGAAATACTAAGGTGCCCTTTTCATTTGTGAGGAAGATCAGATGTTGAAGGGAATGGGGTTTTTTTGTGTGTGGGGGGGGGGGAGGGGGGAGGGCTACGACTGCTTCCTTAGCTTAGGAGGAATTAGGTTGGTTGGTTGATTGGTGTTGAAGGAATTTTCTTGGTTGTGAGGTGAAGAACATGGAACGGCTGAGAGGGGTTTAGGTCTCTTAGGGTCTTAAGGTTGAAGATGAAGAAGGTTTTTTTTAGGTTTATAAAATCTGATGGGTTAAGGTATTGGGCTTTAAAATTGGGCCATCTCTTTGGACCTTTTGAATAAAGACCAAACAAAACTAGCCTCAAATTTCATACTCTTTTTTCTAAAAATGATATAAAATTTATAATATTAAATAGAAAACTAATTCTAATTAATTAAAATAAATAATATTATATTGTAAACTATTTTGGTATTTTTCAAGATTTTATAAAAATAAATCCTATTAAAATAGAATGACTATAAAACATTAATGAAACTATTTTTGTAATTTTTATTTTTGTGATAAAATACAGTAAAAGAGTCAAAACTAGTTAAAATAGCGATATTAGACCTAGACTAAATATATAATCACTAAATGGTGTAAAATCTCGGGTAGGGTTACATGTCTACAGCTGCCCTTCTTTGATTGGAAATACGAAGAGTTTCCAGACAAAGAACGACGAGACAGGTTTTTTGACCTGACCCTTATTTAGAGAGACCAAAAACTAAAAGAAAGGAGAATGTGACCGAGCCCTGGTATCTGAGTTGCCTACATATCCTTGGCTATAAAGGAATCTGGCCACGTGTAGTTCAGAAGTAAGAAAAGCAATGAAGTACCGAGGTGGAGAGCCGATTCAGGTGCCGTCGAGGTTCCGGTCTGCGATTCCTGCCACTACATCAAAATTAAGAGGAAAAATTACAACAAAAATAAAAGAAAAACACAAGATTCTATCTACTTCTTGTCTTGAATCTTCTTTGAGTCTCCACTTGCTCCTTCAACATGAAACTAAAAATTTACCCTATTCTTCAGGTGGGCATCCTGCTGACTTGAATTTGAAGAAAACTAGAAGTTGACCCTGTTCTTCAACGGGCATCCTGCTGCTTGTACTTGAAATAAACTTGAACTTTGAGTAGACTTGAGCTTGCAAACCTTGTCTTTCGGGGGGGAGGGGGGGAGGGCTCGTGCTACTTCTGATTTGAACTAAAAATTGCCCCTATTCTCCAGGCGGGATCCGCTGTCTTTGACTTGAATCTTGAAAACTGAAAGTTGACCCTATTCTTCAGGCAGGATCCTGATACTTCTCTTAATTGAACTTGAAAACTAAATGTTGACCCTGTTTTTAAGGCAGCCTCCTGTTGTCTTTGACTTGAAATTTGAAAATTGAAAGTTGACCCTGTTCTTCAGGCGGGATCCTCCTGTTTGATTTTGACTTGAATCTTGAAAACTGAAAGTTGACCCTGTTCTTCAGGCGGGCTCCTGATGCCTCTCTGACTTGAACTTAAAAACTGAACGTTGACCATGTTCTTCAGGCAGTCTCCTGATACTTCTTGAACTTGAAAATTCAAAGTTGACCCTGTTCTTCGGGCGGGCTCCCGATGCTTCTCTAACTTGAATCTTGGAAATTAAATGTTGAACCTGTTCTTCAGGCGGGCTCCTGATACCTCTTGAATTTGAGAATTGAAAGTAACTCTAAAATGAAGTCCCTTGTTCTCCAGGTGGGCGCATGCGGCCAACTTAAAACTTGAAATGAAATTTCCTTGTTCTCTAGGTGGGCGCCTGCCAATAACTTAAAACTTGAAATGAATTCCCTCATTCTCCAGGTAGGCGGCTACGACCGACTTGAAACTTAAAATGGATTCCCTCGTTCTATAGGTGGGCGCCTGCCACTGACTTAAACTAAAATGAATTCCCTCATTCACTAAGTGGGCGCCAGCCAATGACTTGAACTTGAAATGATTACCCGCATTCTTCAGGTGGGCGCCTGCAGCTTGCTTAAAACTTGAAATGAATTCCCTCATTCTCCAGGTGGGTGCCTGCAACTTGCTTAAAACTGAAATAATTCTGAAATGAATTTCCTCGTTCTCCAGGTGAGCGTCTGTCACTGACTTAAAACTTGAAACGAATTTCCTCGTTCTCCAGGTAGGCTCCTTCCAATAACATAAAACTTTGAAATGAATTCTCTCGTTCTCCAGGTGGGCGCCTGCCTCTGACTTAAACTTGAAATGAATTCCCTCGTTCTCCAGGTGGGCGACTGCCACTGACAAAAAACTTTGAAATGAATTCTCTCGTTCTCCAGGTGGGTGCCTACCTCTAAGTTAAACTTGAAATGAATTCCCTCATTCTCCAGGTGGGAACCTGCCACTAACATAAAACTTTGAAATGAATTCCCCTGTTCTCCAGGTGAGCACCTGCCACTGACTTAAGACTTGAAACTTGAAATAAATTCCCTTGTTCTCCAGGTGGGCGCCTGCCACTGACTTGAAACTTGAAATAAATTCCCTCATTTTCTGGGTGGGCGCCTGCCACTGCCTTGAAACTTGAAATGAATTCTCTCGTTCTCCAGGTGGGCGCCTGCGACTTGCTTGAAACTTGAAATGACTTCCCCCGTTCTCCAGGGGGAACCTGCCACTGCCTTGAAACTTGAAATAAATTTTGAAATGAATTCGTCGTTCTCCAGGTGGGCGCCTGCAATTACAGCAAAACAGATAAAACAAGGAAAATCTTCTGCCCCAGTTTGTACCGGGAACATTTGTGAGTGTTAGTTAAATCCCATTTTTCAAGAGGGTCCTAAAAACTTAAAACTTAAATCCCATTATCCATGAGGGTCCTGAGAACTTGAAAACTAATCCCATTATCTAGGAGGGTCCTGAAAACTTGAAACTAAATCTCATTATCCAGGAGGGTCCAGAAAACTTGAAAACTAAATCCCATTATACAGGAGGGTCCTGAAAACATGAAAATTAAATTCCATTATCCAGGAGGGTCCTTGATAGGTTACAAGTACTTTGGGCATAAGTACTTTACTTTATGTTTTGATGATCTAGCAAACTTACCATCCAAAACCAGATAAGGAACCTGTTATACATTTACAAGACCTTAAGATCACAACGTTCCAGGTTGGGATCCAGCGTTAGATATAACTCAACTCTTCATAGTGGAAGGAACAACTGAGGGAACACCTTAAGATCACAAAGTTCCAGGTTGGGATTCAGCATTAGATATAACTCAACTCTTCAGAGTGGAAGGAACAACTAAGGGAACAAGTCCCTACCAGTTCCCGAGGAGACTGTATAAAGTCAACTCTCCAGCTGGAAAGTTGCTGCCTGCACACGCTACTGTACAGGAACAGTGCAGCAGTTAACTTTCTGTGGAAGGAGTTTTACCTACCTTGCTTACTTTATTGTAAGTGATGTCACACATGTATAAATACAATCAAGTAAGGTAAAACAACTTACTTCATGCGAGAACAAGATAAGGAATCTGATACAATTAAGTTCCTTACATTCAGAATAACTAATCAGATGTCTGGTTCAATTCTCAATGAAATCAGATAAGGAAAAAGCAGAGGGACCAGAAAGGGATCAGTTTCCCTCGTCATTGTACAGTCAACTCTACAGCTGTAAAAGTTGCTGCACTGTACTGTCTGGCAGACTGCTGCACTGTACCGTCTGGCAGACTGTTGCACTGTACCGTCTGGCAGCAGTACAACAGCACAGCTGTAGCTTGCTAAGGCAAAACTAAAGGGCACTTTATTGCATCATCCTTGATGACATAACACATACATATTATCAACATGAGGCAAGGAATTTCATCTCTTCAACACTTGCGAAATAAAAAGAAAATATTCTCTCAAGTGCTAGCCACAACCTCTCTCAAGAACAAAGCTGCTACAACCTCAAGGATCAGATCCAAAGATTGAAGATATCTTAAGTCCTTAGGTTTGTTGAGTCTTTGTTATTTGTTTTTCATTTGTAACTCCTACTTAGCTTAGTTAAAGCATTGTGTAGGAACCCCTTTGTAAAACCATAAACTTTATGAGTTTGTGTTGTGACTAGAGTTAGTCATAAGTTGAAGTCTTTGTAACTAGTGAGTGCCAAAGTGGCTTGTGGTAAGTGCGTCACAAGTTAGTTGAGTTGAAGTATTTGAATCTAGTGAGTGACAAAGTGGCTTGTTGTAAGTGTATCACATGTTAGTTGAGTTGAAGTCTTTGTAACTAGTGAGTGACAAAGTGGCTTGTGGTAAGTGTATCACAAGTTAGTTGAGTTGAAGTATTTGTAATAGAGTCATTACAAAGTGGCTTATAATAGTGTGTTTACAAGTTAGTAAAGTTGAAAGCCTACAAGTGTAGGTCGTGGTTTTTGTCCCCTTGAGTTTGGATTTTTCCACGTAAAAATCCTATGTGTTCTTTATTTACTGCCGAGTTACTGTGGGAACAATTAGAGAACCTGATTCACTATACTATTTGGTTTTACAGTCAATTTCTTACAGTGGGAATTGATAGAGAATCTGGTTCTTTATAAAGTCTGGTGGAAGCTTAGTTTCTATCAGTCTTGAAAACTACATCCCATTATCCAGGAGGGTGCTAAAAACTTGAAACTAAATCCCATTATCCAGGAGGGTCCTGCGAACTTGAAAACTGATCTCATTATCTAGGAGGGTCCTGAAAACATGAAACTAAATCCCATTATCCATGAGGGTCCTAAAAACTTGAAAACTAAATTCCATTATCTAGGAGGCTCCTGAAAACTTGGAAACTAAATCCCATTATCCAGGAGGGTTCTGAAAACTTGTAAACTAAATCTCATTATCCAGGAGGGTCCTGAAAATTTAAAATGAACTTACCTAAGCCATGCTCTCTTCCCTGAAGAGCCCTGCAGAAAGAACAAAATTCCTTGACCCTGAACCATACTTTTCCTTATGGAGGATCCCTGCAGATCAAACAAATTTTCTTGCCCCTGAAAGGTTCGAGCTTCCAAGCTTTGATTTGGACACAGTTTTCGTCCCTATTTCAAACAAAGAAAACTTTTGAGTTTAAAATGTGGTGGTTGGTTTGTGTCCTTGGCCTTGAGGGCTATTGCTCTTTCACTTTCCATGATAACTTTGATTTTCACTTGAAAGACCTTGCTTGTTATTGGTTAACCACTTTCTCTGTCAACCCTTATCAATGAAAACACCTCTGATACATTCAAGCCCATTACCTTATACCCGATATATTGCTCATGAATTGACATTCACTGAACCTTTACATTTCACATAAATCCCAAAGCACGTCGATTGTTATCAAATCAGCGCACATATTATTCTTTCCTGACTTATGCCTCTTTGATGTGCTAGCCAGATTCCGCTCTGTACAATTGGAAAGCTGGTAGAAAAATTTGAAGTCATTTCTCACTTGTTTTGACCAAACTGACTCAAAAAGAGGACTTGAACAAAATAAGAGGAATAGAGTAAGGGACAATGGAAAGACATGATATCTAACAAGAAAACTACAAAGTAAAAACTTATCAGATGTGGATACCAACTCTAATGACCATGACATGAATTTTTGGATTAATGGCCTAATCTATCAAGAAAGTCTAATGTTCAACTCTTATTGTACCTCTATGCCGTGAAACTAGGCTTCAATGCTCTAATTATCCTTTCTGATTCACGATCCTTATTCGACTTGTAGTACTCGAAGGGTTTTTACCATCAAGCCTCTCTCATTTTGCTCTTTCTCTCAACTCACTGTTGCCTTACGGTTCCTGCGAAGGTTTTCACCGATAAGACTCTCTCATTTTGTTCTTTTCTTCCTATTTCCTCTGGTTCTGCAGATGACAAGGCATTAATCATGGTAGAAATATCATATGCTCCTGGCATGTCTAACTTGGCAACCTCAAAGATTATCTGGAAGGTCTTTTTTGGACTGTAATGTGGCTTTTGGACAGGATTAGAAAGAAAGGATATCATAAAGGCTCAAAATAACTAAGACAACAGGGTTAATTTATTTACAACTTTTGAATCCATTTTAAAAACTTTGCCCCAGTTTCTAAAACAAGAGAATTTGATTCTCTCTTCTCTTTTTTTATTGAGATGGAATTTCTAAGAAAAATTTCTCCACTCTTGACTTTGTGGGATTATGAAATATTTTATTTGGTGTGACCGAACCGTAAGGCTGCCTACGTATTTTGTGGTGACAAGAATCAGGTCGAACGTAGTTCAGACAAAGTTGGTTTTTTTGTTGTTTTTCTTTTCCTTTTCTTTCTTTCTCTTTTTTTTTCTTTTCTTTTCTTTTTCTTCTTTTTCTCTTTTTTTTCTTTTTAAATTTTTCTTTTCGAATGAACTTTTTAAAACAAATTTATGGGGACCTGAACTTTTTTTTATGACTCTAACTTGATTCCAAAAGAGGGGAGGTCAAAGAAATCAACACTGACTCAAAAGGGTACCGAAGGGTATAAAGTGTTTGAGCAGCTGAAAGAGGGCCTCCTGATCTCTGAAAATTCCAAGTACAACACATGTAACTTGAGGATGAAAAATGAAGATCATGCATAATATTTCTTTTGCAGCTTCGACATTGATAGCACTGATATGCCTTCCATTTTCTTTAGTTCCTTGTCAAGTACAAAATTCTCGTTAGGTAATTTATTCTTCACAATGGATACCCTCCGTCAGTTTGGGATAAACTCTCTTGGCTTTGCCTTGTAACTTGAGATGCACTTGAACTCAAAATTGCTTGTTTCAAATTTTCTGGGATGCACTCTCTTGTAATTAATTTTTGTCGTCCTCTTAACTTCCCAAATTATCTGCCCCAGTTTCACACAATTTGGGCTTTAAATGATCTCAAAATGTCCAAATCTTTACTCATTTCCCACAAATGTGCCTCTTCAAAACTTGTTTCATTGTTTCATGATTAGACTCACTTTCAATACCAGACTGAGAATTATGCGTTCATGTCATGTCACTAGAGTCAGCATGAAAAGCACTATAAAATGAAAAGTGACCTAAACAAAAACTGACTAGAACTAACAGAAAACAAGAGATTGCATTAGACAGATGTTGAAAAAGGTTTGAACAAAACAAGCAAAATAGACATGAGTTACATCCTTGGAACAATCCTAGATAACACTAGACAAGTTACTACAACTAAACGAACTAGGCAAAATAAGAAGAAGAAGAAGAAGAAGGGTTTGAGCCACAAGACAATATCCAGATTACAATCTTGAAATAACCCGGACAACAAAAATGACAACAAAATAAACCACCAAAACTCGCCCTGGCTAGCCAAGAAAGGAGTGTCTTTCCTATTACCAAGCTTGACATCTTAGCGACTGAGTTCCACATTAATATTACCAGAACCTCCACAAATCTCCATCACGTTGATCTTAGCAAATAGCTTTTGGGTCCTTTTTGCCAACTTGTTCTTAAGATCAACCTTTGGAACCGAGACTGATAGCGCTGAAAACTTTGTATTAAGTGGCCCTTCAAGGGATTTAGAAGAGTTCTCATATTCCTTTTCCACACAAATCATGCCCACCATATACGTCTCATTATGAATAGGCAATGGACTTTGGCTAGTAGCTGATGCATTTGAATTTTGCACGATAATGTCACATACATCAATAAGCTTCTGGACTGCTCTTTTCAGATGCCAACACTTTTCTATGTCGTGCCCCGAGGAATTAGAGCAATATGCGCACCTTGAGAAAAATCAAAATTCTTTGAAAGGGGTTTGATATTTTTATCTGAATCAGCTTCAGCATGTCCAATTGCCTCAGTCTTTGGAATAGACTGACATATGATTCTCCAATAGGAGTGAAAGACTTTTCTCTTTGCTGCTGCCTTCTCATTTTGTACTACGGCCTTGATTGGAACCTCTTTCGGATAGGTGGTTGATATGCTTGTAGATGTGGGTAAGACATTTGTGGAGGCGGTGCAAGCCGTTGCGGGTTTCGTGGGTGTGGAGCATACGACGATGCATTATGGATAGAGTACTGGGAAGGTGAGGTATGACTTTAGGGATTTTGTGGATGAAAGTAGCATTGGTAAGGATTATCTGGAGTACAAGGATATTCATGGGGTCGGTATTGAGGCTGAAAGCATTGAGCAAGAACTCCCAATGGATCTTTTCGTTGGTGGGTCTCAACAACATCAAGGTTATTTTTGGGAAAGGTAGTTGGAGGACGAACGATGGAGCTACTAGGAAGAATATGGTAGATCATTTGACATTATGACCGGAGCTTGGGTAAGGGTAGCATCTAGGAAGCTAGATGGTGGCGGGGTTGGTGCCTTTCCAGTCATCCAGGCCTGATACATGTTTACCATGTGTTGTCTCAACATCCTTACCTCTTCAACTAACCTGCTATCCTATTCAACCAACTGCTTTCAGGTACCAGTATCGACCAACTCAACTCTGTTGTCGTCTGCCATTGCCTTCGACTTTATGTTGCAGGAAAGAGTTACCAGTTTAAGAACCGCAAACCAACCACTCGTCTGCTATAATGAAGAAAACAAAGAGGAACAAAATGAAGTCATCACGTTAGCGTTAGGACATTTAACCTAAGATAATCTCACACTATGTGCAATGTAACTAGTCATAGTTATCGATTCTAAAATGACTCCGAGGGTACGAAGGTCATATGGCGTTATCCCAATTTTACTCACATTGCCATTTTCTTCTTCATTTCCTCTCTTACGCTCCTTGATTTGCTCATTTCTTTCCTCTTTTTTCTTTTCTTATTATCACTCTTTTCGTTCCTCTTATTTCTCACATCCCACAACTTTTCTCTTTTTTTCCTTTTTTTTAACTTTTAAAAATGATTTGATCGAACCCTATGTAGGTTTCCTACATATGATGTCACTTAGGAATCAGATCAAGCGTAGTTCAGAAAAAAAATGGATAAAATAAACTAAAAAAAACAAAAATCTTTTTGGATTTTTCATTTATAATTTTTTTGGTTTTCACATACAAAAATAGGAAATACGATAACAAAAGACTCGACGAAGTCAACTAGACTAGGACACAACCTAAAAGAATCGATACTACTGGACAAGACTAGAAAGTAAAAGAAAACATGAAAAGAGACTCAAGAATATAAAAACAAATCTCCTCAAGTAGCTTCTGAATGCAGTGGTTCTGATTGGATGGTCTTGGGGTGTCTGTCATGCTTGAGCTCTATTAAATGGATCCATACATGAATGAGAAAATAAGACCGATGGAGTTAGTGACTCGAGACACTATGTGGACATATACAAGCCATGATTGGGCTATTTTTGCAAAATGGCCTATGTGGCCAAGGGTGACTATAAGTGTAAACTCAACAAAGATGACCTCTAAGGAAAATGCCTCACTAAGGCTTACATGGATTCAAACTCTCAATAATCGTGGCCCAAAATTAATTTGCAGAAATGATCCATTTTTGCAAAAACGACCGATATGGGCAGAAGTGGCTAAAGATGCAAACTCAAAAAGGACGGACCTTAAGATAGTGGTACACTTAGTTGTGTTAAGACATGGGTCAATGAAACACTTCACGAAAATGACCCCAGTTTGCAAGAATGGCCGATGTGGCCAAAAGTGGCTAGACATGCAAATTCAACAGGAATGAGCCTTAAAGTAATATGACACCTAGTTGTGAACCTAGGACCTAAGACATGGGCAACTGAACCACTTCTGCGAAAATGATCCCATTTTGCAAAAACAACCGATGTGGTCGAATGTGGCTAGACATGCAAGATTTGACTAAGACACTACGAAGCCAAAAACCTAAGACTCGCTAGAAAGGGGAGGAAGACCAGACCCTATGTGGGCTGCCTATGTATCCCACCCCGAAAGACGAGAATTAGGTTTGCGTAGTTTGGGAAGATTTGATCCGGGAGAGAAATTAAAAAAACTGATTTGGAGAACACATATTTTTTGTTTTTTTTTTTTTTGAAAAATGATGGGAAAGTGCAAAATCGTTTTGGTTTTTTTATTTTTTTTATTTTTGAAAAATGATGGGAAAGTGCAAAATCTTTTTGGATTTTTCATTTTCAGTTTTCTTTTCTTTTTCTTGAAAAGGTTGTCAAAGAAAAACATAACTGGGTCCTACTTGTCTCATTTTTACGCTTCACCCTCTATTCTTTCTCATTTACCCCCAAACTGTCATTTGTCCGTCAAATGACCTTTTTACCCTTAAGGAATGCAGCATGTAACACATAGGGATGATTAAATATCTTTTTAGGCCACGAGCCCACTTTGATGTAATTTGGATAGGCCTCCTACAAAGGGACACGGTGCCTGGGACCCAACCCTGCTAAGTGTAAATGACATGATGCAAATAAGCATGACCTAAAGGCTAACCTAAGTTTGGGATTCACCAGACAAGGCAATATCGAGGTGGCACGTGGTTGATGGCGGATGCTCTAGCTGTCCTCCCACTCCACACTCCCACGCTACCCCCGTAAAGACACCGGTGACTCACAAAAGGCCGTGTACGCTCAAACGTACTCCGGAAGACTTGTTGCAGAAAAAAGACTCAGGGTTATGCAAATAATGACAATTTATAAAGCAGTAACACATAAGGAAAAGAAATAAACAAATAACAAACAAAACAAGAAATAAAAAAAACTAAACAAACAAAGCAAATAAAAAAAACAAATACCTCAATCGAATATCCTAAAAGTCAACAAGATCAAGTATCAGCTCGAACCTGCAATTCCCCTATGGAGTCGCCAAAGCTGTCACACCTTTTTTTTCACCCTCACTTAAACCTTTTAAAATAATAAAAAGATTTTGAAGCTCAAAATGGTTTTCAATTTGAAAAGTAACAAAATTGTGTTTTAAAAGATATTTCAGAGTCACCACCTGACATTTGGTTTCGGTGTGTCAGGTCACCGTTTAAAAACAATTTTCCCTTTTAAAGCACTTGGGACTCCAAAACTAAGTCTGCACCAGAGATTCAAGATAAGGGATTCATTTGACTCGGGAAAAAGGTGTTAGACATTCCCCGAGTCCCGTCCCGTGAAAGTCACGGTGCGTACCCGATCTAGTTGGCTTTTAAATATTTAAATAGAGGTAAAACACACAAAAAGAAAATAAACAATCAAAAGAGGCTCAAGATCGTTCCCACCTAATAAAATAAAGATAAAAATAAAAATGAAATAAGAATAAAAGTACTACAAGTTCGCTTTCTGTCACGACCCCGGTTCGCCCTTCGTGAACTATCGTGACGTCACCTAGTATCTACGACTAGGTAAGCCTAATTTGCGGAAGAAAAACCAAAATTTTGCAGTAAACAATTTAAAATAGAAATAAAGCAGTAACAGTGTTTAAATGTGTCGCTCGGCATACACCAAGTATAAATCTCAAAACCAATATCCAAATACAAGACCCAGAAACCCACGAATCACAAGCTAAGATCAATACTACATGGCTCTAACTCCGGAATGTCTAATACGAACAGAAAAAACACAGAAGGGCTAAAATACTAAAAGCAGGAATGGAAAGGGACTTCTCGGTCTGCGGATGCGACAGATGTACCTCGAAGTCTCTAGAGCAGTCGCCTCCTTGAGGATGATAGGCCTGAGTAGAAGTACCTGGATCTGCACATGAAAAACATGCGCAGAAGAGGCATGAATACACCACAACGGTACTCAGTAAATACCAAGCCTAACCTTGGTTGGGTAGTGACGAGGAAGGTCAGGGACCTACTGAGATAAAATAAAGAATATGAGACATGACAGTATAAGATAAGCAGAACAGTTGAAAAACTACAGTAAGAATCTACACATGATAATAAGGAGTACAATAACAGAAACAAAAATAATGGCAAACACCATGAAGTACCACTCCTAACAAGGATGATAACCGGGGATCTTTCAGTATCCCGAGTATCTCTTAGTACCCGCAATATATGTTGGGGATCTCTTGGTATTCCGAGGATCTCTCGGTATCCTCAATGTATGCTAGGGATCTCTTGGTATCCCGAGGATCTCTCGGTATCCTCAATATATGCTAGGGATCTCTTAGTATCCCGAGGATCTTTTGGTATCCTCAATATATGCTAGGGATCTCTTGGTATCCCGCACCTCAGTCTAGATCATAAATACGTATAGGGGATCTCCCGGATGCCGTCCTGTAGTCCCAAATTAAAAACACATAGAAGCAACACAAGAATACTCAATTAAATGCAAAATTTCGTACCAAGTAAACGGTTAATTCTAGCCGAACATGTTTCACGTAATGTAATTAAGGCAGTTTAAGCAAATAGGCAATTAAATTAACTAAACATGCTTTTCTAAACTACAACAGGCTAAATTCGCAAGTAAAATAAAATAGGAAAAAGGAAATCAATTGAAATACTTAAAGTAAAACCGGATTTTCAACAATTAGCTCAAGTACGCACTCGTCACCTCACGTAAAAGTCATTTCAGTTAAAAAGTATATCATATCCTAAGGGGAAAATCCCCCACACAAGGTTAAACAAGCCACTTACCTCGATCCGGCTCAAAATCAACCCAACACCACGTCTTTTCCACGAGTACTCGACTCCAAATGACCCAAATCTATTCAATTCAATTGCATAATATAAATAACACTTCAAGTAACTGATTCTACAATTAAATTCTAAGCTAATACGCAAAATTATGTAAAATGACCAAAACGCCCCTCGGTCTCACATCTCGGAATTGGGTGAAATTTATATTTTCAGAAACCTCGTACTCTCACGAGTCTATGCATAACAAGAACACTGAAATCGGAGTCCAAATGACCCCTCAAATCCTCAATTAAAGGCCTCTTAAACTCAAGCCCTAATTACCCATTTTTCCCAAATTTCTCATCACTAATTAGGTTTTTACTCACATAAAAACGAGTTATGAAGTCAAGGACGTTACCTCCAAGTGATTCCCCTTTGTTTTCCTCAAAATCTCTCTCAAAAGCTTCAAACCCAGATGAAAATGGTGAAAGAATCCCTAAAATTCGCGAAGGCAACTATTTATATGTTCTGCCCAGCGATTTCTGCATTTGCGGCCCTGGGACCGCATCTACAGTCCCGCTTCTGCGGAACACATGTCGCATATGTGAATTTCACTTAACGAGCCAGCTTCTGCATCAGTGACTCTAAATCTGCAGATGCGATACCGCTTCTGCGGTTCCTGAAGAAAGGACCAAAATCCGCTTCTGCGACCCCTTAGCCGCTTCTGCGGCGCCGCATCCGTGGTCCCCAAACCGCAGATGCGAAAATACCAGAAGCAGCAAAAATACAGCAGCTCCAATAATTTCTCAAACTTTCCGTCAACCATCCGAAATCACCCTGAGGCCCCTGGGAGCTCAACCAAAAGCACAAACATCACCTAATACCTTATTCAAACTTGTACCAATCCTTAAAACCCCTAAAACAACATCGAAACCTCAAATTAACCATGGGTTTAAGCCTAAGAACTCCAAATTTCTCAAAATACGCTTTCGATCAAAAAGTCTACCAAACCTCGTCTGAATGACCTGAAATTTTGCGCACATATCCCGAATGACACAACGGAACTACTGTAACTCTCGGAATTCCATTCCAACCCTCGGATCAAAATCTCACTATCGGACCGGAAACTTCAAAAGTTCAACTTTAGGCATTTCAAGCCTAAATTAGCGACAGACCTCCAAAACACCATTTGAACATGCTCCTAACCCCAAAATCACCTAACGGAGCTGACGGAACCACCAAATTTTCATTCCGAAGCCGTCTTCACACTGTTCTAACTACGGTCAACTTTCCAACACTTAAGCTCTCATTTAGGGACTAAGTGTCCCAAAATTCCCCGAAACTCAAAACCGAACATCCCGGCAAATCATATTAGCTGAAATAAACTTGGGAAAAGCAGTTAATAGGGGATCTGGGCGTTAATTCTTAAGACGACCAGACAGGTCGTCACATCCTCCTACACTTAAGCATTCGTTCTTCCTCGAACGAGCATAAAGACATACCTAAAGTAGTGAAACGATGAGGGCAACGGCTACACATATCCTGCTCGATCTCCCAGGTCGCCCCCTCAACCGGCTGGCCCCGCCACTGAACCTTCACTAATGCAATGTTCTTTGACCTCAGCTTTCTAACTTGTCTGTCCAATATTGCCCTGGCTCCTCAATATAAGATAGATCCTTGTTCAACTGGACTGAACTGAAATCCAATACGTGCGATGGATCGTCGTGATAACTCCGGAGCATCGAAACATGAAATACCGGATAAACTCCTACCAAGCTGGGAGGTAAGGCAAGCTTATAAGCAACCTCCCCCATACGCCTCAATATCTCAAAAGGGCCAATAAACCTTGGACTCAAATTCCCTTTCTTCCCAAATCTCATAACGCCCTTCATAGGCGATACCCGAAGCTGAACCCGCTCTCCAACCATATAGGAAACATCACGAACCTTCCGGTCTGCGTAACTCTTCTATTTGGACTGGGCTGTGCGGAGTCTATCCTGAATCACCTTAACCTTCTCCAAAGCATCCTGAACCAAATTTGTCACCAATAGTCTAGCCTTACCCGGCTCAAACCAACCCACCGGGGATCTACACCGTCTCCATATAAAGCCTCATACGGTGCCATTTGAATGTTGGACTGATAGTTGTTGTTGTAAGCAAACTCCGACATTATCAAGAACTGATTCCAAGACCCTCCAAACTCAATCACTCATGCACGAAGCATATCCTCAATAATCTGAATAGTGCGCTTGGACTATCCGTCTGTCTGAGGGTGAAATATTGTACTCAACTCTACCCGAGTACCCAACTCATGTTGAACGGTCCTCCAAAACCGTAATGTGAACTGAGTACCTCTATACGAAATGATGGAAACTGGAATACCATGTAGACGAACAATCTCCAGGATATAAATCTCCGTCAACCGCTCCGAAGAATAAGTAGTACACACAGGAATGAAATGAGCGGACTTGGTCAGCCGATCCATAATCACCCAAATAGCATCAAACTTCTTCAAAGTCCATGGGAGCCCAACTACAAAGTCTATAGTGATCCGCTCCCACTTCCACTTTGGAATCTCTATCTGCTGAAGCATCCCACCCGGCCTTTGGTGCTCATACTTCACCTGCTGACAGTTGAGGCACCGAGCTACAAATCCAACTATATCTTTCTTCATCTGCCTCCACCAATAGTGATGCCTCAAATCCTGATACATCTTCGTGGCACCCAGATGGATGGAATAACGCAAACTATGGGCCTCCTCTAGAATCAACTCTCACAGCCCATCAACATTGGGTACATAAATCCGACCCTGAATCCTCAATACCCCATCATCACCAATAGTCATATCCCTAGCATCACCGTGCTGAACCTTATCCATGAGGACAAGCAAATGAAGGTCATCATACTACCGCTCCCTGATATGATCAAATAAGGAAGACCGAGAAACCACGCAAGTTGGAACCCGACTGGGCTCCGAAAGATCCAATCTCACAAACTGGATGGCTAAGGCCAGAATATCCATCACCATAGGCCTCTCTGATGCTGGTAAATAAGCCAAACTCCCCAAACTCTCTGCCCGACGACTCAAAGCATTGGCCACCATATTGGCCTTGCCCGGGTGATACAAAATAGTGATATCATAGTCCTTTAGCAACTCTAACCATCTCCTCTAGCACAAATTTAGATCCTTTTGCTTTAACAAATGCTGCAAGCTCCGATGGTTAGTATAAATCTCATAGGAAACCCCGTATAAATAATGGCGCCAAATTTTCAAGGCGTGAACAATGGCAGCTAACTCAAGGTCGTGAAAAGGGTAGTTCTTCTCATGTATCTTCAACTGTCTGGACGCGTAGGCAATCACCCTACCGTCCTGCATCAACATCGCTATGAGGCCAACCCTCAAGGCATCACAATAGACCGTATAAGACCCCGAACCTGTAGGTAGTATCAAAATTGGGGTTGTGGTCAAAGCTGTCTTGAGCTTCTGAAAGCTCGCCTCACACTCCTCCGTCCACTGAAACGGAGCACCCTTATGGGTAAACCTGGTCATAGGGGCTGCAATCGATGAAAACCCCTCCACAAAACGACGGTAGTAGCCCGCCAAACCAAGGAAACTATGGATCTCGGTAGTTGAGGATGGTCTGGGCCAACTCTGCACGGCCTCTATCTTCTTCGGATCCACCTGAATACCCTCCCGCGATACCACGTGGCCTAAGAATGCCACTAAATCCAAGCAAAACTCACATTTCGAGAACTTAGCATATAACTTCTTCTCTCTCAAAGTCTGAAGCACAGTCCTCAGGTGTTGCTCATGATCTTCCCGACTCCGGGAATACACCAGAATATCATCAATAAAGACAATGACGAACGAGTCAAGATACGGTCGAAACACATTGTGCATCAAATGCATAAAGGCTGCTGGGGCATTGGTCAGCCCAAATGACATAACAAGGAACTCATAATGACCATACCGAGTCCTGAAAGTAGTCTTCGGGATATCTGGCTCCTGAATTTTCAACTGATGGTAACCTGAGCATAAATCAATCTTAGAAAACACCCGTGCACCCTGAAACTGGTCAAACAGATCATCAATATGAGGCAAAGGATAACGGTTCTTCATTGTAACCTTGTTCAACTGGCGATAATCAATACACATACACATAGAACCATCCTTTTTCCTCACAAACAAGACAAGAGCACCCCAAGGTAATACACTAGGCCAAATAAAACCCTTATCAATCAATTCTTGTAACTGATCCTTCAACTTCTTCAACTCAGGAGGAGCCATACGATATAGAGGAATAGAAATGGGCTGAGTGCCTGGCAACAGATTAATGCCAAAATCAATATCTCTATCAAGCGGCATGCTGGGAAGATCAGCTGGAAACACACTGGGAAAATGTCGTACTACTAGAATTGAATCAACTGAAGAAGTATCAATACTGACTTCTCTCACATAAGCTAAATACGTGTCACACCCCTTCTCAACCATACGCTGAGCTTTAAGAAAAGAAATAACTCTATTGGGAGTGTAATCTAAAGTACCTCTCCACTAAACACGCGGTACACATGGCATAGCTAGCGTCACGATTTTGGAATGATAATCAAGAATAGCATAATGGGGCAACAACCAGTCCATGCCCAAGATAATATCAAAATCAACTATGCTAAGTAACAATAGATCGGCACTGGTCTCAAAATCACTAAGAGCAACCAAACACAACCGATAAATGCGGTCCACAGCAAGAGAATCTCCCACAGGAGTAGAAACATAAATAGGGGAACTCAAAGAATCCCGAGATACACCCAAATGCGGAGCAAAATAAGAAGACACATAAGAGTAAGTACAACCTGGATCGAATAGAACCGATGCATCTCTGTAACAAACCAATATAATACCTATGATGATAGAATCGGAGGCAACAACCTCGGTATGGGAAGGAAGGGCACAGTATATGGCTTGGCCTCCCCCTCTAGGGCAACCTTTACCTCCCCGACCTCCACCTCTAGCTGGCTGAGCAGGTGGGGTAGCAACTGGAGCTGTAATCATAGCCTGAGAACTCTGCAGGGCATGCTGTGGCTGAGAAGTCTGTGGAGGTGCACTCCTCCCAAGTCTAGGGCAATCCATCACCATGTGGCGTGTCTCACCACACTCAAAACAAGCTTTGGGAGGACGTGGTGGCTGCGACTGACTAGGGCCAGGTCTGCTGGACTGACCTCTGAAAGCACGCCGCGTAGGAGGCGCGCTAGATACCGGTGGTGCATAATAAGGCTCCTGAGGCCTAGGAGGAGCTGGAGCAATAGGGTGACTCATATAACCCCTACCATGATGACCTGCAGCTGGGGTACGGGCACCAGAATAATGGCCTGAATCTCAAGACCTCTTGGCCTCCCTCTCCTCTCTCTCCCTAGCATTCATACCCTCAATCCTCCTAACAATGCTCACTATCTGCTGATAGGAAATATCCATCTCCAACTCACGAGCCATACTAGATCTGATGCTGGGAATAAGCCCATCAATAAACCGGCGAACCCTCTCGCGAATAGTAGAAACCAAGGCTGGTGCATGCCTATCCAAATTGGTGTAACGGATAGCATACTCTGAAATAGTCATAGCACCCTGGCGCAAATACTCAAACTCTGTGCACCATGCATCCTTGAGGCTCTGAGAAATATACTCTCTCGGGAACAATTCTAAAAACTAAGTCCAAGTCAGTGAAGCAGCCTCATCCGGATTGTCTAACTCATAAGTGCGCCACCACTCATAGGCGGCTCCTCGAAGCTATAAGGTAGTGAAAGAAACCCCGCTTGATCCTGAGATACCCATGGTACGGAGAATGCGGTAACACTCATCAAGAAATCCCAAAGCATCCTTCAATGTTATACCACTAAATACATGAGGCTTGTACTTCTTGAACCTCTCAAGCCTCAACTACTCATCCTCAGAAGTAGCAACCCTGTCCTCGGGCTAAGCTAGTAATGCAGGCGGTATAGGAATAATCTCAGGGACTTGATCAACATGCACTCGCTGCTCAGGAGTGCGGGCGGCGGGAGTCTGTGCTCCTCCCCTGGTCTGAGATGTAGTTGCAGCAAGGGGAAGCAATTCTGCCTGAGCCAGAGTGGTGTACATGCTCATGAACTGTGCCAAAGTCTCCTGAAGAGCTAGAGTGGTAGTAGCAGTAGGCGTGTTAGATGCCTGGACTCTGGCTGGATCCGCTGGTGGCACCTCGGCGGCAGCTTGCGCAGGTGCTCTAGCTACGCCACGTGCACGTCCTCGACCTCTACCTGACCCCGGCCTCTAATGGCTACAGTAGGGGGCGCGGGTGCGTAATAATCTTGAGTAGCACGTGTCCTCACCATCTGTGAGAGAATAGAAGATAGAAGTTTAGAATGGTGATGTCAAAATATCGCACGACAAGGAAATCAAATGAAGTGGAATTTTTCCTAATGGTTACATAGCCTCTCGTAGATAAGTACAGACGTCTCCATACCGATCAACGAGACTCTAATAAACCGACTTGTTATCCATGACTCCTATGAACCTAGAGATCTAATACCAACTTGTCACGACCCCGGTTCGCCCTCCGTGAACCATTGTGATGGTACCTAGTCTCTACGACTAGTTAAGCCTATTTTGTGAAAGCAAAACCAAAATTTTGCATAAGTAAACAATTTAAAATAGAAATAAAGCAGTAACAGTGTTTAAATGTGCTGCTCGTCATACACCATGTATAAATCTCAAAACCAATATCCAAATCCAAGACCCGAAAACCCATGAATCACAAGCTAAGATCAATACTACTTGGCTCTAACTCCGGAATGTCTAATATGAATAGAAAAAAACACAAAAGGGCTAAAGTACTAAAAGCAGGAATGGAAAGGGACTTCTCGATCTGCGGATGCGGCAGATGTACCTCGAAGTCTCTAGAGTAGTCGCCTCCTCAAGGATGATAGGCCTGAGTAGAAGTACCTGGATCTACACATGAAAAACATGCGCAGAAGAGGCATGAGTATACCACAACGGTACTCAATAAGTGCCAAGCCTAACCTCGGTTGGGTAGTGACGAGGAAGGTCAGGGCCCTACTAAGATAAAATAAAGAATATGAGACACGACAGTATAAGATAAGCAGTACAGTTGAAAAACTACAGTAAGAATCTACACAGGATAATAAGGAGTACAATAACGGAAACAGAAATAATGGCAAACACCAGGAAGTAACACTCATAACAAGGATGATAACCGGGAATCTCTCAGTATCCCGAGGATCTCTTAGTACCCTCAATATATGCTGAGTATCTCTTGGTATCCCGAGGATCTCTCGGTATCCTCAATGTATGCTAGGGATCTCTTGGTATCCCGAGGATCTCTTGGTATCCTCAATATATTTTAGGGATCTCTTGGTATCCCAAATATCTCTCGGTATCCTCAATATATGCTAGGGATCTCTTGGTATCCTCAATATATGCTAGGGATCTCTTGGTATCCCGCACCTCAGTCCAGATCATAAATACG
The DNA here is from genome assembly GCF_000715075.1 of Nicotiana tabacum. Taxonomy (NCBI): domain Eukaryota; kingdom Viridiplantae; phylum Streptophyta; class Magnoliopsida; order Solanales; family Solanaceae; genus Nicotiana; species Nicotiana tabacum. Next base: position 182,442,548 of record NC_134101.1, read on the forward strand.
TACAGGGGATCTCCCGGGATGCCGTCCCGTAGTCCCAAATGAAAAACACATAGAAGCAACATAAGAATACTCAATTAAATGCAAAAATTCGTACCAAGTAAATGGTTAATTCTAGCCTAACATGCTTCACGTAATGCAATTAAGGTAGTTTAAGCAAATAGGCAATTAAATCAACTAAACATGCTTTTCTAAACTACAACAGGCTAAATTCGCAAGTAAAATAAAACAGGAAAAAGGAACTCAATTGAAATACTTAAAGTAAAATCGGATTTTCAACAATTAGCTCAAGTACGCACTCATAACCTCACGTACAAGGCATTTCAATTATCAGATATATCATATCCTAAGGGGAAAGTCCACCACACAAGGTTAGACAAGCCACTTACCTCGAACCGGCTCAAAATTAACCCAACACCACGTCTTTTCCACGAGTACTCAACTCCAAATAGCCCAATTCTATTCTATACAATTGCATAATATAAATAACACTTCAAGTAACTGATTCTACATTTAAATTCTAAGCTAATATGCAAAATTATGTAAAATGACCAAAACGCCCCTCGTGACCACATCTCGGAATTGGGTAAAATTTATATTTTTAGAAATCTCGTACTCTCACGAGTCTATACATAATAAGAACACTAAAATCGGAGTCCAAATGACCCCTCAAATCCTCAATTAAAGGCCTCTTAAACTCAAGCCCTAATTACTCATTTTTCCCAAATTTCTCACCACTAATTAGGTCTTTAATCACATAAAAACGAGTTCTGAAGTCAAGGACGTTACCTCCAAGCGATTCCTCTTTGTTTTCCTCAAAATCTCTCTCAAAAGCTTCAAACCCGGATGAAAATGGTGAAAGAATCCCTAAAATTCGCGAAGGCAACTATTTATATGTTCTGCCCAGCGATTTCCGCATTTGCGACCCTGGGACCGCATCTGCGGTCCCGCTTTTGCGACTTTCACTTAACGAGCCAGCTTCTACATCTGCGACTCAAAATTCGGAGATGCGGTATTGCTTCTGCGGCTCCTAAAGAAAGGACCAAAATCCGCTTCTGCGACCCCTTAGCCGCTTCTGCGGTCCCCAAACCGCAGATGCGAAAATACTAAAAGCAGCAAAAATGCAGCAGCTGCAACAATTTCTCAAACTTCCCGTCAACCATCCGAAATTACCCCGAGGCCCCTGGGACCTCAACCAAAAGCACAAACATCACCTAATACCTTATTCAAACTTGTACCAATCCTTAAAATCCCTAAAACAACATCGAAACCTCGAATTAACCATGGATTTAAGCCTAAGAACTCTAAATTTCTCAAAATACGCTTTCGATCAAAAGTCTATCAAACCTCGTCCGAATGACTTGAAATTTCGCACACACATCCCGAATACACAACGGAACTACTGTAACCCTCGGATCAAAACCTCACTATCGGACCAGAAACTTCAAAAATTCGACTTTCGGCATTTCAAGCCTAAATTAGCTACGGACCTCCAAAACACCATCCGAACATGCTTCTAACCCCAAAATCACCCAACGGAGTTGACGGAACTACCGGATTTTTATTCTGAAGATGTTTTCACACTGTTCCGACTACGGTCAACTTTCCAACACTTAAGCTCTTATTTAGGGACTAAGTGTACCAAAACTCCCCGAAACTCAAAACTGAACATCCCAACAAATCACATTAGCAGAAATAAACTTGGGGAAAGCATTTAATAGGGGATCGGGGCGTTAATTCTTAAGACGACCGGCCGGGTCGTCACACTTTCGGCCTCTAATTACAGAATACTACGGGCATTCTCTGGAATAAAATATATACAAATCCTTCAGGGCATTCTCCGAATAAATTTAACTAAGGGAACGATCTATCGCCTCAAAACTAACAAAAATTCTAAGGCTTGCCTACCCAAGTGATGGCTTAAATATGCTCCTGGCGATCAAATTAATGAAGCAATTCTTTTACTTTGAATTCCTGAACCCACTATCCACTGTTTCCTCTAACTAATATGTATTTAACATCAATTTTACCGGTTTTCCTAGATCGAATTAATCAAATAATTTTTTGATCAATTCTAACAACTACATTGCTACCTTGATATATTAAACTAAGAATAATCAAATACGATACATTCATCACATTACATATGAGAGTACTCATACGAAGCAGAAAAAGCATAAGAGGCAAACAAACATCATTAGTTAGAAATGAAATAGCAAAGTAGTAACAAAATGGACCTTAATGTAGAGCTGAAATTCCACTTCTGTTTTGCATTAGAGTTAGTCCCCAAAACAATGATACCCGATCGTAAACAGGAAAAAGCAACGAAAACCGCGAATCTGTCTAGAAACCTCAGACTACGAACTCAAACGACTTCAACACCCTGATTTCGATACCACTCGGCAAAAACAAATTTCAGCTGCAACAACAGTCATGGCCCTCGCCGATCACCACATCTGGCAGCGGCAACCATAGAAAGGGCGAGAGGTGGAGAAATGGGGAAAGGGATTCGAGCGGCTCTTCGAGGAATTCCGTTCTTTACTTTGTCCGTGTGTGCGTGTGTTTGAATATTGGAAAATTATAGTTGGAGGGTCTTTGATTTTGGAAAATTGGAGGCAGTAGTAGGCCTACAGGAAGGGATTTTTCGGCTGCCTCTGTCTTCTCTTATGGTTCATGGCGGATTTTATGTCTGGTCTTAGAGATTAGGGTGGTGGTTCAGGAAATTCTAAGGTGCCCTTTTCATTTATGAGGAAGATCAGATGTTGAACGGAATGGGGTCTTTTTTGTGGTGGTGGTGGGGGGGAGGAGGCTACGACTGCTCCCTTAGCTTAGGAGGAATTAGATTGGTTGGTGTTGAAGGAATTTTCTTGGTTGTGAGGTGAAGAACATGGAACGGCTGGGAGGGGTTTATGTCTCTTAGGGTTTTAAGGGTGAACATGGAATGGCTTTAAAATTGGGTCATCTCTTTGGACCTCTTGAATTAAGACCAAACAAAACTAGCCGCAAATTTCATACTCTTTCTTCTAAAAATAATATAAAATTTATAATATAAAAAATAAACTAATTCTAATTAATTAAAATAAATAATATTATATTGTGAAACTATTTTTGTATTTTTTCAAGATTTTATAAAAATAAAAATCCTAGTAAAATAGTATGACAAACAAAATATTAATGAAACTAATTTTGTAATTTTTATTTTTGTGATAAAGTAAAGTAAAAGAGTCAAAACTAGTTAAAATAATGAAATAAGACCTAAACTAAATATATAAGCACTAAATGGTGTAAACTCTCGGGGAGGGTAAAAAATTGCATGTCTACAAATTCAGCAACTACGACAGTTTTCACATCAGGCCTTAGCCAACAAACTCCGATCAATTAGTCAAATCCTTCATATATAAATCTTTCACCCATAAGTTTTCAAATAGAAATTCTTTAGAATATAATCCTTTCCAATAAAAATATTTCGAAATATACTTCCTTCACATAAATATCTTTCGAATATAAGTCACCTTGTGTCACCTCATCTCACAATCATACAATACGGGTCTCAATATCTGAACCCTAACACTAGGCATCTTGTGCCCTCATCACACCTCATAACCACACTGATGACTCACGTGCTATATAGAGCCATTGTCTCATGGAAGATAAGTAAACAAGGGTGTGCGTCTATACTCAGCAATATCAAGAAAATCTTTTATCCGATAAGGGTACTTAGCTATATGTATATTTGTGCAAGTGTCCTAGCATAGTTAATACCAGCTAGTAAGCATAAGGAAAAGAACGAACAACACGTAGAATGTTTACAAGAATGTAAGCACCGAAACCAACGGCTTAGAACACAGATATAACAACAGGGAATCTCCCAGGATACTGTCCCGTAGCTCCAAACATAAATGTGCAGGGGGATCTCCCGGAATACTGTTCCGTAGTCCCAAAATAAATAAGCAATACAGGGGGAGGATCTCTTGGAATACTATTCTGTAGTCCCAAAGCAAATATGCAGAATAGGGGGATCTCCAAGAATATCGTTCCATAGTCCCAAAGTAAATATGCAGAACAGGGGAATCTCCTGGAATACCATTCTAGTCCCAACGTAAATATGCAAAACCGGAAGATCTTCCGGATTACCATTCTGTCGTCCCAAAGTAAATATGGAACACAACCAATAGAGATAACAGTTACATCATAGCAGAAACCTCGTGCATCACCACAACAAGTACAATAGCAACAATGACAATAATACAAAGTACGACAAGTAAATCAACCTAAGAATTTTAAATCACAAAGAAACGGTAGAATTCATTCACAAGGAATAATCACAGTAAAAAATGCTAGGCGTAAAGAGAACAACTCAACAAGGAAGGAACTAATATGCCACAACAATTCCACAATATACAGTTCGGCAACGAGAAAACTAACACGAGTCAGATAGTTCTAAATAAGGACAAGTCAACTAAAACATGGATATCTAGACTTCTGTTAAGGTTGGGCAATTACGAAGAATATTCCACAGTTCAATTAAAGATAGACAACGGAAAGATAATCATAACCTCAATTATGACTAAGCAATTAAAGTATGAGATGATGATAATTTTAAATAAAAATAAGTAGTTGTGAAAAAATAACATGACAATAGAAGAGGTAAAATCTTCAATTAAGTCAAATGGGCAATAAGAGAGAATCCTAAAGCAATTAATTCTAAATTTGAGTATGTAGAGGTGAAACTAGTAAGTTGGAACTCTTTCATACACAATGAATATAAGGACCTAAGAACCCTAAAAGGCTAGTTTTCCACAAATAAGTCCGAGTACGCACTCGTCACCTCGCGTACACGGGCTACAATCAACATAGAAGACTCAAATCTTAAGGGAAAATCTCCCACACGAGGTTAGGCAAGATGCTTACCTCAAATAAGACAAACCGATACTCTAAAATGAACTTCTCGGGTAAAATGACCTCCGGACAGCTCAAATCTAACCAAAATAACTTCAAAGCACAAATAAAACTCATAAGAAACTATTCCAGATCATAAAGTCTCAATCTTTAATAAAATTCAAAAATCGGTCCAAAAATCGACCCCTGAGCACGCACCTCGGAGCCCGATAAATTTTACAAAAATCGAATACCCATTCCAATACGAGTTCAACGTACAAAAATTATCAAATTCCGATACTATTTGATCACTCAAATCATGATTTTTTTATTTGTGAAACATTTTACAATTTTCCCCCGAATTCTCCTTTAGATTCTCATGAATTTTATGTTAAATCTAAGATATAATCACAAAGTATAGTTGGAACTTGGTTAGAGACACTTACCCAATGATTTGGTATGAAAATCTTCTCTCAAAATCGCCCACCCTCGGACCTAGGGTTTAAAATATGATAAAATGAAGTTAAGTCCCGAAATGAGAGTCTTAATACCAGCCTCAGATGTTGCATTTGTGACATCAGGATTGCAAATGCGACATAAGTATCGCAAAATGCGAAAGCTGGCCAGCTCTGATCAGGTCGCAAATGCGACATGAGACTCGCAAATGCGAGTTTTGAGATGTTCGCAAAAGCGACAGTTGCGTCGCAAATACGGAGCTGCCTAGTCGCAAATGCGATGAAGTTGTTCGCAATTGCCAACTCCCCTGCCCCAGCCCAGCGTCGCAAATGTGAGAATGATCTCGCAAATGTGGTTATCGCATTTGCGAAGAAATCCTCGCAAATGCGAGAACAGAGACACCAGCACGACTGAACCTTCTTCCGACACTCCGAAACGCATACAAAACTCATCCGAATCCCCGAGGCTCCATGCCAAACATCCACACAAGTCGGAAAACATAACACGAACTCGCTCGCACGATCGAAATACCAAAATAACCTCTAGAACCCCGAATCGGATACCACAACGCATGAAAATCACCATGAACTTCAAGAACTTCTAGAATTGCAACCACGCGTCCGAACCATATCAAATCAACTCCAAATGACACCAAATTTTGCAGGTAAGTCCCAAATGACAAGACGGAGCTGTTTCAACTCTCGGAATCGCATTCCGACCCCGATATCACAAAAGTCAACTTTGGGTCAAACTTCTCCATTTTCCAAACTTTAACTTTTCGAACTTTCGCCGAAATGCCTCAAATTACCCTACGGACCTTCAAATCTGAATTCGAACGCACGCCTAAGTTCAAAATTACCATACGAAGCTGCTGACATCATCCAAAACTCATTCCAAAGCCATTTACACAACAGTCAAATTCCCCGGTCAAATTCTCACCGCTTAAGCTTCCAAAACTAGATTCCTTATTCCAATTCGACTCTGAATCATCCGGTAACTGAATTCAACCATGCACGCAAGTCAATACACATAATATGAGTTGTTCAAGACCTTACGCCACCGGACGAATATTAAATTCTCAAAACGATCGGCCGGATCGTTATAATACTCTCTTGGCCAAGTTTGTTCCGACTATTCTGATTTGTGAGGCGGTAGTAGCAAATAGAAACTATTGTTCGCAAACCTTCTCGGATACCTATAAGTACAAATTAAAGTAATGATCATCTGGTCATAAACAATTTTCATGTTTATTTTTTTAAGAGTCAAAGTTAATTCATTTTAACTAATTGTTTCAAATGTATATTATGTAAAAAAATTGATTATCATGGTACTTAGATATAGTTCTAGAGCTATTTAATTTTACATTCATAAATGATGATTATTCAACTTTACATTCACAGATAATTTATCAATTATCAAATTCCGATGCATTAATTAGTCAGTGACTTTCAAGAAAACTAGAACTTTTAAATTTTGAAACTGGAGAATTTAGCTTAATTCGAATTAATGAACGAGGATGTTCTTTTCATCTAAGGAAATATATCGAGTTATATTAAGAACTCAACTGGAGAATTTTTCTAGAATTAAGGGAGCGTTACTTTTTTTGACGTATTTTAGGTGTTGGTGTTTGGTATAACTGTAACATGTACAAACATTTTCTCGATATATATTTTTCGTAATGAAATGTTTTCTAAGTGGTATACTGTTAGTGTTTGGTAAAACATACAATATTTCTTGAATTTTGTTTCTTGATAAATTATTTTGTAAGCGATGATCTATTTTCTATTGTTAATAACAAAAATTTAAGTGAAAAAAGTTAAATTAAATTAAGAAAATAACTTGTAACTCATTTCTTATTTGATCAACATAAACTCTTTTGGTGAGAAAAAAAAACATACCGTACTATTAGAACTATTTAATTTAAATTACCTAAAATTATCAACCCACATACCCCGTCCCGTCCCCAACATTTTACAATTTTCATAAATTGTCTACTTTTTTTTTGGGGGGGGGGGGGGAGAGGAAAAATGAATGGTACGCTGCTACTGATGGGGTTTGAACCTTCCACCTCAACTGCAAAGGACTCAGAACTCACCAAAGGAGTTAGTCTACCTTTATCTTCAATTATTACACATAAAAAAGTTACCTATTTAAACGACACTTCGAAGAAAAATGTTAAATGGATAAGCATTTTATTTTATATTCAGAAGGAGATAATTTCTGGACTATCTTTAGTTGAATGACATGACCAAAAAAAAAAAGTTGAATGACTAAAAATTGTTGGCCCAAGCGAAATATGCAGGCCCGTGGTTATTTTACTCCTACGGCCCATGTTTGAAAATCTCTGAGACTGTCAACTAGCATAAAACTCAATGCAACTGCTGGAATTTTACCCCTACAAAACTATGGAAAACTGCCTCATCCTTGCTTGCCACTCTCCAAAAGTGAAAACTCGGACAATCTGGCCTAACATATGGCCTAAAATAACTCAATTTACTGTTATTAGCGTGATCCATCCTACTTCGGCTAAATGACAGACGATATTTGCTAAAACATGTCTATATGTCTCAATTTCTCTTCTTCTTGTGCATTGACAATTATAAAATTTTAACACTGTTAAGTTAAGGTAACTACAGCGACAAGTTACTATCTATAGTAATCGTAGTTTTTGAAAACAAAATAAAATAAATAAAATATTATAACCAGTTAAATGAATTGATAGCGTAAAATTATATTTGCGATGTCAAATCCTATTTTTTGGTCCAATTTCTAAGTGTCATGCTAACTCAAACAATCATTTATTTCTTTATCCAATCGGGAGAATGGCACAAAGTAAGATATTTTTGAGTCATTGTTGATTTTTGACTCCGGTAACAAATTTTTTTGAAAAAGAGCACGACGCAAGATTTTAAAGCACGCTCGCTAGAATTTTAGCAAGTTATGATGATTGTCATAATTTATGACAAAATCCTGATGATCACCGGTATTTTTAGCCACAATGCTAAAAAATCTGGTGAACATTAGGATTTTGCTAAAAATCCCGATGGATCATCAGATTTCTTAGCAATAGTCTTAGGAATTAGGATATGCGCGATATATCTAAAATATATCTAAAATATATCCTAATTTTACATCTTCTGATGAAGGCTTAAAGTGTTTAAGTTTTGCTGGGATAACTCAAAATTCAAGATCCCCTATGTATACGGTCGAAACCAGGTACGCCTATTGAGTGACCAATCGATCGAGGCTGAAACATGGCAGGTCAAAGCTCGAGGTCGGGTTATATCGAACCAAGGCGTGAAATTAGATCGCCGAGCTCATGACTCAGAGACTGAACAAGATCGAGGGAAACTTACCGAGCCAAATAACGGAATACCGAAATATCCGCAATCGGTCGAAGATCACGGCAGAAATCTCGCAATGTATCAAGAAGAGGCCGATTAATTAGTAAATCATGAGATTTTTTACCTTATATAGAATTGTACCAAGAGTAGAACTCCCCTACTATATAAAGGGGGTTCTGTTCGTTTGTGAGGGACACTATAACACGCACAAAGAAAGCAATATACTGATCATTTCTAGTTCTTATTGTCTTATTGTTCAGTTCTTACATTAGTTGAGACGTTTCTTGGCTCGAGGGTGATCAAACTCAGAGGCTAAGGCTGTTCAATTTGTGTAGCTTGCATTTATTTTATTATCGTTAATTTGAATATTAATCTGTCTTCTTAATTTGTATCAAGTTACATAATGTATCCTTAAAACCGCGTACAAATTTAATTGTTATCAAATTTTAAGGATAAACAGTTTGGCGGCCACCGTGGGCTAAGCATAGTAGTGATTACGTGGTACAAACTTTTCATAAGGCACACTATTTTACACTTGTTCGTTGGAGTATCTTTGATTCCAAGGCCAAAATATCGAACTCTTCATCAGCACCTATACACGTTGACAATGATTTCGGCAACCACGGCGAAAATAATAGCATAGCACCAGGGAACGATGTACCCCCGTTCGATCTCGACGGAGTCTCTGTTGTAGATCCAATCGATGTTAACTCACATGTAGCCATCAACGAAAATTTGGCCGCTGATCTCGAGGGCAATATTCGTAGGGATGTTCGATTAGTTGCTCAGAGAACTTATGGCGGCTAAGATGGTGGGATCAACCTGAGGGTGATCTTCGAAATGTTGCAGGCTCAACAAGCAGTGATAACCCAGCTCCAGAACCAGAATCGCCCACCGAGTAGGATTGACCCCGAGCCGTTCTAGGAAGTTGTTCATAGAGTTGAGTGGGTCTCAAGGTAATCGAACGATAAAGAACCAGGGACCAATCATGTAATCATGAAGATGCTCAAAGAACTAAGAAAACGAATTGAGTCAGGGGAAAAGAACATCGAGGCAAACGATAAGAAGGTGGAAACTTACAACTCTAGGGTCGGTCAAATCCCGGGGGCACCGCCGATATTAAAGGGCCTGTATTCCAAAAGTTCGTGCAAAAACCCGTTCCCCTGAGCGCAGCTCCCAAGCCAATCCCCATGAAGTTCCACATGCCTGAGATTTCTAAGTACACTGGAACGACCGATCCAAACAAACATGTCACCTCTTACACATATTCTATCTAAGGGAATGATCTAGATGATGACAAGATCGAATCTGTCTTACTAAATAAATTTGGAGAGACCTTGTCAAAGGGAGCTATGATATAGTACGACAACTTACCCCCTAATTCTATTGACTCATTCGTTATGCTTGTAGATTCTTTTGTAAAAGCACACGTCGGGCCAGTAAGGTTGAGACCAGAAAGTCGGACCTTTTCAAGGTAAGGTAGAAGGACAACTAAATGCTCAGAGAATTCGTGTCTTGATTCCAAATGGAACAGATGGACCGACCACCGGTCGCTGATGATTGGGCCGTTCAAGCTTTCACCCAAGGACCAACAGTTAAAGCAGAATCTGATGTGCATAATCAGTACCAATCAAAGATCAGGGTCGAAGATGATCAACTTGGAACTCCTTCTAGGTCCGTTTATTCTGTCAAACCCCTCGATAGAATCAAGAGGGATATTGACCGAGAATCGAGCTTGAATAGAGATCGATACCAGCCATATAATGGAGATGATATGAGTAGTGGATCTGGGAGAAATTCTGTATGAAATGAAAGGAGATGTGATCAAGGCCATAACTCTCGAGGGCTCATGAGCAAGAACGGTTTCGACATTCCTATCGGACATAAAGAAGCACCAGAGTACCAAAATACAACTTTAATGTTGATGCAGCTGACATTGTACCGACTATCGGACGCATCAAAGATACCAAATGGCCTCGACCTTTAAAACCCGATCCAGCCCAAAGAGATCTCAACAAAATGTTCAAATATCATGGCACCCATGATCACAGAATGGAGGATTATCGACAATTGAGAGAAGAAGTAGCCCGGTTATTCAACAACGGGCACCTTTGGGAATGTTTTAGCGATCGAGCGAAGAATCATTTCAGAAACAGGGATTCCAATAAACAAACGAGCAAGAACAACCTCAACACGTCATTCATATTACCATCGAAGGGGTCAATGTTGCTTTAGGTCCGATGTTTAAGAGCACCAAAGTATCAATCACGAGGGAAAAATGGACTCGAGACTACATACCAGAAGGAACTTTATATTTCAACGACGAGGATGCAGAAGGAATCATGCAGCCCTATAATGATGCACTGGTAATATCTGTACTTATGAATAAAACTCAAGTTAAACGTGTGTTAATTGATCCAGGTAGCTCGGCCAACATCATTCATAGAGCAACTCGGCAACTCGGTCTATAGGATCAAATCGTGCCTGCGGCCCGAGTACTAAACGGATTCAACATGGCTTGCGGAAATACTAAGGGAGAAAAAATATTACTGGTAAACATAGCCAGAACTACCCAGGAGACCAAGTTCTATGTAATCGAAGGAGACATGAGGTACAAAGCCCTGTTCTGGAGACCATAGATCCACAACATGAGGTTTGTGCCCTCGACCCTTCACCAGGTATTAAAATTCCTAACACCAGAGGGGTTTAAAATGATCTATGGGGAGAAAGCCGCTTCAAAGGAGATGTTTGCCGTTAAAGAAGTAATTTCAATATCAACACTCTCATCGACAAATGATCCAAGTTCGAAGTCAAAATAGGAAGCCAAATAGCAATCACCGGTGTTGGCCTCAACCAAACCAGACTAGTAGGGGACCGACGAAGACGATGATTACGGGTGTCCTTGATCCTTCATAGCCCCTGATGATTTTGTTGCTACCAAATCAATGGTTGAAAACCAGGAGCAGGTCATAATGATCGAATACCAACCCGATCAGAAGGTATACCTGGGCACGGGGTTAACCCCTGAGCTTAGGAAAAAACTCATTCAATTTCTTCTAGCTAATATGGATTGTTTTTCTTTGTCCCATCTTGACATGATAGGTGTGACGACTCGGCCAGTCGTCTCATGAGTTACCACTTTATTTCCCCCATTTCTGCTTCTTATTGCTTTGTCTATCTGTTCTATGTGATCGGGTTGGTTGGCTTGGGTTCGAAAAGGTTTTGAGAAGGTTTGAGACACTTAGTCTCTTTTGAGGAAACTTAAATTGGAAAAGTTAACTGAATGTTGACTTATGTGTTAAAGGGCTCGGATGTAAGTTCTGATGGTTCGGATAGCTTCGGGAGGTGATTTGGGACTTAGCAGCGTGATTGGAATGTGTTTTGGAGGTCCAGAGTAGATTCAGGCTTGAATTGGATTGTTGGCATTTTCCGGTTGGTAGGTGAGATTTTGATATAGGGGTCGGAATGAAATTCTGGGAGTTGCAGTAGTTCCGTTGGGTCATTTGGGATGTGTATGCAAAATTTCAGGTCATTCGGACGTGATTTGGTATGCTTTTTGAATAAAAGCGTAATTCGAAAGATTTTGAAAACTTAGGCTTGAATCCAAAGTATTTTGGTTGATTCGATATTGTTTGAGGTGTTTTGAAGATTGGTATACGTTTGGATGGTGGTATATGATGTGTTAGTGCTTTTGGTTGAGGTCCTAGGGGCCTCAGGGTGATTTCGGATGGTTGGCGGAAAGATTTGGAGTTGGTTGTGACAGCTGAAGTTTCCCATTGTTGTCATAACCGCACATGCGCCTTGGGGACCGCAGGTGCGGTCTCGTTGAAGTGAGATTTGAATTGCAGAAGTGGACAGGGCCTGGGAAGGCAGAAACCGCAGAAGCTGTTGAAGAACCGCACCTACGGTGGCGCAGGTGCGGGTTAGGCATCGCAGATGCGGAGCCTGAGTAACTTGAGTGAAAATCGCAGAAGTAGTTCAAGGACCACAAAAGCGGTACCGCAGAAGCGGTAGAAGGGGCCGCAGATGCAAAATTCCTAGGCTAGAAGGTATAAATTATTTCCTTCGCGATTTTTAAGATATTCCACCATTTCTAAGTCGGCTTTTGGAGCTTTTTGGACGATTTGAAGAAGGATTTCAAGGGGATTTTATTGAGGTAAGGATTTTGGACCTAAAACTTGTTCCTATGGTATTATTTCACGGATTAGAGCTGTAACTAATGGAATTTAAGGGTTAAAATTGAGGAAACTAGGGCTTGGTATTGGATACCTAGACTTGAGGGACCATTTGTGGTCGGATTTTGGTACTTTTGATATGTATGAACTTGTGGGGAGATAAAGAATCTATTAATGTGAATTTTATCGAATTTTGAGACGTGGGCTCGGGGGTCGGGTTTTGGTAATTTAAGGATTTATGTTGTAAATTGATTATTTTCGCATGGGCTTCGTTTCCTTAGCATATTTTGATATCGTGATTCTGATTTTGGATAGATTTGACGTGAGTTGAGGCCAATTTGAGGGGCAAAGTTGTCGCGGGCTAGAGTTTGGACCGGACTAAGGTGAGTAATGATTGTAAACGTTGTCCTGAGGGTATGAAACCTCACATTACACATCATTGTACTATATTGAGGTGACGCACACGCTAGATGACGAACGTGGGGTCGTGCACTGTTGGGGATTGTGACTTAGTCCATCCCGAATGACTATTTTACCGCGTATTTGATTGAAAACTACTTTCTATCATCATGTTTGGAGCTGAATGTCATATTTGGGCCTCGTGCCAACTATTTGAACCCTTAGGGGATTTTTACTAATATTTCCTCACTGTTTTGACTTTATACTTGTACTCAGTCATGTTGTATTCTAATATTTTCATAACTCAGTCATGTCTACTCTGCTTTAACACTTAAAATAATATTTTAAATGATATTTTGGGTTGAGCCTCATGTTTTACTGTTGCCCAAGTGGCTTGTGAAAACTTTGACTAAGCAAGGCCGAGGGCCGATGTTCTGAGGAAATACCTGATAATGATTATGAGGCCGAGGGACTAAGATTTATATGCCATGAGGTAGCTTGTTGAGAGGCCGAGAGCTTATGTGATTATGCCACGAGATGGCTTGATATTGCGATTGGGCCGTAAGGGGCCCCTCTTGGAGTCTGCACAACCTAGTGAGCATGGGTACCCATTGTGATGTGAGATATAGATCGATGGGCTAGTTATTGTTCCATGTGTTGCCCGAGGGGCTGATTTCGTTGGTATTGTGCCCGAGGGGCATTTATTTATGTGTTTACCTTTTCTTTAGTTGCCTGTCTTTTACTTGCTTAACTGTTTAAAAAGGCATTTTTAAGAAGCTTACACTGAAACTAAAGTGATTTTGCATATTTTCACAGTTTCATTACTTTTACTGGCTTTTACTGCTTCCTTATAGCCTGTGATGTGCCTTACGTGATTTCTTATTTCTGAGTCTTTATTTATGATTATTACTAACTGAGTTGGAGTACTCATTTTACTCCCTGCACCCAGTGTGCAGATTCAGGCGCTTCAGGTCTTGCTGACGAGGGTTGAGAGCTTCCAGCAGATTCCGGAGTTCACGAGGTAGATGCTCGGCATTCGCAGCCCCGTGTCCCCCTCCCCAATCTCATTTCTTGTCTCTTATTAGTGTTCTGTAATAATTTGAGTAGACTCTTTCAGACTTGTAGTATTATTATAGATGCTCATGACTAGTGACACCCCGATGTCGGGCTATGTTGGTTTTAATTCCTCAAATTGTACTGTTTCACCTTATCTATTTGGGATATTTATTATGTTTAAGACTTAATACTTATTATTTTAATTGCTTAAAATGGAAGTGGGGATGTGTCGGCTAGCCTTGTCTTTACGAGAGGCGCCATCACGACCGAGTTCGGGTTTAGGGTCGTGACAAGTTGGTATCGGAGCCTAGGTTACATAGGTCTCACGAGTCATGAGCAGGTTTAGTAGAGTCTCGCAGATCGGTATGGAGAAGTCTGTATTTATCCTCAAGAGGCTGCAGAACCTTAAGAAAAAACTTCATATTCTTGAAATTCTTATCGTGCGAATCTGTTGATCCGAGTACTAAACTTCTGTTATTCTATTCTCTCACAGATGGTGAGGACACGCGCTACCGGTCAGGATGGATGACCACTAGTACCACCACCTGTGGCCACTAGAGGCCGAGGACGCGGTCGTGGTCATGGTAGGGGTAAGGGTGTGGCCCACACAGCAGCTAGGGCAGCACCTGCAGATCCACCAGCCGCCCCAGTTTAGGATCAGGTCCTAGTGGTGGATGCTCCAGCAGCACCAGCTTAGGCACCAGCTATGCCCATTGTGATTCCAGGTTTTCAGGAAGCCCTAGCTCTGATTCTATCAATTTGCACAGGCCTAGCTCCGGCGGTCTCAGTTACTACAGCCGCAGCTACTTCTCAGGCCGGGGGAGGCACTCAGACTCCCGCCGCTCGCACACCTAAGCAGGTCGTACAGGGACTTCAGACACCGTGGGCACATCCAGCCCAGCCGGTTGTAGCTGCTCAGGACTATGTAGTTCCTTCCATGCCAGAGGACGAGCAGCGTAGGTTGGAGAGGTTCGGTAGACTTCAGCCTCTGACTTTCAGTGGTGCAGAGGGCGAGGATTCCCAGGGTTTCTCGAATAAGTGTTAGAGGATGCTTCGTACAACGGGTATTTTGGAGACCAGCGGGATCTCTTTCACTACTTATCAGTTTTCTGGAGCTGCCTTCACTTGGTAGGAGGATTTTGAAAGGCTTAGGCCTGTTGGTGCAGCACCCCTTACCTGGCAGCAGTTCTCTCTTCTCTTTCTATAGAAGTATGTACCACAGTCTCGCAGGGAGGAGCTGTGCAGGCAGTTCGAGTGGTTGCATCAGGGAGAGATGACTGTGATGCAATATGAGATGAGATTCTCTGAGTTAGCTCGCCATGCGATTTGGTTAGTTCCGATAGATAGAGAGAGGATTATGAGGTTTGTTGATGGCCTCACTTATCAGCTTCGTATTTTTATGACCAGAGAGAGGGTGACTGGTGCTAGTTTTGAGGAGGTTGTAGACATTGCTCGTGAGATTGAGTCAGTTCGTCGCCAGGAACGAGAGGAGAGGGAGGCCAAGAGGCCTCGAGGATCTGGTAGTTATAGTGGTGCTCCTTTGAGAGGCCAGTTTCAGCACTACAGAGGTCGTCCATTCAGGCATGCTCGGCCAGCTCGCCCAGGTTATCGTGGGGCGTCATCGGGTCATGGTTCTCACAGTTCTCATCAGGGCCAGTCATCACTTAGTGCCCTTCTAGCTCAGAGTTCGTCCCGTGCTCCATCAGTTCAGGGCTCTTCTATGCCAGGTGCATCATCTAGTCATTCCAGTGCTAGGGGTTCCCTTCAGTCCCTTTCTCTAGCACCTGGGAGTTGATATGAGTGTGGAGAAATAGGTCATATATGGAGGTAGTGTCCTTGTCGTCTTATGGGTTCATCTCAGCAGAGGAGTTAGCCATCAGCTTCAGTGCCAGCTACTTCATCACCACCCACCCACCCAGCTAGGGGTGGAGGTCAGTCAGCTAGGGGTCGCCCTAGAGGGGGAAGTCGATCAGGTGGCAATCAGGCTCATTTCTATGCACTTCCATCTAGACCCGATGCTATTGCTTCAGATGCTATTATTACAGGTATTGTTTCAGTCTACCACAAAGATGCCTCTGTATTATTTGATCTTGGTTCCACCTTTTCTTATGTGTCATCATATTTTACTCGTTATTTGGATACGCCCCGTGAGTCTCTTGTTTCACCTGTTCATGTATCTGCCCCAGTGGGCGATACTGTTGTTGTGGATCATGTGTACCGATCGTGTGTGGTGACTATTGGGGGTCTGGAGACCCGAGTGGATCTTTTGTTATTATGTATGGTGGATTTCGATGTCATTTTGGGCATGAATTGGCTATCTCAGTGTCGTGCTATTCTGGACTGTCATGCCAAGACAGTCACATTGGCTATACCAGGTATGCTACAGATTGAGTGGCGAGGTTTGACTGATTATGTTTCCAGTAGAGTAATCTCATTCTTGAAGGCCCAACGTATGATTAGGAAGGGTTGTCTTTCATATCTAGCCTTTGTGAGGATGTCAGTGCAGAGACTTCTAGTATTGAATCTGTTCCAGTTGTGAGGGATTTTTCCGATGTGTTTCCTGCAAACCTGTCGGGCATGCCACCGGATAGGGATATTGATTTTAGTATTGACCTGGTGCCAGGCACTCAGCCCATTTCCATTATGTCGTATCGTATGGCATCAACAGAGTTGAAGGAGTTAAAGGAGCAGCTTCAGGAAATCCTTAATAATGGGTTCATTCGGCCTAGTGTGTCACCTTGGGGTGCACCGGTTCTATTTGTGAAGAAGAAGGATAGCACTATGAGGATGTGCATTAATTATATGCAGTTGAACAAAGTAACAATTAAGAACAAGTATCCTTTGTCTCGCATTGATGATTTATTCGACTAGCTTCAGGGAGTGAGAGTGTTCTCCATGATTGATCTACGTTCAAGTTATCACCAGAAGAAGATCAGGGACTCGGATATCCTTAAGACAGCTTTCAGGACCCGAAAAGATCACTATGAGTTTTGGTGATGTCTTTTGGGCTGACCAATGCCCCAACGGTGTTCATGCATTTGATTAACAGTGTATCCCGGCCTTATCTTGACTCGTTCATCATAGTCTTCATTGATGATATTCTGGTATATTCGCATAGTCGGGAGGAGCACGCGGAGCATTTGAGAGTTGTGTTGTAGAGATTGAGAGAGGAGAAGCTTTATACAAAGTTCTACAAGTGTGAGTTTTGGCTCAGTCCAGTGGCTTTCTTGGGGCACGTGGTGTCCAGTGAGGGCATTTAGGTTGATCCGACGAAGATAGAGGCGGTTCAGAGTTGGCCCAAACCATCCTCAGCCATAGAGATTCGCAGCTTTCTTGGTTTGGCAGGCTATTATCGCCAGTTTGTTCAGGGATTCTAATCTATCGTATCGCCGTTAACGAAGTTGACTCAGAAGGGTGCTTCATTCGTATGATCGGATGAGTGTAAGGAGAGCTTTAAGAAGCTCAAGACAGCTTTGACCACAACTTTAATATTAATTTTTCCATCAGCTTCAGGTTCATATACCGTGTATTGTGATGCTTCGAGAGTTGGTATTGGGTGTGTATTAATGAAGGAGGGTAGAGTTATTACTTATTCTTCTCATCAATTGAAGCCCCATGAGAAGAACTACCCCGTTCATGATTTGGAGTTGGCTGCCATTGTGCACGCATTGAAGATTTGGAGGCATTACTTGTATGGTGTGTCTTGTGAGGTGTTTACTGATCATCGTAGTCTCCAGCACTTGTTCAAGCAGAAGGACCTCAATTTGAGGCAGCGGAGATGGTTAGAGTTGCTAAAGGATTATGATATCAATATATTGTACCATCCGGTGAAAGCCAATATGGTGGCCGATGCTTTGAGCCGAAAGGTGGTGAGTATTGGGAGTTTGGCATATATTCCAGTTGGGGAGAGACCTCTTGCAGTTGATGTTCAGGCCATGGCTAATCGGTTCGTGAGGTTAGATATTTCGGACCCAGTCGGGTATTGGCTTGTGTGGTTTCTCGGTCTTCCTTATATGATCACATAAGAGAGCGCTGGTATGATGATCCTCATTTGCTTGTCCTTAGGGACAAAGTTTAGCACGATGATGCTAGAGATGTGACTATTGGTGATGATGGGGTGTTGAGGATGCATGGCCGGATATGTATGCCCAATGTGGATGGGCTTCAGGAGTTGATTCGGGAGGAGGCCCATAGCTCATGATGCTCCATTGATCCGGATGCCGCGAAGATGTATCAGGTTCTAAGACAGCATTATTGGTGGAGGAGAATAAAAAAAGGCATTGTGGAATTTGTAGCTCGGTATCTCAATTGTCAGTATGTGAAATATGAGCATCAGAGACCGGGTGACTTGCTTCAGCAGATGGATATTCCAGAGTGGAAGTGGGAGAGAATAACTATGGACTTTGTAGTTGGACTTCAACGGACTTTGAAGAAGTTCGATGCTATTTGGGTGATTGTGGATCGGCTGACCAAGTCCGCGCACTTCATTATTGTGTGTACTACCTATTCTTCAGAGCGGTTGGCAGAGATCTATATCTGGGAGATTGTTCGTTTGCATGATGTCCCATTTTCCATCATTTCAGATAGGGGCACTCAGTTTACTTCGTAGTTTTGGAGGTCGGTGCAGCATGAGTTGGGTACTCAGGTTGAGTTTAGTACAGCTTTTCACCCTTAGACGGACGGGAAGTTCGAGCGCACTATTCAGATATTAGAGGACATGTTACGTGCTTGTGTCATTGATTTGGGAGGGTTATGGGATCAGTTCCTACCGCTTGCAGAGTTTGCTTATAACAACAACTACCAGTCGAGTAATCAGATGGCTCCATATGAGGCTTTGTATGGAAGGCGGTGTAAATCTCCAGTTGGTTAGTTTGAGCCGGGTGAGGCTAGGCTATTGGGGACAAACTTGGTGCAGGATGCTTTGGAAAAGGTGAAGGTAATTCAGGAGAGGCTTCGTACAGCGCAGTCGAGACAAAAGAGTTATGCTGATAGGAAGGTTCGAGATGTGTCCTACATGGTTGGTGAGAAGGTTCTGTTGAAGGTTTCACCCATGAAGGGCGTTATGAGGTTTGAGAAGAAGGGTAAATTGAGTCCTCGGTTCATTGGGCCTTTTGAGGTGCTTCGGAGGATTGGGGAGGTGGTTTATAAGATTGTTTTGCCACCCAGCTTATCGAGTGTGCATCCAGTATTTCATGTTTCTATGCTTCGGAAGTATATTGGGGATCCGTCTCATGTTCTGGATTTCAGCACGGTTCAGTTGGATGGTGATTTGACTTATGATGTGGAGCCAGTAGCTATTTGGAGTGTCAGGTTCAAAAGTTAAAATCAAAGGATATAACTTTAGTGAAAATACAGTAGAGAGGTCGGCCCATGAAAGAGGCTACCTAGGAGACCGAGTGGGAGATGCGGAGCAGATATCCTCACCTGTTTGAGGCTTCAGGTATGTTTCATGACTCGTTCGAGGACGAAAGTTTGTTTAAGAGAGGGAGGATGTGATGACCCGGCCAGTCGTCTCATGAGTTACAGCTCCGTTTCCCCTATTTCTACTTCTTATTGCTTTGTTTATCAGCTCTATATGTGATCGGGTTGGTTGGCTCGGGTTCGGAAAGGTTTTGAGAAGGTTTGAGACACTTATTATTTTTTGAGGAAACTTAATTTGGAAAAATCAACCGGATGTTTTAACTATGTGTTAGAGGGCTCGGATGTGAGTTCCAATGGTTTGGATAGCTTCGGGAGGTGATTTGGGACTTAGGAGCTTGATCGGAATGTATTTTGGAGGTCCGGAGTAGATTTAGACTTGAATTGGCGGAATTGGATTTTTGGCATTTTCCAGTTGGTAGGTGAGATTCGGATATAGTGGTCAGAATGGAATTCCGGGAGCTACAGTAGTTCCATTGGGTCATTAGGGATGTGTGTGCAAAATTTCAGGTCATTTGTACGTGGTATGGTATGCTTTTTGATCAAAAGCATAATTTGGAAGATTTTGGAAACTTGGGCTTGAATCCGAAGTGTTTTGGTTGATTCAATATTTTTTGAGGTGTTTTCAAGATTGGTATAAGTTTGGATGGTGGTATATGATGTGTTAGTGCTTTTGGTTGAGGTCCCGGGGGCCTCGTGGTGATTTCAGATGGTTAGCGGAAAGATTTGGAGTTGGTTGTGACAGCTGAAGTTTCCCACTGCTGTCATAACCGCACTTGCGGCTAGAGGACCGCAGGTGAGGTCTCGCAGAAGCGAAAAAGGGAGTCGCAGATGCGGCCAAGTGGAAGGTTGGCAGGAATCGCAGAAGTGATAGAGGAACCACACCTGCGGTGGCGCAGGTGCGGGTTAGGCATTGCAGATGCGGAGTCTAAGTGGCTTAAGTGAAAACCGCAAAAGCGGTTCAAGGACCGCAAAAGCGGTACCGCAGAAGCGATAGAAGGGGCCACAGATGCGAAATGCCTGGGCCAGAAGGTATAAATTATTTCCTTCGCGATTTTTGAGCTATTCCACCATTTTTAAGTCGGCTTTTGGAGCTTTTTGGGTGAAGAAGGATTTCAAGGGGATTTCATTGAGGTAAGGATTTTGGACATAAAACTCGTTCCTACGGTATTATTTCACGGATTAGAGCTGTAACGAATGGAATTTAAGGGTTAAAATTGGGGAAACTAGGGCTTGGTATTTGAGACCTAGACTTAAGGGACAATTTGTGGTCGGATTTTGGTACTTTTCATATGTATGAACTCGTGGGGAGATAAGGAATCTATTGATGTGAATTTTATCAAATTCCGAGACGTGAGCTCGGGGGTCGGATTTTGGTAATTTCGGAATTTATGGTGTAAATTGAATATTTTTGCATGGGCTTCGTTTCCTTAGCATATTTTGACGTCGTGATTCTGATTTTGGATAGCTTTTACGCGAGTTGAGGCTGATTCAAGTGGCAAAGGCATCACGGACTAGAGTTTGGACCAGATTAAGGTGAGTAATGATTGTAAATGTTGTCTGAGGGTATGAAACCCCGTATTGCACATTGTTGTACTATATTGAGGTGACGCACACGCTAGATGACGAGCGTGGGGTCGTGCACTGTTGGGGATTGTGACTTAGTCCATCCCAAATGACTATTTTACCGCGTATTTGACTGAAATCTACTTGCTATCATCATGTTTGGGGCCGAATGCCATATTTGGGCCTCGTGTCAACTATTTGAACTCTTAGAGGATTTCTACTGATATTTCCTCACTGTTTTGACTTTATACTTGTACTCAGTCATGCTATATTCTACTGTTTTCATAACTCAGCCATGTTTACTCCGCTTTAACACTTAAAATGAATGATATTTTGGGCTGAGCCTCATGTTTTACTGTTGCCCGAGTGGCTTGTGAGAATTTTGACTAAGTAAGGCCGAGGGCCTATGTTCTGAGGAAACACCTGATTATGATTATGAGGCCGAGGGCCTGAGATTTGTATGCCACGAGGTGGCTTGTTGATATAAGGCTGAGAGCCTATGTGATTATGCCACGAGATGGCTTGATATTGCACTTGGGCCGTAAGGGGCCCCTCCAGGAGTCTGCACACCCCCAGTGAGCGCGGGTACCCATTGTGATGTGAGATATAACCCGAGGGGCTGGTTATTGTTCCACGTGTTGCCCGAGGGGCGTTTCTTTATGTGTTTACCTTTTCTTTAGTTGCGTCTTTTGCTTGCTTAACTGTTTAAAAAGGCATTTTTAAGAAGCTTACACTGAAAGTAAAGTGACTTTGCATATTTTCACTGTTTTATTACTTTTACTGGCTTTTACTGCTTCCTTATAGCCTATGATGTGCCTTACGTGATTTCTTATTTCTCAGTCTTTATTTATGATTATTACTCACTGAGTTGAAGTACTCACTTTACTCCTTTCACCTCGTGTGTAGATTCAGGCACTTCAGGTCTTGCTGACGAGGGTTGAGAGCTTCCAGCAGATTCCGGAGTTCACGAGGTAGATGCTCGGCATTCGCAGCCCCGTGTCCCCCTCCCCAATCTCATTTCTTGTCTCTTATTAGTGTTCTGTAATAATTTGAGTAGACTCTTTCAGACTTGTAGTATTATTATAGATGCTCATGACTAGTGACACCCCGATGTCGGGCTATGTTGGTTTTAATTCCGCAAATTGTATTGTTTCACATTATCTATTTGGGATATTTATTATGTTTAAGACTTAATACTTATTATTTTAATTGCTTAAAATGGAAGTGGGGATGTGTCTGTTGGCCTTGTCTTCATGAGAGGCGCCATCACGATCGGGTCCGGATTTAGGGTTGTGACAACAGGGATCCCACCGGAGATCACTACTCATAAGCTGAGCCTGGACCCGAAATTCCATCCGGTCAAGCAAAAAAGGAGACCCTAGTACGAGGTCAAACATGCTTTCATCAAGGATGAGGTAACTAAATGCCTTAAAATAGGGTCCATTCGGGAGGTCTAATACCCTGAATGGTTAGCAAACGTAGTAGTAGTCCCTAAAAAGAGAACAAACTGAGAATGTGTATGGATTATAAAGATTTAAATAAGCCATGCCCCAAAGATTCTTTCCCTTTGCCTAACAACGATCGCATGATCGATGTCATGGTCGGTCACGAGATCTTCAGTTTTCTCGATGCCTACTCCCGGTACAACCAAATATAGATGAACCCGAATGATCAAGAAAAAGCCTCCTTCATCACTAAGTATGGCACATACTGCTATACCGTAATACCATTTGGATTAAAAAATGTCAGATCCATTTACCAACGCCTAGTAGACCGAATGTTCGAAGAGCAAATAGGAAAATCCATTGAAGTTTATATTGGCGATATGTTAGTTAAGTCCATGTGAGTAGAGGACCATTTAAAGCATTCGTGTCACGGCCCAATTTCCCCTCTGTTGGGTATCGTAATGGCACCTAGTCTTAGGGACTAGGTAAGCCTAACATTTACTGAATAACAACAATAATAAAGAAAATCTAACAGTCTCGATATAGAAATCTTAACACACAAAAAAATTACAATTTCCCAAAACCGGTAGTACAAGTCATAAGCTATATAGAGTTTGCTAGAAAGCATCTAAAATACAACTATCTCGAAATAAGAGTGAACAGTGTAAATACAAAATAAGAAGGTGACTCCGAAGCCTACAAACGCGGCAGCAGGTTTACCTTGAGCCTCCACAACAATGGTTTGCACAGCTACTAGCGATCCAATACCTGAATCTGTACAAAAATATACAAAAGTGTAGAATGAGCACACCACAGCGGTGCCCAGTAAATATCAAGACTAACCTCGATGGAGTACTGACGAGGAATAGTCAAGACACCTACTGGTCTAATAACTTGAACAAGTATAAGTATAGGAACAACAGTAAATGATTTCTATATGAAAACTACAGAATATGACTAACAATACAGTAATTACAATAAAAGAGGGAAAATGACAAGTATCGGTGGAGTACCATAATAATGACACAGAAGAGTGAGGGAAAACACAACTTAAATCTAAAACCATAGATACAGCAAGGACAAAAAATAACTCAGCAACTACAACAGCTTTCACATTTGATTTTAGTCAACAACCTTCACAAAGTATCGAACCTTGGATAAATTAGAATTCACCGGTCTCAATACATAAAACCCTAACACTTGGCATCATGTGTCATCATCACACCTCATAACCGCACTGACGACACACGTACCAAATAAAGTCATTCTCACATAAAAAGTAAGTAAACAAGGATGTGCATCTATACCCAACAATATCAAGAAAAACCTCTTATCCGATAAGGGTGCTTAGCTACATGTATGTTTCTGCAAGTGTCTTAACATAGTTCATACCAGTTAACAAGCATAAGGAAAAGAACAGACATCACGTAGAATGTTTGCAAGGGGATCTCCCGGAATACCGTTCTGCACTCTCAAAGTAAATATACAGGGGTATCTCCAGGAATACCGTTCCGTAGTCCTAAAGTAAATATTTAGGGGGATCTGCCGGAATACCATTCCGTAGTGCCAAAGTAAATATGCAGGACAGCGGGATCTCCCGGAATACTATTCTGTAGTCCCAAAGTAAATATGTAGAATAGGAGGATATCTCGGAATATCATTTTGTAGTCCCAAAGTAAATATGCATCGCAACCAATAGAGATAACAACTACAGCACGGCAGAAACCTCGTTCATCACCACAACAAGTACAATAGCAAAAATGATAATAATACAAAGTACGAAAAGTAAATCAACTCAAGAACTTTAAATCTCAAAGAAACAGTAGAACCCGTTCACAAGGAATAACCACAGTAAAGAATGCTAGGCGTAAAGAAAACAACTTAAGAAGGAAAGAACTAAATATAGCAACAATCCCACAGTATACAAATCAACAATAAAGAAGCTAACACAAGTGAAATAATTTCAAATAATGCTATATCAGCTGAAATATAGGATATCTAACTCCTTTTAAGGTTGAGCAATTACGGAGGTTATTCAACAATTCAATTAAGGATCAGTGGAGGAAAGATAATCGCAATCTCAATTAAGACTAAATAATTATAGGACGAGATAATAATAATTTCAGATAAAGATAGGCAGTTATAAAAAGATAGCATGACAATAGGAGAGGTAAAAATCTTCAGTTAAGTCAAGTAAGAGTCAAATAGGCAATAAGACTGAATCATAAAGCAATTAATTCTAATTAAGCATGTAGAGATGAAACTAGTAAATAGAAAACTAAATCACATCAAAAACAACTTCATACGCAGTGAATATAGGACCTAAGAATCCTAAAAGGCCAACTTTCCACAACTAAGTCCGAACACGCACACACTAACTACAATCAACATAGAAGACTCAAATCCTAAGGGGAAATCCCCCACACAAGGTTAGGCAAGATACTTACCTCAATTCGGGCAACTCAATACTCAATTTAGCTTTTCCTTTACCAATTCACCATCGCTCGGCCCAATCTAGATAAAGAAGACTTAAATACATCAAACAATGCAAGAGAAAATAATTTCAATTAACAAAGCTATGATCCTTATACAATTTGCAAAAAGTCAACAAAAGTCAACTACCCGGACCCACACCTCGAACCCGACAAAAATTATAAAACCCGAACACCCATTCAATTACGAGTCCAACCATACTAATTTCACTCAAATCCGACTCCGAATCGATATTCAAAACTCAAAAATTCACTTTATGAAATTTAGACAAAACCACCAAATTTCACTTTGAAATAATCAATCAAATGCCTAAAATGAAGATGGATTTATGAAATATAACCAAAATCGTGTATAAGACACTAATCCCAATCCATATAGTGAGAGTCACCTCCAAAATTGTCCAAATCCGAGCTCCCCAACTCAAAATATGTCTGAATGAACAAACTTTCGATATTAAGTATTTTTACCCAGCTGTTCTGCCTTTCTTTGCATGCCAAACGATCCCGAAACTCGCTGTTGATGCCTCCAATGAATTCCTCGTGATATTTCAGTCAAGTTAGGCTTTTGAATCACTCCATTTGATCTTATAATAAAGGAGATATGTTGGTTTCAATATTTGGAAATAGTGCAGATTTTTAAATACGAAGTCAGTGGCAATTTCGTAATTAATCTAAAAAAATCTAAAAGCCCAATTCTTAGTAAAATGACCATAAAATTCTCATACGATGTCCAAATTTGATGATTCTTTTTGTTATGGCTCCTTAATTACGATACGGATCTAATGCTTCAATCAAAACAGAAATAGGAGCTTATTTGTTTAATGTAGTATCATTTATACTTGTAGAAACGACGTCGAAACATAAGAAAAACGAGCGCAACACAGCCCAAACTTATTCAAAACTCACACGAGCCCCTCGGGACCCCATATGAACATACCAACAAGTCCCGTAATAATACACGGACCTACTCGAGGCCTTATATCACGCATAACAACGTTAAAATGATGAAACATACCTCAAATCAAACTTATTGAACTTTTGAACTTTCGACTTCCAAAGACTTACGCCAAAACATATCAAATCAACTCGGAATGAACTCAAATTTTGCACACAAGTCCTAATACATCATACGGAGCTACTTGTTCCCCCAAACTATCGAGCGAAGTGCAAATTCTCAAAACAACCGATCGGGTCATTACAATTTGCAGGAAACCTTCAGTATATCAAAGAAATACAACATGAATCTAAATCCGAGAAAATGCGCGTTCGGATTCGAATCAGGTAAACTCCTCAGGATCATGGTATCCAAGTGTCCAACCGAGGAATCGAGATCAGCCCCGACAAGATAAAAGTTAACGAAGATATCACAGTAGTGGACAATGTGAAGGACGTACAAAGGCTAACCGGTCCCACTGCCACCCTGGGGCGATTCATCTCGAGGTCCTCCGATAAGAGTCACCAATTTTTCTCATTACTAAAGAAGAAAAGCAACTTCACATGGACTCCGGATTGCCAACGGGCCATGGAAGAACGTAAGCGATATCTATCAAGCGCACCACTTCTTCACACACCGGGGTGGACGAACAACTATACTTGTATTTGGAAGTATCGAAAATAGTGGTAAGTAGAGTCCTAGTTCGGGAAGAACAAGGTACACAATTTCCAATATATTATGATAGCAGGACCTTAGGTGAGGCTGAGACCATATATCCTCACTTAGAAAAATTGGCGCTCGCTTTGCTAAGTGCCTCTAGGAAACTGAAACTGTATTTTCAATGCCATCATATATGTGTTGTAACAACTTACCCATTACGAAATATAATGCATAAACTCGAACTCTCGGGGCGATTGGCCAAATAGGCCATAGAAATCAGCTGGTACGATATTGAGTATCGACCCCAGACAACCATTAAACCTCAAATTTTAGCTGATTTCGTGGTTGACATAATACTCGAGGTCGAAGGAGAGTTGTTGGTAAACTCAGGGGCATCTTTGGGAATCTGGACCCTCTTTACGGACGGGGCCTCGAATGTAAAAGGGTCCAGACTTGCCATCGTACTAAAGCCACCCACAGGCAATATAGTTAGATAATCCATTAGAAGTGTGAAATTGACTAAAAATGAGGCCGAATGTGAGTCCATGATTGCAGTTCTCGAACTGGCCAAAAGCTTGGGGCGGAGGTGATCGAAGCTAAGTGTGACTCCCTCCTTGTGGTGAACCAAGTTAATGGGACGTTCGAAGTTAGAGAGGAACGAATGCAAATGTACCTAGATAAGTTATAGGTAACATTACATCGGTTCAAAGAGTGGACTTTGCAGCAGGTACCTCGAGATCAAAATAGTGAGGTCGATGCCCTTGCAAACTTAGGGTCGTTGGTCGAAAATGACGAGCTCAACTCGGTGGTAGTTGTACAACTTCTGAGGTCGGTAATAGAAGAAGGTCATGCCGAAATAAACTCCACAAGCTTAACCTGGGATTGGAGAAATAAATACGTAGAGTATTTGAAAACCGAGAAACTTCCCTCAGATCCAAAAAATTAAGGGCCCTACGCACAAAGGAAGCCTGATTCAGCTTGTCCAAGGATGGAACCTTGTTCAAAAGAATGTTTGATGGCCCGCTAGCAATATGCTTTGGACCAGGAGATACTGAGTATGTTCTAAGGGAAGTTCACGAGGGCACCTACGGAAATCATTCAGACGCCGAATCATTGGTTTGGAAAGAGATCAAATCTAGCTATTACTGGATCGACATGGAAAAAGATGCGAAGGAGTTCGTATGAAAATGTGACAAGTGCCAAAGATATATGCTTTGATGATTCACCAACCCGGGGAACTACTGCATTCGGTCTTGTCACCATGGCCATTCATGAAGTGGGGAATGGACATCGTCAGCCCTCTTCCATGGGCACTGGGTAAGGCTCAATATATCTTATTTATGACTGACTATTTTTCTAAGTGGGTTGAAGCACAGGCATATAAGAAGGTCAGGGAGAAGGAAGTCATCGACTTCATCTGGGACCACATCATATGTCGGTTCGGGATGCCATCCGAAATTGTATCTAATAATGGAAAACAATGTATCGGCAGCAAAGTGGCCAAGTTTCTTGAAGATCACAAGATCAAAAGAATCTTATCGACACCTTATTGCCCTAATGGGAAGGAACGAGCCGAATCAACCAATAAAACCATAATCCAAAACCTTAAGAAAAGGTTGACCTATGCCAAGGGAAAATTGAAGGAGATCCTGCACGAAGTTCTTTGGGCATATAGGATAATCTCAAAGTCAAGTACCGGGGCTACCCTATTCTCTTTGGTTTATGGCGCCAAAGATCTAATACTGGTCGAAGTCGGGAGCCAAGTATTAGATTCCGATATGTAACAAAGGAATCAAATAACGAGACCATGAATACGAGTCTGGAGTTATTGGATGAAAGGTGTGAAGATGCCCTTGTTCGATTGGCCGCCCAAAAGCAACGGATCGAGAGGTATTACAATCAAAGAGCCAGCCTTTGATACTTTAACATCGGGGACTTAGTACTAAGGAAGATCACACTAATCACCCAAAATCCGAACGAAGGGAAGCTGGGTCCGAACTTGGAAGGACCGTACCAAATTCTCGAGGTCACTAGGAAGGGATCCTATATTACTGCTAAGGTACGACCCCATTTATTTTCTCTTATTTTGGACTAATATTTGCAGATAATCGACAAGAAACAGCTCGCAGTTTTAGGTTTGAAAGCACGCGTTGCACTCTTTTTTCCTTAGACCGATTTTGTCCCAAATGGGTTTTCCGACAAGGTTTTTTTCGAGGCAATAGTGGATCGTGCTAACTTAGAATTAAAGGCCAATCATGAATCGGTGTTGAAGACCACATTAACAGTATCTGAGGTTCCTCTACAATCAACCTCGACTGGTGACATTACCCTCAGATATCGACTTTAGCAAGGAAATTACTTCGTAATGGAAGGGTCTTGATAGGTAGGATTTGTTGTAATGGATAGACGGTCAAACGATCCGTGCCCATATAGGCTGCTCGAGCCTTGGAATAAAACATGTACACATGTATAACTATTTTGCACAAGAATAAAGAGAAGTATTTTCTTTGCAATCATCTTATGTTTTAGAAATTTCCTCTTTACGTCCCTTGAAGAATCTCGTACTTTTGATCTTCGCTTATAACCGGAGTTCGAATGATCACTCCCTCACTCGGGGACTACCGTCCGAACAACAAACACAAATAGATCGACCTATTAAACATCGGGGATTGTTATCTTAGGCAAGCCTAGATAACTCGAAAAAGCAAGCCCACTGGGCGACACCCGAACTAAAAGGCTACGACCATATTAACACGGCTCAGAGATGTCCGGGAACCGTAAAAAAGGATAGGCCTTCAAAAAAGAAAATTTTTCATAACCAGTTCTAAAGGCTACCCTCGGCAAACTATAATCTGAATTACTTACTTTGGGAGAAAGTTTCCGATAACACCGAACCCCCAAGACGCCTCAACACAGAGTAATGTAAAGGCCAGGTTTGTTTGAACTTTCGAACATAACCTAAGTTGATTTAGCTAAGGCATTCCGGCCTTCGTGAATACAAATAATAAGGCAATGAGAAAATTTGAAAGCCAAAAGGGAAAAAAGCCTCATATATATATATATATATATATATATATATATATATATATATATATATATATATATATATATATATCCAATAATCTTTTTACAAAGGCCAGAATGGCCCGATACAGAAATCTACAATGGCCAAAACGGCCTCAAAAAGATGTAAACATCAAAAAAATAAGAACATCTAAAGGCCTAAGTGGCCTGGTCCTCATCGGAGGCAACATCTTCATCCTCGGAATCTTCCCCGCCTTCAGACTCGCTTAAGCTCTCGGAATCTTCCTTGGGAAAAGCTAATTTCCGAGCCCTGACTTCTTCTACTTTGGCATTATCGATTTCAACCAGTATGTCGAAGTTCTGAGCATGAACTCCCTCGAGGTCTTCCCTTCGAGCTTGCCACCTGGCATGCTCCACCATACTTTTTGCCTACATCTGAATCACTTCGACATCGACCTTGTACTGGGCCATTTTAGCCTCAGCCTCGGTCTTGGTCACAACCACCTCTAATTTGGCCGCCTCGTGTTCCTTAGCTAGATTCTCTTGACCAGAAATAGCCAAGTTTAGTTGAGATTGGAGCTCCTCGATCTTCTTGGCCTGTACCAAGGTTTTCTCTTTTGCAGCCTGGAGCTGGGCCTCAGCCGACGCTAGTTGTGCTTGGATAGCTTCCTTTTCTGAGGCTAAAATATCCATCTTTTTCTTGAACACCTCGGCCTCAGCTTGTACCGTGTTTAACTGCACTTGGAGCTTCTTTATTTATTCAAGCCTCTGTCGGACCTGCAGGATCAGATCGTTAGCCATTGTGTCTAATTCGTCGTCACTATCCTGAAGTACTCGATTTACCTGCTCAGCCATCTCGGCATGCTCCCTCCGAGCTGCTTCTAACTCAGCCTGAAGCTTTTCACTGAGAAGTTTGTAGGTGTACCTCTTCTCAGTAAGCTCCCAAACCTCGGCCTCATGTTGGTTTTACTTCTCCCAGTATCGGAGGAAAGTCTTATGGTGCAATACCGAGGCCTACAAGCATAAAGGAAGGTGTTATGATTATTTACAACTTTAAGATACATAATAAGAAAGACACTCAAAGTTACCTGATTCAATGCATGTTGAGCTTCATTGGATAGGCAAGGCGTGTCCACCTTGTCCATCACGGCCTGGTCCTCTTCGGTCACCAAATACCAAAGATAGCTAGCAACCTCCGCGAAGGCAAAGAAAACCCGGGCATCCTCCGGGATAGAGAAAACTATTTATCGCTTTCGGTCAAAATCAATACTCGGGGCCGGGAACTGGTCCACTAACTTTGGACTCGAGGAAGACCCACTAGCTCCCAGCGATGGTACCTTCTTTGGAACCGGTAAATCTACAAACCCGGTGACGTCCTCCGAGGCAGTAGATTTTAAGCCTTCGAAGAAATGATTGATATCTACTGCCTCATGAGGCACTTTGTGTGGGCGCTCATTTAGCATACCAGCCTCGTTGATCATGGAATTAGAAAACAGAGGAGACCCGGTGAAGTCAATCGCCCCAATTACATCTTTCGGGGCACTTTCCCTACTCGAGAAACATCAGTCCCATTTTGTTTTCGATCTCTCTAGCTCGAGGTGGAGTGGCCTCACCCCCCTCTGGTTCGGGAGATTTAGCTAAGGTTCTCCCATCGACCTCCTTAAGTCGAGATGGTTTGAAGGCCTCTCGTATCAAGACACCTACCCGCACGCAGGCCACCAGTTTGGATTTATCTTCTTCTTCTAACTCATCCTTAGCCGGTGGATTGAGTCCGAGGATAGAACGTCGGTGCTTCCCTTGGGTTTACGCACCAGCCTCCACTTTGATTTTTTCTTTACTGAGTTCGGAGAACTCGGGGCCCTTTTCCTTTTCTTCTCGTCACTCTGCCTCGGAGTGGGGAACTCGAGAGGCACATATTCATCACCGGATGGAGGCCTCATAGAAACATCTTTTGGGAGACCTCCAAAAGAAAATGGAACCAATAAGAATTCGACAGCGCAAGGAGAAAATCAAACATTATCTAATCGGAAAAGAAAACTTACCATGATTACGGGCCTCTCAGCGACCCTTCAATAGCTCGCGCCATGCGCGCTCAGAATATGGTCTATATGACATTGAGTCGAGGAACTGCATCCAGCATCAAAGCCACAACTGCACCACAAAAATATTGATAAGAAGGGAGGAAGGGGAGAATAATAAATAAAATCTTTAAGGCGAAGTTATACTTACGCTTTATGTTCCATTTCTCGGGAAATGGCATGTCCTCGGCAGGGATCAAGTCTGAGGTCTTCACTCGAATGAATTAGGCCATCCAGCCTCGGTCCTGATCCTTATCTATACTCGAGAACGGGGCCCTATTGGCCCAGCGAGTAAGTTTTATTAACCCCCCTCAATAGAGTCGGGGAATGTACAGACGCATGAGATGATCGAGGGTGAAGGTACACCCCTTGATTTTTCTTATAAAAAACGGAGAAGGATCACTATCCTCTAGATTGAGGGGTGAATTTGGTCGAGGGTCACTTAGTACCTCCTGTAGAAGGCAATGATGATGGGGTCTAAGGGACCCAACGTGAAGGGGTAAGTATAAACACTTAAAAAAAACCACGTGGGTAGTAATTGCTTCCTCAGGCGAGGGCACCGCCACATGTTTATCGGCCCTGTTACAATCCTCTTTGACCTTGGAGAGGAAATCATTGGTGATCGAACATATATATCTCGAGACTTGCTCGCATTGACCCGGTACCGAGGAAAATTAGCACCGACCGGGCATCCTCCTGGAGGGAACTCTTCAAAGTGTGGTCTCGCCGCAGTCCCGTCGCCGGCGAGCCCTGATGAAGATGCCGCCTCTTTCTGTGGAACATTCTTAGAAATTTTTGCTATTTTAAAGCAGAAATGGAGAAAAGGAAATTAAGAAAGTGCACTTAGTAGTTGCAAAAGGTTCAAGACATTTGGGTACAAAAGTTGGAGAGTGGAGAGATTCTTAAAGAACAAGAGTAGAAGAAGATTTGAACACAAAGTTCGAATGAATGGAAGTTGGGGTATTTATAGTTCGCTAATGACGGTTAAAACCAGTAGTGGCCGACCGACGATTGACATACATTTAATGCCTTCAAGACTAGACCGATGGGACATTTCAGTTACCTTTTGTTGCTTACGTCATGATTTGTCGAAGCGAGGCTCATATCATTTCTCATCATCTACGCTCCGAAAAACGAGGGGACTATCTGTATACGGTCGAAACCAGGTACGCCTATTGAGTGACCAATCGAGGTTGAAACATGGCAGGTCAAAGCTTGAGGTCGGGTTATATCAAATCAAGGCGCAAAATTAGATCGTCAAGCTCATGACTTAGAGACCGAACAAGATCGAGGGAAACTTGCCGAGCCAAATAACGGAAGGCCGAAATATCCGCAATCGGTCGAAGATCACGGCATAAATCTCGGCACGTATCAAGAAGAGGTCGATTAATTAGCAAATCATGAGATTTTTTTTACCTTATATAGAATTGTATCAAGAGTAGAATTCCCCTACTATATAAGGGGTTTCTGATCATTTGTGAGGGACACTATAACACGCACAAAGAAAGCAATATACTGATTCTAGTTCTTATCATCTTGTTATTCTGTTCTTACATTAATTGAGACATTTCTTGGCTCGAGGGTTATCACTTAGAGGCTAAGGCTGTTCAATTTGTGTGGTTTGCATTTATTTTCTTATTGTTAACTTCAATATTATTCTGTCTTCTCACTTAGTATCAAGTTATATTACGTATCCTTAAAATCGCGTACAAATTCTATTTTTATCCAATTTTAAGGGTAAACACCCTATTTCAATGCAAATTCAGTACTACACTACTTGTTATTACGATGAGTTTATTTATATTTTTGACTGGAGTACATGAAAAAATAGCGTCGCTACATAAAGAAATAATTTTTCCATAACAATAAAAGACATAATTTTGTAGTTAAATTCAAAGTCTTTAATTTTTTAAATATATGTAGTTCTTTTAAATTTTAAATAATTTGAAATATCCAACTCAAACTTTTTAAAATTGTCAGACGCATGAAATTACCAATAAAGTTTAGCTTTAGCATTACTTTGAGGGTGAATAGGACGTGATTTTCATAGAATTTGATAATGATATTATGGAAAATTAACTTCTTTTATAAAAAATGTTTGTCTATATGATTCAAAAAGATTTCTGGTTTTCAACCTATTTTCTTTGAATTATTTTTTTACAAAAATACTAATTAAAGTATACAAAATAGAGAATGGAGATTCCTAAACCTAATGGAATTCTAGGTGCACGAAAGTTCTATATTGATTTTCCTTTTTTTAGATTTTAGTATCTCCTAATCCTAAAACGTACTTTAGGCTCACAATAGTTTCCTACTTTAGTTTTTTCGTCTTTTATGTTACACTTTCAAAAAAGAAAAGATTTATGA
Source organism: Nicotiana tabacum (assembly GCF_000715075.1). Taxonomy (NCBI): domain Eukaryota; kingdom Viridiplantae; phylum Streptophyta; class Magnoliopsida; order Solanales; family Solanaceae; genus Nicotiana; species Nicotiana tabacum. Next base: position 182,476,837 of record NC_134101.1, read on the forward strand.
ATATATATAATTTAGTTTAACGTAGAAGTTTTAAATATTAAAAAAATAATTAAATGATTATTTTGTAACTCTATACTTAAAATGGTAAAAAGAACTTTAAAATATTGGCCACTGTCAAGACTGCTTCCCAAAATTAATTCTAAATGGCATGCTTCAAAATTCAGACAGAAGGTTATTTTCCCAAGTCCTTTTTTAAATGGGATGAAAATTTGAACGGTGATAGTAAAAGGTCCATCTAGAAAGCTACCACGGGGAAAGAAACCAGCATCTCCACACTTTCACTTCTTTTGTTTCCACCAGCTTTTACTTATTCTGTTCTTTAGCAAACAAGACAAGTGACATTTCCAGCTCTACTTTTTCTTTAACTCCGCGATCTCCTCTCACTTTATCAAATGTAGTTTTAGTACCTAGTTTTTCACATGTTTGCCCATTTTGTACTGGCAACTTCTAGTGGTTTTGGATGAGCATCATTCGTGTGCCTTGTGGTATTAGAGTTGTTATTATTTAATGCCTCAGGAAAATAAGAATTCAGTACAAAACTGCGTGGCAACATTCAACTATATGAAATAATGTTAATTGCGGAAATCGAAGTATTTTTGTACAGATTTATTCTAGGGTTTGATATGAGATTGAGAGAGGAGAGAGATATTATTGATATTTCGGAATTGATGCTCGATAATCAATGATAGTATAGCATAATATCGTCTCCACAGGGATTGGTGCAAGATAGCTATTTGGGACTTAATTCTAGTTTAATTCACTCTAATATTCTAATGATTCTCATGAATTCACTCGATGATTAGTACAAACGTGTAGTTAAGACTCCTTTCTCGATTAAATCTTAAATTTATGAGATGAACTAATATAAGCATTGTGAAGTATGCAAGCATGCGTTAATGGATTGGTCCTTAGGAAAACGTCTCTCGAATATTCTCTTTATATTGATTTAATCAACAATTAAAAAATCTCTTCCGATTACTTAAGAGAATAAATGAATTAAATCAAACAAAATAATGCAAAGATAATCATCAAGATATTCCTCTTTTGATTAAATAAACCGATGAATAAAGTTGCAATAATTCAAAACTCCATAAACAAATTTAAGCATGAACTAAAGTTAAAATTTACAAATATTTATCAAAATACCATATTCCTCAAACCCTAAGGAAAATTACTCCATAATCATGGAGGAAGTCATCATAGTTATAATTGAAGAATAAGAAAGCATCAATCTAACGTTACAATCCAAACTCTCCTATTGAATTGATGGAAAGATGATGGAATCATGTGTCTTGTAGCCTCTAATGCTCTCCCAAATCTTCAAAGATCAAAAGTCCATTCAAAAATGTTTTTTGGTGTATTTATACCCGGTAGGAGTGGGCCCAGGTAAAATTACCTTTTCCAAGTCGAAACAGGACAAATATTCTGAGAAAATTGCACAGGCGCCACTACAAGAAAATAGGCCTTTAGCGAGGGGAAATTTGGTCGTTAAAAGTCCAATTTCGGTCGTTATAAGTTGATAACGACCGAAAAAATTTCGGTCGACACCGACCGTTAAAAGTTAACGACCGGTTTTACAATCCGATCGTTAAAGGTTCTTTAGCGACAACATAATTTTCGGTCGTTATACATGCTTTTAGCGACAGAATTTTTCCCTCGTTAAAAAGTTATTCGGTCGTTAAAAAACTCTAATCACAACAACTAATTAAGTTAATTCAAGTGATTTTAGCGACCAATATTCCCTTCGTTGATTGTATAATTGCTTTTAACAGCCGAAATTCCCTTCGTTAATGGTCATTTATCTGTTTGAGAAACATGTCGTTAAAGAGTTTTATTGATCACATTTTTCTTCGCTAATATAAAAATGTAATAAATATAATTACTAAAATTTGAATTACATGAATAGTAATAATTCTTTATATGCTTTCATACACGCTCAACAACATTAGAAAATAAACCAAATACTTGATATCTTGTTAGTATAATGAAGTAAAGTATCATATTTACCAGAAACCAATCCAAATTGTAAGACATCATTTTTAACAATTCCTAAAAAGAGAAAGTAAAATTGCAGCATATATATGTACATAAGACAATGTCTTTAATCATCCCTCACAAACCAAAAACCTCTTATACTTCAACTTGCTCTACACTTTCTTCAAGGATAAGTTCTTTGGACTTCAAATTTTTAATCTGTTAAAATAATAAATTTATGTTACTTTAGTAATAAAGAATAAACAACCAAAGAAGATCATACTAAAGTACAATATAAAGATGAAAATTTTGAAGTGAAAAAGTACATGTTGAAATTGATGAACAAGCCTATTCGAATGACTACAAAATCTTTTTCTATGTTGGTCCTATAGGCATATTGTTTAACTTCTGAAAATGTAGTCTAAAGCTGAAAATTTTCAGAAAAAGAAGAAAGGGAAAGGATGACTCACAATGCAAGACTTCAATTCGATGATCGAGATAACAAGTGGGGGTTTAAAGAAATAACGACTCTTAGACATCAATCCCATTTCCTTGTTGGAATCAAAATTTAAAACCTCACTCACAAACAAATACTAGTACTACGTAATGCTATATTTATGTCAAGAATTCAATTCAATGGGATTAGAGTTTAAATTGGATAAAACAAAACAATTAAAGGCCTTACATTATATCAAGGATATGACATCAACATAGGAATATCACTGAATGTACTGAATGTGATCCAACGATCCTTAGTCTGCAAAAATAATTCTTTTTTGGTAAGGAGTCTCCTTAAGTATTTATATTAAGGATAAATACTTTTTTTTGGCAAAAATATCACTAAATGTGATCCAATGTCCTTGTGATGACAATTGCCGTTATATTGTACTTGTTGTAGGTGTCAAGGGCATGGTTACAATACATGTCATTTGATTTTGTCAAGGACTTGAGACAGTGTAAGGTATAGGGCAGACGAGAATTGTGAAGATCAAATTTTGGTGGAGAAGTTTCAAGGTGATCTGAGGCAATTGTTGGATGATAAATAACGGTAGCAGGTGGTTGAGGGAACATGTTTGTATGATGCTAATAATAATGGGAACAAGTCCATTGTAGTTCATCAAGGATTTAATGTTAATAAGATGCAAAATACAGCAGTTGTTGCTAAGAATGCATCTGGGCAGCAGCAGGTCACAAAAACTGGAAAAGAACTAGCTAATAGTGGTCCAATTAATCCTGTAGGTGATGTTTCAAAGGTGGTGAATGGTCAATCTAAACCTACAAGTGATGTTCGTGCTACTATAGCCTTGGTGAGGCTTTACAAGGCTGTGAACTCAGCGTTACAAACTAATCATAAGTTGGATGGTAATGGGGAGGTGGCAGTCGCAGGGATGCAACAGGTTTTAAAGCTTCTATTGTGGCTAATGAGGGGCAAGAATCAAATGTTGTAGCTAAAGGATCTGATGTTTGTAAGCTACTACCTATAACAGCTGGTTCCAGTGTTGCTATAGGTCCTGTTGACGCTACTGTAGTTAGGGGTTCTCAAGTTTTACAACAACGATGATCCAGTATAATCCCACAAGTGGGGTCTGGGGAGGGTAGTGTGTACTAGCTGTTTCCGATAGACCCTCGATTGGCATGGCACGTGTAGCTTCTGGCAAATATTAGTGTTTTTTTTGAAGAATTAGCAAAGCACCTATGCCCAATGTCACACCAGTTTGACACGAGTACATTAAGGCAATTGAAGGATCCATGTAATATGAGGAATGACTATAGCATAGACCATTAAAAAAACGCAAACAAACAACAATGTGATTCTTCAACGACTGAACGTCGACATGTGCTTTTATAAACTAATCAGCATAAAGTAGTGCAAACTGCATAAAGATGTCATTTATTATTTATATGACATGAGAGAGAAAAAAGCATGAGATTCTCCTAACCTTAACTTCTATGGTAATGTCTCCAGGAATAACTTTGTGTAACTCTTCGCTATGAACAACCACTGGTATTCTGTGGACAAGCAGCTTTGCCACCTTGGGCTCTTGCACCTAAATTCAAAGGAGTAGATGACCATCTTATAATCAGGACACAAGAAAGAAAATGAAATTTAAAATAAAAGGCTTTATGATATTACCTCCTCACGAACTAACGGTATGATACAATCAACTCCACATTCAATCTTGGCAAGAACAAGTTTCATCGCAGTACATGCATCATCCAGACAATTATGTAGAGAGTCCTTCTTTCGAAGTTCAAAACCTAACACAGACTATTTGGAAACTATTGTAAGTAAGCAATAGCATTCACCAAGCAGAGCTTGTGATAAATAGTTAAATAATTGTTAATCTTCAGTTTATAAAAGGAACCACAGTTGGAAAAAGAAGAATAGGGAGACAAACCATAAAGACTGCTAAAAAAAAGCAGCACAACTATTTTACTAAACACAAAACGAATAGAGTTATTTGGAGTGTTCAGATAAAAGCATTTGAAAAAATGCCTGCACTTAAAAATTCCCAAATAAAATAGAAATCCAAAGTAAGGGTTGATATGGCCAACAATTCAACAGCGTGGATATATCGTAGCATGGGAAAGAAATACTAAGATTAAAAAAGCACAGGTTACCTTACACAAATTACATAAAGAAGGTCTTCTATTAGAAGGCTGATCTCGATATTTGAAGACATAAGAAGTGTCAATCACTCTTGCATGATCTATCTTCAAAGCTATTAAGAACAACATAACAGAGCTTTATCAAAAAAAAAAACGAAGGGCATAACTGAGGAAAAGCACGGCATAATACTCTAAGGACAGGGAAAGAAAAGAGAAAAGGGAGTAAAAATAACATTAAAGCCTAGAGATATTAAAAAGAGACACGTGATCATAGAAGCCGTGTCATTTCCATTTACCAGTAGATGTGCACCAAAGATTTGAATGTTAATTAAAGACCATCACTTATGATGCAATATGTAGCTTACCTCGAAGGTCATTGTGTAAACTGTGGCCAATCAATATGGTTCCATGTGATAATAGCTTCTTCATGGACATTTGTACATCGGCCAATGAACAAGAAACTCCATCTAAATCTCCAGTGGTTATTCCAGTAATCTCAGTTCTGTAATCTGCAATTGGTTTGTTTGGATTCACAAATTCATTGAGTCTAACCTCCTCGTGTGATGGAATGAGTAATCTATCGGATATTGAGGGTGCTCAAAAGTTAAATGAATCAGTCCCTGCATTGCCACAATATCAATTTATTAAGCACAAAAGTTGTTGGGAAAAAAAGTGTGTGTGTGTGTGGGGGGGGGGGGGGGGGTATCAAAATTGGAGAGCATGCAACTATTTTGCTATCAATAATTCTGAATACTAATTCCAATTTTTATTTTTATTTTTCATTTTTTCTATCACCATGCCCTGCTAGCTTGCGAGCAACTTGACTATAATCCACCGAGCAGCATGTCTTGCCCACAAGCATATGTTGGCAATGGTAACTCCGCCCACCAAGGTTAGAGAAAATCACTCATCATAGCATGTGTTGTAGCTGGTATTCAAACCACGGATCACCAGGTTGTCACTCTCAAATATCAACTATATATTAACAAGTTATAGCCGCAGTAAAATTCTAACAGAACAAGTTATAGCCGCAGTTAAATTCTAACAGAACAAGTTATAAGACCTATTAGCAGCGACTGGAGATGAATTAGCTACTCTCAACCCACTTAAGTAGATTTTTCCCAACTATCTTACAACAAAACCACACTAATGTCGCATTTATGATTCGTAATAATACCAGAAAGCCAAAATATACTCTTCACATGTTTCGCGGATTCACTATCCGGGGACTTTTTCTGAAGCTTCTCTACAGCATCTCGATTGGAATAACATTGAAACACCTTTTTAAAAAGCTGCACAAAAGGGACATTATGGCATTAGTTGTAGCAGCATTATTTTACGCTAATTAACTGAATGAAACCAAGAGGTAATCGATATTAACCACCTTTATGTCATACTCTTGACTAAACGTCTTCAAAAACGCAAGCAGATCATCAACGGACCTCTTGGACGGGTCACTCAAGCTAACCCCTAACTTCTAGTCATATGATCTCAAAAAATCTTTCCACCCTCCGCTACTTCCTTTCATCTGTCGCTTTTGAGCTAACTTGACAATTTCGACTAGAACCTTTTATAACAATTAAACATGAGAAATTACATATCATCGTTCCTCCGGAAGATAATTGTTAGAAATTATCTATTGTACATAAATTTTGAATTTGCACTATTGGAAAGCCAAATTACTGTCTAGCTCTAAAAAAAAAAATGTAAAACTAGCTCAGAAATATGAACATATTTATAAATCGTTTAACCAGCTAATTGTACTTAACTCCTACAAAAGTGGGTACATAAAAACTAATTTAAACGAGGGCAAGTATTAAACAAGTTAATTTTGTAAACTGTATAATCAACAAAATTGCAACTTTACGCGGCTCTGAGATTCACCTCTTTCTTCGCTGATGAGGCAATCTTCAAATCCATTGCTAGGGCGGCTCTAAGGTTTAGCAGCTGAAGTCCTTGCCCTAGCCCCCAAATATTTAGCAGGTGAAGTCCTTGCCCCAGCTCTAAGGGGTTCTCAGGTTTTGAAGAATGCAAAAGCACATGTGGTTGATCGAAAGGACTGCTATAATTATAGATACTGAGCAATACGCTAATGCAGCTGGACAATTGATCACTAAGGAACTTGAACAATCTAAGATGCAACTCTCAACAGATCGGAAGGAGAAAAGAGTCGGGCAGGTACTTGATGCTCCAACTCCTAATGGGAATCGAGCTCAATCATCTCCTGAAACTATTACTGCTTTGAAGGATCCTAAGGCAACAGATGGTACAAAGGTTTTGGAATTTCTTACTGAGATTCCAAAACATTAAGGAAGTGTCACGAGTGTACATTTTTCTCTGTTTGTCTAAAGAATCTGCTATACGCTCTGTTTATTCCATCTCTAACAAAAGTGATAATTTTATCATCTTACTAATTATAAAAAGGCCAAATACTTATGCAGGGCCTTAAACTTGACTCTAATTTCCATTTAGACACTCTAACTAAGACATGTACCTATTGAACCCTCCAACCCTAACAAAATTGTGCCTATTAAGCACCTCAGACAATATGTATAAAATAAGCTAGGCGCGTGACAACAATTGCTTCGGATGTGGCAAATCAGACAAATAAATGATAGCCACGTGGAAGTTAAAAACAAAGCTCTCTCCACATTGGATACCCTTCCCCGCCGTTCATCTATCTTCTTCGTTACTTTCCTTTTACTCTTCTGCATTTGCTTTTTCTTCTTGCCTCCTCTTCTTCATTTCATCTTTCCCCTGTTTTCTTCTAAATCTCTGTCCAAAACCTACAGCTTTACCTACTTTCTTTTTGTCTTCTAAAATTTATTTCACATCACAGAACCCTTTTCTTCACCTAATCACTATTCATCACCTGGTACTTATCTTCGATCTCCATTTGGTACAAAATTAAGGTCATGTGCGGTAATGGAATCGTTAAATTCTTGTTGTATTTAATTCAATAATCCCGATGTCACAATATAGAGAGTATAAGGGCCGCTATTCTGGAGTGTTTGGATAGCCAAGAATGGAGAATAAAGTGGGCGCCGTTGATGGATGGTGTTTTTTAATCTTCAGTATTTAAAAAAGAAATTTTATTGGTTGTGAGATGATGATAGTAATACTAAATAATATCTGTAAATACCACGACGAGGAATTACGAATTCACTGTAAGGCCTCTAAAACTACTGTAAATACTTGAAATTAATGTAAAGAATAAATATTTCATAGGATGAGAAATAACTGGTGTGGTTCCACTTGACAGAGTTGACTTGGACGCCGGTGTAAAAAGCTGGTTGAATTTGTCGTTTTGGGGTTGAGTGGTCTGCCGGTGAAAAAGCTGGTTAAAGATGGTGGTGAATGGATAAAGGTTCATCGCTGACGATGAAATGAGGGGTCTTCAATTTGCGGAAAGGTTGTTAGAACTAAACCAAACAAGTTGAATGTTACTTTGCTAGCTGGCAGTAGTTGTCTGCAATGGCGCAGATGAGGTGATGTGTGTTTTTTCCGGTGATGGTTGAGGTGGCTTAGTGATGGTGATATGGTTTTAAAAAGTGATATTTAGGAAAATAAAGATATGTTTTTGGATCAATTCACGCGCGCAAGAGATGTGAAATGCACTCCTTTTGCCATGTCAGCCTATTGTATTTAATTGGCACAATTTTGTTAGGATTGGAGTGCTAAATAGGTACAGACCCTAGTTAAAGTGTCTAAATGGAAATTAGAGCCAAGTTTAAGGGCTTGCTTATGTATTTGGCCTATAAAAAATTAAAAGCAAAAAGAGAACTTATCCCATCAGATTGTCCAAAAAGAAGAAGAGAATAACTAGGAGCATGGTCCCTGCCCCAAACAAACCTTCACCACCATATATAACAGAACCAATACTGCCTTCCCAATAGGTAGCAGATGATATACTTTGTATAGGAATAAATATTGATAGCAAGTATACAACAAGTGTCAAGGAGATAGGAAATAACAAGGTTAGAAGAACAATGGTGGCACCTCCACCTATGCTAGAAATTGTTGGACATAAAATGAGCAGACTAAGAAACCCAACAATTAGTGAAGGAACCATTGGTGATGGCCCTCTGTTGCCCATATCAACAGTTGGTGCATGTATATGATCAACCAGCTGTTGTGCCTGTTGAATTATTCGAAAAACCAGTATGTTCTAAAGCTACAACTGTGAATAGGGTGTCTCAGGTTTGCGAGGGGGAAAAGCAGATTTCTAAAAGACCCTATTGTTGATCGTGTTTCAGATCGAGGATGTACTCAAGTTTGTTGAGATAATGAAGCAACTGGGGTAAGGAAAAACTTAATGAAACCGTGCAGCTATCAAATTTTGAACGAGCGCAGATTTATGTGGATAAAACATCTGTTTAGGTGCTTCACACTCCAGGCAAATCTGGACAAACTCCTATAACAGTAGCTTGATACTTAGATGTTACTGATGGGTTTAGAGATGATAAGTGTGAGAAGCAGGCGACAGACACCATAGAATCAGTTTCTCCAGCTATGCAACAACTCAAAGGACGAGATTGGACAGTGGTAAATCGATCTCATACATTACAGAGTAAAATAGGATTTTCAATCTACTAACCTGTTAAATGATTCAATCTATTGATCTTAAAGATGGTGATGAAGGCTAATCAAACACTAGCTTTGCAAGTTGTGTGTATTTACTCCCTAGCCCATCCATCCTGAAAGAGCATAATACAATATGTGGTTGCAAGTCAAAGCAAATATAGGGCCAGTACGATTAACCTGATGAACTCATATGGATGAAATACCTATTCCGAGAATTGAAGTTTGTGCAGATTAATCAGACAACTATGTACAATAATCAAACTGCAATTCGTATTGCATCTAATCCAGTATTTTTCAAGAGAACCAAGCATATAGAAGTGACAGTCGTTTTATCATAGAGACACAATCACCAAGTCAGCAAAGTCAGAGGACTAACTTGCGTACGTACTAAGTTCCTTGCTAATCTATGAACTATATATGTAGGTTGAAACAAACTTTGGTATATACGACATATACACACACACCCCTTGAGGGGGAAGATAGCTAGACTTAGACCGAGTTAAATATGTACAGAAGTAACAGTGCACATACTAGTGTCTCACATTGGATAAATGTAATATACACATTGTAAAATATGCCTAAAAAAGACTCCATCATACGACATTCAGCTTTACGCATTCTCCTAATCTTTTCTCCTTTTTTGTCTTCTCATATACCTCCTCACCCCTTCTAAATCAATCCCGAATGAGTATGACATTTTGGTACAATGCATAGTAGCTAAAATCAGTGCATCGATGCTTCTTTGGTCACTCATCACAAAGTTTTCTACTAGTGTCATTTCCATCATAGTTGTTATATAATAAGCTTATGAGGATTCCTTAAGGTTGCTGTATAATTAGATAAGTTATAATGGAGGAAAGGACCAAAAGAGGACAGTGCATCCACCCTCTTCTCAAGATTACTTCTAGTTGAAACACAACATTTCTCCCCTTTTCCCGTCCATTTTGGTTTAACACATTGATTTATCTTATTGTCCAATAAATATATAAATAAAAATAATTTCTGTATTTTGTGTCATTCTTTCACCAAAGGGAACACCAACATCCATATACATACAAGTGTAATCGCAACCGCTAAAAATTATCAACTTTAATTTTAGGAGGACCGATATTTCGACAGTTATACTTGGCATTCAGTGAAACTGATAACACGAAATTGACATTCAGAATACACTGTTAGAGAAGATGATTTAATCGTGGCAGGAGATATAGTAGTTGCTCGTTAAAAACAGATATCGCTTAACAGATGGGGAGTCAAATCACAATCTATGCTCTGGCCTCTCTCATCCCTGCTCCTAGTTCAGATGCCTTTTCTAGCGAAATTATCACTCAGTTCACATAGAAAAGGGTAAAATTTTGAACCTTACCTTGATGAGAAGAAACTCGAAGTTAAGCAGTTGTTGTCAATGGAGGTGACGAGCAGCTTCATTCGCTAATTGCTGAATTTTAGGAGTAGAGCAATTTCTCTAATTATTTGTCCGCTAATTCGTTCAAAACTGAGGTTTATGATGGAACTATTAGAGAAGTCGACGTTTTAGGCTTTTTAGGTTTATACGAACTGTATAGAGAATTGTCGACGTCTTAGGGCTTTTTCCTTTTTCTGGGGGGGGGGGGGGGGAGACTTGGCGGAGATGTGGGAAAAATGAGGGGAAAAGTTAGCGCCTTTTCTTAATTAATAATTATATAATGACTGGTTGTGTTATATTTCACGGCCGAATATTATTCCCTCGTTAATATTGAGCTAAAAATTAGTTTTAACGACTGGAAAAAAAATTGGTTGCTATAAATATGCTTATAACGACCGGATTTATGTTCCTTCGTTAAGAAATGTCGTTAAAAATCAAAGTTCTTGTAGTGTGCGCCGCGCCATGAGCTGCCCCATGCGAGGCACAAATGGAGAAATTTAGAGAGAATGTTCTGATGGGCAGCAGCAGAAATACACTGTCGCGCCGCCCTATGCGGCGCAGCAGTGAAGGTTTTCTAGAGTGTTTCGCTTGTTTCGCATTTTGACATCTAGACTTGGCTCCCGACCCCCCCCCCCCCCCGAACGCGATCCCAGTTTAATCTTTTGGGCTTTTACTCAGACTTTAAAGCTCCAACTTGTTCAATTTAGCTCTCGAATATCTTTTTAACACGAAATCACTTTCTGCAAGGCATAAAATACATAATAAGTGCAATACACTAACATTTACGCTCAAACACAAGTAAAATGCAGTAATTAGAGTGCAAACTAGGACTAAAACACGCGATTCTAGCCTACCATCAACACCTCACATTAGATCATTGCTCTTCCTTGAGAAATCAAACTGCACTTCACATATAGACGACTTTCCTAACAGACAACTTCCCTAACGCATCATGCCAAGAATATTTAAAATAGACTAAGCACCCGATCATAACATACTAACCTCAAGACTCGACTCAAAAGCACCAAGAGTTTAACAACATGCTCACTTACTCTAACACAGAAGTCAAATAATTCATCTTACCTTCGCAAATCATGTGCCCTCACACAAACAATAGAGCGTAGTTCTACACACGATAATTCAAGAGCAAATAGGAACTCAAGATAGAAAGACTTAACTCGCTCTCAGAAATAAAATTCATATGCCACAGAAGACGTACCATAGGCTTGCTTGTAGTGTAATACTCTACTAATTAAGCTCATTCAGTCAAAGATCAAGTAGGACTTTATTTGATTGTAATGTAGGATGCGGGACGAGTAGGATACATTTGGATATAGTGATTACACCTCCCTAAACACTTTAATACATATACATAAACAATTCAAGCCCCACACTTATGTTCAACCAAATCCCAACCTTCATTCATAATAGCATCAAGCTCCCAATATCTTTAAGCACAAACAAGATGAGAACTACCACTAGCATGTAATCCATTTGTTTTGTTTTATAAGTTCTGATTTTTTTTCTCTTTTTTTCTCAATCAAACTCTTTTTTTTCAAATTCTCTATAAGTGGCTCTCATAATTTTTCAAACAATGCACCTTTCTCCTTTTTCTATAGTTCCACTCAAAACCCGACCATACCTTACTTAGCTTTTACAAGCTCATAACAACATCAAGTGCTCAAGAGAGGTAAAAGGTTCAAATAGACAGAAAGTTCAAACAAAGGGGTCAAGCTTTTAGTGTGGTTGCCAAAGAAATAGGATTATAGGCTCAACGAGGCTAACTAAGATACATATTCATTAGGTGGGCAGAAGCATATGCGTAGCTCAACAAAGAAATACATATATCACTTCCTAGACTAAACAAGGATACTATTTCGTTTTTAAACACATGAGGCAAGTTCTAGACATCAATCGACATGCCCAAACTATCACAAACCTCAGACACATTGGCACATAACTCACTTAGGATCGGATCTATCTTGACTCTCTAGTCAAAGCAGTTAAGCAAAGTTATAATCACACAAATTAAGGCACTTATTTATGAGTCAAGAAATGAGCCTAGGCATCACTCTAAGGCACTCACTGCTCTCAAGGCACAATAAAGTCAGGAGAAGCCATCTCCTTTTTAATACATAGCACAAGACTTCACTACTCCTACTAAAAGAAAAAACTAACTACACCCTGTTCAACAAAAATCCTTGGAAAAAAATTGTGGCACAAAGAAAAACTACGGGGGAATTATTACACTACCTAAGAAAAACAAAATATTATTTTCAACTTTAATCCGTCAAGAAGACAGTCGAGGAAATTCATCGTCGAGAAAAGTCAAAGAAAAAATCTCAAAATAATCAAAAGAAACGACTACAAACACACATATACATATATACATTCCCTAACCGACACTTTCAATTGTGTCATGTCCCCATGATACATAAATAAAAAGTAAGAAGTAAAGGAAACTTCCCTATTCATCTAGTCGGGATCTGAATCAAAGTCGGCATCTCTTTTGCACACCCGACCCGATGTACACATCCGCGTAGAAAGCTTCTTTTCTGCCTTCTTTGGGTACACCCCACGCTTATTCGCTTGACTCTCTCCAAGTTGCTCCTTCAGGGCTCTCCTTTCTCCTTTCATTTTGAAAATCAGCTTTTTATCCCCCACTCTGAGCATGAGCTGCCTTTCTTGGATATCTAGAATTGTTTTTCCTATAGCCAAGAATGGTCTTCCTAAAATCAAAGGGACCTCCCTATTTTCCTCCATGTTCACCACAATGAAGTCCACAGGGAACAGAAATTTGTCTACCCAAACCAGCACATCTTCCACTATTCTTTTAGGTATGATTGTGATCTGATCCGCCAGCTGCAAGGATATAGGTATCAACCTGATTTCTCCAATCTCTCCCTCTAATTTCCTGAAAATTGACAACGACATAAGATTAATAGAAGCACCTGAATTGCACAAAGATTTTTGAAATTTAGTACTTCCTAAAGAGCAAGGTATAGTAAAACTCTTTGGATCTCCACATTTGTGAGAGAGCTTATTTTGCAAGATGGCACTACAATGCTCTGTTAGCATGACAACTGATGTCTCTTCCGCTTTTTGCTTCTTGGACAATATCTCCTTCATGAATTTAGCATAAGCTGACATCTGAGAGAGCACCTCTATGAAAGGTATATTTACATGCACCTGCTTGAGCAATTCTAGAAAGCGCTCGAATTGTTTTTCCAACTTCTCTCTTCTTTGCTTCTGAGGGAACGGTAGAGCTGGCATGTATTTTCTCTCTTTAGTCTCATTATTTGTTGCATTATCATATTCTTCTTTGTCTGAGATCTAGTTTTCCCCTTCTTCTTCAAACCATCATCTACCACGCTAGCACCTTTTTGAATGTTATCATTTTTCTGCTCTTCCATAATCTCCACATGTCTTTCAATCAGCTCATCATTTTGCTTTGCTATGGGATCCTCCAACCCGGGCCCACTCCTCAAAGACACTGCATTTGTTATCTCTTTTGAATTTCTTTTAGTGTTAGTAGGGAGTGTCTTTGGAACCTTCTCAGACAATAGAGCAGCTAGTTGTTGATCTCGTCCAAGTCACACCTTTATTTAAGGTTATGAAATGGTCGATGCAATAGTAATACCCAACAAGGAGTCGGGGTCCATTTTCTACAGAGAGCTATGAATGGGACTAAGGGATATATATTATAGTGTATGAGTTTGAATTATCTCAAATTGCACTTCCACAAACTTGGGTTGTTTTTAGGTCTAATTTAATCTAAGATTACAAACTAAGAATTGAAACTAGGAGATTGTTTTTGTTGTTGTTTTTCAAATAATATAAAAGACTTAGGGGTATGACCTTCAACTAGGTGTTTGCCTAACGGGTTATAAATTTTAAAACTTTTTTTATTGGTCGGGGTGTATTATAGACATCAACACTCGAATACCCACTCAATACCTTTCGGTTAGAGAGTGATTTTGCCCAATTTGGCTTTCTCAAGTCCAGATGGATATTAAACAAAACTGTTAATACAAAGCTCAAGTCGAGTTTTACTATCTCTAGGTTCAACCCTTTAATTGGGACTATCAATCTCTCGATTTACCTAATTTCTTATTAGCCAAGTTTTCCTAGACTAAGTCTCTCCTTCTCAAGTAGAGACCAAGTCAAATAGGCATGAACTAATGTTTGCAACCATTAATTCTACAATTAAAAGCGAGAACAAGACTAAATAATAAACACCCAACCATAAACAAGCAATAAATCAAACACCCATTAAGATTACACTCTATGGTTGGGTCACAACCTTAGTGAAAATCTAGCTACTCATGATTAAGATAGAAGAAATAAAAGAAGAAATGATAATTAAACCCATATTGATAATTAAAATGATGAAATCCTTATTCAAAAAGCTCAAATAGCAAAAACTACTAAAGAGAGTAAAGAAAACCTTCTACTGTAGTTGTTGATGTCTAAACTTGGCCTAAAAAATGAAACTCTTCTATTTATACAGGGTTAGAATTTTCAGACAAAAATTCCCTTTCAGAGGTTCTGCGGCGGCAAAATTCCATGAGTAGTTTGTACTTTGCTTCAGCTTGATAGGATTAGAAACTTGCGGCCGCATAATTCTGAACTGCAGCCGCACTTCTCTCTTTCTGCAGTCCGCACAAATGTGTCTGCGGCCGCACTTTTCTCTATTGCGGATGGCAAAAATATGACTGCGGCCGCGTAGCTGTTCTTCTGCGGCCGCACAATAATTATGCGGTCCGCACTTCTGTTGAACTTGAGATGCAGGTTCTCTGAACTTTTTCTCTTGCCTAGTTTCTTTGGCCGCACATTTCATGTGCGGACCGTACTTTGCACATGTCTCTGATAGAAGTTTCTTCATCATCTGCTGCCACAGATGATAATCTATGGTCCGCACATTTGAGCTTCTGTACCTGTTTTTGTCCTTATGTTCATATAACTCCTTCTTGAGTTGGATTTTATCTTGGGGGCTCATGTCTCAATATTCCTGCAATTAAGCATATTTCATCAGTTTCGGGAACACAATTAAATACTTTTGGACTAAAACGAAAGTAAAAAGGTGCTAATAAGTAGTCAAAATCCTCACTTATCAGTTGCCCAACCTGTCTTTCCAGGTTTTGAAAAGATGTGCCCAGTACTTTGATAGCTGCACCGTGGGTGTCAAGCCTCTCATTTGTCTTAATAATAAAGGCCTTCATCAAATTTTCCATGCTAGACAGATTAGACTGTAGGCTGACATTGCTGCCTCTGCTAATTTTGAAAACCTAGAGCTCCTTGTCCCTAGGGTCTAGATTACTTTGCTGCCATGAGTTCAAGCTACCACTTAGTGAATTCCAAGAAAAGCCTGGGTGCATCTGTCCCATAAGATTGAAATTATTTCCACTCTGGTAGTTGTCTCTATCAAAGCTTCGCATAACATTTACCACTTCATCTACAGCTTTGGCCTGTCACTCATGCATTGGATGAACCATTCCACAGATATCACAAACTGGTGTTGGTTGGCTCTGGACCTTGGCTAAGGTCAACTTCTTTATCTCTTTGACCATGGCATCTAGTTAGGCTTGCACTGCTGTATTAGAATCTACTTGATGAACCCTAATTGATTTTTTTCTATCATTGCTCTCAACCGGCCACTGGTTAGCATCTTCAGAGAGCTCATCAAGAATTGTCATAATCTCATCAGGAGTCTTTTTCATTAAAGGACCTCCAACTGGAGTGTTCAGAGTTCGTCTTGAGGGAGGTGTCATTCCATCCCAAAAGTCCTGGAGTTGCATCCATAATTCAATCCCATTATGCTGGCAATTCCTCACTATCTCCTTGAATCTTTTCCAAGCCTCGAAACTATTTCGGTGTGTGTCTGGCAGAAGTTGTCAATTTCCCTTCTGAACTTCACTCTTTTTGCAACTGAGAATTATTTTTCAAGAAACGTTCTAGTCATATCTTCCCATGTCCTGATCGACCCCGTTGGTAAGCTACGAAGCCAGTGCTTCGCTCCTTTAGTGAAAAAGAGAATACCCTTAAGTATATTGCATCTTTTGACACTTTGTTGTACTGGAAAATGTTCATAATTTCCTCAAAATCCATCAAATGAGTGTTAGGATCTTCATTCACCTTCCCTCTAAAGACACAGTTGTTCTGGATAGTTTGAATAAAGTCTTGCTTCAACTCAAAATTTCTCATTGCTATTGGTGAAGGTCTAACACTAGACATTCCCTAATTGTAGACTGGTCTGGCGTAATCACCCAATGCTCTACCAGGCCTGGGTACCGTATTCTCGAACTGCTCTTCAATCAAGGGTCGATTCAGATTGAATCTTCGACCCCCATCACTGTTGACGATCTCATCAACAGCTCTATGGATTGCCTCAGTTGCTATCCTTTTAGCTTCTTCTATGTGTTGTGATGCCTCCCCTGCAGCTAAATCTACCTCATCTTCATCGTTACTAACCATGTGTTCTTGGGTTGAAGGTTGCAGCAAGAACTTTCTGGTGAAATTTTTCTCTTTTCTCAGTTGTCGCATATGTTTTCAAACTCTGGTTGGTAGTGTATTAATACTTTTGAAGAATATTGAGTTATACACCATGAACTTAACCCGTTGCTGTCACATGAAAAAGAAAACTATGAAGAATAAAAATAAAAAAATAAATTCCTGAATTAGTACCAAAAACTATTTTGAACACTATTGATTTCCAATCCCGGCAATGATGCCAAAATTTAATGAGCCCAAAACACAAACGAAATTGATGCTCGCTAATCAAAGATAATATAGTATAATATCGTCTCCATAGGGACTTGATTTAAACAATGTTCAAGTAATTCTTGGTTTAATCGCTATTTAGGAGGATCAACATTTAAGTTAAATGTTTATGATCTACGTTTAACTACTAAAATAACGCAATTGATAATTGACAGCAAAGAATTGGGGATTCGCAGAGTGGTTCTTATCAATATGAGGGATAAGGGTTTGACAGGATAGGTGCAAGATAGCTATTTGGGACTTAGTTCTAATTTAATTAACTCTAATGTTCTAATGATTATCACGAATTCACTCGATGATTAGTTCAAACGTATAATCAAGACTCCTCTCTCGATTAAATCTTAACTCTGCGAGATGAACTAATATAAGCACTTTGAAATATGCAAGCATGTGTTAATGTATTGGTTCTTAGGAAAACGTCTCTCGAATATTCTCCTAATCTTGATTTAATCAACAATTCAACAAGCTCTTCTAATTAATTAAGATAATCAATGAATTAAATCAAACAAAATAATGCAAAGATAATCATCAAGATATTTCTCTTTTGATTAAATAAACTGATGAATGCAATTTCAATAATCCAAAACTCCATAAACGAATTCAAGCATGGACTAGAGTTAAAATCCACAAATATTTATCAAAAAGCCATATCCGTCAAACACTAAGGGAAATTACTCTATAATCATGGAGGAAGTCATCACAGTTATAATTGAAGAATAAAAAAGCATCAATCTAACTTTATATTCCAAACACTCGTATTGAATTAATGGAAAAATGATGGAATCCCGTGTCTTGTAGCCTCCAATGCTCTCCCAAAGCTTCCAAGGTTCAAACTCCCTTCAAAAATATATTTTTGGTGTATTTATACCTTGTAGGAGTGGGCCTAGACAAAAATACTTTTTCCAGGTCGAAACAGGACAAATACTCTAAGAAATTGCACAAGCACGCTGCACCATGCACCTTTCCATGCGGGGCGCTAGTGAAGAAGTTCAGAGAGCATGTTCTGATGGGAACCAATAGAAATACATTATAGCGCCGCCCCATGCGGCATGGCAGTGAAGGTTTTCTAGAGTGTTTCGCTTGTTTCGTTTTTTGAAATCCAGACTTGGCTCCCGACCCCTGAACGCGGTCCCGGTTTAATCTCTTGGACTTTTACTCAAAACTTCAAAGCCCCAATTTGTTCAATTTATCTCTCGAATACCCTTTCAACTCGAAATCACTTCCTTCAAGGCATAAAACATATAATAAGTGCAATACACTAATATTTATGCTCAAATACAAGTAAAATACAGTAATTAGAGTGCAAACTAGGACTAAAACACGTGATTCTAGCCTACCATCACTCTAAAGTAGTCATCTACAATGGCAAGGAAGTATCTTGCACCAGTAGTAGTGGGAGACTGGTAAGGCCCCCAGGTATTAATGAAAATGAGTTGAAAAGAGGTAGTAGAATTAGTGATATTATTAGGGAAAGGGAGTCTGGTTTGTCTAGCTAAGGGGTATATAAAACATGGAAAGTATTGCTTGAAAGAAAGAGAAGAACTAAGAACATGGATATGTTTCATTCTGGAAAAAGAAACATGCCCAAGTCTAAAGTACAAAATCACATCTATTTTATTCAAATTTGCATGAGCAGAATTACAATGGGGAAAAGTGGAAGGGATAACATCAGACTTAGGCTTATTAACACTACCAGAAACAGTAACATCAGAAATGGAACTAGCAAGATAAGCAACTAATGAACTAGAAAAACATGAAGAAGAATAAGTAGGAGGAGGAATCTCCCGTTTGTATCCATGGCCCAATCTACCGAGCACCAGAGACTTCTTCAGTGAAGGGCCCTGTAAATAACATAAAGTGCTAGAGAATTGAGCTATGCCATCAAACTGTGAAATCAAATGGTAAATAGAGATGAGGTTGTATTGGAAAGTAGGGACATAAAGCACATTGTGCAAGGTAAAGTTAGAAAATAAATTTAAAGGCCCACAATTGGTGAATTTAACCTTATAACCATTAGGTAAGGAAATAAGACAGGGAATAGGGAGAGGTTGAATATTAAAGAGAAGTGACTTCTAAGAAGCCATATGATCAGAAGCTCCATAATTTATAATCCAAACAAAACTTCTAGTTGTGAAAACAAACCGGGTTTAAGTAAAACATTATGTGTGGCTTCTCTACCAGCAAAGTGAGCAGAAGCCATGAGAGAATGAGAGGAATCAGGATTGAGATGAGAATGTTGGAGAAGCTGCATCAGTTGAACATACTGGTGTTGAGTGATGCCAGGAATCCCAAAGGTTTGTTCAGAAGGGGTAGCCTGAGCAGGAGAGTTATCTAACCCAAAAGGCACTGATTGTGAACCAGAAGAATCAGCTGGTACATTGGCTGCAGCTTTCCAAGGACCACCACCCTTGGTGAACATGAAATTTTTGGAAAACCATGAAGTTTAAAGCACTTCTCAATGTTATGTCTAGGTTTCTTGCAATACTTGCAAGTGACAACATATTTGTGAGAATCAAAAGCTACCTTGGCAGGGTATGACTATTTGGAAACCCAGCATGGAAAGAAGCAGAGTCTGAAGAGAATTGAGAAGTTACAGACACTTGTCTTTGTTTCTCATCACTTAAGAGAATACTGTAAACATTATCCATGGAGGGAAGGGGCTTTATCATGAGAATATTACTCCTGACTTGGACATAGACTTCATTGAGACCCATAAGAAACTGATATACTCATTGTTCTTCATTCGATGTAGCATTCCCACAAGAAGTACACCTATTTGGGGAGTTCACAGTGATTGAAGCCAACTCATCCCAGAGTTGCTTAATCTTGTTGTAGTAAGAGGCTATATCAAGTACACCCTGTGAAACACGTGCCAACTCCTTTTTTAATTCAAAGACCCTAGCCCCATCAGCTTACCCATACCGAGCTTATAATTCCCTCCGGATGTTCTTTGCAAATTCAGAATAGACAACATTCTGGTGAATCTCTCTAGTGACAGAATTAACAAGCCATGCAACAACCAGATCATTGCATCGTTTCCATTGGTGAAGTCATGTGGCTTTTCATAAGTGCCATGGATAAAATCAAGTTTGCTCCTAACAGATAAAGAAACTAATATAGATCTATGCCAACTTCCATAGGATGACCCATCAAATTGATCAGTAACTAGAGAAGACCCTAACTAATATGATGGATGGACATATAAAGGATGGAAAGTTTGTGCATAATCATCAGGGTGCAAGAGAAGATGTGTACTAGCAACAGTGTGAGTTAAGTTGTCACCAATAGGCGGAGACGAAGTAGTAGATGTAACAGTCATGATTGAACGAAAGAAACAATAACAACAATTCAAGTTTATCGCAATCAACAGAGAGACACTATGCAAAAACGAAGCAAAAAGTAGTTGTACCTATCCTCGTCGCAATTGGAGAGGTATGACCTTCAAAGGAACACAGTCATGAAGTAAAAGTACCAGCTTCACTAACAGCAAACCCTAGATCCATGAAGAACTTGTAAAAGTACCAAAATTTCACGGCAAATCACCGAAGAAACACAAAATGATTATCCTCAACAATATTGCACAGAAAATACGCATAAAAATTAAACAAAAATTGTCGGAACTAACGAAACGTTTCGGAAAATTACAACTCTGGCAAAATTGAATGGGGGTAACATCGGAGGGTAAAACAGATCCCACTCTATGATATCCCTCGCTCTGATACCATGTTAATTATGAAAATCAAAGTAATTTTGTACAGAATTGTTCTAGGGTTTGATATAGATTGAGAGAGAAGAGAGAGATATTATTGATATTTCTGATGAGTTTTGTTTATCTGTTACAAAAATAGAACAGTCTAGAACTATAAAATGAATTACAAGACAAGGAAAAACTGTGGGTTGAGGCGTAGTTGTTGTAGTGTTTGAGAAAAAACATGCTAAGAACTCCTATATTCCCTCAATAGAAAATCGATTTTCCACTATGTCTACCAAACTTCGTACTAGATTGTTTACGCGGTAACCGATAAGCATTAAGACAGAGGAGGGGATGCTTAAAAAGCATCAGCTTAAACAGAAACTGCTCAACTGTTAAACTAATTAGTATAGTAATTAACTACTTGCCTTAACAATGAAGAAAGCGAGGCCGCAACCCGAGTCCTACATAAAATGGACCAAGCTACGGGCTAGGGCTCTAAGCAAACATGAGTAGTATATGTGCTATAACAAGTAACAACCACTTTAGCTGGGAAAAGAGAAACAAGAATGATGTTTGCAGAGACAAGTGCATCCTATCAAATGATCAGAAATATAAAACGAAACCCCTCCTAATATAATGCACTTCAAAAACTCGAACTCATTCCTTTGCCAATTGTACAGCAAGCATCATTGCCCTCTGTGACTTGTTTGGTAAATCAAATGATCCTTTGCTTACTTTTAATCACCCCCACCCTACTATTAGGCTTGTTATGTTCTAAATTGTATACTTTCTTGTACATTCAACCTTACTAGTAAGTAGTAAACCATATGCGGATAATTGAGATTTTTTCATCTTTAATCAGATGCTACATTCTGGCTAAAACTTTAAGAATGGAGAAAATCCTAATAGGGAGTGTTTCTCCCCTCTAATTGGCCCTAATACGTGCGCGAATACGGATTAGGGGAGCCAGTGAATTTCGACCGCTGGATAATTACATACCAAAAAAAAACAAAAAACCTTATGAATAACCATGAAAAAAAAATTGTTGATATGAAAAAATACGTTTTAAGGAAGCGGAGTTTATTCTCTTGGTAGTTTTAAGTCATATAGCTTATGAAAGATAATAAAAATTTATTTAATCTTTTCTAATGTATAAAAAGAACTTACAAACATTATATTGTCGAATTTGCTTAATATTCTCGTTGAAAACCTGTGAATTTCATTGCTTATTTATGGTTGTTTTCAATTGAATTATGGTTGCTCATGTCCTACAGAAATGCCATCAAATTTGCGTCAGTACCCACCCTCCACTCAATCGTGTCTAAGCATTCTTTCTTAGTAAAAAACTTCACAATATATCCCTTGTTGTTATGAATAGTTTGTACATTGGATACTACATTGGATGCTACATTGGATGCCCATGTTGTGAATAACTTAAAGATTAAATTTTCTACTTTATGTCCATCATCTTTACTTTTTATGCCTATAAAAGGTCATGTAATTGTCATGGAAAAATACACCAAAGTGAAAGAAGAAAACACTTCTCCCTTCTTTCTATCTCTTCTTATTTACATTTTACTCTATTACTTTTATTTTATTACACGTTATCAGCACGAAGCTCTAATTTTATTCTTAACTCCCGCTAAGTTGAGCCATATTTTATTAAGGTATGTATCATTATAATCATCTTATTTATGGCAGTACATATCATATGCTCACTGTTTGCAGATTACTTGTGCGCTTGGGCATCTTAAATAGTTTAAGTACATTGCAGTGATTAAATAACTATTTCCTTCCGTGCTCAACTCTTAGAGGACCTCAAAGTCATCAAACTAGCTATGCACTAATGTCATGGACTCCCTGGATCAAAACATATCTTTAAGGCATTTTGAAGAACTGTGAGAAATGAATTGACAAGCAATAATTTTTTAATTACTTTATATTTATTGGAACATATAAATAATGTTAGTCACGTTCAATTCTATTAACACATATATATCAATAATATAAAGTGAAATGAAACAAGTATGTAATTTCTACTTTATGGCAAGAATAAAATGAAATAGTAGATTGTTAACATGATATAGCTCTATTTTTATTTTTTTTACCTTAATCGTTTTGTTTTCATTAATTGTTTATTATTATAATTATTTCTCTAACTTATTCATCTTTTATGATAGTTTTCACTATGTCAAATTTATCAAAACTTGAATTTGTGGCACTTGACATCACCGGAAGGAACTATTTATCATGGGTTTTTGATGCTGAAATTCACCTTGACGCTAAAGGTCTTGGAAATACTATTATACAAGGAAATGAAGCATCAAATCAGGATAAAGCGAAGGTCATGATTTTCCTTCGTCATCATCTACATGAAGGGTTAAAAACTGAATATTTAACCGTAAAAGATCCACTTGAATTATGGATTAATTTGAAGGATCGATATGACCACCTAAAACTTACGGTATTACCGAAAGCTCGGTATGAGTGGATACATTTAAGGTTGCAAGACTTTAAAATCGTAAGTGAGTATAATTCTGCTATCTTTAAAGTAAGTTCTCTATTAAAATTATGTGGAGACACTATCACAGATGAGGACTTATTGGAAAAAATATTTTCTACTTTTCAGGCTTCAAATGTGGTGCTACAACAACAATACCATGAAAAAGATTTTAAGAAATATTCTGAGTTAATCACATGCCTACTTGTGGCTGAGCAGAATAATACTCTATTAATGAAAAATCTTGAAGCTCGTCCCACCGGGTCAGCTCCATTTCCGGAAGTGAATGTTGTAGCAACATATGATAAGTTTGAAAGAAAACAAAATAATTACCATGGTCGTGGACATGGTCATAAACGTGGACGTGGCAGGGGGCGAAACAATTATCGTTATTACGATGAAAATAAATTGGAGAACAATAAGGGTTCTCAAATTAATCATTCAAAAGGTAAAGCTAGTATGTGTCACCGATGTGGTATGAGAGGTCATTGGGCACGCATTTGTCGTACGCCAGAACATTTTGTCAAACTTTATCAAGCCTCCCTCAAGAAAAAAGAAAATAATGTGGAGGCACACTTGACCTTTCAAAATAATGATGATGAAGCAAGTCCCTCAAATAAGTATGATTCTAAGGCACATCTTGCATATAAAGATGATGATTTTGAAGGCCTAACAAATATTACTCATTTAGAAGTTGGAGACTTCTTTGAGGATATTGACTGAAGAACTAATCATCTTACTGGAGAATGAAGCTATAAAAGTTGTTATTTTTATGTTTGCAACTAGTTTATTTTTCTTGAGTGTATTTTCCTAATGCATCATGTGTTGCTAGTTTCTACATTCCTAATGTATTTCTTAATTTTTTTTTCCGCTTGTCTTTCATATTTCTTGTGATGTATTATTTATTTTTTATGAAGAATATGAAAATTCCCCAGTCTTCAGTTGGACTCAAGATTAATAAAGATGATATATGTCTTCTGGATAGTGCTACAACACACACTATCTTAAAAGATAAGAGATATTTCTCTTATTTGGTAATGAAAGAAGCGAATGTTAATACAATATTCGATAGTACAAGATTAATTGAAGGTTCTGGAAGAGCCAATTTATTACTACCAGGAGGAACAAATTTGGCTATTGATGAAGCATTATATTGTAGTAAATCTCAAAGAAACTTATTAAGTTTCAAAGATATTCGCCAAAATGGCTATCATATTGAGACTACAAATGATGAAAAGATTGAATATCTTTATATTACTACAATAATGTCTGGTAAGAAATATGTGCTTGAAATGTTACCTGCTCTTTCCTCCGGCTTATACTACACAAGTATTAGCAGGATTGAAACACATGCTATAGTAAACAAGAAGTTTACTAATCAAGATAATTTTATTATTTGGCATGACCGGTTGGGCCATCCTGGTTCTAATATGATGCGTAAAATAATTGAGAATTCATATGGACATGCAATGAAGAATCAGAAGATTCTTCAATTTAAGGAATTCTCTTGTGCTGCATGTTCTCAAGGAAAATTAATTATTAGACCATCAACTATTAAAGTTAGGATGGAATCCCCTGCATTTCTGGAACGTATACAGGGTGATATATGTGGGCTCATTCACCCTCCATGTGGACCATTCAAATATTATATGGTTTTGGTAGATGCATCTACAAGATGGTCACATGTGTGTTTACTATCAACTCGCAATATGGCATTTGCGAGATTGTTGGCTCAAATAATAAAACTAAGAGCACAATTTCCTAATTATGCAATTAAGACAATTCGTCTTGATAATGCTGGTGAGTTTACATCTCAAGCCTTTAATGATTATTGTATTTCAACTAGGATAACAATTGAGCATCCGGTTGCTCATGTTCATACACAAAATGGTCTAGCAGAATCATTGATCAAACGCCTACAATTAATTGCTAGACCAATGCTTATGAGAAGAAAACTTCCCATTTCAGTATGGGGTCATGCTATTTTGCACGCAGCAGCACTTGTGCGGATAAGGCCCACAAGTTATCATAAAGTCTCCCCATTGCAATTGGTTTTTGGTCAGGAGCCAAATATTTTCCATCTTAGGATCTTTAGTGTGCGATATATGTTCCAATTGCTCCACCACAACGCACAAAGATGGGTCCTCAAAGAAGGTTGGGGATATATGTTGGATATGAATCTCCTTCTATTATAAAATATCTAGAGCCGATGACTGGAGATTTATTTACGGCAAGATTTTCTGATTGCCATTTTGATGAATCAGTATATCCAACATTAGGGGGAGAAAATAAGCAGCTGAAAAAGAAGATAGATTGGAATGCATTATCACTGTCTCATTTAGATCCTCGAACAAATCAATGTGAACAAGAGGTTCAAAAGATTATTCATTTATAAAATATTGCAAATCAATTGCCAGATGTATTCACTAACCTACCAAGGGTGACTAAGTCACATATTCCAGCTGTTAATGCTTCAATTCGAGTTGATATCCCGGCAGGACAATTAATTAAAGCAAATGAGTCTAAGTCATGCTTAAAACGTGGTAGACCAATCGGTTCTAAAGATAAAAATTCTCGAAGAAGAAAAGGAGCAAGTGATCAAAGTGAACATAACACAGAGGTAGTGGCTCAAGAAGAGCCCCAAGACGTAACAAATGATAAGACCTTAGGAGAGGTCCAGGTACCTGAAAATAATGAAAATGAATAGATATCAATAAGTTATGTCTCAACTGGGAAAAGATGGAACCGAAATAATATTGTTATCGATAACATTTTTGCTTATAATGTTGATGTTGAAATAATGCAACAAGATGAGGACCTTGAACCAAAATCTGTCAATGAATGTAGACAGAGAAATGATTGGCCAAAATGGAAAGACGCTATCCAGGCAGAGTTAACTTCACTTGGAAAACGTGAAGTCTTCGGACCCATAGTTCGAACACCTGAAGGCATAAAGCCAGTAGGGTATAAATGGGTTTTTGTGCGAAAACGAAATGATAAAAATGAAGTCGTTAGATATAAAGCGCGACTTATGGCACAAGGGTTTTCCCAAACGCCTGGAATTGATTATATGGAAACATATTCTCCTGTAGTGGATGCTATCACCTTCAGGTATCTCATAAATATGGCAGTGCAAGAAAAACTTGATATGCATCTAATGGATGTTGTTACAACCTATTTGTATGGATCATTAGACAACGAAATTTTTATGAAAGTACCTGAGGGATTTAAAGTGCCAGAAGCATATAAAAGTTTTTGAGAAACTTGTTCAATAAAGCTTCAAAAATCTTTATACGGATTGAAACAATCAGGTCGTATGTGGTACAATCGCTTGAGTGAATACCTGTTGAAAGAGGGGTACAAGAATGATCCAATTTGTCCTTGTGTCTTTATAAAAAGGTCTGGGTCTGAATTTGTTATAATCGACGTGTATGTTGATGATTTAAATATCATTGGAACTCCTGGGGAGCTTCCAAAAACAATAGACTGTTTGAAGAAAGAATTTGAAATGAAAGATATTGGAAAGACAAAATTTTGTCTTGGTCTACAAATTGAGTATATGAAAGATGGAATATTTGCCCATCAATCAACATACACCGAAAAGATTTTAAAGCGATTCTATATGGATAAAGCACATCCATTGAGTACCCCGATGGTTGTGAGATCACTTGATATAAAGAAAGATCCATTCCGACCTTATGAAAATGATGAAGAGCTTCTTGGTACCGAAGTACCATATCTTAGTGCAATTGGGGCATTAATGTATCTTGCCAATAATTCCCGACCACATATAGCTTTCTCAGTAAGCTTATTGGCAAGATTTAGTACTTCGCCAACACAATGACACTGGAATGGTATTAAACATATATTCAAATACCTCCAAGGGACCATTGATATGGGTTTATTTTATTCAAATGAATCCAAGCCATCATTGATTGGTTATGCAGATGCATGATATTTGTCTGATCCACACAAAGGTCGATCTCAGACAGGCTATTTATTTACAAGTGGAGGTACAGCCATATCATGGCGTTTGACAAAACAAACTATGGTTGCTACTTCTTCAAATCATGCAGAGATAATAGCCATTCACGAAGCAAGTCGAGAATGCATTTGGTTAAGATCTATAACTCAACACATTCAACAAACATGTGGTCTTTCTTCGAAAGAGAATATTCCAACAATATTGTATGAAGACAATGTTGCATGCATAGCTCCATTGAAAGGGGGATATATCAAAGGAGATAGAACAAAACATATTTCACCGAAATTCTTTTTCACTCATGATCTTCAGAAGAATGGTGAAATAGATGTACAACAAGTTCGTTCAAGTGATAATTTGGGTGATCTGTTCACTAAGGCGTTACCAACTTCAATATTTGAAAAGCTGATATATAAGATTGGAATGCGTTGTCTTCGAGACATTAAGTGATTTTTCATCAGGGGGAGTAACTACACGCTGCACTCTTTTCCTTAACCAAGGTTTTGTCCCACTGGGTTTTCCTGGTAAGGTTTTTAATGAGGCAGCAAGCAATGCATATTATAAATAACTATGTACATCCCAATATTTTTTGTAAGTTTTTAATGAGGCATATTATCTTACATGGACATCCAAGGGGGAGTGTTATGAATAGTTTGTACATTGGATACTACATTGGATGCTACATTGGATGCTCATGTTGTGAATAACTTAAAGATTAAATTTTCTACTTTATGTCCATCATCTTTACTTTTTATGACTATAAAAGGTCATGTAATTGCAATGGAAAAATACACCAAAGTGAAAGAAGAAAACACTTCTCCCTTCTTTCTATCTCTTCTATTTATATTTTACTGCATTATTTTTATTTTATTACACTTGTCATTTTCATTCCAAATTTCGGGTACATTTCTCCCTGTATAAGACCATTATCAATTTTATGCACATGATTGTGACCATCAAACAAAATACCCTTTTGAGTTATGACGAGCAGTAGCTTCACCTCTAGGTTTGAACAATAGCGGAGCTAGGGTAGCGGAAGGGGTCCTCATTCGTCATAAAATTTATACAGACCATATAAAGTCAAATTTGATTTTTATGCGTATATAGTAGAAGATGAATCCATTTGTTTTTTTTTTGTGTGTTTACCTTTTGATTTTAATACGCTTACCCTTTAAGAACATTGCTCTCCATGTTCCAATTTAAATGAAACACTTTTCTTGTTAGTTTATTCTAAAAAGAATGATACATTTATATATTTGAATATAATTTAATTTTAGATATTTCATTTATTTATTTTACCCTAAATGAAAAGTTTTTATTGCCACACAAATTTCATGGCCCCACAAAGATTTTACCCCTTAAACTTTTAGGTCCATACCGGTGAAAGAAGCAATAAAAGAAAAGTCGGATTCTTGATCCAAAACCGGTTTCTTGAATGAAATTAGAAAGAAGTTCTACTACTCCGGAAGGAAGGTGGTAGGTGGGCTTAGATAAGAAATATAGGAACTTCAAAAGTCTTATTTTTTTTAAACTTTGTGTCAAGTTAAACTATATCGTCTAAATTAAAATGGAGGGAGTACTAGGTAGGGATAACAATGGGGCGGAGTGGGTGCGGGTGCGGGGCGGGTTTGGCAAAACCAACAAAAATTTGGGTTTGGCAAAACCCACAAAAATTTCAACCTGCCCCGCCCCGCATAGTTATTTTTTCAGTTTTCAACCCGTCCCGTTTAATTTTTTTTTCTTTTGTTTTTTTTTCCTTTTTTCTTTAATTTTTTTAAAACAAACTAGTTTGACATTTTATTATTTTATAAAATGGAAAGTTTAATAGAATCACATAAACATAAAACTGAGAGAGTATTACGCCGATCTTCCAAAATAAATGGGTTACTATCATTTCCTATTACTAATACGATATCTTGATTTAAGTAATATCATTTGTCGAGACTTATGCAAATTGGTTACTTATAAATCAAAATAGCATCTGTGCTAGTAAAAAAGAATGTGAAATTGTAGTTGAAACGGTTAAGGGTCTGATTTTCCCTTCTACTATCGAAAATAGGCCTTATTTATCCCCCGTTTGAGTTTCTTATCAAAAAAATCCCCACCGTTATACATTAGTTGCACATTTGTCCTCACCCGTTAAAAACACCCTCCCAAATTCTTAAGGAGCACGTGGAATCCTTTGATTGGACCAGACGACCCGCCCCATTCCTTTAATTAAAACTCGCCCGACCCAATAACTTATCTTAGACCCATCATTATTTTCAATCAATTTTCCAAAAACCCGCCCCATTTTCCATTTTCATTTCCCAATCGTTTCTTTCGTCTCCCTCACAAAGATACCTAGGGTTCAACACACCCCATTCAAATCCATTCGTTCCACGTGCTTTTCCAACAACAAGAACCAAAAGTAAGTGCTTTCTTCAAGTAAATGTTTGTTGAAGCTGTTATATGTATTTTCTTGCTTAAATTTGCCGCGAATTAGTCACCTATAGGGATTTCGTTCTTTAATCATGTTATGGTTTTGAGTATGAGCTTAAATATTTATAGTTGACCGTTGGCTGTGTTTTTTATGAGTGGATTTTGTTTGCATGGGTTGTCTAGGTGGGTTTTTCGTTTGTGTTTATTCGAGATAGATTTATTTTTGGATTTTGTTATAGTTTGTGGTCTGCTGAAGCCTTTTTGTTTGTTTGATGAAAAAAATGGTGACAGACCTGAGATTGTGGGGTCTTAAGTTTGGGGTTTAAGGTATTTTTTGTCAGTGTATGGTTGATGACCCCAACTGAATATTTTAAAGCTAGTGGGTCTTAACTTTCTTATTCTATGTCGTCATGTTGTTGTGTATTTTTTTGTATTTCTGGCCCCCATATCTGTCTTTCCTTATTGTCCATTAATTTATTGTTTGATAACATTTTCTATATTGTTTAATAATCATTTTTTAGGGCTTTCAGTTTATAGATTTTCTTTATTGTTTAACACTTAATAGTCTTCATTTGTTAACAGTTTAATAGATTTTCAGTTTCAGTTTAAGCTTCAGTTTTTTGTTTTAATTCTTGTCTTAATTTCTATTTATCATTCAGTTCATCTGTTAACAGTTTAATAGTCTTGAGTTTCAGTTTAACCTTCTGTTTAATAAATGACTAGATTTTTTTTGTTTAACGGTCATCTTGCACGTTATTGTTTAACCTTCTGTTTATTAACTTTTCAGGATATTAAATATGACTTTGGTGGACATAATCTTCCATCATGGTGGGGATTGGATCAGAAAACCCCATGTGTTATATTCAAAGAAGCTTGTTCACTCTTGGGAAAGTTATGACTCTGACCTTATTTCCTTTATTGATCTAGTAAATGAGTACATTGGGGAATTGATGTATATAAGTGTTCAATAACTAATTGTAAATGGATCTTCTGGTAACTATTATGAAGTAGTTGATGATTCCGGGATAAGACAGTTATTATCTTTAATATCTGATGAGTTTAAGTGTCTTAACTTCTATGCAGTAGATGAATGTGAATTATCTGTGAATGTTCCTAATATTGTTCATTATTTTGATTCACATCCATCACTAACTGAAGTTGGTACAGATTGTAGTGAGGTTGAGTGTGAGAGTGAGAGTGACAATGACAGTGAGGGTGATGAGGTAGGGTATGATTCTGAGGAATTACAAACAATAGCATGTCAAAAAAATAGAGAAATTGATGTTGGACTGCAAAATTACAAGGAATTGTATAAGGGTATGAGCTTCAAGGACATACCTGAAGCAAGAAAATGTATTAACTTATATTCTATGACAAACAAAAAGGATTTAAAACAAGAAAAAGGTGATAAAGAAAGATTAAGGTACAATTGTGTTCCTGGTTGCCCTTTTGTTATTCTCATTTCTGGGGATGGAAACCTTCCAGGCGTTAGGATAAAGATATTAAACCCAGAGCATGCTTGTGATGAAGTATTTGATAATAGTAGGGTTGATTATCAGACAATTGCACTTTATTTCAAGAAAAAGCTGCAAGATAACCCTATGTATAAGATTAAAGAGATGAGAGCAGATATCAAAAATGTGTTTAATACAAATATCAGTTATGGAAAGTGTAAGAGGGCTAAAAGAGATATTTTAGAGAAACTAGAAATCAACTTTACTACACCCCAATCTAGTCAAGCAAGTCAAGGCCAAGAGTTTGTTTTCATGCATACACCAAGTGTCTATAGGGAGACTTCAAGCTGTGCTACTGTTTTGAGCATCCAGAACTAGAAGATGAACCAGCTATAAGGCCTATGGTTGTGTCAGAAGAAAAAACAACGCTTCAACAGAGACAACAACTATCACAACCTTCAAGATCAAGGGTAATTGCATTCAAAGGTGATCATAATGGTTTAAGTGTTCCATCAAATCTTCCTTACTCACCAGGCAGCCTTACATGGAAGGGAAAAACTGCTATTACTAAAAGACAATTGGAAATGCAAAGTATGCAAAGAATTGAGAAGTTGGTGCCAAGGAAGAAAAACAAATGATGTGTGGTCTTGGATGTCTTTTGGGCTTGTAGTTACTGCATTGTGACAGTATAATCAACTGCTATTTTTTATTCAATTTGATGGTAAATTGGAGGTCTTATTATGACCAAGTATTTGTAAGTTTTTGGGGGTCATAATTTTGCATCCAACAATCCATCAAACTATTTGTGTAGTGCTGCTGGGCATATTTGTTTACTGCTGCTGTTATGAAAATTTCAGATTTTAGTTCTGTTGTTTGTTTGCTCTTGCTGTTAATAGCATTTCTTGTTAATAGTGGTGTTTGTGTAGTGCTGCTGAAATTTGCTATTTGTGTAGTGCTACTGGGCAGATTTGTTTACTACTGCTTTTATGAAATTTTCAGATTTTAGTTCTGTTGTTTGTTTGCTCCTGCTGTTAGTTTAAGGATCATGACTTTACAATTAGCACCGGTATTTCTATATTCAGAATCTTCATGATCCTGCATTTTGTAATGTTAACAGTAACTTGTAGCACATTCATATTCAATGGACGTTTATTGATCTTGATGAAATCTGCAGTCCACTTTAGCACTTTCATAGTGTAGGAGCCAATGTTAACATATTGCTGAAGTATATATGATTGTAATCAACTTCATTTGTGAAATCTATATAAACAGTCTTGTAATTATAGTAGGCTATTTCAAATGTTCCTTTGAGTTGAAATCTCAGACAAACAGTTTTCTTACCAATTACATATTTACCTAACGGTTAAGGGTCAATATCAGACCTAAAACACTTCATTGTTTACAACTTTAAGTACCAATACAAAAACATGAAAAGTTGCACTTTATATATCAACTTCACTTCATTAGCATTGCAGCAACAAATCCCATAAATATTGCCCATGAAATCATAATGACGATCTTCATATTTAGGACTTTCTCTTCCAATTTACGGGCTTTGTTCGCTTCCGAATTCTTTAAAGCCTTCAAGTTATCTACTCTTTCCTTTAATCTGTCCCTTTCAAGAATAATCGCATCCAACGTCGACTTCATATTGTTGAGTTTAACATTAGCGGCATCCTATTTGTAATTCATATTGTTAATTGTAATGACCGCTCGATCTGGTAACACATCATCTTGCCATTCCCAATAACCGCACAAGCTTATCTACCAACCACAAAGCATACGACTTATAATTATGAACCGATAATACAAGGGAAAAATTTAAATTATCGAAAAAATCAGATGGAACCAGAATTAATGAAATAATACATACATCAGGTTTAGGGCACTTAAAGAATCTCCTTCCGAGATTAAATGGAGTCGTTGAAGTGAAGTGATTGGCAATTTCCCCACAATGGCACCTCCTCTTTGATAAATAACTACTTTCTGACATGAGAAAACTTGCTATGGTGGAAAATCTTCACAACCCAATATATGTTAAGCGAAGAAGAAAGGAAATGGGAGAGAAGGCCTTTCAATGGAGCTGAAAATAGCGACTGATAAGAAACCCTAGGTTATTTCTTTCTGAGGGAGAAGAAAGGCTCGATAGAAAATGGAACAAATATAACGATGGGTCTAAGAACATCGGGCGGGCGGGTTTTAATTAAAAGAATGGGGCGGGTCGTCTGGTCCAATAATAGGATGCCACGTGCTCCTTAAAAATCTGGGAGGGTGTTTTAACGGCTAAGGGATAAAGGTGCAACTAATGTATAACGGTGGGGATATTTTTAATAAGAAACTCAAACGGGGGATAAATAAGGCCTATTTTCGATAGTACAAGAATATATTTGATCCTTAACCGTATTTGAAATGATTGTTTTGTTTCAAAAAAGATAAAATTCAAAGTTGCCCGGCATTGAACTTGCATTAAACTCGCAACCCGTCCCGCACCCGTCCCGCACCATTGACATCCCTAGTTTTAGGGAACATGACTCACTTCAATTTGTACTTTTCTTGGACATTTGCTCTCCAATATAGCTGTACCCATTTTTGCGTTATCAACAAGTCAATTGCCAGATGGGTGCAAAATTTGAAACGTGCAAGTAAAGAGTTTTTCCCTGCTGTGCTATACATCTTTATGTCTTAATCACATTTCTAACTCAGTACATATGCACATGAAAGCACAAATTTACCTATAGGCAAGTAGGGGTGTTCCTAATTAGGTTTAATATTTTGGTTAATTAGTGATATGCTTTGTTGATGGGCACAGTAGAGCTAAGACTGCTAATTTAGGGCTAGCTTGAAGTGGGAGTAGGAGTTTTTATTTCAGGCAAAAAATTCCTCCCACAAATTTACCAAAGGTTAGCTGCTTCTCAATTAAAAGTTCTGAAATAACTCAAACCACTAACTTCTATGAACTATGAAGACATGACATAAATGCAGACAGAATGGAACTACAAGGTGGAAGATGTTCATTCGAATCAATTTTACTGGTATATAAGATAAAAATTTATATATATTAAATCTCCTTATCTTCTTTGTATTATTTTTTTTAAATCTTATTGATGAAAATTCTGTTTTCACCAGTAGGTGCAGACCTTTTTTTTCTTTTTTTTTTTTGGGTAACATAGTACTGCGGGGGTTTGGGGTAACATAGTACTGCCTATTAAAAATGATAGGTGAAATTTGGTAGACCGGACAAATAAGAACCAGACAATTGCTGCTGCCTCATTCATGTCAGTTACTTCCACTTTACTCCTTTCATTTAAACAAAAAATTAAAACGTTAGAGTGCGAGCATAAAAATCTCTAATTTTCTCTTAGTTCAAATATTTATTTAATATTTTTAAATAAAAAATGAGATAATATAAAAAGTACTAAAAATTACTGCGTTTTATAATTAAATTTATTTGAAAATTATATGATAAGTTTTAGCTAATACCATATAAATTTGATTTTTCCAACAGTAGTAGTGTCATATAATATGAATTAATTCTTTTCGTGATTGGCCATCATTGTCGTGCATATGAATTTGGATTGCGAAACGGAAAAATGAAAAAGAAAGGAGAAAAGCACTAACATTTGTTTGGCCTTTTCCATCCAGAAAAGTTAAAATCAAATTTAAGAAGAGACATCAAAGTCCTGCCCAGAAATCTCCATGAAAGTTACCTTATAATTAGTAAATGTGGAGAATACTGTTAGGTTTCTTTGGCTTTATGCTGCAGAACTTTTATTGCGGTGATTAAGTACTAATAAATAATTATAAGTAAGTAAGAAACGTTAACATATAAGTAATGTATAGTAGTAGTTTTTAAGGAAGAATTAATTTAAGGGATAATTGCATAAAAGTACAGTCAGCGTAGGTGCTTTCATCCGCTTAGCCATCATTTTAAGTTTCATCCGTGTAGCCCATAAAAGTTTCACAATATGACATCATCGTCCGGATATAATTTTACAAATCTATATGTGATTTTTTATTCTTTACACACAACCAACTTAAATCGATCATATACATTCCTATTGCAATTACAACAATGCAACCAACTATAATACAACTTGAAAAAAATTTAAATTTTCTTCTGTCTTGAGTTCTAAATAGCAGAAACAAAAGAAATAAAAAATAAAATTGAAAAAAATGGCTACAAATTCGCAATTTGGCAGAGAAATCAACAAAAAAATTGACTTTATACATCGATTGTTCAAGAAAAAGTAAGAAAAAATTTAATTTCAGTTTTAAGTCCACATATGTTGTACATGTATAAAAATATATAACTTAGTATAAACTCGTATATGGAAAGTATAATAATGTATTCTAGTATTTCACCAACACAGAAAAGCAAAATTAGCTTTAACGCACATGTGAAATAGGAACTTACTTCAAAGAGAAAGACCACTGCACCAAAGTCGAACAGAAATCGCGAATAGAAAGAGTAATGTTGTATAACACTACTTACACACCTAATATACAACATTATACAATATTATCCACTTATTATAATTTTGTATAATGCTGTATAATATTGTATAATGATGTATAATGTTGTATATGAAAACTGAATTTCACCTTCAATTTCCTTTTTCAAAAGGTATGATTCTCAAAACCAATGCTAATCATGCTCAATCAATCCAGTACTCTAGATTCTAGTTACTAAAAGCTTTTTTAATATTTTTAGCTTCACCCAAATAATTTCACCGATATTAATCAACACCCATTTGATTTTTTTACCAAAATACATCTTCCCCATGTCTATTAAAAACTCATAAATTGGAATAGGCTTAAAATCTCTGTCTAGAACTTCAATCTTGAAGAAATTTCAACAAAAATAAGAACCCAGTTCGGCTTTTTCAATCCAGAATTTCAATCTTGAAGAAATTTCAATAAAAATCAAGAACTCAGTTCTTTTCCCAATTTTACCTCACCAAATTCGCTCTCAAAGAGTTGCAAAGTAGTCCAACTGAACCAAATCTCTAGGTTGAAGCTTCTTGGACTATTATCAATTAATTTCAATAGCACCCACTCGAATTTGAGCACGATTCTTTCATAAATTTTCAGATCTGAAAAGCTTCTAACTCCCTCAACCTAATTTTGGTTTGGATATCAAAATCTTGACTTCACAACAAACTTAGGAGAGGTGGCCATTAGAGTGGAGAGAAGAAGAGGAGAAAATCTAGAAGAGATGAGTAAAGATTGTTTGGGTTAAACATTGAAACTTTTATTTCAAAATATATACATATGGGTCTTAGCGTGTAAAATCCCAAAATATGGGCTCTTTATGGTTATAGAACTGGGTCGGGTGATATACAGTGTAATTGTTCCTTAATTTAAATAGTCACCTATCCAACCATTTAAACTAAAAACAGTCGGTGTATTTATAATACGTTTTATATGTAGATAATCTATGTATATATAGTTTAACGGCATTTTTGCATTACATAATCTAATACATGTCTAATATCTAATGTTACATCAAATTTGCTATAAAATATTACAAATATTATCATAGAAATTTTGTAATATTTCGTAACCAAACATTCAACTATTAATATCTAATTTTATGCGGAGATTATTTTCTCTTAACCCTTAAAAGAGAAAGCAAAATCTCAATAATCTAAAGTCGTAAGGAGAAATACGTGTCCGAAGTCCGAAAAGATTAAATGTTCCAAATTATTGGTAGAGATGAGATTAAAAATTCTACTTGCAAATGCATTTCCTAGCATGATTGATCTTTCGTTTTATCTTTTTCATAAAATAATATGTTTCCTCTAAGATCTTAAATATAATAATTATTAATTTGTTTTTTTAACCCTTATGATACAAGAGAGCGACCAAATTAAAAGAATCTTTCTGATAATTAAAAAATGGTTTTTTTTTTTTGGGGGGGGGGGGGCGAGAGAGAGAACAATAATGGAACTAACCCTCCTTATTAAAATAAGATAAGGCTGCAAGGCAGAAATCTTTTGTTAAACCCCATAAACTTGATTTTTCCTAATCTCTTTCCATCAAATGATTAATCTAATTTTTAAAGGGTATCTTTTCATACCTGAACTCCACTACTCCATTTAACTTTTTCCTGTTCATTTATATTTTAGAATAAGAAGGATAATTAAAGTCCTCTCATTCATTGGGTCTAGTCAGAATCTCACCCATTGCCAACCTGGGATTCTTTTTATGTCCCCCTTAATATAATTATATAATATTAATTAAGTAAGAGAGCATACTCCCAATTTCCTAATTTCTTTTTGTTTTTCAGTTAGTACTCTGCACCACTGTAAAATAGATGAACGGAAGCTTCTGTTTCTGGCTAATTTACAGAACACGAGCTTAACTTTTGTGTATGCTTGGTATATATTTATATAATTTTTTAATCTAGAAAAATATGCAATAATCACTAGTAAACCTAATTTGGTAACTTAAAGAAAATAATATACTATAGTCGTTTAAAATATATCAATAATGTAAGTTTTTTTTATACTACTGCCCTAGAAAATGTGCCAAAAAAATCAAGGCTGACTCCCATCTCAAGTAAAATCAATTGTAACTAATCATTCATATAAGACTTTTGAAAGAGAACTAAGGAGCCCCACTCATACAGCTGGTTACAACATACCTAAATAATCATAACTACCAGAAATTTTGTGGTTTTAATTGTTGTATAATTTGACATCAACCATAAGCAAATCTTCTAGAACATTTGAGTGTAACTTGTCAATTGATATGAGAGTTAATGGACAATGTTTCTCAAAATGAAAACTCATAATAATATCTGAATTTCTCATTGCTTTACAAAGAAATATATCTTACAATATGGTGCTGTTAAAGATTTTGCACCCAAATGACTCTTCGATCTTAATTAAGATTATACAATAAATACTCATGACTTACCAAAGCAAAAAATTAGTACATCCAAATCAATTAATACATTAAGAGGACTAAGGAAAGTAATCCTCAAAACTAAATCTAATATTGTCAATTAGTAATTAAACTAAAAATTACTTCCCATATACAGTAGCCTCTTTCTCCTGCCGGGGGGGGTTTAATATTTGGACAACTACATCTCAATTTTCATGTGAGACGTTTGATGAGGCCCTGCATCAAAAGAAAGAAAACATACTCATTAATCAAAAGTTCAAGATTTCATCATTATCAACTTAAATTTTGACAAAAATAGAAAAACATAAAAGAAAAGAAACCAAAACTTGCCTCTCTTTTCTTACCAGGAAAACTTTGTGACTGCAATGTCAGATCCTTGTTGGGATTTTGGCTAAATCCCATCTGCACAATGCTTTGCAGGTCATCCTCGCACATTGTAGGGAACTGGATAAATCAAGCAATTGTCACAACCAAATTACTGATGAAAATTGTTTGGTTAACTTATATATATTGACATTATAAAAGTACACTGACACCTAAAAGATACATTATTAGGTAGCAGTTGTCGATGAAAAGTGAAATTGGTAACTGAAAAGTAAGGCAAGTTAGCTGTTATAATCGATCAAATACAGTGATAATGTTAAATAATATTCTTTATACTGTCAGCCAGCGTATATAAGTTCGTTCTTGAATTATGGTTGAATGGCTAATCACCTGATTAAGATATTCACCAAGTCCATCTAGGGAAGGCAATTGCATTCCCAGAGTGCGAAACAGTGAGTTATCTAATGTGTTGGCCGAGCATTGGCTTAGTACCCCATTAGGAATATCAGTATGTTGTTGCCGGGGTTGTTGGTAATTTACTGG
Source organism: Nicotiana tabacum (assembly GCF_000715075.1). NCBI lineage: Eukaryota > Viridiplantae > Streptophyta > Magnoliopsida > Solanales > Solanaceae > Nicotiana > Nicotiana tabacum. The sequence goes on from NC_134101.1 coordinate 182,516,017, forward strand.
GAAAACAGGTTGGGGCAGAGAGCCATTTGGTTGACATATCTGGAAAAAGAAATTGCTTTAGCATGTTAGATAATGCCATATATCAATTAAAAGGAAGTCGTTGAATTACTATGACACTTACATCCTTTGGGAGAAGATTCTCTGCTGGAAAATCCAAACTTGGGTTAACTGAAGCCAACTTCATGGATAGGAACTACAAAAGAATGTATTTAGCTCATGAAATTTATAATTTGGTAGACAATTTTACTTGTGAAATTTACCTCGACTTGTCGTTGCAGTGACTGTACATAATTTATAATTTCGTCAAGCATTAATGCTTTTCCTGTTACCTAGTAGACACAAATTTTGCTCTGCGTTAGAACAGGATTTATTATTATTATTATTATTATTATTATTATTATGCTATAAAAAAAGAATTTTGTTTAACTAATTACCTTATTACAGCCTGGTACAAGATCTTGTAAAAGCTTCATTCTTTCACTAATCTTCTCTCGTCGTACCTAATTAAACACAAAAAAGCAATTATTATAGATTGTTAACACAAGAAAACATGGATTTTGAAACAACAAGTGATTTCATGATATAACATTTTCTTTTTTCAGAAGAATTGGTTGCAATGCTTACTCTCTCAGCTAGACTATGGCTATCAGTAGCTTGTCCTCTCCTTGCTCTAACATGAATATAGTCCTTTGGTGGTTCAGGAGGCTTTTGATTTTGAGTTTCATCACCTTCATTATTGCCCTTTGATTCCTCCATGTTAACTGTTCCATTTTCTGTCTCATTACCTTCTACTACTACTTGTTTACATCGCTTTGTTCTTGCATTATCATCACCCTAAAATGAAAATTTGAATTTGATTAGCCACTAATTGTATTAATTAAGCAAATCAAGATTATAATAATTCTTACCATGTTTCCATTAGCAGGGGCAGCTTCTTCTGTTTTCCCGCTTGAAGCTGTTTTTCTTTTTCTAGTAGAATTCAATTCAGTTGGAGTTTTTGGCCCTGTTTCTCCACTTGGCTCAGAAACAGACTCATTAGAATTAGTGATAGGCCTGCCCAAATTTGTAGACATCAATTCCATCCTTGTTTGGCCCGAATTCTTGGTTTGCAAAGGGGATCCAGCTTGCTTCAGGGATGGGCTACTCGAAACTCTAGGCAATTTTCCATTCTCCAATTGTTGAGCAGATCTCTGTGTCAATGGACTTGTTCTACCGTTAAAACTACGGCTACCAAAACAAGAAAACTTAGCAGCTCTTTGGGCAAAACCAGGATCAGTAGAGACAGCAGGCAATGGAGGATTTAAAGGAACTGAATTTCCCAAATTGGGCATGTGTAATTTCGGTGTAGTGTAACATGAATTATTAGTATTAATATTATTATTGTTGAATGGCGGTTGAGAGGAGCTAGAAACTGTGCTTAGTTTACCAATTAGTTCAGCATGAGAAGAAGACACTACTGAGTTCAAAGTGGAGTCAAATTGGTTAAATTGATGTGTAGAGTCATGATCCCAATTGGGGTTAAGGAAAAAATCAGAAGACTGCCCTGAATGTAGGGAATTCCAGTTAGTCATAGTGGGTTCGAATTGGAGGGGTGGATTAGTAATTCCACCATTCATGAAGTAATCTTTCTCCATGGAATAGAAATAAAATTAGCTTTAAGAAAAATGAAGTTCAATAAGAGATGTTAACTTGGAGAAAGAGAGGAAAAGGGGGAGGGAAAGAAAATGAGAAAGATGAAGTTATATAGGCGGAAAGAGAGAAAAGGAAGTTGTGTTTGACATTTTTTCGTTTGTATATTTAATTCAAGGAAAATGGTAGTAGTAGGGGCAGACTGTACTGTGGAACCGGGAAAAGGGGAAAATAGGGGGAGGGGGTGAATTGCCGGGCCTTCAACGTCGGAGGACCGATTTTACATTTTACCACTTTTTTCTTACTCGCCTTTCATAGAAGCTCTCGAGTCTCTGTTCCAGCTAGAATGCTTACTGGTCTAGTACTAGAAACTTGATGATTTCGTTTTGTGGCCTAATTTGACGATCCAAAATTTGAATTTTATAAGTTCACAATATTATAAATTTATTTTTACATATTAATTTATACTTTATAATTTAAATTGAAAATACTAGGTTCAGATGAACTCCCCATTGTAACGTGACAACCATCACCGACCAGTGATTTTAGCCGCGGTTCGTTTGTTATTTTCGCTTCCGTTACGCGAACAAATAAGTTCTCGTTTTACGGTTTATGCGCTATCTAATGAGTTTAGATTATCGCAGTTTCCTTCACGGATATATGTTTGACTGAAAATAGAATTTAAAAAAGAAGGAAATTTTTTTAAAATTTGTGTTTTAAATATATTTACTATAACATTTATCTGTCTAACATACTTTGAAACATGTGGTTTGAAAAATGACATATCAATTATATAGCTGTAAAAAAAATTCATTAAAAGTAAATTAAAATATTTAAGTTAAATTGTTATCAAATTTATTTATTTTCATATTTTTAACCGACTAAATGCTGCAAGAGCAGAGGAAGTATTATTGTTTCATTATGTATTTTCTTTTCTTTTTCAATGGGGTTTATACTAATGTAGGAACCAATATGACCAACTCTGTCTAACAATCCTAAACTCGGAAACCAAGTAGAGGATGAGTACCTAAAAAGGTAAAGCGAGAACGAGCGTAAGCAATCGATCGGTGTTGGCGAGGAATAACAAAAGCTCAATTCAGTCATTTAAATCAAGGTAATTGTCCTATATAAAAAAAGAAAGAAAGGAAGGTTGCATATATACCACCTTACACTGATAATGATCTCAAAACCAGCAGTCAGTTAATATCAATTGTTAATACGTCAAATAGAACATGATCAATGCTTTTAACTTTAGGTTGAATGTAACTACTGTTTACCGTAAAATTGGTAATAACAATTAAATTTGATTTAGTAATTCTAAAAATATGTGATCTATTTTTATGTTAGTTGTTAGGCAATTGATGTTATGTGAAAGACTTAGAAACGAAATAAGAGCTTAAAACGAGATGTTAATCAAACCGAATCGCAGGCAATCGGGGCTTCGAGCTTGCCTATTCGAGGGCCTCGAGGTCGAGTCTGAAGCTCTGCTGGGAGCTATCGAAGATGGTCGATGGAGACTAACAGTTAAAAAATAAATCAAAGACGGCTCTTTATGGCCAATAATAAGCAATAAATGATGAACTTTTAGTAGAATACAATAAATACGAGCAATAAATGAAGTAATAAAATCAAGAGAATATGTTAGAGAGAAGAGAGAATGTTCTTGTATATTTAGTATGGAGCAATAGATATTTACAAAATGACAAGGATCCCCTTTATATAAGAGGGGGAATCCCAATATAGCACAAGTGAATTTATTACAAAGATATGGAGATGAGACACCTAGTTAATGCCACGATATGGGCTCAGACTAGTCTGACAAATTTTGTCGGCTCTAGCTTCGCCTTGGAAACTACCCACTTTCTTTCCGTACACGTCGGTCTCATACTGTCCTGAGGTCAGGCGTCGATAGCCCTCGATGGATGAAACTCGACCGTGATTTCGTGCCTTCGAGACGTTATAACGATGGAAAATTGGACCCTCCGATTTTACCGTACACAGATAGTCCCCGCGTTTCATAGAGTAGAACGATAAGAAACGACCTTGATAACCATCTTTCTGAATTTCCCGCGATAATGTTATACTGATGACGCAAGTCTCCGTGATAACCGAGATGTTACGTCATTTCACCTCTCCAGAACCATTCAAAGCATTGCTGCTTCTTTTTCTTCAAGGCAATAATGTCGCCGCCGATCCAGCTCCCAAGGATGCATTGAATGCACATGCCGGTACGTTTTTCGAAGACAATTGTCATGACCCAAACCATCGGGTTGCGACGGGCACCGGGTACCTTACTCAATCGAGTACCAACATAATGTATCTTTTCATGTCATACTTTCATAGATAACTGAGCCGGAAGGCTTCCGTGGAATAAGTAGAATACAACATGAGATACCAACCTATACATAAGACATATGGGCCTCTAAGACCAAAATAACCACTTGAAAACCGAACATAGGCCAACAAGGCCATACAATCTTTAACGTAAATGACATTTGTCTATAAGCCTCTAAGAATACATAATTTTTATAAAGGTCGGGATAGAGTCCCGCCATACCAAACAATACACATTTAACTCATATTAACCAAACAAGCAACTCCGAAGCAAATGGAGCGCACCAACATCTTCTGCCGAGCTGATAGCCTACTTGGAGGGCTCTCGACCTGTCTATCGGGACATGCAGGCATGAAACGCAGCAACCCTAGGAAAAAAGGGACGTTAGTACGAATAATGTACTGAGTATGTACGGTACATAAATGAGTGCATAATAGACATGGAGGAAATATAGAGTAAATTACTCCACTTGTAAGTTTGAATAACTTTGTAAATCATGAAATAATTATAGTATCATGTATATTCATATGAATGTCATGTCGTGCATAGGTACATGTTTCATAACATCATCAGCCTCTGAGGGCATCCTATCATATCATCTTGGTCACTGTGGGCAAAATCATCAACGTATATCAGTTGATCAGTTGGTGGTGCGTATATAACGCCGTAACCTTTTTCCATATCCCATATAAATATAATATACATATATACGCGTATATAATGTCATCTGGTCATGGGTCAATATATGTATAAATGAATGAAATGCATGAAAATATGTTTAGTTTATATTGTTCACCAATCCATTGTGGTTCTATTACAAAAGGGTCTAACTTTTCCTTCTAGTAGTTTTATTGGAATCATGAACTTATTATTTATTTTTTTTGATATAAGAATATGACTTCATGGTCTATACTCTCTTGTTTTCTCAAGCCCTGTCACCTCTCGTATTTTCCTTCACTTGACTATAGACTCTGCAATGCTATCATTTTTTTTAATCTACCGTTGTAATCCATGTATCACTTTTTATTCATAATGCTTCCTTATCTCTCTTCTAATTACTCTGCTAATATTTCTGCATATCCCTTTTCTTGTGAAAACTTCAACACGACTTTCTTTCGCTTTTAGCTCTCTTTGCTTCATTTATCGGCTCTTCGGGTTGCTCAACGTCCTCGCTCTACTAGAGACAAGAGTCACACTTAAGGTAATATTTATCCCTTCCAGGCTTTCAGCGCCTATCATCTGAATTCTTTTATCATGCTATTATTCACATCTAATTGTAATATTCTATAGTACACCATCTGGGTGTCTCACAAGAAGATCTATTAGCACATTTGCAATATCCTTCGGCAATGTCAACTAACACAAGCAATCCATTTACCAATTTGGGTTACCCTAACCCCAGCGGGATCTTGATATCCCGTCCTTCTCTTAACTATACATGTTAGCCCCCATAGGGCATAACTAAAATGGGTGTGATCAATTGTATATACCTCTGTTACTGTTGAATATTACTCAAAAAGCTTATGCTCCTCTACCTGAATTACAAACACTGTTATCCTTCATTAACTAGTTGCTTCATACCCTTCTTCATCTTGCTTCTTTTGCTTGTTGAAACTTGTATTTATCTTCTTAATCTCTCATTGACCTTCACCATAAAGATGGATAGTCATTCATGCCTTAAGACTTCTGATCAAGAAGCTTACACCTTTCAGTACACCTATGATCTGCTAAAGACCTCACATTTACTTATCGTAGGCATCATACAAAAATCCAATTCCTCTGATTCAGCTCTTCCACAGCTATCTCTCTTTCCAACCTTCTTTCCAGATGTAGGTATCATCTTATTACGAATAGAATATAATTTCGAAATTTGAATTCTTATAAGTGAGCTCTACCACACGATCTATAGTAAGAAGAAAGAGTGACAATCCTAAATGCCCTGTAGCCTCATGCTTATAAGTGTGGTTCACAACACACCCATAAACAAGACTCTACTAGACACAGCTTGTAGACTCCCTAGGACAGAACTGCTCTGATACCACTTCAGTCACGACCCAAACCATTGGGCCGCGACGGTCACCCGGTACCTTACTCAACCGAGTACTAACATAACGTATCCTTTCATGTTAAACTTTCATAGATAACTGATCCGGAAGGCTTCCATGGGATAAGTAGAATACAACATGAGATACCAACCTATACATAAGACATATGGGCCTCTAAGACCAAAATAACCACTTGAAAACCGAACATAGGCCGATAAGGCCATACAATCTTTTACGTACATGACATCTGTCTACAAGCCTCTAAGAATACATAATTTTTATAAAGGTCGGGATAGAGTCCCGCCATACCAAACAATACACATCTAACTCATACTAACCAAACAAGCAACTCCGAAGCAAATGGAGCGCACCAACATCTTCCGCCGAGCTGATAGCCTACTTGGAGGGCTCTCGACCTATCTATTGGGACCTGCGGGCATGAAACGCAGCGTCCCCAGGCAAAAAGGGATGTCAGTACGAATAATGTACTGAGTATGTAAGGCATATAAATAAGTACATAACAGACATGGAGGAAATATAGAGTAAATGACTCCACTTGTAAGTCTGAATAACTTTGTAAATCATGAAATAATTATAGTATCATGCATATGAATGTCATGTCGTGCATAGGTATATATTTCACAACATCATCAACCTCTGAGGGCATCCCATCATATCATCTTGGCCACTGTGGGCGAAATCATCAACGTATACTAGCTGATCAGGTGGTGGTGCGTATATAACGCCGTAACCTTTTCTTATATCCCATATAAATATAATATACATATATACGCGTATATAACGACATCTGAGAATGGGTCGATGTACATGTGTAAATGAATGAAATGCATGAAAATATGTTTGGTTCATATTGTTCACCAATCCATTGTGATTCTATTACTCTAGGGTCTAACTTTTCCTTCTGGTAGTTTTATTGGAATTACGAACTTATTATTTTTATATTTTTGAAATAAGGATATGACTTCATGGCTTATACTCTCTTGTTTTCTCAAGGCTTGTCACCTCTCGTATTTCCCTTCACTTGACTATAGACTCTGCAATACTATCATTTTTTTAATCTACCGTTGTAATCCATGTATCATATTTTATTCATAATGCTTCCTTATCTCTCTTCTAATTACTCTGCTAATATTTCTACATATCCCTTTTCTTGTGAAAACTTCAACATGACATTCTTTCGCATTTAGCTCTCCTTGCTACATACATCAACTCTTCGGGTTGCTCAACGTCCTCGCTCTACTAGGGACGAGAGTCACACTTAAGGTAATATTTATCCCTTCCAGGCTTTCAGCGCCTATCATTTGAATTTTTTTTTATCATGCTAGTATTCACATCTAATTGTAATATTCTAGAGTACACCATTTGGGTGTCTCACAAGGAGATCTATTAGCATATTTGCAATATCCCTTCGGCAATGTCAACTAACACAAGCAATCCATTTACCAATTTGGGTTACCCTAACCCCAGCGGGATCTTGATATCCCGTCCTTCTCTTAACTATACCTGTTAGCACCCACACGGCATAACTGAAATGGGTGTGATCAATTGTATATACCTCTGTTACTGTTGAATATTACTCAAAAAGCTTATGCTCCTCTACCTGAATTATAAACACTATTATCCTTCATTAACTGGGCGCCTCGTACCCTTCTTCATCTTGCTTCTTTTGCTTGTTAAAACTTGTATTTATCTTCTTAATCTCACATTGACCTTCACCACTAAGATGGATAGTCATTCATGTCTTACGACTTCTTATCAGGAAGATTACACCTTTCAGTACACATATAATCTGCTAAAGACCTCACATTTACTTATCGTAGGCATACAAAAATCCAATTCCTCTGATTCAGCTCTTCCACAGCTATCTCTCTTTCCAACCTTCTTTCCAGATGTAGGTATCAGCTTATTACGAATAGAATAGAATTTCAAATTTTGAATTTTTATAAGTGAGCTCTACCACACGATCTAGAGTAAGAAGAAAGAGTGACAATCCTAAATGTCTTGTAGCCTTCTTCTTATAGGTGTGGTGCACAACACACCCATAATCAAGACTCTACTAGACATAACTTGTAGACTCCCTAGGACAGAACTACTCTGATACCACTTCTGTCACGACCCAAACCATTGGGCCGCGACGGTCACCCGGTACCTTACTCAACCGAGTACCAACATAACGTATCTTTTCATGGCATACTTTCATAGATAACTGAGCCGGAAGGATTCCATGGGATAAGTAGAATACAACATAAGATACCAACCTATACATAAGACATATGGGCCTCTAAGACCAAAATAACCACTTGAAAACCGAACATAGGCCGACAAGGCCATACAATCTTTTACGTACATGAAATCTGTCTACAAGCCTCTAAGAATACATAATTTTTATAAAGGTCGGGATAGAGTCCTTCCATGCCAAACAATACACATCTAACTCATACTAACCAAACAAGCAACTCCGAAACAAATGGAGCGCACCAACATCCTCCGCCGAGTTGATAGCCTACTTGGAGGGCTCTCAAACTGTCTATCGGGACCTGCGAGCATGAAACGCAGCGTCCCTAGGAAAAAAGGGACATCAGTATGAATAATGTACTAAGTATGTAAGGCACATAAATAAGTACATAACAGACATGAAGGAAAAATAGAGTAAATGACTCCACCTATAAGTCTGAATAACTTTGTAAATCATGAAATAATTATAGTATCATGCATATGCGTATGAATGTCATGTCATGCATAGGTACATGTTTCATAACATCATCATCCTCTGAGGGCATCCCATCATATCATATCGGCCACTGTGGGCAAAATCATCAACGTATACCAGCTGATCAGGTGGTGGTGCGTATATAACGCCATAACCTTTCCCATATCCCATATACATAATATATATATATATATATATATATATATATATATATATATATATATATATATATATATATATATATATACGCGTATATAACGCCATCTGGTCATGGGTTAATGTACATGAATGCGATGCATGAAAAGTATGTTAATAAAATCTTTCGGAATGTCATCCTGCCGATATATCTTTTGAAGACAATAATGGTGCCGTCGGTTATGCTACCGCCCTTTCTATAAATGGGAGCCTCCTGGAACAAACTTTTTATCCAAGTGTCCTCCAATATCTTTCCATCCCCTTTTTCTCACCATCCTCATCCATTGTTACCTATCATGTTTGAGGCCTATGGCCTTAAGGTGATATGGCGGCGTTCTCATTGGCCACGCCATGGCCTTTTTCCTGGGCTTTTCCCTATCGAGTGAGATCACATCAACTCGTTGATGTTGTTGTTGTTGTTAGTGTTGTGATCGTTGACTTGAGACGAGGAGATAGGGAGGCCAATTTTCTCTGACTCAGGGAAATGTTTGGACTCTACACCGCTGCTCAGGGGGGTGTTCGGACTCTACATCGCTGCTCACCTCCCCCGTCTACCCGGTGCGGCGCCTCACTCCTCTTGTTTTCCGTGGAGTTAGGTGGTACTATCTACTAACTGTTGCATCCCACACCAGTGTGACGTCTCAAGAAGTATGTTATATCTCACGTTTTCATATGTTAAAAGTTTTGTCTTCAGTTAATTGACATAGATTCGGGGATGAGATTATCTTGAGGTTAATGTATTTACGCTATTTATAACAAGCGAGAAATAAGTGTCATGAAGGATAAATGGTACACAAATTAAAGAAAACGAGTTTCGTTGAAAGTGGCCAATTTAGGATAAAATACGGGTTGAGCGATAATACCCGATAATTATGAATAGTACCATGAAAAGTACCATATGACCACGGTAGTATAACATATAACGTATATATATAACTTATATTAAAAATAAGTAGAATTTTAAGTAATTTGAGATAATTTTTAAATTATGTGGGTAATTGATTAATTACCGGGTAACAGGACATTACCCAGTTAACTAATAAGTGGAAAAATTTAATAAATTAATTTACCCCCCCCCCCCAAAACGTGGCACAAGGACACAAGACTAAGAATGACTCTTAGTCATTCAAAGCCTAGGTGGCTAACTAGGAACATTTGGAATTAATGGGTAAAAGACTCATACAATTTGATCATTTTCATTTCATTAGAAAAGAACCAAATTCCTTTCTTAGTTTGAATCCTTCAAGAACAAAAGCTCAATTAATTCAACAAACAGAAGCTTGAAAAATTCGTTCAAAGCATTTCAACAAGCTAAAGCATGATTCGTTAAAATAATTCAAGGAACAGAAGTGTAATTCCATCAAAAATTTTGTGGTTATAAAAGAGTACGATGCAATATTCGCCAAGAATATTATACGTAGTTTTCCCTACCCCAAGTATGTTAAGGTTATCCCTTCTTTCTTTTGGCATGATGCAAGTAACGAAACGTAAACGTAATATTTTCCTTTTGCGCTGAATAAGGTTTCAATAGTTTAATGCGGTTAGTATAAATTGGATTTCACTGAGTTTCCTCTACTTTGCTGAAGTTTATGTGTTGTATTTATATTTTAATCTCAATGGCAGTGTCTCTAGAGATGTCGTACCAATGATCATTGCTTTTCTCTTATTTCCTTTTTGCTAATAAAAGTGTGGAACTTTACTGTGCATACTTGGGTGAAGTCCAGTTTCGCGTATTAAGACCTTTTCTTGAGAAAGAAGATTAAGAAAACCAGATGAAATGAGCTTATGAAATAAAGTTTTTTTTTCTTTAAGATTGATCTATCCAATGGATTTGGGGAAAGGGGGGATAAGATTGAAAACAAATAAAGAAATTTTAAAAAGTGGCAAATGTAGTGGAAAGTAGTGTTTCTTGTATGATCATTCACGTGAACTTAATTAAGCTTGCGCCAATGCTTTACTATACTTATGGAAAGAGTGGTGGGAAGAGAGGAAAGTCTGAACTGGACCACGAATGAAAAAATAGACTCACATGGGTGATTCCAAGTTAATGGATTAAGGTTTAAGTGGTTTAATTTCATTCATCTGGTCATGATAGTTCTATTTAACTGTGTATCTACGTGTGTTTATCTTATTTATAATATAGTGATACATGCATCTTCATGCATTTACTACTGTGCTACGGACGGTCGAGCAGTTACTATCGGTTGGGCAGTTATGTATCATTAATTACCACTGGTTGGGCGGTCATGCATATTCATTTACCACCGAGCTACGGCCAGTCAGATAGTCATGCATTTACAACCGTGCTACGGCCGGTCGGGCAGTTACCACTGATCAGTTGCGCAGTTAACGCCACGAGAATGATGTAATCAGAACTACTATATTGTAGTTTTATCTATATATACGAATGGGTTTTATTCTACTTGTTACGGCTCTCCCCGAGATAGTATCTTATTATTATTACGTTTCATTTCTGCCTTACATACTTGGTACATTCTTCGTATTGACGTCCCTTTCCTGGGGCATTGTGTCTCATGCCACACAGGTGTAGATAGGCGAGGTGAGGACCATCCACTGTAGGCTGCCTCCAGATATCATCTTTTGGTTGGTGAGCTCCACATCTTCCTGGAGTATTGCCGAGTCACATTCTATATATGTTACTTTGTTTTGTGAAGATGTCGGGGACCCTGTCCTAAATTATATATTATGATCATGTTCCCTTAGAGGTTTTACAGATAGTGTCCTATGTATAGCTTTAGGTATGACATGTCAATGGCCTTGTCGGCCTCTATGTATCTATATAAATCTTTTTGAATTACATATGTGAGTTAAGTTTTAATATTGTTAATTATATATATAAATGTGGCCTGTCATGGCCGTGGCAAGTCTTATAAAAAAAAGATATATATATAAATATATATATATATATATGACGAGTCTTATAGAAAAATAAGGTACATGGCGCTCGGTTGAGTAGGCATCGGGTGCCCCTCGTGGCCCTCTGGATTTGGGCTGTAACAAAGTGGCTTTGCAATAGTGGTGCTGGCGAGACCCATACTAACCAGATTTTTCACCCAGCCACTTCCTCATCCCTTTCTGCTTCTTCTGCGTCACTTTCCTCTTCTTCATCTTCGCCCTTAGAGATATCATTTTGGAGAATTGAGATGAGACCCCCGAGGTGGTGGCGGTCGAAGACACTGCCGCCGAGGATGCATACCCGAGGGGATGGCGCTCGAAGATACTGTCACCGAGGATGAACCCTCGAGAATAGATTAGACTCTAGGCTTTTCTTGCATATGTACCTTTTTGCTTCTTTGTTTCTGTATAAGGAACCCTCGTGGGCTTTTGTAATCATGTGTAAAGACCCCTTGTGGGCTTTTGTAATCGAATGTTTGTGAACAAAAAATGCTTCTTTAATTTGTCTCTAATGTATACTATTTTCCCTTTATCTATGCTTGTGTAGAATCTGAGTGCATGACTCCATCGGTTGGTGCAAATATCAAGCCCAGTTGTGAGTATTTATTCTAACCTTTGATTTATTAACACGACTTCCCTCGGAATTTTCCGTTCCTTGGACCAAACCCGGGTTGGACTGATAAACTCGGGTCGTCGGGACCCTGACTTCGAGTTGAATGAGAGTATGGCTTTGAACCCCCAAATCGAGACTTAGCCTTTAGACTCTGCGATAATCTTCGAGGGGGAATTCGCTCGGAAGCTCGGGAATGGAGACTGCCTTTAGGCTTTTGAGAACAGACCCAGAGTGGGGGTTTGCTCGGGCCATTTGTAAACTTGTCTTGAACTTAGTGTAGATAGCCTTAAGGCATTGTAGATAGATCCCGGATGAGGGACTGCCCGAGTTTAGATGGTACCCGGATGCTAAGCCCATATGATTGGAGTTTTAAGTGCTTATTTTCTCCTTGAGAGGAGCCTTTGAAACCAGGTACCATCTCGAGTCTTGCAATGACATCGATGGCTTCTTGGAGAGATCCTCGATATCGGGTACCATCTTGGGACTATTGATGATGCCAATGGCTTTCTGGAGCCTAACTTCTTTTTGATGGAGGTCCTAGAGATCGGGTACCATCTTGGGACTTGCGATGATGTGAATGGCTTTCTGAAGCCTAACTTCTTTTTGATGAAGGTCCTCGAGATCGAGTACCATCTCGGGACTTACGATGATGCCAAAGACTTCCTAGAGCCTAACTACTTTTTGGTAGAGGTCCTCGAGATCGAGTACCATCTCGGGACTTGTTTGTTGTGGGGGTCTCCGACCCTGAAAGGACACACGACATTTGTCAAATGGATGACGCAACTGCAAAGTGACCGAGGTGATCCCGCCGGCACATCTTCCCAAAGTGATTTCGGCCAACATTTTAATCGGCCTCTGAGGGAGGCGGATCGTCGTCGCTTTTTCCATATATAGGGTTGTTTTTGCCCTTTTGGAGATTCTACCATTCTGAGAAGTTGCCCATTTTTTGAGTTAAGCCTTTCATTATTTCAGTATTGATGCTCTGGCCTAAATCCCCACTCTAGTTCTCCAATTTTTCCATAGTCATGACTGCTACATCAGGATCCGTTCGGCAGGGAGGAGAGAGTTCCGCCTCCGGTTCTCGCCTTGTTGGCTCGGGGCATTTTGCTTCAATGGGGTACTTTTCGTCAGAAAAGTGCCCTGATGCTCAGGACCAATGGGAGCATACCTTGAAGTTTACTTCTTCGATAGGAGAGGGACACCTTGAGTCGATGAGGAAAGACTGTGGATGGGAGGAAAAGGTAATACTGCAGGTACCTTCCCTGGATGAGAGTATTACGGACCGTGCCGAGGGGTTTTTGAATATGTTCACGTATCCTTTCACGCTGGGCCCCCTTGATAGGGTTGTGCTTGACTTTTGTTGAAAGTATCAGGTTACCTTGGCCCAGATTCACCCGTCATTTTGGCGGATAGTGCTGATGGTGAGATTCTTTACGGAGTAGGCAGGGCTTGAATTTACACTTAGCCATCTTATCAGGCTATACTGACCCTTTTATCATCGAGGTCTGCTAACCTTACGATGCCGGTTGACCACATATTTCATTGTTGACGAAGAAGAAGAAGGAGGTCGGGAGTGGATGAGCCGATTTGTCCGAGTATGAACTGTTGATATTATCCCCGTGGAGTTTATGTCATTCCCTGAGGAATGGAATTATAAACGTAAGTGGTACACTCGTTCCTTCGCATCTTTTCAATTATAGCGAAGGGGTGTTCCGTAAATGTGCCTTCTTTTCTTTTTCTGCAGCGATTTCGTGGATGTCGGGCGGGGTTCCCGATCTGCCGGATTGATTTTGGAAGTTGGTGACCCACTCAACTTACAACGAGCGTAAGTGGCGAGCTTTATCTAAGGATAGGTAGGAGACAAAATACCACGGTATGTGATGTACGATCTAGTCTCTTCCCTTCTTTTAGTTGGAAAAACACTTTCTCTTTCCGCGTACTAACCTTGTTATTGTAGGCATCGGGGAGCTTTCTGAGGCGAGGTCGATCCCCCTTGAGGGCAAAGGAGGATCGCTAGCTTCTGGGATAAAGAATGATAACAATAAGCAAGAGATACCTTTGTAGGGCGATGGTGCTCGAAGTAAGGCGAACCTGGACCGGGGGCCCGGAGCGGAAATAATGATTAAGCCTGCCACGCCCGTGATTTCTGGTTTTGGAGAGGCGGTTTATCCTCCGCTGTCGTCTTCTTTTTCCGTTGGAGGTACTTCAAGGGATACTCGAATCACGGGATCATATGCACCGAGTGACTGTGCCTCGGCCGGGGTCGACTCTTTCGGAGCTGAGGGAGCTAGGTTAGCAGATGTGCACTCGACCTTCGAGGAATCACAGCGGCTTCACTCTGTGGTGAGTTCTTGGCACAGGCCTTTCGAGTTTTGCGCCTTCCCTTCCTTACTGAGTTTTCTTTTGCAGGCCTTCCACAAGCTTAAGTCTAAGATGCTTTTTCGTAAGGCCAGGCTACGGAAAGCTCTAGATGAGGAGAAATCCCTTAGGCCCCTTTGCGATGAAAGGGAAGTCGAGTTGGCATACTTACAGTATGAGGCGAGTCGGAGCTCGAATTATGAGAGCTACTTGAAGGAGCAGGTAGTTTTTGTTTCGAGCGAGTGTGTGTTCCTCCTTCTAGCTCCTAAGGCTAATGTTTCATTTATTCCAGTTGTAGAAAAAGGCGGAGGGCTTAGAGCGCCTTCAGGATGAGGTTGACCGAGCCAAGCGAAAGTATGATGAGTTAAAGGCCCCGGCAGACGCTCAGGCTTCGACGGAGAAGGGTGCTCTGGCTAAAGCTTCCGCCCTTGAGGTTCAACTTTTCTTAGCTCGTGATAACAGCTTGGTTCGAACAGATATGATTATGAAGCTCGAAACTGAGCTCTTGAAGATAAAGGCTGAGGTTGTGGATGCCCGAGCTGAAGCTGTAAAGAGCCGAACTAAGGCTGACCAGAAAGTGGCGGTCTATTTGAAGGACACTGTCGATGCTGAAGTTAAGCTGAGAAAAATCCTTGGCCGTGAAGATAGGAGCAAAGAATATGCTCTGTGTAAGTCTTGGAGGAAAACCCTCGAGAAGATCTATGTTAGGGGATTTGACCTCTCGGAAGAGTTGACGCGGGTGAGGGCGGACGAGCGTGGTGCTCGGTTACTTTTATCCGACGTCGAGGATAGCGAAGATGAGGCCGACGGGCCATAGCACCAAGGGGGATGTACATTTTGCTTTCCGATTCTGTATGTAGCATTTTTAAAGCACGTTTGTAAATGGAGCTTGTATTTTTCTGCATGTATGTATAAAGAGGAAACCTCACGGTTTTATTTCTCTTGCATTTCTTTTTTCCTTGATTTTAGCCAGATGAACTGGTTTTTGAGTTGAGGGGAATCCTTAGATTCTCGGTATGGCCTTGAGGCTCATCGGGCTGGCCCGTAGGCTCTTACGCGCTTGGTCGATGTGACCTTTACGTATAAGCTAGCGACGATGGCTCTTACGCATTTGATTTTAGGCATATTTAGGTCAACTATTTTGGGCTCAGTCTTTGCATCGGGTTTCAACTCAAGCTCATTCGACCCTCAAGTTTTCGAATTGCAAGCTGGCCCTTAGGCTCTTACGCGTTGAGTCGGTACCACTATGTGGGCTGGCGACAGTAGCTCTTACGCCTTGGGTCGATGTGAACTTTTATATATGTGGGCTGGTGACAGTGGCTCTTATGCCTTGGGTTGATGTGACCTTTTATATATGTGGGCTAGCGACAGTGGCTCTTACACCTTGGGTCGATGCGACCTTTTATATATGTGGGTTGGTGACAGTGGCTCTTACGCCTTGGGTCTATGCAACCTTTTATGTAGGCTTTATTTTTCCCTCGATAAGGATTTTTAAAATAGTGTTTGCCTGACTCTTCGACGGTTTAATAAAAAAACCTCGATTATGAGTCGTTATATAGCGATGATCGAGCACTTGGGAGGTTTGGCTTAGAGGCTAAGTATCTCGAAGCTCTTTTGCCTATATCAAGGGTATCCTGTTTAACCGGTTCTTTCCGAAGTATATTCGAAGTAATTGAAGGCCTGTGATTTTATAGCGATGGTCGGGCATCCCCGAGTCGCGTTAGTTTGGCTAGTACAGCCTTGTGACTGGAGTCATTTGTGTTTGGCCGGAGCCTTTAAGTCCCGAGTGAAGTAGTTTCGGTGTCTATATCGAGGGTATGCCTTTTTATTCGTCTTACAAGTTTGATATATAGCCGAAACTTTGAGATCGGGTTTATGCCTTTAATAAGTTCTTACAAGTTTTACATGCCTTTGAGGTCTTATAGTTTTGGATACTTGGTACAATTATGGTTCATGCCTTGCTTGAGGTCTTAAACATATTGTTGTTGCCTTATATAGGTCTTACGAGACCGAGGCTGCCCGCATGTGGCCTTACGGCCTCAGGTTTTGATAAGTCGATGGAGATGGCGATTGACGGCAGTCCCCGAGTCATCGGGGTTTCTTGGATCAGGATCCATTACATGTGAAATTGGTGTTGCCTTATTAAGGGCTTATGATTTTGGAGTTTTCGACCCGGAGGTCGTGTAGCCTTGAGTTTTCGACGCCAGTCCCTGAGTGTTCGGGACATTTTTGGCTCTGGAGTTGTTTAGTGATCTCGTTGTTTCCTCATCGAGGTCTTACGCGTTAGGAGCTCCGACCCAGGGGTCGTATTGTTTTGAGTTATTGACGCCAGTCCCTAAGTGTTCGGGGCGCTTTTCAGCTTTGGAGCCTTTTTTTGTAAAAAATATTGAGCTTCCTTGAAATGCAAAATGCTTTTGGGAAATATTCTTCGATTACTTGGTACAAGTATACATGTTTTTACTGATGCGGGCTTGGTTGTTCTATGCGGACATGGTTCGCTCGACCGTTTGGGGGTACATTACTTTCCTATTGAGCCTCGTTTGGCGTATCTTGGCTTCTTCGAGTAGGTGACCTTCCGAGAGGATGACCCCTTATTTTTTTAGGTTGGTTGCAAAAGAAGCCTTGAATACTTGTTAGATCTTCCTTAGGTAGCATATAGATGTTGCCTCATTAAAACCTTGCCGGTAAAACCCTTTTTTGGATATATACCTGATAGAAGGAAAAGAGTGCAATGCAGGCTTTTTGAAACCTACGACCTTCGAGTTGGAGAGTGCTTTGGACGTTTCGAGCGGATACCTACGCTCAGATCAGTGTAAAATATAATTGAAAGAGAGAGGATATGGTCATACCTTAGTGTAGAATGTGCCAGCGATGTTTCGAGCCCTGATATGTTTTAGTCGCCTGTGATGAGGAAGCGGTACGGTCCTCCGCTTTGCTTAGTCGGGGATAGCCGAGAGTGTAGTTTGTTATAGCTATTTAACTGTTTGCTTATCCTTTGGCTCCTTCAAAGGTAGAGGTACCGGTGTTGGGGCCACATCGAGTACCGCGAACATTTCTTTTGCCGCATGCTATTCCCCGTAGACGGTCTTAATCCCATCATTTGTAGGGAATTTCATCATTTGATGGAGGGTGGATAGTATTGCTCTCATGCTGTGTATCCACGGCCTTCCGAGCAAGGCGTTGTAACCCATGTCTCCCTCGATGACATAGAATTTGGCATTTTGGGTTGTGCCGGCCACGTTGACTGGAAGGGTGATTTCCCTTTTTGTTGTTTCGCTCGCCATGTTGAATCCGTTGAGGATTCGAGAGGCAGGTATGATTTGGTCAAGCAGTCTGAGATGCTCTACTACCCTCAACCTGATAATGTTGGCCGAGCTGCTTGGATCCACAAGTACACATTTAATCTGAAATGTATTTACAAGAAAAGAGATTACCAGTGCGTCGTTGTGGGGCTACGACAAGGTCTCGATGTCCTCGTCGCTGAATGTGATGGCATCCTCGGGTATGTAATCCCGAGTTCGCTTTTCTCTGGTGATAGATATTTTTGTTCTTCTTATCATGGGCTCTTATGGGGCATCGAGGCCTCCCAAGATCATGTGGATGACATGTTGTGGCTCATTCGTTTCGTTCTTCTTGGCTGCCTCTCTTTCCCGGAACTAGTTTTTGGCCCGATCGCTGAGGAATTCTCGGAGGTGACCTTTATTAAGTAGTCTGGCTTCTTCTTCTCGGAGCTGGTAGCAATCCTCGGTCCTGTGGCCGTGCGTGTTGTGAAACTCACAAACTAAGTTATGATTTATTTGTGAAGGATCTGATTGCATAGGCCTGGGCCACCTGGCGTCTCTGATTTTACTGATGGCGGACACGATGTCCGATACATCTACGTTGAAGTTGTACTCTGACAAGCGATGTGCCTATGTTGGCCTCGTGTTCCTATCGAGTCCGGCGCTGTTGATGAATACCCGAGAGTTCTGGCCTCGGTCCATCTTTCGGTCATTGCGAGGTATGTTACGCCTCGGGGCATTTTTTTTGTCGTCGGTGTATGGCTGGTACCTTTCCTTGTTTGGCTTTGGCTCCTTCGCCAGAAGCCTGCTTGGGTATATCGAGCCCGAGGAGGATCTTAATTGGTCATCCTCGACCCTGATTTTTGATTGATATCGGTTGTGAACATCCAGTCAGGTCACGACAGAATATTCGACCAGGTTCTGTTTTAGTTGTTTCGAAGCCACCGAGCTTCGCTCATTCAGACCATGAGTGAAGGCCTGTACTGCCCAGTCGTGAGAGACTGGTGGTAGTTCCATTCGTTCCATTTGAAAGCGAGATATGAACTCTTGCAGCATCTCGTTTTCCCTCTGCCTGATTTAGAAGACGTCAGACTTCCTTGTTGTTATTTTGATGGCACCGGCATGTGCCTTTATGAAGGAATCTACCAGCATGGCAAATGAGTCTATGGAGTTAGGATCTAGGTTGTGATACCACATCATGGCCCCCTTCGAGAGTGTTTCCCCGAACTTCTTTAGTAAGACGAACTCGATCTCGTCGTCCTTTAGGTCATTGCCCTTCACCGCGCAAGTGTAAGCAGTAACGTGCTCATTGGGGTCTGAGGTCCTGTTGTATTTTGGAAGGTCTGGCATTCTGAACTTCTTTGCAATGGGTTTTGGAGCCGCTTCCTCTGGGAATGGCCTTTGTATGAACTTCTTCAAATCCACACCTTTCAGGATCGGGGGTGCGCCCGAAATTTGAGTCGACCCTAGAGTTGTAGGTCTCGACCTTTTTGTCGTTGGCTTCTATCTTCTTCTCACTCGATTCGATCCTCTTTGTGAGGTCCTTGAGCATCTTTACGATGGCGGGGTCGGCTACTGACCCGTTTTTGCTTGACCTCTCTGGTGCCTGCTCTGCCGGGGGAGCCGTCCCCGGTGCTACCGTGCTGGGAGTTTTTTGGTGACTTTGCAGCTGAGCAATCGCTAGTTGTTGTGCCCGCAACATTTCAAAAATAATGTGAAGGATAACCTCCCGTTCTTCCCTAGTCGGGGTTTCCTCAGCTTCTTGTTGGTCTCCTTGGTGCACGCTCCTATTAGTATGGGAGCTTACATCGACGTGTTGAGCATTGCGTGAGACCGCGTCCACGGGAATCGGTTCTGGTGCGTTCTCAGGGTTTCATGATGGTACACCAACAAATGAAACATCCACACCATTTTCTCTGGGGTTCTCAAGATTGTTGTTCATAGAGTTAGATATTTTGACCTGAAATCAAAGATCTTCTGCAAGAAAAAGTGTGAAAGATAACTTGCGTTATGTAGTTAAACCAGCAAGAAAATAATCACTATTATTTTTAGCCCCACGGTGGGCGCCAAACTATTTACCGTGAAAATGGTAATAACAATTAAATTTGATTTAGTGGTTCTAAAAATACTGATCTATTTTATGCTAGTTGTTAGGCAGTTGATGCTATGTGAAAGACTTAGAAACGAAATAAGAGCTTAAAAACGAGATGTTAATCAAACCGAATCGCTGCCAATCGGGGCCTCGAGCTTGCCTATTCGAGGGCCTCGGAGTCGAGTCTGAAGCTCGGCTGGGAGCTATCGAAGGTGGTCGATGGAGACTAACAGTTATAAATAAATCAAAGACGGCTCTTTATGGCCAATAATAAGCAATAAATGATCAACTTTTAGTAGAACACAATAAATACGAGCAATAAATGAAGTAATAAAATCAAGAGAATATGTTAGAGAGTAGAGAGAATGTTCTTGTATATTTAGTATGGAGCAACAGGTATTTACAAAATGACAAGGATCATGTTTAAAAAATGACAAGGATCCCAACATAGTACAAGTGCATTTATTACAAAGATATGGAGATGGGACACCTAGTTAATGCCACGATACGAGCTCAGACTAGCCTGACAGATTTTGTCGGCTCTAGCTTCGCCTTGGGAACTCCCCACTTTCTTTCCGTAGCCGTCGGTCTCATATTGTCCCGAGGTCGGGCGTCGATAGCCCTCGAGGGATGAAACTCGACCATGATTTCGTGCCTTCGAGACGTTATAACGATGGAAAATTGGACCCTCCGATTTTACCGTACACAACTACCACTAAAAATTGTGATGGGATAGAAAATACTTTTTCATCCTTAACTAGAGATCTCGAGTTTGAGTCATGTGAATGAAGCCTTTTGATAATTGATAGAATGCGATTTAGCCTCCAAAAGTGAATTTTCTAGCGCGGATCCGAATGAAACTGACCACTGAATAAAGGACCAAAAGAATTTAGGTTGAAGGTAACTGAACTCTTTAAACCCAAGTAAATTATCATATCGGACAAGTTGACGCATCTCCGCTAAATATTAACCCAAGAAAATTTGTTTAACTTATTAATTAGTTATATCCTATGAAGAGGGCGCAGGGTGAGCACAATCGAGAAAGGAGTGGTTGTAATACTTTTTATATGCAATGCTAGTAGTCAGAAATTTGTTTGTTGCATCATATTCATATGTTTCCAAATTGAAAAATCCTGAGATGACTTTGTAGAAGATTAAAAGAAAAGCTCAAATGTAATTGTGGAATGTTAAGTAAGTAGAACACGTCACCACTGATTACTTTTTGATTTTGTTAAGATAAAAGAGAAAAAAAAAGTGTCTGCTAGAGTGATGTGGTTCTGCATAAACTTTTTGTATAGTGCAACATGTTTTGAAAGCTTACAAAAAGTGAAATCTATGTTTGTATAATTTATAACAGAAACTAGTAGGACTTTAATTTGAAGTAGATAAACAAATATTTTTGTAGTTTCCTTTATAATTCACATCAAATTTGGTTAAATATTGGGTAAAGAATGATATATTAGTACTATGATCAGCAGTAGCTATTTATGGGTATGCAATAATCATCTACGTCTTAGAATTATAGAAATTATTAATCATAATCAAGAATCCTTCCAGGCAATTTAGATAAATTAATTTTAAAACAGTGAAGTTTTAGATCATATAAATTTAAGCACATAAGTTCTATTATTATTAGTACTTTTTTATCCGGTAGGAGGAGGAGGGAGAGTGTGTCTGTCGTAACTTACTACACATAATCATATTTGTATCATTTTCGTTTGGAACTCCTACGATTAAATATTTAAATTATTTAATTTTTTATTTAAATACGATATAAAAACATTTTTCACGGGAAATAGATATAATTTTTAAGGGTAGTTGTTGAAGTTAAAATTAAAGGGGTAGTAAGGTGGGGTACATAACTATACTCAATTTTCATGTACCTCAGATAATAATAAATGTACATTGCACTATGCAACTGATCTGTGATTCCATTCAACTTCTACAAAGACAAAAGCTTCCCACCCTTTTGTAAATTTTACCCTGACCGATTTAACAACGCCTTTTTATATTTCTCTTCTGGAAACACTCTTTTTGGGACTAAACATTTGAACCTCTGGAATCAAAACGTGGTTCTTTTGAACAAGTAGCACTTTAATAAGTGTAAAAAAAATAACATTTTTATATATAGCGCCCAAATACCCGTCGCTATACATATTTTATAAAAATCGATCATCTTCTTCAAGACGATAATTCTGTTTCATCTTCCTCAATATTTAGCATATTCTTCTTCTTGGTCCCCCATTTCCATACCCGCTGCCCCACCATTTAAAAAATAAATTGGGTCCCCAATCACAGTGAAAAACGTAGGTCCCACATTCGAGTAAAGCTTCGTATTATTGTTGATTCATACTTCCGGAGTCAAAATTTCAATCTATTTGCTTTCCGAAAATTCTAAATCGAGGTATTTACATTTATTTTAAGTTGAAACTTTTATAATAATGCATATTATTTGATTTGTATGTGTTCTATTTCGGTTTGTGTTTTTTTTTTCGAAACTAGTATGTTAAATTTATCCGGATTTAATTTTAGTGTTTTATAAAAAAATATAAATTTGTCAAATAAATTTGTCTGTTAATATCCTGATTTATATATATATGTTTTCATGCCGTTTTGTGTTTTATTTGCAATTAAATTTATTTGTTGTTTATGTTTAGTTTAGATTATTTTTTAGCGTAGTAAAATCTAGACCTTTTTAGCGTAGTAAAATGTAGACCCTTTTAGCGTAGTAAAATTTAGAGCCTTGTAGCGTAGTAATGTGTAGTATTTTAGCTTAGAATTCCTTTTGTTTAGGTATCTTATACTGGTAGTTCAAAATGCAAACTTTGTACAATCAAGTTAATAATTGTATCAACACACATAATTACTAATGTTAATTTGGTGCCACTGAGCCTCAAAATATCGAGCCCGGAACCCATAGGTATATATATTTATATATATAATTTGTACAATATATATATATATATATATATATATATATATATAATTTGTACAATTAAGTTATTAAAAAATATGAATTTAAATTATAAAACAAACACATAATTATTAATGATAGTTTGGTGCCACTGGGCCTCAAAATATCGAGCCCGGAACCCATAGATGTATATATATATATATATATATATATATATATATATATATATATATATATATATATATAATTTGTACAATTAAGTTATTAAAAATATGAATTTAAATTATAAAACAAACACATAATTATTAATGATAGTTTGGTACCACTGGGCCTCAAAATATCGAGCCCAAAACATATATATATATATATATATATATAATTTGTACAATTAAGTTATTAAAAATATGAATTTAAATTATAAAACAAACACATAATTATTAATGATAGTTTGGTGCCACTGGGCCCCAAAATATCGAGCTCGAAACCCGGAGGTATAATTTTTGTATAACACTAAAAATTGTGTATCTCAAAAAATTAGTATTTAATATACAGAATAAAATACAATTAATATTGTTTTAATTTACAGTTGACGACATGGACGCGACTATACATCCTGACCCTCGGACGTTGGATCTATTAGCCCTACAGCCCCAGCATAGATCCGAGTATACATGGGACGGACAGTTGCTTACGTAGACTTTCCGGGCCAGGAGGGTGGATCTATTGTGGAAGTTTTTGAGTCATAGAGTTCTACATCCCCGCGTGATCCATTACCTAGAGGAGATGAGATTATATAGGATTATTAGGATTGGCCGGATATAGCTCGACTGGGCTTTGATCACGGCCTTAATTGAGCGGTGGCGACCGGAGACGCACACTTTTCATCTGCCCATCGGTGAGGCCACCATCATACTTCAGGATGCTGAGATTTTATATGGCCTGTCCGCTGATGGCTTGCCAGTTTTACTGCCTGCGACCATGAGATATTATTCGCGACAGTCTTATTGGGATATGCTGCACATGCTCATGGGTTTCAGGCCGGAGGACGAGACTGTAGCATCTGGGTCCAGTCGTATGCAGTTGGTCCTCATTAGAGACCACCTGGAGCAGATCCACCATACTATCACCGACGAGTCAGCGGAGGTGGATGTACAACGATATACGAGGTTGCTGTTGCTCCTTCTACTTGGGGGGTCTTATTCCCGAACACTTCGGGGAACCTAGTGAGCCTCCATTTTCTGCATCATATTGGCCGGTTCGAGGATACAGTCATCTATAGTTGGGGTGGTGCTGTCATCTCATATTTGTACAGGTAGATATGTCGGGCTTGCATTGGCACACAGAGAGACGTTGGTGGCTTTCTGCCGCTTCTACGGGTGAAAACATATTCAAATAATATGTCCATTAGTTACAATTCTACCTAGTTATAGTTAATCTTATACTTTACGTCAACTTTGTATGTTAGGTTTGGGCCTGGGAGCGATTTTTGCAGTTTCAGCCACCTTTACCACAGCTACCCGCTAATGTAAAAATTCCGCATCTCCCTCTAGCCTGTAGGTGGGTTATGCGTCGTACTCTTGCACGAGAGTATGATTCCCTTCATAATCTCCCCCTCTGCAGGGATGTGTTGGATCTGCTGGAGGACGCACAGGTGAATATCTAACTAAACTTACCTGTTATAGATTAACTTAGTGTTGCGCATACTAACGATTTGTGTTCTTATTTGATAGTTCATCTGGACGCCGTATAGCGATGAGGTGATAGGTACCCTACCAGCGTATTGCACGTTCGGCTGACATATTTGGAGGGCTTCTGTCCCGCTCATATACCTCGATATTGTCGAGCATCATGCCTCCAAGCGGATATTTCGTCAGTTTAGCCTGCCGCAGCCTATATCGAGTCCGCCTGCATGACTTGCTTTACATTATGAGAGGGATGATCGGTCCAGGGTGGACGACACATTTATGGTATAGCTTGATGAGCAGTTGGGTACTTGGGATAGGCGAGAGGACTTGACCCCACCTCCGCAATACTTTCCTATTCAATGTTATATGGCATAGTACCACACTGTTTCCCGACTTTTTATCGGGAACCCAGTTCAGCAGGCACACGGTTGATACGTCCCATACGCCGGGAGACACGAGGCCCTGGTATGTTTTCTATTATTATTAATTATATACCTATAATTTAGTGCCAAATATGTAGTTTACATTTTTTACTTTGTGCAGACGATTGGATTGCATACCATCTATCATATGGAGTAGCAGATGCAGAGTCATGTCCACGATCCTATGGCCATGCAGAAGTATAGTCGTCGATTCATGGATGTGGCTGCCCAGACATTACAGCGAGCCCGATCGGATCAGCGTTTGGCACACGAGGCTGATTATATGGACCCAGCACAATACCAGCGAGGTCGTGATATCCCACGAGCTGGACGTGCCCGACGAGCTGGTGGTGCCGGACGACGTGGTCGTGGGCGGAGAGGAGGTGGTCCCCAGCAAGGGGGCGTTGAGGCTCTTGCTGATGATGTTGCTGCTGATATGGCAGGTGGCATGCATGAGACGGACATGCCGTCTTACAGCCTTGGAATTTATCGCACTCCTGTGCCATCGCAGGTGAACCCATCGGGTCAATTATTGATCACGTGCTCGAATATTCAAGGAGTGGATTGGGGTAGATACTTCCCAGGCCCGTCTATCACTGATGAGGAGCGACCGACCCGAGATTTTTATAGTGGGCGCCGACTGAGTTATGGCTCCACATCACATGCGCAGGTATGAGTTTATTAGTATTGAATTTGAATTTGTTTTAACTGTAACTTATTTATTTTCTTTAACTTTATTAATTTCCTTTTTAAGGCTTCATACGATGCTGCGACAGATGACTACATTCAGGATCCAGACACGATGATGGTAAGACAATATAAATTGTTATGTAGTTTTCTATACTAAGTTTCATATTATTATGTAGCCTTCTACTGGACCTGATAGCACCACCGATACATGTCATCCTGCGCCGCATCCGGCTATAAGGAGACGACTTGATGATGATGATCCTGATAGCGCACCCGGGCGGGAGGGGATGCGGCTCAGGCCAGCGGCTGCATTATGACACACCAGATGCGGGGCACATTGATTCGGCCTTCCTTTTTTTTATTTGGTGTAAATAATATTTTTGTATACATTAACCAAAATATTTAATCGAATATGCCCATTACTTTTTCTAGTTCCCCCTTCGTTTAATAGTTTTATATAACAACACAAGCACTTAAACTTAACTTCCACTTCAATTAAAATAAAATTTAGTACAACAAACAAGGAAAACATTACTACAGCAGAAACACAAGCACAAACACAAACATAGCAGACCAACATAATAAAAATACATGAAATATGAAAAATACACTAAACACATACATGCCAATGTTTAGCCCAGGTTGTCATTTATTCTCCGCTCCAACCACTTAAATCGTTCTTTCAGTTGTTCTTTTTCTTCTTCTACCTCTTTTAGTTTTGCCTTCACCTCCGCAAGTTCCCATTTATATTTTTTTTACGTTCCTTTTGTGCTTCACAATTCCATTGTGTTTTCCATTATTCTTCTCCCACCTCCTTCAGTTTCGCCCTCAAGTCTGCAATAATTCTATTGCTTTCTTTTTTATGTTCCCGTTGTCTTAAACACACATTATGAAGATACTGCAGTTGTTCTCTGTAGCATTCCTGATAACATGGTTCATCAACCCATTCCTCAAAATCACAAATAGGTTCGCCGGGAACCTTGTAAAACTGGTTCATACAGTGCCAGTAGCGGCGTCCAACTTCACCACCGTCCCAACAATTTTGCATCAAGCATGTTTTTCCACACTTGCACTTTGGTGGACGAAGAGGTTGAGCCATTTGTGAAATATTTGCTTTTAGTAAAAAAACCTTACTTTTAATGAAATATTTGCTTTTAGTAAATTTTGAGCCTCCGGAATTTATGCTGTTGGTGGTCTGTTGCTGTCATCCACATCAAATCATGTAGATCCTTGTTGGGATGTGCCTTCTGGAAATTGGCCTTAAAGTGCCTCACACAGTAATGGTGGTATGCATAAGGTTCTTGCCATGCAGACAAGTTCTCCACAGAACTTAATATACCACCGTGCCGATCAGATATTAGACAAATACCTGAACACTGTTTGACAACGTGCTCTTTCAGGTGGTTCAAAAATAGCGTCCACGTCTCTGTGCTTTCATTGGCACAAATAGCAAAAGCTAGAGGAAATATCTTTCCATTAGCATCCACTGCCACGACTATCAATAGCTTGATATCGTACTTTCCATAGACATGAGTTCCGTCTATGGATATTACGGGCCGGCAATGCGAAAAATCATCAATTGCTGGCTTAAACGCCCAGAACACGTAATTGAATATGTATTCTGGTGTTCCCGGACTCCGCTCAAGCTTCCATTCAACAACTGTCCCAGGGTTAAAGTGCTGCAGTGCGGCCATGTACTTTAGCACAGATGCAAATGACTTATACCAATTACCGTAGACAATTTCAAACGCTCATTTGAGCCTAAGAAATGCGTTTCTTTTCGTAATTGTATGGCCATATTCCTGGTGGAATGATGTAATACACTCTTTGATTTTATACCTTATGGACGCTTCGAGGTGCAGAATAAGTACAAGAGAAATCAAGTCAATATCCAAGTTGAAGTGATTCTCGTTGAATGTGTCCATTTCGCATGTGTGGGTGGGAATGTATTTACCCACTTTCCACATACCTGTCTTCTTCTTGGTCGCATGCAACATCCAATTACATGGCCAAAACCACCTGCGGCAAACAACCTTATATACCATCAGACTTGACTACCATACCTACATCTCACGACACTCTTTTACGTTGTGCATTTTACAAGCCCTGCTTACGCGCGCTTTATCAGGAAAAAGCATCCCCTTTGCAAGCACCATTGGTCTAGACTCATCCCACATTGCTGTTTGGATTTCATCAAAATCCCTTGTGAGAGCTTCCACATCCGGCACGATTGGCAAGTTATCAATGTAAGGAATCTCCCTTGAATGAAACGACACTTCGGACTCGTACACTCTTCGTCTAGGGGGGTCTCTCTTCAAATCAGGTCCTTCCTCCTCATCTTACGCATCACCATCCTCACGAGGAAAGGGTGTCTCGTCTCCGGATTCATCGTCATTGTTATCGTAATCACTGTTCTATTCCTCACTCTGTGCATCTGCCAGATCCCGATGTAATACGTCATTTTCGGGCAATTGAGTGAGTACGAGTGGTTCAACTTGCACGTTTTCACTGCACAACCAACAAAAATATAAGCTACTGAATTAATAAATGCTTTCCATATGGCTATATCACTTCACTTACAAGTCGTAATGTGATGAAATTCCATGATGGACGTTTTCAATTAGGTGATGATTACCGGATGAGCCACTTGTAAAATTCAAATCCGGCCGATACCCCTATTAAATATATAAGCGTTAATACAAATTCAATACACCAAAAATATACATAATTAACACAAATAAAAATTGAAGTTTACCACTCGTCTTGTGAATTATGGAAAGCAGGTATAAATTATTTTTTCGCTGCTCATTCGCCGGCAGTGATAAGTTTAAATCAAGGAAAACTCTTTCATCCGGAACCTGTCCGGCAAAAACTGCTCCAGAATAACCACCCGATGACTGGGGGTTATCTCTACTACGCACAACCTCGTTTTTTGGAAGGTCTTCGACCTTCACGTACATCTCCAACATTGTGATTACAAAAAATTCCCGGCATTCATCCGGAGTCCTCAGAAAATCACTCAAAGTTTCATCATCGTCGATGTTAAACTCCGAGTAAAAAGCAACCCCTTGCGGAGTGACGGAATACAGATATCTCCCGGTTACTTTAAGTATCACTAAACGTTTCCTCACACTCATTTTTTTTGCATAACAACGATATCAATTTATCATACTCCATTGTAAGTGGCAATTTAACATGACACTGAACAGGTAAACTGTAGCCCACGGAGTTATCCTCCATCACAACCTCACCCCCCTCCCCCGATATAATGAAACTCTTATTCTATGCTCTTCAGACATAATGAAAAAATGATGGAGAATTTAACAACAATAAACGTTTCAACAAGAGTATGAAAATGGCTAGCCGGGAAATTTGTACGCTATACACCTTTTGAATGAATTTCTATACAATCCTAACCTCTTTATATAGGAAATGGCTAGCCGATTTTTTTTTTATATATAGTGCCCAAAAAGTAGGCACTATACGCTTTTGAATATTGAAGTCAGAAATTATTGGTGGGGCCAGGAAAAAGGTATATAGCGCCCAAATACTGGACGCTATACATAAAATTTTATGTATAATGCCGGGTATTTGGGCGCTATACTGTTAGTGTCAGCTTTTTATATATTACGCCCAAATACTGGGCGCTATACATTAACGACACAGTTAACATTAATATATAGCGCCCAGTATTTGGGCGCTATATATAAAAATATCATTTTTTTTTACACCTATTAAGGTGCTATTTGTCCAAAAGAACCATATTTTGGTTCCGGACTCCCAAAAAGAATTCTCAATTTATTTATCCCCTTAAGAAAATGAAAATATCTTACGACAAACATAATAAAGTAACCGTAGATTAAATTATTGGTGGTACTTTTTTAGTTGCACCAGGTTTGGTGATATCACCACTTACGGCAGCCGTACGTATTTTTTAGTACTCGTCTTTCAATCTTTTAACTTAAATTATCCTGACAGAACAAAAGTTTTTAGGAAATTATCCAAATTTGTTCCTATATTCTGAAATTATTTAATTTTTCTCCATTACACTTTTAGAGGTCAGGTATAATGGATAAGCAAAAATAATTATGAGATAAAAATTTAATTTCACTTTATTCCTTGTTTGGTTGTTCATTTTGGGATAAGTTATCTCAGGATTAAAAATAGCTTATACCTACCAGAGGATAGAATAGTAAGCCTAGGATAAAGCGATAAATTTACCATCTCTGAATTAATACAATATACCAAACAAAGAAAATAATATCAAGATAACTAATCGCAACATAACTAACTTCAGTATAACTAATTCAAACATAACTAATTTCACTATCAGGGGCGGATCTATATGCTGATTTTGGGTGCCCAAGCACCCATTATCTTTGACAAGATTTAGTAAATTTGTATAGGTAATTATAAAATTATTTAGATAAATATTGATTGAGCACCAATAACTAAACTCTTTTTTCCTCTTCTTTCAAAATTTTTATCAGTAAACACCCACGACTTTAAAATCCTAAATCCGCCACTGCTCACTATAACTTATTTTCAAACCAAACAAATCCTACCTTTACCATCCGTGAATCATATAGTATTTATCCTTGCTATTAATGGAGCTCCAACGTGACCTTGACATTTGAGAAAAAAATAAATTCAAACTTACTATTCAACTTTTGACTATCATTTAAAATTACTTGTAATTATTTTTCTAAAATTTAAACTCTCTTCCTCGAAAAATTCTTCTTACGAATACTTTAGGGCGTGAAAAAAGAGCTGTAAAGATAAACCACTTATTCTGTTGCTTACCACTATTTCTTATTTAGGAACTCGAGATTAAATTCTCATCATTTTTTAAAGTAGAACTAATAGTCCTGCACTAGCATAAAGTGTTATTTTTTGCCACTAACTTAAGAGTATTTCAATCTTATTTTATATCGCAATGATTGGAGTCAACAGAAATTGTCTGCTCAGGGTGAGGGGTAAAAAGTCAAACTTCGATTAGATCAAAGTTAATCCTACATCAAGCCGGTTCATTTTCTATTGATTTTTTTTGTTGAGACGAATGCTTTTAAAAAATTAACCATAATGCATAACCCTTCTTGGTGCTCAGAGGAATGCTTTTAAAAAATTAACCATAATGCATAACCTTTCTTGGAGAGAGGGTACAATGTATTTTATTTATATATGTGTGTATAAAAATCCTTGACGTGTTTTTGCAGGTCAATCATTGCATTAATTCCAACTTCCCCGGTTAAATTGGCTTTTGTCGGGTTCACAAAGTAATTAAGTACTAATACTTTTTTTCATGAAAAATATTCTTAGAAGTAATATGATAACAATAATAATTATTGACCAAAAAAATGATAGTAATAGTAGAATGTGATTATCCAGCTCAGTTTCTGAGAATTGGAAAGCAAAGGCAAGTTAGGCAGAAAGCAGAGATAAGTGGATAACTAATTTCATGGGTCCAATTACTGTCGTATTTAACTTTTAATAATTTCCGAGTAGGTAAAATTCATAATGAATGGCAATGATACCACTTGGCCAGGTTTAAATCAGAGTTTGAAAATTGCCAATTGGTGTAACCAGTAAGTACTGATCAGGCCAAGGTAACTCAAGAAGAATTCAGCTGAATCTTAATTTGTTTAACTACTTTTCACCAATGTGTAACTTATTTACCCTGAGCCAAAAATTCATGGCAGTAATCTGAATTCAGAAGGTTAATTTTACTATGCACTCAAATATCTAGCAATGTGACAACTTAGAAAGACAAAATCAAGATTTTAAGTCAGTTGTCGAAAAGTACCACTGCTTATAATACTTCTTTAGAAATTAGATCAATGCCAAGCTTAATGAAATGTACTTATATAATAATATTAAAGATAATTTTGAAACACCAACGTACTCACCATTAGTAATTAAACGAATGTGTCTGCACCTGTTATAAAGAATTATATGAATGTCAAAAGAGTATTGCATCCATATATATTATACCATAATAAAAGTATATATAATTACACCTGTTATAAAGAATTATATGAATGTCAAAAGAGTATTGCATCCATATATATTATACCATAATAAAAGTATATATATATTAATTATGTATACGGTAAAATCGGAGGGTCCAATTTTCCATCATTACGATGCCTCGTAAGCTCGTTTTTAAAGGCTCGAGGCTATGGTCGGGGCAGTGTAGATCAACGGTTATGGTGGAAAAGTGGGAAGTTTCCAAGACACGTAGCTAGAATCGACAAAGTCTGTCAGGCTAGTCTAAGCCCGCATCATGACACTAACTAGTTGTACTAGCTCCACATCTTTGTAATAAATGTATTTGTACTATATTGGATTCCCCCTCATATATAAAGGGGATCCTTGTCATTTTGTAACCATCTGTTGCTCAATACTAAATACACAAGAACATTCTCTCTGCTCTCTAACATATTCTCTTAATCTCATTGCTTCCGTTTATTGCTTACGTTCATTGTGTTCTATTTATTGTTCATCATTTATTGCTTATTATTGATCATAATGAGCCATCATTTTAGCTCTCTTAACTGTTAGTCCTCCCTCGATTGCCCTAAGCCGGTCTCCAGACTCGACCACGAGGCCTCATATATGGCAGCTCGAGGTCCCGACCTCTAGCAGCTCGGTTTGATTATCACATTATCTCTAAGCTATAATCTTGTGTTCTAACCTTTTACTTAGCATCCATTGCCTAACAACTAGCATAAAAATAAATCACGTATTTTTAGAACTACAAAATCAAATTTAATTATTATTACCATTTTCACTATAAACAAATTACTATATAAAAATAAATAGATGCAAGTGTAGTAAGACTACATCCAGAGATGCAAAGCGCATCTATGTACTTCGATACATATAGATGCGCTTTGCATCTATTGTCGTAAGACTACATCCGCTACTGATGGACGGCCACGGGTGAAAACTGATAATTGTCCAAAATTGAAAGAACAGAAAGGCATGCTAGTGTGAATAGGAGTTTTTTTTTTTGGCACGAGTTTTCCAATACAGTTAAGCAGGCGAAATGCTTCCAGTGGCTAAATCTTGCCCACAGATTCAATCATGCAAGTGTTGCAAAAACAATATTGAGCTACCAACCGCATAACTACCAAATTTTATAGCAATGACATATCTTTATTTATGTAAACCCAATACATTAAGTAGAGTTTTTATTTTTGACTTTCTTTCTTTTGGGTTTTCTCAACGGAAGAGGATTATGATACTCCTGTTAATAGGTCTTTAAAGTTAAGCAGAGTAGCCTAGGTGAGAGGGTAAAGATTTAGGTGGAGGGGAGGGGGGAATCTGTTTAGTTGCAAATTGGTTAGAGGTACATAACTCCTGGTCATTTCCAATCACACATGCCTAGTAAGAAAATATAAATTCAAGGGAAGAAGATTTTAATAGCAAAAACTGAAAATAATTAAATTAAAGGATTTTGTAGTAGGGGTCACTGGTTAGGTATCTTACTGATAAGGAAAGATTTTGAGTTTATGATTTTTATCAGTATGAAACAGGTGCTTCATGTCCATTTTTGGCATCTACTCATCTTTCTAGCTAGTTGAACTAAACAAAGAATATAGTAATACTACCCCTACGATTTATTTAGAAACATTTATGTCTTCACTAGCTAATAACTCCGCCACTTGGAGTAGAGTCACTAGACATTAATGGAAATTTAATAAATTGCATGGCCTATAAATCTTTTTAGATTGAACATTCATCAAACAAGATTTACCTGTGTCCAATACTCGGGAAATTGCACATATCAATTTTAAAACAAAATCATCATTCATCCCCATTCTTCCCCTAATACACACAGAAGTACAATGGCATCAATAAAAAGAAGATTCTGTTATGGTTCTTGATTTTGTTGGTTCATTGGTCCCTTTTCAAGAAATTCCCATTTACTCCAAGATTGTAATCTATAGGTGGGCACCAAATTTTTACTTGCTCCTAATAAAAACATCGGTACCTCCAGGGAGGGGACCCAAGATTTTAACATGATGGGGGCACCACTATTTTTGTCAATTAGTGTCCCCTAAAGGCTTTTAATGTTTAGGGTGTCAAGTTATTTATATAATTATTTTTAAGGTATATACATATACATATATAAGATTTTTACCGAAATTTATGGGGTCCGATGACCCCTTAACACTATGTCTGCCTCTAGGCAGGGGCAGATTTGGGGGGGGGGGGGGAAGGGGGTTCGCCCGAAACCCCTTTGCCAAAAACTTATATTGTATATATAAGTCAAAATCTGTTTCTTTACCTCTATATATTATATTTTAGATCCCCTTGACATAGCCCAAAAGTGTAGCTTAGTTGTCTAGGGGGTTCAAAATCTTTGTAAGATCATTGGTTCAATTCTCACTACCAACAATTATTTTTAATTTTTTTCTTTTTTGAACCCTATAGTAAAAATCATGTCTTTTTTGAACCCTATAGTAAAAATCATGTCTCCGCCACTGCCTATCAGAGTAATCACATGGGAAGTTTCATGTTCAAACATACAAAGAGGAAAAAAGAAATTGGTGCAGTAGCTGAGAACAATAAATAGAGAAACGTGCATACATACGAAGAATTCCTTTTTGGGATCCTTATTCTTTTCTGGTCAAAATAGTATTACTGTATCATTACTGGTTGTATGTTAATTGAACTTCCCTGGCTGCTCGGACAATGCATAGAAAATTGTTTATAGCTATATCGAATAGAAGGATCTATCTACTCTAGGGAACACTAGTTTCCTACAGCTCAATTATGGAGTTAATTAATTTGAACTTCTGGTCAAATTGCGTTTCGTGTTTTGACAGCCGATTCGACCATAAGCTTCTATTCATGCATTATTCAGAATTTTACGGCTTGTTATTCAACTTTAAGTTTATTGCCTTAAATGTCATCATGCAACTAAGCTATACACGTATATCGCAGAAAATAGTATGAATGTTGAAAGATGCTATTTCTGACCGCAAAAATAAAATAAAATAAAAAAGTAGTTCGGTGCACAAAACATCCCGAGGGGTGTGATGCAAACTGCCAATCCTAATACAAATATTAATTAGTAGCTACTTCCACATCTCGAATTTGTGATCTACAGATCATACGAAGTCGGCATTTAGACGACCTGTTAAGAGCTTGAAAGCTCTGTTAATGGTGAATGAGACGAAGAAGAGAGAAGAATGAGACAGAGAGAAGCTTTTGGAAATGAGTTGTATTTTCACTAACTGAATCTACAATACAGTGTACATCCTTTTATACAAGAATAACTAACTCCTTAAATACTAGTCTTAACACTAACTAACTATCTAACTTGCTAGCTCATCTACAACTCAACATCCCTCAACACTCCCTCTCAAGCTATATGGTGTGAACAAGTTGACCATCTTTACTACATGAGAAAAAGTCTCTTGGTAGTCCAACCCCTCCTGTTGTGTGTATCCTTTGGCCACCAAACGAGCCTTATACCTCTCTACCTCCTCCTTAGCATTATACTTCACCTTGTACACCCAATTACTAGTAGGTAAGTCCACCAAGGACCAAGTGTTCTTATAAAGAAATGCTTGAATCTCCTGTTTCATAGCTGTAACCTAGTGTTCATCCTGTAGAGCCTCTGAATAGGAATTAGGTTCTTTGATGACAGAATAATTGCAAATGGAATCAAGGTAGGAGGCTGAAAGGGAGGTGTAAGACATATAGTCAGACATAAGGGTATATGTAGGAGGCTGAAGTATGATCACTAGGTAGTGGACCATGCACAAAGTCATTCAATCATCTAGGAGGTCTGAAAGTTCTAGCAGTTCTCCTGGGTTGTGGGAGAGGAGCAGTAGGAGAGTTATTATGTGATGTATGATCTGTTGCAGAATCACTAGATTGTGTGAAATGTCCAGGTGATGATAGTACTGGACTAGGTGCTTCAGCCGTATCTTGTACACTAGGAAGTGATTCTAGGCTAAAATTGGGCTCTTGAGAAGATGGTTGCACTATAAGTAAATCATTTTGGGTAGATGATAACTCTGAAGGTGGATCCATATGTGGCATGGGTGCAGGACAAGCAGGAATCCTGTAGGCATTTGGTGTCTGAGATGATTTGAAAGGAAAAACATCCTCCTTAAAAACAACATCTCTGCATATGAAGAACACCTTGCGTGAAAGGCTATAGAGTTTGTACCCCTTTTATGTGCTAGAATATCCCATATGTACTACTGCTTCAGCTCTTGGACCAAACTTATCTCCATTGGCCCCGATAATTGTAGCATAACATGGGCTGCCTCTGACTCTTAAATGAGTCAAGTTAGGTTGTCTGTCAAAAAACCTTCAAATGGTGACTTGTTTTCCAATACTGGAGATAGTATCCTATTAATGAGATATACAACATTCACAACACAAATACCCCAAAATCTCAATGGCAACCCTGCTTGAAATCTAAGTGCCCTGGCTACTTAAAGGATATGTCTATGGTGTCATTTAACCACCCCATTTTTGTTGGGGAGTTTGAACACAAGAGCTCTGGTGAATGATCCCTGCATTGCTGAACAATGCTTTGCAGACGAAATTAAAAAACTCAGTCCCATTATCACTTCTAAAGATCTTTATTGATGCATTAAACTGAGTTTGTACAAGCAGTAAGAATTCCTTAAGAGTAGTACTAACATTACTCTTCAGATGTAGAAGGATTACTCATACCATTCTACTACAATCATCCACCAAAGTAAGAAAATATTTACAACCATCAAAAGTAGGAACCCTATAAGGACCCCAGACATCTGCATGTACCAAGTCAAATGGCTTTGTAGCTCTACTATTACTTATAGGAAATGAAATTCTTGTCTGCTTAGCTAAAGGGAATACCATGAAAGACTTAGTATTATTCATGTTACTTCTAACTAAAGAAAGTTGTCTTAATATTCTCCCAGAAACATGTCCTAGCCTCTTGTGCCATAGCTCCTCCTCATCATGTACTGTTAGGAATATTGAAGGGACAACCGATGATGGCCTTTTATTCTTTGAGTGCCAGTGATACAGATCTTCTTCCATTCTACCAATCCCCTTCACCTTCCCAATGTGAAGGTCCTACATTAGACAAAAGTTAGGATAGAATGCATGAAGCATCTCAGCTCTCTTGTCAACTTTGCTACTAACAATAAATTAAACTTGAATTCAGGGACAAATAAAACATTATGAATGTTTCCTTGCAACAATTCAGAACTCCCTATGTGTGTAATGGGGACGCTACTGCCATTAGGTAATAGCACCTTCTGATTCTCACATTTAGTAATTGTAGAAAACATACCACTATCTCCCACCATGTGATTTGTAGCCCCACTATCTACAATCCATTTATCATTCCTATCATCAGGAGGAGAGGGAGTAACAATACCTGCTACATTAGCTGCTGCTTCTGTTTCAATATTGTTACATTTGTTCAGCATCTTCAAGATTTGGTTATACTGTTCTTGGGGTGAAGACCATAGGTGCTGGAATTGCATTCATATTTGTTGCACCTTGACCTGCAACAACATTGTTCATCATTCTTTGAACCTGGTCATATGTGGCAAAACCTTGACTGCCACCAATAAAACCTGAACCACGATGCTCTTCACCAGGAAAGCATCCATGATTACTAGTGTTATAACCTTGATTATAAACTCCAGGATTGTAACCCCCAAGATAATGCTGGCCAGGAATCAAATTAGAGTTTTGGTCCAGTTGTCTACCAAACGAGATCATTGTTGACAGATGCCTCATTATTCTTTCTCCCTTTATAGTTTGGAGGGCATCCAACTAATTGGTAATAATTTTCCTTAGTATGACCTTTTAGCTTGCTATGTTCACAATATAGATTGAAGTTCCTCTTTGGTTTTTGTTAGTGTTGTAATGTCATTCCTTTCTACAATAGAATTAACCCCAGATATTGGTGTCAATTAACTCTCACTTTCAATAATTATTGCATATGATTGATTCAAAGTTGGCTATGTTATTTTCATGAGAACTTGACGCCTCGCCTGGTCATATGAGTCGTTTAACCCACTGAGAAATTGAAGAAAACATTGATGTAAGAAATGTTCTACATTTTCCTTGGATTTTGCACATCCACAATTTGGAGAAGGTACCATTGCATCATACTCTGCCTATAGGCCTTTCAGCCTCATGAAGTAGATAGAAACATAGTCTGTTCCTTGAGAGATTGTCGCAATTTCCCGAAGTAGCTGAAATATGCGTACTTTGTTTACTTTGTCAAAGCGCTCCCGCAGATCTTCCCATACGAGGTGTGCATCAGAAGCATAGGTAATTCCACTGAACAGATGTGGCACAACTATGTTCATTATCCACAAAAGGACAATTGCATTGCATGTTTCCCAGTGGTCATGAAACTCATCATCGAATAATTCCTTTCTACAAGTTCCGGTAACAAAACCTAATTTCTGTTTTGCTTGAAGTGCTATACGCATCAACCTTTGCCATAGTTTATAGTTCTCAGATCCTTTGAGCTGGATCGCAATTAGAATTGAACCTGGAGTGTCCGATGAATGCATAAAGAGTGGATGCCTGTGGTCAATTTTAACTTTATTTCCTGTAGTTGCGACTCCTGTACCGCCTTCAATCGCCATTATAGCTGAATTGGGCAGAAACTCAAAACCCTATCTTTTTGATGTGTGACTTTGGAACAATTTCTTCACGATTCTGCAGGAAATTGGAGATGTAATTGTATGGGTCAAAGTCTGAACAGACGAGAATCCGCATGAAAAGGAACGTCAAGAGGTCACTTGGGCCGAAATCGTATCCATACAATGCAATAATGACACGCACCTCAGCTAAGGCCGAGGTCGTGTATTCAGAGTGCTTGAACGTCGAATTGGATGTTACGTCTTTTCAGAAGGTCAATCAGTGATACAGTCAAATGGCTTAAGTACTAT
The DNA here is from genome assembly GCF_000715075.1 of Nicotiana tabacum. Lineage (NCBI taxonomy): Eukaryota > Viridiplantae > Streptophyta > Magnoliopsida > Solanales > Solanaceae > Nicotiana > Nicotiana tabacum. Next base: position 182,554,858 of record NC_134101.1, read on the forward strand.
GGCTAATGACCGTTGGGTAAAGGAAGATACCTGGTATATAAATTAAGTGAGAATAAGAAGAAAGGGGGCCGAGACGAACTCTAACAGAGACATATCTTCGGAGAAGAAGGATCCTCTTTTCTTTCTCCTCACTAAAGAGAAAGAAGCAAGAAAGCTCAGATCTTCAATATACAACGTTAGTCTCGTCATATCAAATGTATGAGGGTCAACTTTGTTAAAGATCGGTGACCATTTTTATCTATGTATTCTACTTTATTATTCAATATTATGTAAATCACCATCCTCTTCTTATATTACGGGATTCAGCTATGACTATGGTTAAATTTTGTGTTCATCTATGCTTGCTTGTTCTTATCCTCTGTCTCAGTCTAGGATGAATTATCTTTGGCTAGGATTTAACTCAAATCTTCCTATTTAATTAGTTTGTAAAAGGATTTAACACTTTTTAGTCAAACAATTTGGCACCGTCTGTGGGGATTTTCTAGCAAAAATTTTAGTTTCCTCTAGATCTAAAGTCAGCTAGAGTTTCACTTCCCGGTTGTCGTAGCCTCGCCCTCTTAGTGTAAACACCAACTTGAGAAAGTTGTGGGCAAGATTTTGAAATAACCAAACCAACCAGGGTCAGATCTCTGCATGAAATCGAAATTATGTTTGATATCTATACAAAATCCACGTCTTGCTATAGCGATGGGTTTGGTATGTCGTGAGTATGAGTCGTCAAAGTGGGATTACAACCACTACGCACTGAGCACGTCCGCAATCCTATTTGCTACATTAACGATTAGATACTGAGCTATAGTTATACCTTTTAGGAAGGGATGATAGCCTATTGTGTGATTCTTTGAAATGACCAGCTTGTCCTGCCTTATTTTTGTACCAATATGTACAGAGCATAAATTATGTACGGAGTATAACTTATGTTTCCCTTATTTTTGTGCACATCGAACGGGATCGGACCGGGACTCGATCTCGAGACCTTAACGGACAAAGTAAGTTGTTAGCCCATAAGCCTAGACACGACTAACGGCAAAGCTAAACACGAGGCTACCAAATTTGAAGCCGTCATTTGAGTACGGGATAAAATGAGTCATCCTACAGCGCCCCTCTCCCTTCGCCAACCTATCAGGTCATGGTAACAGACAATTTCATTTGGGGTTAACTTATTTTTCTTTTTTGGATTGGGATAGGAGCACGAGCACTCTCCCAGGTGCGCGAACAAGGAACAAACACCACCAAAACTACACACCACGAAAACATTCCGCACCATATCATCTCGCAGGCGACGGTCAAGCAAAACCCTCCACACTGTACCATATTACAAATAACAGAAAAACGGCTCAGAACAAGCCGACATCAGTGAGCTCATGGAACGTATAGTCTCTCCAACACAAGCAGAACATGAACTCGAAAAGCTTGCACGTATGCTTGCCATGACAATCCTACGCCAATTCAGCCTACTAAATAGTACGAATCACATCCAAACTTCATTTGAATTAATAAATTCCCAGGTTGCCCAAGAGCCCAAGAAATAAGTTCATCGCCCATCCCGTCAACGGCCTCTCCAGGCCGAGCAATGAAGGGACTAGATAAACTAGGACTCCACCGATGCATATAAACTATGCAACAACGCACAATATTCTCTAATGAAAGCAATAGTAAATAAACTAGGACTCATCCCGATGCATGCTAAAATGATACACCAACGAGTAATATTCTTCAATAAAAGCAAGGCCACGTGTGACATTCATACAACTCCACCGAACCAGCACATCGCCAAGTGGAGGTAAAATTCGACCTTGTTCGAATTCATAATGGACTGCAATTCATCCTCGCTCGAATTTGCACCCTTACAGCCCCCAGCCATTGCCAAGTGGAGGTAAAGTTTGACCTCGTTCGAATTCATCACGGGTCACAATTTGACCTCCCTCTAATTTACACCCTTACGGCCCCCGCCCGTCGCCAAGTGAAGTCAACATTCGACCTCATTCGAATTCATCACGGGTCATAACTCGACCTCGCTCGAATTTACACCCTTACAGCCCCCGGTCATCGCAAAGTGAAGTCAAAGTTCGACCTCGCTCGAATTCATCACGGGTCACAATTCGACCTCGCTCGAATTTACACCTTTATGGCCCTCGACCATCGCCAAGTGAAGTCAACATTCGACCTCGCTCGAATTCATCACAAGTCACAATTCGACCTCACTCGAATTTACAGCCTTACGGCCCCTGGCCATCGACAAGCGAAAGCAAAATTCTACCTCGCTCGAATTTATAAGTCAAAACTGACTCCGCCTAAGTTGGTGAGACAAAATTCGACCTCGCTCGAATTTACAAGTCAAAACTGGTTCGACCTAGCTCAAATTTACAAGTCAAAACCAACCTCGCCTAAGTTAGCGAGACAAAATTCGACCTCGCTCAAATTTACAAGTCAAAACACACTCGCCCAAGTTGGCGAGATGAAATTCGACCTCGCTCGAATTAACAAGTCCAAAATGACCTCGTCCAAGTTGGCAAGACAAAAATTGACCTCGCTCGAATAAATAAGAAAAAAGTGACTTCGCTCAAAACTAGTATGACAAAATTCGATCCCACTCTAATCAACTACCACATGGACTTATTGCAAGAAAATCCAAGAAATTCGAAAGGGAAAAGAGAAAGGAAAGCCAAAAACATACAAACGAAGACAAGCCGACTATTTAATTTGAAGAAAAGGTAAGTATCTTGCAAAGGGCCAAAAAAGGGGACCCTCACCCGGAAACAATAAAAGAACAAAAAAAAAGCTAAGTACAAAAATTTCACTCGGCCTCGTCTCCACCACCGTCCTCTCCAGCATTGTCATCATCGGAAGGATGCCCATCTTCAATCTCAGCACCCTAATTGGCTCCAACCCTACACCACTATAGAGTGGCAAGAGTAGTCGATGCAGCTTTTACCCGATAAGGTCGGGATCGAATCCATAGGGAGCTAAGTCGGGATCGAATCCACAGGGATCTAAGATATGTTTGGAGTTGGGTTCCTATCTAATCTAGCAATGTGCGATATTATTGTTTGCATTTCCAATCATTCTTTATTTGTTTGCTATTTCTATTTTAATACTAATGATGCTAGAAATTAAGCTAAGTAGATATTTTTGTAGGGTTTTCTAAATGGGTAAAAAGGCACTAGGGAAGTGACTTACTCCTAGGTGAGTATCTAACGGGATCTAAAGCTTAGGGCAATATTTTTATAGTTGGGATCATGATATAGCCAATGCACGTAGCTACTCGCACTATACCTCTCGGCAGTTTGAGTGAGTTTGCCCTAATTGGCTTTCTCAAGCCCAATTGGGTGTTCAAACCATGCAAGCAAAAATAGCTCAAGTCAGGTATTACTATCTCTAGGTTTAACCCTGTAATTGGGGCTATCAATCTCTTGAATTCACCCCAATTCCTTGTTGGCCTGAAATTCCTAGACTTAGTCTCTCTTTCTCAAGAAGAGCCTAAGTCAAAAAGGCACAAATCAGTAATTGCAACCACCAATTTAACATTTAAAGCATAAATCAGACCAAATATCAATCATCCATAAACATTTAAGCCTTAAAATAAGAGATCCATTAAGTACCCACACTAGGGTTGAGCCACAACCCTAGTTAATGGGTTTAGCTACTCATAATTAAGAAAGAAATCATAGATTGAGATGAAATAGATGCCATAAAAATTAATTACAAGATAAAAGTCTAAGATTAATTGTTAAACAAGCTCTAAAATTACTCAAAAAGTCAAAAGGAGGCGGTTCACGTGCTCAGCTAAACAAAAGATAACCTAAAAATCTGAGAAAGAAGTATTTATGCACAGCTAAATTTTTCGGACAAAATTGTCCCTACGGAGGTACCGCTGATAGCGGAAAATAGACCGCTGCAGCGCTTGGACTACCGCGGCCGCGCAAAATCAAGCGCGGACCGCGGTCTTCAACTTTTAGCTCCAGAATGAGTTCTCCGAATCTCTCATCTACTGACCGCGATAAAAGGACTGCTACTGAGGTAGAGCCACCGGTTGTACAAAAGCACCGCGGGCAGCGGTAACTTGCAATCCCAAAAATGCAGTTCTCTGAACTTTGCCACCGCTGAGCAAGGAAGCCAGACCGCCTCAGCGGTGGGTCCTCCGCGACCGCGTCTGGTTTTCCGCTGTCAGCACTCCTTTTGACTCAGCTTTTCACTTGTGCATGTTTCACTCCTTTTTGAGCTGGTTTTGACTTTCTTGTCTCTTTTTGACCAAACTCTGCAAACAAGCACAATATGTTAGCTTTCGGGATTACTTGTATACACTTTAATCCAAAACTCATGTCAAAAGGAGCATAAAATAGACTAGAATCCCTAGTTATCAACTCCCCCACGCTTGAGCTTTTGCTTGTTCTCAAGCAAACAAAATAATTCCCACCTCCTCAAGATAAAAGAAAGGAAAATTCAGTTGTCCTAAAGTGACCTCATCAAGCATCAATTGGGACTAACAATTACCCTCAACTCAAATGCATCATTAACAACACTCAACCTTTATAAACACCTTGATTTTAGTGCGATACAAAAATATCAAGAGTTGACTCAACTCATCAAGTAAGCTCTTTCTACTACTTTTGGTCATTGTGGAACCCAAACTCATACTCATCAACTCTCCATAAGAAAACCTTACTTTTAGATTGTAGCACTCAGAACGAGGATTGTGAAAAATACACTCATTTCTCTCAAAAGAAGGTCACAAGTCCTGCCCTAAGTACCATAAGCTTGCCCCTTATGTGAGTCACCACTAATGTAAGCTCACTCAACTCAAGATCATATAGGGCTTTTGGGGACATGTAATGAAGGCTTTTGGTTCAGGGTAGGATATATTGGTCTAAGAAGGTTTCATCTTCCCTTAAGCACTTCAGTTGCTTCATTTTGGCACATATTTTCTTGACTCTTTGAGTCATTTACTTCTTCCTTAGGGGATAGAGAGACACACTGTCACTCTTTCTTGTTTATTTCAATCCTTTTTCTCTTTTCCAATGTTTCCATGCCTTTCATCTTTTGCTTTTATTGAATCCCTTCATTTCTTCTACATTGTTCACTTTCTTTTTGAATTTTTGGCTTTTATTTCTTTTTATTTTTGCCTTTCCTTTTCTTCATTTTGTACCTTTTATCACTTTTGCATTCCTTGTCTCTCCCCCCAAACTTATGCTTTTGCCTTGTGCTAAGGAAAGATCTGGTGCAAAGAAAGGATCATTTTAGAACGGATAAAGACTTGTATCATGGTTATTGAAAGAATAAGGGACATGACTCAATGGGGTTGACTAAGGATATCATCATTGGTAGGATATGGATGTTTTCAAGTCTCAATTAAGATCAAGGAGAGCCTATAATCACTTCTCAAGTCGAGCTTTACTTAGGATTTCGCCTAGACAAACATTCATGGCAAGTTCTAGACTCATTGGCACGGGACTTGGACTTACAAATCAATACCTCACCACACAAGCTATAGGATTGCTAAAGAAACAGAGTCGGGGCCCACAACAACCTTAACTAATATTTGAGAAACACAAATGGTTCCGAGAAACCACTCGATGATTGTTTAGTCAACACAATAGTCTCAAGGTCACAACTATCACCATCCTATACACACCAATTTATTTTTAACCATAAGGTCAAAGCTAAATGTGTTAGGCCCAAGTGAAGCTTTGCCTGAGGCACCATTGCTAACTAACTACTATTTACACAAAAACGAAAAGAAAAATAGACTCAAACCCTTAAAAAAGTTGTCATGCCATCCATCATCGGGAAGAGCCACCCTGTTCACACAAACTCCACCTTTGGAAAGAACCATGGCATTAAGAAAATCAAAGGCTTGTTGATCATTGAAACTTGTAATATAAGAAGCTACAAACCGAAAAAGAAACTATTAAATGAAATAAGAAGCTATACTATTAAGGGAAATTGCAAAAGAAGCTATGAAGTAAAATGCAGAAAGTAAACTAAATATGTACAATAGGGGTTTAGATGACTATAGATAAGAGGGAGTGAATATATACATGAAATTAACTTTATATACAAAACAAGATCGAAAAATAATGAAAAATGAAATAAATGGTAAAGTCATATACATACCAAAAGTGAAAAATAAACATAAAGAAAGAAAATAGTATCATCATTACAGACCAACTATCAAATCATAAAAGTAGGACCACCCCCTCAAATGAAAGCTAGAATTGTCCTCAATGCTAACTAACCAAAAATAAGCTCAAAAATAAGGGTAGAGAGTAAAGGAAACTCCCTATGGGTCCTCTGTCTGCATCGGGTCCTATGGATGCATGGGGTCCTGTGGTTGGGTGCCTGGATCTTTTGTCTCAGAGGCTTGTCGCTGGCTAGAGGCACCTCCCTCCGGCTCCTCCAGCTCAATCACTACATCATCAACCCCGGACATCACTCTCCTCCTCTTGGGCTCTCTCTCAATCTCCTGCTTTTGAACCTGCTCTGTCTGAGTTGCTGGAGGCTGGTCATGTAATAGTAGCTCCAATGGTAAGTGGTCTGCTGCCTTCATCTTCTCTACCTCCTCCCTCATTTCCTTCACAGACTCCTTCGAGGCCCGAGTCTTTTTCAACTTCTTTGTCTGCTTGCTCAGCTCCTTAAGTGATTTTCCTTGAACTGCTAGAGCATCCATTATAAGCTTTTGATTCTCCAGAAGTTTCTTCAAGTTGTCCAAAATCTCCTTGAGGGACTCTTACACTGAAGCTGGGACCTGTGGCTATGTGGGAACTAACTGGGCTGCTACTGAACTAGATATCACAAAAAGCTTAGAAGTTGTTGCCTACATCCAGTTGTTGATACTGGAGAGTGTTTGGCTTAACCTGTGAGCAGTTAATGGGTATGCTGAGGAGGATGGAATTTCTGAAGGCATGGAAGTAGATGGTCCGGAGGCAGGATCTGGTATGGCAGTGGGAGGCTGTGAAGTAGTGACTACCACTACTGGCTCTTCAGACTGGCCAGTAGAAGTAGTAGCTTTGCCCTTGGATCCCTTGGCTTTGGGGTTGTCTGGACCCTTAAGGCTGTACCATGAAAAGGGCATCTTGGGTTTTACCTTGACATCAAAATTTCTTTTCTCCACCTCCTGATCTTCCAAGTACATGATGAGGAAGTTTGGGAAGGGGTACGATCTATCACCCTCATTGACAGCTCTGGAGACCAGCAAGGTGTTTTCGTGAGTAGTGGGGCCTAGTCTGCTGCATACAAAAGTCTCCCAATCCTTTGCCTCAAAGTTTAGGGTATTCCTTAAGATAGGAACCCCTACTGTCAACCATGCTAGAGTGTTATCCGGGAGAGCCAGAAGTGATTCCAACCACAGGCGGGATGCCTCATCCATTGCCACCTTCTCTAAGTACAATGTCTCATCTTCATTATTGAAGCCCAGGTAGTCATTGATATTCTTCCCATTAAACTTAACTTTCAAGTTCCACACCTTAGTCACTTTTGTGTCCCTTTTGACGTGGGAGGCATTGGTGTAGAATTCCTTGACTAGGTGCTCATTAGCATCTGACACCTTACTAGTGAAGTAATCCCATCCCACTCGCTCATTGAAGTGCTACTTCACGTTGGGGTTGTGAGGCAGAAGATCCCGCTCTATGAACTCATGAATAAGTGACTTTTGAGGCCACCACTCCCTGAACTTGTGATATGCCAGCTCCCTGACAAACCTCCTTTGCCACACTTCAAGGTTTCTTGTCCTTTCCACACCCCCAGTTTGGGTCTCACCCCCTCCATCGTTATCCGATACCTCATTATCTATGGGATCCTGTCCAGGTGACGAAGCTGTATGTAAGGTTGAAGCTGAAGACTCACTACCCTCTGTTGAGCCATCAGATGACTCAGTAGCAGAGGGAGAAAGAGAAGTAGGAGAGAGTGGGGGGTGTAGGCTCATCTATCAAACAGAATTTTCCCGGGAAGTCTGGAACATGAATAGGCACTAAATCAGTCTTTCAGGCCTCCCGGGAGGGCAAATACTCACTCCCCTCGGAATGGGAAGCAGCTCTATCTGCAGCTCTGATGTTCTTCCTCATTTCTCCCAATTGATTTCCGAACTGCTGGGGTCAATTTAATTTGTCCTCGTCCCCTACTCCGGGAGGACTCCACTTTCCCTTTTTGTTTTTCACCGCCTCCTCTAGATTTAACTATTGTCTACAAGTATAATCAGTTGAAAATTGTTAGTATGAATACTAGAAGAAGCAGTGCAGAAAAGCAGTAGAAAAGTTGACAGTGCTTGAACAAAATAGCAGACCATGGACCGCAAAAAAGGAGCATGGCCGCGGAGGCTGCACCGCGAACCGTGGAGAATGCATAGCGTCCGCGGAGGTGTGGTGATCAAACTACCCACCCTCTGATTCTATTGCACCACGGATTACGAAAAAAGTAGTGCGGCCGCAATAGTTGCACTGCTGTCCGCGGAAAATCAACCACGGCCGCATAACCTCATTTATATCTCTCTGAACTTGAGCATCGTGAACCGGAAAAAATCCATCGCGGTCGCGGTAAGTGCACCGTTGATTGTGGAAAATCAACCGCGATCACGGAAATCAAAATCGGGCCCAACAAACCTAGGGTTTTAGTTGTTCATGCATTTACACATTTTTAAGCCCCACTAGGTATTCATTAACAACTTCTAATTATTTTAAACCTATCCTAATTAACATTAAACAGCCCTAGGTCAAAATTAAAAGAAAAAGGAAGAAGAAGAAGTAAAAACTATTAATTAAAAGAAAATAAGTACAAAATTAAAGACTAAGGACTAAGTGGAATTACCAGATGTGAAATGTGAGACAAATAATGTCTAGTTCTTGTGTTTGTGCAGATTGTGACATGGATGAACAGTGAAAATTCTAGTGTGAGAGTAAAATGAGCGAAAAGGATAAAAGATTCTCTGAGCTCCTATTTATAGAAAACACTCATAGGATCCACTACACTTACCTAGCGCGGCCCCGGTAAATCACCGCGGTTCGCTCTTGTGAAGAATTGAAGGGCTGCTTTATTGAGATTATCGCTGAGGGTGGAAAATGCAGCGCGACAGCGGTAAGCCACCGCTGACCGCGAAGAATATACCGCGGGCGCGGTTGGAACTTCAGAGAACCCCCATTTTGGATTTTTTAGCACAGCTGACCGCCATCAAATCTCGCCTCAGCGATAAGGCCACCGCTGACAGCGGTCCAACTTCAGAGAGTTGCAACATTTCTCCTGCTTAGTCCTGCACTGCATCACACACTCCTACACATATCTCACAACCAGTTAGTCCAAAACAAAGTCTACACTAAGAATAAAATCAAAAAGAAGAAAAACACATGGGTTGCCTCCCAAGAAGCGTCTGATTTAACGTCACGGTTTGGCGTAGGTTACCATCAATCACTTGAGATGGATCATTGCCACCACATGGCTATCATCAAACTTGCCAAGATAGTGCTTCACTATTTGCCCATTAACTTTGAAGATTTAACCATTTTTGTTTTTCAAATCAAGAGCACCAAACGGAGTCACAAGCACCACCTCAGAAGGTCCACTCCATTTTTACTTAAGCTTTCTCGAAAACAGTCATAATCGGGAGTTGAATAAAAGAACCAAGTCGCCTACTTTGAATTCCTTGGTACGGGCATACTTATCATGTAAGTACTTCATCTTGTCCTTATACAAGGACGAGCTGGAATAGGAATGAAACCGGAACTCTTCAAGCTCATTGAGTTGCTCCACCCAGAGATTTGTTGTAATATCCCATTCAAGATTCAACTTTATCAAGGCCCACATGGCCTTGTGCTCTAACTCAACCGGGAGATGGAAAGCTTTCCCAAACACCAATTGGTACAGAGACATACCAATCGGAGTCTTGTAAGCAGTGTTGTAGGTGCACAAAGCATCATCCAATTTCTTTGACTAGTCAGTCCTATTTGCATTAACCGTCTCTTAATCTCCCTGCTGGAGACCTCAACTTGACCACTAGCTTGAGGATGGTAAGGGGTAGAAACCTTGTGATTGACACCATACTTTGCAAGCAAAGTGTCAAATGCCTTATTGCAGAAATGAGACCCTCCATCACTAATGATTGCTCTAGAAGTGCCAAACCGAGTAAAGATACTCTTTTTGCAAAAAGCCACAACACTCCGGGCCTTGTTGTTGGGTAAAGCCACGGCCACAACCCACTTGGAAACATAATCAATGGCCACTAGAATGTACGTGTTGCCATAAAAACTTACAAACGGACACATGAAGTCAATGCCCACACATCAAATATGTCAACCTCAAGAATAGTGGTGGGAGGCATCTCATCCTTCTTTGAAATTCCACCTGCTCTCTGACACTCATCACATCTCTTCACAAGTTCACTCGTATCCTAATACAATGTAGGCCAATAAAAACCACAACTAAGCACCTTTGAAGTTGTTCTCGCCCCACCATGATGACCACCGTAGGGAGAGGAATGACACGCATCCAGAATACTCATTTGCTCCTCTTCCGGAACACAACTCCGGATCACACCATCATTATAGATTTTGAACAAGTAGGGCTCATCCAAGTAGTAATCCAAGCTATCCTGTTTAAGCTTCTTCCTTTGATTAGAAGAGAGATCACACAGAACAATACCGGTCACAAGAAAGTTGGCAACATCCGCGAACCAAGGCATGCTATTCACAAATACAGAGAGGATTTGCTCATCAGGGAATGAATCATTAATTTAGAGTCCATCACGGGGCCTCCCCTCCTCCTCCAAACAGGACAGGTGGTTTGCCACTTGGTTTTCACACCCTTTTCTATCAACAATCTCAAGGTCAAATTCTTGAAGCAGTAGAACACATCTCATCAACCGAGCCTTAGAATCCTTCTTTGTCATCAGGTAGCGGAGTGCTGCATGGTCAGTATGGACTATCACCTTGGCACCCATGAGATAAGGCCTAAAATTCTCCATTGCAAACACAATTGTTAGCAACCCTTTTTTCGTCACCATGTAATTCACTTGAGCATCATTCATTATTTTGCTTGCATAATACACCAGATGAAATATCTTATTCACTCTTTGACCCAAAACTGCTCCTACTGGAACATCGCTTGCGTCACACATGAGCTCAAAAGGTAAGCACTAATTGGGTGCGATAATAATAGGAGTGGTTGTCAATTTGTATTTGAGAAGTTCAAAAGCTTTCATACAATCCTCATTAAACACGAACTTGACATCCTTTTCCAATAACTTGCACAAAGGATTCACTACCTTAGAAAAGTCTTTGATGAATCTTCGGTAGAACCCCGCATGCGCAAGAAAACTCCTAACCCCATTGACTGAAGTAGGCAGAGGAAGCTTTGAGATCACTTCAATTTTAGCCTTGTCCAACTCTATACCGTGCTTTGAGATCTTATGGTCGAGGACAATGCCCTCCTCGACCATAAAGTGGCATTTTCCCAGTTAAGCACCAGATTGGTCTCTTCACACCGGCGAACACCTTGTTAAGATTCTTCAAACACTCATCAAAGGAGTCACCCACAACACCGAAATCATCCATGAACACTTCCAAGAAGTCCTCCACCATGTCGGTAAATATAACCATCATATACCCCTAGAATATAGTCAGTGCATTACACAAACCAAATGGCATCCTACAAAATGCAAAGGTGCCATACGGGCACGTGAAGGTGGTTTTCTCCTGATCTTCTAGAGCAATCAAAATCTTGTTGTAACCGGAGTACACATCCAAGAAATAGTAGAAGGCACGCCCAGCAAGTCTATCTAGCATCTGGTCAAGAAAGGGCAATAGAAAGTAATCCTTGTAGGTCACTTTATTCAGCTTGAGATAGCCCATGCACACCCTCCATCCGGTGACAGTCCTGGTAGGAATCAACTCATTTTGCTCATTGGTAACCACAGTCATACCACCCTTCTTCGGCACACATTGCACCGGCGAAGTCCAAGAACTATCCGAGATGAGGTACACAACCCATGCATCTAACCATTTGATCACCTTTTTTTTGACAACCTCTTGCATAGCCTCGTTCAACCTCCTTTGATGTTCCACATAGGGCTTGGCATCATCTGCAAGTATAATTTTGTGCATGCAAAAGGCGAAGCTTATTCCCCAAATATCAGCTAGAGTCCATCCAATTGCCTTTTTCCTTCTTTGGAGCACCTTCAATGTTGCATTTACTTGCACGTTAGTAAGACAATACAAAAGAATAACAGGTAAAGTTGAACTAGGGCCTAAGAATTCATACTTGAGGTGTGAAGGCAAAGGCTTCAACTCCAAAATGGGAGGTTCCTCAATTGAGGGCTTTGTTGGTGGTCTCTTTCTATTCTCAAGATCCAAAGAGAGCTTTCAAGGCTCATAAGAGTAAAATCCCATTCCATGCAAAGCATTGACATACTCCACCCGACCTTCATCCTCATTCACATCAAGGTTCAACAATACTGCTTCTAAAGGATCCTCCACATTGACCATGGCACTAGTATCATTAACTATCACTTTCGTGACAAGATCCACAAAAGAGCACACTTCAGTACTATTTGGCTACCTCATTGATTTGCACATATGAAAGACTATTTTTCATCACCCACCCAGAAGGTAAGCTCCCCTACTTTCACATTAACCAATGCCTTCCCAGTTGCAAGGAAAGGTCTTCCCAAAATTATAGGCTCCTCATAGTCGACCTCGCAGTCGAGAATCACAAAATCCACCGGCAAGATAAATTTGTCCACTCGAACAAGAACATCATTTAATACTAATCGGTCTCTTCATTGTTCTATCCGCCATTTGCAACCTCATTGAAGTAGCTCTCGGTTGACCAATACCCAAAGTTTTGAGCATGGAGTAAGGCATCAAATTGATACTTGCTCCCAAATCACACAATGCCTTTGCAAAATTTGCACTCCCAATGGTACATGGAATGGTGAAAGCACCGGGATCTTCAATATTTGGAGCCATCGAGTGCACAATGACACTTACTTGATGAGTCATTTTGATGGTCTCAAAATCCATGGATATCGTTTTAGTCACCAAGTCTTTCATGAACTTGGCGTAACCTGGCATTTGCTCAAGAGCTTCCACTAAAGGAACATTGATTGACAAGCTCTTCATCATGTCAATAAATTTCTTAAATTGGTTCTCATTATTTTGCTTCGCAAGCCTTTGAGGGTAAGGTGGAGGAGGACTTGGCAAGGGAGCCTTAGCATTGGGCACTACCATTTCCGTTATGTCTATTACGTGTTCCCTAGACGGGTTCACATCATCTTGAGTCTCCACCTCATTATCATGAACATCAATCCTCACTTCCGCATTCTAATTTTCTTCACTCGCTTGCTAATCAAATATAGGAACATCATCATCTTGCACTTCAACCTCATCACTCACAATTTCTTTTTTCTTGGAGGTATTCACATCACCACCTCAACTGCTTCTAGTAATCACCGCCATTGCATGCCCGGTGTTGTTCCCTCCCTTCGAGTTTACTACCATATCACTAGGTAGAGTCCTCTTAGGGAGAGTATTCAAAGATTACGAAATCCGACCAAGTTGAACCTCCAAATTTCGGATTGCAGTATTGTGGGATGCCAACTGGGCATCAAAGTCGGCGTTCTTTTTCATCATTTGTTCAAACATCATCTCGATCCTTCCCATATCATTTTTTGACGAGCTAGAAACTTGAGAAGAAAATGGAGGTGGGTTGTTTGGTTGTTGAAACATTGGAGGTCTTTGAAAGCCTTGCCTCCGATTCCCTTGGTTGCCATTATTCCAACCCCCTTGGTTGTTGTTTCGTCCCCAATTGTTGTTGTTGCCACTCCAGTTGCCCTGGTTGTTCTGGTTGACCCAATTATGATTGTTGTTCCCCCAATTGCTATTTCCTTGTTGGTTTTGATTCCCCCAATTTCCTTGGGATCTCCACTGTTGTTGTTGGTTAGGAGCATTGCCCATTTGTCCTTGGTAATAGTTCACGTACTACACTTCTTCACTTTGCTCATCATAGCCATCATCTTGATTGAAACCACCACTACCTTGCTCATATTGATCCGGACTACCTTGACCTTGTTGACCTCTTTGTCTCCTTTTGTTGACCAACATGTTGACACCTTCCATAGCATTTACTTGTCTCGACGCTAAAACTTGTTGCAATTGAGCTTTTGCCAACTGGTTCATTGTTGTAGTTAATTCTGCTATTGCTTGGCCATGATCGTGGAGCTTTTTGTGCAAGTGAATGACAATGGGGTCACCCTGTGGCACATTAGCTCGACTTTGCCAAGCTGAGGAAGTATCTGCCATCTTATCCAATATCTCACACACCTTAGCATAAGGTGTGTTCATAAAATTTCCCCCTGCTAGCTGGTTCACTACACACTGATTGGTCATGTTAATGCCACGATAGAATGTCTGCTAGATCATTGCTTCGGCCATGTCATTGTTCGGACATTCTTTCACCATTATCCGATATCTCTCCCAAATCTCATGAAGTGGTTCATTAGGTTCCTGTTTTAAGGCCAAAATCTCATCTCTCAAAGTCTCTATATGCCCTGGCGAGAAAAACTTAGCTATAAATTTGTCCGTCAACTCATCCCATGTAGTGATGGAATGGTTGGGAAGCCTTTCAAGCCAGTCCAAAGCTTTCCCTCTAAGTGAGAAAGGGAACAATCTCAACCGCAATACAACCTCTGACACATTTGTTTGCTTGCTTCCCCAACAGGTATCCACAAAGCCTTTAAGATGTTTGTACGCATTCTGATGGGGAGCACCTGTGAAATACCCTCACTGCTCCAATAAAGTTAACATCACATTTGTAATTTGGAAATTGCCCGCCCGGATTCAGGGTGGGACAATTGCAATTGCGTATCCTTCATTTGGAAGCACCCAAGGAGCCACTCTTGGAGGAGGCGAGATAGGTTCTGGAATATTTTCATTGGCCTGACAGCCTATTCTTTGTCCTTGAGGTACTAGAGGTGCCTCATCTTCACCATTATCGTCAACCTACTCCCCCGGGATAACGTTTTCAAGAGGATCATTGTTTGCCATTTTGTACTTGAATTGATGACACACACAAGTTAGTATCACAGAAAGAAAGAAAAATAAGACACAAAACTAGTTAGATAGATAGACAAATACATTTAGCTCCCCGGCAACGGCGTCAAAAAGTGATCGGCTCCAACCCTACACCACTACAGAGTGGCAAGAGCGGTCGATGCAGCTTTTACCCGAAAAGGTCGGGATCGAATCCATAAGAAGCTAAGATATGTTTGGAGTTGGGTTCCTATCTAATCTAGAAATGTGCGATGTTATTGTTTGCACTTCCAATCACTCTTTGTTTGTTTGCTATTTCTAATTTAATACTAATGATGTACAAAATTAAGCTAAGTAGATATTTTTGTAGGGTTTTCTAAATAGGTAAAAAGGCACTAGGAAAGTGACTTACTTCTAGGTGAGTATCTAATGTGATCAAAAACTTAGGGCAATATTGTTATAGTTGGGATCATGATATAGCCAATGCACGTAGTTACTCACTCTATACCTCTCGGTAGTTTGAGTGACTTTGCCCTAATTGGTTTTCTTAAGCCCAATTGGGTGTTCAAACCATGCAAGCAAAGTTAGCTCAAGTCGGGTATTACTATCTCTAGGTTTAACCCTTTAATTGGGGCTATCAATGTCTTGAATGCACCCCAATTCTTGTTGGACTGAAATTTCTGGACTTACCTCTCTTTCTCAAGAAGAGCCTAAGTCAAAAAGGCATAAATCAGTGTTTGCAACCATCAATTTAATATTTAAAGCATAAATCAGACCAAATATCAATCACCTACAACATTTAGCCCTAAAATAAGAGACCCATTAAATACCCACACTAGGGTTGAGACACAACCCTAGCTAATGGGTTTAACTACTCATAATTAAAGAAGAAATCATAGATTGAGATGAAATAGAAGCCATAAAAATTAATTACAAGATAAAAGTCTAAGATTAATTGTTAAACAAGCTCTAAAATTACTCAAAAAGGCAAAAGGAGGCGGTTCACATGCTCAGCTAAACAAAAGATAACCTAAAATCTGAAAAAGAAGTATTTATATATAGCTAAATTTTTCGGACAAAAATGCCCCTACAGAGGTACCACCGACAGCAAAAAATGGATCGCTGTAGCGCTTGGACTACCACGGCCGCGTAAAATCAAGCGCGGACCGCGGTCTTCAACTTTTATCTCCAGAATGAGTTCTCTGAAACTCTCCTCTGCTGACCGCGATAAAAGGACCGCTACCGTAGTAGTGCCACCGCTGCCGCACAAAAGCACCTCGGGCAGTGGTAACTTGCAATCCCAAAAATGTAGTTCTCTGAACTTTGCCACCCAGAGCGCGGAAGCTAGACCACCTCAGCGGTGGGTCCTCCGCGACCGCGTCTGGTTTTCCACTGTCAGCGCTCCTTTTGACTCAGATTTGCACTTGTGCAGGTTTTACTCCTTTTTGAGCTGGTTTTGACTTTTTGTCTTGTTTTGACCAAACACTGCAAACAAGCACAACATGTTAGCTTTCGGGATTACTTGTATACACTTTTAATCCAAAACTCAAGCAAAAAGGAGCATAAAATAGACTAGAATCTCTAGTTATCACACCCCCACCGGCCTCCGATGTCGCAGGGTCATAACCACAAGCAAGACGAGCCTCGCGTGCCTTAACCCGAACATTTTCAAAAGCGGCCTCAGGAACGCTCCTCGCCGTCCACAAACCCTTATATGTATCTCGTTGGGCCTCAGCATAGACCTATAGCTCGTACAAACGGCGGGAGACAGCAACAGGGGCAGATTCTTAAGGGTGGGCCTAAGCCAACAGCTGCGCCTTCTCGGCCTCGAGAGCCGTAACTCGGTCTTCCAGGCTCGAAGTTTCCCCGATCAATTCCACCAATCTGCTCCTCGAGCCGTGCCTCCCTCAGTGTGGCTGTTGCCCTCTCGGCTTCCCGCTCAGACCTGACGATGAAGATAGTGTCTTCCAGTGCCGAAGACCTCGCCAAAGCCGCCACTCGAGCCCCCTCGGCTCTCTCCAACTCGACCACCTTCTTTTCTAGCTCAGCCACTTTCTCTGTCCATTCTACACTTATATTGGTAACCCTAGTGGCATTTTGCTCAAGCTCAGACACCTTCTCTGTCCGTTCTACACTTATATTGGTAACCCTAGTGGCATTTTGCTCAAGCTCAGCTCGCAAAGACAACACCTTCGCTCGAAGATCCTCGCACTCTGCTACAACCCATTTGCCCACTTCGAGCACCTCACCTTTGGCGCTAAGCAGCTCCTCGAGCTTACTGCATCTGCGGATAGACTGCATTAGATCCTCGTCCCTTTTCTCCAACTTCTCCCTAACAGATTGAATATTAACGCCCGCCCTAAGTTGCGTATCCATCTCACGACATCTGTTGCGATATCGGCAATACTTCATAGCCATTTTTAGAAATACTTTGGCCCACGTCTCAGCCCTACGAACACTCTTGATCTCCAGCATGTAAGTCTAAAAAAAAAAGAAAAAAAGGGGAAGGAATCAGAGAAAGCAAAGTGGCATAAAACAAAGAAAATAGCAAAAGGAAACTCACCCTCAAGGCCATCCCGGCCACACCGCATGACAAACTAGAATTATTGATCTCCCGAAGACACTCGCTTTCGGCGGCAGAGCACAGAATGTCAAATTGGGGAACCAAGTCCACCGTGTCCTCCAACATGTTAAAGTTCGACGAAATTTTGAACACACAGGAAGGGCCTTCCGCCCTCACATCGACCATGGTAAAGCCTTCATCGAACATCCTCATTTCCTCAGGATATATATCAGAATCGGATTCATAATCATCTACCATTGCGCCCTTCAACCTTTTATTAGCCGAAGATGGGGTACGGGCCTGCAGAGACGTCGATGGGCCGCTCGAAATGATCACGATAGCCTCGAAGATCTATCCCCCTGCCGCAGCAACCTCTACTATGCCTGTAACAGGCATCGCCTCCACATCCAGGCTGGCATTACTGCCGGCTTCAAACACCGCTAAAATGGGATCGCCCCTCGAGGGCGTTTTAGCCATAGACGCCACCTCCAATACTATCCTCGGCCTTTTTGATGGGGCCTCTTTGCCAGTACCACGAGAAGGTTCGTCAGTTGAATAGATTGTGGGAACAGGTTCGGTCACAGACGCGGTCCGCCGAGCAACCAAACTTTGGACGCCCTCATCAGTTACTCTTGGTACGGGCCGGGTAGAGGAAGCTGGTTGATGGAAAGTGAGGGTAGGAGCCCTTGCCCTTCTTGCTCCTCTCTGACCTGCCAATAAGAAATTCAACCAAACAAAAATAAGATAAAGAAAAAGACGAAGCAAAGAACAAAGCACCTACAACCGAAATAGGCCGACTTACCAGCGGAAGGCTTGCACCCAAACCTCTCGTGGAAAGGTGCCCATTCACGAATCCCCATTGTGTAGGGCAGAGTCGAGTTCACCCATCCGCGAATATCAGCAACTTGCGGAGGAGGTACCTTTTTGGCTGCAGAAACAGAAAACACTTAATGATCACTAAAGGGAGACGACCAACAACCATGTTCAAAAAATATAATATAATAAAAGGTAAGGGAGACCTATGGGCGAAATTCCACGCCTTAGGAAACCCAGCAAGGTTATTCAACATGTGCTCCATGCGGACATAGAAGTAGTTTTCCCAGAAGTAGCTGTTGGTCTTATCATCCATCTTTACCACCAAACCGTTGGTTCCTCGGTGACGCATGTGAATCATCATGCCCCTATGAGAATGGGGGCGAAGAGGTAAAGCATGTGTTGTAGAGAAATTTCCTGATCGGCCAGCTCCGCGTACTTGATAAGTATAAGAAAGAGCTTGTATACGTAGGGAGAGAGTTGAGCCGGACACATTTCGTAGAAGCGGCAGAAGTCCACCGCCAAAGAGGGAAGGTGAAGCGTGTATCCGATGACAAATGGATACGCATAGAACGCGCAGTAGCTCGGGTGGTGTATGTGCACTGTGTCCCGACCAGCCGGAACTAGTTCAATATGATCAGCGATTCCCTATTTTTCTTTGAAAGCCGTGAGCGTCGCAGCATCCATCGTAGAAAGAACAGGTTTCAGCTCATCCTCTGCAGGGCTATTGAAGTCAGTCCTTGCCTTCCCAGGGCGGGGAACCACCTCGTCTACCATCGGAAAACTCTCATCCTCCGCCAGGCCCACTCCCTCTTCGAGAAGGGGTACATCATTTTTCAGCACCGGAGCACCAACGACTCTATAGGGGTTGGAGGATGCACTAGCTATCTCTTCTTTGATTGCAAAAATCAGGAATGATAAGGGAAAAAGGTAGTGGCCACAGGAATTTTTAACAGAAAAGGAAATGTGAGAAACTGAAGGAGAAGAAAGCTGCAAGAGTATCTTGAGCGATTGGGAAGTATAACATTCAAATGTAAGATTTTCCCCTATTTATAGGGATAAAACCATCTCGAGCGGAAAAACCAAACACCGCCATTTTGAAAACGGAAAGGGCACGGGAAATGATGGATGCGTAGGAAACATACATCATAATGATGCATGAGGAGTTTTAACGACATTCTGAACTAACATAACGGTCTGATGTAGCTCTTAAAATGTCACGTCACTACCTCGCCATGAGGTACTCTCCTCTCGCATAAAGTGCTCAGATTTCTCACAACTTTCGAATCGGCAGAGTCCGCCCATCGAGTTCGCCAAAAGACGACCCCAGTAGGCAGAGGGACTAATTGTATGGGTCAAAATCTAACCAGACGAGAATTCGCGTGAAGAGGAACGACAAAGGTCACTTGGGCTGAAGTCGTATCCATACAATGCTATAATGAAACGCATCTCGGCCAAGGACTAGGTCGTGTATTCAGAGTGCTTGAACGGCGAATTGGATGTTACGGCTTTTCAGAAGGTCAATCAGTGATACAGTCAAATTGCTTAAGTACTATGGCTAATGACGATTGGGTAAAGGAGGATACCTAGCATATAAACTAAGTGAGAAGAAGAAGAAAGAGGGCTTAGACGAACTCTAACAGAGACATATCTTCGGAGAAGAAGGATCTTCTTTTCTTTCTCCTCACTAAAGAGAAAGAAGCAAGGAAGCTCAGATCTTCAATATACAATGTTAGTCTCATCATATCAAATGTATAGGGGTCAACTTTGTTAAAGATCGGTGACTATTTTTATCTATGTACTCTACTTTATTATTCAATATTATATAAATCACCATCCTCTTCTTATATTACGGGATTCAGCTATGGCTATGGTTAAATTTTATGTTCAACTATGCTTGCTTGATCTTATCCTCTGTCTCAGATCTTGAATAAATTATCTTTGGCAATGATTTACCTCAAATCTTCCTATTTAGTTAGTTTGTAAAAAGATTTAACACTTTTTAGTTAAACAACAATAAGCTTCGAGAATTAGATGGGTTGTGAGTAAAATTCCGATTGATTCTCACAGCTCTGATACCATGTTAAGAGCTTAAAAGCTCCGTTAATAGTGAGAGAGACGAAGAAGAGAGAAGAATGATACAGAGAGAGAAGCTTCTGAAAATGAGTTGTATTTTCACTAACTGAATCTACAATACACTGTACATCCTTTTATACAAGAATAACTAAATCCTTAATTACTAATCTTATTACTAACTAATTATCTAATTTGCCAGCTCATATACAGCTCAACATCCCTCAACACGACCACTTTTATAAAATTGTCATGTAGGTATAGCAACTTTTTTTATATAATATTAGCGTGGTATCTTTTAAATAAATTATTTTCTGACTCAACATGCACCATCCAAATATCTTTCACCATATTGTAAGTAAATGATGCCTTTTAATTTTCTTAAGTGGATCCGAGTTATAGGGACACTAGGTAATGTAAATAGATGAAATGACAACGAGCCTACTTGTATTTCTTGGATCATGAGTATTTAGCATTTTCATGTGTTCTTTTGCTTTTCGTGATATATGTACAAACATAGTTGAGTTATATTTGTTACAAAAATGAATTTCAAAATTTTGGTGCCATAGACTAAAAGTTAGATAACCATTCATAAAATCAACTCCTATGAGTATAAGGTAGAGTGTGTTAATGAATAGTTATGTAGAGTTTTTAGTGAGACTAGACCTACATATGCCTAGTTGATATATGATAAAATTGCAACGGCTAACCTGCAATGGGTAATTATGCAATGCTAGCAGGACTACTATGACGATTCCATAAGAGCACTCAATCATGGGGGTAAAAATTCTGCAAGCAAAATATGTCCAACATAGTCGAGTAGGAACACTCGCGGTAAAACCTGCCGATTCATACATATGGAAAAGCATGACCAAAGAAAATCCTCTGTTCCACTCATGGCTCTCCTGGAACATCGGAGACGGGAAAAAATAAATCTCTGGTATGATAATTGGATCCCTAATAATAACTGTTTACGCTACTCGGTACGGGGGCCTCTTCAATATATGGAGGAACAACAAACAATGTCTTCAATTCTTTTCATGGTGTTTTGATAGATTATCTCTAATTCTACACCCTAATACTATACACAAAACCAACAAGATCTACATCCCTTTCTCACAAAAACCTGATCAATCCTTCTGGAACCAAATGCCCTTTGGCAACTTTACCACAAAGTCAGCCTATCTACTACAACTACAAATCAACAACCTAATAAAGCAACCAAACACTACAAATACCTATTGGATCTGGCAACTTAAGTGTTTGAACAAGCTGAAATATTTCATGTGGTTACTTGTGCACCACAAGTTACCTACTAAAGACTTCCTATTGAAAAAAAAAATACTCCAAACAAACTTTTGCCAATTCTGTCCAACCGAAATAGAAGACATATACTGCATCTTCTTCTTGTGAAAAAACTCATACAACTTATGGACGTTGTTCAATCTTCAAAAGCCACAAGAAAACAACTTTGTCCACTAGATAAAGGATATGTGTCTCAAAGACACTACCATCAACACCATAAATTCATCCCTCAAAACTCCAAACTCCACCTTTATACCTTTCATCCTGTGGAACACTTGGCTTAATAGAAACTCTAACCTCTTTAACCACACAACTTCCATCGCTTGCCAGACAAAAATCAAGACTCAAGTTGCTGAGTTCTTTTGAATCGCACAGAATATTGTGAATCCAAAACCTAAGCTTTACATACTAATAAGATGGTACCCACCTACTAACCACTACCAGCTAAACATCGATGTAGCTTATGATAAAAAGAATCAAACCAGTGGCACTTGTAGAATCATTAGAGACCATAATGACAATTAGATAGTGAGATTCGCAAAAAAAGCAGTTGCAACATCCGTTCTTCACGCTGAACTGCTAGTACTAATGACAGGACTAGAACTCTCCTTCACAAAAAATCTCTTTCCCACTATAGTAGAAACAGATTCATAGGTATTATGTAACTTATTTAAAGACGAACAATTTCGCTACTCACATCTTCTTCATGATTGCAATTTTCTTCCTAAAGCTATTGGAGTGGCAGAAATAGCACATGTATATCGGGAAGGCAACACTATAGCTGACGCTTTGGCAAAATATGGAAGCACCGGGCAGCAAACATCAACGGAGGGATATAGCATTATGTACTGAGAAACACTTCCGACTTTTATTTACAAATTTTTATTAAAGATAAATCGGGAAAAATCGCAATGCAGTCTATCTCTATATTATGTAACAACTAATCTTCTATGCTTTTAATATAATAGACTCTCCTTTCTCTAGAATAAAAACTGCAACATAAGCACACCAACACAAATCGACTGACACAATCAATATATAATTTCCACTCGTTAAAAACCTTGGTTCTTTTTTTAACATAAAAAGCTTAGTTCACAGGTAAATTTTAATCATGTAAAACCCTTAACACCAGGTTGGGAAAAAAAGAGAGGATGATTAGCGCTCAACGACTTTTCCAAAAGACAGTGCCGATGATAAGGGGAAAGGTGCCATCCCGTTGCCATCTCTAACAGCCACCGCAATGCCAACATATGCACGGAGGAGAAATATAATATTAGACGATGTTTCTTGATGCCTTCTACAATGACATCGACAGCAATTTTTGGTTATACATGACTACATAGTACCAAAATTGAATAAATAAAATAATGGTGGCTTTACATGACTACAAATTCTATAAACCTTAACACACCTTTTTCTCTCATCGGCAAAATAAAGAAAGAGAAAATAAAACACAGTAAAGAATTCTGGAATCCTTATTTTTAAAAAAAACATTTAACTGTAAACCAACTTTTTAAAATACTCTATCAGTCCAACTATTACTCGTCTTAGCAAATTAAATTTGGCTCAAAATATTTACCTTAAAAAAAGCCATTAGTACTTTTTTCTTTATATTTCAATAACTAAAGTGTTATTTAAGTGAGTCATTTTAGGAGCAGTCGATGGAAAATTTAAACAAATATTCTTATAACTAAAGCTATTAAAAAAATTCCATGAAAATTAAAAAATGCGAATGATATGAACCACAGGGAATACCTAATTGTTCTTAACGTTTCAATCAGTTCGAACAATCACAACGTCATATTGAAAATAGAACAAATGAATAATCACGCAATGCAGGCGATAATATTGAAACTTAATATTGCTGCAAGAGAGACAGGCAATATAATGCAAGTAAATTTCCAAACAAATACTCCATATAATTGTGTTACTATTTTATATATTTCCAGTTATATTTCCCTAGTTCCAGTGACACTGTCTGCATTTCCTTTAGCTAAGCACCAAAAAATAATCAAGTAAATGGGTATAGTGTTTCCTGTGGTCCATGCCTTGTCAAGTACGTACCATAACACGAAGCAACCAAATTAGCTTTTAATAGTGGCAAGATTAAATACATTAGGTACGTCCAAATATCAATGAAATAAGATAAAAACTATGAAAAACCCAGAGTTCAAATTCCAGAAGAAATAAAGAAGTTTGGCATTTTTTTATATATTTACCTAATTCTTGGTGAATAGAATTAGCACGATGACACTGAAAGATAGTAATGTCAATAGAATAAAAATGTAAAATAATTCGGACACCACGATTAAAAAGAAAAATTAGACATTTAGTAATACAAAACGCGTGTACAGAAGAACTGTACCATAAAGTAATACGTAAAGAAAGGAACAAAATATTAGTTATATTCTTAATCGAATGCGCTGTGCTGGGGAGGACTTTTTCCAGTTTGTCTTTTAACTTATTCCGGTTGATTCAATACGTGACACCAAAAGAGTAATTAATTACTATTATGTTTGTAAAATGAATAACTAATAGTTCTACAGACAATTGTTTTGGTTGCTTTACATTATTTGGCTTGCAAAAGATAATACGAGTATTTTAATTGAATTTGTCGGTGTCTGTTTGCTGAATACCAGACGTTGCTTAAAACAATGGGCGTCAATTAATAATCTCTTAACCCAAAATTTTAAAATAACGTGTAACTTTTTATTCGTTGTCATAAATTTTCTTACTCAATCAGACTGCATTATATACCAATAGTGTCATAATTTATTGCACCATCGATTAATATACTTTCTCCGATGTATAATAAGTAATTTTTTAAATTTTTTATTTTGGTCCAAAATAATTGTGCTTTTATATAATCAAGAAGAAATTAATTTTATTTTTGTAAAAAATTGCTATTATTACATATCTTAATATGTCAAGTTAACAATATGTAAATCTTAATTAAGGGTAATTTAATCAAAATATTTTTTTAGGGGTGTACCAAAGATCAAAATGCCACTTATTATAGATGGAAGAGAGTAATATTAAAATGAGAAATAATATTCACTAAATAAATTACTTTAGACAGACTTTTCTACCAGTGACGCGGATGAGCTCTCACCGGGCCGCACAAATTGGAAAGCACCGCAAGAAGGAATACTTTTTCCGAAAAACTGGAGTCCGTTGTAGCCGAAACCCAAAAGCCCAAAAGGGGAACTTGAAAGAGATCATCACTTCTAAGGGAATTCTGCCATATAAAATGCCAAATGCATAGCTAAAAGTTAAAACCACTATGATTTCTCATGCATCACGTTATTTTTCTTTTAATTTTTATTTATCATAGTTAATGGACATTATGGAAGTTGAAAAAGAATTGAGAGTATGGAAAATAGAAGTTGAAAAAGAATAGAGTACGAAAAATGGAAGTTAGAAAAAGAATCGAGAGTACGAAAAATGGAGGTTGAAAAAGAAACAACAACAACGACTCAGTAAAAATTTACTAGTGGGGTCTGGGGAGGATAGTGAGTACGCAGACCTTATCCCCACCCCGAGTGAATAGAAAGGTTGTTTCTGAAAGACCCTCGACTCAAGAAGACGAAAAGAGACAATATTAGTATCACCAATAGAAATCATTGGAAAAATAACATCATGAAAATGAGAAAGTAAATGCAAAGCAAAAGCAATAGACAGTACATAGACCCGACACTATGAAAAACGAAAGAGTAGTAAGACACAACATTGTCACTAGCTGACTTCGACAAAAACCCTACCAGACTAGCCTCACAAAGGTACAAAGTAATAAAAGAATCAACTACATCCTAACCTACAACCCAAATACTCGACCTCCACAACTTCCTATCAAGGGCCATGTCCTTGAAAATATGAAGCCTCGCCATGTCCTGCCTGATTACCTCTCCCCAATACTTCTTAGGCTGTCATCTACCTCTTGTCGTGCCCTTCAAAGCCAGCCGCTCACACCTCCTCACCGAAGCATCTGGGCTTCTCCTTTGTACATGTCCGAACTATTTGAGTCTCGCTTCCCGCATCTTGTCATCAATGGGATCCACGCCCACCTTCTCCCCAATATCTTCATTCCTAATCTTATCCATCCTAGTGTGCTCGTACATCCACCTCAACATCCTCATTTCTGCTACTCTCATCTTCTGGATATGTGAGTTCTTAACAGGCTAACACTCAGCCCCGTAGAAAATTAAACTAAGACCAAGAGCCATTGGAAAATCAGGATTCACGTTGATGACACTTGTATAGGGTAAAATCGGTTCACATTAAATACTTGAATGATAGAATGAAACGTGAAATGAGAAACAGACGGAAGACGAAGCGAGCGAAAATCAAGACCGAAGATAATAGCTTCGGTTCGCACTGGGCAGACCCCAAAGGGAACATTGACTAACGAGGCGAATGAATACTTGCCATCGGATGACATTTAATAAAGAATATTCCTCAGTATTAAATACACGATACGTTATAGAGAATTTTGACATTCGTAACCTGCCGTTATATATTCATCAAATGGCCCCCATTATTGTCATTTATGAGGGGTTTGATCCTATGACCTTGTTTCCTGGGCATAGCTATAAATAGGGATTTCAACAGCCATTGTAAAGGACATGAAAATTATGACAAACTTATGCTACACATTATTCCAAGCTAAGTAATACTTTATTTTTTGTCTAACAATATTCTTGTTGCTGTCTTCAGAAGCCTTGCTCCCGGAACCGAGTTGTTTGCTATTTTATCTCAAATTTAACGCTAAGTCTTATATTTACATCCAATTTATTTATTATTTTGGGATAAAAAATCGATTCGCTTGTCTATAAACCACTTCATAAATTTAACTATATTATTTTACGGGTAAACAGTTTGGCGCTCACCGTGAAGCTTAGACAATTGCATAATTGAGTTGATCCTTGCATCTATTACTAATCTTTTTGATTCTTTATTTCTTAGCAAAAATCGTAAAATATATGGCAGATAACGATGTCAACATCTCACACAACGTTGAGGCATAGGAAAATCCGCCTCAACACGAAGATTCAATTAGCGACACCTCCAACGAGGAGGACGTAGCCACGCTGATTCATGGCAGGCAGAATCCCCGACACGTTCGGGTGGTGACTCCTGATGACGTTAAAGACGAGCATGTTGCAGAAACGGTGAGAATCCTGAGATAACAACAAAAGTCTATCAAGGGCCATCTCTCAAGGCAAGACCAAACCATGACATAATTGAGACAAGCATTGTCAGGAGCTTCCAACAACGCGAGTGAAAGAGGTCGGATTCTTCCCAATACTCCAGAAAATCAAATAGCGCAAAGGTTTGATAACATTACCCCCATGGGTGAGGTCGGCTTAGATGGGGCCGGGGGGATCGACAACAGATTTGGTAATAATAATGGTAACGACCCTTTCAAAATCGAGTTCATGCAATTTATAAGGGAAATAAATGCTCGTATAGACCAATTTCCAAGCGCATCACCAGTGCTGAAGGGCCCGGACTCGAAGAAATACACCTAGTTGCCATTCAAATTGAGCACCGCATGAGAGTTGATTCCGAAGCGGTTTAAATTGCCTGATGTACCAACATATGATGGTAGTTCGGATCCTGAGGAGCACATCACAACCTATACAACATCGGTGAAAGGAAACGACTTAGCTCCACACGAGATTGAATCAGTCCTTCTGAAGAAGTTCAGAAAAAGCCTCACGAAGGATGTCGTGCCCCTTTTTCGTGCGAAATCGGGTTTCGACACGTGACAACTCTTTTAAGAAAGGTGTTTTAAAAGAGAGAGTCTCCACCTAACGGATTAAGGTGCGTTAGGGCACCTATTTATAAATAACTCCATTTTGACCAGTTTACGTCACCAAAGATCGGGTAAGGGCTCGAAATTACATCGAAGAGATGGTGTTAGGCACTCTTAGAGGTCCACAACAGTGGAACCCCGACGAACTCAATTATATGAATTAATCTATGTGATCAAAGGTAAGAAACAAGGAATTACTAAACCTGAATAATCAATTGAAAGACAAGGTAGGAGATAGGGGGGTCCTATGTTTTTTAGCCTAAAGGATCACCCCATGCAACATAAATAATACTTCGTAACTCCCTCGAGATGGGGTGTTACTCGTATTATTTAGCGGGCACAGACTATCATCTCCTGCTACCCAATTACTATCTTTAAGTTGTTTACCTGAAGCTCACTAGTCAATTCTAAGTCGTGTCCTATGCGTGCACTACCTATCCCATGCCTATGGTACATGAGGCATTTGGACCTCTATTTCAAGGTGGTTCTAGACATTAACTTAGGCTACTCAAAAATTTCAAAAGCTAGGCGACATACAAAACACATTGGACTTTCAATTATAAACAAGTAAGGGCTCAAGTTGGCATCCACAATTAGACACTAAATGCACGCCAAACTGGTTAACATTGACAGATTTTTATTAATTGCAGAATCCTATAGGTAGGATCTCTATGCGGTACCGAACGAATGATCATATGCTTACGCACTTAAAGCCAGTTTCTTAATACGATTACCAGGACCTATATAAATTGCCTACTGATTTTAGCGTAATGAGATTAAACCTACTAGCATGATGTCTAGGCGTTTCACGCGATAATAAATAGTGGAAATCACAGAAACATATCCAGAATTATATGTTTTAATCATATAGGCATGTTTTCTAGTGAGGGTGACAACACAATGTATGGAAACTCATGCACAAATGGGCAGAAATGATAATTAGGTTGATTCAAACCTATGGGCATGCTTTCTACAGTTTGATCCAAATTTTGATCCTATAGACATGATTTCTATAATTTGTGTACAGAACGGTATGTAAACAAGGTTTTTGCACACACATCAAATCAAGTATTTCCTATAGGCACGGTCTCTAGCAAGCAAAAACATAACATAATTAAACTAAGCATTGAACCTATAGGCAGGGTTGCCCGTATATGATGACTAAACATGACAAAATACCTATAGCCATGAATGAATGTAGTAAATTACAGAATAAGTATAACTACAGGGAGCCTACAGCAGGCCCAAATACACCTGGATAGGCCAGACCTTCAACTCACAACAGCTCCAAAATTCATATTCATAGATACAAAATAACCAGTTGTTGAGTAATTCACCTATATATCAAGGCAGAGCCCAAGTCCTTAGTGTGTCAGAGTTCCCAAGGGCTTCATTAATCTAGGGCAATGCTCACACTAGAGAGATTGATTAGAAACAGTTCAGGGAAAAGACTAGGGTCCAGGTCCTAGTGCGTCAGAGTTCACAAGGGTCTCACATGAACCTTGAGTAGTGCTCACACTAGGAAGGCTAAAGGATAGAACCTAAATAGCCTTGGCTTTCAGCCGATTAAGAATAAGAATTCAGAAGGACCAAATAGTAAAGGAATAGAATGAAGTCAAGGGATTTCACCGAAGGATATAATCCAAATTGAGCATATACACACAAATAACAGGCATGTTTGAACATAGGCAAACTTAGTCAAGTTTTCAGGAAATGAAGTTAATCAAAAGTCACAAAAAATAGATTTATAGTGATAAACGAGGATCCAGATTAGGCTAAGTGCAGAAACTAGTGTCATAAGAAGAAACCAATTAGCAACAAATCATGACATGTTAGGAACTAATTAGGGCAGTTACTAGAGGTGTCAAAACATGATGAAACAAGATCAAACAGGCCACAATATAGCAGATTCAACAAACAGGCTTGTAATCATATTAATGCATACATCTATACATAGTTATGTAACGACCCAGCCGGTCGTTTTATGAGTTACTGTCCCATTTTCCTCAATTCTGCTTCTTTATGTGTTGTTCAGCTATATTTCATCGTATTGTGTTGGTTGGTTCGAGTTCGGACTGGTCTTGGAGTGGAATGAGACACTTAGTCTCTTATTTAGAAGCTTAAGTTGGAAAAGTCAACTGGATGTTGACTTATATTTAGAAGATCTCGGATGTGAATTCTAATGGTTCGGGTAGCTCTGTTTGGTGATTTTGGACTTAGGAGCGTGTTCGGAATGTGATTTGGAGGTCCATGGTAGAATTAGGCTTGAACTGGCAAAATTGGAAATTTGCCCTTTCTCGGTCGACAGTGAAAATCTTGATATCGGGGTTGGAATGGAATTCCGAAAAGTGAAGTAGGTTACTTTTTTTGGGTTAGTGCGCGCCGACATGCTCAAAATTACCTTTTGAACTCTTTCCATAGTAGGAGGGCTCATAAGCATCTTATTATCTTCCTCTGTGACTAGAAAGGGGATGGTCTCAAGGATCTCATCTTCAAGCACCGAACCTTGAGTTTCTCTCTATTTGTAATCCAATACAAAAATCAATTGTCATTTCTGACGTGTGTGCAAAATTTTAGGTCATTCGGATGAGGTTTGATAGGTTTCGGCATCATTTGCGGAATTTGGAAGTTTGGAAATCCTTAGGCTTGAACCCGAAGGTGATTTGGTCTTTTGATGTTTTCTTGAGTGTTTCGAAGTTTTAAATAAGTTTGAATGGTGATATGTGACTTGTTGGCATGTTTGGTTGAGGTCCCGAGGGGCTTGGGTTGATTTCGGGAGGTTGACGGATCAAGGATGGGATTTGAGGAATTGCTGAAAATTTCCTTCAACTGTCATAATCGCACCTGCGGAGTGAGGACTGCAGGTACGATGTTCGCAGAAGGGGGAGAGCAGCCGCAGAAGCAGCCATAGCCGAGAAGGCCAGGAGCCGCAGGTGCGGAAGGAGGAACGCACCTGCGAGACCACATGTGTGGGTACTGGACCGCAGATGCGGAATTGGGAGGATAAGTGAAAACCATAGATGCGGTTGATTTGACCGCATAAGCGGTCCGCAGATGCGTAAAAGTGGGCCGCATGTGCGAGATGCCTGGGCAGAAGGTATTTAAGGAAGCCCTTCACGAATTTTTGGGTGTTCTTCACCATTTCTGTCCGGATTTTGGATATTTTTGGAGGGTTTGAAGGAAAAATGAATGGTATACTTATTGAGGTAAGTTACTTGAGCTCATTAATTGTGATTATGGTAATTTTCAATTGATTAAGCATGAAATTAGTAGAAATTAGGGATGAAATTGAGGGGATTAGGGATAGTGTAATTTGAGGATTTGCGGGGCCATTTGACATCAAATTTTTGATGGTTTTGGTATGTATAGACTCGTGTATGAAAGGAGTTTCTACTTTTGTGATTTTTGTCAGATTCCGAGACGTGGGCCCGGGGGTCGGGTTTGGGGTGAATTTCAGGATTTTGGTATAAAAAGACAGTTTTTCATTTGGAATTGATCCCTTGGACTATATTGATCATATTGTATTGCTTTTGGTTAGATTCGAGGCGTTTGGAGGCCGATTCCAGAGGCAAGGGCATCGCGGAGTAGGGATTTGACCGGTTCGAGGTAAGTAATAATTGTAAATCTTGTCCTTAGGGTATGAAGCCTCGGATTTTGCATTGCTTCACTATTTGGAGGTGACACACATGCTAGATGATGAGCGTGTGGCATGCACCATTGGGGATTGTGACTTGGTCCGCCCCGTAGCAACTATTAAGTTGTTTATTTGACTGAAAACTATATGATGCTTTTATGTTTTAGAAAGAATTTCTATAATTTGTGTTGAATGCCATATTTGGGCTTCGTGCCAAGCTGTTTGGACCCATAGGGGCCTTTTCTAATTATTTACTCACTGTTTTGACTTAAGCTATGTACTCAGTCATGCTATATTTTACTAATTTCATAACTCAGTATTTATTACTCCGTTTTGATGCATAAAATGATATTTTGAGTAGAGCACCCTGTTTTATAAATAGCCCAAGTGGCTTGAGAGGTTTCTGACTGAGTGAGGCCGAGGGCCTGTGTTGCGAGGATATTATGTGATCGGGTTGCGCGCCGCAGCATGATATTACTAATTTGTGATTATAAGAGGCCGAGGGCCCGATTGATTTATGCCACGAGGTGGCTTGTTATACCACTTGGGCTTTAGGAGCCCCTCCGGAGTCTGTACACCCCCATTGAGTGCGGGTACCCCGAGTGAGTGATATGATGTTGCCCGAGGAGCTATTCTTGATTCATGTTGTGCCCAAGGGGATGATTACGAGTGATTGTGAGTTTGCTCGAGTGGCTGATTCTGAGTGATATTATGCCCGAGGGGCGGTTTATGATACATGTTTTGCCCCAGGGGCTATTTATGATTTTCATCACTTTTTCTCTAAATTTCATTGAACCTCTGTTGAAACTGTTGAAAAATATCTTCAAATGATTTTTTGAAATTGGATTTTTAAACAAGATGATTTGACTTATATACTGATTTGAAAGCATGTTGTACTTACTGAGATTTCATGACGTGGATTTGTGTGTTTCTTACTGCTCAGTCTTTATTTACCTTTATTACTTACTGAGTTGACGTACTCACATTACTCACTGCACGCTGTGTGCAGATCCACGGGTTGGTGGACGGGATAGGGAGCTGATTCTTCCATCTATCACAGATATTCGAAGTTGGGAAGGTAGCTGCATGGCGATCGCAGCCTTGCTCTTCTCCCTCTTATCTTCCTTATACTATATTAGTGTTTTCGAGACTGTAATAGTCTTAGTTGTTATTAGATAGTCCTTAGTAGATGCTCGTGACTTGTGACACCCCGATGTCGAGCTTTTGTTTCTTCCGCACTTTGTGATTTAGACTTATGCTATGAAGTTTTATTAATTAACAGCTTTAAAACGTCTTTATTATGAAATGTCGAATTATTTTGGGATTGTGTTGGCTGGTCTAGTTCCATAATAGGCGCTATTAGGACCGGGTTAGTTTTGGGGTTGTGACAAGTTAACTAGTCCATAGAAGGAGATATGAGAACATGTTCAAAGAGCAGGATTATAACAGAATTAAACTTAAAGAGACAGCTATCAATGACATATGTCTAAGTAGAATCGAACTAACAAACTCACAGTTGATTTAAGCATGTCTCAGATGTAATAGCATTTAGGATAGCATATTTTAATTGAAGTAACATATAAATGAGATGGTAGATAATCAGAATGAAATGGTAAAAGGCATGGTAACTCACAAGTTAAGATGAAGCAAGGAAGAAGGAATTCAACAGTATGGTAAATATCAAGAAACAAGAGGAAGAACTTGGAAATTTCTGGCCTTGGCTTTCAGCCGACCAGGAATCAGAATACATAACAAGATTATTCAAGAGTGAAAGCACACAACCTTAGTTTTGTGTTCTTAAGAATTTTTCCAACTTAATCAAAGGGGAGCAGGGAGGGGTTTAAATAGTGTAGGAATTAAACACATAAACATGGAAACAATTAGTCAAACACTAGAAAGGCAAGCATTTAAATCAGTAAGGAAGGAAAATTTTAAAACCCTAATTTTTGGGTAAAATACTCAAATCGGCAGAAAATAAAGGCAAAAGAATCACATATCGCACAAGATGAACATAGACAGGAATATTATTCAAAAAACATCACAGAATTGAACCAGATTTGGTTCGATTAAAAAGGATCTGAAACCCTAATTTAGGATAAGTAAAAAATGGCAGAAAATAGACAGATTTACACATAATAGGGTGAATAATGGCGAGATAATACTCAAAATAAAAGCTTGATCCAGTTTTGGTTCGAATGAAAAAGAAGATCTGTAAACCCTAACCTTAGAGTTAAGTATGAATCAGCAAGATACGAACAAATCAGACTCACACAGTGCAAAATAAGCGTGTGTGGACTCAATATCGTCCAAATTCAAGAGATGAAAGTCAAATAGGACAGAATCAGAGTAAGAGTAGTACTAGGTAATACCGTAGAGAATCACCCAATAATGGAAACATATCAAAA
The DNA here is from genome assembly GCF_000715075.1 of Nicotiana tabacum. NCBI lineage: Eukaryota > Viridiplantae > Streptophyta > Magnoliopsida > Solanales > Solanaceae > Nicotiana > Nicotiana tabacum. The sequence continues at coordinate 182,588,474 of NC_134101.1, forward strand.
TGGTAAGTAAATGAGAAGAAAATCCCATTAGAAACGGGATTAGGAGATGATTTTAAGGTGGCAAGCTAGGGTTCTTCAGAGGAGAAGAGTAGAGGGGAGGCAGGTTTGGGGCAATGGGGTTAGGGTTTGGGAGACGGGTGATATAAGGAAATGGGGGGAACGTTTGTGAGTCGTTGATCTTTTTTTATCAACAGTTGGGATTTGAGCGGGGTTGGGTCGGGTTAATTAAATGGGTAAGGGACTAGACTAATGGTTTTGGGACAAGGGTATTGGGTGGTTTTAGGTCCGAATTTGGGTAGGAATTTAGGCTAGTTTTTAAATACCCAATATTTAATAAATAAATAATTTATAAACGCAATTGATAAAAGATAAAAATATTATTTTCGCACTAAAATAATTTAAGATAGTTACTTAACATTTTAAAAATATAAAAAATTATTTTCTGCATAAATAATATAATTATACATTAATATGGGCTATTATTGCAAAGATGTGTAATTTAGCCTTAAAAATGCAAATGTAATCATAAAAATACACTGAAAAATATTTAAACCCTATGTTGGTATAAATGATAAATTTAGATGATTAAATCATCATGAAAATAATTTGGAGGATAATTATTAGATATTTATATAATAAAATGCATAAATAAATTGATTTAAACCCTTTAAAAATTATGAAAAATACTTGTGTATGCTCGTAAATTAAGTGATGATGCATATGCACTATTTTGAATATATATATATATATATATATATATATATATATATATATATATATATATTTTAAATATGAGGAAAAAATTGGGTATCAACAGCTACCTTTCTTTACCCGCGAAGGATGAAAGAACTGTCAGGTAAAGAAATGATGACCAATTTTGACCGAATGGAGTGGTTTTGAAAAATATAGATCGAACTCTGATTTCTGAGCTGCCTACATATCCCTGGTTTTACAGGAATCATGTCATGTATAGTTCTGGATCCAACGGTGAACGAAACCGATGGCATTGTTTATGAATGGTCGTGTGTTTTGGAAAGGGTTCACTTGAGTAGGATAGTATCGGATGAATTTATGCGAAGTCACGAATGTGAACTTGAGATGTTATGGATCTATCACAGGGCAGATATCTGCACGGTTATAGAGTAAAAGCGAGTAATTGATGGGAGTCGATTAAGTTTGAAATAATGGCAGGGTGTGAACTTTATGACCAGAAACCGAAGAGACGGTTGCTTCCATTTGAAGAACAATTATTTCCTGGATTACCTACAAAACTTAAAACACGATGCATGCAAATATATATAGGTTATTACGACAATTTAAACATGATGCAAATTCCCTTTGGACCATGAAGATTGTCTTCGGACGGTGAGGATGGTTTCCTTAGACCATGACGTCCTGGGCCATGAATCGTGAGATAAGGGATTCATAGGCCATGAAATGATGTTCTCAGGCCATGAGAATGGTGCCTCTAAACTATGACGCCTTTGAATAATGATATTCAACGTTGAGAGATCCTCAGGCCATGACAAGGTGTCTTCAGGCTATGAGGATGATACCTTCGGACTATGACGCCTTTGGGCAGATGGTAATGTTTCAGCCCATGATGGATCATATAAGCAAAACAAGACAGAGCTTAGTCTTGCATAGGATTGGGAGAGAGTTTAGCCCCGGGAAAGGTGAAATAGTGCTAGATTTCAAGTAGCATAGCATTCGGCATTAGTCAAGGAAAAGCAGAGCTTAGCCTTATGCAGTTGGAGAGGCACGGCTTAGCCTCATGCAAGAAGATGATTCAGGGTTTAGTCTCAAACAGTGGAAGGCAGTGCTTAGCCTTATGCAATTGAGGAGGCAGGGTTTAGCCTTATGCAAGAAGAGGAGACAGGGCTTAGTCTCATGCAATAGAAGGCAATGCTTAGCCTTTTGCAATTAGGGAGGCAGGGCTTAGCCTCATGCAAGAAGAGGAGAGAGGGCTTAGTCTCATGCAATGGAAGGCAGTGCTTAGCTTTATGCAATTAGGGAGGCAGGGCTTAGCCTCATGCAAGAAGAGGAGATAAGGCTTAGTCTCATACAATGGAAGGCAGTTCTTAGCCTTATGCAATTAGGGAGGCAATGCTTAGCCTCATGCAAGAAGAGGAGACAATGCTTAGTCTCATGCAATGGAAGACAATGCTTAGCCTTATGCAATTAGGGAGGCACGGCTTAGCCTCATGCAAGAAGAGGAGACAATGCTTAGTCTCATGCAGTGGAAGGCAATGCTTAGCCTTATGCAAATAGGGAGGCAATGCTTAGCCTCATGCAAAATGGAGACAATGCTTAGTCTCATGCAATGAATAGATAATAAGTGATAGCAGAGTATTTCTTAGCTAGAGATATGTTTGAGTTCAGTAGAGTTGTTGTTATAAAGACAATGATTCTAAGGTGCGCACGTACTGGCAGCTATTTCTTGTTCCTGCATCCAAAGAAAAATTGTAAGTTTTACGGGAAGGTTGGTTCGTGCCTTTGCTTACTTGCTTTGCTCTGCATTGAAATCCATCTAGAGTTACCATGGGTAGCACCTGGCTAAATATAAAGTTTTCGGAAAATATGCGTGCATAGTTATTCAAAACATAGTAATATGCCATTTTTAAATTAATTAGATGAATCAATAACTATGACAGTATCAGAGATATTGCGACCTTCTTGCCATAGAATTTTAAGGGTCCTCCTCAAAATTCTGCTCCATTTATTCAGATGATTTTTCTAGCTGATCCGCATACGGTGCCATTGGCTGAACTTGCTCCGAAATTTTGAGGGTCCTCCTCAAAATTTTTCCCCAGTTACTTAACTGATTCTCTGATTGTCTTGCATATGATGACATCGGCTGGACTTGCTCCAGAATTTTGAGGGTCCTCCTCAAAATTCTGCCCCAGTTTCTGGTTGTGGGGAAAATAAAATTTTTATTAAGATGTGACCGAACCCACATGGCTACCTATGTATCCCCTCTTAAATGGGAATCAGGTCAAGTGTAGTTAGTTATATCAAATGAAGAAATGTAAATAATCTAAACATAGTATCTCTTGACTGCGTCAGAATTGATAGGTTCTGGCCAAATTTCTCCATTCCTTTCTGCAAGTATGAGTGCTCCTCCTGTTAGTACTTGATGAACCATGTAGGGCCCTTACCTATTGGGTGAAAACTTCCTTTTGGCTTCATCCTGATGTGGAAAGATTCGCTTCTGCACCAGTTTCCCCGGTGTGAACTATCTAGGTCAAACCCTTTTGTTGAAAGCTCTGGACATTCTGTTTTAATAAATTTGACCGTGGCATACTGTATTCATTCTTTTCCCGTCAATGAGAGTTAATTGCTCATAATGGCTTTGTATCTATTCTGCATCACTGAGTTTTGCTTTACATGTGGAACACATCGGATTGGTAGGTAGTTTATAGGCCACTATAGATGTGCTCAAACCGGTCATATCATCATAAGACCATGCAAAGATATCTTCGTATTCTTTCAAGAAGCGGGTGTACTCTTCTTTCTCTGATGGTGATAGGTGAATGCTTATGCGAGTTTCTTTGACTGTTTTAGAATCTCCCAAATTGACTATCTCGATTTCGTCCAAATTTGACTTAGGCTCATTCTCAAAAGTTTCCACCTCTCTGACAATTTCCTTGGGGATTATATCTTCTTCTTCTATTTCCTTTGAATCACAATCCTTATGTTGCGTTATCTCATTACATGTCACAATCGTCGGTGCATCATGATAAGTAATAATAACGCCGTAGAGAGAAAATCTAAAGGATAACAATAAATACTAAAATAGCAATGCATTAGATAAATCTTTGAAAACATTAAAACGAGTACGACTCGGTGACTCGAGCAATTATTTTCAAAAGAAAATTTGCCTAAAATAGAATACTAAAAATGTCTTAAATGCTTAAAATTGCTTTTAAAATAGATCATGCTAATTGCCAGGCTACCCAGGAACTCGACAAGCTCGGGATGGTGCAGTAGCCCAATTCTTGAGAACACCTTTCTCCATGATCCGAATGGTAAGGTCTTCTTCCTCCTCTTCTTTAACTATTGCATAGCAGTCCATGTCTTCATCGTCCAGAAACAGATTCCTTAGGCCATCTAAAGCCTTATCTTCTTCAAATCCCCATATCACATCAGCTTGTTAAAACGTCTGGTGCAAATGTGGTGTTGGCTGTTCGAGAGGGTAATAGGGACCACGCCATGGTGGCGACCAATCATCGTACTCCTGCTAGGTGTATTCGTACCCAAGCCCAAAGTTTGTACGTATGACGCTTTAACTATATCGGTTTGGTGATCCCTTAGAGATTCTTGCCGATACCCTTGCCGGGTTCATACCCTATCCATGTCAATATACTTTCTATTTCGCTGCTCCACTATTTGTCCTTTTCGATTGCATTGACATGCTCAATGAAATGGTATGCTTATCCACCCAACTTCCTTCAATTCTCGACAATCGGAACATTTTGATTGGTGTAAATGAGATTATTCCCCATGAATGATCACTTCCTGATGATTCCATTCAAACTTTATGGTCTGATGTAGCGAAAAAGCTACGGCTCCAGCAACATGTATCCAAGGTCATCCCAATAACAGATTGTACGTAGCATATATGTCCAATACTTAAGACTCAACATCAAACAAAGTTGGACCCAGCTGTAGGCACATGTGTTTTTCCTCGATCATGGACCTTTGAGACCCATCGAATGCTTTCATATTCAAAGTTCCTGCTCGTATCTCATGCAAACCTTTATCCAACCTCTTCAAAGTAGTCAACGGAGAAATGTTGAGGCTCGAACCCCCATCTATTAGGACTCTGTCTATGAATTTGTCCTCAAATTGTACTGTGATATGCAGTGTCCTGTTGTGACTCAGTCCTTCAGGTGGTAGTTCGTCTGCGTGACATGTGATCTTGTGGCTCTTCAATACTTGCCCTACCATGTTGGACTTCTCTTCACTGGTGATATTTTTAGGTACATAAGCCTCGTTCAATACTTTCATTAATGCATTCCTATGCATCTCAGAATTCTGTAGTAGTGATAGAATGGATACCTGAGTAGGGGTTTTGTTCAAATGATCAACCACAAAGTATTCTCTTGCTTGCACCTTTCTCCAAAGATCATCCATGCCTGTTTCAATGATAGACTGCTTGGGAGAAGCTTCTTTACTTGTTCCTCCCAAATGCTCAGGTATGTAAACCCTACCAGTCCTGGTCATGCCTTGTGTGGCACCTATTTCTTCCATTTACCCTTTTCCCTTTCTTTTCGTCTCTGCAGCATAGTCCTATGGTATAGCATTAGAATTAAAGGATGGTGTGGGTGCTACCATCACAGTGAAGAGTATGGTCACTTCCACCTCAAATGGAGTTGGTGCGGCTGAGTGCATTGTTGTTTTAACCTCAAACGGAGTTGGCGTGGCTATTTACACCTTAATTAGTGACTTAATTTGCACTATAATGGATGTGAGAGTGACTGGAGGTACCTTGGTTTCATCCCCTTCACGAATGAGTCCAATTGATCCTTTCGGATCCCATTCTTAATCAGTTTCGATCATATTTACCTCCTCGTCCCTGTGATTGGGGAGGGGGTTATTGCGGATATTTGGTGCAACCTCTTTTGCTTGTATAACTTTGGTGTCAATCAATGTCTGGATCTTATCCTTCAAAGTGCGACATTCATCAATAATGTGTCCCTTCATGCCCGAGCAATAGGCACATGTCTTGTTCGGATTAACCCACTAGGAAGAGTTTTCCATAGCAACAACAGGAATGGGGGTGACATAACCGGTAACCTTCAGTCTTTCATAAAGTTGATCAATGGGTTCAGCAATAGGAGTGTATTATCTTGGTGGTCTACAGTCAAAATTTGGTTTGGGTTTCTGGTAGTTTTGGCGGGCTGGTGGTGGTGAGTGGTAATATGCAGGTTGTGCGTTATATATATGGTAGGTGGCGGCAGGTTGTTGATATCTGGAAGGTAAAGGCTGATATGTGGGTGGTGGTGTTTGGTATGTGAGAGGAGATTTTGGGCCTTGGGCTACCATCACGACCCCTAATTCCTTCTTCTTGGATATGCCTTCTAATTGCAAGGCCTTGTTTGTAGCTTGGAGTGCCTCAAAGTTTGTCACCATTCCGCTTTTAATTCCCTCTTCTATTCTTTTTCCTAATTTGATAATGTCAGAAAATTTATGATTTTCAATAACCATCAACCTCTCATAGTATTGCGGATCCTGGGCGCGAACAAAGAATTTGTTCATTTGCTCTTCCTCTAATGCCGGCCTTGCTTTCATAGCTTCCGATCTCCACCGAGTAGCATACTCGCAAAAAGTTTCTATTGGCTTTTTCTTGAGATTCTGTATATAGAAGGCATCTGGTTCTTTGTGTTGAATCTGAATCGATCCATGAAATCTGATGCCATGCTTACCCAGTTAACCCACTTCTTTGGATTTTGGCTGATATACCAAGACATGGCATCTCCAATGGGGCTCCACATGAATAACTTCATGCAGATTCTTTCATCCTTACAAACTCCTACGAGCTTGTCGCAGTATGTCCTTAGATGCACCTTTGGGTCACCTGTTCCGTTAAATATTTCGAACGAGGGAGGTTTGTAACCCTCTGGTAGTTCTACGTCTCGCTGGATACACAAATCTTCATAGTTCAAACCTTCAATGCCTTTACCGCCTTCAACACCCTAGACTCGACTAGTAAGCTTCTTGAGCTCCTCTGCCATATTCTTGATGAGCAGGTCCTTCTCGGCAGACTCCGGTATGTATAAGGTTTGTTGACGAGTGTGGGTTAAGGTTTCCACATATATAGGGTTTCTTTGATGAACTTCAGGAATTTAGGTATAGTGGTGGTCATTGATTGAATTTTGAGGATCGGGGAGAGGTTGTGGTGCGTTCTGAGGAGTGTGATAGGTAGTGATTTGTAGATACTGGGTTGGCTGATGATGATGTTATTGAGGAGTCAGTACTGGTAGGGGATTGAGATATTGAGGTTGTGTGGCATATTGGTGAGGTGTGGGAGGATTTTGTAGAGGCTGGTTTGGTATATTTTGGGGAGGTGCTGGGTTTTTGGTGTTTTGTTGGTTGATGCCGGGGACGTTCAGGGTAAGGGAGAGATTTGCCAAGTTTCGGACCTGCTCAAGTTCCCCTTGTAACTCCAATATCTTTTGTTCCAACTGCAAAACCAAGTCATTCGGTGCTGGAGTGCTTCGACCATCTGAAGTTTCGACATTCTCTTCATGCGTAGCATTGTCTTTCTTGATATTGCTTGTATCATCCATTCTGGCTTTTCCTTTGATTTTAGGATCGTTCGGATGAGGAGGAGGTAGATGACCTCTTGATCCGGTATGATATGCTGATGATGCCAGTATGTATGAACCAACCTTAGGGGATGAGAATAAAAAAATAAAGAAAAGAAGAAAACAAAAGGTAAACAAGTCAGTAAGGAGTATTAAAAGGTTGTTTACGGTATTTAAACACATATTGCGGAATTATAAATTTGCGTCCTAATTTGGGGACCTTATTGTGCCAGAGGTAGGCCTAAACGACATATAGATTTGGAGAAAATTGATGCCCATAACTGCATCATTTCATTAATATGATAAATAAACTGAAACTCTACTAAAACGACAATAACGATAAAGAGTCACTAGTGGCATGTGCCTTATAACAACCAAAGCCTAAATCGAGTCTAGAAAGAAAGTAAAAACATAATTACTAATCTACTTGGTCCCAGAGGGACCTTCTCCATGCTTGGACTTCTTTGTTCCATCGATCAAGTTCCCTAGGTCGCGCATGTCCAGCAGCAGATACGCCCTTACTAGGAGACCTCCTTCATTTCCATCCATGTTTTGACAGCCTGTAACCATGTTTCTCATCTTCTCTTCCAGCTCCATCAATTCCTGCTCTAAATACTCTAACCTCTCTGTTGATTTAGTAGCGATTTCTCTCCATTCATTGATTGTTTCCATGTCTGCTTTGTGTTGTTCCAATTGTATGGCCTCAGATTCAAAAACCCTTTTGCGTAATCTCCTATATTTGACTTGGGCCTCGACAGCATTGTCTATGACCCTATTTCTCAAATCTATCCTTGTCTTGACTTCTCCTGCTATGTCGTCGACCAACCATGATGGGTAGAAACATACATGGCCAACATGGTATCGATCTGGCTTGATGGTATCCTTTTCCACCATGACCTTTAGATGCCACATGTGTTGTGCCTCGTACTTGAATGGAATAGCATCACCTTGGAAATCTGCCTTGTAGTAAACCATCTTGGAGACTCGGGGTATGACTTGTTTCCTCCCAGCTTGCCTCATGACTCTGATAAGAGCATAAGGATAAATACCCCTTAATCCTATTAGCACTAGATGAGGAACATCTCTTGACCTGATGATGAACTCGCTAGTAGGCAACCATTCAAACATCCAATGGACCTTGTCGTCGGTCAAATTGCTAAAGAAGTGTACCCCTCCCACAATATTTCCTAGTTGTGCAAACCTGTCTAGGATAAAAGTCATTCTTTTTGGGTGGTGAAAAGCTATATGGTCGTTCCACGGTCGTGGTGGAAATTCTTGCCGGTATTGTCCCCTTTGAAGATGTTTCAATAGCCATACTTGTAGTAGAAAATTACAACCCTCAAAATGTTTATATCCTTTCTTGCAGCGGTCCAAAGCTCGGTATATCTTTGGTAAAGGCGGTAGGATTTGCTGTGTCCATAGCGTTCGTAAAGGAAGTCGAAGGGTATATAAGACTTCTTCAGGCAGACTAACTCATAATTCTTTCTTAAACCCATCATTTTTAGAAACCCTCGAGAAGTATGATTTCTTGTACCAATAAACCGGGGCTATCCCAAAGAAGTCTAGCAAAGCCCTCTATTTCCTCGAGAAGGGGAGTCATTTCTATATCACCGAAATCGAAAACAACCCTCTTTTCATCCCAAAACATAGTAGTGGCCTTGATCAATACATTGTTTGGCTGAATGTCTAGCAAAGAAGGTAAATTCCCAAGAATTCTTTTCACATGGTTTTTGTCACTTGGTGCGAAATTTTCTCACCAATCCAGTAGCAAAGGTGGGATATTCTGAACCATGCCGAACCTGGGGACCTCGTGCCTCATTTCTGCAAAACAAATAAAGTTAGCCCTTGCCCCCTCCAAATTCAGATATTTACACGTTAATGATCAACATATTGGCGTATTTTCTCCAAATGATACACATATCATGATTATGTCCATTGGGATTATGGAAATCTCGACGAACTTTGGATGAGGTTTGTATTAGTGAGTGATTGCACGGACATCGTTCTAACTTATACTAGGTTTAGACATGATGCATGCACAGTTGATTTTAGAGTGAAGTTTCTAGAAGAATCTAGACTGGTACCCTCAAGAGGATAACTTGAGAGGAAAGGTACAGAACCGTCGATTGCACCGCTGATCGACTAGTTTTACCGCAAATAAGCCTTTCTAAATTTAAAGGGTGATTTTAAGAAGAGCGCGGACGCTCATCAAGTGCCGCTATGGTATTACTATGCAACGAGTGGAATATAATGTGAAGCATGCTTTATGCAAAGATAAAATAACACGTTGTCAAGTATTTTTACATGTTGAAAGCAATAAATGCAGTATTGAAGGAACGTAAAGACATAAAGGAAAGAAAAACAGGGAAGAAGTTAGTTCGCGTAATGAAGGAATTGTAATAAAGCAAATAAAGGGGTAAGGGTTGGGGAGAGACATGATATAGCATAATTAAACGTTTGGAGCAAGTGAACATGATTAGGAAATAAGGGGAAATGCACGTTGTAATCAAATTAAACAAAGAGTTGCATATGAGTTCATAGAAAACGGAAATAGGGAAGAGGATGTGCATGTAGTAATAAGAAGGGAAAACGGGAGCGGGAGATTCAGGTAATAACAAAGTAACAAAGACACGCTTATCAGAGAAGACTAATTCACAAAGATCAAGTTCATTTATGGTAAGAGCATAAAAATAACCTTAGCAGAGTCGACATACTGTCGTGCCACTTTTTCTCGCGAAATCAGGTTTCGGCACGTGACAACTCTTTTAAGGAAGGTGTTTTAAAAGAGAGAGTCGCTACCCAACAGATTAAGGTGCATTAGGGCACCTATTTGCAAATAACTCTGTCTAGCCAATTTGCATCACCAAAGATCGGGTAAGAGCTCGAAATTACCTCGAAGAGAAGGTGTTAGGCACTCTTCGAGGTCCACAACTGTGGGTCCCAACCGAACTCAATTATATGAATTAGTCTATGTGATCAAAGCTAAGAAACAAGGAATTACTAAACTTGAAAAATCGATTGAAAGACAAGGTGGGAGGGGGGTCCTAAGAATTTTAGCCTAAAGGATTACCCCGTGCAATATAAATAATACTTCGTAACTCCCTCGAGATGGGGTATTACTCATATTATTCAGCGGGCACAGACTATCGTCTCCTGCTACCCAATTACAATCTTTAAGTTATTTACCTGAAGCGCACTAGTCAATTCTAAGTCGTGTCCTATGCGTGCACTATTCGTCCCATGCCTATGGTCTAGGAGGCATTTGGAGCTCTATTTCAGGGTGGTTCTAGATTTTAACTTAGGCTGATCAAAAATATCAAAAGCTAGGCGACATACGCAATACATTGGACATTCAATTATAAGCAAGTAAGGGCTTAAGTTGGTCTCCGCAATTAGACAACAAATGCATGTCAAACTGGTTAACATTGATAGATTTTTATTAATTGCAGAATCCTATAGGCAGGATCTCTATGTGGTACCGAATGAATGATCAGATGCTTACGCACTTAAAGCCAGTTTCTTAATACGATTACTAGGACCTATATAAATTTTCCTACTGATTTTAGAGTAATGAGATTAAACCTAATATCATGATGTCTAGGCGTTTCACACGATAATAAACAGTGGCAATCACAGAAACGCATCCATAATTATCTGTTTTAATCCTATAGGCATGTTTTCTAGTGAGGGTAACATCATAATATTTGGAAACGCATGCACAAACGGGCAGAAATGATAATTAGGTTGATTCAAACCTATAGGCATGCTTTCTACAATTTGATCCAAATTTTGATCCTATGGACATTATTTCTATAATTTGTGAACATAACGGTATGTAAACGAGGTTTTTGCACACACATCAAATCAACTATTTCCTATAGGCATGGTCTCTAGCAAGCAAAAATAGAACATAATTGAACCAAGTATTGAACCTATAAGCACGGCTGCCCATATATGATGACTAAACATGAAAAAAATACATATAGCCATGATTTCTAACATACCACATTTTATAACACACTATTGGACCTATAGGCAGGATTTCTACCCATCTTGTTGCAAATATAAGCTAGAACCCCTTCCTAATTTCACTAACACCCCAAAATTGTTATTACAAATAATTATTACAGACCATAATAAATGTAGTAAATTACAGAATAAGTATAACTATAGGAAGCCTATAGCAGGCCTAAATACACCTGGACATGCCAGGAATTCAACTCACAACAGCTCCAAAATTCATGTTCATAGATACAAAATAACCAGTTGTTGAGTGATTCACCCAAGTCCCTAGTATGTTAGAGTTCCCAAGGGCTTCAAGAACTTAGGGCAGTGCTCACACTAGAGAGATTGATCAGAAGCAGTTCAGGAAAAAGACTAGGGACTAGGTCCTAGTGCGTTAGAGTTCACAAGGGTCTCTCATGAACCCTGAGCAGTGCTCACACTAGGGAGGCCAAAGGACAGAACCTAAATAGACTTGGCTTTCAACCGGCTAAGAATAAGAATTCAAAAGGACCAGATAGTAAAGGAATAGAACGGAGTCAAGGGATTTCACTGAAGGACAGAATCCAAATTGAGCATATACACACGAATAACAGACATGCTTGAACTTAGGCAGACTTACTCAAGTTTTCAGGAAATGAAGTTAATCAAAAGTCACAAAAAATAGATTTATAGTGATAAAAAGGGATCCATATTAGGCTAGGTGCAGAAACTAGTGTCATAAGAAGAAACCAATTAACAGCAGATCATGACATGTTAGGAACTAATTAGGGTAGTTACTAGAGGTGTGAAAGCATGATGAAACAAGATCAAACATGCCACATTATAGCAGATTCAGCAAACATGTTTGTAATTTTATTAATGCATGCATCTATACATAGTTAAATAGTCCACAGAAGGAGATATGAGAACATGTTCAAAGAGCAGGATTATAAAAAAATTAAACTTAACGAGATAGCTATCAGTGACATATGGCTAAGTAGAATTGAACTAACAAACTCAGAGTAGATTTAAGCATATCTCAGATGTAATAACATTTAGGATAGCATAGTTTAATTGAAGTAACATATAAATGAGATGGCAGATAATCATAATGAAATGGTAAAAGGCATGGTAATTCACCAGTTAAGCTGAAGCAAAGAAGAAGGAATTCAACAGTATGGTAAATATCACCAAATAAGAGCAAGAACTTGGAAATTTCTGGCCTTGGCTTTCAGCTGGCCAGGAATCAGAATACAGAGCAAGATTATTCAAGTGGAAGCACACAGCCTTAGTTTTGTGTTCTTAAGGATTTTTTCCAGCTTAATCAAAGGGGAGCAAGAAGGGGTTTAAATAGTGTAGGAATTAAACACATAAATATCGTAGTAATTAGTCAAACACTAGAAAGGCAAGCATTTAAATCAGTAAGGAAGGACAATTTTAAAACCCTAATTTTTGGGTAAAATATACAAATCGGCAGAAAATAAAGGCAAAAGAATCACATATTGCATAAGATGAACATAGAAAGGGATATTATTCAAAAAAATCACAGAATCGAACCGGATTTGGTTCTATTAAAAAAGGATCTGAAACCCTAATTTAGGATAAGTAAAAAATCGGCAGAAAATAGGCAGATTTACACATAATAGGGTGAATAATGGTGAGATAATACTCAAAATCAAAGCTTGAACCAGTTTTGGTTCGAATAAAAAGTAAGATATGTAAACCCTAACCTTAGGGTTAAGTATGAATTAGCAAGATACGAACAAATCGGACTCACACGGTGCAAATAAGCATGTGTGGACTCAATATCTTCCAAATTCAAGAGACGAAAGTCATATAGGACAGAATCAGAATAAGAGTACGTGCCATGTTTAGGCAAGTACTAGGTAATACTATAGAGAATCACCCAATAATAGAAACATATCGAAATGGTTAGTATATGGGAAGAAATCCCATTAAAACGGGATTAGGAGATGATTTTGGTGAGGCGGTGGGCTAGGGTTCTTCAGAGGAAGAGAGTAGAGAGGTGGCAGGTTTGGGGGAATGGGGTTAGGGTTTGGGAGACGGGTGATATAAGAAAATGGGGGGAACGCTTGTGAGCCGTTGATCATTTTTTATCAACGGTTGGGATTTGAGCGGGGTTGGGTCGGGTTAATTAAATGGGTAAGGGACTGAGCTAATGGTGTTGGGCCAAGGGTATTGGGCTGGTGTATTGGGTACTTTTAGGTCCGAATTTGGATAGGAATTTAGGCTAGTTTTTAAATATCTAATATTTAATAAATAAATAATTTATAAAGGCAATTAATAAATGATAAAAATATTATTTGTGGACTAAGATTATTTAAAATAGGTACTTAACATTTTAAAAATATACAAAATTATTTTCTGTATAAATAATATAATTATACATTAATAAGGGCTATTATTGCAAAGATGTGCAATTTAGCCTTAAAAATGCATTGAAAAATATTTAAATACTATGTTCGTATAATTGATAAATTTAGATGATTAAATCATCATGAAACTAATTTGGAGGATAATTATTTGATACTTATATAATAAAATGCAGAAATAAATTGATTTAAACCCTTTAAAAATCATGAAAAATTATGAAAAATACTTGTGTATGCTCGTAAATCAAGTGATGATGTATAAGCACTTTTTGTGTGTGTGTATATATATATATATATATATATATATATATATATATATATATATATATATATATATATATATATATATATATATATATATATATATATATATTTGAAAAATATGAGCGAAAAATTGGGTATCAACAATTACAGTTTGTTTGGTACTCACTTTTACCTAAGTACTCAATAGATTCCTTTAAAATGCTCATGGTCTCTTTTATCAAGGCCCATGCGGGGCCAGGAAGGTCCAGTCCCGAAAGGAGAAGATATTTAGAATTTTGTAAGGAGAGTTCGAGTTGCTACGCGAATTTGTGACCAAGATTAAAAAAGAAAGGATTATGTTACTGGTCGTGCCAGATGAATGGGCAGCTGAGGCATTTACTAAGGGGTTGAACCCGAGGAGCTCCGATGCTTCCCAAAAATTGAAAGAAAGCATGCTCGAGTTCCAGGAAACTACATGGGCAGATGTCTATAACCGTTAAGAATAAAAGAAAAGAATAGAAGATGATCAACTTGGGTTCCCTACATCAACTAAGGGTCGGGATCAACAAAATAACAGGGATAAGTCAAAGGATGATTTTGACGTAGATCAACGATAAACTGAAGGATGCAGCAAGGGGTTCCGATCTAGGAATAGGTTCGCGCCCGATAGAAAAATTGATTGTGGCCGGAATAGAAGGTCATTGCAACATGAAGAGATATCGAGTTACCAAGATTCCACATATTCTAGGTTGTCCGAGTACAATTTCAATGTCAGCATAGTGGAGCTGGTATCCGCGATGAGGAATATCAAGGAAGCACAGTTCCCGAGGCCATTGAGATCCGATACCATCCAGAGGGATCCTAATCTATGGTGTGGGTATCATGGGACTAACAGACACCGGACTAGGGACTGCCGACATCTACACGAGGAGGTGGCAACGTTGTTGAAAAATAGTCATCTTAGAGAGTTCTTAAGTGATCGGGCTAAAAATAATTACGGCCGCAATTGGGATAATGCAGATCCCTCAAAGATAGGTGAAGACCCTACCCGACAAACCTTCAATATGATTTTCGGGGAAACAAGATCAATGGTGTGACATTCTCGGCAGCAAAAATGACAAAGGTGTTGGTGACTCATAGCAAAAGAATCCGAGAAGTCGCCGAGGACGACATCACATTCATAGAAGAAGACGTCGATGTACTTCTGTTACCGCACAATGATGCCTTGTTAATTTCTCTTAGTGTTTTAGATTTTAAAATTAAACGTGTTTTGGTGGACCCAGAAAGTCCAGCCAATATATTTCAATGGAGAGTGATGGAGCAAGCCAAGATAATTGGAAGCATCATTCCGGCCACAAAGCTCCTTGCCGGGTTCAACTTAGCAAGTGTGACAACCCGAGGGAGATCTTGCTGCCTACAAATGCCGAAGGGGTCATGAAAACTACCTTGTTTGAAGTAGTAGATGGTGACAAGGGCTACAACATTATTCTTGGCAGACAAAGGCTACACGAGATGAAGTTTGTGCTATCAACATATCATCAACTTTTGAAATTCCCAACTCCCGAGGGAATCAAACAAATAAGAGGAGATCAACCGACGACAAGGGAGATGAACGCGATATCGGTTTCCAGCAGTAAAGGGAAGGAGCACGCGACATAGAAATTATAGGAACCGGTGCCTGCTCCCAAATCAAATGAAGATGACAAAGGGGAAAAGTTGTTGGAATCCTACTAGGTATTGAGGTATTCCCAGGTATTTGAAGAAACAGATGCGACGAAATCCACGGCGGAAGAATTTGAACAAATGGCTTTGTTTGGAAAGTTTCTAGAGAAGAAGTTCCACTTGGGGACAAGACTGAACCCCGAGATCAGGCCAGGATTTATAGGATTTCTTAAAACTAATATTGATTGTTTTGCATGTTCGCATGCGGATATGACATGTATCCTGCTAGAAGTGGTCGTATACAAGTTAATCATGGACCTCAGAATCCTTCCGGTAAGGCAAATAAGCGCCCGATTGCCGAGCTCAGAAATAGGTTTTTCAAACAAGATCTAACTCGATTGATCGATATCGGTTCAATCTAGGAGGTAAAATGATTGATGCAATGGTCGGGCACGAGTTGATGAGTTTCCTCGATGCCTATTCCGAGTACGACTAAATTAAGAACATACTGCTACAATTTGATTCCCTTCGGGATTAAGAACGTCGGAGCCACTTATCAGAGGTTCATGAACAACATGTTCGAAAAGCAAATAGGGAAAATAATGGAAGTTTATATAGATGATATGTTGGTTAAGTCTTTGAACGTAGGTGACCATTTGAAACACCTCCAAGAAACCTTTGACATCCTAAGGAAGCACAACATGAAGCTTAACACCGAAAAGTGTGTGTTCGGAGTCAGCTCCGGTAAGTGTTTAGGTTTCCTGGTGTCATTAAGCAGGATCGAAGTCAATCCCGAAAAAATTAAAACAAACGAATACATTTCAAAACAGTTGACAAACATGAAAGAAATCCAATGACTAACTGGAAGACTGACTGCTCTAAGCAGGTTCATTTCCCTATCTTCAAAAAAATGCCATCACTTCTTCTCCCTTCTGAAGAAGAAGAACAATTTCGAGTGGACCACAGAATGCCAACATGCTCTAAATGACCTAAAATGATATCTATCAAGCCCCCCGTAACTATCAAAATCAGAGGAAGGTGAACAATTGCTAATATACTTAGCGGTGTCAGAGGTAGCGGTCGATGCCTTTCTAGTCTGGGAGGACGAATGTACGCAATATCCTATCTATTATATTAGCAAAATTTTAATGGGAGTGAAAACTCATTATCCGCTCCTCGAAAAGTTGGCCTTAGCCCTGTAGTCGTTGCTCGAAAGCGTAGGCCTTATTTTCAATGTTACCCAATAGCCGTGGTAACAAATATTTCCCTGTGGAATGTTCCTCCATGATTCTAGGGTGAAAACCTAAGATAAAAACTTAAATCCAACGTTATAAATCCCGTGGTGATTGCTAGATCGTAGTTCTTCATCTTGTGGATGTTTTGGAGAATTCTTCAAAGGTAAGTAACCTCAGATTTTGTGTTGCTCTTTAATATTAAACTAAGAGTCAGTACCTCCTTCGTGTATATTAGATTTTCAAGGCAAAATACAAGTGTTTACACACCAACATGAACACAAAAGTTGATTCAGGAAGAGAATATTACTCCTATAGGGCTGTGGTGTGATTGAGGGTTGTTGTGTGCTACACCAGCAGGGGATTTCAAGTTGTATCTACTGCCTAAGGTAAGTAAATCATGTTCTTGGTTGTGCTTAAGGTCAATCATGTGTTGTTTGAGTGAAAATCTACAAGATAGTAATTGACATGGCATAAAGAATCATTATCTTTTTTGTGGGTTGTGTTGAGGCTATATATAGGGTTTGTTTTGGCTAGAAATTGTTATAAATAGTTTTATTATGTTATGGCTGCTGTTGTTAATTTTACCTATGTGCTAATTCAGTGGATTGAAGAAGATAACATGAAAAATAAGATGTTGATGATAAAGGTTAAGGTGCTATGTGTGTGGACTATATTTGAAGATTATGCTTATGATGTGTTGGGTTGAAAATGATATGGTAAGCATAAGTATAATGTTATACATGTTGTAGGCAGATTCATGGAAAATGAGTTGGATTCGAACCATATTTTGTTAATCGTAAATCGAGCTTGCCGCTTAAAATGGTTGTTGAACAAATCGGAGAGCTTATTGTGAATTATATTGTTGTTGTTTGGGCTGTTTGGTGAGTTTTGGTAACATATGGGATGTAGTAAAAATAGGGGAGGTGTTGTCCGTTTTCTTGTAGAATATTAGTTTCCAAATATGAGAGTTACAACGCTTATATGACGACGACGAAGTCGGTTTACTCATTGTATACGTAAGAAGATCATATTGAGCTTGCTTGACGATTGGATAGATGATTTCAAAGGTATGTTAAGGCACTTCCTTCTTTCTTTTAGCATGATCTAATGTGAAATGAATACGCTATTTTATAATGTATCTACTCCTAGCAACTAAGTTGCCCATGTTGTTCTTTCCTTGTAAAGTTATTCTAGGCAAGTAAGTATGATCCTTGAATCCTACAGAAGTTTATATTGATGGTATTATTTCCATAATGTTAATTGAAGGTGCAACGACTTTATGTCACTCCGAAAGGTTTAGAACGTGATTCCATGAGTCTAGCATGCATTATATATAGCATATATATATATATATATACATACATATATATATATATACATACATATATATATATATATATATACATACATATATATATATATACATACATATATATATATATATATATACATACATATATATATATATACATACATATATATATATATATATATATATATATATATATATATATATATATATATATATATATATATATATCTATTTTACTCTACCGAGCCACGCTATAGTCAGTCGGGTACGACACCTATTGTGCAACCACTGATCAGTTAGGTTTACCAAATTCCACGTGGCCGGGTGCGATTCTGCCAAGCCTTATGTTGGCCAGGTACATTTTTACCGAGTCCTCTTTGAGGCCGGGTACGATATGATGATGATGATGCCCACTGAGGCGTATGTTTTTAGAATTTTATATACATATGTATTATGCATTTCATGTTAGTAGCCCCTAGAGGCACTCAAATGTTACATGTTGTATATCCTCTATCTCTCTTTACATTACTGTTCTTGTTTATGTTTTTTTGCCTTACATACTCGGTACTTTATTCGTACTGACGTCCTTTTTGCCTAGGGACACTGTGTTTCTTGCCTGCAAGTACCGATTGATAGGTTGACAGTCCTCCAAGTATGCTATCAACTCAACAGAAGGAGTTGGTGCACTCCACTTGCTCCAAAGTTGCCTATTTGGTCAATATGCTTTGGATATGTATTAATTGGTAATGATGGGGCTCTGTCCCGACCTTTATGATTTTATATACTCTTAGAGGCTTGTAGATATAAGTCAGGTGTATGGATACTTGTATGGCCTTGTCGGCCTATGTTTTGAGTTTACAAATGGTCATGACGGCCTTATAGGCTCGTATGTCACATGTATAAGTTTGTATATCATGTTAGGTCATCATATGTTGAGTATTCCCTTATGTTTTATTCTTGTTATCTCATGACGGGTTTTCTGGCTCATTTACCCATGATAGTATGATAAGAAATATATGTTACACTGGTACTCGGTTGAGTAAGGCACTGGGTGCCCATCGCAGCCCTTCGGTTTGGATCGTGACAAAAGTGGTGTCAGAGCAGTTCTGTCCTAGGGAGTCTTCAAGCCGTGTCTAGTAGAGTCTTGTTTATGGGTGTGTTGTGCACCACACTTATAAGCATGAGGCTACAGGGCATTTAGGACTGTCACTCTTTCTTCTTATTCTAGATCGTGTGGTAGAGCTCACTTGTAAGAATTCAAACTCCTAAATTTGACTTTAGTCGTAATACAACGATACCTACATCCACAAAGACAGTTGCTAAGAGATTGAATGTGGCTCTGGAAGAGCTGAGTTAGAGGAACTCGATTTTGCATCACGCTTATAATGAGTAAATGTAAGGTCTTCAGTATATTATTTGTGTACTAAGACGTGTAAGCTTATTGATAAGGAGTTCTAAAGCATGAATATCTATCCACCCATATGGTAAAAAGTAATAAGAGAATCAGAAGGTAGATACAAGTTTCAACAAGCAAAAGAAGCAAGGTGAAGAAGGATACGAGGTATCCAGTTAGTGAGGATTATTAGTTTTTACAATTCAGGTAGAGAAACATAAGTATTATGAGTTAATTTCAACAATAACAAAGATCTGTACAATTGGCCATGCCCATCTCAGTTATGCCCTATGGGAGTTGACGGATATAGTTTAAGAGAAGAAGGGGATAGCAAGATCCAATTGGGGTTAGAGTAACCCAAAATGGTAGATGGATTATTATCATTAGCTAACATTTCCGAAGGATATTGCAAATGTGGTAATAGTTCTCCCTGTGAGACAACTCGATTGTGCACTCTAGGATAGTACATTTAGATATGAAATACTAGAATGCCCACAAAATTTAGATGATTGGCATAATCCTAGAAGAGATAAATATTTACCTTTGTATGGCTCTCGTCCCTAGTAAAGATAGAATGTTAGGCGACTCGAAGAGCCAGTGGATGGAGCAAGGGGAGCTAAAAGCGAAAGAATATTTTGTTGAAGTTTTCAGAATAAGGTGATAAACAGAAATATTAGCTGGAGAATAAGAAGAGAGTAAATAAAGTATTATGAGTAAGATGTGATAAATGGGTGATAACAGTAAATCAAAATATGACACGATGATAGAGTCTATAGTCAAGTGAAGGAAAAGACAAGAGGTGACAGGCCTTGAGACAATAAAAGAGTATAGGCCAAAGGTCATATCCTCATTTCGAGAAATGAGTTGGTGAGTCCAACGTGATTACTAGAAGGTTAAGTTAGACCCCCTGTAGTAATAGAAATTAGTATGGTGTAGTAAACAAGATAAAACTGAACATGAATTAGGGACCGAAGGATTTGATAATAGTCGACATCGTGATAATTTTAGAGACCGCGTTCTGACAATAATAGAATGGACAACAAAAGAATAACTTTTAAAGGTCATTCAGGAAGATGCTTCCCTAAAGCAAGCATGTGAGTAGAGTTAAGCTTAAGGGACTAAGTGTGCTAGTTACACTGGTGTCACCTTCGTGCGTAAGAAATTCAATTATCGCTGGTACATAAGGATTACCCCAAGGCAAATAAGAGTCCATGAAAATGTGAAAAGACGCCAAAGATGAAGAGGTTAAATATTATTGGTAAATCTTCATAGCATTAAATGTTAGTACTCCCCTAAAGGGGAAAGATGGTGTGATATGGTATTAAGTCGGAGATATGTGGTTTAGATAACTATGGAATAGTAAAGGAAGATTGTGGGAAAAAAAGCAAAAGGGGTGAGGCTGCATTTATTCAGATCCTACAAATATGATACAACTCTAGAACATTATACAAGCACGACGCCGGGGAGAGGCAGTAAGGTTTCCTGCCTAAGATGTTATTGATAAATAAGTGTGAATGAACACTTGTCACATAAAGAGCCTATGCGAGAGGTAAGTTAAGACAAAGGACATAACCCAAGAGACATTACGTAGAATATAGATATGAGAATGGACCAATAAGTAGTTAGTAGTTGATTAAGGAAGAGCCTTGTTATGGTTAGACAAGAGGATACAGACAAATCAGTAGATTGTGCAAGATAACCGCGGTGAACCCCAACATAGTGAATTCAGTCTCGCAGATATGACGTCGTAATCCTTGAGAAATATTCAGATATGAGTTGGGGTTGTTAAAGGTACCGTATAAGTGTTACTAAAATAAAAGACTGTGCCACTAGGAAGACAGTCAAAATTTTAGTTCATAAGAAACCCTACGAGCACAAGGGCGCGGAGGTAAGTAACTAAGGATAATTATAGGTGAGTGACAACATCAAAACTTTTTTCGGGTATACGATGTAATAAGCTTGTAGTTTTACAGGAGTTAGAGGATCTCCCCTAAGTAGTACCACGAAAGACTAGCTCAGGAAATAAGGAAGAGGGCTTTAACCTAAGCATATTAACTTGAAGAAGAATTGGTCTGGTACCAATAGTCTCACTACAACATTGGATGCACTTCATAAGAAAGTGGCACCTATAGTGACTAATGAATGTAATAAAAAAATAAAAGTGATGTTTGAGATCATATGAGGTACAGAAAATTATAGTATTTGTGGGCAATAAGACAAGCCAAGTATTCATGCAACAAGTGGCAGAACGACCTGGAAAAATAATTGCTTACATTTAAAGACAACTGAGAAGGCACAAAAGGAAATATGTGGTGCTAGCAAGTTAAATGAAAGATGTGAGTGGTACAAATAGATATGTGTAGGTCGCAAGCTAAAGTATGACAGAGTGACAAGATTTTACGTATATGGGAGTAAGGATAAGAAAAGGTGAGTTAGAAGCTGACAAGAATAGGTAAGACCTCGGTATTAAGCCAATCAAACAAGAGAGTTGATGGTTTATGTATGTTATAAAAAGCTTAGTATAGATTGAATTAACACGGAGGAGTCTAAGACTAGGATCATTTTGAAGAGATGGAATGCTGTCATAGTCGTAATGTAAGGCTGTAATTGTGGTAAATTATAAAAGGATGATATTTAGGCCTTCAATTAAGTAATAATTCAAAGAGAAGAGATTTCATGGATGACACGGGATTAGAATACCCCAATAATATGAATCATATTGGAATGCTATGAAATACGATTATTGAAGTATGGTATCGTCCCTAGGTGGATAAGGAAAGCCACTTCAGATGTTCCCCGATGAGGCATGAGCCCTAGTAACAATGTAGTGCGTAAGAGGTTTCAAGTTATTAGTGGTGGTTTATAGATCAACAGTAAGGTGAATCAATAATAGATGGATAAAAGTTCGAAAGTATGAGAGGAGATTATGATGCCATTATTTAGATGAACAGTAATAAGGAAGCATTAAATGACTTAGATTTATGCATATAGGATAAGAAGTGAGAGAGTAACCTAGAGTTGGGTAGCAGACCTCGGTAATAATAAATCAAGGTAAGAGTTAGAATATAGTATGATCTACCTAGATGTAGTAAAACCATAAGCATAGATAGCCAAGGCTATAAAGCAAGGTATAGCAATAGTCGTAAGTTCGACAAAGTACCAAGTGAATGAGGCCTAGAGATTGACTAAAAGCTGGAGGAAAAAAGAGAAAAGAGTCGCATAGGAACATATACAAGTACACGATTGGACATGATGCATGATAGAAGGTAACAACAGTTACGAGGTTGGAAGAATTCCGACCATAGGTCGTGGTATGAGAAAGAGGCCTAAAGGGTGGAATACCCTGGCCTTTGGATTTATTTACAGAATAGTTTCCTAGATGTCAAGGACAATATTAAAGTATTTGTAAGAGCTACAGGTTATGATACTGATAAATGCATCAGCCAACATGCGAGGATGAATGTTCCAAAGGAGGGAATGATGTTACATCCCATGTTTTCGTATGTGAGAGTACGTCGTAAGCCAATTGATGTAAGCTCGGAAATGAGATCATTTTTGAAAGTACATAATGTAAGTTCATCATGTTATCTTTGAGGTTATAAATCTTTAAGATCATGAATAACAAGTACCAAAAGGGTTGGAAAGCTTAGACGCTAAACGAATTGAAGAAAGTAAGTTTCATCGAAAGTCGACAAGTTTGGAATGTCATAACATATACTTTTAGGATGAGACTGAGGTGATTAACATGATGATGAGGTTATGTTATGAGTTATTTTAGTCGTATGATAGTCCTATGTAATGTTTTTGAGTCAAGCGAGTTGTAGAACAAAAGTTGGCAAAGGTCATCACAAGTTGCATTCATAATGTGCTAAAATTTAGGTCAAATGTAGCTGCACTTTTCTCCCAATATACTTAGAATCAAGGGATTATCTACATATCAAATTGAATATCTACGAGTCTATCTTCTAAGTCATTAAATCGTTCAACGATACGACATCAGACTAGACAGATATTCGAGTTTTCGCGAGACTGCGCAAGCAGCTCCTATGGGACCCGCAAAGTCAGTTTAAACTTCAGCTTGTATTTAAGTCATTTATATGTCGTTTTAACTCAGTTTTTCGAATCCACAACAGTTCCTAAACCCTCTTCCTCCATGATTCTCGGGTGAAAACCTAAGATAAAAACATGAATCCAACGCTAGAAATTCCGTGGTGCTTGCAAGATCGTAGTTCTTCATCTTGTTGCTATTTTGGAGGATTCTACAAAGGTAAGTAACCTGAGATTTTGTGTTTTTATTTAAGATTAAGCTAATAATCAGTACCTCCTTCATGTATATTAGAGTTTCAAGGCGAAATACAAGTGTTTACACACGAAGATGAACACAAAAGTTGATTCAAGAAGAGAATACAATTCCTATAGGGTTGTAGTGTGATTGAGGGATGTTGTGAGCTACACCAGTAGGGGATTTCAAGTTGTATCTACTACATAAGGTAAGTAACTCATGTTCTAGGTTGTTCTTAATGTCAATCATGTATTGTTTGAGTGAAAATCTACAAGATAGTAATTGACATGGCATAAGGAATCATTATCTTTTTATGGGCTGTATTGAGGCTATATGTGTGGTTTTTTGTGGCTGGAAATTGTTACAAATAGTTTTATTATGTTGTGTATGCTATTTTTAAGCTTACCTATGTGCTAATTCAGTGGATTGAAGAAGATAATATGAAAAATAACATGTTGACGATAAAGGTTAAGGTTCTAGGTATTTGGACTATATTTAAAGATTATGCTTATGATGTCTTGGGTTGAAAATAATACTGTAAGAATAAGTATGATGTTATACATGTTGTAGGCAGATTCATGGAAAAGGAGTTGGATTCAAACCATATTTTGTTAATCGTAAATCGAGCTTGTCGTTCAAAATGGTTGTTGAACTAATCAGAGAGCTTATTGTGAATTATATTGTTGTTGTTTGAGCTGTTTGGTGACTTGATAACATATGGGATGTAGTACAAACAGGGGAGGTGCTGTCCATTTTCTTGTAGAGTATTGGTTTCCAAATATGAGAGTTACAATACTTATATGACGACGACGAAGTCAGTTTATTCATTGTAGACGTAAGAAGATCATATTGAGCTTTCTTGACGATTGGATAGAAGATTTCAAAGGTATGTTAAGGCTCTTCCTTCTTTCTTTTGACATGATCTAAAGTGAAATGAATACGCTATTTCATAACAGATCTACTCCTAGCAGCTAAGGTTACCCATGTTGTTCTTTCCTTGTAAAGTTATTCTAAGCAAGTATGTATGATCCTTGAATCCTATAGAAGTTCATATTGATGGTATGATGTCCATAATGTCAATCAAAGGTGCAACTACCTTACGTCCCTCCGAAAGGTTTAGAGCGTGATTCTATGAGTCCAGCATGCAGCATGCATTATATATATATATATATATATATCTATTTTACTCTACCGAGCCGCGCTATAGTCGGCCGGGTATGGCACCTATTGTGCAACCACTGATCAGTTGGGTTTACCGAGCTCTACGTGGCCGGGTACGATTCTACTAAGCTTTATGATGGTCAGGCACATTTTAACCGAGTCCTCTTTGAGGCCAGGTACGATATGATGATGATGATTCCCACAGAGGCGTATGTTTTTAAAATTTTATGTATATATGTATTATGCATTTCATGTCAGTAGCCCCAGAGGCACTCAGAAGTTACAAGTTGTATCTCATCTATCTTTCTTTAAATTAATGTTCTTGTTTATGTTTTCCTTCCTTACATACTCGGTACTTTATTCGTACTGACGTCCCTTTTGTTTGGGAATGTTTTGTTTCATACCCGCAGGTCCCGATTGATAGGTTAACAGTCCTCCAATTAGGCTATCAGCTTAGCGGAAGGTGTTGGTGCACTCCACTTGCTCCGGAGTTGCCTATTTGGTCAGTATGCTTTGGATATGTATTGATTGGTATGGCAGGGCCCTGTCCTGACCTTTATGATTTTATGTACTCTTAGAGGCTTATAGACATAAGTCAGGTGTATGGATACTTGTATGGCCTTGTCGGCCTATGTTTTGAGTTTATAAATGGTCATGTCGGCCTTATAGGCCCATTTGTCACATGTATAAGTTTGTATATCATGTTGGGTCGTCATATGTTGAGTATTCCCTTATGTTTTATTCTTGTTATCTCATGACGGGTTTTCTAGCTCATTTACCCCTGATAGTATGATAAGAAAGATATGTTACGTTGGTACTTGTTTGAGTAAGGCACCGGGTGCCCGTCGCGGCCCTTCGGTTTGGGTCGTGACAATAAGGTGATTATTCAAAACCTCAAAATGAGATTGGAAGCATCCAAAGGCAAGTGGCCTTAAGAGTTATCGAGAGTGTTATGGGCATACCAAACATCGACTAAGTCAAGCACGGGAGAAACACCTTTCTCTCTCATGTATAGAGAAGAAGCTCTGATCCTGATGGAAGTAGGAGAACCGACCTTGAGATACCTCCGGGCGAATAAAGAAACAAATAACGATGCATTGCTAGTCAAGTTGGAACTGCTTGACGAATACAGGGACTTGGTATATAAAAGGATGTTGGCCTAGAAACAAAGAATGGAAAGATACTATAATCGAAGAGCCAATCTCCGCTATTTCAAATTGGGAGACTTGGTTTTAAGAAAAATGACTCAAAACACCCAAAAGCTCAACGCATGGAAGCTGGGTTTAGTGTGGGAAGGCCCCTACCAAGTTTCAGCTGTCACTGGGAAATGATCATATGAACTAAAAAACTAAGACACAGTCAAATTGCCGAGCAATTGGAACATCACTCACCTTAAAAGGTATTATGGTTGATGAACACCACTTATATTGAAAGTATGTGTTGCACACTTTTTCCCTTCATCCAGTTTTTTTCCCAATTTGGTTTTTCTAGCAAGGTTTTTAACAAGGCAGAAACAGAAAGCATACTACGAAGGAAGCACCATTAATAAAAATAAGACCTTTAAATGACAAGGCTTCCAAACGACAAGCCACTACGAGATAGTTAAATAGTCTTTGGCTCCATGGAAAATTCCTAAAGGGAAACAATACTTGCCAACGGAGCAGAGACCATTCAACCATTTACAAGTGTTTTCCCTACAAACCACTAGGGGTGGTTAGATAATTTTTGGCTCAGTAACAAAGTTCCTAATGGGAAATGAAGCTTGTTATCAGACCAAAGATTACCAACCATTCATTAGTGGGATCCTCAAAGGAGAAATACTTCCACTGTTCTAATTCACATTATTTGCATTCGAACACTAGGGGGGATGATATGAGAATACGACAACCTGATTGCCACAAAAAGCGGAACTACACAATTTGGGAACAAAAATATCTCATGGGAAACGGGGACTGCGTAGCCAGCCCCATAGAATTAAATTGTACAAATTAGACACATGTAATGGCAATTTATTTTCAAACAACAAAACGAATGCTTATGTACTTTTGAATATATAAGGAAAAAAAATAAAATCCTTTTATTTTTATCGTGTTTCTTGTCCAAATGATGAATTAATTTTATCATTTGAAAGTTAGTTAAGTACTTCAAATGCTAGTTTCGGAATGAACAAGAGATGTCCTCTTCTAAAGCACCATAAACATAGGAGGGCCCTCTCTTATGAAACCCTCATAGTGAAGGGTAGGTTCCGGAAGAGTTTATGCTTGTAACCCAAATGCTATTGGGATAAATTGCACCTGAAACCTTGCATAATTTGACGCAAAAAAGTAAACTTTGTGCAATGCTCAAACAAAAAACACTTTTATTCATCAAACGTGCCAAGCACCACAAGTACAAAAATACAAAAAAAAATAACAAAGGAAAAGAAAGCAAAAAACTAAGCTATATCGCCCCTAGAACTCAGCGGATCTGTCGTTGGCTCGGGATCTTGGCCATCTTCATCCTCCTCAAGTTCCTCCCCGATCTACCAGAACTCAAAATTAGAACCAGAAGAGTCAATTGCATCGAGTTGAGCCAGGAGGCGTCTTCGAGCGGTTGACTCTAGCTCTCGGACCTTGACGATTTCGGCATCAATATCAATGATGCCCGTTTTGGCCTCTTCCAAGGTGTTTCTCCACATGCTATAAATAGAATGTGTTTTTCCAATAATGAGGGAATCCGCTCAGAACTGGAGTTCTGGTTTAAGCTGAACAACCTCGCTTGAAAGGCCATCTCGCTCGGATTTAGTAGCATTAAGGCTAAGATCGAGATCACAGATAGTGGCTATATGAACCTTATTGTGTATCATGATCCTCTTATACTTACCTCCATCTGGGAACGCATCTCCTCATCAGTAGCAGCCTCTTCAACTTTGGAATTCAAAGCTGCCTCCAAGTTATTCAATCTCTTAGTGGAGGCAGCCTCACGCTCGGCAGCAGCAAACACAACATTTTGGACCTTAGACCATTTGGCCCTGGCTTCTTGAAACTGTACATTTAACTAAGAGGCTTCTTGGATGAGAGCCATCACTTATTGCTCACTCTACTGCAACCGAGCCTTCAACTCACCAACTTCAACATCTTGTGCTTCCAGCACTGGGAGGCAAGCATCAATTTGGTCCCTCTCGGCCAACAGTTGCTTCCGCTCGTACTTAAGCTTTTGCTTATCGAGGATCAACTTTTGAAGGCCCTCAGAAGCAAAGAAGTTGGCATGTGAAGCAAAACTCAAGTTAGAAACTCTACCATAGCAAGTCAAAAGGATACAAATAGTAAGAAGAACAAGTACAATACCGTTGCTGCATTGTGTATGACATTATTTATCATATAATCCCCCGAAAGAGAGTGTATTTTTTTCTTATCTTTCTCAGAAGCCATCGGCTTCAAGTAATTGGAAAGTTCTACCATCCGGGACAGCAGATAGCACTCGGTAAATACCGAGAGGGAGCTACTCCTCCTCCTTTGGGGATTTGCAGAAGGGGGAATAGTTGTGTTTTTCCAAATTTCCATGGTTTGGGGACTAGGGAGGAGGGACATCCTCCTATCGGGTGTCCGCAGTCGGTAGGGGTGATGTAGCAGTTTCTATTGACGAAGGTATGACCGGCTTAGAAGGAGATGAAGCTAATGGTATTACGGGTTGAGAAGAAGCTCTAGCGAAGGCAGTGCTGGTTGTTGGTTGCTCACCAACCGAAGATGAAGGATGCTCGGTACTCAGCCTCATAGTACCAGGAGCAGCAACTGGGACTGGAAAGTGAGAATTGGCATTCTCCACCTAGTCAAACTCTCCCTTGAGATCTTGATCATCGTCCCCAATTGGGGTTATAAGCTCTTTAGATTGAGCAATCTATTGAGTTGATGAAGGGCATTGTCTCCTTTGTAGGGAAGCCCCTTCATCACTAGATTCCCTATCATCATTAATTACCATAGTGACTATGGCTAGCTCGGCGCGACTTTCTTCACCCTTTTATTCTTGCCCTTGGCCGAGGAAGAGCGCCGCCTTTTTGGTTGCATGATCTCTGGCCGGGGACTCCGAGAGGAAGCACTTGTATCGGGAGTATGCCCGAAGGCACCAGTTCGAGTAAGAGCCTCCTTCAACAACCTCGCATCCTCTATGAGATCAGCCAAAACATCTTACTCAGGGATGCTAACAGAGCCCTGCGGAAGACCTGAATTTAACAAAAAAAGAGGTTAACTGATTTTCTTATACATAAAGATGATATGAGGACAGAATAAGTTTTACGAGTCAACTTACCATGATTTTTTGCCTTCCACCCGTATTTGGGGTCCAGTTCTTTCCACCAGCGGGTCTCAAGCGTGGTAATGTCCAGAATCTTCTGAACCCACTGGTCCAAGCCTTTCTCCTTCATATCATGGCACAACCGCTGTAGATAGGCCACCGTTCTCCATATAGAAAGGCCCACATATGCCAAGAAAACCTAGTATTTGTGGCACAACTTTAAAACCACGGGGTCAATTCCCCCGCTCAAAGAAAATGTACCTAGAGCAAATGGGTACGTATAAACGTACGTGAAGCCCTTCTTAGAGAAGATTACTCGCTCCACTAGTTCAGGAGCAATGATGTTTAGATCATAGCAATCACAATTTCACGCAGGAATACTGGAAGAGCGGATGGAAGAAGGGTATATGCCAACAGCCCAAGTGCAAGAACTCGAAGAAGAAAACTTCTCTTCGAAGTCCTAGGTTGTGATGAGTCTTTTGGGAATGATGGTGCTCACTGTAAGTGGTCAGCATCAGTGGTGATTTCTTTGTCTTTGTTTTCCTGCCGACCCCTACCGAAGAGAAAACCTGAGTTATTGGAAGAAGAATCCATGATCAGCAGAAGGTGATAGGAGTTGTTTGAAGAAGAGGATTGAAGAAGAGTGAAAGCAGGAAAGAGTTGAATGCAAAGAAGTTGAGAGAGTTTGTAGAATTGTGAAGTGTAAAAGAAGAAGAATGAGGTGTATGAGTAAAAGAATAGGCATCTAAAATCGTGTCCATGATTACCTCGAGAACCGGCAAAAATATTGCTAAATCGGGGAGTAACACGTGTTTGGGGTATCAAATACGGTAAGACGTGCGTCTAATCAAGCGTTAAAAAATTTTCAGAAGGGTTCAGAAAATTTTTCACCAAGAAAGGAATCTTTGTCACACCTCCTTTTTGCGCGCCCGGCCCCGAAGGGTTAAATGCGCGAGGGGAGTTTTTTCAATTTAAGTGACAATATTCGAAATGAGATTATTTAATTCAGAGTCGCCACTTGGGAAAGGTTTGGCTTTTGGTGTCCCAAGTCACCGGTTTATCTTGGATCCCAAATCGAGGAAATTTTCGACTTTTCCAAATGAAGTCTGCGAACCAGAAATTCTAAGTAAGGAATTCTGTTGACCCGAGGGAAGGTGTTAGGCACCCTCGAATCCCGTGGTTCTAGCACGGTCGCTTAAATTGTTATAATAGCTAAATATCTGATTTTAATACATGTTGTGACTTATGTGCTTTTATTAAGTTAAGACCGCTTTTATTATTATCATTTATTTTTATAGAATTGCAACGTCGTGAAAATGTATTTCGAACTACGTCACAATCAATGCACCCGTAATTGTTAAACACACTTCGACTCCGTTGAGATTTGGATTCGGGTCACATCAATGCGCACCCAAGTTTAAGAATGTAATTTAATCGAGCCGCGCCTAAAGAGTTTAACGCATTATTATTTTTGGAGAAGGCCATGAAATTCGCTAAACAGCCTATCCTGAATTCTAGATATTTATTATGGTTAATCATTGAGGGCTCCGCAATTTGCATTTTTTATTTAACGAGGCTCGTCTCATTATTTTAGAAGAGGATATCCTAAAGTGACTACATTTCTATTATGTTTATTTCCAGAAATAGAAGCAAAGAAAGTGTATGCTAATTGAAGTATATGCTTTGGCCTAAACCGGATTCTTATTAATTATCTAACTAATCATTTACGAAGTGAAGAAGCGTTATACCTTATGGAACGTGCTTTTAATTAAGTAGAAGAATTATACACGAGATTGATGAAACTCTACACTTAGCCCCAAATACTCCTTGAGTTAAACTTTGAATTTATTTTAACAGAATTAGAAAAGTTACTCATTAGGTGGTAACTACTAATGATATTCAGAACTCAACCTAAAACTGCCTACCGAAACTGAAGCTCCTAAACTTAAGATTGTGTTGTATTCGGCAGGATTTTTTCAAGCAACCATTCACCCTACACACTCAAAACATAACTGGAAGAAGAGTTTGAATTAACAATTCTACCAAATGATAGCACGTTCCATAAATTATATGACTACATCACGTGTACTGCCAACAAGCCATATCGCAGTTTTAGACCAGAATATTTTCAATTAAGTACAAACTTACTAATGTGTTTTCTATTGGGCTACAAATAAAAGAATTTATACAACTTTAACAATATTCGCAAAGCTGTAAGTAAGGCAACAGATGATTAAAATTCTTCAGATCTTTCAATTCATGCCTTTCATGGTTACATCAGTATGAAATGTGTACCTGGATGTTGAATACAACAGAAGAAGAGGAAGAAGATAGAGAAAATCAGCAGCAGCAGGAACAAAGTAACAGTAGCAAACAAAGCAACACAGCAGAACAGGCTCGAGTGCAAGAATGCAACTATAGCTGATAGAGAAAGTAGCCAAATGACAGCAGCACACAGTGGAGTAGAATCAGAACTCCAGGCAGACCAAAACCAGTAGTAAACCAATGAAAACACTCGACTGGTAGACTCAATTGGAACTTCAAAGAATCAGAATTTATTGAACAGGTTGAACAAATGAAACCCAAACAACAATAGGAAGAAACAGTTTCTGATTGTTGACTGTATGTTTTCTATCCCTGAACCTCTCTCTCTATCTGTGTTTTAAAATCAGTTCTATCCTCTTTCAACCCTCTCTGCCTCTTCTCCCCTATCTCTTTTCTTAACAATTCCCTCTGTCTCTATGTATATCCTTATCTCTCAATGTGCCTCCCTTTTATAAGCCTAAACCTCAGCCCTTTAACAGCCTGTTAGACCAAAAGAAACACCCTCCCATGTGCTGCCCCTTTTCAGTTTCCACTTAGCTAATTAAGTATTAACCCCCATCACATTTCCTTGGCAGGCTTCACTTTTAGTAAGGTTTATTATTTCTGAAACTAAAGCAAAGTATGGGCAGCAGAATATATCTGACAGCATATGCTGTCAAACCATTTTTAAATTAAAAGCCCTTTATGCAGGAACCAGGCTGTGCACAAATGCACCTGTGGTGCACAAATGCACATGCTGTGCACAAGTGCACATGCCCTCCAATTCAGAACTTAAACAAAACATTCCTTTTACATTTCTGATTCAAATTAACAACTATAAGTAAACAAACTCAGTTCCTAATTGATTCAAACAAATGCTTAGCAGAAGTAAGTCGATTTGTTATTGTTCGGACAACTGAAACTAATTGACGACATATGTCGACTCGACTATATTAATCATAACATGTACAATCGTAGCCAAAAATCAGACATTTAACAGTATCGACACATGATTTGAATTATACTGACTAAATAAAGTGGTATTCGAGGAATCAATTAGTCAGTTCAGATTTGAAAATCAGCTAATTGCACAACAGTTACATACACATTATCAGAACAAATAGAAAGACTCAATCAAACAACAGAGGTTCAGGAGAAGTGGACAGGGCACAGTTGATAAAATTCAGGGACACAAACAAAACATGAACAGACCTTTACAACAATCAGATGAACCAAAACAAATAAAGAAAAGAAAGAACTCACCTTAAACCTCGAAAAATCAAAATCTTACTTGGATTCGAACAGACCTTTCTTAAGGCTGAACGGACTTTAATCGATGAGAAACACTTCGATTAAGGTCCATTAGACCTTAATCTCTTCGGCTTGTACAGATATGGACCAGTGACGAGGAACCACAAGGTTCCAAAAATCAGATCTGGGATTCATGCTTCCCTGATCAGATTCGGACCAAACCAAGCATGGTTTGGTCACGAGGGGGTCTGGGGAGTGTCTGGTGTGAAACTGGGGTTACACGGTGTAAGTCAAGTTCCGACTCGAATCTTCAAACGAAGATTCGAGAAGGTGGGAAGGGATTCGAGTTACGCGGTTAACAGATCCGTGTTCCGGATGGCAAGGGGGTTCTATGGTGTTAAGGGTGGGGTCACCGGCGTCCGTGCCGCCAGTTTTCATGGTGAAGGATACAGGGGCGGCTAGGGTTTTTGGAGGGGGAATGGGATGAGGACGAAAGTGACGTAAAGCCGGGGTTCGGATAGGGGGGCAGGGTAAGGTTATGAGTTTATATAGTTGGTGGGTAGGTGGATCCTGGCCGTTGGATGAGATGTGATGAAGGGCCAGGATCCTTCGTCTAACAGGGAACGACGTCGTTTCAAGGGTAAAGGGTTGGGGTCGGTCCGGGTGAGACGGGTCGGGTCTGTTAGTGGGTTTGGGGTGAGAGATCTTGGCCGTTAATCAATCTGAGATCAACGGCCCAGATCAGACTGGATCAAAACGGCGTCGTTTGGAACGCCTCCTGAGGTCAGCTGATCTGGACCGGGTTTACATGGGGTTTGGGCTGAATTTGTTTGGGCTTTGAAATTAAAATGAAAATCAGCCCAAACTAATTTTCAAACCCAATTTTGCACTCTCTTTTATTATTATTTTTTTATTTTATAACAAAACCTAAGTAAATCAAATTAAAATTAAATAAACACTTAATACAATTATTTGCACACATATATCAAAATATTAAAAACAGGTAAAATCAAACAAAACAAAAATCACGAACAAAGATGCCTATTTATGATTTTCTATTTTAACAACCGGATTACGGTTCAAATTACGCATGACACATACATTTTTTGTATTTTGTTTTAATAAAATAAAATGGGCAAAAATCGTAAATAATTAACAAAGTGCCATGTAAAAATCCAAAAATTGTACAGCAAGACCAATTGTTATTACTTTTTATTTCTTTTGGAGCGATTGTCGCGCGAAACAAAAATCACGTGCTCACAGCTGCCCCTCTTTGTTCGGAAACACGAAAAGTTTTCGTGCAAAGATAAAGTGAGCGTGTATGAGCGATTTTTGCCTATGGACTACTCCGTGTGAAGCATGTTTTTGAAAGATCTGACCGAATCTTGCTTCAAAGATTTCCTACATATCCTGGGCTAAACAGGAATCAGGTCAATGTAGTTCGGGAAGTTTTGGTAGCTGGGACTACCATGGGATTGCAATGCTTGCTGTTACTGCTGTTGCTGTTGTCACTGCTGCGTCACTGACCGCCTTATTACAACCAAAGGAAAATTGGAACTGAACTAACTACTTATATGCATGTCAACTGCGAGTTACAATATTCCTATCTATGATTCTTCTGCGACTTGATCTTGGGTCTTAGCTGATTGTTCTTGGAGACTTTGATCCGAATCATGATGCTTGCGAGTTGCGGCGACTTGTTCAATCTTTGGGATACTGAGTGAAACGCGACTGGCAGAGTTCAGGACCTTAGTCAAATGTTGGAGCCGATCCGCCTTCCATTTACTCTGATATTCTCGGGACATCTTCTTTTTTGTCTTTTTTCTTCTTTGATTCTGAGTTGAGACTCATCTCGTGGGTCATTTCGAATCGCGTGGCTCGAGGTTAGACCTGCGGGAGAAAACAAACAAACGAACGAAATTTTCTGCCCCAGTTTCACTAGGAAAATTTCGTGAATTATTCGCCAGGAAGTTCATAAAATTGATGAAGGAAGATAAAAATGTTCAGTTCAGGGTTGGAGCCCTAATACCGACTAGCTGGGGAGAAGTTCAGTTTTAGAGTTGAAACTCTAATACTGACCAACTGGGGAAAAGTTCAGCTTAAGGGTTTAAAACCCTAATGCTGATTACAGGAAACAGTTCAGTTTAGGGTTTAAAACCCTAATGCTGGCTGAAGGAAAAATTCAGTTTAGGGTTTAAAACCCTAATGTTGACTAAAGGGAAAAATTCAGTTTAGGGTTTAAAACCCTAATGCTGATTGCATGGAAAAGCTCAGTTTAGGGTTTAAAACCCTAATGCTGGCTGAATGGAAAGAGTTCAGTTTAGGGTTTAAAACCCTAATGCTGATTGCATGGAAAAGCTCAGTTAGGGTTTAAAACCCTAATGCTGGCTGAAAGGAAAAAATTCAGTTCAGGGTTTAAAACCCTAGTGCTGATTGCATGGAAAAGCTCAGTTTAGGGTTTAAAACCCTAATGCTGGCTGAAAGGAAAAAATTCAGTTCAGGGTTTAAAATCCTAATGCTGACTAAAGGAAAAATTCAGTTCAGGGTTTAAAACCCTAATGCTGATTACATGGAAAAGCTCAGTTTAGGGTTTAAAACCCTAATGCTGGCTGAATGGAAAAAAGTTCAGTTTAGGGTTTAAAACCCTAATGCTGACTAAAGGAAAAATTCAGTTTAGGGTTTAAAACCCTAATGCTGACTGCATGGAAAAGCTCAGTTTAGGGTTTAAAACCCTAATGCTGGCTGAATGGAAAAAAGTTCAGTTTAGGGTTTAAAACCCTAATGCTGACTAAAGGGAAAATTCAGTTTAGGGTTTAAAACCCTAATGCTGATTACATGGAAAAGCTCAGTTTAGGGTTTAAAACCCTAATGCTGGCTGAATGGAAAAAAAGTTCAGTTTAGGGTTTAAAACCCTAATGCTGACTAAAAGGAAAATTCAGTTTAGGGTTTAAAACCCTAATGCTGATTACATGGAAAAGCTCAGTTTAGGGTTTAAAACCCTAATGCTGGTTGAATGGAAAAAAGTTCAGTTTAGGGTTTAAAACCCTAATGCTGACTAAAGGGAAAATTCAGTTTAGGGTTTAAAACCCTAATGCTGACTGCAAGGAAAAGCTCAGTTTAGGGTTTAAAACCCTAATGCTGGCTGAATGGAAAAAAGTTCAGTTTAAGGTTTAAAACCCTAATGCTGACTAAAGGAAAAATTCAGTTTAGGGTTTAAAACCCTAATGCTGATTGCATGGAAAAGCTCAGTTTAGGGTTTAAAACCCTAATGCTGGCTGAATGGAAAAAAGTTCAGTTTAGGGTTTAAAACTCTAATGCTGACTAAAGGAAAAATTCAGTTTAGGGTTTAAAACCCTAATGCTGACTAAAGGAAAAATTCAGTTTAGGGTTTAAAACCCTAATGCTGACTGCATGGAAAAGCTCAGTTTAGGGTTTAAAACCCTAATGCTGGCTGAATGGAAAAAAGTTCAGTTTAGGGTTTAAAACCCTAATGCTGACTAAAGGGAAAATTCAGTTTAGGGTTTAAAACCCTAATGCTGACTGCATGGAAAAGCTCAGTTTAGGGTTTAAAACCCTAATGCTGGCTGAATGGAAAAAAGTTCAGTTTAGGGTTTAAAACCCTAATGCTGACTAAAGGAAAAATTCAGTTTAGGGTTTAAAACCCTAATGCTGATTGCATGGAAAAGCTCAGTTTAGGGTTTAAAACCCTAATGCTGGCTGAATGGAAAAAAGTTCAGTTTAGGGTTTAAAACCCTAATGCTGGCTAAAGGAAAAATTCAGTTTAGGGTTTAAAACCCTAATGCTGACTAGCTGGAAGAGCTCAGTTTAGGGTTTAAAACCCTAATACTGGCTAAAGAAAAAAATTCAGTTTAGGGTTTAAAACCCTAATGCTGACTAGTAGGGGGCAAAATTCGAGAACAAACAACTGATCTCTTTTTTTTTTGAATTTTCTTGTTTTAGTAAAAACAAAAAGAGAGTTTCGCGGAAACTTACCTTTCGAGTGAGTTCCTTATTGCCAAGATATTTCTTGTACCCATGTACCTTCTCCTATGGGCGACACCTGCCTCTTGCACGGTTGTCTTGGATTAAACCTGTTTCAACTTTTCAGACAAAGAACATTTGTTAGTTCGGAAATGACGGTCGATTTGGTGACCTTGATCGTTCCCGGTTGCTTTGTTGCGTCTTCATTTATGTTGCGAAGTCTCGCCACTGATTTGATTCATATGTCGAAAACCTTTAGACCGCTCAAGCTTGCATTTCCAGGTTCTGTGATGATTTGCCTCGTAAGGCCCCCTTTTTTTCTCTTTTTTTTTTGTGTGTCCCGTTTTGCTTGGAGGTTCTCAACGGGGATTTTATTGGGGGTATTCTGTACAAAAGAAAATCCTATGGGGGAATATTTACAAAGTGTATTCTTTGTGTGGATCTTTGTACAATGGGGCATGCTGTGAATTTGTTTCAAAGCGGGCTTTCTAGGATTTGTTGGGGTAAGCTTGTTGGGGAATTTTTACAAAGGGACTTGCTGGGGATGTGCTGGGGAAATTCCAACGGGGATTTTCTTTTTCTTTTTTTTTTTTTATATCGGGGAGACTCTGTGGGGATTGTACAGGGAGAGATTCTGTGGGGATTCGTCCGAAGGCAGACTTGCTGGGGGAAATTTCTCTTTTTTCTCTTTACTTTGAACGCCATCAAACATCATGATTTATCAAGTTTGGACATATGTATCGATGAAACGAGGTGTTTTCCTTCATGAAACGGAATTCCGTGAAAACAAACCTGCCACCTGCCCTTTCCGGTGTATCCTGAACTTGGGGTTAAAACATAAAAGGATTCGAAGAGAAACAAAGAAAGGAGAAAACAATTTCAGGAAGGGAATGCCCCTTTTGGGACGAGAAAGACTTATCTGGGGAAGATAACGCTGGCTTTAAATGACATGACATGCTCTTTGGCCTGGACGCCCGACCTTCCATGAACTTGCGTTTCCCTGAACCAGAACGAATCTGTGATTCCAAACCGGTGAAACTTTGCCGAGACCTCTTTGGGGTGGAGTCATTCTTTTCGGCCAATAGCGCCTTTTGCGGGTTTTCGCTGGCTGACCTCTCTCATTTCTCTTCCTGTCATCGCTTGATAGCACTCTTTGTGAGTTTTTACTAAACAAGCTCTCTCATTTTTATTTCTCTGCTCCCGTCGCCTCGTGGTGCCCGAAGGTTTTCACCGACGAGACTATCTCATTTTATCTCTCTCAATTCAAGCGTGTGCCGGTCTCCATTTGTGACGCTTATTGGTTCCCCACTATCTTTGATAATTGATTTGAAGGCTTGCGCTTGGTAAAGAGAGGTAGATGATACTAACTTTTCAAACTGCTCGACGTGCCCCGGTTTCAATTTCAGGGTGAATGGGATTTTATTGTTGGTGTGACTGAACCTCAGGGAGAGGCTGCCTACGTATCCTTTCGGAATCAAGTCAAACGTAGTTCAGGCCTCAATCAATGTTTTTGTTTTGTTTTGTTTTTTTTTTTTTTTGTAGGCGGCTCAAAGGTTTGTAGAGAGAATTGGGTAGTGTTTGGGGAGTAGTGGGGAATAAAACCTTCGTCATTTCAAATGCGTCAAGACTACTGGAGTATAATTCAAACGTAGTATCTCTTGACTGCATCCGCATTTACTGCTGTGTCGGGGTCATTTCCTTCGATATCACCTAAATACAATGCTCCTCTCGGCAATATCTTCCTTATGATGTATGGGCCTTTCCAATTTGGAGCAAACTTCCCTTTTGCTTCCTCATGATGCGGCAGAATACGCCTCAGTACCAGCTGACCTATTTCGAAATTCCTGGGTCGGACCTTTTTGTTTTAAGCATGGGCCATCCTTCGTTGGTACAACTGTCCGTGACAAACCGCGGCCATTCGCTTTTCATCAATCAAAGTCAATTGCTCTAACCGAGTCTTGACCCACTCGCTGTCTTCGATTTCTGCTTCGACAATGGTTCGAAGCGAAGGAATTTCTACCTCTACCGGTATTACAGCCTCGGTCCCATAAACCAAAATATAAGGAGTCGCTCCTACTGATGTGCATACCGTAGTGCGATATCCCAACAATGCAAAAGGTAACTGCTCATGCCACTGTCGGGAACTTTGGATCGTTTTCCTCAAAATCTTCTTGATGTTTTTGTTTGCCGCTTCCACAGCACCATTGGCTTTCGGCCGATAAGGAGTAGAATTCCTATGCGTTATCTTGAACTGCTCGCATACATCTCCCATCAAGTGACTGTTCAAGTTTGCTGCATTATCTGTAATGATATCGCAGGAATACCGAAACGACAGATAAGATTTGAGTGTACAAAATCCACTACAGCTTTTTTAGTGACGGACTTGAGAGTGACAGCTTCTACCCATTTTGTGAAGTAATCGATGGCAACCAGTATAAACATGTGTCCATTTGAAGCCTTCGGTTCAATTGGTCCAATGACGTCCATGCCCCAGGCGACAAATGGCCAAGGCGCAGACATGGGATGCAGTTCCGTGGGAGGTGCATGAATCAAATCACCGTGCACCTGACACTGATGACACTTCCGAACGAAGCTAAAGCAATACTTTTCCATGGTCATCCAGTAATAACCCGCTCGAAGGATTTTCTTTGCTAAGACATACCCGTTCATGTGAGGTCCGCACACACCTGCGTGTACTTCGTGCATGATCTTTCTTGCCTCCTCGATATCGACACATCTTAGAAGATTGAGGTCCGGGGTCCTCTTATACAACAATTCACCGCTTAGAAAGAAACCACTTGCATGTCGCCTAATGATCCTCTTTTGATCTCCAGTAGCGTGCTCGGGGTATTCTTGTGTCTTTAGGAACCTCTTGATGTCATGGTACCACGGCTGCGTATTTGATCCTTCCTCGATTATATTGCAGTAACCGTGTCTTTCCTTGATTTGGATTTCCAAAGGATCGACGTGGGCGTTGCCCGGGTAGGGTAGCATTGAAGCCAAAGTAGCAAGCGCATCTGCCAGTTCATTGTGACACCTCGGGATATACCTGAACTCTATTGAGGTAAAGCGCTTGCTGAGGTCCTCCACATGCTGTCGGTAAGGGATAAGTTTGACATCCCAAGTTTCCCATTCGCCTTGAGCTTGCCGGATAATCAGGTCAGAATCTCCCATAATCAGTAAGTCTTCGACATCCTGATCGATTGCCATATGCATGCCCATGATGCAGGCTTCATACTCAGCTGTATTATTTGTGCAAAAGAAACGAAGTCTAGCTGTGGCGGGATAATGCTGACCAGAAGGCGAGATCAAAATTGCCCTGATCCCTACACCCTTGGCGTTCACGGCTCCATCAAAGAACATCTTCCAAACATGAGCTTCCTCCGAGACCACTTCTACGGTGTTTACTTCTTCATCTGGAAAGTAGGTATCCAATGGCTGGTATTCCTCATCGACCGGATTTTCGGCCAAATGATCTGCTAACGCCTGGGCTTTCATTGCCGTGCGAGTGACATAGACTATGTCGAATTCCGTAAGCAAGATTTGCCATTTAGCCAGTCTCCCAATAGGCATTGGTTTCTGAAATATATACTTCAAAGGATCCAACCTGCTTATGAGGAGCGTAGTGTGGGCTTGGAGATAATGTCTCAACTTTTGAGTAACCCATGTGAGAGCGCAGCATGTCCTTTCCAGCAGAGTTTATTTGGCCTCGTAGCCGGTGAATTTCTTGCTCAAGTAGTAGATTGCTTGCTCTTTCTTTCCGGTTACGTCGTGTTGCCCGAGGACGCAACCGAAAGAGTTCTCCAAGACTGTCAGATACAAGAAAAGTGGCCTTCCCGATTCTGGAGGGACCAAGACTGGGGGATTCGAAAGGTATTCTTTGACTTTATCAAAGGCTTCTTGACACTCAGTTGTCCATTTAATCGCCGCATCTTTCCTTAACAGCTTGAATATGGGCTCACACGTGCTTGTCAGCTGGGCAATAAACCGACTGATGTAGTTCAACCTGCCCAAAAGACTCATCACGTCTTTCTTTGTTCTTGGGGGAGGCAGATCTCTGATGGATTTTATCTTAGTTGGATCTAGCTCGATACCTCTCCTGCTTACGATGAAGCCCAAAAGTTTGCCCGACGGAACTCCGAAAGCACATTTGGCTGGGTTTAGCTTCAAGTCATACTTCCTTAGTCTCTCGAAGAATTTCCTCAAGTCTTGGATGTGATTATCCTGCGTCCTGGACTTGACTATCACGTCATCCACGTACACCTCTATTTCCTGATTCATCATGTCATGAAAAATGGCAGTCATGGCCCTCATGTAAGTAGCCCCCGCATTCTTCAAACCGAATGGCATAACCCGATAACAGTAGGTGCCCCAAGGCGTGGTGAAGGTAGTTTTCTCGGCATCCTCTTCATCCATCAGTACCTGATGATACCCAGCGTAACAATCTACGAAAGACTGTATATTGTGTTTGGCGCAATTATCAACGAGGATGTGGATGTTGGGTAGTGGGAAATTATCTTTAGGACTTGCTCTATTCAGATCTCGGTAATCTACACATACCCGAGTTTTCCCGTCCTTTTTTGGTACTGGAACCACATTCGCCAACCATGTTGTATATTGGACTACCCGAATCACTCCCGTTTTCAGTTGTTTGGTGTTCTCTTCCTTGATCTTGTCACTGACCTCAGTTTTGAACTTTCGTTGCTTTTGTTGAACTGGAGGACAGTCAGGATGAATCGACAATTTATGAACCACTAGATCAACCCCTAAACCCGGCATGTCATCATATGACCAAGCAAACACGTCTTTAAATTCAAAAAGAAGTTGAATTATCGCCTCTCGCATTTTCTTTCCGTGTGAATGCTTATTTTGGTTTCCCGGATTTCTTCAGGAGTTCCTAAATTAACCGGTTCGGTGTCATTCAGATTTGGCTTAGGTTTATTCTCAAAATATTTCAACTCTCGGTTTATTTCCCTAAAAGCCTCTTCCGCATCATACTCTGATTCTGGGTTCATTAATTCGCAGTTAAATAGCTCATTGTGATCTGGGCGTGAAGTCCGCAAGCATGTCATATTTAAAGCCGCATTATTATAACTGAAAAGAAAGATAAAAGGAAAAATAACAAAAATCAGAACGAAAGAAAGAATGGGAAAGCAATGATGATTTTTTTTTCTTTGGAAAGTTGGAGGACAACAACGTTTACAACTCAGGAATACAAAACAACAATGGAAAGGAAGAAAACGTTCAAGTTATGTCCTGGAGATAACTTGTGACACAGGAAAGGTGGCAGGACAGGTCTACCCGGACTTCCGTCTAGTCGGGAATGGCGTGGCCTCCCAGTTTTGGAGTTTGGCGTTCGGCCCCATGTACAGCATTGCAGCAGTGCTTGTGCCTTCACCTGGTTGAATCATGTGGACCTCGTAGAGCATTTCCCTCATCGCCCCACATATCTCCTCGATTTCCTCAGCTGTGAAGACCTCATCATCTTCTTCTTCAACGTACCTTGGCCTGATGAAAGTTGCATATAAATCCGGCAGTGGTTGAGGTAACTTCCAAACCTCATTTTTCCTTTTCTTTGCCCACTCTTCATCTGCTGGAGTAGGTTTGAAACCTAGTCCAAAAGGTTTCTTGGTGACTGGCAAAGTAATGGGTTCTGTTATTCCCTGAAGAGTTCGTCCAAGCTCCTTCCCTGGCCTAAATCCATGCCGGATCATCTCTTTGGCCACCATAACCGAGGCGTTAGACAAGAAAGGCTGGG
Organism: Nicotiana tabacum; assembly: GCF_000715075.1. NCBI lineage: Eukaryota > Viridiplantae > Streptophyta > Magnoliopsida > Solanales > Solanaceae > Nicotiana > Nicotiana tabacum. Next base: position 182,631,012 of record NC_134101.1, read on the forward strand.
GGCAGGGTATTCCCTCTTCGTGCTGCTCTGCCAGTACAATCTCAAAAGCTTGATAGACCATATGTTCGCTCCCTTCTCTCGGTTCCAGATATGGGGTGGATGGGTCCCGATAAATAGCATGCTCATCTTCCCCATGGACCACGATCTCTCTGTCTTCGTACTCGAACTTCACCATCTGGTGAAGAGTGGAAGGCACGGCTCCTACCGCATGGATCCAAGGTCTGCCAAGGAGAAAATTGTAGGATGTATCCATGTCGAGCACCTGGAAGGTTACTTGAAATTCGACTGGTCCTATGACCAACAACAGGTCTATTTCTCCCATGGTATCTCTCTTGATGCCGTCGAAAGCTCTTATGCAGACGTTGTTGGGTCGGATTCTTCCGGTCCCAATTTCCATTCCTTGCAGCATGGAGAGCGGGCAAATGTCAACACCCGAACCCCCATCCAACATTACCCGCTTGATATAATAGTCTTCGCATTTAACTGTTAGATGCAAAGGCTTGTTGTGTGTCGCTCCTTCCGGGGGTAAATCATTCTTACTGAAAGAGATTTGGTTGACGGCGAAGAATCTTTCTGTCATCCGCTCTAGTTGTTCAACCGAGGTTTCAACTGGCACATATGCTTCATTCAGGGTCTTCAGTAAGATCTTTTGATGCTCGGCCGACCTCATCAATAATGATAGCATGGACACTTGCTCGGGGTACTTGCGCAGTTGACCTATCACTTCGTAATCCGGCATTTTCATTTGTTGGAAGAACACTTCCGCTTCTTCTACACTTACGGGCTTCTTTGGCGGGAAGCGCCTTTGTGTGGCGTTGTTCAGTTCTTGGGTATTTGAATACCTTCCAATGAAAGTATTTTCTGGAAGTTCTCCCATGACCTCTTTACCTTTGTACATTACCAAAGTCTTTTGATAATTCCACGGCACTGTGGACGGGTTGGTCATTGGCTTTTGTGGCGCGCGTCCGATAACCACTGGCTCATTCAGCCGAGGTGGTTGAATAGTCCCCCGGACCACATAGGCCCCTTTTGTCACGTACATAGGTTTTGTCTTTTTGATTCCGAAATTCTGCGTCTTCTCAGCTCGACCTCTTGGTATGTAAAGAACTCCATCCCCTGCCGGTACCACTTTCTTCTCCACCTTCTTTTCAAGTTCTTTCTTTATAGCCTTGGCCTCCTCCCCCTTTCCTGGTTTCTGGTCTGTTTCGGGCCTCTTCCCCGTGTCGACAATGACAATTATGGCTTTCAAAGCAGGGTCAAATTCTTTATCTTCGCAAATCATTCCAATCAGCGGCCCATTATTGTGAGCAGGCAATGGATTGTTAGTCACATTTGGGATCTCTTAGTCCCTTAGCACTATTTTCCCTTGCTCTATCAAATTCTCGACCACTCTTTTCAACGACCAGCAATCATTTGTATCATGTCTCTCGGCCCCTGAATGATAGGCGCATCTGACTCCAGCTTTGTAAGAAGGTGACGTCGGGTTTTGCCTTGTTTGAGGGATTGGTTGCAAGAAACCCAATTGGACTAGCTTAGGGAATAAAGTAGAGTATTGATCACCGATGGGCGTGAAAGTCCGCCGTCGAGGTGGCTCCTGAGGGCGAAAGTTATTCTGCGGGGGTTGTGGGTTATAGTGGTTGCGGTAAGGAGGCTGATTTCTGAGAGGTGGAGCTGGGCCTCGGTAGGCTTGTTGTGGTGGATGGGCATAAGGTTGGGCATTCATGACCATATAAGGCTGATGAGCATATGCCAAATTGGAGTGGGGGAAATAGTGTTGTGGGGTTCTTTCCGGGAAACGGGGCCTGGGATGACGATACTCCCTTACTTCCGAGGCTGCCATAGTTGTTTCTTCTTTCTTCTTCCCTCTGGTCATTCCTCCGGACCTGCTTTGGACGGCCTGGGAGGTTGCCCTTATGGCTGCTTAACTCAGAATCCTACCTGTTTTCAGACCATTTTCTACCATCTCTCCAATCTTGATCGCTTCCGCGAATGGCTTACCCATGGCTGACATCATGTTTTGGAAATAGTCAGACTCTTGAGCCTGGAGAAAAGTAGTGACCATTTCCACTTCATCCATGGGAGGCTTTACTCTTGACGCCTGTTCACGCCACTTAATAGCATATTCTCTGAAGCTTTCTGAAGGTTTCTTCTTCAAATTCGATAGCGAATTTCGGTCTGGCACAATGTCGATGTTATACTGGAATTGTTTTACGAAATATCTGGCGAGATCATCCCATATATGCCATAGGGACATTTCCTGGTCCATATACCATTCCGAGGCTATCCCTACTAGACTTTCCCCAAAATATGCCATTAGCAGTTCTTCTTTTCCGCCGGCTCCCGCAATTGGTTGCAGTATTTCTTAAGATGTGCAATGGGGTCACCGTGCCCATTGTATTTCTCGAACTTCGGGGTCTTGAAACCTGCTGGCAGGTGCACGTGAGGGAACATGCACAGGTCGGCGTAAGAGACGCTCTTCTGTCCGCTCAATCCTTGCATATTCTTCAAACTTTGTTCAAGGCTTCTCATTCTCTTGGCAATCTCATTTTGTTCTGCAATTCTGGGGTTCTGATCCTGCCCGGGTGCAAGTTCGCACTGAGGCGGTAGAGGATTAGTGCTGGTAGCAAACCTAATTGGTTCTATTGAGAACGATGGTGCTTGGAATGTAAAAGAGGATGAGTCAAAGCTTGATTTGTACGTGGCTGGCTGTGCCGTGATCGGGCAAGGCGATGCAGTAAAGATGTTCATGCTTGCATCAGTGGCCGACATTCGGGGATGAGGCTCAGAAGGCGATCCAGCAGAGAAGGCTGAGGTGGCTGGGTACCCGAATGGGGTAGTAGGATAATTTATGGAAACATTAGAAGTCCCACTTGACCTGGAGAATAATTCAGGGAATCCGGGGACAACACTTGGCGGCTCTTTCCCATTATTCCAGTCGTCCAGCATTTCCAGCATGCGGAGCCGTAGGATTCTATTTTCCTCCGCAGTTGTGGATTCAGGTGTGAGGACGGCTGAGATCGAGCTTTCCTCGGAAACAGGGATTATTTGCAATGGAATTTCTGAAGACATTTCCACACTTCCTTTTGACCTGGTGAAGTAAGTGTGAGTACTGCTTCTGGTCCTAACAACAGGTAGTTGAACACTTCTCCTTGACCTCGTGAAGTATGAGTGCGAGGCCAGACTTTCACCAAACCAACCGTCTTTCCAAAAACCCTGGAATACTCATCGACAAACGCACGGTTAATTTGCAGCAAATAACAGATAGTTAATCTCACGTTGGGCATGATGCACCTATACAGTTAAGTGGATTACTATATGTTTGCTACGAGAGCATGCATCATTCCGGCATTTTTCCTCTTATTAGTTTTTCCCTTTTTTTTCTTTTTTTTTTTTTTTTTCTTTTTCTTTTATTTTTTTCTTTTATTTTGCAGTAAAAGAAATGCGACCGGATCCGATGAGGATTGCCTACGTATCACGATGCCTACGTGAATCAGATCATTACGTAGTTCGAAAAACACAAATGAGTGTAAAAGAAGCAACCTCTTTATTGTTGAAATGGTCTATTACAAACTACATTTTGCAAAAGAAAGAGCAAACCTTGAAAATAAACCTAGACTCAAAATAGACTAAAAATCACCCTGATGGAAAAACAGGCAGAAGATGCTAAGATACAGGCTTGACTTATGAGTGCATTATGGTTTTGAAAATTGGTGTCCGCGGGGCATCGTTCGGCCTCGCCGCGGTCCTAGGCGTGAGATCCCTCTCAAGTTGCTCCAGCTCGTGCATAGTCTGCTTGACATGACCCATTATTGCCGAGAGGATGGTAACGCTGGACATGTTCTCACATCGTAGACATCGTCTGGTGATGGCATGGGCAATGGCCTTGATCCTATCTCTGGCTTGCTTCTTCTCTACGAGTAGGCGTTTTATCTGATCGCTGCATATCTTGAAGACTTGAGCATCCTGTATATGCTGATGCTTCAGTCGCCGTACTTCCAACTTCATCTGGGCTATTGAGTCGTACCAGTATCTGCTCTCAATTTGGAAATCCTTGGCCTGATTAACTGCTTTGATCTCAAGTGTAGCCATCTCTCTCTTTATTTTAGCAACAGTTTTCTCGCGGTCGCCTTCCAATTGATTCAGGTATCGACGATGCTTATCTGTTCTTGTATCCCACTGTGTCCTGAGCTCCGCTATGACATTTTCAGATTTCTCCAAACCATCTTGCCATTCCCTGATTTCACTTTTTAACTTTTTTATCAGCTGCTCGTCTGATCGACGCCTTGGCTGTTTATCTGCATCCAACCTTATCTGTTTGATCTGGGCTCTGAGCATTTCGTTTTCCTGAATTAACCTGTTCCGCTCTCCCAGATTGGTAGCAGCTTGCACATTGTGCTCATATTTCAAGCCTTCTACTTGTTGCTTTAACCTGCTGATTTCGGCGCAATAGCCTCTTTCCTTTGCTAACCAATCCCACTGCCTTTGCGATGATTCGGTAAAATTCCGGATGTGGGGTCTCTTAGCCGGCCTTTCATGCTCAAATTCCCTTCTATACCATGCAAGGTAACCTGGCGCTGTCTCTCCTTTGGCTCGATCCCGCACGCAAGTGTCTGATTTCAAATATTGACACTCACTCCAGATTTGGCGAATCTTTGCTTCTGGGAATTGTCCGTTAGGACTTATCTCAACTGCTTGAGTGCTAAGATCTTCCTCATGAGGTACTGTCTGGCATCTTCCGAACTGTCTCAAAACTCGGCAGGGTGCGTAAGGTTGAATGCTCTTAAGCCCCATTAGTAAGAAATGAGTTTTAGCTGCAGACATATATAGGATCTCATCAACAGGCAACCATCCCAACGTCCATTGTATTTGGCTGGCAGTAAGAGCTTGAAAGAACGAGGTCCATGCCAGGACTCCTTTGGGCAAACTGATCTCTTTGGTTCTCGTGTAAGATTCTTCTATGCAGGTCTTTTCCGGGGAACCATGGCTCAAAATCTCGGAATGATGGCAGAGGTGCTCGGCCATCCATATCTGTAGGAGCAAGTTACAACCTTCGAAGAAACTTCCCCCAGCTTTACAAGCTGTAAGAGCTCGAAAGATGTCAGATACCACCATAGGCGCGAGAGTACTGTCACTTTGCGTGAGTAAAGTGCTGACGACCCCGGATACCTTCAAATCAATGTTTCCGTCTTTCCTTGGAAATACCAGAAGGCCCAGGAACATCATCATGAACGCTACCCGTCTGTGCTTGTCCCACTTCTGACGAACTCCTTTGCTGCACAGTTTGTTGATCGGATTATTGAATCCCCCCTCATGACCGTACCTATCATATATGAAGCATGGAGTACAAAATCCGGCTGCCAGATCCGGGTTGTGGACTGTTCTAGGTATCTTCAATGAATCTAGGAACCGATGTACCGTGACGACTCTTGGGGCGACCAAGTATTTTTCCCTCAAGGGAAGTTCAGTATTCCCGATGTATCCGGCCATTTCTTCCAAAGTCGGGGTGAGTTCAAAATCAGAGAAATGGAAAACATTGTGCGCCGGGTCCCAATAGGTAACCAAAGCTCTTATGATATCTCCCCGAGGCTGGATTTCCAACAAACCCACAAGACCTTTCAGATATTTCTTAACCTCATTTTGTCCTTCAACACCTAGATCATTCCACCATAGCCGTAACTTGACAGGGATTTTGGTCATTATTGAAAAATGTTCATTTTGCATCGTGCTCATCCTGCACATTTATTAAGGTGATTTTTAACAAAAATGACTTGACTCAAAAATATTTTACAGAGGGGATCAAGTTTTGAACACGGCCTTTAAACACTTCGGGGACGAAGATTTTAAGGCTGTGTGGGTCAACTGGACAAAAATGCTAAACAAGACCCAAAGGTGGCTGTTTATGCAAAGTCAGCCTTCCGGCGTCCCTTTTCGGAATCATTCGGCTATTTATGACAAAACAGCATCACCTGACTTATTTATGACTCTTTAAAAATCTGACACATCATTTTTTTTTATTTATTTATTGATTTTGGCTATTTTAGCAAAATGGGGTTGAACCTGACGAGGGTTGCCTACGTATCTCACATCCGGTGAGAATCAAACCGGCGTAGTTCGGGCTATCGTGAATAGAGAAAATCAAATAAACCTAGAAAACAAAAATATATATTTTTATACTATTTTTGGAAAGAGATAAAGACTAAAGAAAATATTTATTATTATTTTTTTTTTAGGAAATATTTGGACTATTAGTCTGAATTTATAAAAGGGGTACTACGAAAGAGACAACATTTTTTTTTGAATTATGAATTTCCGTTTTTTTTTTACTTTTAAATAAATACCTTCTCTTTTTTTTTGATTTTGGAAGTGATAAAAAAAGAAAAATTTTTTACATTTTTTTTAATAACTCAAACTAAGAAGACAAATTTTGTTTTTATTCTCTTTTTTTAGGAAAATTCCGGCGAGGTTTTGACACTACTTGGACATTGGTTTTATTTTTCCAAAATAAGTAATTATCTCCTTACGCTGCTATTTTTCTTTTTTAGAAACCGGTCGGCATGCAGAACCGAAGCAAATAAATGCGCAACACAGATAGGAATGCAGCATGATGATCTTTTCATTTCAGGTTGCTAGTCCTAGACGGACCCAACCCCTGTATTGAGTCCCCTAAGTCAAATGCAACATGATGCAAATAAGCGTTCCTACTAGGGATCCGACATGAAGTCAAGTTATTCTAGGTTCGTAACCTGGGTATTTGTTCTAGACTGTGTACCCGAGCGGACAACTCGAGTCGAGGAGGGGGCTACGTACCAGGGACCCGCGAGATCGTCCGGCTTTGTAACTTGTCCGACCTCTTTCTTATTTCAGGTATTGACACTAACAGAATAGGGAGTCTCGACCAGCGAGCTTCTCCCCGGAGGTAAGAAGAGAAGGGTTTCGGCACAGTTTATATACAGTTCAGATAATATCAAAACGGTAAAAGACAACATTTAGCACGTTATGCAAAAACATGTAATAAAGATCAGATAATAAAGCCAAATATAACAATTATTCTAAGCTCGAATTCTTGAACCCTGAACCAGTGGTTCTGGGTTTCATCCCCAGCAGAGTCGCCAGAGCTGTCACACCTCCTTTTTGCGCGCCCGGCCCCGAAGGGTTAAATGCGCGAGGGGAGTTTTTCCAATTTAAGTGACAATATTCGAAATGGGATTATTTAATTCAGAGTCGCCACTTGGGAAAGGTTTGGCTTTTGGTGTCCCAAGTCACCGGTTTATCTTGGATCCCAAATCGAGGACATTTTCGACTTTTCCAAATGAAGTCTGCGAACCAGAAATTCTAAGTAAGGAATTTTGTTGACCCGAGGGAAGGTGTTAGGCACCCTCGAATCCCGTGGTTCTAGCACGGTCGCTTAAATTGTTATAATGGCTAAATATCTGATTTTAATACATGTTGTGACTTATGTGCTTTTATTAAGTTAAGACCGCATTTATTATTATCATTTATTTTTATAGAATTGCAATGTCGTGAAAATGTATTTCGAACTACGTCACAATCAATGCACCCGTAATTGTTAAACACACTTCGACTCCGTTGAGATTTGGATTCGGGTCACATCAATGCGCACCCAAGTTTAAGAATGTAATTTAATCGAGCCGCACCTAAAGAGTTTAACGCATTATTATTTTTTGGAGAAGGCCATGAAATTCGCTAAACAGCCTATCTTGAATTCTAGATATTTATTATGGTTAATCATTGAGGGCTCCGCAATTTGCATTTTTTATTTAACGAGGCTCGTCTCATTATTTTAGAAGAGGATATCCTAAAGTGACTACATTTCTATTATGTTTATTTCCAGAAATAGAAGCAAAGAAAGTGTATGCTAATTGAAGTATATGCTTTGGCCTAAACCGGATTCTTATTAATTATCTAACTAATCATTTACGAAGTGAAGAAGCGTTATACCTTATGGAACGTGCTTTTAATTGAGTAGAAGAATTATACACGAGATTGATGAAACACTACACTTAGCCCTAAATACTCCTTGAGTTAAACTTTGAATTTATTTTAACAGAATTAGAAAAGTTACTCATTAGGTGGTAACTACTAATGATATTCAGAACTCAACCTAAAACTGCCTACCGAAACTGAAGCTCCTAAACTTAAGATTGTGTTGTATTCGGCAGGATTTTTTCAAGCAACCATTCACCCTACACACTCAAAACATAACTGGAAGAAGAGTTTGAATTAACAATTCTACCAAATGATAGCACGTTCCATAAATTATATGACTACATCACGTGTACTGCCAACAAGCCATATCGCAGTTTTAGACCAGAATATTTTCAATTAAGTACAAACTTACTAATGTGTTTTCTATTGGGCTACAAATAAAAGAATTTATACAACTTTAACAATATTCGCAAAGCTGTAAGTAAGGTAACAGATGATTAAAATTCTTCAGATCTTTCAATTCATGCCTTTCATGGTTACATCAGTATGAAATGTGTACCTAGATGTTGAATACAACAGAAGAAGAGGAAGAAGATAGAGAAAATCAGCAGCAGCAGGAACAAAGTAACAGCAGCAAACAAAGCAACACAGCAGAACAGGCTCGAGTGCAAGAATGCAACTATAGCTGATAGAGAAAGTAGCCAAATGACAGCAGCACACAGTGGAGTAGAATCAGAACTCCAGGCAGACCAAAACCAGTAGTAAACCTATGAAAACACTCGACTGGTAGACTCAATTGGAACTTCAAAGAATCAGAATTTATTGAACAGGTTGAACAAATGAAACCCAAACAACAATAGGAAGAAATAGTTTCTGATTGTTGACTGTATGTTTTCTATCCCTGAACCTCTCTCTCTATCTGTGTTTTAAAATCAGTTCTATCCTCTTTCAACCCTCTCTGCCTCTTCTCCCCTATCTCTTTTCTTAACAATTCCCTCTGTCTCTATGTATATCCTTATCTCTCAATGTGCCTCCCTTTTATAAGCCTAAACCTCAACCCTTTAACAGCCTGTTAGACCAAAAGAAACACCATCCCATGTGCTGCCCCTTTTCAGTTTCCACTTAGCTAATTAAGTATTAACCCCCATCACATTTCCTTGGCAGGCTTCACTTTTAGTAAGGTTTATTATTTCTGAAACTAAAGCAAAGTATGGGCAGCAGAATATATCTGACAGCATATGCTGTCAAACCATTTTTAAATCAAAAGCCCTTTATGCAGGAACCAGGCTGTGCACAAATGCACCTGTGGTGCACAAATGCACATGCTGTGCACAAGTGCACATGCCCTCCAATTCAGAACTTAAACAAAACATTCCTTTTACATTTCTGATTCAAATTAACAACTATAAGTAAACAAACTCAGTTCCTAATTGATTCAAACAAATGCTTAGCAGAAGTAAGTCGATTTGTTATTGTTCGGACAACTGAAACTAATTGACGACATATGTCGACTCGACTATATTAATCATAACATGTACAATCGTAGCCAAAAATCAGACATTTAACAGTATCGACACATGATTTGAATTATACTGACTAAACAAAGCGGTATTCGAGGAATCAATTAGTCAGTTCAAATTTGAAAATCAGCTAATTGTACAACACTTACATACACATTATCAGAACAAATAGAAAGACTCAATCAAACAACAGAGGTTCAGGCGAAGTGGACAGGGCACAGTTGATAAAATTCAGGGACACAAACAAAACATGAACAGACCTTTACAACAATCAGATGAACCAAAACAAATAAAGAAAAGAAAGAACTCACCTTAAACCTCGAAAAATCAAAATCTTACTTGGATTCGAACAGACCTTTCTTAAGGCTGAACGGACTTTAATCGAAGTGTTTCTCAGATGAGAAACACTTCGATTAAGGTCCATTAGACCTTAATCTCTTCGGCTTGAACGGATATGGACCAGTGACGAGGAACCACAAGGTTCCAAAAATCAGATCTGGGATTCATGCTTCCCTGATCAGATTCGGACCAAACCAAGCATGGTTTGGTCACGAGGGGGTCTGGGGAGTGTCTGGTGTGAAACTGGGGTTACACGGTGTAAGTCAAGTTCCGACTCGAATCTTCAAACGAAGATTCGAGAAGGTGGGAAGGGATTCGAGTTACGTGTTTAACAGATCCGTGTTCCGGATGGCAAGAGGGTTCTATGGTGTTAAGGGTAGGGTCACCGGCGTCCTTCCCGCCGGTTTTCATGGTGAAGGATACAGGGGCGGCTAGGGTTTTTGGAGGGGGAATGGGATGAGGACGAAAGTGACCTAAAGCCGGGGTTCGGATAGGGGGGCAGGGTAAGGTTATGAGTTTATATAGTTGGTGGGTAGGTGGATCCTGGCCGTTGGATGAGATGTGATGAAGGGCCAGGATCCTTCGACTAACAGGGAACGGCGTCGTTTCAAGGGTAAAGGGTTGGGGTCGGTCCGGGTGAGACGGGTCGGGTCTGTTAGTGGGTTTGGGGTGAGAGATCTTGGCCGTTGATCAATCTGAGATCAACGGCCTAGATCAGACTGGATCAAAACGGCGTCGTTTGGAACGCCTCCTGAGTTCAGCTGATCTGGACCGGGTTTACATGGGGTTTGGGCTGAATTTGTTTGGGCTTTGAAATTAAAATGAAAATCAGCCCAAACTAATTTTCAAACCCAATTTTGCACTCTCTCTTTTATTATTATTTTTTTATTTTATAACAAAACCTAAGTAAATCAAATTAAAATTAAATAAACACTTAATACAATTATTTGCACACATATATCAAAATATTAAAAATAGGTAAAATCAAACAAAACAAAAATCACGAACAAAGATGCCTATTTATGATTTTCTATTTTAACAACCGGATTACGGTTCAAATTACGCATGACACATACATTTTTTGTATTTTGTTTTAATAAAATAAAATGGGCAAAAATCGTAAATAATTAACAAAGTGCCATGTAAAAATTCAAAAATTGTACAGCAGGACCAATTGTTATTACTTTTTATTTCTTTTGGAGCGATTGTCGCGCGAAACAAAAATTACGTGCTCACAATCTTTATCAACTTCTCGATGACATAAAGATATGCAACCGGAAAGTAGGGGGACTATCTGTATAGGAAAAAATTGGTTCACACTAAATAGTCGAATGATAAAATGTGACATGGAACAGAGACAGACGGAAGACGAAGCGAGTGGAAATTAAGATCGAGGATAATAGATTTGGTTGGCACCGGACAGACCCCGAAGGGAACATTGATTAACGAGGGCGAATGAATACTTGCCACCATATGACATTTAATGAAGAATATTCCTCAGTATTAAATACATGATCTGTTACAGAAAATTTTAGCATTCATAGCCTACCGTTATATATTCATCAAATGGCTCCCATTATTGTTATTTAAGAGGAAATTTATCCTAGGACCTTGTTCCCTAGGTATAGTTATAAATAGGGACTTCAACATCCATTGTAAAAGACATAAAAATTCTGATAAACTTATGCTACACATTATTTCAAGCTAAATAATACTTTATTTTATGTCTAACAATAATCTTGTTACTGTCTTCAGAAGCCTTGCTCCCGGAACCAAGTTGTCTGCTATTTATCTTGAATTCAATGTTATGTCTTATATTTTTATTCAATTTATTTATCATTTTGAGATCAAATTGATTCGCTTGTCTATAAACTACGTCATAAATATAACTGTATCATTTTACGGGTAAACAACACTGCGTTATGAATTATGGCCTCTTGGCCATTGGGCTATCAATGAGAAATACATACTTTCTTTTTAGGAGAATGTAACGTAAGAATAGCGTGCTTTAACCGGTAATTGAAAAATTAGTCAGGGATTCAAATATAATTACAAATATCCTTAATTAAGATCCCAAAAAATGCTAGTACAATATGCTAAATTTCAAAACTCCTACATATAAAAGTTCAGCATATTGTGTTGGAATTTTACGAAAAAATATTGGAATTCTAACAAGATACAGTCTTATAATTCTGATTTCAACTTTCGCTGAAGTTCTAAGAAAGCGAAAAAGATAAATACGTGGGTCTTTACACTCTTTAAGTTGGATATTCTTGTCAAAATATTACCTTTGGGGCGAAAAATAACTAAATTTTAATTAATTTTGAAACTATAACTTATTTTAGATTAGTACATGTTAATCTGGCTAATCACGAAATTCTTCTGGAAAAAAACTGCGTGAATATGTCATTATAAAGTTTTTGATTTAATCCATATTTTCTGTATTGCTTAAATCCTCTTTAGTGTGCATAAATGTAAAGAAAAATAGACCAGTGTTAAAAAAATGACTTTGAATGTAGGTTTTAAAACGGACAAGGGTTAAAAATGCCCTTAAACTATTGAAAAAGGTTTTAAAATAACCTTCATCCATCTATTGGGCTAAAAATATCCCTTCATCCACATTTTTAGTTCACTTATGCCTTTTGACCGTTAGATCAATGCTGAATTAAAAATAATAATTATTTAAATTCTACGTGTCAACTTCTTATTAGTCGAAGTTAAAACATCTAACCTATTAGAAAGACCCACCCATATCTACCCGTTTTTCGGACTAACTCGCTCAAACACTAATCCAACCTGAATAAAAAGTTCAACTAAAAAAAATACGCCCCACTTTCATCTAACTCAAAGTTAGATGGAAGGATGACAACAATAACCCTTATTATTTTCACCATGCTTATCTTAGGTTTGTCCACCTTTATGCCACTAAAAGTTGCAAGAAATAATATAATAGGAGTGACAATTTTCATCAGTTATGCTAGTGCAAACTTCCAACAACTATAAGCAGTAGCATTACATCTGTGTGAAATATCTTTACCTCAACATGTTGGTGAGTAAATATTTTCCTAGGTTTGGTAGTTTCTTAATATTTATTAGAAGTAGCATTACATTAGGGCTAACAAATCCTAACTAATAAACCCTATCACCCACATAAGCTGAAAATTTATTTTCTCCAATTCAGCGCTAATTCTGTTTGTTGCATTGGAATTTATTCAACGACTTTCTCTGCCTCTTGTAGTTTCCCAGATTGGTCAAGAAAGTCCACTAGTGAAGCATAATTTTGATCTCGTGGTTTCCTAATGTGTTTTTTTGCTGCAGTTAACCCGGAGTTAGATGGAAGTGGGACGTCTTTTATTAGTTGAACTTTTTATTCGGGTCGACTTAGTGTTTGGGGCGGGTTAGTCCGAAAAAAAGGTAGATATGAGTGGGTCTTTCTAATAGGTTAGATATTTTAATTTTGACCAATAAGAAGTTGTCTCTTGAAATTTAAATAATTATTATTTTTAATTAAGGCATTGACCTAACGGTTAAAGGGTATAAATGAAACAAAAAAGTGGATGAAGGAATATTTTTAGCCCAATAGGTGAATGAAAGGTATTTTTAAATATTTTTTAATAGTTTATGGACATTTTTAACCCTTTTCTATTTTTAAAATAAATTTTCCAGTCCATGTGGAGAAACGCTTACTAAGATTTATGCGGCTCAAAGTTTATTTAACCTATACACATTTTTTAAAAAGTTTTAACTTGTACCCACTTTTTAAATAACTTCAGTCCCCTTTCTCCTCCTTTTTTTCCTCCTCCTCCTCCTCCTCCTCCTTCTTCTTCTTCTTCTTCTTCTTCTTCTTCTTCTTCTTCTTCTTCTTCTTCTTCTTCTTCTTCTTCTTCTTCTTCTTCTTCTTCTTCGTTAGTTGTTCTCTTTATTCTTAACATCGAGTTATCTTCTTTCGATGTTGCAGGTTCTATTGACCGAATATAAGAGTCTGCCTCCCCTATTTCAGGACACACCTAATGCTATCCAAGAGTTGACGATTGCACGTAATATGCTCCATCCTTTTTTATCTGATTTTATTTTACTTCTTTGCTAAATTGCTTTATGACTGACTTTTGAAACATTGATAGGAAGTACATAAAGTAATATGAAAGTTTATAAGATGGAATTGTGAAACAAATAATTATAGATGAATATAGATGCTTACATATTTTCATGTGTGAGACAAGAGCAAATCAAAAAAACTTCAGCTCTAGAGCTGAAGTTCGCCAGTTACAAAACAAAAACTTCAACTCTAGAGCTAAAGTTCGCTAGTTACAAAAACAAAAACTTCAGCAATTACAAACAAAAACTTCAGCAAATAGAAAACAAAACTTCAGCTACTATGCTTAAGTTCAACAATTACAAACAAAAACTTCAGCACACTTGCTACTTCAGTCTCGTCTACTAGAATGCTGAAATTTTGCGTGATTGCCTTTGCTATTTCAGCCATATATGCTGAAGTTACGCGAAAAAGTGGGTACGTTTGCAATTTTTTTGCAAAGCGAACACAAGTTAAAATGTGATCTAAAAAGCGGGTATAGATACAAATGCCCCAAGTTTATTTTAGCTTCTCCTTCTCCACAAAAACACAGGAAAACACCTTAGCTTAATGGTCTCTGCTGCCGTACCGGTCTTTAAAAGTTGGACCATTTCAGAAAGCTAGGATTAATAGCTAGTATTGTAGTCCAACATTAATGCCCTGGAGTCCAATTAGCAACTTTGGGTACCACGGCTTATTATTTTATTTTTATTGAGCCTACTAAGAAGTTGTTTGGACATAATTCTTCGACTAGAGCACAATACGTGCTAGAATAGTTTGTGTGCATTGCGTGATCCTTCGGCCATGGGCTACTCCTATTCTTGAATAGTTTGGATAATTGATGGAAGTAGACCTGGCATGGATAGGGATTGGCCCTTCTCATATATGAGGCCCGCAAGGTTGGGTTGGGCCAAATCAATGAAAAGGACGCGTGATGACACATTTGGGTATGGACTTAGCGGAATTTCCCTAAAATTTATGGTGTTTAAAAAAGAGAAATTTTCACAAAGCACTAATTTTTGGTAGTAATTAGTCATCTATAGATATCATTTGTTATATTACGGATTATAGATACCTTTTGTGTGGTTATAAGATGTATTTAATATATTTAAGCTATTGTATTCATGAATACAGTAGCAAAAATAGGCGTGAATTAGGGGAGTCCAGCTAATCAGTTGTTGTATTCGACTGTATTCATGGAGTGAAACATGAGATTACAGCTGGACTGATTATTGTATTTAACTGTATTCGACTGTATTCACGGCGTGAAATAGGGAATTACACTGTTTTTAAAACGGAAAGTGAATCAATTAACATAATAGACTCCTAATATAACTCAACAAACTCAATTATAACACACAGATTTTATATTTTCAGTTATAAAAAAGATTCTCAACCGAAAAATATCCCAAAAATATAACAATCTTCAGAGAAATTATATAATACATCTGAATACATAAATTATATTAATTAAAAAAAACGTATGAATACATTCATGGCATATAGCGAGACAATGAATATAATGAAATACATATAATACAGCGGGATACATTGAAATACAATGGAAAAAAAGACAGTAAATACATTGAAATACATGGAATACAATGAGATACATTGAATTACAATAAAAAAAGGACAATGAATATAATGAAATACATGAAAATACATTGAAATATATTAACAGAAAATCAAGTTGCTCAGCCCCAAACTCCGTCGTCTTTGTTCAAGAACAAACCCTAATTTCCGACGAATCTGCCGTTCACCGGAAGCCGATAGTGAAAACACGACCCAATGGAGATTGTGGAGAGTATAAGGATCTGTATAGCAAAGGCTCTTGATAAGGCTACTGCTGATGGACATAATGTGGATAGTGGACTAAAAGCTATTGGGCTTACAAATCAAAAGAGAGATCACTATTGTGTGGAGCAAATCCACAGGGCTACCTCGTTTTTCCGTTTCTTGATTTTGAACCAAATCTGTTTCGAGAGATCACTGTTGCGAGAGATCAATTACCAACTTTTTTTTTCGTTTCTTGATTTTGAACCAAAGCCAACTTCGTTTTCCGATCAGAATCAGTATATGTTTTTTCCCTTTAATGCATACACATTTGTTGAGAGAGAGGAGATAACCATGGAGAAATACTAGCGTTGAGAGAGAGAGAGGGTGGAGAAAAATCTGAAAGAATGAGAGAGAAAAATAATACAAATAGTATTTTATGGCTTAAGAGTAGGAGGTAACCATAAATAGATATTTGGCTATAAAAATCAAAAGGTATCTATAGAATATAATTTTTTAAAAGGGTATTTATTTAAAATAAATAAGGTATCAACCTTTACTATATGAGATAAAAATTCCTTTAAAAAATAACCCTAGACCTGCACAAACTCTTCCGGGCTTTCTCTATCATATTAAATTGTTCATCGAAGTCTACCAAATTATTATACTTTTGGCTTCATTATTTCTCTACCAATCTGGTAGAGGTGATATTACTATTATCTTACCTATCTGTTAAGTTGTTCGCTAAAGTCTACTAGATTATCATACTTCTATGTTCAAGGATTTCTCTACCAAGTCGGTAGAATTGGTGCTATATTTGTCTACCTACTTGTTAAGTTGTTCATCGAAGTCTACCGGATTGACATACTTTTTCGGGTTATTTTAACATAGTGTTCTTCGAACTTGCAACTTCAATATCGATCAAACCACCCTAAATATGCTTTAAATAATCTCAAATTTGAAACAAAGCTTCCAAATACCAACTTAAACAATCCCCAATCATCAATTTAGTTGAATACCACCAAATTAAAATAATCCACTTTGTCTTCTTCAACACTTTCTAAAGTCCAACAATGAAGTTTTATTTTTATAGTAAATCACCAAAATCCGTGTTTGAACTAAAAGTTTAAACACAATTTTCAATGTTCAAACAATTTTAACAATAAATCGATCATTAACTTTTATTTTCGACCATCAAACAAGAATTTCAAGCTTTAAAAATTAAAGAATTATGTTGTTCAAGTTAAAAAAAAAAAAAGGAAACATTTGCTAAGACCATAAGAAATGAGGTCATTCCGCCAAGACCATTCCCTTTGAGGGGCCACGCCGTGATAATTTTTGGAAAATGATTGATATTTTTACCTAGCTATGCTGAATTACAAACTTATTTATCCCTAGTAAAGAAGTTATCACTAAATTACTTTCTCAAATACATTTACCAATTATATACAAATAATTGAGTACTGCTTAATCATAGGAAATTAAATAGGAAAAAATTCCAATTAATATTTCCATTAAATATTTGAAACCTGCCTCGTCTCCTCCACGCCTCCTGCCTTCTAACCCTAGAACGAAGGCTGAGCCCTCTTCTTGTCCTCTGTGTCCATTGAACATAACAATTTCCATGAAACTCCGACAATTCCTGTCACCGTTTTTGGCGGCAGCACCGATGCTTCTACGCCGAGTACATGAATCTGAATTCATTGACTTCTTTGCATCTTTCATTGCTAGAACAAGTCTTGAGGATCATGATATTTAAAAGTTTTGCAGCCAGTTTGTATTAATTTTTGGCTACAATGAGACTTAAAAGTCCTGACCCACCAAATCTGGTTGTAACAAGTTAAGATATAAAATTTCCTAGTTAAACAATTATATGTCAAGTAAATAGAAGAAAAATTAAGTTCTTACCAGATTTTAACGGAACAATTTCTAAGAAGATTAGATTGACTAGAATCTTTATCAACCCAAACGATATTGATCTCCACATCAATCTGATATGTAAATCTCTGTTGCACCCTAGATTTGGACATGCACATAACAACTTACTGAGGATAAATTCACTCTTTTGTATGTGCTTAATAGCCTGTTTGGCTAAGCTGCAAAAATCAGCTTATTTTGAGAAGTATTTTTTCTCAAAAGTACTTTTGGTGAGAAATGATTTATGTTTGGCTAATTAATTTGCAAAATACTTATGAGAAACAATTAGTGTTTGACCAAACTTTTAAAAAATACTTCTAAGCGCATTTTTCTCAAAAGTATTTTTCAAAAAAATGCTTTTGGAGAGAAGATAATTTTTTATGCTTCTCCAAAACTGCTTCTGCTTTCCTCAAAAATATTTTTTTTATCTTCCAAAAGTTTGGCCAAACACTTCAACTTTAAAAAAAAAGGATTATTTTTGGATAAAAAAAATACTTCTATGATTGGAGAAGCTTGGCCAAACATGCTCTAAATCTAAATGAAATTGTTCAAACCTCGGAGTATTGGTGGAGGCTATCTGCCATGACTGCTTCACTTGTTGGGACATTGCCCATAATGTCCGGTCAAAGACCTAATCCTATTCTCTTTTCGTTTTTATCCCTATTTGAAATTGGATTCGATTATTATTCCTATTTGGAATTAGTTTTGGCTTTAAGAAAAAGCTCTACTACAACAATAGGAATGTTACAAAAAAAATTTCAAATTGGCTACATAAAAAGTGCTAATCACGGAGCAGCAGTAATGGCAAGAACAATAACAAATCAATTGAAGAAAGAGAAAAAATCACAAAAACAGAGCTCCTATTTAGGGCTCGAAGTTGGATATTACAGGCCACCATATCCGATCTCCACCGTTCAAATAAAAGATCGCGATGATAGGAACGCTCAATTAAAATTTTAGCCCGATCCAACAGTGAACAAATTGGAAAACTTAATTTGAAGCTGGCTGATCAAAACAAAATTTGTAGTAAAACGAACTTTCTCTTTTCTCTTGATGGAAGTTCTCTCAAAAACTACTCTTATGTGCTAATGTATTTCAAAGACTTATACCGATGAGTATAGAATAATTCTCCAAGGTTGCTCTATTTATCGATAATGAGTGGTGCTTTATCTTAAAGCCAACCAACTCTAAACATGAATAAAAATCAAATCAAATCCAAATAGGAATGTGAACCAAAAAAAAATATGATTAAGTCATTGGCCTTTAACCGGACAATATAGGCATGAGACCAATAAACTCTCCTTTTAGTTAAGGGGCCAAATATAAATTGCTGCTTTCCAACAAAAAAAAACTTGCCGAAAAGCATTTCTAACAAATTTTTATTTTTATTTTTAAATAAGCTAATTTTGAAAGTTTGATCAAATAAGCTATTAATGGGATTGAGATTCTTTCCACCTTTTTTCTGACTTTTTCGAGTGTGGTTTCTTGGAGTAATGGTTTTCAAGTTTACACTTTTTTCATCTTGAGAGATGACAAAGGGGTTGGCGTGCCATAGATTCTTTCACATGTGGTAGTCTGATTTTTATCGAGACCACTCTTTGATGGTAATAACAACAATAACAATACACCTAGTGAGTTTCTATAAGTAAGGTTTGGGAAGAGTAATGTATATACATACCTTATCTGTACCCGTACCTTAGGAAGGCAGAGAGACTATTTCCCATAAACTCTCGGCTAGAGAATAAATGAAAAAAGCATTGGCCACAAGTAGCAACAACAAGAAGAAGACATTAAGAAAACTAAAACGAAAGAATCAATAAAATAGAAGGTAAAGATAGCAATGTACGAGTAAAAGTGTCCATACTAACACTAATGCTACTGGTCTAAGAAAGAAAGAGCAAAACGCTCGACTACCTACTAGCATTTTACCCTAATTATCGATCTTCATACCCTCCTATCAAAGAACATGTTCTTGGTACGTTTCAGTTGCGCCAAGTCCTTCCTAATCACCTCTCTCCAATACTTCTTTGGTCTACCTCTACTCCTCCTCATTCCCATTAAGGTCAATCTCTCATACCTCCTAACTAAGACATCAATGCTTCTCCTTTTTACATGCCCGAACTATCTCAGCCTCTTCTCTCGCATCTTATCCTCTACGGGGCCACTCCCATCTTTTTCTGAATAAATTTATTCCAAATCTTATCAAATCTAGTATGCTCGCACCTCCATCTCAACATTCCCCATTTAGCTGCTTTTATCTTCTAGACATGAGAGTTCTTGATTGACCAACACTCTTCCCTTTTCTTGAAGGTGGTTGCATGATCTGAGAAGAATGTTAACAAAAAGACGGATAAAAAACTGAGGTCTTCTTCCATAAATAGTTGGTTTGAAATCTTGTACATTTCTATTTTTGTTGGTTGATGCGCATGCATATATTGTATATTGACAAATAGTTGTTGGCGGCCTACTCCTAAGTATCAAGTAGCTTGCATCCCATTTTTATGAGATATGTATGAATCCAAGTCCCTCGAGTTAAAATAAAATTCCAGTGTCATCACTGTCGTGCCCCTTTTTCTCTCGAAAGCGGGTCTCGACATTTGGCAACTCTTTTAAATGTGTATTGAAATAGAAGAGTGACAACCTAATGATTTTGAGGTGCGTTAGGACACCTATTTTTATTTTTAAATAGCCCTATTTAAAAAGTCTGTGTTACCAAAGATCGGGTAAGGGCTCAAATTACCTCAAAGAGAAGGTGTTAAGCACTATTCGAGGTCCACAACTGTGGGTCCTGGCGAAAATTTACGCAGTGGGATTATTGGATTATCTTATGTGATCATATATGTGAAGGAAGATGATGGCATCCCCAACAAACCTCAATAAGAGATATGATACGATCGTATGCAATATAAATTACCCAACTATGAGTTGGGGTCGAATCCATAGGGAGTTATAAGGGGTGTTATGCGTATATCCTTGAAAAAAGATAATGGATTAGCTCAATTTGCACTTCCTTAACAAAGTTTTGATTTCTACTTCTACTATTACTCTAACAATTGTGAGCTAACGAAAATAAACTAGAAATGAACGATTATTTTTGGTGTTTTTTCAAATAGTTTAAAAGCCTAGGGATCCATAGCCTAGGTGTTCGCCTAATGGGTTAAAGACTTTAATACTTTTTTTGTATATTGGGATATATTATACATCTTAACTCTGCATTACCCACTCAATACCTCTCGGTCAAAGAGTGATTTTGCCCAATCTAGCTTTCTCAAGTCCAAATGGGTATCAAACAAAATAGTTGATATGAGCTCAAATCCGGTTCTTACTATCTCTAGTTTGAACCCTTTAATTAGGCTAATCAAACTCTCAATTAGCCCAATTCCTTGTTAGCGAAGTTATCCTAGACTAGGTCCCTCTTTCTCAAGTAGAGACTAAGTCAAAAAGGCACGAATCAATGTTTGCAACCATTAATTCTAAAATTGAAGTATGAACTAAGCTAAATAATAAACATCCAATCATAAACAAGCATTAAATTAGATACCCATAAGGTTTACATACTAGGGTTGGGTCACAACCCTAGTAAGAATCTAATTACTCATAGTGGGAATTGAAGAAAATACAAAAGAAAAATTAATTAAACTCATAATCAAATATTAAAATGGTAAAAGATAATTTTTATACACTAAAATGGTTACAAACTTCCTAAAATGGTAAAAGGTAACGGCTACAGCAGCTTTTTCATCCAAACTTCAAAAAATTGACCTAAAATTGTAAAACTCGTCTATTTATAGTGGACCAAAATTCACTGACAAAAATGCCTCTTGGGAGGTTTTGTGGCCGCACAATCCATGTGCGGTCCGCATATTTCTTCAGTTGGCAGGAGATGGGATTCTACAGCCGCATATTTCTGGATTGTGGTTGTGAAGCAACTTCTGCAGCTGTACAATGCTTGTGCGGTCCGCACTTCAAGTGAGGCTTTAGGACTTGGTTTTTTGCACACTCTCTGAACTTGGAATCATTTGTCAGTGTAGACCCTATTTTGCAGCCGCACATTGGTCAAAATCCTGTTGGGCGTACACCGTAGGAATCGTGACTCGGGCGATTCCGTGGAACGGTATAGTTGAATAACCATGTTGTTATCTATATATTCTCTATGTGTTAGAGAAATTGAGCTACGATTCATGTTAAAAATCATGCTTAGGCTATGTGGCGGTACTGTTGGGGCCCATAGAGGTCGTATTACTGTTAAATTACTTGCTTAATTTGCAATTATGTACTCAGTCACATCTATCATCCGCATATCATATCTCATTCTCTGTTGCAATTTATTGATACTTTATATCATCATTGTTTGGGCTAATTTTCATGATATTGTGATCCCGAGAGACAAGAGATTTGTGACTGAGCGAGGTCGAGGGCCTGATTGTGAGGATATTTATGGGATCGGGTTGCACGTCATAGTAGGATTTATTGATTCATGCCATGATTGGCTTATTATAACACTTGGCCTGGATCTGCCCCTACGGAGTGTGCATATTCATAGTGAGCGCAGGTACCTACGGAGTGAGAGTGCCGAGCGATTGAGAGGATTGAGTGGCTATGAAGATGGAGTGACTGTGAGGAATGAGAGACTGTGAGGATTGAGTGACTGTGAGGAATGAGTGATTGTGAGGGTGAAGTGAATGAGAGGACTGAGTGATTGATATTCTGAGAGTATGCATATAATTTCATCACTATTTTGTATTTCAATTGGCATACATAACTGACATGTAGATATCGAGATGTATCATTTCTCATTTTCGTTGTACTTGACATATCTTACCTGTTTGAGATTTAATTGTTTAACTCGAAAGCATGTATATATTTCTATAATTGGACAACATGTGAAGCTCGTCACTGCTTTCAGCCAAAAGGCTAGACTTTTTACCTATTGAGTTTGTTGTACTCACATTACACCCTGCACTTTGTGTGTAAATCCAGGTGCTTCTAGGTACAGTGGTTGCTGAGTTTAGAGCTATTTTTCAGTTTGAAGATCCTCGAGGTATCTGCTTTGGCTTCTGCAGTCCTTGACTCTCCTCCTTTATCATCTAGTTTTATTTATTCAGTTCTTCTTTCGTAGACAATGTATCAGACTGTGTCATTATATAGATGCTCATGTACTCAGTGATACCCAAGTTTTAGGAATGTCTGTATTGAGTTGTGACGTTTTCATCCAGTTTTTATGAGATTTTCACTTATTTAAACCTGTTCTGGTATATTTGGAATTTAAAAGTGTTGGTATGTATGAGTTGTCGACTTGCCTAGTATCATGATAGGTGCTATCACGACAGGTTGAGTTTTGGGTCGTGACACACACTAAGGAAACTTAATCATGTAGACTATTAGGATTCAGAAATGAGAGTCATTAAGGTCATATAACAGTCTAGTCAATACCAATTAAAGATATTTCAGAAACATGACAAATGGCCACAGATCAACAACACCTTATCATTAACTGGAGATAACATTTTTATATTAATGATAACATCATAAATGACTACAGTTAGCAGAAGACAACAAGCATATTTATAACATTCAAATAAGATGATCAAAAAGAGAAGAGTTGGAGAAACACTGACGTTCTCTAGGGCAGAAGATCAAATAAGGATTTCTTCTAATTGCTTAAGGCCCAAAGTTTCAAGCTCGAAGCAGTGAAAGCACTCAGAAGTGAAAAGAGGAAAACCAAAAATCAGTAAGAAACCCTAGATTTATGAAATCATAGAATTACTTATGAGTTTGTGTTAGCTCTTAGGTGATTGTTGGTCGTGTTAGATGAGAACATTAAAGCCCCTATTTTTAGTGCCATTTAAGGCTATAAGGTTTTAACAGATTCAAAATCGTGAGTGAAAGATGACGGATGGTAGATGATGTGAGCACGATTGAGTGAACTCGAAAAAATAGAGGGGGAAAATAGTGTCGAGTTTACCTGAGCACGAGGAGGTCGACCGTGGAAGACTTTGGACAAGCGGTAAACCCTAATGTTCAGAGGTCACTGCGTTTGACCTTTGGACATCGAATACTCATGATGAACGCTGAGAAAGACTCCATGCATGCTCCAATTTGATAACTCATGAGAGAAATCAGATGATTTGAGGTTTTCCCTTTTCAAGCTTAGGGTTCCATATTAGGGATTTCTAATTGTAATGATGGAATCGAAAATGTTCAGGTGGGATTCACATTGTTGTAGGGACAAAAGGGATCATTTTGAGTGACCTTGCCCAAACTTGTGAAAGGTTTTTTAGAGATTGATGGGCTGATAAAGCTGAGAGAAAAAAGAGAGGAAAGGGAAAGAGAGGTAGTAGGGGAGGTGGGAAATGATTAGGGTTTGGGTTGGTTTAGAGGCCGTCTCTGAGTTTAAGTTAGGAGATGGAATGGGAGCCATTGGATCCGTTGATCAATGGCTCCGATTGTTTCGATATTAGGGGTTTTAGAAATAATTTAATTGGGAAAATTGATGGCTATTGGATCTCTCTGATCACACGGTGGAAATTAGGTCATATAAGACAAAAGGAAAATAGGAAAATGAGGATTAAATGCGTACCATTGTTAAGGTAGATCAACGGTCCAGATTCATTTGTGTTTTCTTTGTGAGTGAGATAGACGAACGATGTGACACGCTGTGATTGGTTAAAAAATGATGTCAAGGATTGCCAACAGGGATTGAAGGGGTTGTTTGGGTTGGGTATTTTCAGATTAGGCTTGCATATTTGGGCAAAAATGAATTTAAACGATGGCCACTTTGTATTTAGTTGGGAATTGCAATTGTAGCCTTTTGTCTTTTAATCCCTTTTGAAATTAATTTAAATAAATTTAACTAATTTTCAAAAAATGTAGTAAAATCATAATTATCAAATATACTACTAATTGTTGCAATTATTTATAAAATACTTTATCTCCTAAATTATGACACTAACTTCCTAAATTAACATAGTGACCTATTTAATTAAAATTGAGAAATGACTCATTAAATTAATTATAAAACTTATACGGTGCATTTTATTTTAATAATATAAATAATGATAAATATATTTATAACTACATAACACTGATGCCAGGTGATTATTTTCAAAACTAATAATTAATTAATTTGTAGAAACAAGTATTTATTACTAGAAAATTCTTTTAAAATATTTATTTTAAATTGTTAAGTATAAGTAAATTAATTTTAAAAGGGAGGGTCAAAATTAGACGTCACCATCTACCCCTCTTTGATCGGAGACGATGAAAGAGTTTTCGGGAAAGAAATTGAACCAAAGCCAATTTTGTCCCGACTTTAGGAATGCATTGCAGGAGTGCCATTATGAGTTGCAGGATTGAGTTAAGGAAGATTTTGGGAAGATTCTGGGAAGAATTTTTTTAGAGACTGGGGGCCGAATTCTTGTTTTGAATTTCTTACATACATTGGGCTTAACAAGAATCAGGCCTCATGTAGTTCTGGAGTGAAGATTTTTGAGGAAGCGATACTTGCAAGAATTGTCTAGTATCGTATAACGATGATACGACAAGACAGAGTATTGGGAACTCATGATAGCTTGAATTTTGTGGCTTGATTTGAAGGATTTGAAAATTTTGAGTTTCATTGGTCGTTTTGTGCTTGATCTTGGATCCTTGGCCCGCTAATGGGTTTGCTATCCGTTATTGCATAGTAGTTTGGTCTGCTGCTTAGAAAGGTTCCACGTTGCAATGTATGTTCATGCAAAACAAATGAAATACACGCACAACAATATATTTCAATGCGGAATATATTAAGATGTAGTGTAAATGATGCCTAGTTGCCGGCGAGCCGTCATTTGAGATAAGGATGATGAGATACTCTATTTTGACTCGATTTGTTAGCCGGGCTGTGTACAATTCCGCAATTGTCGGAGCATTTGAAAATTGTCTCTGCTTGTTGAGAGAGCTTAATTTGTAGAGTACGTCTCTGCATGTTGCGGAGCTCTGCAATGAGAAATGTTTCCGATTGTTGGGAGAGCTTAATTTATAGAGTGCGTCTCCGCTTGTTGGGAGAGTTTTCATTGAAATTTAAAGCAATCTCCGCCTGTGAGTGATTGATTAAAACCATAATCATGCCTGAAGCTGTATGAGCGAAAATGTCAAAACATTCAAAGTAATAGAAAAGGAAATAAAAACATGTCCAAGAGATACTCTTGACTGTGAAGCTAAGTTACGACCATCGATTGGTAGAACGTCGATGACAAGGTTTGCGATTGTCTATTCTGGCATCTGTTGCAATGGAGCAGCGATGCGTATTATTCTGTTGGCGAGATGAACAGTTTGCTATATACAAGGCTCCGATTGGCGAAGACGACGTTCGATTTGTACAGGGTGTTTCGATTGATGGAGATGACGCTTTAATATATGTAGAACTTCAATTGGTGAAGTTCACGGCTCATTTGTATAGGATGCTCCAATGAGTTGAGCAGGCAGTTTGCTATATACAGGACTTCAATTGGTGAAGCCGACAGTCCGTTTTGTACAAGGTGCCTTGATTTTTTGAGCAGGCGGTTTGTCATGTACAGATTTTTTTCCCGTATCAGCGGTATGACTCCGAGGTACCTGCAAAGGATTCAAAGATTAGCCCTAGTTGTACCCGAACAATTCAAGTAAAGGAGAAAGAGATATAATCTTAGGCAAGTGGCAGATCTGTTATTTCCCCCAGTGTGGTCTTAATGATTCCTTGCTCCCCGTTGACCCTGTACTCAACGAAAAATTCTTAGTGGGGGCGAGGAAATTGATTTGTGTTAACCACAGTGTTGGCTTGCCCCGACCTTTGACATGATTATGCTGCGAAGTTCGCTAGGTGAACAAATTACAATACTTTTAGAAAATATTTTGAAAATAATTTATTTTTAAGGCCAATGTCGTCGTTCCAGATTATGACATGTTACGAAAAATTATTCATATGCGAGCGTATCTTCTTGAAACTTTGTCCTGTTGATGTCGATCTTCTATGATGCTTCCAACAACGTGGCTACTTGTCATTGCAACTACGTCCTAATTCGAACTAATGCAGTTCAAAGGCTTTCCTAAGGTTATGATCGAACCTTTTTAGGTTGCCTACGTATTCTAATGGAATCCGTTCTGAACGTAGTTCGTGTGTTATGAAGTATGATGAAGATGACCGAGCCTGACTCAGGCAGACTATGTATCCAAATAGAATCAGGTCAAGATGTATTTTGATTACAAAAGATGCAGAATGATGTGTTCAAGAATGAAAATGGCCGAGTCTGACACAGATTGCCTACGTATCCAACTGGAATTAGGCTAGAGCGTAGTTCGATTACAAAAGATGACTGAATTCGATGAGGATTGCTTACGTATTCCTTTCTAAGGAAATCAAGTCGGTGTAGTTCCTGAGCAACATACAAACTTGATATTTGGTTTTGTATTACAAGAGAAAGGGGGAAGAGAAATTGAACCCTATATGGGTCGCCTACGTATCCCTCCGTGGGAAATCAGGTTGAATGTAGTTCTGTTACATCAAAACCTAACTCTATTTGCCTTCAAACATAGTATCTCTTGATTACGTCTGAGTTGATGTGCTTCATGTTGATTCTTCCGTCCATTTCTACCAATATTAGAGCTCCGCTAGACAGTGCTCGATAAACCATGTAAGGACCTTGCCAATTTGGTGCAAACTTTCCTTTGGCTTCTTCTTGGTAGGGAAATATTTTCTTCAAGACCAATTGCCCCGGTGCGATCTGGCGAGGTTCACTCTCTTGTTGAATGCGCTGGTTATCTTGTTCTGATATAGCTGACCATGGAATACTGCATCCATTCTTTTCTCATCGATGAGCATGGGTTGCTCATGTTGGACCCATATCCACTTTGGGTTGTCCAACTTTGCCTCTTAAATGACCCTTAAAGATGGTATTTTGACCTCTGCGGGCATCACAGCTTCAGTGCCGTATACTAGCATTACGACATTGCCTAAGTGGACGTTCTCATGGTGGTCGGATAACCCAGTAAAGCGAAAGATAGTTTCTCATGCCATTATCTGTGATTGTACACTATCTTCTGTAGAATTCTCTTGATATTCTTGTTGGCTGCCTCGACTGCCCCATTCATCTATGGTCTGTAAGTTGTGGAATTACAGTGGATGATTCTGAAGTTCTCGCAAATTTCTCTCATGTGGTCGTTGTTGAGGTTAGCGGCATTGTCATTGATGATAGACTCCGATATTCCAACTCTGCATGCAATGTTGTTCTGGATGCAATCCACCACTACCTTCATTGTGACGGCCTTGTAAGTAGTTGTCTCACCCCATTTGGTGAAATAGTCGATAGCTACCAAGATGAAGGATGTCTATTTGATGCGGCAGGCTCTATAAGCCTAATCATGTCCATTCCCCAAGCAACAAACAGCCAGGGTAAACTCATTATGTTTAACTCATTTGGCGTGACTCGGATGAAATCCCCGTGAATCTGGCACTAATGACACTTCTGTATGTAGTGGATAATATTACTTTCCATAGTCATCCAAAAGTATCCAGCTCTCAAGATCTTCTTGGCTAATGTGAACCCATTCATGTGGGTTCCGCACGTTCCTGCATGTATTTCTTCCATTAACCTGGTTGCCTCGACAGTGTCTACACATCTCAACAAACCTAAATCTAGGGTCCTCCTATACAGGACTTGCTCGTTGAGGAAAAGGGGGGTTGCCAGCCTCCTGAGGGCTCTCTTTTGACCATTAGTAGCATTCTTCGGGTATCCTCTGGTTGCAAGGAATTTCCTGATATCGTGATACCATGGTTTGCCATCTGGTTCTTTATCTACATAGAAGCAATACGCATGTTGATCATTGATCTCTACCTTGATAGGTTCGATTTAGTTCTTGTTTGGATGTTGTATCATAGATGATAGGATTGCAAGGGTGTCAACGAACTTGTTTTAAATCCTAGGGACGTGCTTGAAATCAATCTTCGCGAACTTCTTGCATAGCTCCTTCACACAGTGTAGGTATGGAAGTATCTTGACATTCTTGGTTGACCATTCCCCTTGGATGTATGAATAGATCGGAATCCCATATGACCAAAAGTCTTTGACATTCATGTCGATTTCCATTCTGATCCCAAGGATGCACGCTTCATATTCACCCATATTATCGGTACAAGGGAATCTTATCTTTGTCGATGCTGGATAGTAATGTCTAGATTCCGAAATTAGGACTACCCTAATTCTGACTTCTTTAAAGTTTGATGCTCAATCAAAAAACATTCTCCATCCAGGGTACGATTATATAATATCTTCTTCAGAAAATAATACTTCTTCATTGGGAAAATACATCATAAGCGGCTCTTAATCCCCGTCCACTGGATTCTCTACGAGGTGGTCGGCTAAAGCTTGCCCCTTGATAGCTTTCTGAGTTATGTACCCAATGTCAAATTCACTAAGGAGAATTTTCTATTTAGCTAGCTTTCCAGTGGGCACCGACTTCTGAAAGATATACTTGAGTAGGTTGAGCTGAGATATCAGATGCTTAGTGTATGTTTACATGTAATGCCTTAGTTTCTGGGCAATCCAATTCAGAGCACAACAAATGCGTTCTATCAAAGTATATATTTGGCCTCGCATGGCATGAACTTCTTACTTAAGTAGTAGATGGCCTGCTCCTTTCTCCCAGTTTAATCATGTTGTTCTAACATACAGCCGAAGGTGTTATCCAAGACTGACAAATATAGTAATAATGGCTTCCCGGGTTCGGGGGGAAGCATCACTGATGGATTTCATAGATACTCCTTGATTCTATTGAAGGCTTTCTTGCACTCTTCTGTCCATTTTGTGGCAGCATGCTTTTTCAGTAGCTTGAAAATGGGTTCACAGATTATCGTGGACTGGGCTACGAAGAGACTGATGTAATTTAATTTACCCAGGAAACTCATTACATCTTTCTTTCTCTTTGGTGGTGGTAATTCCTAAATCGCCTTGATTTTTTATGGGTCTAGTTCTATCCCTTCCTGCTTACAATGAGCCCAACAACTTTCCAGTGGGGACTCCGAACGTGCACATTGCTGGGTTCAACTTCAAACTGTACCTATCCAGGTGCTCGAAAAATTTCCTCAAATCGTCAAAGTGCTATGAACTCTTTCGAGACTTTATCATGACTTCATCCACATACACTTCAATCTCCTTATGAATCATGTCATGAAAATAGGCCATCATAGCCCTCATGTAGGTGGCGCCAGTGTTCTTGAGACAAAACGGCATGACTCTATAGTAGTAAACTCCCCAAGGTGTGGTGAAAGTTGTCTTTTCTGCATCTTCCTCGTGCAACAAGATTTTTTGATACCCGGCGAAACAATCCGTAAATAAATGTAGTTCATGCTTCACGTAGTTGTCGATGAGGATGTGGATATTTGGCAGATGGAAATCGTCCTTTGGACTAGCTTTGTTGAGATCTCGGTAATCCATGCATATTCTGATCTTTTCGTCTTTGTTGGGTACTGTGATGATTTTTTTCTAACCAACTGGGATAATTGGTGACCCTTACTACATTCACCTCTATCTGCTTAGTTTCTTCTTCCTTTATCCTCAGACTTAAATCAGGTTTGAATTTCCTAGCTTTTTGCTTGACCGACAGCCTGGTAGTATGGGTAGGCAGTCGATGCGAGATAATCTCTCTACTTAATCCCAGCATATTATCATACGACCATGCAAACGCATCGATATATTGTCAGAGGAGCTCAACCAGTTTTTCCTTCTGCTCGGCTTCTAGATGAATGTTGATTCTGGTCTCTTTTATCTCTTCTTCACTTCCAAGATTGACCACTTCCGTCTCTTTGAGGTTGGGATTTTTCCGACTCTCCAGCTGTTCGATCTCATGCGGGAGATTGTCTGGAATCATACTCTCATTATACTCCTCATACTCTGGGTCATTGCGATCGTCGGTTTCATTACATGTCACAATCGTGAAACACATGTATTTAGCATTTTGATTACTGAAAGAAAAACTAAGTATAAATAATGCAGTAAATAAATTTGTGATATTTGAGAAAATAATTCTTTTTATTTCATCAAAAGAGGAACGTCTTAAGCATTCAAAAGAGGTAAAAAACAAAAATGTACATATATAATGCATGCCTCAATTGACCGTGCGCTTTTCAAAAGGAAACTTTACAATTCCACACTATCAAGACTCCTGGTGAACCAAAGACGGATTGGCGGTCCCATTCCGCAACTCTTCCCCTGTTTTGGCATCCCTGATAGTCGATGTCTTGATGTCAGTCCCTTCATATGATTCTTCAATCATATTCACGAATAACTTTCCCATCCCGTCGATGATATCATCTTCTGGTACTGATCCATGACCCAGACTTGAAACATGTCTAGCACAGAAATGCTTTTTCTTGGAGATACCAGTATGAGCTTTCTTTTTCAGAGGTTGATATCTTATGCTGACCCTTCCTTTATGCCCGTTAGGTTTAATTGGCTTTGTGATTCCGTCCGACCTGGCTCCCAGCCCTGTTTGTGGCCTGTATCCATATTTCATGATCTCCTTCATAGCCATCTTGGATCTATACGGTGACTGAATTCCTAAGTATTGTTCAATCTCTTCAAAGACTACAACATCGATATTCTATATCACCCAGGAATGGCTAATGTTATGGCAAATGCTCTTAGCTGGAAATCTGTGGGAAGTTTGGCTCACTTGGAGGCGTATCAAAGGTCGTTGGCCAAGGAGGTTCGCCACTTGCCTTGTTTGGGAGTTCATCTTGCGGACTCTAATGAAGGATGAGTAATTGTGCAGAATAGGGCTGAATATTTGCTTGTGACAGAGGTCAAAGAAAAGCAATACAATGATCCATTGTTGGTACAACTGAAGGAAGGGGTTCATAAACACAAGACTACAGTCTTTTCTCTTGGCATGAATGATGGTACACTACGATATCAAGGGCAACTATGTGTTCCAGATATCGATGGTCTTCGGGAAAGAATCATGGCGGAAGCTCACACTTCCAGGTATTTTGTGCACCTAGGTTCTACAAAAATGTATCATGACCTCAAGGAAATCTACTGGTGGAATGACATGAAAAGGAATGTGGCGGACTTTGTAGCAAGATGTCCGAATTGTCAGCAAGTGAAGACCGAACATCAATGTCCTGGTGGGTTAGCGCAAATCATAGAAATTCCAATGTGGAATTGGGAGATGATTAATATGGATTTTGTAGTAGGGTTACCGCGCACCCCACGCAAGTTTGACTCAATTTGGGTTATTATGGACCGACTCACGAAATCAGCGAATTTCTTGCCAGTCAAATCTACCTACATAGAGGAACAATATGCTCAGTTGTATATCAAGGAAATAGTCAGGCTTCATGTCACTCCAGTTTCCATCATTTCCCACCGGGGGGCTAAGTTCACAGCTAATATTTGGAAGAAATTTCAGCAAGGTCTGAGTACACAGGTAAATCTTAGCACATCCTTCCATCCACAGACCGAGGGGCAAGTAGAGCGGACTATTCAGATGCTCGAGGACATGTTGCGTGCTTGTGTTCTTGATTTCAAAGGTATCTGGGATGATCATTTGCCACTCATAGAGTTTGCTTATAATGACAGCTTTCATGCTAGTATACAGATGGCACCATTCGAGGCATTATATGGGAGGAGGTGTAGATCTCCTATTGGGTGGTTCGAAGTTAGAGAAGCTGAATTGATAGGACCAGACCTCGTACATCAAGCTATGGAAAAGGTTAAGATCATAAAGGAATGGTTGAAAACTGCTCAGAGTCGTCAAAAATCCTATTCGGATGTTCATCGCAAAGACTTAGAGTTCAAGGAAGATGATTGGGTAGTCCTGAAGGTCTCCCCCATGGAGGGTATTATACTGTTTGGAAAGAAAGGAAAATTGTGTCCGAGGTATGTCAGGCAATACAAAATCATTCAAAGGATCGGTCAGGTGGCATACAAGCTCAAGCTGCCACCCGAGATGTCATTGGTATACCCGGTGTTCCATGTGTCTATGTCGAACAAGGTAGTGGGAAATCCGTCCGCTATTGTGCCGGTTGAAACTATCGAGGTTAATGAAGAGCTGCCATATGAAGAAATTCCAGTGGCCATTCTTGATAGGCAAGTCCGAAAGTTGAGAAATAAAGAAATTATCTCCGTGAAAGTGTTATGGCGAAACCAACTGGTTGAAGAAGCCACTTGGGAAGCCGAGGAAGAAATGAAAAAGAAGTACCCTCACTTGTTTGTATAGCCGTGTAAACTTCTAATGCGCCGAAACGTACTTATACTACTTGGATTGACACCGAATTTTGCGGGCAAGTATTAAATGTTACATTCGACCTGTACCGGACTCCGGAATCAACATACGGGTCTGATACCAATATGATCAAGCATTATTTAGTTTCATTAAATCCTTATAATTTCAGTTTAACAATTTCTAACAAAAATTCATTATTCGGGCTAGGGAGCTCAGAATTCGATTTCGGGCATACGCCCAAACCCCATATTTTCCTACAGGACCGTCAAAACACAAGTCCAGGTCCGTTTGCTAAAAATGTTGACCAACTTCAAACTTAGCCTTTTAAGAAAATCTTAGGGAATCAAGTGTGCCTATTACAAACAAAACTCTTCCAAATCCCAAACCAACCATCCCCGCAGGTCGTAAATTAGTTAAAGCAAGTGCGGAAAGTTGTATTTAGGGGGACATGGTTCTAAAAAGCAAAACGACCTGTCGGGTCGTTACATTCTCCCCCTCTTAAACAAAAGTTCATCCTCGAACGTACATAGAAAAGTACCTGGGCTAGGAAAAATATGGGGATATCTGCTCCACATGTCCTCCTCGGACTCCCAGGTCGCCTCCTCAACTGGTTGGCCCCTCTACTGGACCTTTACCACAAAAATCCACTTGGATCTCCGCGGCAATCCTTTCTATCAATAATGGCAACTGGCTCCTCCTCATAACCCAGACTCTCATCCTACTGAATAGTACTGAAGTCTAACACATGGGACAAGTCAGCGTGATACTTCCGTAGCATCGATACATGGAAAACTGGATGAACTCCCGACAAGTTGGGGGTAAAGCAAGCTCGTAAGCAACCTCCCCAACTTGCCTCAACACCTCAAATGGGCCAATAAACCTTGGGCTCAACTTGCCCTTCTTCTCGAATCTCATAACACCCTTCATTTGCGAGACTTTCAAGAGGACCTTCTCGCCAACCATGAATGATATATCATGCGCCTTCTGATTCGCGTAACTCTTCTTCCTGGACTGAGCTGTGCGAAACCTCTCTTTAATCAACTTTACCTTATCCAAGGCATCTTTCACCAAGTCTATACCGTACAACTTAGCCTCACTAGGCTCAAACCACCCGATAGGAGAACGATATCACCGACCATATAAAGCCTCAAATGGAGCCATCTCTATGCTAGACTGATAGTTGTTGTTATAAGTGAACTCTGCCAAGGGCAAGAACTGATCCCACTATCCTCCAAAGTCAATCACACATGCTCTGAGCATGTCCTCCAAAATCTAAACTGTCCGCTCTGGCTGTCTATCAGTCTGAGGGTGGAATGTCGTGCTAAGCTCCATACGGGTCCCCAACTCACTCTGAATGGCTCTCCAGAAATGGGAAGTGAACTGAGGGCCTCTATCTGATATGATGGAAACAGGCACACTGTGCAACCGAACTATCTCCCGAATGTAAATCTGAGCCAATCTCTCTAAAGTGTAAGTAGTCACAATCGGGATAAAGTGTGCCGACTTGATCAACCTATCAACAATGACCCACACTATATCAAACTTCCGCAACGTCTGGGGACGCCCAACTACGAAGTCCATAGTAATGCGCTCCCACTTCCACTCTGGTATAGGTATTTGCTAAAGTAAGCCATCTGGCCTCTGGTGTGCATACTTAACCTGCTGGCAATTTAAACACCTAGCCACATACTCTACTATGTCTTTCTTCATCCATCTGCCACTAATAATGTTGTCTCAGGTCACAGTACATCTTCGTAGCACCCAGATGAATAGAATACCATGAACTGTGCGCCTCTTCTAGAATCATCTCCCTCAAGCCATCGACATTAGGAACACATAGGCAACCTTGGAGTCGCAGAACACCATCCTCGCCAATAGAAACATCCTTGGAACTACCTTGCAGCATTGTCTCTCTAAGAACCACCAAATGTGGATCATCGATCTGCCGAGCCTTTATCTGCCCCAATAATGAAGACTGAGAAATAACACACGCATGGACCCGACTGGGCTCTGAAATATCTAATCTCACAAGTCTGTTAGCCAAGGACTGAATGTCCAAGGCTAGTGGCCTCTCCTCTGCTGAAATGAATGCCAAGCTACCCATACTCTCTGTTTTCCTGCTTAAGGCATCGGCGACCACATTTGCCTTGTCCGAATGATAAAGAATGGTGATGTCATAATCCTTCTGCAACTCAAGACATCTACGCTGCCTCAAATTGAGATCCCTCTGCTTGAACAAATGCTGTAAGCTGCGATGATTAGTGTAAACATCACATGACACCCAATACAAATAATGCCTCCATATCTTAAGAGCATGAAAAATCACCGCCAACTCTAGATCGTGCATAGGATAATTCTTCTCATGAATCTTCATCTAGCATGAAGCATATGCAATAACTTGCCCCTCCTGCATCAATACATAACCCAAACCAATGCATGAAGCGTCACAATATACCGTATACATCCCTGAATCGGAAGGCAACACAAGAACTGGTATCGTAGTCAAAGCTACCTTGAGCTTCTGAAAGCTCGCCTCACAATCATCGGACCATCGGAAAGGAGCACCCTTCTTGGTCAATTTAGTCCGAGGTGATGCAATAGATGAAAACTGCACGAATCGCATGTAGTAACTTGTTAACCCCAGGAAACTCTAGATCTCGGTCACTGAAGTAGGACGTGGCCAACTCTAAATTGCCTCAATCTTCTTGGGATCCACCTTAATACTCTCTCCTGACACAATATGCCCCAAAAATGCTACTTACTCTAGCCAAAACTCACACTTGGAGAACTTAGCATATAGCTTTTGCTCTTGCAAGGTCTAAAGCACTACTCTCAAATGTTGCTCGTGCTCCCCTAGGCTACGTGAGTATATCAAAATATCGTCAATGAAGACGATGGCAAAGGAATCAATATAAGGTCTGAACACCCTGTTCATCAAGTCCATAAATGTCGTTGGGGCATTAGTCAGGCCAAAGAAAATCACCAGAAACCCATAATGGCCATATCTGGTACGGAACGCAGTCTTCAGAACATCTGAGTCCCGAATCCTCAACTGATGTTACCCTAATCTCAAGTCAATCTTAGAAAACCCTAGCACTCTGCAACTGGTCGAACAGATCATCAATACACGACAATAGGTACTTGTTCTTGATGGTAGCCTTGTTCAACTGGCGGTAATCAATGCACATCCGCATAGTCCTATCTTCTTCTTTACAAACAACACTAGTGCACCCCAAGGTGACACACTTGGTCTAACAAACCCCTTTGCTAACAACTCCTCAAGTTGATATTTCAACTCTTTTGGAGCCATACGATACGGTGGAATATATATAGGCTGGGTACCTGGAGCCAAATCAATACAAAAATAAATATCGTGATCCAGTAGCATGCCAGGAAGATTAGAAGGAAACACATCGGCAAACTCTTGAACTACAGGAACTGAATCAATCATCGGAGACTCTACAGTTGTGTCCCAAACATAAGCCAGATAAGCCAAACACCCCTTCTCGATCATATGTCGAGCCTTCAGGAAAGAAATAATCCGACTAGATGTATCAACTATGGAACCCTTTCACTCTAACCCTGGTGACCCTGGCCTCGCTAATGTAACAGCCTTGGCATGGCAATCAAGGACGGCGTATTATGGGGATAACCAATCCATGCCTAGAATGACCTCAAAGTCGATCATATCAAGCAACAAGAGATCTTCTCTAGTCTTGAAATCATAGAATATGACCACACAGGACCGGTAGATCCGATCCACAACCACAGAATCGCCCACAGCAATGGACACATAGATAGGAGTGCCCAAAGGCTCAGAAGCAATAACCAGAAAATGAGCAAACAAAGATGATACATATGAATAGGTGGACTCTGGATCAAATAATACCGAAGCATCTCTACCGTAGACGGAAATAATGCTTGAGATAACGACATCTAAGGACAAAGCATCTGGTCTGGCCTGAAGGGCATAAAATCTGGCTTGAGCGTCGGCTGGCTGGCCTCCACCTAACTGAGCAGTAGTTGGCTGGCCTCTCCCTATCTAGCCTCCACCTCTAGGACGACCTCTACCACTCTGTCCCCCGCCTATAGGCGGCTAGGCAACCGGTGCTGGAATTATAGGCTGATGACCCTGTTGTACTGCCTTGCCCCGAAGCTTGGGGAAGGTCCTCTTCATGTGACCTGGATCTCCACACTCGTAGCAACCTCTCGGTACCATAGCCTGCTATCCGGAAGCCTGGCCCTGATGGCCTGAATACCCACCGGAGGAACTCGGAATGGCTGGAGGATGATATAAACTTTCTAGAGTAGCACTGGAATAAGAACCAAAAGAACCCTAGGGACCTGAATGTCCACTGGAAAAACCCTGAATAGCTGGCGGACAATAAGAACTCTCTGGTATGGCGCTGAAATAGGGGCGCACTGGAGCACCCCGAGTAGGTGGTGGTGCTAAATTTGGGGGTCTACTGGGCTAACCCCTCCAAAGATGACCTCTACCCCTAGCCGGGGCACCTCTGAACTCTCCGAAGAATCGGGCCATCTTTTCCTGCTGTGCCTGATCTCTACCTCTAATACGGTAGCCCTCAAACCTTCGAGGAATCTCCACCACTAGCTGATAAGAAGTCCCCATCTCCACCTCTCGGGCCAGGTTGGCCCTAATTCCAGAATGCAACCCTATAATGAACCTCTGCACCCTCTCTGCGTCAGTAGGAAGTATCATCAATGCATGGCGGGATAACTCAGAAAACCTCACCTCATAATTGGTCATGGACATCTCACCCTGCCCAAGCTGCTCAAACTGATACCGCAACTCTTCCCTCTCAGACGGTGGAATATACCTGTCCAAAAATAACTGTGTGAACTGACCCAAATGATGGGAGGAGAACCTGCGGGCCTGCCAAGAACATAAGATTGCCACCATCTACAGGCCCTGACTTCCAGTCGAAAAGTAGTGAAGTCAACCCTATGCGACTCCAATATCCTCATATTATGCAGTCTGTCCCTACACCTATCAATGAAATCCTGAGCATCCTCATGACGCTCACCCCCGAAGATAGGAGGATGAAGTCTAGTTCATCTATCCAACAACTTCTGTGGGTCACCATCCGCAGCTAGTCTGGGCTCGGGTACCACTGCAGTAACTACCTGAGCCCCATCTGCGAGTAGTGCACCTAGAGTCTGATACACTGCAGCTGCATGACCAGGAGTCTGAGCAGTAGGGGTTTGTGCTCCCCCTCCTACCTGTGATATAGCTGGATCCGCTAGAAATAAACCAGCCTAAGTCATGGTGTCCGTGAACTGCAGCATATGGCCCATGACCTCCTAGAAACCCGATGTTGTCATAAAGTCTGTCGAGGTAGGCTCAGTTGCAGGCACCTCACCCTGCTCCTCAATGATAGGATCTCCTGTAGGATCCACCGGTAGTGCTACTATTACTGCTCTGGGATGCCCTCTTCCCCTACCTCGGGTCGGTTCCCTCCCCCGGCCTCTGCCTCAGCCTCTAGCAAGGGGGGAGCAGCTCCTCCCGTATTCGGAACATCAGCCATGCGTGTCCTCACCATCTGTGAGAGAATAGAAGAGAGAAATTTAGCATACCAACCACTACACGATAGGAAATGAATAAAGAGTAGTTTCGTAACACCCTACAAACTCTCGAAGATAAATACAGATGTCTCCGTACCGATCTGCAAGACTCTATTAGGTTTGCTCATAACTTGTGAGACCTACGTGAACCTAGTGCTCTGAAATAACAATGGTGCCCAACACCGTTGTCGAGCAAGCCAACGCGGAAATATTAATAAGTTCTAGTTTTACTTTTTCCAAAAGTTATACAATCCCAACAAAAGATAGTCTACTAATGTGTGTTCCAAGACCTGTTGTCACAAGTATGCGGGCATCTAGTAGGATATACAAAAGAATAATTCTATCATATTGTCTGAAATAGAATAGACAACCAAAAGTAAAGAAAGACTCCATCGGGCTCGGGTCGGATCAAGAGTATGCACCATCATGGTAACCAGATGTACCTGCCTCAAATCCTGTACAATTAAGTATAGAAGTGTAGTATGAGTACATAAACAATATGTACCTAGTAAGTATCCTGTCTAATCTCGAAGAAGTAGAGACGAGAGGTCGACTTGACACTTACTAGGGTCAAATAATATGAGAAAGTGTTATACTAATCATGGATAGCACAAATGATTAACAATTTATAGCAAAGAGTAACAAGTCCTTTCCTAGATGATATCACAGTTAGCCATTTACATTTCAGGGAACATAACAAAGTTCAGTCCATAGTAATATGTCGAGCAAGAAGCATACGCAAGTAGTGTCGAGGTCGTACAACCCGATCCAACATAAAAATAAAGTGTGCACTGCCGGAGGGTCGAACGATGCGAACTATAGATGCATCTATTACCCCACACACGAATAATACTTGCGATGCGGTCAAATGTAATTAAATACAACAACAGGCAAACAAGAATATATATCAGGAGAGCAATTACTCAAAGAAATATCAACTTCTCTTTAAAAAGTCCAAGAAAACGATGTTCTTCTTATTAGTTTCATTTACCACATTCAACATGATTTAAGCAATCCAAATTAATCATAAAGGTACAAAAATATCACATAAAGCATGCTTTTGGTCCTAGACTATCCGGACTTAAGCATAATAGTGGCTATGCACGGACTCTCGTCACCTAGTGCGTGCGTAGCCGCCGCATTCAGTGGCAAATTATTCAATTATTACACCTATGGGGACAATTCCCTCTTACAAGGTTAGATAGGAGACTCATCTCGCTCCAAAGCACACTCCCAATTGTAGAAATGTGATTTTTGACCCTCCCCAATATTTTTTATATTTTAGCTTGTTAATATTTAATTTAGGCCTAATATCGCTATTTCAATTAATTTTGACTCTTTTACTTTATTTTATTTCAAGAAAATAAAAATTACAAAAAAATAGTTTCATTAATATTTTGTAGTCATTTTTAATTTTGAAAAATACCAAAAATAGTTTCGTTTTAATGGTCAGTCTTATTTTAACAGTTATTTTTACTTAAGTAGGACTAATTAATAAATGAGATCGTATTTTAATCTCGTTCGCGAGTTAAGAGTAAAACTTGGGCTCGAGCAACTCATCTTTAGGCCTAATTTTTGGACCTAGTCCATAATTACCAAGCCCATAATTCCATGGTCCATACCCTTAACCGAATCCTTACCCCTATATAATAGTACCTAATCCCTACATAGAGCTGGACCTAAAAAAAATAATTAGAATCAGTCATTTTTTATCATCATCTATAGAGCTCTCTTCCTAAACCTACGACACAACAAAAACAAAAAAAAAAGAGGCTATCATCTCTAACCTTGAGAGAGCAGCTGAAGACAACCAAAAGAAGAAAAGATCGGCAATCTAATAGAGATATAGAGGTGCCGTCACATTTTCTTCAGGAGCAAGAGAACAGCGGCGTACCCCATCTCCTTGACCCCAAAAAGCAGTCGTCCACCAGCCAAATAAAGCTCCTATCTTAAGCGATTTCCTACCGTTACTACTGCTGCCTGATTTCATCACCAACGACAAGCTACTCTTGAAACTCATAAGACAAGAAATGAATCCCCCCTCTCATTTTCGTAACCTTCAGCTGCAATACACACCCATATAAACAAACACACACAAAGGACGCCGGAAATCAGCTACGCACCACATTTTCGAGCTTCGTCAATCCTTTCACTTATCCGAGCTTCCACTGGCTTCTTCTTTTCTCTTGATACCTACTGCTGCTACTGCCTTAGCACACGTTGGTGCATCAGCAACTACAGTGTTGAACCAATAGAGTTGAGATCATAGTCTGAGGTTCCCGGAGAGATTCGCGGTCCTTTCAAGGTCGTCACGGTTTGAGATATCTGTCGTGGCTTTCGGTTGACGGGTCTGTTCATTTTCAAACCCATAGATACGTTCTTCTTGTAAATCAATTGGAAGATTTTTGATGTTCTGAAAGTTATAAAAGGTCGATACTCTTCTCTTTATCTTTGTTATAACTTTTTTTTTTAGTTATTTTAAATGTGATATTGGCTCATTCTTCCTAGTTTTTCTATCATCTGAGTTTTGTTGGAATAGTTAAGATTATTTTAGGCATCTAAATAAGCTGTTGGATCAATTTCTCATTAAGTTTAGTCCAATCTTTCTTCCAATCTCACCGTTGCCGAGTGGTCTATTGCGTTATGGTATTCTTCTGGGCGAGATTCCGTTAAGTATTTTCCTAAGTCTAAGGCAGTTCTTCTCATTATGGGATTTCATTTTTGGTTCTCTGTATTCTTAACTAACGATTCCTTAAGAATTTGTCCACATCAAGTTAGTATATAAATGTTAGTGTCTCTCAATAGTTCGCATACAGGTTAGGTCGTTGAAGGCATTTTGGTAATCCATCACGTTTAGGTGTAGAGATCCTTTTAAGCTTTGTCAAGTTGATGCATTAACTTTGAATTTTGGACTAATTATTGACAAGGTAATTTTTCCCTTAAAGTAAGTGAATATTTGGGTTTTTCAAGTTAGTCTCACTGATTAAATTCATGGTGCCTTGCTGGATGTTCCATTTTTAGTTTGGAAGGTTTTTTTTAGCGAAATATCACTGGCTTGAAGTTCATGGAATATTTCAGAAATTATGTGTAACAATATCTATAGTAGTGTTTCATGTTTGCTAAAGCCAGTTGGAACTTCAAGCCTATTTTCGTAGCAGTGTGCTTGAGAATGCTTTATGCTTGCGTTTAATATACTATCGTGGTTGTGGACACGTTCACGTGATAGATTGCGATTTCTAGAAGCAAAACCCGAGTATGTGTTCGCGCAACTTCGGCCAAATTCTCTTAATAATGATAAAGCGTTATTAATTGTGGACACGTTCGCATGACATGATTTTTGACGCGCCAAACAAATGGGTACATGTACGCATGACCTGTTTAAAGATAATTTCTTAATTAAAAGAGGCAAAAGCACATAGGTTCTAAAATCAGTAATTAAATAATTTAATAATACAAGTATGATCAAAGCGACCATGCTAGAACCACAGAACTCGAGAGTGCCTAACACCTTCTTCCGGATTAACAGAATTCCTTACCCGGATTTCTGGTTCGCGGACTATAATACAGAGTCAATCATTTTTCTCGATTCGGGATTTGAACCGGTGACTTTGGACACCATAAATTATCTCAAGTGGAGCCTCTGAATTTAAATAAAGTAATCTCGTTTCGATTGTCACTTAAATTGGAAGAACTCCCTTATATACCCCTTTACGGGGGTTTAGGTAAAAAGGAGGTGTGAAAGCTCTGGCGACTCTGCTGGGGATCGAACCCAGAATCTCTGGTTTAGGGTTCAAAAATTCGAGCTTAGATGAATTGTTATAGTTGGCTTTATCCATTATCTGATTTTGTTACATGTTTGGGCCTAATGGGCTATTTGTTGCTTTTACCGCTCTGATATTCTGTGAACTGTATATAAACTGCTACGAAACCCTTCTTCTCTCTGAGTCTTCTAAATCATAGAGGAGTGTGCACTTTGTGTGACTTCTCTTCTATTAGAGTCATATCCCAAATTTTAGAATGAGTTTCAGACAAGTTGCAAAGCTGGTGAAGCTTCTGTATTTCCGGTACGCTGCCCCCCCTCGGCTCGAGTTGTCCGCTCGAGTAAGCCAGTTCTAGAACAATAAACCCAGGTTTTAAATCTAGTATAACAAGACCTCATGCTGGATCCCTAGTAGGAACGTTTGCTTGCATCACGTGCATTTGACTTTGGAGACTCAACACAGGGGTTGGGTCTGTCTAGGACAGGTGTACCAAAAATGAAAAGACCATCCTGATGTATCTTACTTGCTACTTGTGCATTTATTTGATTTGGATTTGCATGCTGACCGGCTTTTGAATAATGGGAGAAAGTTGGAAAAAAGAAAATAGCAATGTGAGGGTTAAGTGAGTTAAATCACCTATTTTGGAAAATCCAATGTCCAAATAGTACTGAAACTCTCTCGAATTTTTTGAGAAAAATGAAAAAAAGAAGAAAAGGTTTTGGTTTGAAAAATAGTTGGTTTTATTTTATTCGCCCAAACTACGCCAGTTTGATTCTCACAGGGCGTGAGATACGTAGGCAACCCTCATCGGGTCCAACTTCCTTTTTGCAAAAATAGCCCAAAAAGAACAAAAAATTTAATTTTATTGCAAATAAGTAAGGTGATGTCATTCTTGTCTAAAATAGCCGAATTTCCCCAAAAAGGGCGCCGGAAGGCCATTTTTGCAAGAATAGCCACCTTTGGTCATTTTTCAAGGTTTTTGCCGGTTAGCGAACATAGCCTTAAAATCTTCGTTTTTGGAGTGTTGAAAGGCCGTATTGGCAAAGCCGGATATTTTTGTGAAAATTTT
Organism: Nicotiana tabacum; assembly: GCF_000715075.1. Taxonomy (NCBI): domain Eukaryota; kingdom Viridiplantae; phylum Streptophyta; class Magnoliopsida; order Solanales; family Solanaceae; genus Nicotiana; species Nicotiana tabacum. The sequence goes on from NC_134101.1 coordinate 182,674,236, forward strand.
GAAAAAATGGTCATTTTTCTAGAGTCAAAATGAGTCATAGTTTTCTTTTAATTAAAATCACCTTAATAAATATGCAGGATGAGCACAATTCAAAATGAACTTTTCTTAGTCCGTGAAGAGATCCCGTTGGAGCTACATATGTGGTTGCATGATTTGGGGGACAATAGCATAAAAGTTGTGACAAAAGCGTTAGGTGGTCTTGTCGGGCTCTTGAAGGTTAAGCCGAGAAAGGACATAATTGAGGCCTTGATACCATTTTGGGACCCAGTGCATAATGTATTCCACTTTGCTGATTTCGAGTTAACTCCTACACTGGAAGAGATAGCAGGCTACGCCGGTTTCGAGGGGAATCTTAGAAATCAATACCCGGTAGCACTGAGAACAATAACCCCTCACAAATTTTTGGACTTGTTAAGCATCAGTCGGGACATCCGAGACGGAAATTTGACCAAAGGATTCTGTACCTTCTACTTTTTGTAGCGACGTTACGGGAATCCCCGTGGCTTCGAGACGCCAGACACCGGTCTTACTCACGTGGGAAACCAAGACAAGTGGGAAGCTCGGAGAGGATTAGCTTTTATAATAGCGTTCCTGGGTACTTTGATTTGCCCCAGAAAAGACGGGAACATAGAGTTGGGACTCGTGGGGATAGTCGACTTTATGATGAAAAAGGCAAATGGGACCATAGTGCCGATGATTTTGGAAGAAATTTACCGAGCTCTGACCCTTTATCGAGAAGGGGGAAAGTTCTTTGAAGGGTGCAATATGTTGTTACAATTATGGATGGAGGATCACCTTTGCCACCGTCCTGGATACTTGAATTGTGGTATGACTGGCCTCGACTGCATTGAAAAACATGAAAAGCGGGTAGAGGGTTATGAGTTCTCGGATGGTACGGAAGCATGGCATGATCATTTGAGATCTTTGACTGCAAAAAAGATCGAATGGACATTCGGGTGAATCTCATTCAGTGAGGTAATTTATATGTCGGTTGAGGTATGCTTTCTACTGTTAATGGGTCTTTGGAGTATCCAGCCTTATGCCCCGCACCGAGTTCTACATCAGTTAGGCCGATACTAGACCATCCCACAGGATGAGGATTTGAGTCGACAAGTTATTGAGTTGGAACTAGAAGCCGCTTTTCTAGAAGAAAGAGTGCGTCGGATTTGGCATCAGTGTAGATTCTTAGAGCCTAGAACTCAAGTACGAGATCTATCCAGAGGCGAGGTGGAGCCTAGCTACACTGCTTGGTATGGTAAAAGATCCCGAGTTCATCATGAGCCCGAAAGGCCCACAAAGAAACCCCATGTCCAACAATTTACCGACGAAGCACAGGTGCAATGGGACTGGTTGACCAAAGAAAATGAGCACCGAGCCACCATAAGCAGGCTGGAAAGGCAAGTCATGGACCTTCAGTTTGAAAATGGTTTGCAAGCCGCCGCAGATGAGGGGAAAAAGAAAAGACTAACTCAGTAAAATGAAGCCCTCAAAGCTCAAATCCGAAAGATGAAAATAGCTGCTAGAAACCAAAAAGAAGTCGAGCAGATGAAAGGCTTATAAGCAGTCTGAAAAAGAAAGCCCTTGAGAGTCAAGATGACCTGGAAAAGTCTGAGGACAATCTGGCAAAAACCGGGCACAATGGGCAAAGAAGGCGGAAGAGTGGGCATAGTTTGTGCAACAAATGAAAAGAAAGTATGAAGGGACAATCACCAGCCTGAAAAGAAAAGTAATTACTCTCGAGAATGAGGTAGTCAAGCAGGACAAGGACTTTAAAGCTGATAGGGAACACTATTATGATTTGATGGCTCGAATGGAGGAAGAAATGCAATAGTTGCAAAATCAACATCTCCATGATACTCAGGTGTTAGAATCCCGGAATCAACAGGTCGGGAGTTTGCTTCAGGAAAAGGGTAGAATCCGAGAGCGGGTCAGAGCCATTGCCGACTACATTGTTGTGAAATGCCAAGCATGTGAGGATATGACTCGTACCATTTTCTTCGCGGTAGTGATGACGTTTGTCCGACAGATAATGGGTGATTTGGAGAGGCTTCAAAGGGATCTTGCACATAGGCCTGTGGCGAGACTGAATGATGTCCCGCGGGCCCCAAGAGCATTTGAGGCATTAATGTATTCATGACTTTCATTGGAAACTGTTAGTCTGTTTGCGAGTCTGTATTTTCTTTTGTTGGAGTTTGTTAGTTGGTTTTCGAGTCTGTTGTTTTCACCTTTCTATCAGAGTCTGTTGGTCTTGTTTTGAGGCAGGGTCTATTAACTTCCCTTATCGAGTCTGTTAGTTTTTAGGACGAGTCGTTGTAATCAAAATTGTTTTATATTATGGAAAAATTTGAAAATCTCAAATTGTGTTTATCATTTACTTTTACATTTATTTCCCAAGAACTACGCTCGGTTTGATTCATGCGGGGTCATGATACGTAGGCAATCTCCATAGGATTCAACCATAACCAAAAGAAAGAAAAAGAGTGATAAAAAAAAGAGAAGAAAAACAAGAGAGGAAAGGAAAAGAAAAGAGAGAGAAAATAAGAAACCATGAGAAGGAATCAAATGGCAAAGCAAGAGAGAGAAATGAGAGAATAAAAACAAAGAGAAATCAAGCAGAGAAAGGCAAGAATGAAAAAGAAAAAAGAGAGAGAGAAAAGAGAAGTTGCAAATGGAAATAAGGAAAAGCCGGGATGATGCAAGCAGCCGATCAAATGAATAATAGAAACGGTTAACTGCTTAGGTGCATTCACTCCTCAAATGTCCAGTTGCTTATCTGTTAAAGCCCTAATCGCTAACAAGTTTGTTATTGATGAAATTATAGTTCAGGCAGGTGGTTAGTTTGATTGGCATTCTGGCAAGTCACTCTTACAACACCCGGTCCAAAAACAAGCTGAACATGGCCAACCAGGAACTTGAGGCAAGTATTGTCGATCCGTCAAAAGAGGTGGAAGAATCGGAGGTTAATCTGAAAGATGAGTTGTATAAGTTGAAGCAGCACATGGCTAAAATGTACCAAGCATGGGCAAAAGGGCACCCACCGCCAGTTTACTCCGCCAATCCTGCTTTTATCCCGCCACTGGCTCAGCCCTAGGAACCTCCCACTGTGAATTTATCTCCGGCCTTTCCCCTCTACCAACAATGCTATGACACCACTTCCCATACATAACAAGCCCTACCACCCAAACAAGTCCCGTACCCTCCTCCACCGGTCACTCCTGTCTTTGTGGCACCCCCACCTGCTGCATTACACCGATCCTCCAGTGAGCCTCTATTCCAAACTCACGACAACCAGTATTACCCCTCGAAGCCCATTTTCAAGGTTCCCGAACCCTATTCCTACACTTCTCATTTTGACCTCCTTGCGGAAACCAAAAAACCATCTAAAAATCCCGAACAAGAGGAGATGTTCAGGAAAGTTAAAAGCCTGAAATAGTCATTCAGAGACATGCGGGGGTTGGGAGGTCAAGTAAGTGTGGCTTACAAAGATCTATGTCTATTTCCAGATGTGCAATTGTCGACAGGGTTTAAGATGCCCAAGTTTGATTTATATGATGGGCATGGTGATCCAGTAGCGCATTTGAGAGGTTTCTGTAGCAAAATAAGAGGAGCTGGTGGGAAAGACGAGTTGCTAATGGCATGTTTCAGTCAAAGTCTAAGTGGTTGAGCGTTGGAGTGGTACACTCGGCAGGATCACGAAAGATGGTACACATGGGATGATTTTGCCCAGGCATTTGCTTGCCACTTCTAGTACAATCTCGAGATTATTCCGGATCATCTGTCTTTGACGAAACTTGAGAAAAAGCACAATGAAAGTTTTAGAGAGTATGGTTTTCGTCGGAGAGAGCAAGCAGCGAAGGTTGACCCTCCAATGAAAGAAAGTGAAATGGTGGATTATTTTCTGCAGTCCTTAGAGCCTACTTATTACCGACATCTGGTATCGGTTATAGGCAAGTCCTTCAATGAAGTGGTAAAAATGGGCGGCATGGTAGAAGAAGGACTCAAGACAAACAAAATCATGAGCTATTCAGCAATCAAGGCAACCACCTAGGCCATTCAAAGTGGAACTGGGGGAGTAATTGGAAAGAAAAAGAAAGAGAATGTCGCAACAGTTGAATCAGGAGCTTGGTTCGGGCCCAGAGGTTCACCTCACCACTATCATCAGCCTCATCCCTACCACCAAACCTATCCCCATACCCCGTATAATCCACCCCAACACTACTACCCACCACCAGACCCCTATTTTTCTATCCACCATGCCCAAACATACAGCCAACCCCCGGCCCACGCACAATGGCATACGCCAGTCCCACAAAATACATACCCAGCTCCACAAAATGCCTATCCACCCCCAAGAGCCTACCGAAACCCTCCTGGATCAGGTTTCCGGCCCAACCAAGCATTTAAGAACGAAAGGCTGCAAAAGAAGAAAACTTTCACTCCATTGGGAGAATCCTATACAAGTTTGTTCCACAAGTTGAGACAATTGGGTATGCTGAGTCAGATCGAGCCAAAACTATCAAATCCTCCCCCGAGGAATCTTGATCACTCTGTTAGTTGCGAATATTGTTCTGGTGCTCCGGGTCACGACACAAAGAAGTGTTGGAAATTGAAAACAGCTATTCAAGAGCTCATTGATACTAATCGGATTAAGGTCCAAGCTCCGGAGGCGCCCAATATCAACCAGAATATGTTGTCGGCCCATCTTGAGACAAATATGATCGAGATAGTGCATAGGGGAGGGGAGCCCAAGAAGCCTTCACAGACCGTCATGATGATTCGGTCCAGTGAAGTTAGGCCGGTTGGAAAGCCAACAAGTGAGAAATTAGTGATCCAGTTGAGCGAGGAAAACAGTGAACCATCTGTAGTAGCCAAGAAGGGGACCCCAAGTGATGTGGCAATAAAACAAGAAAGAGCAAAAGTTGTTGTGCCAGGAGCGGCGATCAAGCCTGTTGTAATTGTGGAGGGTGCCCGCACAGACCCTGTCATTATCAAGCCGACAACTTAATTATCGATAGTCAACAGCAAGGTAGTCCCATGGAATTATGAATGAGTGACAGTGACTTACAAGGGCAAAGAAATCAAAGAAGAAGTCTATGAGACCCATAGATTGACTCGATCGGGGAGATGCTTTGCCCCCGAAGAGTTAAGAAAAGCTAAAAACCTCCAAAGAGAACCTAGTGCTAGTGAAGAAAGTTGTGACCGAAAAAAAGGCAGAAGAGTTTTTGAGAAAGATGAAAGTGCAGGACTATTCCATTGTGGATCAGCTGAGGAAGACACCGACTCAGATTTCACTATTGTCATTATTAATCCATTCAGACGAGCACCATCGGGATTTGATGAAGATCCTGAATGAGGCCTACGTTCCTGACAAAATCTCAGTAAACCACTTGGAAAAGATAGCTAACAAGATATTTGAGGTAGACAGAGTCACTTTTTCTGATGAAGAGTCACCCGTGGAGGGTACAGAGCACAATAGAGCCCTCTATCTTATGGTGAAATGCGAAGATTCCGTGCTTACCCAGGTACTGGTCGACAATGGTTCCAGTGTGAACATTTGCCCTCTCTCCACTCTGAACAAATTGAAGGTGAATGATGAAAGAATTCACAAGAATAGTATCTGCGTTCGGAGATTCGATGGTGGAAGGAAAGATTCAGTCGGGGACATAATGCTTGAGCTTACAATAGGGCCAGTTGAATTTACCATGGAGTTCCAGGTGGTCGACGTGGCTGTTCCTTACAATCTGCTGTTAGGTCAACCCTGGATTCATACTGCAAAAGCGGTCCCGTCTACTCTGCATCAAATGGTCAAGTTTGAATGGGATAGACAGGAAATTGTTGTGCACGGCGAGGATAATTTGTGTTCCCGCGATGATGCCATTGTTCCGTTCATAGAGTTTTAAGACGACAAAGGGCCATGGGTTTATCAGGTTGTTGACACGGTATCGGTAGAGAAAATTCCAGAAGGGAAGTGCGTTCCAACTCAGAGGGTAGCTGCTGCATCAGTCATGGTAGCCGTTGAAATGTTGAAAAATGATTTTATTCGGTCAAGGGTTTGGGTGCATCTCTGTAAGGTATCGTACAACCGGTGTCTCTCCCCAAAAACTTGGATACATTTAGTTTGGGGTTCAAGCCTACAGTTGCGGATGTGAAAAGAGCCAGAAAGTTGAAACAGAGGGCCTGGGTCCTCCCAAAGCCCATCCCGCGGCTCTCCAGATCATTTGTCAGGCCTGGCACCAAGAAACGCCCAGTAACAACAATTCCCAGTTCTGTGGTTGGTCCTGATAAAGAGTTGATTGAATGGTTCGAGAAGTTATTCGATGATGTGAACATGGTGGAAGCTGGAGAGGGTTCTAGCAAAGCGGATGTGAAATTTGTTGGGCCTAGTGCAAAGATTAACAATTGAGAAGCTACTCTTCTCCCCACCAGGAAGGAGTTTTGGTAGTTTGTTTTGATTTTCTTTCAGTTTATCTGGATTATTCCAGAGTTGTAATTCAGATTCTGTGTTCCGTCCATTTGGATGTATAAACCTTGTTATCTTTCAATTTCAATGAAATGCAATTCCCCTTTTTCCTCATTCCTGACAGTCTTATTTTTGTTTTCTTTCTTCCTTGTACAGTTCTTTTTATGCTGGTTTCAATAACATGACATGCATGAGGAATCTTTGGCCCAGTGTTAAAATCCAATATAATTCTGAAATAGTAATTCAAGAAATAGAGTGTGATGATGAATCGGAATATGATGAGGAGGAGGCCTTTGAAGAGATTAGTAAAGAATTAAGCCATTTTGAAGAAAAACCCAAGCCTAACCTGAGTGATACAGAAGCAATCAATTTAAGGGACCCAAATAATATCAGAGAAACTAATATAAGTGTCCATCTTGAACCTCAACTCAGGGAGGAGATAATTAAAGAGTTACTTGAGTACAAAGACGTCTTTGCATGGTCATATGACGACATGCCGGGTTTAAGCACTGACTTGGTGGTTCACAAATTGTCCACTAACCCGGCATTCCCTTCTGTCAAGCAGAAGTTGAGGAAGTTTAGAACAGACATGAGTGTAAAGATAAAGAAGAGGTCACAAAGCAGTTTGAGGCAAAAGTCATTCGGGTCACTCGGTATCCTACTTGGTTAGCCAATGTAGTACCTGTGCCAAATAAGGATGGCAAGACCAGGGTGTGTGTCGATTGCCGTGATCTCAACAAGGTGAGTCCCAAAGACAACTTCCCACTGCCAAATATCCACATTCTGATTGACAATTGTGCCAAACATGAGCTTGGGTCTTTTGTGGACTGCTATGCGGGCTATCATCAGATCTTAATGGATGAGGAAGATGCAGAGAAGACGGCATTCATCACACCATGGGGAACATACTGCTACAGGGTCATGACTTTCGGTTTGAAAAATGCTGGGGCAACTTACATGAGGGCAATGACGACCATATTCCATGACATGATACACAGAGAGATCGAGGTCTATGTGGATTATGTGATCATAAAGTCTAGAAATCAGTCTGATCATGTTAGATATTTGAGAAAATTCTTCCAAAGGCTTTGCAGGTACAATCTTAAGCTCAATCCTGCAAAATACGCATTTGATGTACCATCTGGAAAATTGTTAGGATTCATAGTCAGCCGTCGAGGTATTGAATTGGACCCGTCAAAGATCAAAGCTATCCAAGAACTGCCACACCCACAGAACAAAACTGAGGTGATGAGTTTATTAGGGAGGTTGAATTACATCAGCAGGTTTATTGCTCAGCTTACGACAACTTGTGAGCCTATCTTCAAACTGTTGAAGAAGTATGTTGCGGTCAAATGGACAGATGAGTGTCAAGAAGCATTTGATAAGATAAAGGGGTACTTGTCAAACCCACTCGTGTTGGTGCTACCAGAACTAGGGAGACCTTTGATTCTGTATTTGACGGTCCCAGACAATTCACTTGTTGTGTGTTGGGTCAGCATGACATCACCGACAGGAAGGAGCAAGCCATTTATTATCTCAGCAAGAACTTTACATCTTATGAGGTTAAGTACACTCACTTTGAGAAGACAAGTTGCACCTTAACTTGGGTAGCACAGAAGTTGAAGCACTATTTGTCATCTTACACTGCTTACCTCATCTCTCGTTTGGATCCATTAAAGTATATCTTTCAGAAGCCTATGCCCACAGGGAGGCTCGCAAAGTGGCAGATTTTGCTCATAGAATTTGACATCGTCTATGTGACCCGGACTGCGATGAAAGCCCAGGCATTGGCTGACCATTTGGCTGAGAACCCAGTGGATGAAGAATATGAGCCTTTGAAGACTTACTTCCCTGATGAAGAGGTAATGAACATTGATGAGTTGGAACAAGTTGGAGAGCCAGGTTGGAAACTTTTCTTTGATGGAGTTGCTAACATGAAAGGCGTTGGTATAGGGGCTGTATTGATTTCTGAAACAGGACATCACTACCCTATTACGGCTCAGCTTCATTTCTACTGTACTAACAACATGGCTAAGTATGAGGCATGCATTTTGGGCTGAGGTTAGCTGCAGACATAGGTGTCCAGGAAGTTTTGGTCTTGGGGGACTCGGACCTTCTGGTACACCAGATCCAAGGGAAATGGGAAACACTGTATTTAAAACTCATACCGTACCGGCAATGTTTGCATGATCTTTGTCAATGGTTTTGATCAGTAGAGTTCAAGCATATTCCAAGGATCCATAACGAGGTTGCTAATGCTTTGGCTACTTTAGCATCAATGTTACATCATCCAGATAAGGCTTATGTGGACCCTTTGCATATTCAGGTCTATGATCAGAATGTTTACTGTAATGTGGTAGAGGAAGAATGTGATGGTGAGCCTTGGTTTCATGATATCAAGGAATATATCAGGATAGGGGTGTATCAGGTACAAGCCACAGGGGATCAAAAGAGAACAATTCGGTGGTTGGCAAGCGGATTTTTCTTTAGCGGAGGGGTTTTGTACAAAAGGACTCCGGATCTTGGATTATTGAGATGCATAGATGCTAGACATGCCACAGCTATCATGACCGAGGTACATTCTAGAGTCTGTGGACCGCATATGAGTGGGTACGTGCTGGCAAGAAGATTCTCTGAGCAGGTAATTTTTTCTCACTAGGAGCGAAATTGTATCAATTTCGTGCGCAAATGTCATCAGTGATAGGTGCATGGAGATTTGATTCATTCTCCACCATCTGAATTGCACACAATGTTTGCACCGTGGCCTTTTGTTGCGTGGGGCATGGATGTCGTTGGGCCAATTGAGCCATCAGCATCAAATGGGCACAGGTTCATTCTAGTGGCCATCGACTATTTCACCAAGTGGGTAGAGGCTAAAACATTCAAGTCTGTAACCAAGAAAGCGGTGGTTTATTTTGTGCACTCAAATATCATTTGTCAGTTTGGGATACCAAAGATGATCATTACATACAATGGGTCTAATCTCAATTGTCATCTGATGAAAGAGGTATGTCAGCAGTTCAAGATTACACATCGCAATTCCACCCCATATCGCCCCAAGGCAAATGGAGCAGTCGAGGCAGCCAACAAGAACATAAAAAAGATACTTCGGAAAATGGTGGAAGGCTCTAGGAAATGGAATGAGAAGCTGCCTTTTGCATTGTTGGGTTATCGCACTACTGTTTGTACTTCAGTAGGGGCAACTCCTTATTTGTTAGTATATGGCACTGAAGCAGTAATACCCGCGGAAGTTGAAATCCCATCCCTTCGGATTGTTGCTGAGGCCGGAATTGATGATGATAAGTGGGCCAAAACCCGCTTGGAGCAATTGAGTTTGATTGATGAGAAAAGATTAGCAGCAGTGTGTCATGGCCAGTTGTATCAACAGAGAATGGCAAGAGCATATAATAAGAAGGTGCATCCACGGAAGTTTGAAGTGGGTCAGTTAGTATTGAAATGTATCCTTCCTCATCAGGCTGAAGCTAAAGGCAAGTTCGCCCCAAATTGGCAGGGGCCGTTCATCGTAGCTAGAGTATTGTTCAATGGTGCTTTGTATTAATGGATATAGAAGGAAAATATGTAGAAATGGCCATCAATTCTGATGCGGTCAAAAGATATTATGTATGATCTCTTTGTTTAAATTGTGTTTGTTTGTACTTGGTATGTTTTGAAGATTGAAATGATAAAGGCATTTTGTTCTGCTATCTAAACACTTTATCCCTTGTTACCCCATTGAGCCTTATTTATTTCCTTTCATACCCCTCTTTCAGAATCAGTGGCAAAATTCAGAAACGCGAGAAGAGAGAAAAGAGAAAGAAAACAGTGAAAAAAAGGAAAAGAAAGAGAAAGAAAATCACCACAACAAAGCAATTTCTATGACATGAACTACGTTCGACCTGATTCCTTTTAAGGATACGTAGGCAGCCTCACGGTTCGGTCCCATCAAAATAAAATCCCAAAAGTCCCTAAGCAAAGAAACTGGGGCAGAAGTTGTGGTTGTTGCAAGAAATCTCATTCCAAAAGTTGTAATTTTGAACCCACTTGAATTGTTTTGAGCCTTTGATACCCTTTATTTCTAACCCTATCCAAAAGCTCGCATTACGGTCCAAAGAAAGACCTTTCTATCAGTCTTCGAGAAATGCCAAGTCAAGCAAGGAGAGGTAATTCATATTAGGGGCAACACTCTGTTCCAAGCAGAAAAATGTTGAAAATGAGAGAGTCTTATTGGTGAAAACCCTCACGGGCACCGTAAGGCGAAAGTGGGTGGAGAGATGAACAAATGAGAGAGGCTTGTTGGTGAAAATCCTTCAGGGCACCGCGAGCTGAACAAGGTCAAGGTTTTGGCAAAGAAGTCAGGATATGGAAACTCCGGGGCAACAAAGTATGCAACTGAAAGTTGATTGGTTGGACAGATTGGGCCGATTAATCCGAAATGTATGTCATGATCATTAGTGACAGCTGCTCCACTCAGATAAGTCTCTTTTCTTTTTCCCCTTCAGATACTCTTCCATGTTTTGGATTTTTCTTATCCTTAACTCCGAAAGTCATTGCATTTCATTTCTTTTGGGTTTTTTTCTCTAAGATGTTCCCAATGTCAGTTCTGTTTAAGCAAATAAGAAGGAATTTCAAAGCTTACTTCCAACTTCCAAAGCTGCACAAGGCACAGGGCGGCCAAGGCATTGCTAGAGATAGTATGATGTGAAATTGGGTATAAAGGTCAGAGGAAGTTCCATCGTTGAAATGGTTTAATAATTTCGTGGGAAATGCAGAGGTTCAAACAGATGGGTCAGAGATGTAACACAACAGTTTGGGTATAGAACACTCGGGGCATCTAATGTCATGGGGGTCTGAAAGTCAGTCGGGAAGTCAAGCGGTTCTTGTCCAGTTCAGGAGAAGTTAGTCAAAACAAAGCACGACAGTAGGAGGTCATTTTCAGCAAGAGTGCCACAAACTAACCACCACATTTTAAATTGACAAGATTTTTCTTCGATTGGAACAGAGGCAGGAAGTTTTCGATTGTTTGGGAAAACCCTCCATAAGGAAAAGCAAGCACCAGACAGGTTTGATGTTGATTTTCAGGTCCCTCCTGGAAAATGGGACCTAGTTTAAAAATCGAAACAATCATAAGTAGCAAAATCTTGCATAAATGTACCCCAAGGAATATAAGTTGGTTTACAAAGTTTGTATGTGTAAGATAGGATTTAATTAAGAGTTGTCAAGACCCTTCTGAATAATGGGACCCAGCTTTAAAATTTCCATTGGATAACAAATTTAGCGTAAGTTCTGGTGTAGGGTAATATAAATTAGCCGTAAAATAGTCACTCTTATGATAAAACTTGACTTTTGATTTTTAGGACCCTCCCGGATAATGGGATGTAGCTTTAATACTTTCTTAGATAACAAGATGTAGCGAAAGTAATACCTTTAGGAGATATAATTTAGATTTAAAACTGTCGTTTAACTAGGAGCTGTCAGGACCCTCCTGGATAACGGGATCTAGCTTTCAAATTTTTAGTAATATTTGGTAACATGATTCAGTTTAACACTCACAGATGTGCCCAGCTATCAAACTGGGGCAGAAAATTTTCTTTGTTTTGTCTATTTTATTGAAATCAGGAGCCTACCTGGAGAGCACGGGAATACAATTCAAGTTTAGCAATCAGGCACCCACCTGGAGAGCACGAGAATACAATTCAAGTTCAACAATCAGGCACCCACCTGGAGAGCATAGGAATACAGTTCAAGTTCAGAAATCAGGATTCCACCTGGAGAGCACAGGAATACAATTCAAGTTCAGCAATCAGGTGCCCACCTGGAGAGCACAGGAATACAGTTCAAGTTCAGCAATCAGGTGCCCACCTGGAGAGCACGGGAATACAGTTCAAGTTCAACAATCAGGCGCCCACTTGGAGAGCACGTGAATACAATTCAAGTTCATCAATCAGGCGCCCACCTGGAGAGCACGTGAATACAGTTCAAGTTCAGCAATCAGGCGCCCACCTGGAGAGCACGGGAATACAGTCAAAGTCTTGGCAATCAGGCGCCCACCTGGAAAGCAGGGGAATACAGATAAAATTTTGGCAATCAGGCGATCACCTGGAGAGCAAGGGAGAACAACACCAGTTTTAGGAAAGGGAAACAATTTAAGTGTCGGTAATCAGGCGTCCACCTGGAGAAAGGGAAAGCATCTCATATTATAATTCGAGTTCAGTAATCAGGCGTCTACCTGAAGAAAAGAGAAAGCATCTCAGATTACAATTCAAGTCAGCAACAAAAGAAGCCCGCGGCAAGAATGCGAGTCAACAGTCCGAGCTGATCAACAAAAGTTAGTCACAATAAAGAAAAAAAGAGAAAGGCAAGAAGTTAATCCAAATGCAGAAGTTGATGAAAGATATGAGCTTCTCGAACTACTCTCCACCTCGGCATACCCCATCATCTCACTCACCTCTGAACAACATGTGGCCTGATTCCTTTATAATCAAGGATATATAGGCAGCTCAGATACCAGGGCTCGGTCACATTCCCCTCTCTCTTAGTTTTAGTCTCTCCAAATAAGGGTCGGGTCAAAAAACCTGTCTAGTCGTTCTTTGTCTGAAAACTCTTCGCGTTTTCAGTCAAAGAGGGGCAGCTGTAGACATGTGATTTTTGACCCTCCCCAATATTTTTTATATTTTATATTGTTAATATTTAATTTAGGCCTAATATCGCTATTTCAATTAATTTGACTCCTTTACTTTATTTTATTTCAAGAAAATGAAAATTACAAAAAAATAGTTTCATTAATGTTTTGTAGTCATCTTTAATTTTTGAAAATACCAAAAATAGTTTCGTTTTAAAGGTCAGTCTTATTTTAACAGTTATTTTACTTAAGTAGAACTAATTAATAAATGAGATCGTATTTTAATCTCATTTGCGAGGAAAGAGTAAAACTTGGGCTTGAGCAACTCATCTTTAGGCATAATTTTTGGACCTAGTCCATAATTACCAAGCCCATAATTCCTTGGCCCATACCCTTAACCTAATCTCTACCCCTATATAATAGTACCTAATCTCTACATAGAGCTGGACCTAAAAAAAATTGGAATCAGCCGGTTTTTATCATCTTCTACAGAGCTCTCTTCTTGAAACTACGACACAAAAAAAGGGCTATCATCTCTAACCTTGAGAGAACAGCCGAAGATAACCAAAAGAAGAAAAGATCGGTAACCTATAGAGATATAGAGGTGTCGTCACATGTTCTTCAGGAGCAAGAGAACAGCGGTGTACCCCATCTCCCTAACTCCAAAAAGCAGTCGTCCACCAGCCAAATGAAGCTCCTATCTTAAGCGATTTCTGACCGTTACTGCTGCTGCCAGATTTCATCACCGACGACAAGCTACTCTTGAATCTCATAAGACAAGAAATAAAACCCCCTACTCATTTTCGTAACCTTTAGCTGCAATACACACCCATATAAACAAACACACACAAAGAACGTCGGAAATCAGCCACGCGCCACATTTTCGAGCTTCGTCGATCCTTTCACTCATCCGAGATTCCACTGGCTTCTTATTTTCTCTTGATACCTACTGCTGCTACTACCTTAGCACACGTTGGTGCATCAGCAGCTACAACATTGAACCAATGGAGTTGAGATCATAGTCTGAGGTTCCCGGAGAGATTCGCGGTCCTGTCAAGGTCGTTGCTGGTTTGAGATATCTGTCGTGGCTTTCGGGTGACGGGTCTGTTCATTTTCAACCCCATCGATAAGTTCGTCTTGTAAATCAATTGAAAGATTTTTGATGTTCTGAAAGTTATAAAAGGTCCATACTCTTCTCTTTCTCTTTGTTATAACTTTTTTTTTAGTGATTTTAAATGTGATGTTGGCTCATTCTTCCTAGTTTTTCTATCATCTGAGTTTTGTTGGAATAGTTAAGATTATTTTAGGCATATAAATAAGCTGTTGGATCAATTTCTCATGAAGTTTAGTCCAATCTTTTTTCCAATCTCACCATCGCCGAGTGGTCTGTTGCGTTATGGTATTCTTTTGGGGCGAGATCCCATTAAATATTTTCCTAAGTCTCAAGCAGTTCTTCTCATTATGGGATGTCATTTCTGGTTATCTGTATTCTTAACTAACGATTCCTTAAGAATTTGTCCACATCAAGTTGGTATATAAATGTTAGTGTCTCTCAATAGTTCGTATACAGGTTAAGTCGCTGAAGGCATTTTGGTAATCCATCACATTTAGGTGTAGAGATCCTTTTAAGCTTTGTCAAGTTGATGCATTAACTTTGAATTTTGGACTAATTATTGTCAAGGAAATTTTTCCCTTAAATTAAGTGAATATTTGGGTTTTTCAAGTTAGCCTCACTGATTAAATTCATATCATAATGAACAGTAAGAACTACCATTCTTATTGAGACTTTAACTCATAGGGAAGAAAATCGATTTATAGATGGAATCAAATATGCAGTATTTACAGACAAAAGTATTCGGTTATTGGGGAAAAATCAATATACTTCTAATGTCGAATCAGAATCAACTAGGACAGAAATAAAGCATTGGGTTCGTAATCATGGTGCCTTGCTGGATGTTCCATTTTTAGTTTGGAAGGTTTTTTGTTTTAGCGAAATATCACTGGCTTGAAGTTCATGGAATATTTCAGAAATTATGTGTAATAATATCTATCGTAGTGTTTCATGTTTGCTAAAGCTAGTTGGAACTTAAAGCCTATTTTCATAGTAGTGTGCTTGAGAATGCTTTATGCTTGCGTTTAATATACTATCGTGGTTGTGGACACGTTCATGTGACATGATTGCGATTTCTAGAAACAAACTGGGAGTATGCGATTCGCGCAACTTCGGCCAAATTCTATTAATAATGATAAAGCATTATTAATTGTGGACACGTTTGCGTGACATGATTTTTGACGCGCCAAACAAACGGGTACACGTACGCGTGACCTGTTTAAAGATAATTTCTTAATTAAAAGAGGCAATAGCACATAGGTTCTAAAATCAGTAATTAAATAATTTAATAAGCCAAGTATGATCAAAGCGACCGTCCTAGAACCACGGAACTCGGGAGTGCCTAACACCTTCTCCCGGGTTAACAGAATTCCTTACCCGGATTTCTGGTTCGCGGACTGTAATACAGAGTCAATCCTTTTCCTCGATTAGGGATTTGAACCGGTGACTTGGGACACCATAAATTATCCCAAGTAGCGACTCTTAATTTTAAATAAAGTAATCTCGTTTCGATTGTCACTTAAATTGGAAAAACTCTCTTATATACCCCTTTACGGGGGTGTAGGTAAAAAGGAAGTGTGACACCAATATCAAGAACGTGCTCAAACCCTCAATTTGGAGCCGAACGATCCGAAACTAATTAAATGAGGTAGGAATTAGTCAATACAAGCTTAAGAGTTCGCATTACAATTACTAAAGTAATTTCCCAACCTTAAACACAAGTTTCCTAAAATCTGACTTCAGGCCCACGTGCCCGGATTCCGAAACTTTTCGAAGAAAGTTGTTCTTTATAACCTAAGGATCAATAATATATGATTTCTACTTCATTCTATAACAAATTTCATGGTTAAATCCAACTTTTATCACAACCCTAGGTTTTGCTCTAATCCAATTATTTTCATTAATCTTTGCGTGTTAATCTACCCGAGGTTCAAGTATTAAACTAGAAATAAATAGGATAAACTTACCTCAAGATGCTAGGTGAAAGTCTTCTCCGAAGAACTCCAAATCGCCCAATAAATGAGTGAAAATGAACAAAAATAGCTTAGAGCCCGTAATAAATGAAGGTCACTGGTTCAGTGATATACGCATCTGCGGTCCTGGGTCCGCATCTGCGCCCACCGTATCTACGGAAAGGTGTCCCCGTCTGCGGAAATTCAGCTGGGCCACTGGGCCATTTCTGCGGGAAGCAACCGCTTCTGCGGAAGCTTAGCCACTTCTCCGACTTCTAGCTTGGCCTGCCTTGGCCGCTTCTGCAGTCTCGCACCTGCGGCTGACCAACCGCATGTGCGGTTATGATAGAAGACTGGAGCTTCAGCTCCTTCCCATGTTTTCCAACTTCACTCGAGCCTCGTCCGATTGACGCTCGGAGCCCCCTGGCCCCCGCCCGAACATACCGAAAAGTTTGAAATCATAAAACGGACTCGCTCGAACCATCGAAATGCCCGAAACAATGCTTAATCTAAGAATCACCCCTAAAACCAATTTAATCAAAATTATGAACTTCAAGTTCTTCTATTCACTTCTAGCACGCCGAAATGTACTTATACTACTCGGATTGACATCAAATTTTGCGGGCAAGTCTTAAATGTTATATTAGACCTATACCAGGCTCCGGAACCAACATACGGGCCCGATATCAATATGATCAAGCATTATTTAATTTCATTAAATCCTTAGAATTTCAGTTTAATAATTTCTAACAAAAATTCATTATTCGGGCTATGGACCTTGAAATTCGATTCTGGGCATACACCCTGGTCCTATATTTTCCTACGGACCCTCCGGGACCGTCAAAACACAAGTCCGGGTCCGTTTGCTACAAATATTGACCAAAGTCAAACTTAGAATTTTAAGAAAATCTTAAGAAATTAGGTGTGCCTATTACAACCAAAACTCTTCCAAATCCCGAACCAACCAACCCCGCAGGTCGTAAATTAGTTAAAGCAAGCACGAAAAGTTTTATTTAGGGAGACGGGGTTCTAAAAATTAAAATGGCCACTCGGGTCGTTACATGTAGTAAAAACTTCGTGAGAATATTTTTACTAGAAAATCAATAATCTTGCCTTTAACAATTCCTCCGTGAGAATTAAAATGGAGGAAAGCAAGATTACAGACTTAAAATAATAATCTTACCAAAAATTACTTTCACTCTAATGTTCTATTCATCAGTTATTATATACTAATTTTGCTCCGTGAAAATTACAAAATTAATATAAGAATAACATAGATATAAAATACGTAGATGTGATAATAATGATTAAAATATTATTATTCCAGCACAATATGAAATATAAATAGAGTTTCAGGCCAAGAATGTATTGAAACTGAGATAGAATTATAATTATATCAAGATTCATCAACTATCCCAACAAAAAATATTACTTCATTATGAAGTAAGAAAAGCTAAAAAATACTTTTAAAAGACTAAGAATATTTTTAATGCAAAGTGAATGACTAGAGGAAGGGACTAAAATTACTATTCTGTTTCTTTTTAGAAACTTAGAAAAAACTAGATAGGAAATTGGATACAAAGTGGGATGATCTTTCTTCTACAAATATATGCCTATTTATAGGAAAATTTCTACAGGACATTGGTGAGAATTTGCAAGATAATATCAATATATCATATGGACTTGATGAGAAATTGACATAGCAATTTGTCATAAAATTTTGGTGAGAATTTGCCATAACTTTTGTATCTCTTGACTTTATGTAGTCTTAGATGAAGTTGTCACGTATGTATCCTTCTTCCTTGAACTGTAGGTTCTTTCTTTTTCTCTTTTTCCATGTATTCTTTTTTCTGCAAGAATTGTTAGAAAAGTACAAGAATAGAATATAAATTGGTCATGTTCTATACCTAAATTTTATATATTTTTATTAAAATATAAAAATAATTTATATCCAACAGAAGCTTTCCTTTTGAGGAACGTTTTTGGAGGTTTTCGCCATTGATTTAGGTTAGAGGAAGCGGAAAGAGGTAGAGTTTGATATCTTTCGGCGTTAAAAGGGCGGGAATAACAGGTAGTGAGAGAGAGAGATGAAGAGGGGGAGAAATAAGGGAAGTTTTAAGGTGGTTTGAAGATGAAAGTAAAGTTTTTGATTTGAATAAGGAGCCTTGTATTTATACGCAAACGGCGAAGGTTCAACAGCGCTAGTGGTCGACCACCACTAGCAAGCATTTAATATTTTGGGGAAGCGAACTGACGGGACGTTTCGATTACTTCGAGCTCTTACTTCACATGGATGACATCATCATTATGGGCTCCAGAAAATCGAGGCTCAAATTATTTCTTATCATCTTATTATCTTATTCTAAGAAACACGGGGACTATTTGTATATGGTCGAAATTAGGTATGTCCGATTTCGTAGGCTCAGGGAGTTGCTTCGAGTGAAAGCTCAAAATGGACCTAGCTCGAGCCCGATGGTGAAGTATAGAACCTGAAGATCAAACTGCTCGATGAAAACCAAGGCCGAGTATGATCATCCTCGAGATAATACCGTTATGGTTTAATAACAGAAAGAGTGTGATTCCCGCAACGGCCCGAAGATCCCGGCATAAATTCCGGAACAGATTTGTACTTGGCGGTTAGATAGTTGTCCAATAAAATTCCTTACTGTAATTAGAAGTGTACCTTATTTAGGATCTACCTACTATATAAAGGGGAACCCATTCATTTGTAACACACGATTCATTGACAAAGAAATGTACATTCTACACTTTCTTGCTTACTATTCATTAGAGTTTCCTTACAATTTTCTTGTTCTTGCTAACCTACCTTGAGGCCACCATAACTCGAGGTCAAGACTTAGTTTGCACACCGGTTTGACTTGCATTATTTCTTCAATTTAGACATTTAATTCCTTGTTTATCAATTGTTATTGGACTAAATCACGTATCTGTAAAACCACAATATAAGTTTAATTGTTACACAGATTTTAGGGTAAACAAACTAATAATGGAATGAGACAACCAAAAGTCAATGCAATAGATTTTATTCATAGACACTACAATATTAGGTGACAACCAAATTCAAGACCATATAGAGCTCATACCAGTAAACTCAACAACTGGAGAAGTTGGCAAAACTTCAACAAGAAAAAGGAAGAGAGAAAAAACAAAAGAATCTCCGCCAGGTACAATACTTGACAAGATGCATTGCCTAATGAAATAAAGTTAGGATCAATTTTTTAGAACAAGAAGAGCCTGTCTAAATGTTTCTATAAGGTGGAAATGAGGAATAAAGTTGAATTTAATGTAGTTAGATCATGCTCCAAGAGATATGAGTTGAAATGCTACGAGGACATAAGTAGATGAATAGTATATGCAACCAGAATAAAAGATTCCACATTATTCAAGATAATAGAATTTCATAACAATCATAAATGCTCGGTTGACACCAGAAAATCTGATTAAAAGCATGCTACATAAACATTCATAAGTGAACACATTGTTGAATATGTGTGTGACAAAAAAATTGAGGTTACGCCAGCTTTTGTATTGGGTGAAATGAAAAAAAATTAGGAATTGACATTGGTGTAGATCTGAACAGTGCAACATCGCGATCGCGTAGGGATTATCGCATTTGTATTGGGTTAATTTGGGGGGAGGGGTCAGTGATGTTGCTCTTCGCGATCACGTGGCAGTTTCTGCCATCGCGATTAAGGTTGCGTCTGGGCAAAACATAAAGTTCAAAATTGAGGGTTTTGAGTTCATATCACAAAATTGAATTGGGTGCTCGGTAGGAGACGAATTTTGGAGAGATTTCCGAAAAGTTATTAGACTGAATTATCGAGTTCAGATTGGGTGTTTGACATCGGATTTGGATAATTTTGGTATGTTTAGACTCGTGAGTGAATGAAGGTTCATAATCCGTAACTTTTACCCGGTTCCGAGACGTGGGCCCAAAGGACTTTTTGGGCAATTTTCTTAATTTCGCGTGTTAGCTTAGAATTAATTAGTGGAATTAGTTACTTGAAGTTATATTTACATTATGTAATTGATTTGAATAGATTTGGGCCATGTGGAGTTGAGTACTCATGGCGAAAGTGTGGTTTTGGGTTAATTTTTGAGCCGGTTCGAGGTTAGTAGCTTGCCTAACCTTGTGTGGGGGAACTCCCCTTTGGATTTGGTATTGTTGATATATGAAATTCCTTGTACGTGAGGTGACGAGTGCGTACATGTGCTAATTGTTGAAAATCCTGATTTCATTAAGTAACTATAACTGTGTTTTCTTCCCTGTTTATACTACTTGCAATTTAAGCCTACTGTTAGCTTCGGGAAGCATGTCTAATTGACTTAATTTCTTTACTTGCTCAAACTACTTTATTTGAGTTCTGTGTAGCATGCTAGGTTAGAAATACCTGTTTTACCTTGGTGTAAACTGAATATTTTTCGTGTTGCTGCTGTGTGTTTACTTTGGGACTACGGGACGGTATCCCAGTAAATCCCCCTGCATGTTTACTTTAGGATTGCGGATTTGTATTCCGGTAGATCCCTCTGCACATTAACATTGAGACTACGGGACTGCACCTGATAGATTTCCCCAGTACTGGGTATTTACATTTGGGGACTACGGATCGGGATTCCAGTAGATCCCCAGTGCACTATGAGTTGGACTATGGGACGACACCCGGGAGATCCACTGGACATTTACATTTGGGGGTTACATGACGGTATCCTGGTAGATCCTCGGTTTGTTGGATATTTACATTTAGGGGGCTACAGGACGGTATCCTGGTAGATCCCTGGTTGTCTGTGTTGAGCTGTATTCTTTTTATGATGTTTTCTCTATTGTATTTGTTGTTATTCTTATTATCCTATGTTACTTCATACTGTTAGCATTTAAATTATATTGTTATACTCAATACTGTTTTGCCTCATTTTTCAGTTATAACCAGTAAGGCCCTGACCTTCCTCGTCACTACTTGATCGAGGTTAGGCTTGTCAATTACTGAGTACCGCTATGGTGTAGTCATGCCCTTTCTGCACATGTTTTTCATGTATAGATCCAAGTTCTTTGGCTCAGCCCTACCACCCTTGAGTCAAGGCGATCCTTCAGAGACTTCGAGGTATATCTGTCGCATTTGCAGACTGAGGAGTCCCTCTCCATTCTCTCTTGTAGTTACAACACTTCTGTATTTCTTTTGATTTAGATATTCTGGAGTTAGAGCACTATGTAATATCCATAGCTTGTGATGTCATAAGATTCTGAGCTTTGAGAGTTGAATTGTATATGCCGAGCGGCATTTTAAACCTTCATTATGTTTATTCCGCAGTTTTTATTCGTTTTATCTGTTATTTTCCCTTTTTCTACAATTGTTAGGCTTACCTAGTCGTACAGACTAGGTGCCTTCACGATAGTTCACGGAGGGCAAACTTGGGTCGTGACAAGTTGGTATCAGAGCTCTAGGTTCATTGGAGTCATGAATCACAAGCCGGTTTATTAGAGTCTCGCAGATCGGTACGAAGACGTCTGTACTTATCTATGATAGGCTATGTAACCGTAAGAAAAAAATTCACTTCATTTGATTTCCCTGTCGTGCAAGATTTTTCATCATAGATGGTGAGGACACATGCTACCGGAGGTGACCATACACTCGCGCCCCCTGCGAGAGCCGTCAGAGGTCGAGGCTGGGGTAAAGGAAGAGGAGCCACCAACAGTTCTAGCTGGAGCCCAGACACCTAGTATGCCTACTACTACTACTACTACTACTACTACTACTCCACCACTTCAGGAGACCTTTACACAGTTCTTGAGCATGTTTTGTACATTGGTTCAGGTGGGATTGATTTAGGTTGCACCAACTACTTCACAGATCGGGGAAGGGACTCAAACTTCTGCCACCCCCGCTCCAGAGCAGCGAGTTCGCATTGGTCAGGTTCCAGGTGTCATAGCGACACAGCCTATGGTCCCAGCTCAGCAAGTAGGGAAGATCTCTCGCCGAGTAAAGGACTGGTGGGTCCAGGAGAAAGAGGACAGACGACGTCAAGAGAGAGAATATAGGAAAGTGAGGAGTCCTCGTAGACCAGAGAGACCCACTGGTCCTTATTTTAGGGGAAGATTACGGCATGGTAGAGGTTTTGTGGGTCAGCCAGCTCAGTTTGTGTCTCAGACTTCACATAGTGTTTTAGGTGTTCTGGGGTCTTAAAGTACCCGTACTGCATAGTTACCACTGCCACGTCAGTCGCGAGGTTGTTTTGAGTGTGGTGACATATGCCATGTGGTGAGGCATTGCCCTAGGCTAGGGAGGGGTGCACCTCAACAGGCTTCTCAGTCACAGCGTGCTCTACAGAGTTCTCAGGTTGTGATAACAGCACCAGTTGCTACCCCACCTACTCAGCCAGTTAGATGTGGAGGTCGGGGAGGTAAAGGTCGCCCGAGAGGGGGAGGCCAGGCTAGATATTATGACCTTCCTGCCCGTACCGAGGTTGTCGCCTCTGATTCTGTCATCACATGTATTGTCCTGGTTTTTCATAGAGATGCATTGATTTTATTCGATCTAGGATCCACTTATTCTTATGTGTCTTCTTATTTTGCCCCGCATTTGGGCGTATCTCGGGATTCTTTGAGTTCCCCTATTTATGTTTCTACTCTTGTGAGAGATTCTCTTATTGTGGATGGCGTTTATCGGTCGTGTGTGGTTGGTCTTGGTGGTTTTGAGACCAAAGCCGATTTATTATTGCTCAGCATGGTAGATTTTGATGTTATCTTGGGCATGGACTGGTTGTTACCCTATTACGCTATTCTTGATACTCACGCCAAAACCGTGACGCTTATGCAAGGTGTACCGCGAGTAGAGTGGAGGGATACCTTAGATCACACTCCCAGTTGAGTTATTTCTTTCCTTAAGGCTCAACACATGGTTGAGAAGGGGTATGACACGTATCTAGCTTATGTGAGAGATGTCAGTATTGATACCCCTATAGTTGATTCAGTCCCAGTAGTATGGGCTTTTTCTGATGTGTTTCCAGCTGATCTTCCGGGCATGCCGCCCGATAGAGATATTGATTTTATCATTGATCTGTTGTCGAGCACTCGGCCCATTTCTATTCCTCCGTATCATATGGCCTCCCTAAGTTGAAGGAGTTAAAGGATCAGTTATAGGAATTGCTTGATAAGGGTTTTATTCAGCCCAGTGTATCACCTTTTGGTGCTCCTATCTTGTTTGTGAAGAAAAAGGATGGTTCTATGCGTACATGTATTGATTATCGCCAGTTGAACAAAGTTACAGCGAAGAACTGTTATCCTTTGCCTGGTATTGATGATTTGTTTGACCAGCTACAGGGTACACGAGTGTTTTCTAAGATTGACTTTCATTCAGGTTACCATCAGTTGAAGATTCGGGAGCCAGATATCACGAAGACTGCTTTCAGGACTCGGTATGGTCATTATGAGTTTCTTGTTATATCATTTGGGCTGACCAATGCCCCAACAGCCTTCATGCATTTGATGCAAGTATGTTTCGGCCATATCTTGACTCGTTCGTCATTATCTTTATTGATGATATTTTGGTATACTTCCGGATTCGCGAAGATCATGAACATCACCTGAGGATAATGCTTCAGACTTTGAGGTAAGAGAAGTTCTGTGCAAACTTCTCGAAATGTGAATTTTGGTTGGATTCTGTGGCATTCTTAGGCCATACGGTATCGAGTGAGGGTATTTAGGTGGATCCGAAGAAAGTGGAAGCAGTGTAGAGTTGGCCCAGACCATCCTCAGCTACAGAGATCCGTAGTTTTTTTAGCTTGGCGGGTCATTACAATCGATTGGTTGAGGGGTTTTCATCTATTGCAGCACCTATGACCAGGATGACTTAGAAGGGTGCTCCGTTCTAGTGGACGGAAGAGTGTGAGGCGAGCTTTTAGAAGCTCAAGACAGCTTTGACTACAGCCCCAGTTTTGATATTGCCTATAGGTTCAGGATCTTATACTGTCTATTGTGAGGCCTCGAGGATTGGCCTTGGAGCTGTATTGATGCAGAACGGTAGGGTGATTGCATATGCATCCAGACAATTAAAGATACATGAGAAGAATTATCCTGTCCATGATCTCGAGTTAGCTGCTATTGTTCATGCCTTGAAGATCTGGCGTCCTTATTTGTACGGTGTTCCTTGTGGGATTTATACTGATCACCGAAGTTTGCAGCATCTGTTCAAGCAGAAGGACCTTAATTTGCATTAGAAAAGATGGTTAGAACTGCTGAAGGACTATGGTATCACTATTTTGTATCACCCGGGCAAGGCCAATATGGTGGCCGATGCTTTGAGTCCCCGGCGGAGAGTTTGGGGAGTTTAGCTTATTTACCAGCAGAGGAGAGGCCCATGGCGATGGATGTTCAGGCCTTAGCCAGCCAGTTTGTGAGATTGGGTTTTTCGGAGCCTAGTCGGGTTCAAGCTGACATGATTTCTCGGTCTTCATTATTTGATCGTATCAGAGAGCGTCAGTTTAATGACCCTCATTTGCTCGTCTTCAAGGACAAGGTTCTACACGGTGATGCTAAAGATGTGACTATTGGTGATGACGGGGTATTGAGGACGCAGGGTCGGATTTGTGTACTTAATGTTGATGGGCTTCGGGAGTTGATTCTAGAGTAGGCCCATAGTTCACGGTATTCCATCCATCCGGGTGCCGCGAAGATGTACCAGGATTTGAGGCAGAACTATTGGTGGAGGCGGATGAAGAAAGACATAGTTGGGTTTGTAGCTTGGTGTCTCAATTGTCAGCAGGTGAAGTACAAGCACCAGAGACCGAGTGGGTTGCTTCAGCAGATAGATATTCTGTAGTTGAAGTGGGAGAGAATCACCATGGATTTCGTAGTTGGACTCCCACGGACTTTGAGGAAGTTCGATGTCATTTGGGTGATTGTGGATCGGTTGACCAAGTCCACGCACTTCATTCCTGTGTGTATTACCTATTCTTCGAAGCGTTTAGCAAAGATTTATATCCGGGAGACTGTTCGTCTGCATGGTATTCCATTTTCCATCAGTTCTGATAGAGGTAATTAGTTCACATCACAGTTTTGGAGGGTCATATAGCATAAGTTGGGTACTCGAGTGGAGTTGAGTACAACATTTCACCCCCAGATGGACGGGCAGTCTGAGCGCACTATTCAAATTCTTGAGGATATGCTCTGTGCATGCGTGATGGAGTTTGGAGGTTTTTGGGATCAGTTTTTGCCACTAGCGGAGTTTGCCTACAACAACATCTATCTGTCCAACACTCATATGGCACCATATGAGGCTTTATATGGTAGGCGGTGTAGATCTCTAGTGGGTTGGTTTGAGCCGGGTGAGGCTAGATTATTGGGCATAGACTTGGTTCAGGATGCTTTGGAGAAGGTTAAGGTGATTCAGGATAGACTCCGTATAGCCCAGTCCAGACAGAAGAGTTACGCGGACCGGAAGGTTCGGGATGTTTCCTATATGGTTGGAGAGCGGGTTCTGCTTCGGGTTTCACCAATGAAGGGCGTTATGCGATTTGGGAAGAAAGGGAAGTTGAATCTGATATTTATTGGTCCTTTTGAGATATTGAGACGTGTTGGGAGGTTGCTTATGAGCTTGCCTTACCTCCCAGCTTGGTAGGAGTTCATCCAGTATTTCATGTTTCGATGCTCCGGAAGTATCACGACGATCCGTCACACGTGTTGGATTTCAGTTCAGTCTAGTTGGACAAGGATCTATCTTATGTTGAAGAGCCAGTGGCAATATTGGACAGGCAGGTTCAGAAGCTAAGGTCAAAGAGCATTGCATCAGTGAAGGTTCAGTGGCGGGGTCAGCCGGTCGAGGAGGCGACCTGGGAGATCGAGCAGGATATGCGCAGTCGTTACCCTCATATTTTTGCCTCTTCAGGTATGTGTCTATGCTCGTTCGAGGATGAATGAATGTTTTAAGAGGGGGAGGATGTAACGACCTGGCCAGTCGTTTTAAGAATTTACGCCCCGATCCCCTATTAATTGCTTTCCCCTGTTTGTTTCTGCTATTTTGATTTGCCGGGATGATTTGTTTTGAGTTTCAAAATGTTTTGGGACTCTTAGTCCCTAAAGGGGAGTTTAAGCTTCAGAAATTGGACCATAGTTAGAGTATTGTGAAGATAGCCTCGGAATGAAATTTTGTCGGTTCTGTTAGCTCCGTTGGGTGATTTCGGGCTTAGGGGCATGTTCGGATTGTGTTTTGGAGGTCCGTAGATTATTTAGGCTTGAAATGCCGAAAGTTGAATTTCTTAAATTTTCGGTTCGATAGTGAGATTTTGATGTCGAGGTCGGAATGGAATTCTGGATGTTGGAGTAGCTCCGTAGTGTTGAATGTGATGTGCTTGCAAAATTTCAGGTCATTCAGACGAGGTTTGGTAGACGTTTTGATCGAAAGCATAATTTGAGAGTTTTTGGAGTTCTTACGCTTGAATCAGGTGTTAAATTGGTGTTTTGATGTTGTTTTGAGCGTTCTGAAGGTTGTAACAAGTTTGAATGATGTTTTAGGATTGGTTGGCATATTTTGTTGAGGTCCCGGGGGCCTCGGGTGTATTTCGGATGCTCAACAGACCATTTTTGGACTTGGAGAAGGATCTGATTTTTGTTGATTTTCTGTTGCAGACTTTTCTTCATCGTGATCGTGTGAGGAGGCTCGCGATCGTGAAGGCTTAGATGAGGAAGAGGGGATTTTGTTCTATGCGAACGCGAGAAAGGGAGTGCGAACGCGTAGTATTGGTGGAAGTTGAATCACAAATGCGTGGGCTACGCCGCGTTTGCGAAGAGGAAGAAGTGAGGCAGTTGGGGAGTGGTAGTGTCTCTTTGAGATCGCGTGAGGTCAACTGCGATTGCATAGAGCTGAGCAGTGCAACATTGCGATAACGTAGGTATTATCGTGTTCGCGTAGGGTTAATTTGAGGGGGGAGGGGTCAGTGATGTTGCTCTTCGCGATCGCGTGGCAGTTTCCGCGATCACGATTAAGGTCGCGTTAGGTAGAATATAATGTTCAAAATTGAGGGTTTTGAGTTCATATCACAAAATTGAATTGGGAGCTCGGTAGGAGACACATTTTGGGGAGATTTTTGAAGGGAGTTTATGGGTAATGATTCTTAAATCCTTTATGCTTATAACCCATTATTCTAAACATGAATTCATCATCTAATTTCAGATTTGGGGTGAGAAATTGGGGAAAATTTTGGAAAAGTTATTAGACCGAATTTTTAAGTTTTGATTGAGGATTTGACATAGGATTTGGATAATTTTGGTATGGTTAGACTCATGAGTGAATGGGAGTTCATAATCCGTAACTTTTACCCGGTTCCGAGACGTGGGCCCGGGGGACTTTTTGGGCAATTTTCTTAATTTCGCGTGTCAGCTTCGAATTAATTAGTGGAATTAGTTACTTGAAGTTATATTTACATTGTGCAATTGATTTGAATATTTGGGCCATTTGGAATCGAGTACTCGTGGCAAGAGCGTGGTTTCGGGTTAATTTTTGAGCTGATTCGAGGTAAGTGGCTTGCCTAACCTTATGTGGGGAACTCTCCTTAGGATTTGGTATTGTTAATATATGAAATGCCTTGTACGTGAGGTGACGAGTGCGTACATGTGCTAATTATTGAAAATCCTATTTTCATTAAGTAACTATAACTGTGTTTTCTTCCCTGTTTATACTACTTGCAATTTAAGTCTACTAGCTTAGGGAAGCATGTCTAATTGACTTAATTGCATTACTTGCTCAAACTACTTTATTTGAATTCCGTGCAGCATGCTAGGTTATCTCACCTCAATTTGCGTGCACTGTCCGGGCATATATCCGGAACGCTTTTATGTGAAAATTTGATAAAAATGCTAATTTGGTCTATAAAATTGAATTTAACTTGACTTTGGTCAATATTTTGGGTAAACAGACTCAGAACCATGATTTGAAGGTCCCGGAGGGTCCGTAGAAAAATATAGGACTTGGGCGTATGCCCGGAATTGAATTCCGAGGTCCCAAGCCCGAGAAATGAATTTTTGAATAAAATTGTTTAACTGAAATTATAAGAGTTTTTGGAAACTTATATGTGATTGAATTTGATGGTACCAGTCCCGTATTTTGGTTTTGGAGCCCGATACAGGTCTTGTATGGTATTCAAGTTGTGCCTGTAAAATTTGGTAAGAAATGAACTTCATATGACGTTAATCGGACCCTCGGTTGTTAAAAATTTGAACTTAAGAGTTATAGAGATTTTTCATTGATTTTGATGCTAAACTCATAGTTCGAGATGTTAATTTGGCGATTTGATTGCACGAGCAAGTCCATATGATGTTTTTGAGTTAGTATGCATGTTTGGTTTGGAGCCCCGAGGGCTCGGGTGAGTTTCAGATAGGTTTCCGGGTGTTTTGGACTTACGATTTTCTGTTGTTTTGCTGCTTCTGGTATGCTGGTGTATTGTTCTTCGCGTTAGCGAAGGAACTCTTGTGAACGCGAAGAGTAAGTTAGTCTGAGGGAGATTTTCTTCTACGCGAACGCAAAGCATTAGGGGTATTACCCTTCGCGAACGCGACCTGGCTATCGCGAACGCGAAGGCCATTTGGCAAGGGAATTGGGGGAAGGGATTTTACCATATGCGAATGCGACGTAGGTCTCACGAGTGCAAAGGTCAGGGGGTTACCCTTCGCAAACGTGATAGACTTCTCGCGAACGCGAAGAAGACCTGTCCAGTGAATTAAAAACATAACCAAAAACGGGAATAAGCCATATTTTCATATCACCTTCCATAGAATCAGACCTAGGGCGATTTTGAAGAGCAAATTCAATCCCAAATCATAGGTATGTGTTCCTAAACTCATCTCCTTCATTTTCTATCAACACCCATTAGATTTCTAGGCCTAAATATTGTTCTTTCATGGTAGAATTAGGGATTTTGGGTAGAATTAAGGCTTTTTGAATAATTGGAATTTAGATCCCATTTTGGGGTAGGATTTTGAAACTAATTGCAATTTGGGCTCGTTGGTGAATGGGTAATCGGGTTTTGATTTGAACCTTGAGTTTTGACCAAGCGGGCTCGGGGTCGATTTTTAACTTTTTGGGAAAATGATAGAAAACCTATAATTAATCATTGGGTATGAATTCTTTAGCATATATTGATGTTGTTAAATTAATTTGGGCTAGAAATAAGTAAATTAGAGGCGAATTCTAAAAGAAAATGCGGTGTTTGAGGCTTGAGTTGGCCGTGGAAGCTCGAGGTAACTGTTTGGCCTAACCTTAGCTTAAGGGAATAAGTGTTGTGTCTTATTTTCTATGTGTTGGTGTCGAGTACGACATATAGGTGAGGTGACGAGTGTTTATACGTTGGTGTCAAGCATGCCCGTTTGTCTTATATTCAAATTTGTTGTGATTTTACTATGTATTGATCATGCTTAACATGATGGATAGCAACCATTGTACAAGAATTATGATAGTTCTTAGTAATTGGAAATTGTCAAAAATTGGCTCAGGTCGAGGTTTATTTTGTGAATTTACTGTTGAAACTGAATTGGTTGTAGTTGGTTCCCTTGCCGGGATGTTATTGTTATGATAATGTTTCCCTTGTCGAGATATTGTTGTTTTATTACTGTTCCCTTGCCGGGATATTATTGCTTTATTATTATTCCCTTGTCGGGATATTGTTGTTTCCTTATTGTTCCCTTGCCGGGATTCTTTTGTGATTGATATTGATTCGTATATTGGGATCGGGTTTCACGCTGCAACAATATTATATGGGATCGGGTTGCACGCCGTAACAAGGAGTAATAAGGGATGACATGCGGGGTCCGGTTGCACGCCACAACACTGATATATGATTTGGATTGGGTTGCACGCCGCAATAGTATTATATGACTTGGATTGGGTTGCATGCCGCAACAGCATTATATGAATTGGATCGGGTTGCGTGCCGCAATAATAAAGAATAAAAGTGGATATTGATTCGTTACTGTTTTCCTTATTCTTACTTATGCTAAATTTAAGATGTTCTTTATGTTTTTCTCCTAAGATTCTATTGGTACTTGATATTCTCCGCAGCATGTTTCCCCTTTCCATATTTGACTGCTAGTTCCCGTTATTATTATTTACCATATATGCTTTAACTGTAGAGGTTTATTTGGTAGTCTTTTCATAGCCTCGTTACTACTTCACTGAGGTTAGGCTTGACACTTACCAGCACATGGGGTCGGTTGTGCTAATACTACACTCTGCACTGTGTGCAAATATCGGTACCAGAGCTTTTGGACCATAGCGAGGTTGTTGCCTTCAGTCCAGCGGAGACCCGAGGTAGTCCTGCAGACGTCCGCTGGCCTTGGCGTCCCCTTCTATCTTTTATATGTTGTTTTCATTTACTTTAGAGATAGACTTGTATCTTTCTTTTTAGACCACTGTTTGTAATATTCGTAGATGGTTTGTGATATTGTGACACCAGTTCTGGGTAGAATTGTATTTTGGATTTTCCACACTAGTATTTGGTTAAGTTATCAAATTTCGTCTTTCGCATTTCTTTTATTATTATCATTATTCTGCTGTTGATCCCTTGTTAATTTGAAAAAGTTGAAAGGTTAAGGAAAAAGGGTAATAAGATCTATAACACTCGGCTTGCCTAGCTTTTCCGAGTAGGTGCCATCACGACTCTCGAGGGTGGGAAGTTTGGGTCGTGAGAAGTTGGTATCAGAGCTCTAGGTTGCTTAGGTCTCACAATTCACGGACAAGCTTGGTAGAGTCTGAGGGATTGGTACAGAGACGTCTGTGCTTATCCCCAGAGGCTACAGAGTTAGGAATAGTTTCACTTCTATTAATCTCTATCATGCCCTGTGGTTTCTCAATGCTAATTGAATTTCTACTCTATTCTTTCGAGATGGCGAGAACACGTGCTTCTTCATCCTCTGACCAGCAGCTCGAGCCCCTAGCAGCAGTACCTACGAGGGGCAGAGGATAAGGCTGAGGCCGTGCTAGGGGCTGAGGTAGGGGCAGACCTCAGCCCAAAGTAGCAGCACCAGTGGCGGAGCCTCAGGTAGAGTTCGATGATGAGGTTCCGGCCCAGACAGTTTTGGTAGGCCCAGATCAGGTCCTAGAGGGGTTCATTGCTACCCCAGTACTCTAGGATGCTCTAGTCCGTCTAGTGGGCCTATGGAGAGTGTCACCCAGGCAGGCTTACTTCCTGTAGCACCAGCCGTCTCTCAGGCTGGGGGAGGAGCACAGACTCCCACTACCCGCACTCCAGAGTTGATGGCTCCCCAGTTTCAGACTCCACCAGTTCAGCCAGTTGGAGCAGTTCAGCCGAGTGTAATAGCTCAGACCGGTGATGGAGCAGCTTTGTCTGCCGAGCTTTGTGGAGATTGGACAGGTTCACCAAGCTATTCACTACTACTTATGGTGGTACATCTTCAGAGGATCCCCATAATTATTTAGATAGTTGTCATGAGGTTCTTCAGAACATGGGGATAGTGGAGACCAATGGGGTTGACTTTGCTGCTTTTCGTCTGTCAGGTTCCTCCAAGACTTGGTGGAGGGAATATTGTTTGTCTAGGCCAGCTGGGTCGCCTGCCTTGACTTGGGATCAGTTCTCTCAGCTATTTCTGGAGAAGTTTCTTGCTATCACTCAGAGCGAGGGCTATCGGAGGTAGTTTGAGCATCTCCAATAGGGTTCTATGACCGTCACTCAGTACAAGACTAGATTCATTGCTTTGGCCCGTCATACTCTTATTATACTTCCCACCGAGAGAGAGAGGGTGAGGAGGTTCATTAAGGGACTCACTCAGCCGATTCGATTGCAGATGGCTAAGGAGACTGGGAGCAAGATTTCTAGTAAGGATGCAGCCAATGTGGCCAGGATAGTTGAGAGGGTTCTATCGCAGGGGAGTGGTCAGCGGTCTAACAAGAGGCCCTGTCATACAGGCAGGTTAAGCGGTGCCTCATCTGGAGGCAGGGATTCTTTTGGTAGGGGCCATCCTCCCAGGCCGTTTCATTCAGCATTTCAAACTTCTCATGGTGTTCCAGGTGGTCGTGGTTCTCATGTGTAGTATTCTGATCAACAGTCTTACCGTGTACCATCAGCTCCTATCAGAGCACCTCATATTTAGAGCTATTCTCATGACCTTGGCTCCGGCTCGCCAAGGTCAGTCTTAGTTTCCTCAATTGCAGCACTCAGGTAAATGCTTTGAGTGCGGTGAGTATGGTCATATCCGGAGGGCTTGTCCGAGATTAGTGGTTGTTCAGTTGCAGCAGTAGGGTTCCCGTGCCATAGTTTAGGCACCGTGTGTTCCACTGCTCGCTCAGCCAGTTAGGGGTGGGGGTAGAGGTGCTAGAGGTGGAGGTAAGGTATTAGAGGTGAGGTCAGGTCGCTAGAGGTGGAGGCTAGTCAGTAGGAGGTCGTCCCAGGGACATAACTCAAAGTGGTGGGGCCCAGCCCCGATGTTATGCTCTTCTAGTCAGGCCCAAGGCTGAGGCCTCCGATGTAGTTATCACATCGATTTGCGTGCGTTGTCCGGGCGTATATCCGGAATGCTTTTATGTGAAAATTTGATAAAAATGCTAATTTGGCCTTTAAAATTAAATTTAAGTTGACTTCGGTTAATATTTTGGATAAACGGACCCGGACCCATGATTTGACGGTCTCGGAGGGTCCGTAGAAAAATATGAAACTTGGGCGTATTCCCGGAATTGAATTCCGGAGTCTCAAGCCCGAGAAATGAATTTTTGAAGAAAATTATTTAACTGAAATTAGAGTTTTTAGAAACATAAATGTGATTGAATTTGATGGTATTGGGCTCATATTTTGGATCTAGAGCCCGATACAGGTCTTATAAGGTATTCAAGTTGTGCCTGTAAAATTTGGTAAGAAACGGACTTCATATGATGTGAATCGGACCCTCAGTTGTTAAAAATTTGAACTTAAGAGTTATGGAGAGTTTTCTTTGATTTTGATGCTAAACTCGTAGTTTGAGATGTTAATTTGGCGATTTAATCTCACGAGTAAGTCCATATGATGTTTTTGAGTTAGTATGCATGTTTGGTTTGGAGCCCCAAGGGCTCCGGTGAGTTTCGGATATGTTTTGGGGCGTTTTGGACTTAGGATTTTCTATTTTTTTGCTGCTTCTGGTGTGCTGGTGTATTATTCTTCGTGTTCGCGAAGTAACTCTTGTGAATGCGAAGAGTAAGTTAGGCTGAGGGAGATTTTCTTCTACGCGAATACGAGGCTCAGGTCACGAACGCGAAGCATTGGGGGTGTTACCCTTCGCGAATGCGACCTGGCTATCGCGAATGCGAAGGCCATTTGGCAGGGGACTTGGGGAAGGGATTTTGCCCTACACGAATGCGACATAAATCTCGCGAATGCGAAGGTCAGGGGGGTTAACCCTTTGCAAATGCAACATGCTTCTCAAGAACGCAAAGAAGACCTGTCCAGTGAATTAAAAGCAAAACCAAAAACGAGAATAAGCCATATTTTCATATCTCCTTCCATAGAATCAAACCTAGGGCGATTTTTGAAGAGCAAATTCAATCCCAAATCATAGGTATGTATTCCTAAACTCATCTCCTTCCTTTTCCATCAACACCTATTAGATTTCAAGGCCTAAATATTGTTCTTCCATGGTACAATTAGGGATTTTGAGTAGAATTAGGGATTTTTTGAGTAATTAGAATTTAGACCTCCTTTTGGGGTCAGATTTCGAAACTAATTATATATTCGGGCTCGTGGGTGAATGAGTCATCAGGTTTTAGTCCGAACCTTGAGTTTTGACCAAGCGGGCTCGGGGTCGATTTTTGACTTTTTGAAAAAATGATAGAAAACCTATAATTAAGCATTGAGTATGAATTCTTTAGCATTTATTGATGTTGTTAAATTAATTTGGGCTAGATACAAGTAAATTGGAGGCGAATTCTAAAGGAAAAGCGGTGTTTGAGGCTTGAGTTGGCCGTGAAGTTCGAGGTAAGTGTTTGGCCTAACCTTAGCTTGAGGTAATAGGTGGTGTGTCTTATTTGCTATGTGTTTGTGTCGAGTAAGACATATAGGTGAGGTGACGAGTATCTATATGTTAGTATCAAGCATGCCTGTGAGTCTTATATTCGAATTTTTTGTGATTTTACTATGTATTGATCATGCTTAACTTGATGGTTAGCAACCGTTGTACAAGAATTATGATAAGTTCTTAGTAATTGGAAATTGTCAAAAATTAGCTCAGGCCGAGGTTTATTTTGTGAATTTACTGTTGAAATTGGATTGGTTGTAGTTGGTTCCCTTGCCGGGATGTTATTGTTATGATATTGTTTCCCGTGCCGGGATATTGTTGTTTTATTATTGTTCCATTGTCGGGATATTGTTGCTTTATTATTGTTCCCTTGCCAGGATATTATTGTTTCCTTATTGTTCCCTTGCCGGGATTTTTTGTGATTGGTGTTGATTCGTATATTGGGATCGGATTGCACGCCGCAATAATATTATATGGGATCGGGTTACACGCCGCAACAAGGAGTAATAAGGGAGGACAGGTGGGGTTGGGTTGCCCGCTGCAATAGTGATATATGATTTGGATCGGGTTGCACGCCGCAACAGTATTATATGACTTGGATTGGGTTGCATGCCGCAACAGCATTATATGAATTGGATCGGGTTGCGTGCCGCAATAATAAAGAATAAAAGTGGATATTGATTCGTTACTGTTTTTCTTATTCTTACTTATGCTAAATTTAAGATGTTCTTTTATGTTTTTCTCCTAAAATTCTATTGGTACTTGATATTCCCCGCAGCATGTTTCCCTTTCCCATCTTTAACTGCTAGTTCCCATTATTATTATTTGCCGTATATGCTTTAAATGCATAGATTTATTTGGTAGTCTTGTCCTAGCCTCGTCACTACTTTGCCGAGGTTAGGCTCGACACTTACCAGCACATGGGGTTGGTTGTGCTGATACTACACTCTGCACTGTGTGCAGATCTCGGTACCGGAGGTTTTGGACCATAGCGAGGTTGCTGCCTTCAGTCCAGCGGAGATCCGACGTAGTCCTGCAGACGTCCACAGTCCTTGGTGTCCCCTTCTATCTTTTATATGCTGTTTTCATTTACTTCAGAGACAGACTTGTATCTTTCTTTTCAGACCACTGTTTGTAGTATTCATAGATGGTCCGTGATATTGTTACACCAGTTCTGTTTAGAGTTGTATTTTGGATTTTTCGCACTAGTATTTGGTTAAATTATTAGATTTCGTCTTCCGCATTTCTTTTATTATTATCATTATTCCGCTGTTGATCGCCTGTTAATTTGAAATTGTTAAAAGTTTAAGGAAAAAGGGTAATAAGATCTATATCACTCAGCTTACCTTGCTTTCCCGAGTAGGCTCCATCACGACTCCCGATGGTGGAAAGTCCGGATCATGACAATGACAAGATACAATTAGCTTTTACAATGTTTTTAAGTGCACATTGAGTAATCCATCATAATTGCAGGTTAACTTCAGGAAAGATGTATCTGAAGTTAGCCTATAAAGCAGCTTAAGTTCAGAAGTACTTCAGAAATCAAGTTAAGTTGCACATGAACTAATGTATTAGAACTGCAAATTAACTTCAGGAAAAATGTATATGAATTTAGCCTACAAAAAATATGAACGTCAGAACTGATAAAACCTCCTATAAGTTATAACGTATTAGCACATTTTTTAATTATTATTATTGTTACTATTTTAGGTGTTCAATCTTGATTTAATGTTATTTAGGATAAACAATGAAGGTGTGGATTTCATCGTTAACTTAAATGAGAGAACTTGTGACTGCTTGGAATTTCAACTTGACGAATTCTCTTATGCACATGCTCTTGCAGCTATCATGAATAACTATTTGTAGAAATTTGATTTCTGCTCAAACATGTATTCAAGAGAAACTTGGTTGAAAACATACGAAGGGCAAATCACTACTACTAGAGATGAAAATTCATGGGATGTGCCAGAGAATATAAAATTATAGATCACACAGCCTCCAGATGTGAAGATTCTACTCGAAGAAGGCAGAAGAATAGGTACATATTGACTTTTCGTATGCTTGATAGAGTAGTTCATAAAGATTTACTTTTCTTATAAGAATAGTTACATATGTTAGAAATAGTAATAAACTTGTTTCATTTGTCCATATTTGTTTAGATTTATTTACATTAATTTAATATTTTCATACATATAGTTAGAAACGAGTGAGGTGTGGATGTGTGAATTTGTGTGAATTAGTGTAGGCGTGTATGGACTAGTGTCTACATGTGTGGACTTAATTAATATGTACACATGAAGTTTAGGCTAGATACATGTAGGAGTTCTACTATAAATACCCATGTATGCTAGCCATTTGGAGCAAATGAAGTTGAATAGAAATCATTTTTTCCTCCGCCTCTCTAATAGTGAGTTTTTGAGTGTTTGTTTAGTTTTCTTGCTCTCCCTAAAATTTCTAACATTTGGTATCAGAGTTTGTGTGTTGAGAGACAACCAAACTTGGAGAAAAGATGACAAACACTAATGGAACACCATTCCAAGTTCCTATGCTCATAAAAGAGAACTATGGGAATTGATGTATTCGAATGAAGGTCTTGCTTGGTGCCTATGATGTTTGGGAACCGGTAGAGTCTGGAGTTGATGAAGCGGAAGATGTCGCTGCCACAAATAAGAAAGATCAAAAGGCACTCACTCTCATCCATCAAGGTTTAGATGACAAGATGTTCGAGAATGTTGCAAATGCGACAACTTACAAGGAAGCATGGGGCATTCTTCAAACTTCCTTTAAAGGTTTGGACAGAGTAAAAAAGGTTCGTCTCCTGACCTTAAGAGGAGAGTTTGAATCATTGCATATGAAAGAAAATAAATTTGTTTCAGATCACATTTCAAGAGTTTTGGCTATTGTCAATCAAATGAAAGATATGGTGAAGAGTTGAAGGATGATAGGGTCGTTGCAAAAATACTACGATCCCTAGATTCAAAATTTGATTATATTGTTGTTGATATTGAAGAGTCCAAAGACTTGCACACCATGACCATAGATGAACTTTCGAGTTCTTTGCAATCCCATGAAGAAAAATTGAAGAAACTGAAAGAAGAATCGGTTGAAAAGGCGTTGCAAGCAAACTTTCCTTCAAGGAGAAAGATGAAAGGCGTGGTTCGCAACAAAGAGGTCATGGAAATGGAAGAGATCGTGGTAGAGGAGGAAGAGGTGGTAGTCACCCACCAAATAGAGACAATAAAAGCCAAGATTATAGTCAAAGAAGAGATCGTGGAAGAGGCAAAGGATGGAGACAAAATCAATTAAGGTATGACAAATTGAATGTTGAATGTTATACTTGTCATAAATTTGGACATTTTTCCTGGGAATGTAAAGATAATTCGGAGGAGAAAACAACTTGGTGGAGAGCAAAAATGAAGATGAAGATGACACTCTACTTCTTGCATGCAAAGGAGAAGTAAGTGTGAAAAAGAACAATTGGTACCTTGACTCCGGTGCAAGTAGTCATATTTGTGGAAAGAAAAATTTATTTGTGGAGCTTAAGGAGCTGAATGGTGGCCCAATCACTTTTGGAGACTCTTCACGAGTTCAAATCAAAGGAAAAGGTATGATTTTAATTCGCTAAAGAGATGGAAGTCATGAATTAATCTCCAATGTTTTGTATGTGCCGGAGATGAAAAGTAATATTTTAAGTTTGAGACAACTTTTAGAGAAAAATTATGACATTCATTTGAAAAACAAAAAGTTATATATGAGATATGAAAAGGGAAGATTGTTAGCCAAAGTACCTATGGCTAATAAGAAAATGTTCATCCTACATCTTCAAAATTATGTTCCGAGGTGCTTGTTTTCATGTGCCAAAGATTCATCTTGGCTTTGGCATATAAGATTTGGTCACTTGAATTTTGATAGCCTAAGGTTGATGAAGAAGGAAAGCATGGTGAATGGATTGCCAACAATTGATCATCCCAACCAACTTTGTGAAGGATGTCTCTTTGGAAAGCAAGCAAGGAAAAGCTTTCCTAAAGAGTCTTTAACAAGAGCAAGATGCCCTCTCGAGTTTATACACATGAATGTGTGCGAACCTATCAAGCCATCTTCACTTGGTAAAAGTAATTATTTTTTACTTTTCATTTATGATTTTTCTCGGAAAACTTGGGTTTATTTTTTTAAGGCAAAATCGGAGGTGTTTGAAACCTTCAAAAAGTTTAAGAGCATGGTGGAGAAGCAAAGTGGCTATCAAATTAAGTCACTTAGGTCCGATAATGGTGGAGAATTCAATTCAAATGAATTCAAGATTTTATGTGAGAAAAATGAAATTCTTCATTACTTGACAGTTCCGAGATCACCACAGCAAAATGGCATCGTGGAGAGAAAGAATCGAACTATTCTCAACATGGCGATGAGTATGTTGAAGAGCAAAAATATGCCAAAAGAGTTCTGGGCTGAAGCTGTTGCTTGTGCGGTGTACTTATCAAATCGGTGTCACACCAAAAGTGTTCGTGAAAAAATACCGCAAGAGGCATGGAGCGGTTTCAAGCCAAAAGTTGCTCATTTGCGAGTTTTTGGGAGCATCGCATATGCACATGTGTCAGATGAGAAGAGGACTAAGCTTGATGACAAAAGTGAGAGGTATGTCTTCATTGGCTATGATCAAAGTTCTAAAGGTTATAAATTGTATAACCCCAAAAATGGCTAGGTCACCATAAGTAAAGATGTTGGGTTTGATGAAAATAATGCTTGGGAGTGGAAATCTAAAGAGAAAGAATACTCTTTTAGTCCATTCTTTGAAGATGATGAAGAAGAAGACAGGGAGCAGGATATCACACCACATTCAACACCTCCACCACAAGATCAAAAAGTTGGGGAATCAATCTCAAGTTCAAGTGAAGAACCTCACAAGAGTAGAAGTCTCTGTGACTTTTATGAAAACATGGAAGTGGTAAGAAATGACTTGTATGATTTTACTCATTTTTGTTTTTTGGTGGACGGTGAGCCTCTAGGCTTTGAAGATGCTTGCCAAAATTCCAAATGGAGGGATGCAATCGATGAAGAAATCAAAGCTATAAAAAAGAATGATCCATGGGAGTTGGTCACACTTCCAAAAGGCAAAAGCACCATTGCAGTCAAATGGGTGTACAAGCTAAAGAAGAATTCCAAGGGAGAAATAGAAAGGTACAAAGCAAGATTGGTAGCTAAAGGCTACAGGCAAAAGGCCGGTATTGACTATGATGAAGTATTTGTGTCGGTTGCTCGTTTGGAAACAATTCGCTTTGGCATTGCTTTGGCGGCACAAAATCAATGGAAAATCCATCAAATGGATTTAAAGTCGGCTTTCTTGAATGGCGTATTGGAGGAAGAGGTCTATATTGATCAACCTTCGGGATATAAGGTTGAAGGACAATAAGATAAAGTCTTGAAATTAAAGAAGGCTTTATATGGGTTGAAGCAAGTCCCGCGAGCTTGGAATAGTATAATTGACAAATATTTCCAAGCAAATGGTTTTTCTAAGTGTCCACATGAACATTCCCTCTATGTAAAGATTGCTAAAAATGGTGACATCTTACTTGTTTGCTTGTATGTAGATGACTTGATATTTACAGGAAATAATCGAAAGATGTTTGAAGAATTGAAGAAAGTAGTGGCTAGAGAATTTGAGATGACGGACATTGGCCTAATGTCCTACTATCTTGGAATTCAAGTAGCACAGAGGAAGGATGTCATTTTTATTTCTCAAGGAGAGTATACAAAGGAAATTCTCAAGAAATTTGAGATGGAGAATTGCAATCCCGTAAGCACCCCCGTTGAATGTGGAGTTAAAATGTCCAAGCATGGAGATGGAGATAGAGTCAATCCCATATTTTTCAAGAGTCTTATTGGAAGCTTAAGGTATTTGTCATGTACAAGGCCGGATATTCCTTTTGGAGTTGGACTCCTGAGTTGCTTTATGGAAACTCCTACTACCTCGCACTTAAAGGTAGCCAAAAGAATACTTCGGTACATTAAAGATACGCTTGATTATGGAATTCTTTATTCATCTTCTAAAGAATCTAAGTTCGTGGGATATTGTGATAGTGACTGGGCTGGTGATATTGATGATCGGAAAAGTACTACTGGGTTTGTTTTCTTTCTTGGAAATTCCGCATTTACATGGAATTCTAAGAAGCAACCAATTGCGACTTTGTCAACTTACGAAGCGGAGTATGTAGCAGCTTGTTCGTGTGTTTGCCATGCAATTTGGCTAAGGAGCTTGTTGGAAGAACTTCACTAACCTACAGAAGGATGCTACAAAGATTTTTGTTGACAACAAATCGGCTATAGATTTAGCCAAGAACCCGGTATTTCCTGAAAGAAGCAAGCATATCGATACGAGATATCATTTTATTAGAGATTGCATATCTAATAAAGTTGTGGAGCTTGAGCATGTGAAATCTGGAGATCAAATTGCGGATATTTTCACCAAACCTTTGAAGATTGACGCTTTTCAAAAGTTAAGGATGGCGCTTGGAGTAATGAAACAAGTTTAAGGGGGGTGTTAAAAATAGTAATAAACTTGTTTCCATTTGTCCACATTTGTTTAGATTTATTTACACCAATTTAATGTTTTCATACATATAGTTAGAAAAGAGTGAGGTGTGGACATGTGTGAATTTGTGTGAACTAGTGTAAGCATGTATGGACTAGCGTGTATATGTGTTGACTTAATTAATATGTACACATGAAGTTTAGGCTAGATACATGTAGGAGTTCTACTATAAATATTCATGTATGCTAGCCATTTGGAGCAAGTGAAGTTGAATAGAAATCATCCTTTCCTCCACCTCTCTAATAGTGAGTTTTTGAGTGTTTGTTTAGTTGTCTTGCTCTCCCAAAAATTTCTAACAACATATTGGCGATAAAAAATCAGCTCTTATGACTTCCGATTACCGATAATTTCTTATATTTCAAGGAAAAACTCGTTGAAGTGAAACTTGTTCAATTCAAATATGATAATTCAATTCACATTCTTCTATTCAGTATTACATGTTTGCTTGCGAAAAAGTTGTTAAAAGAAATTCTTGAAATTCAAAGACAACAATCTAAAAAAGGAATGCATGATGTTCTGCAAAAATCTGTAAGTAAAAATTTCACAATCTTTTAACTGACATATCTTTGGCGAACTATCAACCTATATTTCAGATGAACTTCAACTTATCTAAAGATTCATGCATGTTTGCGAACAACTACAGATTTTAAATATGAAGTTTGAACCATTGGTGAACTATACCTATACTTCAGATGAACTTCAGCACGACTTATCTTAAGATTCATACATGTGCGTAAACAACTATTGAGGTTAAATGTGAAGTTTAATATGTTGAACAAACGCCACATAAAATATTAACTTGACATAAATTTCATTGATATATATATATATATAAACTTCACTAAGTGAAGGTAAAATTTCTTACAACACCGAAATAAAATCTACTAAATCCTCCATATTTCATATAAAGAAACAAAATGCGAGATAGAAGCGTGGAGGATAATATTACATAAATATCATAAAAGATACTAATCACTACCCATATCAGAGTGATCTGGGAAAAGGCGACCAGTACCACCAAGAATATTCTCTACTATATCTGCCAGCATTTCCCTAATATGGTACAATTTGTCTTGAATGGTGTGACGGATACTGTTGACCTCCTTAGCCAGTTCCTTCATTTGTGCTTTGACAGCCTGCAGTTCAATATTGATAGGTGGGGGTTGGAGTTTTTTGTGAGGGGATTTCTACAGACTTTTG
Organism: Nicotiana tabacum; assembly: GCF_000715075.1. Taxonomy (NCBI): domain Eukaryota; kingdom Viridiplantae; phylum Streptophyta; class Magnoliopsida; order Solanales; family Solanaceae; genus Nicotiana; species Nicotiana tabacum. The sequence continues at coordinate 182,716,165 of NC_134101.1, forward strand.
GTTTTGTTGCTTAGCCATTATAGTATTTGAGTTTTTTTCTATGCTTAATCAAGTTAATTTGTGTGTATATTTACCAAAGGTGAAAGCCAATATATATTAAGTATGTGACTACATCGGGCGGATTGTGATTTTGAGCACCTGTCTATACCATGCTAATTGTGATATTGAGCTTGTGGCCATGCCGACTAGATTGTGATATTAAGCATGTGACCACGCCGGGTGGATTGTAATTATTAAAGGTGAACACGCCATGCAGATCTCAAATATTGATATTTATAGCACGTGACCATGTCGTGCGGTTATGATATGATAGAGCATGAGTTGTTCGTGTAGCGTATGGATATGGATTAACCCCCTAGGGTCACCCTCTCATGTGCCTTATTGATGGGTTTCTGTTGTTGATGTAGTTTGGTTCGGTTATTGTATTTCTGAGGAAAGACTGGGCTAGTGTTTGATTTGGTTATTGCATTTCATCTTTACTTGAAATTTCCTTGGTTGTTTACCTAATTTATTTGCATATCTTCTTTATATGATGGATTGTTGACTGAGCATGGTATGTTAAGTTATTGTGTGCACCAAGGTGGTTTTATCTGTAATTCATGATGATCCTATTATTGTTCTGTACCTGTTGGGAGTTATGAACTATACATGTGATTAGCGAATATCATTCATAATTCTTTATTCTAGTACCTCGCCGAAGTTAGTTATGATACTTGCTGAGTACATGAGATCGGTTGTACTCATACTACACTTCTGCACCTTGCGCGCATATCTGGGAGTTGAGATGTTGTGGATGACAAGAGTGGGCATTGAAAATGCACTTGCCTTCCGGATGTAGCTATCACTTGTCTTGGTAGTTTTAGATTTGTAATTTGTTTATGTATATTCCAAACAGATATTGTATTTATTTTCACACCAGCATTTGTAAATTTAAGTCTTAGTGACTTATGACTTGTACTGTCAATCCTTGTGTTATTGTATAGAAATTCAGTTATTTCATTTACTGATTCTTATTGTTCTCATTTGAGTTGTGTTTACTGTTGTTTGGCTTACCTAGCAGGTTGGGCTAGGTGCCTTCACGATTAGGTAGATTTTGGGTTGTGACAAGTTGGTATCAGAGCTCTAGGTTCATAAGTTCTACAAATCATGATCAAGTGACTAGTAGAATCTTGCGGATCGGTAAGATGGCGTCCATACTTATCTTCGAGAGGCTACATGGCATCTAGGAAACTTCCCATTTTTCTTTCTTATCGTGCAATATTGATTCAGATTGAATCATATATCTTTGATTTCTTTCCATCTACTCGTACATTATGTTGAGAACTCGGTATGAGCTATGCATCGATGACTTGTAATGCCATGGATGAGATGCGAGATGTGTATTCTATGTTGTGGAGGTAGGATATTCTGGAGGACTTGAGGATAGGTTTAGATCGCAACTTGGGATCGGTGGTTTCAGTGTTGTGAGGATGTGTTTTTGGACTCATATGTCCAGTAGTATCCCTAGGAGTGAGATTGATGGCGTAGCAAGTGGTTGGATGGCTAAATAATGAGTATTATGTGACAGTGGAATGTGTTTAGATGGTTTAGATATGACAAGGAGAATTTTGCTTAGGATGTGAAAGGACTATGGATTCTTGATTTCTATCTTGATGTGTTGTACATTCTCAATTTACAAGTGTGTTAGGGATATTCCAATTACTCATGGTGTAATGAAGTAGATTCTTATGTCTTGTTGACGAGTTCAGACTCGGGAAGATTAAGTGGTTGTGACCACGATAGGGCGTAGAGAGATGCCAGTTTGAGGCTAAGCATGTGGGATATCTCCTGCAGGATGTTCTGAGGTTATGTACTGCAATTTGAGTTCGGATCACTTGAGAAAGGTTGCACACGACTGTCACGAGGATGGATATGCTTTTAGCAGAAGATTTGGGGTATTCTATGGGTGGTGCTACATGAGCATAGAAGGATTTAATTAGATTACAGTGCCGAATTATGGCAGTTATGGAGCCAAGTAGGGGATTCTGCTATCGACGATCAGATAGCATGGTCATGTGTTATATTAGTTTTGGTCTGAGGCATACTCGTGGATCGCTTATGACTTGAAGAGGTTGATTTTAAGGATGACTCGAGTATGGAAATTGCCAGTTGCATGATGCATTACACTTAATGGATATATGGAAATCTTGGAGTGATTCAGGTTTTTTATTTGTAGTGGACGTAGTGTGTAAGGAGAAGAGATTCACTCGGTTGTTGAAAGGTGGGGGTTACTCCTTTAAGTGATTGTGCTCTAATGGAGCACAAGTTTGGTTTGTTTCAGCGGTGTATTGGAGACTAGAGCAGAGTGGATGACTCTCAAGACATTTTTAATGAGTTCAAGATTCATATGTGGTATTTGAGGATTTTCTGGATTTGTAAATGGCTAAGCTCTGAGATTTGCATCGGATGGTATCGGGACTTGCGGTATTTCTATATCATTATGGATTCTACATTTCAGTATCAAAAAGGTTAATAAAACAATTTAAGATTCACGAAAGGTCTCTTTGGAGTGGGCACTTCAGTTGCGATACTATTGGGTGCTTAAGAGGGAATACAGTGGTTTATTAGCCTAAAGACAATGTGGTTTCATGCTAGGATCTCTTGTGGTGAGCTTTGATTAAGGACTGTGGTGTTACTGGCAAAGAGAAGTGTTAGCTTGAAGGCAAGTCGAGAGGGACTCGAAAAAATGGGTCGGCTTGGTAGTGGTTCGGGTAGGCATAATGTCGCGCCCGTTTTTTTGAGAAAGAAGGTTTTGACATGTGGCAACTCTTTTAAAGGGTATTTAATAGAGAAAAGTCACAACCTGATAACTTTTAAGGTATGTTTGGGAACCTATTTGTAAATAACTCTATTTTAATTAGTCTGTGTCACCAAAGATCGGGTAAAGGCTCAAATTACCTCAAAGAGAAGGTGTTAGATACTCTTTGAGGTGCACAACTGTGGTTCTCGGCCAAATTCTATACTACGTGGGATTTATCGGATTACCGCTATTTATTATAAGTGAGCATGCAAATGAGTTAATTATTAAACTAAAGGAGCAAAGGTTTGCCAGTAAACAGCTAGTTATTCCAAGTGAAAAAATAATCACACAAATCATGCAAAAGGAATAATTCGGAAAAACAGACTTTATTTATAAATGAACTATTGGTACAACTCTTTGGAGGTTACAAGGTATAGCTTAGTTAAACAAAAATTACAACAAAACTAAATATACAAGAAACAATTAGATACGATATGGAGGTCCTAAATTTTTTAGCCTAAAGGATCACCTCACACAATATAAATAATACTTCGCAACCCTCATAAGTGCAACGGTTGCTCATATTATCCAGGAGCACATACTTTCATCTCCAGCTACCCAATTACTATCTTTAGGTAGTTTACTTAAATCGTACTAGTTCAATTCTAAGTCGTGCCATACTTGTGCCTACCTGTCCCATGCTTATGATCCAGGATGCACCGGACCTCTACATAGGTAGTTCTAGACTCATCCCAGGCTGCTCAAAATTAAAAGACTAGGCACCACATAATAGAAATAGATAGGACTTCATATAAGGAGACAATTAGAACGAAAAGGGATCAAGCTTACCTCCACACAGAGCTTCATATTCACGTAATTATCAAATAACAGTGACTGGTGGTAGAAGAATGGATGGGCGAGACGCTCTTCTAATTGGAATTAAGACATATAGTTGAGGGTCACTACGTTTTTATTTATTTAAACCTAAGGCATGTTTTCTACGCAAATGATTAGTCATGATTAGAGTTTGTATATGGATAATAAAATAAAATAGACTTCATGGATAAGTCCTATAGGCAGAATTTCTAAACGATAGTGTCCATGCTGTTTTTAGACAAATCTGTAGTGGAGTGATACTGGTTTTGGTTTATATGTCCTATTATCGTGATCTTTTGGTGAAGTATCAAGCACATAGCTGGTAGTGTGAATAGTCGAATCAGTTAATCAGGTCGTATAGGCACGATGCTAAGTGTTTTAATTCTAACACATGGTCTCTAAGCGGTTAGCCGAATATGCAAACAAGTTAACAAGGAGTTTTCCCTGTAGACTTGTCTTTTAGACAAGTTATACATCATATTGGCATCATTGATTTAACAGTTACTTAAGGTCCTAAATCATGATTTCTAAGTGAATATGCAAAGTTGAGGGTCCTATAGGCATATTGTCTATTAGCAGGTAGTGCACAAAATTAGAACATGGCAAACAAATAGCAAGTAAGATCATTTGGACCCCTATAGGCAAGTTTTCTATCCGTTTATGCGAAAACTAAAATACCCTAACCCCTTTTAACTAATTTCCCCATCATTTTTTTGCAAGTTATTGCAGGCCCAAATATAATAGTTACAACCTCAATATAGAATAATCCAGTAACAGATTTGGGCCTTCAAATAGGCTAGAGCTTCTTGTGAACTCCAAGCCCAATACTCTAGGTGCTAGCAGTGTACTTCGAACCCAAATATCAAACCTGGCCTAGCAGATCAGGCCCAAACAATAGGAGAAACTACTTTGTTTACCCATTATAATTAACAACCAACAGGAATACAAACAACACAAATGACAGCCCATGCAAACCAAATCATCCATACAACTTCAAATTTTAGGCATCTTGTCCTTAATACTACAACTAACAAAGAGTAGGACATTCTAAATGACATCCCAAAGGCACACAAACTGGAACACATTTGAGAGCCACATAAAGACTCCTACAAACGTATACATCATGGAGGATATGCAAAACACATAGAATAAATACATACGATGGCTTTGCAGGTTTGTCAAATGGTTCAAAGTGACAATACAACACGGATGGACACCATAGAATAATCATGACTTAATCACAAAGAGTGACAAATAGCGGGTTCAAGGCAAACATGATCCAGAACTAATTCTGATGAGATAACTAAGTAGAAATTCTGATATGGAAGAGTTAGCATACAAATCTAGGGGAAGACATCATCAAAACGGATCTTATAGTCAAAAAGAAGCCCCTACATGAAGGTTAGCATAAAACTCAAGGCAAACAGGTCATAATTCAAATAGCCATTCCTATAGGTAAATTTTAGCATAAAAATCTAGGATAGGTATAGTTAAGGGCTAATTTTAATAAGCAGCAATACACACATGAGGGACCTAACATGAGACTCTTAAAGTAAAACATGTTCAAACAAATTATGAGCAGATATCAGTTTCCACAAGAAGGTTTCAATATAGAAATCTACGGTACAACCATGGAATCGATATTGAAGACTTAGCAAGAAAAAATACAAACTCAGAGCCCATATAAGCACAACAAATCAACTAGCAGGCAAACACCTAATTCTGAGAAGGTCATAAAATCATTCAAGTCAATTGCACATGGTGAGAATAAACTATATGTGTCGAGGCTTATCTTAGAGGTCTTTGACTTAGGCAGACTTGATACTAGAGAAGCATAGAACTGCAAAACAATATAAGAACAATAGAATTACATCAAAGCGTACAACAATAGCACAATATTAGAGTTCAAATTGCAGGGGATACTAAATCATGCTTGTTCATAAAAGATCAGATTTTACTGGCACACAGAACACATAGAAGTTGAAATGGAATAGAAATTTTGAGAGTCAAGAACCCTAACAAATTTCAAGGTAAACGATCAAAGAGATGAGAAAGATTAGAGCTTTAGCAATGGCTCAAATAGAAATAGTCGAAAGAGAACAGTGAGAACCTCAAATCTGGTGCTTCAGAGTTCACAAGAGCCTCGAGAGAGCTCCCAGCAATGCTTGCACCGGAGGAGGTTAATGAATCAATCGATGTGGCCTTATCTTTCAACCGGTCAAAAATACAATAATTTCAGAGAACTAGAGGACAATCGAACAAGTGAGTGAAAGAGAAAGCAGCGATTAAGGTCTCTCCAAAGGGGAAATTTGGGAGGGGTCTATATAGTGTTTGAATAAATAACAATCATGAAAAGAAGTCAGTCAATCACAAATAAGGAAAAGAAAATCGGATGCAATTAGTGATAGAGTCAGTAAGGGAAACAAATCAATTTCAACCTCTTGTTAGGGTCTAACGGCTCCAAATCAAACAAGGAGGGCAAGGATCATCCCTTTTTGAGTTTATATGAACGAAATACCTTTTGAATCTTCAAAAATCGAAATCAATCAGGCTTGATTTTGAAAGGTAGTACTTGCCACAATAGGGCAAGTACTAAGTAACACCATGAACGCGTGAGTAGTAGCGGGGTATAGTGTAAATAAAGCAAGCAAATAAGATGATTCCATCGTATAGCCAGATTCAGAGAGGATTTGGGGGATAAAGCGGCTATGGTATCACATAAAAGGAAAAAAATTGAGAGAGTTTGAGGGAGGCAAGGCGGAGGCGAGTGAGGATTAGGGTTTGGGGCTTGGGTAATAAAAATAGAGGGGTTATTGTGGGTTGTTAATAATTTGAGGTCAATGGCAAGGATTAAAGGGAAGTGGGGCGGGTCAGGATATGGGTACAGGATAGGGTTGCTGGTGTTGGGTCCCGGCTGCTGGGCGAAGTGCATTTTGGGCCTGTTTTTAGTCCAAAGATAGGCTTAATTAGGCCATAATTTTAAAATACACGAATGTTAGTTAAAATAAATTTAAAAAGTGGCTATAAAATGATTAAAATGCTACTTATGAAATTAACACTTTAAAATAGCAGATTATATTTGTAAAAATATAAAAATATTATTTTGGGTTAAATGGCATAATAAATATGATTATTGCAAAATATAGGCTATTAATGCGAAATAATATGTAAATGGTATAAAAATATAAATATAATTGTATGAAATGATGTAAAATACTATAAAATATCCATTAAAATATAAATAATTAGTTTGGATAATTAATCACCAGAAATAGTTTTAAAGGAGTAATTAATAATTATTTATCAATTAAAATACAAAATCAATTTAAAAAGATTAAAAAATGGGAAAAAATTATTTTTGCAAAATTTTCATGATAATATTTTGATAAAGGTATAGAATATTAAAATTAAAACATCTCATGGGATAGTAGTACTAGAAAATATTCGAAAATTATAAAATACATGACAAACATGAGGGCAAAATTGAGTATCAACAGCTTCCCTCTTTACCCAGAAATGATGAAAGAATTGTCTGGTAAAGAAATCGAGACGATAATCAATTTTGTCTGAATAGGTAAGAATGGGGGCAGGGGTGTTTCAAAATATAGGGGCAGAACCCTGGCTCTTGAGGTGTCTATATATCCAAGGATTTACGAGAATTGGGCACGTGTAGTTCTGAATCCAACAATGAATGAGATCGATGGAGTCATTATGAAAAGATTGTGTGCTTTTAAGAATGATTTTCTTTCGATAGGACAGTATCATGAATAGTTGATATTTCACGTAAAGAGTATGAATGGCAATAATGTGAAATTGATCGTTATAGGTGCATGAGGCAATATGATTGTGGACGGTTATAGGAAATAAGGTAATCAATTATCAGTTATCAGATAACCAAGGAATGCGAATGTTTGAACAGAAAGCAGAGCGAAGATTGCTCCCGCTTGGAGAAGGAGGAAGTAAGGATAACACCAAAAATACAAGAATACAACAATAAAAACATATATATATATATATATATATATATATATATATATATATATATATATATATATATATATATATATATATAACGGTGCATATATAATTGTATTTGTGAGAAAATTTAAATATGATGCAAATTCCCTTCAAGACCATGAAAATTGTCTTCGGATGATGAGGATGATGTCCTTATACCATGAAGTCCTGGGTCATGAAGCGTATAATAAAGGGATTTGCAGGCCATGCAATGGTGTCCTTGGGCTATGAAGATGGTGCCTCTGGACTATGAAGCCTTTGAATAATGATATGCTGCTTTGAGATTCTTAGGCCATGGAATGGTGTCCTCGGGACATAAAAATGATACTTTCAGATTGTGATGTCGTTGGATAATTTGGTGATATTTCAGTCTATGAAATGTAGAGGTGTGGCGATATTTGACTGATCAACAAGAAGAGAATAGGCATTGTTTAGCCTTATGCGTATGATAGAGGTAGAGTTTAGCCTTATGCAGGAAAGAAGAAAGCCACTGCTTCGCCTTGTGTGAGATGGAGGCAGAGCTTAGCCTGATGCAAGTGTGAGGGAAGTACTTAAACCTATGCAGATGATGAAGGCAGTTCTTAGTCCTATGCAAATATGGAGGCAGTGCTTAGCCTCATGCAAGTATGAGAGCAGTGTTTAACCCTATGCAAATAATGAAGGCATTGCTTAGCCCTATGCAAATAAACGAAATGCTTAGCCTTATGCAATGATGGAGGCAGATCTTAGCCTCATGCAAATTATGAGGGCGGTGCTTAGCCCAATGCAAATGTGGAGGCAGGGTTTAGCCTTGAGTAAGGCAATGCCAGCCTTATGCAATGATGGAGGCATAGCTTAGCCTCATGCAATATAATGAGGGCAGTGCTTAGCCCTATGCAAAGAATGAGGGCAATGCTTAGCCGTATGTGGAGAAAGACAATGCTTAGCCTTATGTAATGATGGAGGCAGAGCTTAGCCTCATGCAATGTAATGAGGGCAGTGCTTAGCCCTATGTAAAGAATGAGGGAAGTGCTTATCCCTATGTAGAAAAAGCAATGCTTAGCCTTAAATAAATACGATAAAGGAAGGCAATTCTTAGCTCGACATATTTAAGCTTGGTAGCATCTGTCTTTGTGAGGATAGCAGTCTTGTTGTGTATCTTTTGTGGATACTCTTGATGATCTTGCAGCTGTTATTCCCGCATTCAAAGAAAGATTGTAAGTCGTGAGAAAAGGTTGGTTCATGTTTTTTATCCCTCATTTCGTCCTTGCTTCTGACTTGGTTTTTTGAGCCTGACACTTATGTGCTTGGACTAGCATGGATAGCATTTGGCTATTACAAAAGTTGAGTTTTGGAAATATGCTCTTTGCAATTAATTAGGTATAAGAAATCCAGTTATTTAAATACATGAAAATGCATAAAATAGGTCATTCTGTTGAATCATAGACTGTGGCACATTTTGAGACATTACAACGTCCTTACCCTATATGTAATTTTGAGGACTCCCTCAAAATTCTGCCCTTGTTCTGATGAATACTTTCGGTAACATTCTTTTGGTGACCCTTGGCGTTATAACAGTAAATCTGACGAAGCTCAAAATCTTGCCCCAGTTTTCGCCCACGGAGGGGAATGAAAATTTTATTATAATGGGATCGAACCTATAGGGCTGCCTACATATCCCCTATTAAATGGGAATCAGGTCAAGCATAGTTCATGTTACATTAAGAAGAAAGTGCAAATATAATCTCAAACATATAAATCTTTTGACGGCTTCTAAATTGATGGGTTTTGGCCATATCTCTCCATCCATTTCTATTAGTATGAGTGCTCCTCCCATCAACACTCGGTGAACCAGTAACGGCCTAGCCAGTTTTGTAAGAATTTACTCTTTGCCTCATCCTGATGTGGAAAGATTCTCTTTAGAACCAGTTGCCTCGGTGTGAATTGTCTTGGTCTAACCTTCTTGTTGAAAGCCCTTGCCATTCTATTCTGGTAAAGTTGGCTGTGACATACCACATTCATCCCTTTACTGTAAGTGAGAGCCAACTAATCATATGGACTCTGTACCCGTTTTGCATTACTAAGCTCAACTTCCTACATGATTTGCAGGGAAGGAATTTCTACCACAGCGGGTATAACATTTTCGGTACTATAAACCAAAAGATAGGAGTTGCCCTAGTCGATGTTCAGACCGTAGTGCAGTACCCAATAAGAGCATATGGTAACTTCTCGTACCACTGTTTGTAGTTGTCTACCATCTTCCTTAGTATCTTCTTAATGTTTTTGTTGGCGGCTTCTATAGCTCTATTCATCCGTGGCCTACATGCAGTAGAATCTCGATGTTTGATCTTGAATTTTTTACACATGGCTATCATCATATCACTATTGAGATTCGTAGCATTATTAGTAATGATTGACTCGTGCACCCCGAATCGGCTGATAGTATGGTGCCGAACAAAATTTGTTATGACCTTCTTTGTCACGGCTTTGTAGGATGCGATTTTGACCCATTGGTGAAGTAATAAATAGCCAGCAAGATAAATCTATATCTGTTGGAGGCAGCATGCTTGATTGGGCTGAGGACATCCATGCCCCAAGCGGCAAAAGGCCAAGGCGCTGGTCATATTGACCTCATTAGGTGGAACCCGTATCATGTCGGTATGTACCTGAAACTGATGACATTTCTATACATACTTGATGCAGTCAATTTCCTTAGTCATCCAAAAATATGCCGCCATTAGTATCTTCTTGGGTAGCACGAACCTATTCATGTGAGGCCCGCATGTCCCAACATGTATCTCTTCAAGCAATCTGGATGCTTCTTTAGCATCGAAAAATCTTAGCAATCTAGATCAGGGGTTCTTCTGTATAGGATTCCTTCGCTCTGAAAGAAATGGTTAGCTAACCTCTGTAATGTGCGCTTTTGAGTGTGTGTAGCATTTTTAGGATATTATCCCTTTTCAAGATACTCCCTAATGTCGTGAAACCATGGATTCCCATCAAATTCCTCTTCAACGCGAGCACAGTAAGCAGGCTTCTTGCGGATCTATATTGGGATGGGGTACATATAATTCTTATCTAGATGTTGTATCATGAAAGATAGGGTGGCCAACGGGTCTGCGAACTTGTTCTAAATTCGCGGAACATGTTTGATTTCTATATTTGTGAATCTCTTGATCAATTCCTGCACACAGTGTAAGTACAGTATCATAGTATTCTTGGTGGCCCATTCTCCGAGTACCTGATGTATCAGCAAGTCTGAGTCTCCGATTACCAAAAATTCGTGGATGTTCATATTGATGGCCAACCTAAGTCCCAAAATGCAAGCCTCAAATTTAGCCATATTGTTAGTGTATGGCAACCTGAGCTCAGTGGATACCGAATAACCGGTTTCTGTTACTAGGACAACTCCAATTCCCACTCCCTTGAAGTTTGCGGCTCTATCAAAGAAAATTGTCCAACAATAATAAGCTTCAACAATATCTTTTCCTATGAAAGATACTTCGTTTTCTGGAAAATATGTCTTCAATGGTTTGTTTTCTCCGCCCACAGGGTTTTCTGCTAGGTGATCGACAAATGCTTGCCCCTTGACTATCTTCTGAGTCATATAAACGATGTCAAACTCACTTAACAGCATTTTCCACTTTGCCAACTTGCTATTAGGCATTGGTTTCTTAAAAATATTCTTTAAGGGGTCCATTCTCTATATGAGGTATGTGGTATATGCGCAGAAATAGTGCCTCAACTTCTAGGCTATCCAAGTCAGATTGCAAAAAGTACATTCCAATAGAGAATACCGAGCTTCACTAGGTGTGGACTTCTTACTCAAATAGTATATTGCTTGCTCTTTCCTTTCAGTCTATTCATGTTGTCCCAAGACGCATCCAAACACTCCGTCCAACATAGACAAGTTTAGCAGTAGAGGTCCTAGGCTCCGGTGGGACCAATATAGGGGGTTTGGATATATACTCCTTGATTTTGTCGAAGGCTTTCTGGTATTCTTCAGTCCAACTTGTTGTAGCATCTTTCCTCAGCATTTTGAAGATCGGCTCACATATCACTGTTGATTGTGCTATGAAGCGACTGATGTAATTAAGATGCCCCAACAAACTGATCACTTCCTCATTGTTCCTTGGCAGTGGTAGATCTTGTATTGATCTTTGATGGGTCTAGCTTAATTCCTCGGCGACTGACAATGAAACCTAGTAACTCCCTAGCAAGGACCCCATACACCTCTTCGGTCAAAAAACTTTCTCAAATCTTCTATGTGATCCAGGCTCTTCTTGGATTATATAATGATATCATCCACATAAATCTTTATTTCCTTGTGTATCATATCATGAAAGAGAGTGGTCATGGCCCTCATGTAAGTATCCTCGGCATTCTTCAAACCAAACAACCTCATCTTATAGCAATACACACCTCATGGTGTGATGAAGTCTATTTCATATGCGTCTTCTTCATGCATCCAGATTTGGTTGTATCCCACGAATCAATCTACAAAAGATTGGAGTTCATGCTTGGCATAATTATCGATAAAAGATATGTATGTTTGATAGTGGAAAATCATCTTTTTGACTCGCTCTGTTCAGATCTCTGTAGTCAACGCACACCTTAACATTCTCATCTTTCTTTGTTACGGGTATGATATTAGGTAACCCATTCGGATACTCGACCACTCAAAGGACCTTGTCCTGATCTACTTGGTAAGCTCTTCTTTTATCTTCAAACTCATGTTTATCTTGAACTTCCTGAGTTTCTATTTCACTGGCGGACACATTGGGTTGGTAGGTAGATTGTGGGCTACTATGGATATGCTCAACCCTGTCATGTTGTAATAGGAGCACTCAAGGATGTCCTCATATTCTTTTGGAAATCTGATGTACTATTCTTCGTCTGACAGTGATAGATGGATATTAATACGGGTCTCTTTGACTGTTTCAGAATCCCCCAAATTAACTATCTTAGTTTCCTCTAAAATTGACTTTAGTTTGTTTTCAAAATTCTCTACTTTCCTAACAATTTCCTCGGGTATTACATCTTTTTTTCATTTCTCTGAATCACTCTCATCGTGTTGTGCTGTCTCATTACATGTTACGATTGTACATTCAACATGATAGGAAATAGTTATGCTGAAGAGGATACAGAGATAATAATATAAATAAACGAAGAGAAAGAATGCATTAATTTAAAACTTAAAAATGTCAAAATAAACATGACTCGATATCTTAAGTATTTATCTTAAAACAAAATATTGAATGTTTTTATGTGCCATATAATAATTTAATGGAAAATCATGATAGTATGACAAAGCTACCCATGTGCTCGACGAGCCCGGGATGGTGTGACGGTCCAGTTCCTGAGAACAACTTCATCTCCTGCCATCTAGATGGTGAGGTCTTCCTCCTTCTTTCCTTAGATTGCATTGCAATCCCTATCTTCTTCACCTAGGAACAAACTTCTCATGCTAGCTAGAATCTCCTTTTCTTCCGAACCCTTAATCACACCGTCTTTGTGGAATGTCTGGTACAACAGTGGTGTAGGTTTAGGAGATGGGTAGCAGAAATCATTCCATGGGGGTGACCAATCCTGTTATTCTTTCATAGTGTACTCATACCCGAGATCAAAGGTAGTGCCCTGAGTTTGTGGACATATTGGTTCTATTGTCATTGGGACCGATCCCTCAGCGTGGCTCATACCCTAGCCAACGCAGCATGCTCAAAATTTATTACTCCACCATTGTCCCTTATCAATTATGTTTATTTGTTCAATATTGTTAAATGTTTCCCCTCCTAATTTCCCTTTGTTTTCAGTTATTGGTACAGTGTGGTTGGTATAGATATGATTCTTTCCATCTCCGCGAATAATAACTTCGTGATGATTCCACTCGAACTTCACATCCTAGTGCAAATTGTAGAAGTAACTTGTCATGACCCCAGCCTGGGGGCGAGACCGGCACCGGTGCCTCACTTATCCTTGTGTACCAACTGGCGGCTCGGGAATTCTGGACATATAATGTCATACCTTGGCCAGGGGCCACATAACAAGACAATTTGCGAGAAATATAAAGTTGAATAGAGACTAACACTGACTAAATGTCATCCTACAGCTGGGCTGACAAGGCCGTCATAACTACTATAACTAACAAGCCAACAAAATATACGTACACGGCCTACAAGCCCAACATACTGCACTAACTGACAGGATATGTCTACAAGCCTCAACTGATAGATATACTGTGATCGGAATAGGTCCCCGACATACCCATAACCTATCTATATATATACATAAGATGTACACAAAACTTCTAGGCCCGACAACTCTGGAGGACGGGGAGCTTACCGATAAAGCTGAACTCGGGCAACACCTACTGAGGAGGTCTACTAGTCTGTCTGTCTGAACATGCACGCATGAAATGCAGTGCCCCCAAAAAGGGACATCAGTACAAAATAATGTACCGAGTATGTAAGGCAGTATACAGAAAGCTAAAACTGAACTAATAATCTGAACATATGCTTACCTACTGATACTAACTCAATTCTCTCAATATAATAAGTAAAATAGTTATATATATATATATATATATATATATATATATATATATATATATATATATATATATATATATATATATATATATATATATATATATATATATATATATATATATATATATATATATATATATATATATATATATATATATAATAGTAAGGCTCTCTCATAGGCGCTCGGCCATACTAGGCTCTGTATCTCGGCCAACTGGGCTCGCTCATAGGTGCTCGGCCACAGTAGGCTCGGTATATAACTTACCATCTGATCAGAGGTTGCCCAATAGGGGCCTGCCCATCGATTATAGCTCGATGGTAATGAAAATACTGTAATACTGTATATATAGGCTCTCTTCTCACTTGACTGGAAGAAGGAAATACTCAATTGAATATGAAGTCCGGATAAGGAGATTATTGTAACTTACAAAACTAGGAAAATATATGTAACTTGCGAGACTAGCAAAATATACGTAAATTCCGGGATATGAATTGTTCTTTATTCCTCGTTATCAAACTTGTAAAATGACGGGATCATGCAAAATGAAATAAGGGCTTAGCCTTAACATTTGGAGTGGGAAAAAATCCATATGATGTTCTTGAAAAAGGTTGCACCGTACTCTTTTAGAATCGCAAAATTTTATGTTGCTACAATTCTAAAAACTTTTGTTGGACTGTTGAAGATTTACATTGCTATAGCCCTAACCCACATTAATTAATGTATAAAATCTGATTTGGAGTGTCTTTTGAGTAGGGAAAGTTGAAGAGTTATCAAAATGCTCCCGTTCTTCAACCTTGATTAAAGTCTTGTTTTGGAAATTCTGGAAATGGAATTGAATGGAAGATAATACACTTTAATACAATTGGTTACCTGGTAATCAATCAATTACTCGCATAATTAAAAGTTGTCTTAAATTACTTAAAATATTACTTATTTTTAATACACTTTATACATCATACTAACATTGTCATATGGTAACCTTTATGGTAATAGTCATAAATATCAGGGATAATCACTTGGCCCGTAGTTTATCCCAAATCGACAACCTTTAACGCAACTCATTTCCTTAATTCGTTACCCTTTATCCTTCATGGTACTTACTTATTGCTTGTTATAAATAGCACAAATATGCTACCCTCGAGATAATCTCATCCCCGAGTCTACATCAATTAACTGAAGACGAAACTTTAACATACGAAAAACGCGAGATGTAACATCTCCCCCCCCCAGAAACATTCGTCCTCAAATGTTTACTCTTAGATACCTTGGAATTTTTTTTGCCAAAGTCTCATCCATATACTAGACTAAAACTAACTTGTACGCAGCCAGAAAACATAATATACACGCCACACATGGCCACTGTCTATAAATAGCAACACTTGGCTTTACACAACTGTTCAGTATAAATTCTGAGAGTCAAAATGAAAGCTTACCTAATGACCTACGGGCCTGAATAGTGTTGTGCTGAGGTATCCCACCTCGATCCATATCTGCAGTTTGAAATAGGTGGGGGTATTTAGACTTCATTTCTTCCTCTGTTTTCTTGCTTCTCCATAAGACTTTCACGGAGGCTACCTTCTTATTCCGTAGCTTGCAGATTTGTCGGTCTAGGATGACAACTAGAATTTCCTCGTATGACAAGTCCTCTGTAATCTGTACATCATCTGTGGGCACCACTCGAGTAGGATTGTCAATGCACTTTCGTAACATAGATACGTGAAAAAACAGATGAACATACTCCAATTCCGAGGGCAATTCTAACTCATAAGCTACTTGTCCCACTATCTGAATGATCCTATATGGCCCAATATATCGTGGGTTAAGTTTGACTTTCTTGCCAAACCTCATCACACCCTTCATAGGTGACACCTTTAAGAATACTCAGTCATTAATCTCGAACTCTAAATCTCATCGTTGCACGTCAGAATATGACTTCTGACGGCTCTGAGCTGTCAATAGTCGCTCCCGGATAAGCTTTACCTTTTCTATGGCCTGCTGAACTAGGTCTGGCCCATGTAACCCAAGTTCTCCAACATCAAACCACCCTATAGGAGATCTGCACTTATGCCCATACAAAGCCTCGTATGGAGCCATCTGGATACTGGAGTGGTAGCCGTTATTATATGCAAACTCGATAAGAGGTAGGTGTTCATCCCAACTTCTTTTAAAATCCAGCACACATTCTCGTAACATATCCTCGAGCGTCTGAATTGTGCGCTAGACCTTTCTGAAATGACCTCCAAAAATATGCTATAAACTAGGCCCCACGGTCAGATATAATAGATATTGGTACTCTGTGTAGTCGTACTATCTCTTATTATATAACTTTGCATAATCTTCTACTGTGTATATAGATCTGACCGGTAGGAAATGAGCTGATTTCGTGAGCCTATCGACTATCACTCATATGGAATCGAACTTACGATGAGAACGAGTTAAACCCATGATAAAGTCCATGTTTATCGCCTCCCATTTGCATGTCGGGATCTCAATAGTCTGCATTAGCTCTCCAGGCTTCTAGTGATCTATCTTTACCAGCTGGAAACTGGGACACTAAGTGACATTCTTAGCAATGTTCTTTTTCATATCGTTCCACTAATACACGTCCTTGATGTCATGTTACATCTTCGTTGACCCCGGACGAATGGAATACCATGAATAATGTGCCTTTGACATAATTCTATCTTGTAGCCCTGCTACATCTGGAACACAAAGACGACCTCTGTATCTAAAAACCCCATCTCCTTTGAGCTCTAACAATGCCTTTTTCTGTTGCAAAAATCGCTCTCTCAACTTGACCAACTCTAGGTCCTCGTACTGCCTCTCCTTTACTTCAGTTATGAGAGATGATTTTGCAGTATTTTGGAGAACAACTCCACCATTGCCAGAGTTTACAAACCGAACCCCCAAACAAGCCAATTGATGAATCTCTATAGTTAATTGTCTTTTCTCGGCCTTTACATGAGCTAAGCTACCCATGGATCGATGACTTAAGGCATCTGTTACAATATTAGCTTTCCTTGGATGGTAGAGAATGTTAACATTATAATATTTCAATAACTCAAGCCATCGCCTCTGTCACAAATTCAACTCTTTTTTCTTGAAGATATATTGCAGTCTTTTATGATCTGTGAACACATCAACATGAACACCATATAAATTATGTCACCATATCTTAAGTGCATGGACAACCGTAGCTAATTCAAGGTCGCGGGTCGGATAATTCCGCTCATGCTTCCTTAACTACCTTGAAGCATACGCAATTACTTTCCCATGTTGCATCAGGACACATCCTAACCCGACAACTGAGGCATCACAATACATGGCATAAGCATCTGGACCCTCTAGAAGTGCAAGAACTAACGCTGAGGTCAACCTGTTCTTAAGCTCTTGGAAACTCTGCTCATAGGCCTCTGTCCACTAAAACTTAGTTGCTTTCTACGTCAACTTCGTTAATGGTGCTGAAAGAGAAGAAAAACCCTCTACGAACCTCCGGTAGTATCCTGGTAAGCATAGAAAGCTACGAACCTCTATCGGAATGGTAGGTCTAGGCTAGGATTTCACAGCCTCAATCTTCTGATTGTCTACCTTTATACCTCCATCAGATACAATGTGCCCCAAAAATGCTACAGACTTCAACTAGAACTCACATTTAGAAAACTTAGCATACAATTTATTATTATGGAGAGTTTGGAGTACCGCTCGAAGGTGGTCCATATGCTCATCCTCTGAACGTTAATAAACCAGAATATCATCAATAAAGACTACCACGAATAGATCCAAATATGGTCAGAATAGGCTATTCATCAAGTCAATAAATATGGCAGGTGCATTCGTCAACCTGAAGGACATGACAAGGAACTCGAAGTGGCCATATCGGGTCCTGAAGGCTGTATTAGGAATATCTTTCTACCGAACTCTGACATGGTGGTATCCCGACCTCAAGTCTATCTTTGAAAAGCATCTAGCCCCCTGCAACTGATCAAACAGGTCATCGATCCTTGGAAGTTGATACTTACTCTTGATAGTTACCTTATTCAGCTGCCTATAATCGATACACATCCTCAGCGAGCTGTCTTTCTTCTACACAAACAGTACTAGTGCACCCTAAGGTGAAGTATTGGGCCTGATGAAATTTTTCTCTATCAAATCTTTTAACTGCTCCTTCAACTCCTTTAATTCGGCAGATGTCATTCTATACGGTGGGATGGATATTGGTTGAGTTCCCGGAAGAAAATAGATGCCAAAATCAATCTCTCACTCTGGGGGAATACCTAAAAGTTCATTTGGAAATACATCCACGTACTCCTTTACTACTCGAATAGACTAAAGTGTAGGTATTTCTGCATCTACATCCCTAACTCACACAATATGATAAATGCACCCTTTGGTGATCATCTTCCTTGCCTTTAGATAGGAAATAAACCTACCTTTGGGTGTTGCTGTATTACCTACCCATTCAAGGACTAGCTTACCCAGAAAATGAAATCTTGTTATCTTTTGCTCGACAATCAACTGTGGCATAGCAAGCTGCCAACCAGTCCATGCCCATGATAGCATCAAAAGCCAACATCTCCAGCTCAACTAGGTCGGCTAAGGTCTGATGACCACAAACTGACACCGTACAACCTTAGTAAACTCGTCTAGCAATAATCGATTCTCCAACCAGTATAGATACCGCAAAAGGATCACTTAGTATTTCAGGCGCTATAGCAAATTTCCTTGAGACAAATGGGGTAATACATGATAAAGTAGATCCTGGGTCTATCAAGACATAAACATCATGAGAGCAAATGGTCAACATACCTGTCACAACGTCTGGTGAGGACTCTTGGTCCTGTCGACCCGCTAGCGCATAGCTATGATTCTGGTTACCACCTGAACTAGAACCTCTGCCTCTGCCTCGACCTCTACCAGCTGAAGACTGAGACTCGTGCCATGAAGGATGCACGGACATAGATGATCATGTTGCTGAATTCACTAGTTGTGCCATACCCTAGAATCTTTATTTGGGCAATCTCGCATCACATGCCCCAAACATCCACATGTATAACAAGCATCGGAACTGGCTCGACATTGGACCAAGTGTCCTCTACCGTAGATGGCACACCGCAGCGAAAATGGCCAAGTCTGCCCCGATCCTCGTTGTCACTGAAAACTTGACGCTTGGGAGCATTCACCTGGTCCTAACTGAATATAACGATCATACTTGTAACCCTATGACTGAGGCGGTAGAGGTCTAGGTGGCCGTTCAAGTACTGGGGCCTATAACTTCACTAAGACTGCTCCTGAGATATGGCAGATCTCATCCTCTTCCGCTACCCTGACTCAGACCTCTCCGTACCCTGCTGCCGATGCCTACCCCTTTCTATATTCTGGGCAAATTCCTGAATCCAGGAGATATCCATACTATCCTGTAATGCAGCGGTGGCATATGCCTCGGTCAACTCTGGGGCCAACCCTATTATAAACTTGTGGATCCTGTCCCGTATAATAGCAACTGTGGATGGTGCATATCTGGCCAATGAGTCAAAGCGAAGACTATACTCTCAAACACTCATATTGCCTTGCTTGAGGGCTAAAAACTAATCAACTCGGGCATGTCAGATCTCTCGCGGTAAGTACTGGTCAAGGAAAGCATCTGAAAAATTCTCCAAAATAGCAGGAGGTACATCACGTCCCCTGGACCTTTCCTATCCCTCGTACCAAAGGATGGCTATATCTCGGAGTCAAAAAGCTGCTAACTCAACTGCCTCTTTCTCCATGGCATGCATAACCCGAAAGATCCTATGAACCTAATCTATGAAATCCTGCGGGTCCTCCCCCTAATCTGTCCCCGTGAACTCTGGGGGACTCAAAACAATAAACTCTCGGACCTTTGAACTCCCAGATCCCTCTGAAGGTCCTACACTAGCAGATGCCCTAGCATGTTGCTGGGTAGCTACCAATTGTGCCAACAAATGCACCGCACTCCTCAAGTCCTGATCTGATGGAAGCGGGGGGAGAACTGGATGTGCGGTCTCTCTAGGAATCTCCTCCGTTAGTGGAGGGGCCGGTAATGGCTGAGTAGGGGTCTCTTCCTAGGCCTCCGATTGGGCCCCATCTACTGGGGGTACCCTGCTAGACCCTACACCTACTACTGTATCTCTCCTCTGGCTAGCCATATTTTTCCTAGTTACCGTCATCTGTGCATGCAAACGTCAACACGTAAGTTTAACTCAAATTTCCTATAACTCAGTTCTATAGCACGATTTAGATTTGAAAGAAGGGTAACCAACTCCTAAATTCCCTGTAGTCCATTGCTTATATAACGTGGTGCACCACACATCTATAAACAAGACCCTACTAGACACGGCTTGTAGCCTCCCTAGGACAAAACTGCTCTGATACCACTTTTGTCATGCCCCGAGCATGGGGGCAAGACCGTCACCTGGTGCCTCACCTATCCTTGCGTACCAACTTGCGGCTCGGGAATTCTAGACATATAATGTCATACCTTTGCCAGGGCCATATAACAAGACAATTTGTGAAGTAAAATATAAAGCTGAATAGAGACTAACGCTGACTAAATGTCAATATAAAGCTGGGCCGGCAAGGCTGTCATAACTACTATAACTAACAAGCCAACAAAATATACGTACAGGACCTACAAGCCCAACATACTGCACTAACTGATAGGATATGTCTACAAGCCTCTACTGATAGATATACCATGATCGGAACAGGGACCCGACCTACCCATAACCTATCTACATATATAAAAAAGATGTACACAAAACTTCTAGACCCGGCAACTCCGAAGGACGGGGAGCTTACCGATAAAGCTGAACTCGGGCAACACCTATTGAGGACGTCTACCCGTCTGTCTATCTGAACCTACACGCATGAAATGCAGTGCCCCCAGAAAGGGACGTCAGTACGAAATAATATACCGAGTATGTAAGGAAGTATACAGAAAGCTAAAACTGAACTGATAATCTGAACATATGCTTCCATGCTGATACTGACTCAATTCTCTCAATATAATAAGTAAAATAGCTATTCAACCCTATAAGGCTCGGTGCATATATATATATATATATATATATATATATATATATATATATATATATATATATATTACTACTCTGCTGTAGTAGGCTCGCTCATAGGTGCTCACCCATACTAGGCTCTATATCTCATCTATCTGGGCTCACTCATAGGAGCTTGACATAGTAGGCTCGGTATATAACTTACTATCTTATCATAGGTTGCCCAATAGTAGTGTGCCCATCGATTGTAGCTCGATGGTAATGAAAATACTTTAACGCTGTATATATAAACGCTATGCTCTCTTGACTGGAAGAAGAAAATACTCAATTGAATGTGAAGTCCCTATAAGGAGAATATTGTAACTTACATAACTAGGAAAATATATGTAAATTCCGGGATATGAATTGTTCTTTATGCCTCATTATCAAACTTGTGAATGATGAGATCATACAAAATGAAATAAGGGCTTAGGTGTAACATACTTAGAGTGGGAAAAATCCGTATAATTTTCTTGGAAAAAGTTGCACCGTACTCCTTTAGAATTGCAAAATTTTACATTGCTACAATTCCAAAAGTTTTCATTGGACTGTTGAAGATTTACATTGCTACAACCCTAACCCACGTTACTTAATGTATAAAATCTAATTTGGAGTATCTTTTGAGAAGGGAAAGTTGAAGAGTTATCAAAATGCTCACGTTCGTCAACCTTGATTAAGATCTTATTTTGGAAATTCTTGTAATGGAATTGAATGCAAGAAAATGCTCACGTTCTTCAACCTTGATTAAAGTCTTGTTTTGGAAATTCTTGGAGTGGAATTGAATGCAAGGTAAATGGCTAACGTTTTCTTCTGATTGTGAGGTCTTTGGTATATTAGGAATGAGGTTTTGGAATAATTGTAGTATTGTTTTGGTTTTTGAAAGATCTTTGAAATTGAAGTGATTTGGGTAACACATCCTTTTGCCACCTATCAAGAGTGACTAAGAGTCATCTGTTTATGAAGTGGTATGCTGCCACGTGGGGATCGAAGTGGAAAATTTAATCTTTATCCACTTATTAGTTAATTAGTTAATATCCCGTTATCCGATAATTAACCAATTACCCGCACAATTAACCATTATCTCAAATTACTTAAAATTTTACTTATTTTTAATATACTTTATATATCATACTAACATGGTCATATGATACCCTTCATGGTACTAGTCATAAATATCGGGAATTATTGCTCGGCCCCTAGTTTATCCCAAATCGACAACCCTCAACAAAACTCATTTCTTTAATTCGTGTACCCTTTATCCTTCATAGCACTTACTTAGTGCTTGTTATAAATAGCATAAATATGCTAACCTCAAGATGATTCCCATCCCCGAGTCTACGTCAATTAACTGAAGACGAAACTTTAACATACAAAAAATGCGAGATGTAACACAACTGCCCTAGCCATGTGTATCCACGATCATCCTAGTAGCAGGTTGTAGGTGGTAGAGATATCTAGTACCTATAACTCGACATCAAACATGGTCTGGCCTATCTTCAAACTCAAATAAATTTTTCTGATTGTAGCTCTCTAGGATCCTTCGAATGCCTTGACACGCTCCCCAATCGTATCTCAGGTATGACTATACCCAAATCATTAGTACCTTTTTTCACAGTTTTGGTGCGATCTCCTTACTTATCCCTCCCTAGGAAAGATTCTCCGGCGTGTATACTCTTCCTGTTCTAGTCATTCCTTTGGTGGCGCCCCCTTCTTCCATCTTAGCCTTTCCTTTCCTTCTTTCTTGAGCCAGATAGTACCACAGAACAACATTGAATTTGTAAGATGGTGATGGAACTCCCATCATAGTGAACAGTAGCCTAGGTGCCACTTCACTGTCGAATGGTGCCTTGGCTTGCACCACAATTGATGAGAGTGTGACAGGGGATTTCATGGCAGTGTCTCCTTCTATATAAGACTAGTTGACCCTTCTTGGTCCAATTCTTCATCAATATCAATCATATTTACTCCTTTGTCCATATTGCTGGGAAAGGGTTGTTGTAGACATTGGGTGCAGATTCCTCACATGTATTACCTTAGTATCAATTAGTGTCTAAAACTTGTCTTTCAACATGCGACATTCCTTAATGGCATGCCCTTTCATGCCAGAGTGATAGACACATGTTTCATTGGGGTTGATCCACTGAGAAGGGTTTTCAATTTTGGCTGTGAAATGGGAGTGATATAACTGGTGGCCTTCGGCCTCTTATACAGTTGATCTATTAATTCAGCAAGAAGGGTGTATTGCCCGGGAGCTCTGCGGTCGTAGTTGGATCGGGGTTTAGGGTAGTTCTGATGGGAAGGTGGGGATAAGTGATGGTAAGCTGGTTGTGTATTATAGGTATCGTAGGTGGTAGAAAGATAATGGTACTTTTGGGGGTGAGGGATGATATACCGATGAGGGTGTTAGATAGGTGAGGGGAGACTTTGGCCCTTTGGCTACCATCACAACACCCACTTCTTTCTTCTTAGAAATACCTCCAGACTTCAAAGCTCTATTAGTGGCATGCATGGCTTCGAAATTGATAACCATGCCACTCTTGATACCTTCCTCGATACTTTCTCCTAACTTGATGATTTCAGAGAACTTATGATTTTCTATGACCATCAATCTTTAATAGTACTGTGAGTCCTGAGCCCGCACAAATAACTTATTCATTTGTTCTTCCTCCAATGATGGCCTTACCTTAGCAACTTCTGATCTTGAACGAGTGGCATACTCACGAATGGTTTCCATTAGTTTTTTCTTGAGGTTCTAGATATAGAACACATATGGAGCATTCTCATTAATCAATCTGAATCTGTACATAAATTAGGGCACCATACTCACCAGATCGAACCATTTCTTTGGGTTTTGACTGATGCAACATGACAAGGCATCTAATATGTGGCTTTGCATGAACACCTTCATGCGGATTTGCTCGTTCTTGCGTACACCCATGAGTTTGTCACAGTAATTCCTCAAGTGCACTTTGGGATCATCGATGCAATAAAACATCTCAAACTTCAGTGGTTTTAACCTTCAGGTAGTTCCACATCAGGTTGAATAGACAAGCCTTCATAATTTAAACCTTCGATACCCTTTCCTCCCTCGACACTCTAGAATCTTCCGGACAACTTCTTGAGATCCTCAACCATGTTCTTAATGAGCATGTCCTTTTTGTTAGGTTAGACATGTATTGGGTTTGTTGTGGTGTGTATGGTAAAGTTTTCACGTATATGGGGTTATTTTGGTGGGTTCAGGGGACTTTATTGTATCGATGGTCATTAATGGACTACTGGGGTGGACCGTGTATAGGTTGTGGTAAATTTTGAGGAGCATTGTATGTGGTGGTTTGTAGGTATCGAACGGTGTGATGATGGTATTGCTGCGGAACTTGAAATGGTGGAGGGTTCAGGTTTTGTGGGAGTGTGGGGTCGTGGTACTACTGAGTGTTGGGGGATTTTGTGGAGCTTAGGGTTGCGGGTTCTGGAGCATTGGATTCTGAGGTTGTGGTGCGTTTTGATTAGTAGAATTTTGATGATTGATACTAGGGACTTTTAAGGCGATGGACATGCTGGTGAATTTTCGAACGTGCTCTAATTTGCACTGTAATTCAAGAATCTTTTGTTCTAATCGTAGAACAAATTCGTTCTACCCCAGTGTACTTCTTCCATCTGTTGTCTTTACATTCTCTGCTAAAGGAGAATTGTCTTTTCAATTCCACTCAAATCATCCATCTTTCCTTTACACTTGCTTTTGATATCGCTAGGAAGGGGAAGAGGAGGAGGAAGAGGAAGAGGAAGACCTCTAGATCCGGTATGGTATGCGGATATTGCTAGAGTGAATGAACCAACCTTTGGGAATGAGAATAATCAAAAGAAAAAAAATAAAAAGCTAGCTGAATCAGTAAGGTGAAAGTGAAAAGAGCATTGCGGTACTTAAAACAAATAACATATAATAGATCGTGTCCTAATTTGGTGACCTCGTTATGCCTGAGATAGGACTAAGCGACATATAGACTTGGATAAATTTGTGCCAACATTGCTTCATCCCATTAACGCGAAAATAAATCAAACCATTCTAGTACTAACTCGAAATAATGAAATAGAGTTGCTAATGAAACAAAGCCTTATTGTTGACAACCAATTTTGACCATCCCTTTCTAAATTAATTTACATATACCTAACAATTTACAATAAATATTTTGAAAGCGTTTTCAAGTTATAAATACTTGTTTCTGCAAATTAATTAATTATTGGTTTTGAAAATAATCACCTGACATCAGTGTTATGTAGTTATAAATATATGTATCATTGTTTAGATTATTAAAATAAAACGCACCGTATAAGTTTTATAATTAATTCAATGAGTCACTTCTCAATATTAATTGAATAGGCCACTATGTTAATAATTCGAAGTTAGTGTCATAATTTAATAGATAAAATATTTTACAAATAATTGCAAAAATTAGTAGTATATTTGATAATTATGATTTTACTACATTTTATTGGAAATTAGTTAAGTGTATTTACATTAATTTCAAAAGGTATTAAAAGACAAAAGGCTAAAATTGCAATTCCCAACTAAATACAAAGTGGTCACCGTTTAAATTCATTTTGGCCCAAATATGCAGGCCATCCCGAATATACCCAACCCAAACAACCCCTTCAATCCTTGTTGGTCATCCTTGCCATTGCTTTTTTAACCAATCACGGTGTGCCACGTCGCTCGTCTCTCTCACTCACAAATAAAACACAAATGAATTTGGACCATAGATCTACCGTATCAATGAACAACATTTAATCTCCAAAATACCTTGCATAAATTTGTTCAAGGTCACTTCAAATCACTCAAAATCATCCCTTTTGTCCCTGCTACACCACAAATCTCGCTTGAACATTTCAAATTCCATCATTACAATTCAAAATTCCTAATTTGGAATCCTAAGCTCCAAAAGGGAAAACCTCAAATCATCTGATTTCTCTCATAAGTTATCAAATCGGAGCATGCGTGGAGTCTTTCTCAGGGTTCATCTTGAGTATTCAAGGTCCAGAGGTTAAACGCAGTGACCTCTGGACATTAGGGTTTAACTGCTGGTCCAAAGGCTTCAACAGTCGACCTCCTCATGCTCAGGTAAACTCGACACTGTTTTTCCCCTATGTTCTTTCTGATTTCACTCAGTCATGTTCATATCATCTACCATCCGCCATCTTCCACATACAATTTTGAATATGTTGAAACCCTAGAGCCTTAAATGGCGCTACAAATAGGGGCTTTAATGTTCTCACCTAACACGACCAACAATCACCTAAGAGCTAACACAAACACAGAAGTAATTCTAAGGTTTCATAAATATAGGGTTTCTTAGTTATTTTTGGTTTTCCTCTTTTCGTTTCTAAGTGCTTTTACTGCTTCGAGCTTGAAGCTTTAGGCCTTAAGCAATTACAAGAAATTCTTGTTTGGTCTGCAGCCCTAGAAAAGGTTAGTGTTCCTCCAACTCTTCTCTTTTTGATCATTTTATTTGAATGTTATGTCTATTCTTGTTGTCTTCTGTTAAGTATAGTCATTTATGATGTTATCATTAATATAAAAAATTTATCTCCGGTTCATGATAAGGTATTGTTTATATGTGGTCATTTGTCATATTTCTTAAATATCTTTAATTGGTATTAACTAGACTGTTATATGACCTTAATGACTCTCATATCTAAATCCTAATAGTCTGCATGATTAAGTTTCCTTAATGTGCCTTAGTGACTTCTCATGTTTACCTAGACTTCATAGTTTCCATTGATGATTCTGTTGTGTTCTTTATCTCTACACATTGTTTCCAGCATTTTGTTTTCCTTATGGTCGAGATTATTACTTGATAATCCTAAATAGAATAAACCTGAAGTTCATAACTTATCCTTCACTATTTAACTGAAGCATGAGAAGTGTTAAGTGCTCTATTTATCTATATCTGTGTCTGTTGACTCAGAGAGCAGCTTTTTGAGTTATTATTACAGTCTTATGTTCATATCTAATTGTTGGTTGCACATATATGAAACAGTCTTTCTAATCTGAACTCTTATGAATATCAATAACCCTTCTGTATATACTCTGTTAAGATTAAGTTACCCCTTTTTCATAGAAATAGATCATAGTTATGTTTGTTATAGTTACTTTGTTAAGCTAAACATAATTGCCTCGTGTTTAGATTTAACTCTCAGTTATATGGTTGAGTCAAACCTGTTTGGTATAACACTTTTTTTTTAATCTTAAATCTCTTTTATAACATTGCTGACTTTGTGAAGCTTACCCTGACTTCTCTAATATTATAACCTCATGTGATATGTCTATGAGTAGTTGATTTAGAATGTTGCATGTCCCTCTATCTTGAAACTGCAGATGCTAAGTTTAGTTCATGCACTGAGTTAAACATGTTTATGTATAATCATTCCCTTGTCTATAACCCCTCTTCCTCTTATGACATTCCTGATTTGAATCTATAATAGGTGAAGTTCACCATGTCTGTGTAAGATCGCACCTCCATTCAAAATGACTATATGTATAACTGGTCAAATGTTGTATGTATCCCTGTTTGTCTGCATAACTTCATATTTTGTTCTGAAGTTGAAATTGCATTTGATCCTCTCTTTCCCTACTGATGAATTGAACTTAGTCTGTAAACCCAAGGAGAACTTTCTATTGTTATTGCTGTAATTATCCGGCCGGTCATTTTAAGAATTTACATCCTGATCCCCTATTAACTTCTTTCCCCGTATTTGTTTCTGCTATTTTGATTCGCCGGGTTGTTTGGTTTTGAGTTTCTGATTGTTTTGGGATACTTAGTTTCTAAACGAGAGCTTAAGCTTTAAAATTTGGACCGTAGTCAGAGCAGTATAAAGATGACCTCGGAATGGAATTCTATCAGTTCTGTTATCTCCGTTAGGTGATTTTAGGCTTAGGGGCGTGTTCGGATTGTGTTTTGGAGGTCCATAAGTAATTTAGGCTTGAAATGCCGAAAGTTGAATTTTTGATGTTTCCGGTTGGATAGTGAGATTTTTATCTAAGGGTCGGAATGGAATTCCGGAAATTGAAGTAGCTCCGTAGTGTTGAATGTGACGTGTGCGCAAAATTTCAGGTCATTCAGACGAGGTTTGATAGACATTTTGATCGAAAGCGTAATTTGAGAGTTTTTTGAATTCTTAGGCTTGAATCCGATGTAAAATTTGTGTTTTGATGTTATTTTGAGCATTCCGAAGATTGGAACAAGTTTGAATGATGTTTTAGGATTGGTTGGCATGTTTTGGTTGAGGTCTCGGGGGCTTCGGGTGTGTTTCGGATGCTCAACGGGCCATTTTGGAACTTGTTGAAATTGCAGAACTGTTGGTGTCTGGTTTCCTTAATCGCGTTCACGCCCTTTCCTCTGCGTTTGTGTAGTGTAACTTCGGAGGATGGTTTAATTGTTCTTCGCGTTCGCATGTTTTCGCTCGCAATTGCGGAAGTCTGCCCCCTCCTCCTTCGCGTTCGCATCCCTCTATTCGCGTTCGCATAGTATAACTAGGAGCGGGGGATACTGTGACCATTTCCTCTACGCGTTCGCATTGTCCTATCCGTGAACGCGTCAGCCTGCCTTTCCCTCTTCCACATTCGCATGCTTCATCACGCGTTCGCATAGCCCAGTTCATGAGCCATCAGATTTTCCTCTACGCGATCGCACCTCATTTTACGCGATCGCGATATACAACCACCTGGGCAGTATTAAACATTTCAAAAACGAGGGTTTGACTGTTTTTATCAAAACTTGAGTTTGGGAGTTTAGATTTGAGTGAGGTTTTGAGGGATTTTCAAAGATACCGATTGGGTAACGATTCTTAATTCCTTTTTGCTTATAACCCATTAATCTAAACATGAATTCATCATTTAATTTCAGAATTTAGATGAAAATTGAGGGAAAGTTCTTAGACCTAAATTTAAGTTTTGACTAGGGATTTGACATTGGATTTGGATAATTTTGGTATGGTTAGACTCATGAGAGTATGAGGATTCTGAAAATATAAATTTACCCGATTCTGAGACGTGGGCCCAGAGGGTGTTTTGGTCATTTTACCTAATTTCGCGTATTAGTATAGACTTTATTTGTGGAATCAGTTACTTGAAGTTATATTTACATTATGCAATTGAATTGAATAGATTTGGGCCATTTGGAGTCGAGTACTCATGGCAAGAACGTGATTTTCGGGTTGATTTTGAGTCGATTCGGGGTAAGTGGCTTGCCTAACCTTTTGTGCGGGAACTCCCGCTTAGGATTTGGTATTATTGATATTTGAAATGCCTTGTATGTGAGATGACGAGTGCGTACTTGTGCTAATTGTTGAAAAATCCGATTTTCATTGAGTAATTATAATTGTGCTTCTTTTCCTGTTTATACTACTTGCAATTCAAGCCTGTTGTTAGCTTAGGGAAGCATGACTAGTTGACTTAATTGCCTTACTTGCTCAAACTACCTTATTTGGATTATGTGCAACATGCTAGTCTAGAAAAACCTATTTTACCTTGATATGAAATTTGAATTGAACTGTGTATCCTTCTTGTTGTTGCTGCGTGTTTACTTTGGGACTACGAGACGGTATTCCGGGAGATCCCCCTGCATGTTTACTTTGGGACTACGGATCGGTATTCCGGAAGATCCCCTGCACTTTTATATTGGAACTACGGGACTGCACCCGGTAGATTCCCCATGTATTGTGTATTTATATTGGGGACTACGGATCTGTATTCCGGGAGATCCCCACACATTATGAGTTGGACTACGGGACGGTATCCCGAGAGATCCACTGGATATTTATATTTGGGACTACAGGATGGGATCCTGGGAGATCCCTTTTGTTATCTCTGTGCTGAGCTATTTCCTTTCCGTGATTATTTCATCTCTGTTATATTTGCTGTTGTTCTTTCCATCATGTGTTACTGCTTACTGTTTCACTTATTATACTATCTTATTTTACACTGTTATACCTTATATTTTATTTAACCTCAGTACGGCCTTGACCTTCCTCATCACTACCCGACCGAGGTTAGGCTTGGCACTTACTGAGTACCGCCATGGTGTACTCATGTCCTTTCTACGCATGTTTTTCATGTGCAAATCCAGGTACTTCCACTCAGTCTTATCACACTTGAGGAGAGGCGCTTTCATAGAGACTTCGAGTTATATATGTCGCGTCCGCAGACCGAAGAGTCCCTTTCTATTCTCAGTACTAGTATAGCCCCTCTGTATTTCTCTTTTTGATAGATATTTCTGGAGTTAGAGCTTTTTATGTAAATTCTTAGCTTGTGATTCATGGGGTTCCAGATTTTGGGAGTGTAAGGTTAAGATTTTGTACTGTTATATGCTAGGAGGTATCTTAAACACTATTTCGTTTTGTTATCCCAGTTTTTAATTATTTTCTTTCCGCATTTGTTAGGCTTACCTAGTCGTAGAGACTAGGTGCCGTCACAATAGTTTACGGACGGCGAACTGGGGTCGTGACAATTGCTTGGACATAATAGTCTGCCTATGGCAATATAAGATTAGTATTCTTATAAAGATATGATTCTGCCCTCAATCCCAAATGAAGTATGGTTGGTAACATGTGATTCTGTTAAGCATCTTTAAGAATTCTATGTTTGAATCTGTAACCTATAGTCATACTAAAAGTCCTGATAATACTTGTAGTGTTTTCTAATCATGACCATCTGTCTGAATACTTGTAGATTTTTTTTAAAGAAAAGTTTCAAGTGGTATTGTCAATTTGTGCATATGCTAGTTGCAAGGCATGAGTTAAATAATCTATGTTAGTTTGATAAAACAGAGGCATTTGTACTGCTGCATATCTGAAATGTGTGTTCTTTACCTATCCTTTGAATGTGATTCTATGTGTTTAGATCTTTAACAATAATATCATAGAGTTGATGTTTCTCTCCCATATGTGTTTGAAATCTCACATTTATACTTGCTTAATATATGTATTATATATTTGGTATTAGAAATGTAGTCATAAAAAATAAAATTGTTTTTGTATCCTTATGTTATTCTCTTAAGAGAGAAGGTATATTTCTGTGGTAGGGAATATTATGGTCGTTAGTTTATACTGTAAGGGCCTCATTGTCACTTAAACCCATAGAAAAAAATGAGTCATTAGTAGTTAGGGGTATTTCAGAGTGGAGTTTAACTCCAGGTTAGGTTGCTCTCCTCGGCACACGCATTGCCTTGGGACTTGAGACCCTTGAAAACTTTAAAGTGTCGGGGGATTCAAAGGGGGGATCAACTTTGAATAGAACTCTCTCCTTAGCCCTTAATTCATTGACACTTGTTGTTCTTTAGGGGTTTAGTGTTTAGTGACAACAGAAGGTTTTCAACGTAAATTATTTGCCATGTATATCCATCACATTAGTATAAGTTTCTCATAGTATTTGAGTATTCATATTTTGTTAGATGTTTCTCCAATCATATTTTTTGTGTTTCGTACATGTATAATTTGTATCTAATGACTTTCTCTTTTAAAACATGTACATTTGTTTAGGCGTGATGAGTTCATAAGGAACTCAGGCCCAAGCCCAAAATTGCTGCATTTTTCTGGAGGTCTTAAGTTAGCTGTTGCCACATCTTTTTACTGCTAGGCCTGCCTCTTCGAGGCCCAATTACCAGATCCAATCCTCTCCTTTAACTCATTTTATTGTTTACTGCTTCGTTACCTTTAGTCTACTGCGTTGTTGCTTTTTGTTGCATCTTTGTCGTTATTCCATCTCACATGTATACAACACTTATATATTGGATTGCATGCTTTACTTTATATCTTAATGTCATATAAAACATAGACAAACCCTAAATTACATAGGATTAAAAAGAATTAGTTAGTAACTAATCTGCCATTCACTAATTACAATTATTTATATCATCGCTATATTTTCGCTCACCTTCTCTCAAAAAGATTTGAAGTCCAAGACTTAGCAAGGGATGGTAGCCCCACTTTCAAAAGGAATAACCAAACTAAGTCACAAGTTTTGTCTCTAAAAGGGAATTAAAATATTTCAAAATATGGGGTGTTATCCCTCAAAAGGATTTTCAACAAATAGATTTTCTTCAAGGCTAAAAGATCAAGGTACATTTAGGCCTGATCATGCTTTAGGAACAAGTGTATAATTTAATTTTCCCTTTTCACATAATTTTGTAATACCAACACCTAATATTTCTTTTCAAAAGCTTTTCAAGTATACATGCACTAACGTTATTCTCCTCTATAAATTCATATCCTTTTAAACTACAACCTCCCTTTGTAAGAATTATATCTTAATATGCGGTAAGTCATATCTTTAGAATGCTAATTAAGGCATAGTATAAATAATTTATCCCAAATCTAGTCCAAGTCGTATGGATCTACCTCAGGCAGAATTTAAGGGGTGCCTAACACCTTCCCCATAGAAGAAAAAGAACCCTTACCCATAATCTCACCGGTTAGCAAAATAATAAAGAACATGATTTAGTAATTAAATAGGTACCCTAGTATGCCTTTAAATATTAGGTGGCGACTCTCTTTTATCAACAACAGAGAAACCACAAGTTGAATCTTGTTTTGACTAGTGAAAAATAGGGTGCAACAACATGGAGACTCTGCTGGGGATTCACACTTAGATTCTGACCTTAGAAGACTTGGACTATTTGGTATCTATATTTATCTATGAATTTCCTTAAATGTAGATAATATTGCAATAACGTGCTCACCCGCTTTATTTGCTCTTTATTCTTATTATTGCTACACTCTTGCCTGTTGCCGTTTTATATACACTATCATCACATTTCTTCCTATCGAGTCTTGGTCGTATACTATCACATACAATGGCACGCAAGGGTTGTCTTTTACACCCCTCCGACCTTTTTTCAAAACTCTCTAGTTTTAGAGAATGGCTTTGTCAGGTCAACTGACATAACTTCTCGCAGCCTTCAGTCCAACTCAAATGTAGGAAACACTCTACTCTAGCAAAGATACGAAATACTACATAAACCTTAGGTGAGTCGGTCCTTGGCATCAACACACAATTAGGAAAGCCACCATAATGTCAACAGGGTCATGCACCCAACGACGTGACCTCTGTGGAAAGACAAACAAACTAACAAGAAACTTAATGATCCAAAGAAAACACTTACCAAACACCTTTCTTTTACCCACTTCAGAAAAATGGAAATCAACTAAAACATCCCTGAGATTAGCATGGTAATGGGAGCGCCACATAAATTGAAGTAGTGGTAGAAAAATATTTGTCGGGAATACAGAGATGAGGTTCAGACGCACCTAGGGGCACTAATGGTTTTTCTGAGCATCCGAGCAGACAGGGTGCTCACTCACTTGTTGATAGATAAAGGGTCAGATCAATATCAACTTATTACTTATGGTTTTGGCGACCTTCCGTGTCAGCCTTCAAGCTAATTTTGTGCCGATGATACTAGCTGAGATATCGAGGGCTTTGTCCGCATGTGCACTAGGGTATGATTTCTTTAAAGGTTGTAAGTTGCTGCTTCAGATCTGAGCTACTGAACATTTCTTCTAGCGAGAGGCCACTATTGACTACTTTGTGGGCGTCAGCAACATGATCCCTAGCCACAACAAAAGTATGAGACATTGGGGTCTCCCCACATGGGCAAGAAGAGTGGAGGGAAATACTGACAAACCTGAGTGGAGAATGGATCAAATGGAAGCTATCATGGTTAGGTGGAAGAGCAATCTTAAGGACTCCTCAGAAATACTTCATTGAGCTGATCGGACTTGAAGGTATCCAACCATACTTAACCCTGCGGGTCCTTCGACAGTTTGGGATGATCCAAGATGTGCCTTTGTGAACAAGGATATCATTATACGGGGATGAGTACAACTGATAGATTCCAATTCCCAGGATACGAAGGCTCCAAGAAGAGTGGAACGACCTGGTCACAATGCCAATGGGTCAAAACCCATGGTTCTCTCCTAAGTATTACGTACGGATCAACGAGGAAGACGAGCTAGACCGGCCAACCAGAGAGGATATAGCCTAGTTAGAGGATACAATTGCTTCTTTCCCACTTTGTACTCTTATAACCGAGTTTCTTTTACTTTCCAAAAGGGAAAGTTGTCCAAGTCCATGTAGTTCTGTGAAACAGTGATGTAATCTTTGTTCCCCTTATATCAATCCAAATTATCAATGAAAACAAACTTACTTCGGATCTAAATGTGTTAGGTCTAAATGTATGTCAAATATCTGTGATTTAGGCCTACCTCCGGCAATGAGAGGACCCCACGAATTCTAGGAAATACGCTAGCCTTAATGCGTGAATTAATTACTCTGTGTGATTTACTGCTTGTATAAATGAAGAAACTGACTCTTGTTCCTTTTCTTTTTCTTTTGCTTTATTACTACCCCCCGAAAAGAAAATGAAAGTTGGTTTGTGTCGACCAAAACTGGAGGAACCACCGTACAATCTAAGATCAAAGGGAAAGGTGTTAGCTATAGAAAACCCAACTGAACATGCTCTGGTCATAGCCGATAGCTTGGGGCGATCGGGGAAAAGGACGATATCAGGAATGATAAACATGTGGCCAGGATGGCCCAGGAAATAAAATCTCTAAGGGAGGAAGTATAGCATATCAGGGAACTAGCGCACATGTATGTGACAACGCTTCCTCAACCACCTTGATTCCCTTCTTTGGATTCAATTCTTGGCCATTTTCCTTCCATATTGCGCCAAAAAAAACAACACCCCTACTTGAGTTCCCACTACTCAAGTCATACCTCCAGTAACCCCTGCAAACCCAGCAAATCCCCCCATCCACACTCCCTACGTACCATAGTACGTTCAGACACCTCAAAACCCTCCCATGACCACCAATGCAACTCACATCCCTCCTCATGACGGAATCACTTTTACCACTAACCCAAACCAACACATACCACTGCTCATGAGAGGTATGTTCCCCTGTATATGTAATTTCTAAACATACCTTTATAGCACCTGTCACGGTCAGAGTGCCTTCCTAGGTTGACCAGTACGTCGAGATAGAAAGGGAAGCCAAGCGTAAGGAAGAGGAGTCAATATCTGAGCAGTTATAAATCTTGATAAAACAAATGAAGAACCTCTAAGTTTCCCAAGGAAGTGAAAATTAGGACTACGAGGATCTGTGTATTCATCCGGATATGGATATGCCAGCAGGGTATGAACCCCCGAAGTTCGATATCTTCGATGGGCCGGGTGATCACCACGCACATTTAAGGGCATGTTGTGATAAGTTGGTTGGAGTGGGGAGGAATGAGAAGTTGAGAATGAAGTTATTTATAAGAAGCTTGACGGGAGTGTCACAACTCTTTTTTTACCCGAAAGGGATATAAGGGACATTTTCCAATTAAAGTAACAATAATCGAAACAGGATTATTTATTCAAATTCAGAGTCGCCACTTAGGATAATTTATGGTGTCCCAAGTCACCGGTTTAATATCTCGAAACACAGAAATCGGGATAAGGAACTTTGTTAACCCAAGAGAAGGTGTTAGGCATTCCCAGGTTTCGTGGTTTTAGCACGATCGTTTTAATCATACTTGGCTTAATTAAATTATCTAATTACTAGTTTTAAAACCTATGTACATTTATCTTTTACTACTTTTAATTAAGAAATTAACCTGAAATGAGTCACGTGTACGTGTATTCATTTCGTTTGGTGCATTAAGAATCATGTTACGTGTACGTGTTCATAATTAATCACGCTTTATTATTATTAAGAAAATTTGGCCAAAGTTTCGCGAACTCATACATCAATTTTAGTTTTAGAATTATAATTATGTCATTCGAATAGGTACACAATCACGATGATAGATTAAGTAACGCCTAAAGCAAGCTACGAATATTCATTTTAGAAACCGTAATCATGTCACGCGAATGTGTATATAATCACGATAATAAATTCAAAACGCGCCTAAAGGTTCGCCTACCCAGGTGTGGTCGACCTAAACTTTTTTTTAGCATACGATTAATGAAAGTGAAATAATAGCACATCATCTTTTATTTTAATACCCAACTCCACTGCCCAATTTTACTTAATAGGTCAATTTAACTCCGAAAACACCAAAATGTTAAACATCATGCATTAAACATCTATCTCTTAATGAAGAAACGATCCAGGAAAACAAAGGAAAGCACGATATTAAGCAAATCAGCAAAATAAGGGAGAAATAAACCTCAAACGATTGGAACCCGGATACACAACCTCGAATGAACCACCAATGGAAGAATGCCTTGGCTTTCTTGGCAACATCAGTTAAGAATTGCTATTGAATCTACTGGTACCTTTAATTATCTCTACTACGCAGCTTCTGAAGAAAATTTCAATTGAAGAAAAATTACAGCAGCTACAACAGATGGAAAGCACAGCTATGAGTGAAACTCGAACAACGATCGAACTCGAACAAAACCAACAGACCACACCTCGAACGGACTTCAACCAGGGAACAATAGAAATAGTCACTAAACTCAATTGAAAACTTGAGGCTCATCGAAAAAGGATACTAAATGAGCTTTTGGACATTTTGCTATTTTCAGCTTTGTTTTTTTTCATTTTTCTTCACTATTTTCAGCCTCTATTTCTCTCGTTTTTGGACTGAAGGTCTTCGCCGGCATTAGAGATGGAGGAGTCGTCGGCTGGAATTCTTAGGAATAAAGAAGAATAAGAGGGGTCGCTGGTGGTGATGGGATGGGGGAACGACAACTGAAAGATAATAGAGGAGGGAGGGGCTATGGCTGGTTCTTCTCCGGCAAGCTGTGGTGGTTAGGGTGCAGATTTTCGACGGGTTTGGTGGCTGGAGATGGGGTGAAGAAGAAGATGTAGGGGGTGTTCTTTGGGTGAGGGTCACGGCTGGGAGGGGTGTGGTGGACGGTTGTGTGTGCGTGACGAAGAAGGGTTTCAGCTCTAGGGTTTTTGTTAAGGAAGGAAGAAGAAGAGGGTCCCTTTTTTGTGTTATGCGGCTCCATTTTTTTAAGGGTATTTTTAGTTAGGTATGTTTAGGGTATTTTTAGTTAAGAGAGGAAGATGAGTGTCTAGAAGGGTCTATAGGGTTAGCTTAGGTGGTATTAGGTATTGGCCTTAATGGGCTAATTCGAAAATTGGGCCTAAAAAGTGGATTGTTTGAGCCCAAATTTTGTTCTTCCTCATTGAACAAGACTAAAAATACTACCCCATTTACTAATTAATCCTACTTAAGTAAAATAACTATTAAAATAAAACTAACCGTTAAAACAAACCTATTATTGGTATTTTTCAAATATCATACTAAAAGATAAAAATGGAATTAGATTAAAATCATGCAAAATTAAAATAATATCCCTACCAAACTACTAATATTCCAAAAAACAAAGTGGAACTATTTTTGTATTTTTGAATTTTATGAAAGGTAGATAAATTAAAAGTAACAAGATAAAATATCAATTACTTAAATAAAAGAAAATATTTTTTTTTGTAATTTTTATTTTCGTGACAAAATAAAGTAAAAGAGTAACTAGTTAAAATAGCAACATTAGGCCTAAACTAAATATTTATATGCTAAAATATGTAAAATCTTAGGGAAGGTCAAAATTACATGTCTACAGCTGCCCCTCTTTGACTGAAAACACAAAGAGTTTTCAGATAAAGAACGATGAGACATGTTTCTTGACCTGACCTTTATTTAGAGAGACCAAAAACTAAAAGAAAGGAGAATGAGACCGAGCCCTGGTATTTGAGTTGCCTACATATCCTTGGCTATAAAGGAATCAGGTCACATGTAGTTCAAAAGCAGGAACAGTGATAGGGTATACGGAGGTGGAGAGTCGAGTGAAGTGTCGTCGAGGTTCCGGTCTGTGGTTCCTGCCATTACATCAAAATAAAAGGAAAAATTACAGCAAAAATAAAAGAAAAACACAAGATCCTATCCACTTCTTGTCTTGAATCTTCTTTGAATCTCCACTTGCTCCTTCAACATGAAACTGAAAATTCACCCCATTCTTCAGGTGGGCATCCTGCTGACTTGAATTTAAAGAAAACTGAAGGTTGACCCTATTCTTCAATCGAGCATCATGTTGCTTGCACTTTAAATAAACTTGAAATTGGAGTAGACTTGAGTTTGAAAATCTTGTTCCTCAAGCAGCTCGTGCTAGTTCTGATTTGAATTAAAAATTGACCCTATTCTCTAGGCGGGATCCTGCTGTCTTTGACTTGAATCTTGAAAACTGAAAGTTGACCCTGTTCTTCAGGCGGACTCCTGCTGTCTTTGACTTAAATCTTGAAAACTGGAAGTTGACCCTGTTCTTCAGGCAGGCTCCTGATGCCTCTGATTCGAACTTGAAAACTGAAAGTTAACCCTGCTCTTCAGGCAGGATCCTCCTGTTTGATTTTGACTTGAACTTGAAAACTGAAAGTTGACCCTATTCTTCAGGCGGGCTCCTGATGCCTCCCTGACATGAAATTGTAAACTGAAAATTGACCCGGTTCTTCAGACGGGATTCTCCAGATGCTTCTCTAACTTGAAATTGAAAAATGAACATGTTCTTCAGACGGGCTCCTGATGCCTCCCTGACTTGAACTTGTAAACTCAAAGTTGACCATGTTCTTCAAGCGGGCTCCTGACGCTTCTCTAACTTGCATTTGAAACCAATTTCTGAAATATTGACCCTCGTTCTGCAGGTGGTATCCTCCTGCTTGATCTCGAATGAAATTGAAAGTTGACCCCGTTCTTCAGGCAGGTTCCTGGGGCTTCTTTGACTTGGACCTAATACCGATTTCTGAAATGTTGCCCTTCGTTCTCTAGGTGGATGCCTGCAATCAAAAACAACAAAACAAACAAAATTTTCTGCCCCAATTTGCACTAGGAAGATTTGTGAGTTGTTAGCGAAACTATAAATCACCTATGCTATTGATAAAGGATGCAATGATGAGGGTAAAACTAAAAACTCGACTAAGATGTGCGTCTCCTGTGAGATCCAGCTTAAGGAAAATTATAAGCTAAGCTTGACTAAATTAAAACCTGCCCCTATTCTTCAGGCAGGACCCTGAACTCAAGAAAACTAAGAGATTGAAAACTTAAGGAAACTAACAATTGACCCTATTCTCCAGATGCGACCCCTGAACTTTAAGAGAAACAAAATACTGAAATATTGAAATCTTAAGGAAACTAACAAATGACCCTATTCTCCAGACGGGACCCCTGAACTCAAGGAAAACTAAAGACTAACCACTTAAGAAAATTAAAATGACCCTATTCTCCAGGCGGGGCTCTTGAACTTAAGGAATGCTAAAGATTAACAACTTAAGAAAACTAAAATTGACCCTATTCTCCACGCGGGATCCCTGAACTTAACTTAAGGGAACTAAAAACTGACTATATTCTCCAGGAGG
Organism: Nicotiana tabacum; assembly: GCF_000715075.1. Lineage (NCBI taxonomy): Eukaryota > Viridiplantae > Streptophyta > Magnoliopsida > Solanales > Solanaceae > Nicotiana > Nicotiana tabacum. Next base: position 182,755,828 of record NC_134101.1, read on the forward strand.
GATCCCTGAACTCAAGAAAAACTAAAGATTAACCACTTAAGAAAATTAAAAATGACTCTATTCTCCAGGCGGGACCCCTGAACTTAAGGAATGCTAAAGATTAATAATTTAAGGAAACTAAAACTAACCCTATTATGCAGGCGAGACCCCAGAACTTAAGGAAAACTAAAAACTCTTCTTACTAAGGAGAATTAATAGGAGGTAATGGCCATCTCAACTAGGGAATGCCTAGCAAGTAAAAACCTTCTCAAACAACCTTTGTGCTAACCAAATTTGGGCACTGCACTTGAAAATTTCAAGCATCCAAGCTTTGATTTGGACATAGTCTTCGTCTCTGTTTCAAACAAAGAAAACTTGTGAGTTTAAACATAGCGGTTGGTTTGTAGCCTTAACTTTGAGGGCGATTGCTCCTTCACTTGCCATGATAACTTTGATTTCAACTTGAAATACCTTGCTTGTTTATTGACTAACTACTTTCCCAGTAAACCCTTATCAATGAAAACACCTATGATCCGTTCAAATCCAAAATCCCTCTATCTAGTTCATTATGTTCATGAATTGACATATACCGCACCTTTGTATTTCACATGAATCCCAAAGCACGTCAATTGTCACCAACAGAGTGCGCATACTACTCTTTCCTGACTTAAGCCACTTTGATGTACTAGCCAGACTCCGCTTTGTGCAATTGGAAAGTTGGTGGCAAATATTGAAGTCATTTCTCACTTGTTTTGATAAAACAGACTCAAGAAGAGGACTTAAACAAATCAAGAGGAACATAGTAAGGGGACAATGGAAAGAAATGATATCTAACAGGAAAATCACCAAGTAGAAACTTATCAGATATGGATACCAACTCTAATGACTATGACATGCACTTTTGGATTAAGTAGCCTAATTTGCCAAGCAAGTCTAATATTCAACTCTTGTTGTACCTCTTCACCGTGAAACTGGGCTTCAATGCTCCGATTATCCTATCTGATTCACGATCCTTATTCGACTTGTAGTGCCCGAAGGGTTTTTACCATCAATCCTCTCTCATTTTGTTTTTTTCTCTCAACTCACCATCGCCTTATGGTGACTGTGAAGGTTTTCACCAATAAGACTTTCTCATTTTGTTCTTTTCTTCTTATTTCCTCTGATTCTGCAGATGATAAGGCATTAATCATGGTAAAAATATCATATGCTCTTGGCATGTCTAAACTCACCACTCTCAAAGATTATTTGAGAAGTCTTTTTTGGACTGTAATGTGGCTTTTGGACAGGGTTAGAAAGAAAGGATATTATAAAGACTCAAAATAACTAAGATAACAGGGTTAATTTATTTACAACTTTTGGAATCCATTTCAAAACTTTGCCCCAATTTCTAAATCAGCAGAATTTGATTCTACGAAAAACCGCCCCACTCTTGACTTCGTGGGATTATGAAATATTTTATTTGGTACGACTGAACCGTAAGGCTACCTACGTATCTTGTGGTAACAAGAATCAGGTCGAACGTAGTTCACAACTAATTCTTGTTTTGTTTTTTTGTTGCCATATTTTTTTCTTTTTTTCTTTTCTTCTTGTTTTTCTTTTTCTTTTATTTTTATTCTTTATCTCTCTTTTTTTTTTATTTTTTTCTTTTTCTTTTGGAATGAATTTTCTAAAACAAATCTATGGGCACATGTTTTTTTTATGACTCTAACTTGATTCCAAAAGAGGGGGGTCAAAGAAATCAGCACAGGCTCAAAGGGGTACCAAAGGGTATAAAGTGTTTGGATAGCTGAAGGAGGGTCTCCCATTATCTAAGAATACCAAGTATAACATATGCAACTTGAAGATTAAATATAAACATCATGCACATTTCTTTTGCAACATCGGCATTGGTATCACAGATATGCCTTCCACCTTTCTTTAGTGCCTTGTCAAGTACAGAGCTCTTCTTGGGTGATTTCTTCTTCAAAATGGATGTGCTCCGTCAGTTTGGAGCAAACTCCCTTGGCTTTATGCTGTAACTTGAGATGCACTTGAACTCAAAGTTGCTTGCTTCTAATTGTCTGGGACGCACGTTCTTGTAACAAATTCTTGTTGTCCACTTAACTTCCCAAACCATCTGCCCCCAGTTTCATACAATTCGGGCTTTAAATGATCTCAAAATATCTAAATCTTTACTTATTTCCCTATGCATGTCATGCCACTAGAGTCACCATGAAAAGAACTATAAAAGAAAAGGAGAACTAAACAAATACAAACTAGAAATAAAAAAACAAGAGATTACATTAAACAGACGGAGAAAGGGTTCTAATTACAAAACAAGAAAACTAAACTGGGGTTACAACCCTGGAATAATCCTAGATAACACTAAATGAGCTACTACGATTAAACAGACTAGGCAAAATAAAAGGATAGAAGGGTTTGAGCCACAAGATAATATCCGGATTACAACCCTGAAATAAATCGGACAACAGAAAATAACAACAAAATAAACCACCAAAACTCCTTCCTGGCTAGCCAAGAAAGGAGCATATTTCCAATCACCAAGCTCAACATCTTAGCCACTGAGTTCTGCATTAACAATACTGGGACCTTCACAAGTATCCATTGCCGGCTCGTTCTTAAGATTAAATTTCAGAATTGAGACTGATAGCACTGAAAGCTTTGCGGCAAGTGGCCCTCCGAGGATCTCAGAAAAGTTATTATATTCCTTTTCAACACAAATCATACCCATCATATGCGTCTCATTATGGACATACGATGGACTTTGGCTAGTGTCTACTACATCTGGATTTTGCATGACAATTTCACCTGCATCAATAAGCTTTTGAACTGCTCTTTTCAGATGCCAACACTTTTCTATGCTGTGACCCGAGGCATTAGAGAAATATGCGCACCTTTGAGAATAATAAAAATTCTTTGGAAGAGGGTTCGATATTTTTATCTGAATCGGCTTCAACATGTCCAATTGCCTCAACCTTTGGAACAAACTGGCATATGATTCTCCAATAGGAGTGAAAGTCTTTTTGTTTTTTCCTATTGCCTTTTCATTTTGTACGCTGGCCTCGGTTGGAACCTTTTGCGGGTAGGTGGTTGATATGCTTGAGGAGGTGGGTAAGATATTTGCAGAAATGGTGCAGGCCATCGCAAGTCCTGTGGATGTGGAGCATATGGTGGTGCATTGTGGATGGAGTACTGGGAAGGTGAGGTATGACTTTGGGGATTTTGTGGAGATAAGTAGCATTGGGGAGGATTATTTGGAGCACATAGATATCCATGAGGTCGATATTGAGGCTGAAAGCGTTGAGCAGGAATGCCCACTAGATCCTGTCGTTGGCGGGTCTCAACAACATCTTTTCTATTTCTCTTTCTTCCACCCAAACTTACGGAGATGTTCTGAATGTCTTCTGTAGTATCTTTCAATGCAGAATAACTAATGATTTTGGGTGACTTAATTCACTCTTCTACCATCTCCCCTATTTTTACCACATCATTGAAAGGTTTACCCAAGGCCGGGATCAAATGACTGAAGTAGGTGGCCCCCTAGGCTTGTAGGAAAATCTCAACCATTTCTTCTTCACCAATCGGGAGACTGACCCGAGCATCTTGGTTCCTCCATTTGAGTCCAAACTCCCTAAAACATTCCTTCGGTTTCTTTTCCATCTTAGACAGGGAGGAGTGGTTTGGGATAATGTCTAGATTGTACTGAAAGTATCGAACAGAATTTTGAGCCATGTCATCCCATGCATGCCACTTCTTGACATCTTGATGAGTATACAATTCCAAGGTTTCCCCACTCAAGCTCTCACTGAAATACGCCATCAACAAATCATCTTTCCTGCCAACACTTCTCATTTCACTACAATAACCCCTTAGCTGGGATACTAGATCTCTATGCCCATCATACAAGTTAAACTTTGGTTTTAAACTCTGCGGGCAGATGAACATCAGGGAACATACACAAGTCATTGTAAGACATGTTAATCTGATTTCCCATCCCTTGCATGCTCCTTAAGGAATGTTCTATACCTTTCAGCTTCCTAGATATCTCATCCCGCCCTTCTTTTCCTGTGAAGTTTTCATTTTTAACATGAGGCTCATTCCGAGGGCTATGATTGTATGAGTCAGGGACCTTGTGGGCAACCCGTGAGGGGTAATATTGGGCATCAAGAGTTTTGAATGGGTGTTCATTGTTGGATCTATAAAGGGAAGATTGTTGAGAAGTTGTGATCGTGAGGATAGTGGATATGACAGGAGGGCAATTTTCGGGAAAGGTGGTTGGAGGACGAGTGATGGAGCTACTAGGGTGGTTGGGAAGGCTGTGATAAGCGGGAGAATCTGGAGAGTATGGGGATCATCTGGCACTATTACCGGAGTTTGGGTAAGGGTAGCATCTAGGAAGCTAGGTGGTGGCTAGGGTGGTGCCTTCCCAGTCATCAATCCTGCTACATATCCATCATGTGTTGTCTTAACATCCTTGCCTCTTCAACCAACCCATTGTCCTGTTCAACCAATTGCTTTTGGGCACCAGTATCAACCAACTCAATTCTGTTGTCATCTACCATTGCCGTTCAACTTTATGTTGTAGAGAAGAGTTACCACTTTAAGAACCACAAACCAACCACCCTTCTGCTGTAATGAAGGTAACAAAGATGAACAAAATAAAGTCATTATGTTAGCGTTAGGGCATTTAACATAAGATAATCTCACTTTATGTGCATTGCACCTAGTCACAGTTATCGGTTCTAAAATGACTTCGAGGGTACGAAGGTCAGATGACATCATCCCAATTTCACTCTTCTTGCCCCGTTTCCTTCTTCATTTTCCTTTCTATCACCGCTTGGTTTTTTATTTCCTTTCTCTTCTATTCTTTTGCTTATCACTCTTTTCTTTCCACTCATTTCTCATGTCCCACAACTTTATTCTCTTTTTTCTCTTTTTTTGTTGTTGTTGTTGCTTTTTTATGATTTTTTATTTAATGATGATTCGATCGAACCCTATGTAGTTTGCCTACGTATCATGTCCCCTATGAATCAGATCAAGTGTAGTTCTGGAAATGTAATAAACTAAAACAAAAAATCTTTTGGATTTTCATTTATAAATTTTTTGGTTTTCAAATACATCGTAGAAAGTATGATAATGAGAGACTCGACAAACTCAACTATACTATGATAAACTTTGAAACCAACCAAAAGAACCAGTACTGCCGGACATGAGTTTAAAGAACAAGACAACATAAAAAAACAAACTCAAAACATAAAAAGTCTCCTTAAGCCAGCTCTTGAATGCAGTATCCTGTCTAGATGGTCCTAGGGTGTCTGTCATGCTCAAGCTCTGGTAACTAGATCCACACCTGTATGAGAAAAATAAGACCAAATAGAGTTAACGACTTAGAATACTATGTGAGACAATAACACTCTTTATTAGACACATGCAAGGCATGATTGTGGCATTTTTTTTTAAATTAACCTTCATGGCTTATTAGCGCAAACTCATCAAAGGTGACCTCATAGACATGGAAATACCTCACTAAAGCTTATGTGGATTCAAACTCCCAATAATCATGGCCCAAAATTAATTTGCAAAAATGACCCATTTTGCAAGAATGGCCGATATGGCTAGAAGAGACTAAAGATGCAAACTCAAAAAAAGGACGGACCTTAAAGTAATATGACACCTAGTTGTGGACTCAAGATTTTAAGACATGGGTCATTGAACCACTTTTGGGCAAATGACCCAATTTTTGCAAGAATGACCGATGTGGCCAAAAGTGGCTAGACATGCAAGATTTGGCTAAGACCCCCGCGAACCCAAGAATCTAAGACTCACTAGGAAGACCGGATCCTATGTGGGCTACCTACGTATCTCGCCCCGAAAGACGAGAATTATGTATGTGTAGTTCGGGAAGATTGGATACGGGCGAGAATAAAAAAAATAACTGATTTGGAGAAAACATATTTTTTGTCTTTTTTTGAAAAATGATGAAACATGTAAACTCTTTTTGGATTTTATTTTCCCTTTTTTTTGATTTTTTTTTCGGAAAATGATGGGAAAGTCCAAAATCTTTTTTGAGATTATTTATTTATTTTTATTTTTTTCATCTTCTTCTTAAAAAAATATGAAAGAAAAATATAACTGGGCCCTATTTTCTTTATTTTCACACTCCACCCTCTTTTCTCTCTCATTTACCCTCAATCATCATTGGTCTACCAAATGACCAATTTTTACCTTTGAAGAATGGAACATGTAGCACATATGATGCATCGGGATGATTTTTTATTTTTGGGTACACCTGTCCTAGACGGACCCAACCCCTGTATTGAGTCCCCAAAGTCAAATGCACATGATGCAAACAAACATTCCTACTAGGGATCCAGCATGAGGCTATGTTATTCTAGGTTTAAACCTGGGGTTGTGATCTAGACCTAGCTTACCCGAGCGGATAGCTCGAGCCGAGGTGGAGGCAATGTACCGGGAGCACGAAAGTCTACCTGGGCTTGTTGTTGACCCAAGCCTCATTCTATTTGGTATGACTTCTAACATAAAAGTGGGCACGCGTATGTGTTCACCGTAGTTTTAGAAGACTCAGAAGGGAGGCATAAGAAGACAATTTAATACAATTCAAATAATATCAAAACAGTAAAATAAGCGGCAATTAGCGCATCAGGTCCACAAATACAGTAATATCAACAAACAATAAAACCAAGCATAGATCATATTAACAAGCTCGAATTCTGAATCTAGAAACCAGAGATTCTGGGTTCTTGTTCCCCAGAATAGTCGCCAAAGCTGTCAACACCTCCTTTTTACCCGAAAGGGATATAAATGAGTTTTTCCAATTAAAGCAATAATAATCAAAACAGGATTATTTATTCAAATTCAGAGTCACCACTTGGGATAATTTATGGTTTCCCAAGTCACCGGTTTAAAATCCCGAATCGAGAAAAATTGACTCTATTTTACAGTCCGCGAAACACAGAAATACGGGTAAGGAACTCTGTTAACCTGGAAGAAGGTGTTAGGCATTCCCAGGTTAAGTGGGTTTAGCACAGTCGCTTTAATCATACTCGGCTTAATTAAATTGTCTGATTACTCATTTTAAAACCTATGTACATTTATCTTTTACCGCTTTTTATTGACTTTCCCAACACCTATACACAACCCACGTAAATGTCTACGGAGCCTCTAAGTAGATACAAAGAAAATGCTATAAAAGTGCCGACAACAAGGCCCCAGCTATACCTCAAAAGATGGTGAGAAGGTGAACATAAGATACAAAATATATAGGTCCCTGAAATAATGTGGGGCTCACCAAGTCAGCTAGAAAGAGGACGTGCCACTAGCTGCGATCAGCACTATCTGCTATGGAGCCACCTATATCCATTTAAAGATGTAGCGCCCCCGGCAAAAGGGACGTTAGTACTATTGTTCATAAGTTTGATTTAATTGGTTTTAGAGGGTGATTCTTAGATTTAGCGTTGTTTCGGGCATTTTGAGGGTTCGAGCAAGTCCGTTTTATGATTTCAAACTTGTTGATATGTTTGGGCGGGGCCCAGTGGGCCCCGAGCGTCAATCGGGCAAGGCTAGAGTGAAGTTGAAAAACTTGGGAAGGAGCTGAAGCTCCAGTACTCTGTCATAACGGCACCTGCGGTTGGTCAGCCGCAGGTGCGAGACCGCAAAAGCGGTCGTTCTCTCGTAGAAGCGGCTAAGGCAGGCCAAGCCAAAAGCCGCAGAAGCGACTAAGCTTCCACAGAAGCGGTTGCTTCCCGCAGAAGAAGCCCAGTGGCCCAGCTGAATTTTCGCAGACGCGGACACCTTTCCTCAGATGCGGTGGGTGTAGGTGCGGCCCAGGACCGCAGATGTGGAAATCACTGAACCAGTGACCTGCATTTTTTATGGGCTCTAAGCCATTTTTGCTCATTTTCACTCATTTATTGGGCGATTTTGGAGCTCTTGAGAAAAGACTTTCACATAGCATCTTGAGGTAAGTTCATCCTATTTATTTGTAGTTTAATACTTGAACCTCGGGTATATTAACACACAAAGATTAAAGAAAATCATGGGATTAGAGCAAAACCTAGGGTTTTGATAAAAGTTGGATTTAACCACGAAATTTATTATAGAATGAAGTAGAAATCATATATTATTGATCCTTAGGTTATAAAGAACATCTTTCTTCGAAAAGTTTCGGAATCCGGGCACGTGGGCCCGGGGTCAGATTTTAGGAAACTTGTGTTTAGTGTTGGAAAATTACATTAGTAATTGAAATGCGAACTCTTGAACTTGTATTGACTCTTTCCTAACTCGTTTAATTACTTTCGGTTCGTTCGGCTCCAAATTGAGGGTTTGAGCACGTTCTTGATATTGGGAGTGCGCTTTGGAGCGAGGTGAGTCTCCTATCTAACCTTGTAAGAGGGAATTGTCCCCATAGGTGTAATAATTGAATAATTTGCCACTAAATGCGGGGTCTACGTACGCACTAGGTGACGAGAGTCCATGCGTAGCCACTATTGTGCTTAAGTCCGGGTAGTCTAGGACCCAAAATCATGCTTTATGTGATATTCTTGTAACTTTATGATTAATTTTTATTGCTTAAATCATGTTGAATGTGGTAAATGAAACTAATAAGAGGAACATCGTTTTCTTGGCCCTTTTAAAGAGAAGTTGATATTTCTGTGAGTAATTGCTCTTCTGATATATATATTCTTGTTTGCCTATTGTTGTGTTTAATTAAATTTGACCGCATAGCATGTATGATTCGCGAGCGGGGTAATGGATGCATCTATGGTTCGTGCCGTTCGACCCTTCGGCAGTGCACACTTTATTTTTATGTTGGATCAGGTCGTACAACCTCGGCACTACTTGCGTATGCTTCTTGCTCGATATATTACTGTGAACTGAATTTTGTTATGTGCCCTGAAATGTAAATGGATAACTGTGATATCATCTAGGAAAGGACTTGTTACTCCTTGCTATAAATTGTTAATCATTTGTGCTATCCATGCTTAGTATAATACTTTCTCATATTATTTGACCCTAGTAAGTGTCAAGTCGACCTTTCGTCTCTACTTCTTCGAGATTAGACAAGGTACTTACTGGGTACATACTGTTTATATACTCATACTACACTTCCGTACTTAATTGTACAAGAGCTGAGGCAGGTACATCTAGTTACCAGGCTGGTGCATACTCTTGATCCAGCCCGAGATTCCACGATGAGCTGCTCCCTTCCTATGCTGTTCAGCAGCCCGATGAAGTCTTTCTTTCCTTTTGGCTGTCTATTCTATTTCAGACAGTATGATAGAATTATTCTTTCGTATATCCTACTAGATGCCCACATACTTGTGATACCAGGTCTTGGCACAGATATTAGTAGACTATTTTTTGTTTGGATTGTATAACTATTATGGTACGATGTTAATTATTGCTTGTTTTAAATTCAAACTTAGAGATTGTGGTAACTGTTTTGGAAAAAGTAAAACTAGAACTTATCAATATTTCCGCGTTGGCTTGCCCGACAACGGTGTTGGGCGCCATCACGACCTGAAGTGAAATTGGGTCGTGACACTACACTTGAGCATAGAATATTAGAGTGAAAGTAATTTTTAGTAAGATTATTGTGTCAAGTCTGTAATCTTGCTTTCCTCAATTTTAATTCTCACAAAGAAATTGTTGAAGGCAAGATTATTGATTTTCTAGTAAAAATATTCTCACAAAGTTTTTACTACGCTTGAGCACAATTCAGGCAAGATATTTCAGTTTAATCGTCATTAGTTTTAAATCAATTAATGGACATAACCTCACGGAGTGTTAAGTATTCATTTATTTCTTAGTTTAAAAATATAATTGTATTAGCAATAAGCAATTATTCTTTAAATAAATACGTATGAAACCGAGATTTTATTGTAATGATATATCAAGTGAATTCAATGATTCCCAACTCTTTTTAAATATAAACTTTTCGGAAGAAAATTGTCTTAATTTATAATTTCAAACACACCTTTCATCAATTTGGTTCTCCCAAATAGTAGTCAAAATATTACAAGTCTATAGCTTAGATTGTCCAGTCTCTGTGGGACGATATCATAAACTATACTAGAATTTGACAGAGTACGAGCAGAAAATCCTATACACACAAGCTTCGTCCAATTTTTGGCGCCGTTGCCGGGGATTGACACACATCTACTTCAGATTAAATATTTTGTTACTAATTTGAGAATTTATTATTATTGTTAACTTTCCCTTCAAAATATTATCTCCTACATACTACTATCATTAAATGTCACTGTTATTAGGAGCAATTGTATATAATATTGTTAACAAATATATTAAAAAAATCCCTCATAGTTAGTACTTCAACCTACTTTATTTTATATTTTATTATTATATTATTATTGTTAGTACTAATATCTATATAATAGTATAATATATTAGTTTTGTGATTCACAATCTCATTTTTTTATTTGTCATTTTTTAAGTATATTTTATTATTATTATTATTGTAAGTACTTGTTTTTACTATTCTAGTTCTAAAAGTATCCTTTGTACTATTCTATATTACTATTATTATAACTATTACTTTTACTATATTTTTATAAAATAATATTTTTGTTCAAGTTTTTTTTAAGTGATAGTACTTTAATCCTCCAACATACTTGATTTGTTATTGAAGTTTTTTTTCATATAATATAATTAGTATTATATTATTTCTTTTGATGGTTAGTTACAACTTATTGTTTTAGTTAACTATAATATTACCGTACTATTTTTTTATTATTTATTTTTAAAATTATCTATTACTATTTTAGGAATTGTCTTTATTTTACTTTAATTTCAGATAGTTTATGACCCGCTCTTTTACAACAGAGTTGGCCAATTACGATCCTGAAATTGAAAAAAGTTTGTGATTGTGCAGGAAAGGAGAAATATCATTTCAAAACATAAATTGTAATAAAATGGAGCACCAATTAGAAGATGATAACAATCCACTACAAATTCCACCACCAGCTCATGTAGAGGAACAATTTGATGAAGTGGCGCCAAGACCAACAAACAGAATTCTAAGGGATTATGCTAGACCTGATCGCTTTAACTATGAATCTTGTGTCAGGAAACCTCCAGTAGGAGCCAATAACTTAGAAATCAGGACAGGCCTGATTCAAACAATTCAACAATCTTGTATTTTCATTGGTGATCTAAGTGAAGATCCACATAGTCATTTAATTGACTTTTTAGAATTGGTTGAAACTGCAAAGCATAATGGAGTAACTCCTGGGGTAATTAAGTTAAGGCTATTTCCTTTTTCTTTAAAAGAAGAGGCCAAAACTTGGTTATGAAGTTTGTCGCAAGGGTCTATTACCACATGGGACCAAATGACTCAGAAATTTTTAAATAAATATTTTTTCCCTGCTAAAACAACAAAGTTAAGACAAGATAAATCTAACTTCTTGCAGACTGACACTGAGTCAGTTTATTAAGCTTGGGAAAGATTGAAAGCAATGTTAAGGAAATGTCCACACCATGACATTCCTGAACATATGCAGTTCTATATTTTTTATCATGGGTTAAAACCTTTTTCTAGAAATATAATAGATGCAGATGCAGGAGGTTCCATAATGGGAAAAACCACAGAAGAAGCATTGCAATTGCTTAATGAAATTTCTGAAAATACCATACAGTGGCCATCTGAGCGTGTAATCGTTAAGAAAGCTACTACAGTAAATCAGGTGGATGTTTTAAATACACTAACACAACAAATTATTTCTTTGGCACAAATATTTGAATCTTTTCAGGTAAATACATAACAACCAAGCCAGTGTGAGGCTTGTGACTTGTGTGGAGGAAACCATCTAAACCATGAATGTCAAGAAACTAATTAAAATAATGAACAGGTCAATGTTATCAGATATAAGCTGTATCCTTTTGGAAGTCTATTAGCACAAAAACATCCAGGATTTCAATGGAGCAATGCAAATGGTGCTGAAAACTCTCAAAACTAGCAAAAACAACATGTACAAAGTCCACCCGGATATCAAAATTAAAATTGTGGACAACAAAATTTCAGGCCTTATCAGCAAGCAACTCAATATCAGCAAAGGCCTCAACAAGGCCATCCAAGTCTTTATGACCTTTTGTACAAGTACATTAAGGTTACGGATGAAAAAATGGAAAGTCAAAATTCAGCTCTAAAAAATCTTGAAATTCAGTTAAGCCAATTGACAACTCTTGTGTCTGAAAAGATTCAAGGTCCTTTACCGAGCAATATAGAGAAAATTCAAAAGAACACCTTAAGGCCATGGGCTTACGGTCAGGTATGACTTTTGATGAACCCTATGCAAACAAACAATAAAAGAATCAATCAGAATAACAGGTAGGCAATGGTGAGAATGTTGAGACACCCTCTCAACCATCAGAAGAGAAAGAAGCCAAGAAAAATGAAGAAAAAAAATACTAAAAATTTGACTTCTTTCCCTGTTACAATTCCTTTCCCACAAAAGATGAAAAGAGAAAAGCTGGATAATCAATTTGCAAAGTTTTTGGAGATTTTAAAACAAATTCACATCAACATTCCTTTTACTGATTCTTTATTGCAAATGCCTTCATATGCCAAATTTCTAAAAGAAATTTTATCAAGCAAAAAGAAAATGGAATAAGTTTCTGTAGTAATGCTTATTGAAAATGCAGTGCTATACTTTAAAATAAGCTACCACAAAAACTCGGTGACCCAGGTAGTTTCACAATTCCATGTACTCTGGGCGGAGTATACATTGAAAAAGCATTTTGTGATTCTGGAGTTTCAATAAATTTGATGCCATTTTCTATTTTAAAAAAATAAGATCTTGATGAAATGAAAGACACAGGTGTTTCACTTAAATTTGCTGATCAAAGTACTAAGAGACCAAAGGGAATAATTGAAAATGTACTTGTAAGAGTAGATAAACTTGTTTTTCCTATAGATTTCACAGTACTTGAAATGGAGGAGTGTTTTGATGAACCAATTATTTTGGGTAGACCATTTCTTGAAACAGACAGGGCAATCATAGATGTCCATCAAGGACAACTAATTTTAAGAGTTGATAAAGAAAGAGTTATTTTTGATATGCAAAAGATACTAAGATTCTCAAAAGATGATACATCATCTTCATGCTTTTCAATTGACATGATTAATAATCTTATAGATGAATTCAAAGACGATCAATTAATTTCTGACTCAATTGAAAAATGTTTGGGCAAATCTGGCACCACACATGATGAAGATCCGGCTATCAGAAATGATGCAAAATTATTGGAATAAGATTATGAGTAAGGCAACATGCAATTAGAAGAAGTTCAACCAAAAATTAAACTCAAAACTCTCCTTCTCATTTGAAATATGTCTATCTTGAGCATGAGTTATTCCTTGTACTTATTTCATCTTCTCTAACTATAGAATAGGAAGAAAGATTGATTGAAGTATTGAAAGCACACAAAGTAGGCTTGTAATGGACTATAAAAGATATCAAAGGGATTAATCCAGCAATTTGTACACACAAAATCCTCATAGAGGATAGCTACAAACCGATAGTCCAACCCCAAAGGTGTCACGACCCGGATTTCCCACCCCCGGGAGTCATGATGGCGCCTACTAATGAAAGCTAGGCAAGCCAATTATACCAATTATTTAACTCTTTTCATTTTTAATACCTTAACAATTAAGAGTTAACATTTTATAAACAACGGAAATAATAAAGCAGAAGAATGAAATATAACAATTTAAAATAATACCGATACAAATCCATAAACATAAGCTGCCCAGAACTGGTGTCACAATATCACAGAGTATCTAAGAATACTACAAATAGGGTTAGAAAAAAATAGATACATGTCTGTCTCTAGAAGATAAAGAACAAAAGAATACTAGATAAGAAGGGGACGCCAAGGCCTACGGACGCCTGTAGGACTACCTCGGGTCGCCTGATGGACTGAAGGCAGCAACCTCATTGTGGTCCAAAGCTGCAGCATCGGGATCTGCACACAGTGCAGAGTGTAGTATCAACACAACCGACCCCATGTGCTGGTAAGTGCCTAGCCTAACCTCGGCGAAGTAGTAATGAGGCTAGGATAAGACTACCAAATAAAACTTGTGAAGTTATATCATATACAGCAAGTAATAATGACAAATACTAGTAGTTAAATATGGGAAGGGGAAACATGCTGCGGGGAATATCATGTAACAAAATTTCAGTAAATAAGTGAAAGGAACACGAAAATTCAACTATAAGCAAGAATAAGGAAATCATGACAAGTGCACGACATCACCCTTCGTGCTTTTACTCTCGTTCTCACCTTAAAAATCAATATAATCGGCACGGCATCACCCTTCATGCTTTTACCTCACATAATCATGACACGGAATTATTCTTCGTGCAATATCAATCATATCATGGCACGACATTTTATATCGTGTGGCACGACATTTTATATCGTGTGGCACGACATCACCTTTCATGCTTTTACCTCACAATATTGGCACAACATCACCCTTCGTGCATTAATACTCTTAAAATCATGCACATCGTCACCCTTAGTGCTTTACACTCTTCCTCACCCAAGCAACAACCACAAAGCAATTTGGGCAAGGGAATCAATAATATCACAATAAAATCCCGGCAAGGGAACAATATCATAATAACAATATTCTGGCAAGAGAAACAATATCATGAGTAATAACATCCCGGCAAGGGAGATAATATCAAAAAAAATAACATCTCGGCAAGGGAGACAATATCATAAACCTCTTCTCTTTTACACAATTACTTCACACCTCAATTCTCAACTTGAGCCAATGCTCTACAATGTTCAATTACCAATAATACTTCCACAGGCCTTGTTCAACGATAGAAATCATCATATAAAGCATGAACAATACGAAACAGAGTCACATTAATCATAGTATAAGACTCACGGGCATGCTTGACACCAACGTATAGATACTTGTCACCACACCTATACGTTGTACTCAACAATTAACACATAGAAAATAAGATACAACTCCTAATCTCTCAAGCTAAGGTTAGACCAAACACTTACCTCAATGCCACAAACACAATTCAAGCCTCAACTACTGCTTTACCTTTTGTTTCCGCCACCAATTCGCTTGTATCTAGCCACAATTTACTTAATCTTTTTCCCAAAAAGACAAAAATTGACCCCGGGACCACATGGTCAAAATCCAAGGTTTGAACCAAAACTCGATTACCTATTCACCCACGAACTCAAATATATAATTTGTTTTGAAATTGGACCTCAAATCGACGTCCAAATCCCCAAAATATGAAAATCCTAAGTGCTACCCAAAACACCCAATTTCCCCATGAAAACCCTTGATTTTGAATTGAAATCATGTGAAAAGATGTTATAGATTGAATAAAATAAGTTAGAAATGACTTACAATCGATTTGGAGAAGAACTATTCTTTTGAAAATCGCCCAAGAGAGCTTAGGGTTCGAGGGAGTTTGAAAAATGAAGAATTTTTGTCTAAGTTTGATTTTACACAGGCGTAGATATCGCATTTGCGATGTCATGTTCGCAAATGCGAACTCACAATTACGGCCAAAGCTTCGCAATTACCAAGGAAGGCCCACCTCTGCTTTCTTCTCAAATGCGAACAATTGTTCGCAATTGTGGTGCCTGTTAAGGTCGCATTTGCGACATGAGCCTCGCATATACGAAGGTCTCCCTTTCCCAGTCCATCATCACAATTGTGATGTTTCTTTGCAAATGCGAGCTCGCATTTGCGAGCCAGGCTTTGCAATTGCGAAGCCTGCAGACCTGCAACACAACAACAGTTTTCCTAAATCCAATTTCACTCTGTGGCCTATCCAAAACTCACCCGAGCCCTCGAGGCACTAAACCAAACATGCACGCAAGTCCAAAAACATCATACAGACTTGCTCGTGCGATCAAATCATCAAAATAACATCAACAACTATGAATTAAGCCTCAAATTCATGAAATCACTCGAGAACATCAAAATTTCCAATTTCTCAAATAAAGGTTTGATTTATACTAAACGAACTCCGATTCTTACCAAACTTCACAGATTCAACTTAATTATTATTTAAGACCTGTACCGAGCTCCAGATAAAAATACGGACCCGATACCATCAATTTGAAACATCTTTTCATTTCCAAAAACTCTTATAACTTCAGTTAAACAATTTCTTTCAAAAATTCATTTCTCGGGCTTGGGACCTTGGAATTCGATTTCGAGCATACGCCCAAGTCCCAAATTTTACTATGGATCCTACGAGATAGTTGCATCACGGGTCTGGGTCTGTTTACCAAGACTGTTGAGCAAAGTCAACTTTATTCAATTTTAAAAGCAAATTTCCTTATTTTACTTAGTTTTCACATAATAGCTTTTCCGGAAATGCACCTGGACTGCGCACACAAATTGAGGTGAGACAAGTATTATTTACCCTATTTCAGACAGCCTTGGGTAAGTCTTGTTCAGGTTGTACCAAAAAATGGAGGTATGACAGTGATAAAAAATAAAAATACTGAACTAATACCTACCAGGACTGTCACAGGATGAAGAGTCTGTATAGATTATAGACGTCTCAATGATGCCACTAGAAAAAATCACTTTACTTTGACATTTATTGATCAAATGTAGGAAAATATTGCAGGATATAGTTTTTATTATTTTCTCGATGGCTATTCAGGGTATAACAAAATCCCAATCGCACCAAAAGATCAAGATAAGACAACTTTCACATGTCCTCATGGAACATATGCACATAGGAGAATGCCATTTGGTTTGTGCAACTGTGATGACCCTGCCAGTTGTCTCATGAGTTACCGCTCTGTTTCCCCAATTTTTGCCTCTTATTGCTTTGTTTGTTGGTTCTATGTATGATCAGGTTGGTTGGCTCGGGTTCGGAAAGGATTTGGTAAGATATGAGACACTTAGTCTCTTTTGAGGGAGATTAAGTTGGAAAAGACAATCGGATGTTAACTTATGTGTTAGAGGGTTCGGATATGAGTTTCGATGGTTCGGATAGCTTTGGGAGGTCATTTGAGACTTAGGAGCGTGATCGGAATGAGTTTTTGAGGTTCGAAGAAGATTTAGGCTTGAATTAGCGAAGTTGGTATTTTGGTAATTTCCGGTTGATAGGTGAGATTTTAATATATGGGTCGGAATGGAAGTTCGAGAGTTGCACTAGTTCTATTGTGTCATTTGGGATGTGTGTGCAAAATTTCAGGTCATTCGGACGTGGTTTGGTTGAGTTTTTTATCAAAAGCGTAATTCGGAAGAATTTGGAAATTTAGGCTTCAATTCGATGTGTTTTGGTTGATCCGATGTTATTTGAGATGTTTTGAAGATTGGTATAAGTTTGAATAAGGTTATGGGATATGTTTGTACTTTTGGTTGAGGTCCCGAGGGCCTCGGGGTGGTTTCAGATGATTGTTGGAGAGTTTGGAATTTTTGTAGAAGCTACAGATTTTCTGCTTCTGCTATTTCCGCACATGCGGATTGGGGACCGCAAATGCGGTGCCGCAGATGCGAGGGGGAAGGATGCAGAAGCGGAAGAAAGTGAGGGAGGCAGAAACTGCAAGAGCGGTTGGTGAACTTCACCTACGATGGCGCAGGTTCGGCTGGTGCATCGCAGATGCAGAAAGCTGGAGGATAAGTGAAAACCGCAGAAGCGGCTTTTGGACCGCAAAAGCAGTAACGCAGATGCAGTGAATTGATTGCAGTCACGAAAATGCCTGGGTCAGGACATATAAATTGTGTCCTTCGCGATTTTTGTGCTATTCTACCATTTTAAGTCGGCTTTGGAGGTTTTTGGACGATTTTGAAAAAGGATTTCAAGGGAAATTCATTGAAGTAAGGATTTTGGACCTAAAACTCGTTCCTATGGTATTATTTTACGGATTAGAGCTATAATTAATGGAATATAAGGGTTAGAATTGGGGAAACTAGGGCTTGGAATTGGAGACCTAGACTTGAGTATTTGAGGGACCATTTGTGGTCGGATTTTGGTACTTTTGATATGTACGAACTCATGGGGAGATAAGGAACCTATTGATGTGAATTTTGTTGAATTCCAAGCTATGGGTCAAAGGGTCCGGTTTTTGTAATTTCGAATTTGTGTTGTATAATGATTATTTTCGCTTGGGCTTCGTTCCCTTAGCATATTTTGATGTTGTGATTCTGATTTTGGATAGATTCATTGCGAGTGGAGGTCGATTCGAGGGGCAAAGGCGTCGCAGGATAGAGTTTGGACCAGATTATGGTGAGTAATGATTGTAAATGATGTCCTAATTGTATAGAACCCTGGATTGCACATCGTTGTGCTATATTGAGGTGACTCACACACTAGATGACGAGCGTGGGGTCGTGTAATGTTGGGGATTGTGACTTAGTCCATCTCGAGTAACTGTTTTACCGCGTATTTGACTGAAAACTATATGCTATCAGCATGTTTTGGACTGAATGTAATATTTGGGTCTCGTGCCAACTATTTGAATCCTTAAGTGATTTTTATTGATATTTCCTCACTGTTTTGACTTTATACTTGAACTCAGTCATGCTATATTCCACTGTTTTCGTAACTCAACCATGCTTACTCTGTTTTAACACTTAAATGATCTTGTAAATGATATTTTGAGCTGAGAATCATGCTTTGCTATTGCCCGAGTGGCTTGTGAGGATTTTTACTGATTAAGAATGAGGGCCTATGTTGTGAGGAAACACTGATTATGATTATGAGGTCGAGGGCCGGAGATATGTACGCCATGAGGTGGCTTGTTGATATGAGGCCAAGAGCCTAGTGATGATGCCACGAGATGGCTTGATATTGCGCTTGGGCCATAAGGGGCCCCTCCAGGAGTCTGCACATTCCCAGTGAGCGCGAGTACCCAGTGTGATGTGAGATATAGCCTGAGGGGCTGATATTGTTAACATTGTGCCCGAGGGGCAATCCTTTATGTGCTTATCTATCTTATTTGTCTGTCATTTAACTGCTTAATTGTTAAAAAGGCATTCATGAAGTTTGAACTGAATTAAAAATGACTTTACATGTTATCACTGCTTCTACGGGTTTTACTGCTTCATTATAGCATGTAATGTGCCTTACATGTTTTCATATCTCTTAGTCATTTATTTGTGATTATTACTCATTGAGTTGGAGTACTCAATTTACTCCCTGCACCCCGTGTGCAGAGTCAGGTGTTGCTGATCCCGCTAGTGAGTGTTGATCTTTCCAACTCGGGCGGATCCGAAGATTCTCTAGGTAGCTGTCGGCATTTGCAGCTCAGAGCTTCTTCCCTCATCTTATTTCTCCTTGTTTTAGATTCGTATTGAACTCTATAGACTTTCTTGTCTTATTCCGAATTTTTAAATGCTCATGACTAGTGACACCCCGGTATCGGGCTGTGTTGGTTTTGTATTCTACAAACTGTATTATTCACCGTATTTTGGAGTTCTATTATGTTTAAATGGCTTAATTCTTATTGTTTAATTGCTTAAAACTGGAATGGGAAAGAGTCTGCCGGCCTTATCTTCATGAGAGGCGCCATCACGACCGAGTCTGGGTTTAGGGTCGTGACAAGTTGGTATTAGAGCCTAGGTTACATATATCTCACGAGTCATGAGCAGGTTTAGTCGAGTCTTGCGGATCGGTATAGAGACGTCTGTATTTATCCTCGAGAGGCTACAAAACCTTTAGGAAAAACTTCACATTCTTGAGACTTTTGTCGTGCGAATTTGTTGATGTGAGTACTAAACTTCTATCATTCTATTCTCTCACAGATGGTGAGGATGCATGCTACCGGTCAGGATGGACGACTACCAGTACCACCAACCATGGCCACTAGAGGCCGAGGACGCGGTCGCGGTAGGGGCAGAGGTGTGGCCCACACAGTAGCTAGAGCAGCACCTGCAGATCCACCAGCCGCCCCAGTTTAGGATCAGGTCCTAGTTATGGACGCTCCAGCAGCACCAGCTCAGGCACCAGTTGTACCCATTGTGATTCCGGGTCTTTAGGAGGCTTTGGCTCAGATCCTATCAGTTTGCACTAGCCTAGCTCAGGCGATCTCAGCTACTACAGCCGCAGCTACTTCTCAGGCCAAGAGAGGCAATCAAACTCCCGATGCTCGCACACCTGAGTAGGTCGTCCAGGGACTTCAGACACCGGGGGCGCATCCAGCCCAGTCGATCGTAGCTTCTCGGGACTATGTAGTTCCTGCCATACCAGAGGACAAACAGCGTAGGTTGGAAAGGTTTGATATACTTCAGCCTCCAACCTTCAGTGGTGCAGAGGGTGAGGATGCCTAGGGTTTCTTGGATAAGTGTCAGAGGATGCTTCGTACAATGGGTATTCTAGAGACCAGCGGGGTTGCTTTCACTACTTATCAGTTTTCTGGAGCTGCCTTCACTTGGTGGGAGACCTTTGAGAGGCATAGGCCTATTGGTGCAACACCACTTACCTAGCAGCAGTTCTCCGTTCTCTTTCTGGAAAAGTATGTACCACAGTCTCGCAGAGAGGAGTTGCGTAGGGAGTTTGAGTTGCTGCGTCAGGGAGAGATGACTGCGATGCAGTATGAGATGAGGTTCTCCGAGTTAGCTCGTCATGCTATTTGGTTGGTTCCGACAGATAGAGAGAGGATTAGGAGGTTCGTTGATGGCCTCACTTATCAACTTCATATTCTCATGACGAGGGAGAGGGTGACTGGTGCTACCTTCGAGGAGGTTGTGGACATTGCTCGTGAGATTGAGTATTTTCGTCGCTAGGAGTGAGAGGAGAGGGAGGCCAAGAGGCCTTGAGGATCTAGTAGTTATAGTGGTACTCCTTTGAGAGGTCAGTTTCAGCACAGCAGAGGCCATCCATTCAGGCATGCCTAGTTACCTCGCCCAGGTAATCGTGGGGTGTCATCGGGTCATGATTCTCACAGTTCTCATTAGGGCCAGTCATCACTTAGTTCCCTTCCAGCTCAGAGGTTCATCCCGTGCTCCATCAGTTTAGGGCTCTTCTATGCCAAGTGCATCTGCTAGTCATTCCGGTGCTAGGGGTTCCCTTCAGTCCCCTTCTCCAACACCTGGGAGTTGTTATGAGTGTGGAGAGATGGTCCATATGTGGAGGCAGTGTCCTCGCGTCTTGTGGGTTCATCTCAGCAGAGGGGTCAGTCATCGGCTTCAGCACCAGTTACTTCATCATCACCCACCCACCCAGCTAGGGGTGGAGGTCAGTCAGCTAGAGGCCATCCCAGAGGGGGAGGTCAATCAGGTGGCGGTTAGGCCCGTTTCTATGCACTTCCATCTAGACTCGATGCTATTGCTTCCGATGCTGTCATTACAGGTATTATTTCAGTCTTCCACAGAGATGCCTTTGTATTATTTGATCCCGGTTCCACCTTTTCTTATGTGTCATCATACTTTGTTCGTTATTTGGGTACGCCCCGTGAGTCTCTTGTTTCACCTGTTCATGTATCAACCCCGGTGGGCGATACTATTGTTGTAGACCATGTGTACCGGTCGTGTGTGGTGACTATTGGGGGTCTAGAGACCCGAGTTGATCTTTTATTATTGTGTATGGTGGATTTCGATGTCATTTTGGGCATGGATTGGCTATCTCCGTGAAATGCTATTCTGGACTGTCATGCTAAGACACTCATATTGGCTATATCGGGTGTGCCACAGATTGAGTGGCGAGGTGTAACTGATTATGTTCCTAGTAGAGTGATCTCATTCTTGAAAGCCCAGTGTATGGTTGGGAAGGGTTTTCTTTCATATCTAGCCTTTATGAGGGATGTCGGTGTAGAGACTCCCAATATTGATTCTGTTCTAGTTGTGAGGGATTTTCCCAATGTGTTTCCTGCAGACCTGTCGGGCATGCCACCGGACAGGGATATTGATTTTGGTATTGACCTGGTGCCAGGCACTCAACCTATTTCTATTCCGCCGTATCATATGGCACCAGCGGAGTTGAAGGATTTAAAGGAGCAACTTTAGGAACTCCTTGATAAGGGGTTCATTCGGCCTAGCATGTCACCTTGGGGTGCACCGGTTCTATTTGTGAAGAAAAGTTATGGCACTATGAGGATGTGCATTGATTATAGGCAATTGAACAAGGTAACAATTAATAACAAGTATCCTTTGCCTCACATTGATGATTTATTCGACCAGCTTCAGGGAGCAAGAGTGTTCTACAAGATTGATCTCTATTCAGGTTATCACCAGTTGAAGATCAGGGACTCAGATATTCTTAAGACAGCTTTAAGGACCCGATATGGTCATTATGAGTTCTTGGTAATGTCTTTTGGGCTGACCAATACCCCATCATCGTTCATGCATTTGATGAACAACGTGTTTTGTTCTTATCTCAACTCGTTTGTCATAGTCTTCATTGATGATATTCTAGTGTATTCGCGTAGTCAGTAGGAGCACGCGGAGCATTTGAGAGTTTTGTTGCACAGATTGAGGGAGGAGAAGCTTTATGCAAAATTCTCCAAGTGTTAGTTTTGGCTCAATTCAGTGGCTTTCTTGGGGCACGTGGTATTCAGCAAGGGTATTCAGGTTGATCCGAAGAAGATAGAGGCGGTTCAGAGTTAGCCCAGACCATCCTCAGCCACATAGATTCGCAGCTTTCTTGGTTTGGCAGGATATTATCGCCGATTTGTTCAGGGATTCTCATCTATCGCATCGCCCTTGACCAAGTTGACTCAGAAGGGTGCTTCATTTGTATGGTCGGATGAGTGTGAGGAGAGCTTTTAGAAGCTCAAGACAGCCATGACCACAACTCCAGTGTTAGTTTTGCCATCAACTTCAGGTTCATATACCGTGTATTGTGATGCTTCGAGAGTTGGTATTTGTTGTGTGTTGATGCAGGAGGGTAGAGTTATTGCTTATGCTTCTCGTTAGTTGAAGCCCCATGAAAAGAACTACCCCTTTCATGATTTGGAGTTGGCTGTTATAGTTCATGGGTTGAAGATTTGGAGGCACTATCTTTATGGTGTGTCTTGTGAGGTGTTTACTGATCATCATAGCCTCCAGCACTTGTTCAAGTATAAGGATCTTAATTTGAGGTAGCGGAGATGGTTGGAATTGCTAAAGGATTATGATATCATTATATTATACCATTCAGGAAAGGCAAATGTGGTGGCCGATGCTTTGAGCCAAAAGGCAGTAAGTATGGGGAGTTTGGCATATATTCCAGTTGGGGAGAGACCTCTTGCAGTTGATGTTCAGGCCTTGACCAATCGGTTCGTGAGGTTAGATATTTTGGAACCTAGTCGGGTATTGGCTTGTGCGGTTTCTCGGTCTTCCTTATATGATTGCATCAGAGAGCACTAGTATGATGATCCGCATTTGCTTTTCCTTAAGGACAGAGTTCAACATGATGATGCTAGAGATGTGACCATTGGTGATGATGGGGTGTTGAGGATGCAGGGCCGGATATGTGTGCCCAATGTGGATGGGCTTCGAGAGTTGATTCTAGAGGAGGCCCATAGCTCGCAGTATTCTATTTATCCGGGTACCGTGAAGATTTATCAAGATCTAAGACAACATTATTGGTGGAGAAGAATGAAGAAGGATATTGTGGGATTTGTAGCTCGGTGTCTCAATTGTCAGCAGGTGAAATATGAGCATCAGAGATCGGGCGGCTTGCTTTAGCGGATAGATATTCCATAGTGGAAGTGGGAGCGGATCACTATGGACATTGTAGTTGGACTTCCATGGACTTTGAAGAAGTTCGATGCTATTTTGGTGATGGTGGATTGGCTGACCAAGTTCGCGCACTTCATTCCTGTGTGTACTACCTATTCTTCAGAGCGGTTGGCAGAGATCTATATCCAGGAGATTGTTTGTTTGCATGGTGTCCCAGTTTCCATCATCTCATATAGGGGCACTCAGTTTACTTCACAGTTTTGGAGGTCTGTGCAGCGAGAGTTGAGTACTCAGGTTGAGTTGAGCACAACTTTTCACCCTCAGACGGACGGGCAGTCTGAGTGCACTATTCATATATTGAAGATTGCATGCTTGTGTCATTAATTCCGGAGGGTCATGGGATCAGTTTCTACCACTTGCAGAGTTTGCTTATAACAATAGCTACCAGTCGAGTATTCAAATAGCTCAATCTAAGGCTTTGTATAGGAGGCGGTGTAGATCTCCAGTTGGTTGGTTTGAGCCGGGTGAGGCTAGGCTATTGGGGACAGACTTTTTTTAGGATGCTTTAGAAAAGGTGAAGGTAATTCAGGAGAGGCTTCGTACAGTGCAGTCAAGGCAGAAGAGTTATGCTGATAGGAAGGTTTGAGATGTGTCCTACATGGTTGGCGAGAAGGTTCTGTTGAAGGTTTCGCCCATGAAGGGTGTCATGAGATTTGGTAAGAAAGGTAAATTGAGTCCTCGGTTCATTGGGCCTTTTGAGGTGCTTCGGAGGATTGGGGATGTGGTTTATGAGCTTGATTTGCCACCCAGCTTATCGAGTGTGCATTCAGTATTCAAGTTTCTATGCTCCAGAAGTATATTGGGGATATGTCTCATGTTCTGGACTTCAGAACGGTTCAGTTGGATGGTGATTTGACTTATGATGTGGAGCGAGCAGCTATTTTAGAGCGTCAGGTTCGAAAGCTGAGGTCAAAGGAGATTCAGTGAAAGTGCAGTGGAGAGGTCGGCCCGTGGAGGAGGCTACCTGGGAGACCAAGCAGGAGATGCAGAGCAGATATCCTCACCTATTCGAGGCTTCAAGTATGTTTCTTGACTCGTTCAAGGACAAACGTTTGTTTAAGTTGGGGAGGATGTGATGACCCGGCCAGTCATCTCATGAGTTACCGCTCCGTTTCCCTCATTTATGCTTCTTATTGCTTTGTTTGTTGGTTCTATATGTGTTCGGGTTGGTTGGCTCGGGTTCGAAAAGGATTTGGTAAGGTTTAAGATACTTAGTCTCTTTTGAGGAAGCTTAAGTTGGAAAAGTCAACCAGATGTTGACTTATGTGATAGAGGGCTCGAATGTGAGTTCTGATGGTTCGGATAGCTTCGGGAGGTGATTTGAGACTTAAGAGCGTGATCAAAATGAGTTTTTGAGGTTCGGAGTAGATGTAGGCTTGAATTGGCGAAGTTGGTATTTTGGCGATTTTCGGTTGATAGGTCATATTTTGATATAGGGGCCGGAATGGAATTCTGAGAGTTGCAGTAGTTCCGTTGTGTCATTTGGGATGTGTGTGCAAAATTTAAGGTCATTCCGACTTGGTTTGTTTGGGTTTTTGATCAAAAGCGTAATTCAGAAGAATTTGGAAACTTAGGCTTGAATCCGATTTGTTTTGGTTGATACGATGTTGTTTAAGATGTTTTGAAGATTGGTATAAGTTTGAATAAGGTTATGGGATATGTTTATGCTTTTGGTTGAGGTCTCGGGGGCCTCGGGGTGGTTTCGGATGGTTGACAGAGAGTTTGGAATTTTTGTAGAAGCTGCAGATTTTCTGCTTCTGGTATTTTTGCACCTGCGGATTGGGGACCGCAGGTGCGATATCGTAGATGCGAGGGGGAAGGCCGCAGAAGCGAAAGAAATTGAGGGAGGCAGAAACCGCAGAAGCGGTTGGTGAACTGCACCTACGATGGCGTAGGTGCGGCCGGTGCATTGCAGATGCGGAAAGCTGGAGGATAAGTGAAAACCGCAGAAGCGGCTCTTGTACCGTAAAAGCGGTACCGCAGATGCGGTGGATTGACCGTAGATGCGAAAATGCCTAGGTCAGAACATATAAATTGTGTCCTTCGTGATTTTTGAGCTATTCCACAATTTTTAAGTCGGCTTTGGAGTTTTTTGGACGATTTTGAATAAGGATTTCAAGGGAAATTCATTGAGGTAAGGATTTTGGACCTAAAATTCGTTCCTATGGTATTATTTCACGGATTAGAGCTATAATTAATGGAATTTAAGGGTTAGAATTGGGGAAACTAGGGCTTGGTATTGGAGACCTAGACTTGAGGATTTAAGAGACCATTTGTGGTCGGATTTTGGTACTTTTGATATGTACGAACTCGTGGGGAGATAAGGAACCTATTGATGTGAATTTTGTCGAATTCCGAGACGTGGGCCTGGGGGTCAGGTTTTGGTAATTTTGTGATTTGTGTTGTATAATGATTATTTTCGCTTGGGCTTCATTCCTTTAGCATATTTTGACGCCGTGATTCTGATTTTAGATAGATTCGACGCGAGTGGAGGCCGATTCGAGGGGCAAAGGCATCGCAGACTAGAGTTTGGACTGGATTGAGGTGAGTAATGATTGTAAATGATGTCCTATGGGTATGAAACCCCGCTGCACATCATTGTGCAATATTAAGGTGACACACACGCTAGATGACGAGCGTGGGGTCGTGGACTGTTGAGGATTGTGACTTAGTCCATCCCGAGTGACTGTTTTACCGCGTATTTGACTGAAAACTATTTGCTATCATCATGTTCTGGGCTGAATGCCATATTTGGGCCTCGTGCCAACTATTTGAACCCTTAGGGGATTTTTATTGATATTTCTTCATTGTTTTGACTTTATACTTAATCTCAGTCATGCTATATTCCACTGTTTTCATAACTCAGCCATGCTTACTCTGTTTTGACACTTAAATGATCTTGTAAATTATATTTTGAGCTAAGAATCATGTTTTGCTATTGCCCTAGTGGCTTGTGAGGATTTTGACTGAGTAAGGCCGAAGGCCTATGTTCTGAGGAAACACTGATTATGATTATGAGGCCGATGGCCTGAGATATGTACGCCACAAGGTGTCTTGTTGATATGAGGCCGAGAGCCTAGTGATAATGCCATGAGATGGCTTGATATTCTGCTTGGGCTGTAAGGGTCCCCTCCAGGAGTCTGCACACCCCTAGTGAGCGCGAGTACCCATTGTGATGCGAGATATAGCCCGAGGGGCTGGTATTGTTAACATTGTGCCCGAGGGGCAATTCTTTATGTGCTTATCTGTCTTATTTGTCTATCATTTACCTGCTTAATTGTTAAAAAGGCATTTCATGAAGTTTAAACTGAATTAAAAATGACTTTATACTTTATCACTGCTTCACTACTTCTACTAGTTTTACTGCTTCATTATAGCCTGTAATGTGCCTTACGTGTTTTCATATCTCTCAATCGTTTATTTATGATTATTACTCACTGAGTTGGAGTACTCACTTTACTCCCTATACCCCGTGTGCAGATTCAGGCGTTGCTGATCCCGCTAGTGAGTGTTGATCTTTCCAGCTCGGGCGGATCCGAAGATTCTCTAGGTAGCTGCTAGCGTTCGCAGCCCAGAGCTTCTTTCCTTATCTTATTTCTCCTTGTTTTAGATTTGTATAGAACTCTGTAGAAATTCTTGTCTTATTCTGGATTTTTAGATTCTCATGACTAGTGACACCCCGATATCGGGCTTCGTTGGTTTTGTATTCTGCAAAATGTATTATTCACCATATTTTGTAGTTCTACTATGTTTAAATGTCTTAATTATTATTGTTTAATTGCTTAAAAATGAAATGGGAAAGAGTCGGCTAGCCTTGTCTTCACGAGAGGCGCCATCACGATCGGGTCCAGGTTTAGGGTCGTGACAGCAACGCTCCTACCACATTTCAGCATTGCATGTCAGCAATTTTTTCTGACATGACTAAAAAATTTCTTGAAATTTTCATGTATGATTTTACACTCTTCGGCAAAGGTTTTGAGGATGGTCTTCACCACTTAACCTTAGTTCTTAAGAGATGTGAAGAGACAAACTTAATTCTTAAATGGGAAAAATGTCATTTTATGGTTACTGAGAGAATTGTTTTAGGACACAAAATCACTGCTAAAGGGATAGAAGTTGATAATGCTAAAATTAATCTTACAACAGGATTACCCCCTCCCACAACTGTTAAAGGCATTAGAAGCTTTCTAAGTCATGCAGGTTTTTACAGACAGTTCATAAAAGATTGTTCAAAGACTTACCGCTGACTAACCTTTTAATGAAAGATGTTAAGTTTGAATTTTCAGGTGATTGTATGAAAGCCTTTGACACCCTTAAAGAAAAATTATCAACTGCCCATATAGCTGTGTCCCTTGATTGGAACCAACCTTTTGAGGTTATGTGTGATGCTAGTGATACAGCAGTTGGAGCTGTTTTAGGCCAAAGAAAAGATAAGACTTTTCGTCCAATTTACTATGCCAATAGGACAATGAATGAGGCTCAACTAAATTAAGCCACCAATGAAAAAAAACTACTAGTAGTAGTATTTGCATTTGATAAGTTTCATTCCTATCTGATAGGAACCAAGGTCATTGTTTTTACTGATTATGCAACTCTAAAATACCTCTTAGCAAAAAAAGATGCCCGATATAGATTGTTAAGATGGATTTTACTTCTCTGAGAATTTGAGCTCGAAATAAAAGATAAAAAAGGAACAGAGAATCAGGTATCTGACCATTTGTTTAGATTAAAGGACCCTCCACTTGAGTTGTGTGATATAAAAGAAGAGTTTCCTAAAGAACATATTTTTGTATCAACTCAATTGTGACTCAACCACCATGGTTTGTAGATATTGCAAATTACTTGGTTGGAAAATTGACACCCCAAAATCTCACTTACCAACAGAGGAAAAAGTTGATATCGGATGCTAAATATTATTTGTGGAATGACCCTTACTTGTTTAAAATTTGTGCAGATAATATTATCAGAAGGTGTGTACCAGAAGAAGAAATGACCAAAATTTTGTATCATTGCCACGATTGAGCAGTTGGAGGACATTATACAGCAAATCATATTGCTTTTAAAGTTCTAGAGGTTGGATTTTTCTGGCCAACACTTTTTAAGGACGCTTGTGCCTATGTTGCACAATGTGACAGGTGTCAAAGAACAAGAAATATCACTAAAAGAGATAAGATTCCATTGCAATCAATACAGGTGTGTGAAATATTTGATGTATGGAGAATAGATTTCATAGACCCTTTTTCTTCATCTCATTCTTTTGAATATATCCGTGTGGCTGTGGATTATGTTTCAAGATGGGTTGAAGCCATCCCAACAAGGAAAAATGATGATCAAACTGTGTCTAATTTTCTCAAGAAAAATATTTTTACCAGGCTTGGTACACCATGAGTTATCATTAACGACCAAGGGTCTCATTTCATGAATAGACATTACAACATTGTAGTCAAAATATGGTGTGACTCACAAAAAAGGAACACCATATCATGCTCAAACACAAGGGCAAGTTGAGGTTTCTAACCGCGAATTAAAAAGAATACTTGAAAAAACGGTTGGAATCTCCAAAAAAGACTGGGATTCAAAATTAGATGACACGCTGTGGGCATATAGAATGGCATTTAAAACGCCAATTGGTACGTCTCCATATCAATTAGTGTTTGGAAAAGCTTGTCATCTTCTAGTTGAATTAGAACACAAAGCTTTTTGGGCATTGAAAGCATTGAACTTT
The DNA here is from genome assembly GCF_000715075.1 of Nicotiana tabacum. Classification (NCBI taxonomy): domain Eukaryota; kingdom Viridiplantae; phylum Streptophyta; class Magnoliopsida; order Solanales; family Solanaceae; genus Nicotiana; species Nicotiana tabacum. The sequence continues at coordinate 182,785,242 of NC_134101.1, forward strand.
GATTTAACCCCTGATGGTAAAAATAGATTTTCTTAGGTGAATAAATTGGAAGGACTTAGATTAGAAGCCAATAAAAATGCCAAAATTTTTAAAGAAAAAAACAAAAACATGGCACGAAAATGTAATCCAACAAAAGAATTTTAAAATTAGAGATAAGGTATTTCTATACAACAGTAGACTCAGGCTATTTCCAGGAAAATTAAAATCCAGGAGGACGGGTCCTTACAATATTATAGATGTTACTCCATACAGACCAATTGAAATTCAACAAACCAATGGAGGAGAAAAATTTAAGGTAAATGATTACAGGTTAAAATTATATTTTGGAGGGCATTTTGAGCAACAACCATCTATCAATTTGATAGATTAATGGAGTCTACAATTAATAACTCGAGCTGACGACGTTAAACTCAGGACTATGGTTCCTTACCTGTAGCCATTGAGGGAGAAGCAATTGAGCCTCATAAGTCCAACATAGATTTAAATAGTTAAATGCTTAATCAATTGATCTGGTTAATATCCAAGTTATTGTACAACCACAACATCTCATGAATGCCTCTACAAAAATAGAGTCACCTATACAAGAATAACTCCATGGTGATCGGTATGCCTAATTAACTGGTTGGTTAACCATTTAATAATGCAATTCATATGTTGGCACAGGTAATTTTCTAGTTTATATACAAACTAAACTTGTTATTTGTACGCAAAAAGTGTGTGGCTGTAGTTTCTTTCAAGCTTTCTTCTGTAGTTGTATATTTGAAAGCCAAAACGATTTTTACATATTTATCTATCTATATCTATATCTATATCTCTCTCTATCTCTCTTTATATATCTATCTAATAATCTCTCTCTCTCTCTCTCTTATATATATATATATATATATATGCCTATTGTAAAGTGTTAATTTATCAAAATAAAAGTTTTATTATTCTATATCAAATATATATTTTTTATATTTACCACAAAACTTTCTTGTTCTTGTCACGACCCTAAATCCAGACCCAATCATGATAGCGTTTCTCGTGAAGACAAAGCCAGCCTACACACACCCAATTCATTTTAAGCAATTAAAATAACACAATTCAAGTCTTTAACACGATTAAATCCCAAGTAAACAGTGAGACAGTATAATTTGCGGAATAGACACAGTCCAACATCGCGGTGTCACCAGTCATGAGCATATAATAACCGATTAAAAGTAGGAAGAGTCTACATAGTTTATTACAGAACTAAAACAAGGGAAAATAAGATAGAGGGAGAAGCACTAGGATGCGAATGCCGAGTAGCTACCTAGTGAACTCCGAACCGCCTAAGCTGGAAGCAATCAACACTTGCTAGCGGGACCTGAGGCTCCTATATCTGCACACAGGGGTGCAGAGAGTAATGTGAGTACTCCGACTCAATGAGTAATAATAATAATTGAAGACTGAGCAATAAGAAATCACATAAGAACACAACAACATGCTATAAAGAAGCAGTGTAAAAACCAATAAAGGCAAAGAAATAGTGAAATCTTATAAAAAAAACCTTAGTTTAGAATAAGATTTTTTAAAACACCTTTTTAACAGTTAAACAAGTAAATGACAGGAAATTAGAAGAGATAAACACATTAAAACCGCCCTCGGGTACAATACCAACAGAATCAACCCCTCAGGCTATGTCTCATCACAATGGGTACCCACGCTCACTGGGGGTGTACAGACTCCGGTAGGGGCCCCTTACAGCCCAAGCTCAATAACAAGCCATCTTGTGGCATAATCAAACAGGCTCTCAGCCTCATATCAAGCCACCTTGTGGCGTACAGTCTCAAGCCCTCGGCCTCATAATCATAATTAGTGTATAACTGCTGCAGCGTGCATCCCAACCCAAAAGAATCCTCACAACACAGGCCCTCGGCCTTACTCAGTCAGAATCTCATAAGCCACTCAGGCAGTAGTAAAACATGATGCTCAGCCCAAAATATCATTTAATATGTTAAAACAGAGTAAACATGGCTGAGTTATAAAAACGGTATAATATAGCATGACTGAGTACAGATATTAAAATCAAAACAGTGAGGAAATACCAGTAAATATCCCTTAAGGGTCCAAATAGTTGGCACGAGGCCCAAATATGGCATTCGGCCCAAAACATGATGATAGCAAATAGTTTTCAATCAAATACGCGGTAAACAATCATTCGGGATGGACTAAGTCACAATCCCCACCGGTGCACGACCCCACACTCGCCATCTAGCATGTCCGTCATCTCAATATAGCACAACGATGTGAAATTCGGGGTTTCATACCCTCAGGACAATATTTACAATCATTACTGACCTCAATCCGGTCCAAACTCTAGCCCGCGATGCCTTTGCCTCTCGAATCGGCCTCTGAATGCTCCAAATCCAACCAAAATTAGTGCAAAACCATCAAAATATGCTAAGGAAACAAATCCCACTCGAAAGAAATCAAATTACAACACAAATCCCGAAATTGGCCAAACCTAACCCCCGGGCTCACGTCTCGGTTCCGATAAAAATTACATCAATAGACTCCTTATCACTCCCCGAGTTCATTCATATCAAAGCATCAAAATCCAACCACAAACGACCCCTCAAATTCCAAATTATAGGTCTCCAATTACAAGCCCTAGTTCTTCAATTTTAGGCTTAAATTCCAAGATAAATTAGGTATAAAACACATTAGGATCGAGTATTAAGTCCATAAATCGTACCTCCTAGTGTTCCCCCTTGATTCCTTCTTCAATCTTCTTCAAAAAGCTCCAAAATCTCTCAAAAATGGTGAAAGTTAGCCCCAAAATCGCGGACAATGGCTATTTAAACATTCTGCCCAGGCATTCAAATCCTTCTTCGCAATCGCATTCAAAGCCTCGTGTTTGCGAAGCACAAACTAACATTGACCAAATTTTCCTTCATCGCGTTCGCGACTCCCAACACGCGAACGCAAAGACTTAGCTTCCTTGCTCACCGCGAACGCGACTCCCCATTCACGAACGTGAAGAACAAACCAACCTGAACCTAGCTGCTCAACTTTCCTCTACGCGAACGCGTGCATAACCTCGCGAACGCGATGACTTTGAGCCTCAACCCTTCGCTATCGCGGGACCTCCTTCGCGAATGTGAAGGCCAACTTCACAGCCTCCCAGCCTAACCCTTCGCGAACGTGAGGGCCCACTCACGAACGCGAAGGCCAAATGTCTGCTACACACAAATAGCAGTTTCTGCAACTTTCCACAACATGAAATAGTCCGTTTGACCACCCGAAACTCACCTAAGGCCCTCGGGACCTCAACAAAACATGCCAACATATCTCATAACATCATTCAAACCATTTCCTACCTTAGGAACACTCAAAACAACATAAAAACACCAAATTCGCATCGAATTCAAGCCTACGAATTTTAAAATCTTCTAAATTCCGCTTTCGATCAAAAAATCTATCAACATACGTCCGAATGACCTAAAATTTTGCACACACATCCCAAATGACACAACGGACCTACTGTAACTTCCAGAATTCCATTCCGACCCCTATATCAAAATCTCACCTATCAACCAGAAAATGCCAAAATTCCAATTTCGCCAATTCAATCCTAAATCCACTCCGGACCTCCAAAACACATTCTGATCTCGCACCTAAGTCCCAAATCACCTCCCGAAGTTATCCGAACCAACGAAACTCACATCCAAGCCCTTTAACACATAAGTCAACATCCAGTTGACTTTTCCAACTTAAGCTTTCTCAAAAGAGACTAAGTGCCTCAAACCTTACCAAAACCTCTACGAACCCGAACCAACCAACCCAGTAACACAAAATACAGATGAACAAGGTAATAAGAAACAGAAATGGGGGAAATGGAGCGGTAACTCATGAAACGGCTGGCCGGGTCGTTATAGTTTTTAAGTTTATTTTTATGAAGGCATGAACAAATATCTTCAATACTTGGCAAGACATTCTGATATCTAGAAGCATTATGGTCAAAAGCAAGTAGAACTTATAATCTATATGCTAGAACTTGCCCCAAATGTCTTTCGAGGAAAAATCCTAGACAACACTGATTTTTGAAATATGAATTTAGGCTTTCTTTGTCTACCTTAGTCTTTTCTAGATATTGCACAAAACTTTACTACAAAAAAATTAATTCCTGGCACCTATTTTGAAGCTTGAAGACCTATTTTTTCTTTTGATACCTAAATATGACCAAATTTAAATATCACATTCATGCTTATCATTTGACAAGTCCTTTTTTAGAAAATAAGTTTGGAGCTCATTTTGAAGAAAAATCAGAATTAAAGAAAAAAAGAAGGAGAGATTGATCTTACGTTCAAGCATTATAAGTACAACAACAAAAAATCAATAGCAAGTATTTGGAAAGTCTGATCTTAGAAATATTCTACTCCAAAACTGAAAAAAGCAAGTCACTACAAATATAACATTTAACCTACCAGCCCGAAAACAACATTACAAGCCAGATAAAGTCCTAAAAGATTTTAGAAATCAGTGTTCAGTGTACATTAGTGGAGATAGACATAAAGGACGAGCCTATGGACAAAAGATGAAGAATGCTCAATGCAAATGATCATAAAATTATCAATTTCAGAGAAGTCTAAAACGAAAGAAGGTATAATTTTTGTAGAATAAAAATAAAAGTAAAAATAAGGTAAAGATTTGATGAATATAGAAAATTTATAAAGTTTGAAAGCATGATAGATTTTATTTGATTAAATTTTCATTTTACGAGAGTAGCCATAATTTTAAACAAAAAATAGTAATATATTTTTTTCAAAATTCTTTTCCTCGAGGACGAGAAAAAATATAAGTGTGGGGGTATTTCATGGATATAAATTATTTTAATATTTTAATAAAAAATATAATATTTTAGATATAAAACATGACCAATTTATATCTTATTCTCATACTTTTTTAATAATTCTTGTAAGAAAAAGAATATATGGAAAAAGAGAAAAAGAAAGAACCTACAGTTCAAGGAAGAAGGATACATACGTGACAACTTCATCTAAGACTACATAAAGTTAAGAGATACAAAAGTTATGGCAAATTCTCACCAAAATTTCATGACAAATTGCCATGTCAATTTCTCATCAAGGCCATATGATATATTGATATTATCTTGCAAAATTCTCATCAAGGTCTTGTAGAAATTTTACTATAAATAGGCATATGTTTGTAGAAGAAAGATCATCCCACTTTGTATCTAAATTCCTATCTAGTGTTTTCTAAGTTTCTAAAGAGAAAGAGAAGAGTAATCTTAGTCTCTTCCTCTAGTCTTTCTCTTTGTAGTAAAAATATTCTTAGTCTTTTGAAAGTATTTTTCAGCTTTTCTTACTTCATAATGGAGTAATTTCTTTTTGTTGGGATAGTTGATGAAGCTTGATATAATTATAATACTATCTCAGTTTCAATACATTCTTGGCCTGAAACTCTATTTACATTTCATACTGTGCTGGAATAATAATTATTTAATCATTATTATCACATCTACATATTTTATCTAAGCTATTCTTATATTAATTTTATAATTCTCACGGAGCAAACTTAATATATAATAACTGATGAATAGAATATTAGAGTGAAAGTAATTTTTGGTAAGATTATTATTTCAAATATGTAATCTTGCTTTCCTCAGTTTTAATTTGCACGGAGGAATTGTTGAAGGCAAGATTATTGATTTTCTAGTAAAAATATTTTCACGAAGTTTTTACTACACTTTAGCACAGAATATTAGAGTGAAAGTAATTGTAAGTAAGATTATTATTTTGAGTTTGTAATCTTGCTTTCCTGAGTTTTAATTCTCACGGAGGAATTGTTGAAGGCAAGATTATTGATTTTCTAGTAAAAATAATCTCACGAATGTTTTACTACGCTTGAGCACAATTCAGGCAAGATATTTCAGTTTAATCATCACTAGTTTTAAATCAATTAATTGACATAACCTCATGGAGTGTTAATTATTTATTTATTTCTTAGTGTAAACATATAATTGTATTAGCAATAAGTAATTATTCTTTAGAGAAATATGTATGAAACTGAGATTTTATTGTAATGATATATCGAGTGAATTCAACGATTCCTAACTTTTTTTAAATATAAACTTTTTGGAAGAAATTTGTCTTATTTATAATTTCAAACACACCTTTCATCAATTTGGTTCTCTCAAATAGTAGTGAAAATATTATAAGTCTGTAGCTTAGATTGTCCAGCCTTTGTGGGACAATATCATAAACTATACTAGAATTTGACAGAGTATGAGCAGAAAATCCTATACACACAAGCTTCGTCAATTTTTGGCGTCGTTACCGGGGATTGACACACATCTACTTTAGATTAAATATTTTATTACTAATTTGAGAATTTATTATTATTATTGTTAATTTTCAAGGTATATTTTCTCGATAACGGAGAAGCGCCTAGAGGCCATGAAGAGGGATTGTGGCTGGGGGGATGAGGTCGTGGTACAGATCCCCTCCCCCGAGGAGAGTATCACCACTTGTGTGGAGGGGTTCCTAAGTGTTTACACCTACCCCTTCACGTCGGGTCCCAACGATCCAATCATGATTGACTTCTGCAAGAGGTATCAGGTCACCCTCGGCTAGATCCACCCTTCTTTCTGGCGTATAGTGATCATGCTTCGCTATTTCTCCAGCAAGGTCGAGCGGCTAGAGTTCACCCTCAATTATCTAATCCGATTGTATCGGCCTCAACTTTTTCGAGGGTTTATCAAGCTCCAACATCGGTCGATCAAGGTCTTCTTTTCTAGCAACAACAAGGATAAAGATCGGGGCTGGATGAGCCAGTTTGTGCGAGTGAAGACCTGCGACATCATCCCTGAGGAGAAAATATCGTTCCTAGAAAAGTGTAACCCCGATCGTAAGTGAAGCTTTTTAGTAGCCTTTTGTATTCTGTTTTTGCATTGCGTGATGCCTTCATCTATTTTGCAGCGGTTGCTTGGATGCCCCTTGTGGTCGCCGACCTTAAAGACTGGGTCCGGAAACCAACTGCGACCTCCTTGTATGACGAGCGTTGCTAGCGTGACTTGGCGAGGGGCAGATGGGAAGCCAAACACCACGGTAAGTTCTTCTTGTATGTTTTTGATGTTTTCCCCGTTATATGAAATGCTTCTTAACTTATACCTAATTTTCATTCATGCAGGCATTGGAGATGTCTCTGAAATGAGGCCAGCCCCGCCTTGGGAAGAGATCGAGTTCCTGATTCCAAAATCGAGGAAAGATAATAAGAGGAAAAGGGTTTCGAAGCCTGAAGACCCCCAAGATAAAAGGGGTCCTACTTGAAGACATAGGAGGAATCTCATTCCTGTGGATATAGACTTAGTCCACCAGCTAAATGATGAAAAAGAAGACGAGGGTGAATATTCAGTGTTGGTGACCCGAGCTAGGAAGCTAGTTGAAGCTGTCAAGCTCTCCGAACCGGAGACCCTGCCTCGTGGTGAGGAAGCTCTGAAGAAAGACGCGGGTAAATCCCCCGAATCGCTCTAGGTCGAGTTTGTTCCTCGGCCATCAACAAGCACACCGAAGGGGACAGGTTCCAAAGCCCCCAGGGCTGAACAGAGTGCCCCAAGCGATTTGCTCGGGGCCATGACAATAGGTCACTCTCCCCCTCTACCGGCTTATTCTGAAGAGGCTATAAAGGAGGCTCGGGCTCTACAAACTCCTGACTTAAGCGAAGTCCCCCGTGAAGAAGTTCTTTTCCAGGATTGCTTTACCGGGGTCGATGATGCCGCCGATCTCAATGATGCATCTACCCTATTTAAAGAGGCTCAACGCCTTTTCTCTCAAGTAAGAATTAATTCCTATCGTTGCAATTTTCTTTTTCTTCTTCTCCCTTTACCCTAATTGATATCCTTTTTTTGTGTAGGTTTTCACTAGGTTAGGGCTGACCTGAGCCACTACGAGGCCGAGCTCCAGAAGACCTCGGATAAAAGGAATTCCCTGAAACTCCTTTTCAGTCAAAAGGAGGAGGAGCTCAAGGACCTTCGGGCAAACTTGGCCAAGACTCGTGAAGATGAGGCCGAGCTAGAAAAGTAGGTAACTATCATTTTGAAAGAGTATGGTCTATTCAATCCGACTATGGAGTCGAATACTGCAGTGTCTCAGACTGCAACCGGTGGAAAGAGAATATGGACCGCCTTGCTACAAAGAAGGAGGCTGCTTTAGCCAAACTAGCATCGGTTGATGCCCAACTCCAGGGCGCTAAAGAGAAAAGTTTGGTCCAGGCCAAAAGGATCGACGATCTCGAGGTCAACCTTACTAAGGCCAGGGCTGAGGTCGTAAAGACAAAGGTCACAGCTGATAAAACTGTTGTCGTGTACTTAAGGGATGTTGAGGCTACTCAAATGGAGCTAAGGGAAGCCTCTGATCGAGAGCGACGGAGTAATGATTTGCCCAAGTGCCAATCTTGGAGCGTGTCCCTCGAGGAAATCCACGCTCGAGGTTTTGACCTCACTTAAGAGATAGCTCAAGCAAAGGCGCTCGAAGCTGATGCCAAATTTCACATCTCCTCCGATGATGACGATGATGATGAAGGCAGGCAAGGAGGGTAAGACAATGAAGATGGGCCCGAAGAGGAAGCTGCTCCTGAGGGAGAAACCGGCCTCGGGCATAGCTAGGATTTTTCTTTTTCTTTTTGTATTTTTCTTTTTCTTTTTTGTAAGACCCCTTGTTGGTCTCTTGTACATATCTTTTTTCACGCCCCGAACCTGGGGGGTGATACCAACACTCAGTGCCACACCTATCCTTATGTACCAACTTGTAACTAAGGGAATCTGAACATATGATGTCATACTTTGAACATGGGCCACATTGCAAGACAACTGCGAATGCTGACTAAATGTCAATATAAAACTGGGCTGACAAGGCCGTCTTAATTATTATAGCTGACAAACCAACCAAATATACATACAAGGCCTGCAAGCCCAACATACTCCACTAACTGACAGGATATGTCTACAAGCCTCTACTGATGGATATACTGTGATCAGAATAGCTCCCCGACCTACCCATAACATATATACATATATATATATACAAGATGTACATAAGGCTCTAGACCCAATAACTCCGAAAGGCATTGAGCTTACTAATCAATCTGAACTCGGACAACACTTAATGAAGAGGCCTCCCCGTCTGTCTATCTGAACCTGCACACATGAAATGCAGCGCCTCCAGAAAAGGGACGTCAGTACGAAATAATGTAACGAGTATGTAAGGCGATTTACTGAAAGCTGAAACTAAATTGATAATATAATAACTGCAAATAGCTGGGAGTCAAAGATAATCTGAAGTTATGCTCACTTGCACTCATCTCTCTCAATATAGTAAGTAAAATAGTTGTCCGGTATATCTCGATATATATATATACCGTTGTAGGCTCGCTCATAGGTGCTCGTCCATACTAAGCTATGTATCTCGACCAACTGGGCTCACTCATAGGTTCTCGGCCATAGTAGGATCGGTATATAACTTACCATTTGATCAGAGGTTTCCTAATAGGGGCCTGCCCATCGATTATATCTTGATGGTAATGAAATTACTGTAATACTGTATATATAAACTCTCTGCTCTCTTGACTGGAAGAAGGAAATACTCAATTGAATATGAAGTTCTGACAAGGAGAATATTGTAACTTACAAGACTAGGAAAATATACGTAAATTTTGGGATATGAATTTATCTTTATGCCTCGTTATTAAACTTGTATAATTACGAGATTATGCAAAAATGAAGAAAAAGCTTAGCCTTAACATATCTGGAGTAGGGAAAAATCTGTGTGATATTCTTGAGAAGGTTGCATTGTTCTCCTTTAGAACCGCAAAATTTTTACATTACTAAGACTCTAAAAGTTCTCATTGGATTTTCTATTGTAGGAATTGGTTGGAAGGGGAATATTGCTAACGTCTCACTCTGATTGTAATGTTTGAAAATGAAATTTGTGGAAAGGTTAGGAGAATGGCTAACGTCCTTTTGCCACTTCTGATCGTAGTATTTGATATGGAAAATATATTTAATGAAATGAATCTGTACTAACACATTAGTTGCCACCTAATAAAGATTGATTAAGAGTCACATAGATAATGAGTGGCTTGCTGTTAGGTTACTCTTTTCCATCATTATCCAAATGATTTTTTAATTAGTTGGATAATATCCCATTACCCAATAATTAACCAATTACTCGCATAATTAGGAATTGTCTCAAATTACTTAAAATTCTACATATTTTTAATACACTTTATACATCCTACTATCATGGTCATATGGTACCTTGTATGGTACTAGTCCATAAATATCGGGTATTATTGCCCGGCCCGTATTTTATCCCAACATGCCAAACTTGGACGAAAATTCATTTTTCTTGACTTTCTTCCCCTCTCACCTTCACGAATTTATTCATCACTTGTTTGAAATAGCATTATCCTTATAATCGCCAAATAATCTTTTCCTTGGACTGATGTCAATTATCTTACGATAAATTCAACGTACAGTACTAAAGGGTACAACATCGTCGTAATTTAATACTGTGAAGTATAACATCGTCGTAATGTAATACTGCATGACATAATATCGATGTAATATTGCGGGGCGTAACATCTTTTTCCAAATATATATAAGAGAAAAATTTCCTTGAATGTTTTCTCAATTTTTATGAACATGTTTCTTGCCTTGCAAAATTTTTGCATAATTTCATGCTTTGAACGGTGTCTTCGAGACTTTGTCTTGCATGGCTTCCTAGAAGTTGCCATGGTCGAGTTTGAATAATGTTCTAACTTTGGGGCATAGACCCTTAAGGTCTTGTGCTAGATAATGGTGAGTCCCCGAGTCATAATCAATTTATTATTTTATTTGGGTTCGACATAATCGAACCCTTGGGTTTGGATCGGGTGAGAACAAGGTCTCGAACACTAAGTGTATTGGCCCTTAGGCTCTTTCAGGCCTTTATGGCCTCTAAAAGATGGCTATTATTTCCCCCTTTTCGGCTTAAAAGACTTAGTAAAAATTTCTTTATGCCTTAACATGTGTTTTTTACCCATTGGGTTTTTTGAGGGTCCGATGTCGATTGAGACCCCTTTGCTTTTTTATGCCATAGCACGTTCATGTTAAGGTAATTTGATACCTATTACGGTTTTTCAGGGGCTGATTTTATCGAAACCCCTTTTTTAATCATTTTGCCGCGGATATCATTTTAACCGGTTTTTTCAAAGTATTTTAAGCCCTATTGTTTATTCAGGGATTCGGACATCTCCAAGCCACGTTATTTCAGCAGTAGCCTTCACTATGGCTGTAGCCTTCGGCTATGCCTATTGTACTTATTCCCCGATAACATTTTGAACTTGTTCGAAATGTCAGTCCCTGAGTACAATGGCCTTGGCCTATGTGTCAAGGGGTGCCTTTTTTAGGTCTTATGAATCCGAGTTTACATAACTCGAATGTGTTGACTATCGATGACGGTCCCTGAGTGTTCGAGGTGTATTTGCATTTGGCCCTTGAGCCATTTCTCACAAAATCATAAGTATGGAGCTCGTATAGTAGCAAATTTCTTTGAGACACAAAGTGTTTGATATAAAAATAATGCTTCTTTGGATTTCATACATGCGTACATTTTTTGCCATCGGGGCTCAACTATTCTATATGGACATGGTTCATCCGACCGTTTGTCCCATTACAAGGTTTTCCTATCGAGACCCTTTGACATGAAGTATTTCCTTGAAAATATAACCCCCCAGGATGATGTCCCCCAGTATTCGAGGTTGATTGAAAAGAAGTCTTGGATACTATTGACTTTTTTCCTCAGGTAGCATATAATTGTTGCCTCGTTAAAAACCTCGCCCAAAAAACCCATTCGGGATAAAAACTTATCTAAGGGAAAAAGAGTGCAAAACGTGCTTTAAAACCTAAGACTTTCATGCTGAAGAGTTTCCTCGATGCCTCGATCGAACACCTCCAATAAGTTAGTACTAAATACAAATGGAAAAGGGAGAGAGTCATACCTCAGCAATAATATCGTTTGAGTAGTGATACATTCCAATTGTTAGGCAATTGTTCGCCTTCCCTCGTACCATGTTTGTAAGATCCTTTTCCGATGACTCTGATGACTCGATATGATCCTTCCTAATTCGGGCCTAGTTTCCCTTCGTTTGGGTCTCGAAAATTGAGGGTGACTTTCCTTATAACTAATTCCCCAATTTCGAAGTGGTGAAGATTGGCTCCTCTATTGTAATATCTCTTGATTCTTTGCTTCTGTGCAGCCATCCGAACAAGTGCAACTTCACATTTTTCATCCAATAGTTCGAGGCTGGTATTCATGGCCTCTTGATTTGACTCCTCCGTTGCATGTCAAAATCTGGCGCTAGATTCCCCAACCTTGATTGGAATTAAGGCCTCGGAGCCACATACTAAGAAGAATGGGGTTGCCCTCGTGCTGGACTTTGATGTTGTTCGATACGCCCAAAGAACATTTGGGTAGAACTTCTCTCCATTTCCCTTTAGCGTCGCTCAACCTTTTCTTTAAATTTTGAATGATAGTCTTGTTCGTTGATTCGGCCTTTCTGTTTCCACTTGAGTGTTACGGCATTGATAAGATCCTATTTATTTTGTATTCCTCGAGGAACTCCGTTACCTTGCTGCTGATGAATTGCTTTCCATTGTCGCATATGATTTCAGAAGGTATCTCGAATCGACACACCATGTGGTCCCAGATGAAGTCTATAACTTCTTTTTCTCTGATCTTCTCTTAGACCTATGCTTCCACCCATTTAGAAAAATAGTCAGTCATAAATAAAATAAATTTATCTTTACCTGGGGTAGTTGGTAGAGGGCCGACGATATCCATTCCCCATTACATGAATAGCCATGGGGATAAGACTGAATGAAGTTGTTCCCTGGGATGGTAGATCATCGGTGCAAACCTTTGACATTTATCGCATTTTCAAACAAATTCCTTAGTATCTTTTTCCATGCTATCCCAGTAGTACCCTTCTCTAATGATCTTGCGAATCAAATATTCGGTGCCAAAGTGGTTCCTACAAATGCCTTCATGAATCTCTCGTAAAACATAATCGGTGTCTCCCGGCCCCAAGCATACCGCCAATACTCCATCGAACGTCCTTCTGTATAATGTTCCATCTTCATCTAACGTGAATCAGGCAGCTTTGGTTCGTAGGGCCCTTGACTCTTTTGGGTCCGATGGGAGCTTTCCGTTATTTAGATATTCGATATATTTATTCCTCCAATCCCAGGTCAAGCTTGTAGAGTTTATCTCGGCATGACCCTCCTTGACCACAGATTTGGATAATTGGACGATAGTCCCCGGGATAATATCATCTTCCTCGACTGATGATCCCAAATTTGCAAGTGCATCGGCCTCACTGTTTTGTTCTCGAGGTACGTGATCCAGAGTCCACTCCTTGAAGTAGTGCAAAGTCACCTGTAGCTTGTCGAAATACCTTTGCATTCTTTCCTCTCGAACTTCGAAGCTTTTGTTCACTTGGTTCACCACCAATAAAGAGTTGCACTTGGCTTCAATGACTTTTTCCCCCAAGATTTTAGCTACCTCGAGACCTGCAATCATGGCCTCATACTCGGCCTCATTGTTAGTCAACTAGAAGTTTTGATAGGTTGTCTGATACTGCTACCTGTGGGTGGCTTCATAACGACGCCCAGCCCGGACCCCTTCACATTAGAAGCATAGACTATAAAAGGGTCCATACCCCTGATGATGTACCCGACTTTAACAAGAGTTCCTTTTCAACTTCGGATACGAGGGTTTGAGTGAAAATCGGCCACGAAGTCCGCTAAAATTTTAGACTTGATGGCCGTTCGCGGTTGATACTCGATATCGTACCCACTGAGTTTGACGGCCCATTTTGCCAATCGACCCAAAAGTTTGAGTTTGTGTAAAATATTACAAAGTGGGTAAGTTGGTAACACACATATTGAATGACAATAAAAGTATGATTTCAATTTCCTAGAAGCACTTATTAGTGCAAGTGCTAATTTCTCTAAGTGAGGATATCTAGTTTCTGCTTCCCCTAAGGTTTGACTTACATAGTTAACAGGACACCACTTACCGCGATTTCTGACACCGCCAAGTATAAGTAGAGTTTTTCATCTGCCTTCGGGGTGTGAAGCAATGGTAGGCTCGAAAGATACCGCTTTAATTCCTCTAATGCTTGTTGGAACTCCGGGGTCCAGGTGAAATCATTCTTCTTCTTGAGTAAAGAGAAAAAGCTGTGGCTTCGATCCGACGACCTCGAGATAAATCGGCCTAAAGCAGCTATCCACACAGTTAGCCTCTGTACGGCTTTTACGTTGTCCACGATGGTGATGTCGTCGATGGCCTTGATATTATCGGGGTTGATCTCGATCCCCCGATTTGACACTATGAAGCCTAGGAACATGCCCGAGCCTACCCTGAAAGTACATTTCTCGGGGTTGATTTTCATGTTGTATTTCCTCAAAATCTCGAACGTTTCCTATAAATGATCCAAATTGTCCTCTGCACGCGGGACTTAACTAGCATGTCATCAATATAAACTTCCATTGACTTACCTATTTGTTCTTCGAACATCTTATTTACTAGGTGTTGATAAGTAGCTCCTGCATTTTTTAGCCCGAAGAGAATTACATTGCAACAATACATTCCATATTTGGTGATAAATGAGGTGTTCTCCTGGTCTTCCGGGTTCATCTGAATTGATTGTACCCAAAATGGGAATCGAGAAATGTAAAGATCTCGTGGCTAGCCGTGGCATCGATCATGGATCGATGTTAGGCAATGGAAAAGAGTTTTTATGGCATGCCTTTGTCACACCCCGAGGCAGTGGAAAAGAGTGCTTTGTCACACCGGGACCCAGTGCCTCACCTATCCTTGCGTACCACTTGCGATTAATAGACTCTGAACATGTAATGTCATACTTTGGCCATGGGCCACAATGCAAAATAATGTGTGATGCAAAATATAAGACTGGATAGAGACTAACGCTGACTAAATGTCGACATAAAACTGGGTTGGCAAGGCCGTCGTAAACTTTTGTCACACCCCGAGCCTGGGCGAGATCGCCTCCCATTTCCATGTCGGTATCTCTATAGTCTGCATTAGCCCTCTAGGATTCTGGTGCTCTATCTTCACCTGCTGGCAACTAGGGCATTAAGCGACATGCTCAACAATGTTCTTCTTCATATCGTTCCACCAATACACATCCTTAATGTCATGATACATCTTCGTCGACCCAGGGTGAATGGAGTACCACGAATAATGTGCCTCTAACATAATCCTATCTCGTAACCTTGCTACACCTGGAATACACAAACAACCTCTCTATCTGAGAACTCCATCTCCTTTGAGTTCTAACAACGACTTCTTCTACTGTGGAACCCGCTCTCTCAACTCAACCAACTGTGGGTCCTCGTACTACCTCTCCTTTACTTCAGTTATAAGAGATGATTTTGTAGCATTTTGGAGTACAACTCCTCCATTGCCAGAGTCTACTAACCGAATCCCCAAACAAGCTAATTGATGAATCTCTCTGGTTAATTGTCTTTTCTCAGCCTCTACATATGCTAAGCTACCCATAGATCAGTGACTTAAGGCATCTGCTACAACATTAGCTTTCTCTGGATGGTAGAGAATGTTAACATCATAATCTTTCAATAACTCAAGCCATCACCTCTGTCGCAAATTCAATTCTTTTTGCTTGAAGATATATTGCTAACTTTTATGGTCTGTGAATATATCTACATGAACACCATATAAATAATGTCGCCATATCTTAAGTGCATGGACAACCGCAGCTAATTCGAGGTCGTATGTCGGATAATTCCTCTCATGCTTCCTTAATTGCCTTGAAGCATATGCAATGACTTTCCCGTGTTGTATCAGGACACATCCTAACCCGACACCTGAGGCATCACAATACATGGCATAGCTATCTGGACCTTCTGGAAGTGCTAGAACTGGCGCTGAGGTCAACCTGTTCTTAAGCTCTTTGAAACTCTGATCACAAGCCTATGTCCACTGAAACTTAGTTGCTTTCTCCGTCAGCTTTGTTAATGGTGTTGAAAGAGAAGAAAAACCCTCTACGAACCTCTGATTGTATGCTGCTAAGCCTAGAAAGCTACGAATCTCTATCGGAGTGGTAGGTCTAAGCTAGGATTTCACAGCCTCAATCTTCTGAGTATCTACCTATATACCTCCGTCGGATACAATGCGCCCCAAGAATTCTACAGACTTCAACCAGAACTTACACTAATAAAACTTAGCATACAACTTATTATCATGGAGGGTTTGGAGTACCGCTCGTAGGTGGTCCACATGCTCATCCTCTGAACGTGAATAAACCAGAATATCATCAATAAAGACTATCACGAACAGATCTAAATATGGCCGGAATAGGCTATTCATCAAGTCCATAAATATGGTAGGTGCATTCGTCAACCCGAAGGACATGACAAGGAACTCGAAGTGGCCATATCGGGTCCTAAAGGCTGTCTTGGGAATATCTTTCTCCCGAACTCTGACCTGGTGGTATCTCACCTCAAATCTATCTTTGAAAAGCATATATCTCCCTGCAACTGATCAAACAAGTTGTCTATCCTTGGAAGTGGATACTTATTCTTAATAGTTACCGTGTTTAGTTGACTATAATCGTACACATCCTTAACGAGATGTCTTTCTTTCGTACAAACAATACCGCTGCACCCCAAGGTGAGGTACTGGGTCTGATGAAACCTTTCTCTAGTAAATCTTTTAACTGCTCCTTCAACTCCTTTAATTCGGTGGGTGCCATTCTATATGGAGGGATAGATTTGGTTGTGTTCCCCGAAGAAAATCGATGCCAAAATCAATCTCTCACTTTGGAGGAATACCTGGAAGTTCATCTGGAAATACATCCCGCGTACTCCCTTACTGCTGGAATAGATTGAAGTGTAGGTATCTCAGCATCTGCATCCTTAACTCGCACAATATGATAAATGCATCCTTTTGCGATCATTTTCCTTACCTTCAGATAGGAAATAAACCAACCTCTGGGTGTCGCTGTATTACCTACCTATTCAAGGACTAGCCCACCCGAAAAATGAAATATGGTTGTCTTTGCTTGACAATCAACTGTGGCATAACAAGCTTCCAACCAATCCATGCCCATGATAGCATCAAAATTTAACATCTCTAGCTCAATTAGGTCGGCTGAGGTCTGACGACCACAAACTGTCACTGTCTAACCTCGGTATACCCGTATAGCAATAATTGATTCTCTGACCGATGTAGATACCGAAAAAGGATCACTTAGTATTTCAAGGATTATACCAAATTCCCTCACGACAAATGGGGTAACATATGATAAAGTAGATCCTAGGTCTATCAATGCATAAACATTATGAGAACAAATGGTCAACATACCTATCAAAACGTCTGGTGAGGACTCTTGGTCCTGTCGACCTGCTAGCGCATAGATACGATTCTGGTTATCACCTGAATTGCAACATCTACCTTTGCCTCGACCTCTACCAGTCGAAGACTGAGACTCATGCCTTTAAGGATGTACGGACATAGCTGATCATGTTGCTGAATTTGCTGGTTGCGCCATTCCCCCAAAATCTCTTTTTGTGAAATCTCGCATCATATGCCTCGGATGTCCACATGTATAGCAAGCATCAGAACCAACTCAGCATTGGCCCAAATGTCCTCTACAGCAGATGGCACACCGCGGCGGAAATGGCTATGTCTGCCCTGAACCACGTTGTCGCTGCAAACTTGATGCCTGGGAGCTCTCACCTAGCCCTAACTTAATATAACGGTCATATCTGTAACCTTGTGACTGAGGTGGCGGAGGTCTAGGTGGCCGTTCAAAGCACTGAGGTCTATAACTACACTAAGACAACTCCTAAGATCTGACAAATCTCATCCTCTTCTGCTGCCCTAACTCAGTCCTCTCCGTACCCTGCTGCCAATGCCTACCCCTTTCTATATTCTGGGAAAATGCCTAAATCCGAGAGATATCCATACTATCTTATAATGCAGCGGTGGCATATTCCTCAGTCAACTCTAGAGCAAACCCTACTATAAACCTGTGGATTCTATCCTGCATAGTAGAAACTATAGATGGTGCATATCTAGCCAATGAGTCAAAATGAATACTATACTCTCGAACAATCATATTGCCCTGCTTGAGGGCTAGAAACTGATCGAGTCGGGCTTGTCTGATCTATCGTGGTAAGTACTGGTCAAGGAAGGCATCTGAAAAAAATTCTGCCAAATAGCAGGAGGTGCATCATGCCCCCTGGACCATTCCCATCCCTCATACCAAAGAATGACTATATCTCGGAGTCGAAAATCTACTAACTCAACTGCCTCTTTCTCCATGGCATGTATAACCTGAAAGATCCTGTAAAGCTGATCTACAAAATCCTGGGGGTCCTCCCTCTGATCAGTCCCCGTGAACTTTGGGGGACTCAAAGCAATAAACTCTCGGACCCTTGAACTCCCAGATCCATTGGAAGGTCCTGTACTAGCGGATTCCCTAGTCTGTTGTTGGGTAGCTACCAACTGTGCCAACATATGCACCGCATTTCTCAAGCCCTGATCTGATGGAAGCGGAGGGGAACTGGATGTGCGGTCTCCCTAGGAATCTCCTCAAGTGGCGGAGGAGCTGGTAATGGCTTGGCATGGGTCTCGCCTTGGGTCTCCGATTGGGCCCCATCTATTGGGGGTACCCTACTAGTCCCCTCACCTACTGCTGTCTCTCTCCTCTATCTAGTCGTAGTCTTCCTAGTTACTGTCATCTGCATGTAAACGCCAACACGTAAGTTTAACTCAAATTTCCTATAACTTAGTTTTACAGCACGACTTAGATTTGAAAGAAGGGTAACCAACTCCAAAATACTCTGTAGTCCCCTGCTTATAAAATGTGGTACACCACACATCTATAAACAAGACCCCACATATCCCGGAATTTACATATATTTTGCTAGTCTCGCAAGTTACGTATATTTTCCTAGTTTTGTAAGTTACAATATTCTCCTTATCGGGACTTCATATTTAATTGAGTATTTCCTTCTTCTAGTCAAGAGAGCAGAGAATTTGTATATACTGTATTAAAGTATTTTTATTACCATCGAGCTATAATCGATGGGCAGGCCCTATTGGGCAACCTCTAATCAGATGGTAAGTTATATACCGAGCCTACTGTGGCCGAGCGCCTATGAGCAAGCCCAGTTGGCCAAGATATAGAGCCTAGTATGGCCGAGCGCCTATGAGTGAGCCTACTATGGCAGAGCAGTTATATATATATACCGAGCCTTATAGGGCCGGACAACTATTTTACTTATTATATTGAGAGAATTGAGTCAGTTTGAGCAGCTAAGCATATGTTCAAGTTATCAGTTTAGTTTCAGCTTTCAATATATTGCTTTACATAATCGGTACATTATTTCGTATTAACATCCCTTTCTAGGGGAGCTTTATTTCATGTGTGCAGGTTCGGACATACAGACGAGTAGACCTCATCAGTAGGTGTTTGCCCGAGTTCAGCCTTATCGGTAAGCTCCCCGTATTTTAGAGTTTCCAGGTCTAGCAATTTGGTGTAAATCTTGTGCATATATGTAGATAGGTTAAGGGTAGGTTGGGGACCTGTTCCGATCACCGTACATCTATCAGTAGAGGCTTGTAGACATATCCTGTCAGTTAGTGCAATATGTTGGGCTTTTAGGCCTTATACATACATTTTGTTAGCTTGTCAGTTCTAGTAATTATGACGGCCTTGCCGGTCCAGCTTTATGTCAACATTTAGTCAGCATTAGTCTCTATCCAGTCTTATATTTTGCATCCCACATTATTTTTTAATGTGGCACATGGCCAAAGTATGACATTACATGTTCAGAGTCTATTAGTCGCAAGTGGTATACAACGATATGTGAGGCACTGGGTGCCGATCTCGCCCCAGGCTCTGTGTGTGATAGCCTTGTTCAAATCCATGTAATCTACACACATTCTAATTTT
Source organism: Nicotiana tabacum (assembly GCF_000715075.1). Classification (NCBI taxonomy): domain Eukaryota; kingdom Viridiplantae; phylum Streptophyta; class Magnoliopsida; order Solanales; family Solanaceae; genus Nicotiana; species Nicotiana tabacum. The sequence continues at coordinate 182,805,272 of NC_134101.1, forward strand.
GTTCGTTTTTAGGGACTACAACTATATTGGCTAACCATTCGGGGTATTTTACCTCCCGAATGGACCTTATTTTGAGAAGTTTAGTTACCTCATCCTTTATGAATGCATTCTTTACCTCGGACTGGGGCATTCTCTTTTGTTTCATTGGTTTGTACCTAGGGTCGAGGCTTAGCCGATGCGTGGTTATCTCCGATGGGATTCCTGTCATGTCTAAATGGGACCAAGAAAAACAATCTATGTTATCGATAAGAAATTGAACAAGCTTTTTCCTGAGTTTGGGGGTTAAATCGTTCCCAGGTATAACTTCCGCTCGGGTAGATGCTCGATCAATATGACCTGTTCCAGCTCCTTGATAGTTGATTTGGTAGCGTCGGAGTTTTGGGAACAATAAAGGTTTGAGGAGTCAAAAAATTATTCTCTTCTTCTTTTATCTCCCGCTTTCCCGATTCAGTCGAGGCTGGTGGCTGTGATTGCTATTTGGTTTCTTGTCTACCTTTGATACTTGACCTTTCCGGAGTTGATAATGTCGATATCGTCATAACCTCATCAACTATAAATATTTCCTTTGCCTCATGCTGCTCCCCGAACACTGTTTTCACTCCGTACGAAGTTGGGAATTTTATCATTTGGTGGAGAGTTGAAGGAACCACACTCATGTTGTGAATCTAGGGCCTTCCAAATAGGGCATTGTATCTCATGTCACCCTCGATCACGTGGAATTTGGTATCTTTAATGGTTCCATCCACGTTCACTGGTAGAATAATATCACCTTTAGTTTTTTCACTAGCCATGTTGAAGCCATTTAAGAACCGAGCTGCGGGCACAATTTGATCTTATAGGCCAAGTTGCTCCACGACCCTTGATCGGATGATATTCGCCGAACGACATGGATCCACTAAAACACACTTAACTTGAACTTTATCTAATAAGATAGAAATTACCAGAGCATTATTGTGTAGTTGAGAAATGCCTTCTACTTCTTCGTCGTTGAATGATAAGGAGCCCTCGGGCACATAATCTCGGGTCTGCTTCTCCCTAGTAATAGATACCTTTGTGTGTTTGAATATGGGCCCTTGTGGAATATCGGCCCCGCCGACGATCATATGAATGACATGTTGTGGTTCTTCCTATTCATTTTCCTGTTGGTATCCCTATCTCTAAAATGGTTCTTGGCTCGATCGCTAAGGAACTCTCGAAGGTGGACCTCGTTGAATAGATAAGCTACCTCCTCCCTTAATTTTTTGCTATCCACAATCTTGTAACCATGCGTGCCATGATACTTGCACATCCAATTTCGGTTTCTTTAGGAAGGATCAGTTTGTATGGGTCTGGTCCACCTAGTATATTTGATCCTTCCAATTGCTGAAACAATGCCTGATGCATCGACGCTAAAGTTATACTCTGATAATCGATGTACCTCTACGGGATCGGCGTGCTTATCAAAACCACTCTTGCTCATAAGTCCCGGAGAATTTTGTCCTCGATCATTCTGAGTAGGATTGCATCCTGAGCCAGAGTTTCTTCGATCTGAGATATACGGCTAATATCATTCTCTGTTCGACCTTGTCTCTCTATCGATGTCCCTCGGGGCTTTAACTACCAACCTGTTTGGATGTACTGAACCGGAGGGGGCTCTTAATGGTTGTCCTCGACCCTGATTTTTGATTGATATCGATTGTGTACGTCTTCCCAAGTAAAAGTTGGATACTCAACCAAATTTTGCTTCAAATGTCGTGATGCTATCGAACTCCGCTCGTTCGACCCCTGGGTGAAAGCTTGAACGGACTAATCATCTATGACCAGTGGTAATTCCATGATCTCCATTTGAAATCGTGATACGAACTCCCTTAGAATTTCGTTATCCTTTTGTCTTATGTTAAAAACGTCTGATTTTCTTGTTGCGACCTTTATGGCTCCGGTGTGTGCCTTAACAAAAGAATCTGCTAACATTGCAAATGAATCGATGGAATTCGGTGGCAAGTTGTGATATCAAATCATTGTTCCCTTTGATAGAGTTTCCCCAAAAAAATTCAACAAAACGAACTCGATCTCATCATCTTCTAAGTCATTTCCCTTTATCCCGCATGTGTACGTAGTGATATGTTCATTAGGATTAGTGGTCGCGTTGTATTTCGGTATAATAGCATACAGAACTTCTTTGGAATGGGCTTTTGAGTCACACTCTAAGTATAAGGCTATTGCACGTACTTTTTTGAATCCAAACCCTTTAAGATCGGGGGTGCCCCCGGTATCGTATCAACTCGGGAGTTGTATGTTACCTCTTTTTTGTCATTATCTTCGATTTTCTTTTCTCCCGACTCAATTCTTTTGGTGAGCTCCTCGAGTGTTTTCATAATTGTAAGATTAGTCTCTGGTCTATTACCATTTGTCCTTTCTGGCACTAGTTCAGTACGACGAGTGATTTCCGGCTTGACCATACTCGGAGTTCTATGTTGACTCTGAAGTTGATCAATAACGGCCTCTTGAGCCTGTACCATCTCGAATATTACCTAGAGACTAATTCCCTTATCTCCTACACCCCGTGTTCCTTGGCCACTAGATCGGTTTTCCGTACGCACACTCTCTCCGGGGTTTGCGCCTAAGTCCGTGTTCAAGGCAATGCGCAAACTGACATCGACTGGATCGGCAGTCAGCACTTTCCAATGGTTAATCGGTGGTACACCGGCTCCTGGATGGGTGTGTTTTATGAGTTTGACATGTTTTATCCTGAGAACAAAAATTCTTGACATGAACAACTATGAAAATAACATGTGTTATCAGAATCACTACTGAAACAATTAGTATTATCCTTAGCCCACGGTGGGCGCCAAACTGTTTACCCTAAAATCTGAGTAACAATTAAACTTATATTATGGTTTTAAAGATATATGATTTAGTCTAATACCAATTGATAAAGTAGGAATTAAATGTCTAAATTGAAGAAATAAAGAAAGTCAAACTAGTGTGCGAACCAAATCTTGTCCTCGAGTTATAGTGACCTCGAGGTAGGTTAGCAAGAATAACAAAATTGTAAGGCAACTCTGATTAATATTAAGCAAGAAAATGTAGAATGTATATTTCTTTGTCAATGAATCGTGTATTACAAATGAATGGGCTCCCCTTTATATAGTAGGTGGTCCTAAATAAGGTACGCTTCTAATTACAGTAAGGAATCTTATTGGACAGTTGTCTAACCGCCAAGTACATATTCGTTCCAGAATTTACGCCGGGATCTTCGAGATGTTGCGGGAATCTCGCTCTTTCTGTTATTAAACCATAACGATATTATCTTGAGGTTAGTCATACTCGGCTTTGATTTTCATCGAGCACTTCGATCTTCAAGTTCTATACTCAGCTATCAGGCTCGAGCTAGGTCTGTTTTGAGCTTTGCCTCGAAGCATCTCCCCGAGCCTACGAAATCAGGCATACCTAATTTCAACCGTATACATAGTTGTCATTTGGTACCTTGCAACTAATCAAATAAATCATCAATTCTCAGGAGTGGGTAGTTATTCGTGATCGTCACCTTATTCAGTTGCCTATAATCAATATAAATTCGTAAGGAATCATCTTTCTTTCTCACAAACAGCACAGGTGCTCCCCACGGTGACGTACTAGTCCTAATAAAGCCTTTTTCAAGTAAGTCCTTTAATTATTCTTTTTACTCTTTCATCTTTGCGGGGGCCATTCTATAGGGAGGAATAGATATTGGGTAAGCATCTGGTAGTAGGTCAATATCAAACTCAACTTTTTGCTATGGCGGGAGACCCTAAAGTTCATTAGGAAAAACATCAGGAAACTCATTAACCAACACCATGGAAGGACTGAATGGTTGATAACTCTAATTCCACATCCCAAACCTGAATTAAGTGATAAATATAGTCCTTTATGACCATCTTCCTTGCCTTGAGATAGGAGATAAATTTACCTCTTGGTGATGCCATATTACCTTTCCATTCTAAAACAGGCTCTCCTGGGGACTGAAATCAAACCATCCTTGACCTATACTTGATGTTAGCATAAAAAAAGCCAACCAATCCATACCTATTATAATATTAAGTTCTACCCAACCGAACACTACGTACCTTATCCTTGTTTATTATCAAATCTATCATGGACCATTACAGCGACATCCATATATATAAGTAACAATATTAAGGCATAACTCGCATAACTAATTTAGAAAAAGGTTTATACACATAGGGGTCGACTAGGCCATAGATATGTCATACCCAACACTATATACATGATAATGTCTGCAAAACCTCTAAGTAGGCATAACCATAATATATACAAGTCGGGACGGGGCTCCCTACATCCTCATAAAACAACCTAACACATTTAGAACCCTAACTTGGTAATATTCCAAGAAGAGGTGAAACTTACCAACCAAAAACTAATACTTGGAGGAAGTCTATAGTAGAAGGTCCTTGCCTCGTCCTATATAAGAACCTCGATTGGACGCACTTCAAAGCGGAATCTTCATGTCCTTATCAGCTACCTTCCTCCTCTTGGCTCGACTACTATCTTTTTCCTCTGTGTATCCCATAACATATACTGACGAACCTTGATTGGCGGACTCCCAAGACTGTGGGCTATCCAAAACCTCAGAAGAGCTGGTGTCCTCAAATATCTTGACATAGTTTTGAGCCTAAGGGAATCCCAGCTGTGCCAATCCATGCACTACTCCCCTCATACCCTGATCAACGGGCTGTGAAACTAAGAGCCTTAGTGAGGTCAGAACTCCTCTCACCCCATGTCACGACCCCAAATACTGGTCGTGATGGCGCCTATCACATTACTAGGCAAGCCAACCAATCAACTAACCACAACCCCTTTTCCTTTAACATTTAAGCCATTTTCTAACACAAGTTTTAAATACTGAAGTCATTATAAGCGTTAAACAAAAAAAATATGCGGAAGGTCAAAAATAGCAATAACTACACAACCCCAACAATCTGGTATCACGAGTCTAGAGCCTCTAATACAAGTCTGAATACCTAATACATCAATAGTCTAGGAAATGCGGAAAGATAATAAGATAAGTAGTAGAGAACAGGGCTGCAGACGCCATGCAGCTACCTCCAAGTCTCTGTCAAATACTGAAATAGCTGAAAGCCCTCACTCGGCCACTCGGGCTCCTGGATCTGCACACAAGGTGAAGGGAGTAACATGAGTACGCCAACTCAGTAGATAACTAGAGTAAATAAGGACTGAAAGCAGTGATGAGCAGTTCAAAAATACATAACTGGATAATCAATAGAATATCAGGTCATCTTTACAGCTTAAATTCAGTTTTTGTTATAAAACACATTTCCAGTTTAAACATTTGGAATCAAATACTTAGCGGTATATCTAACAGAGGCTTAGTTAAAAGAAGAGTGAAATCAGTGAAAACATCATAACAAGGCCTCTCGGGCAAGGAATCACTCAGAATATAGCCCCTCGGGCAGCCTCTCAGTCGCTCGTGACTCGACTCTCGTCACACAGTACTCACTCTCAGTACTCGGCTCATTAGTATCTCATAATAATAGAAATCATAGTAACCGTTGCGACGTGCATCCTGATCCATAATTTATTGTCAACTACGCTCACTTGGGTGTACAGACTCCGGAGGGGCTCCTACATCCCAAGCGTCATATTGCTACGGCGCGCAACCCGATCCAATATACATATCGCTGCGGTGTGCAACCCGATCTAGTATATATATCACTGTGGCGTGCAGCCCGATCCAGTATATATACATATCATATCCTCACTATTAGGTTCTCAACCTCTCTCAGTCATTAACCTCATAGCCTCTCGGGCACAACAATAGATATTAGGGAACTCAACCCAAATAGTCCTCACAATTAGAAGTGGAAAGATAAAACCAGTTTTAAACATTTAAATAGGTAAGACATGACTGAGGATATGTTTTTAGCAAGTAATAGTGAGGAAAAATAGTAAAAATGCCCCTAAGGGTTTCTACAGGTCGGCACAAGGCCCCAAACATGGTATACAGCCCATAATAAAGTATAAATATCCAAAATACGGAATAATATTGTTTCCAAATCAAATACGTGGCTTAATAGTCGCTACGGGACGGACCAAGTCACAATCCCTACCGGTGCACGCCCACACGCTCGTCACCTAGCATGTGCGTCACCGCGTTTATCAAGACAAGTCAAATGCCGGGGTTTTGAACCCTCAATTCCAGATTTACAATGGTTACTTACCTCAAAACGGTGAAATACTACTCCGCGACGCCTTTGCCCCTCGAATCGGCCTTCACGCGCGGCAAATCCTTCCAAAATCAGAATGAGGACATGAAAATATGCCAAGGGAATGAAGCCCAAGCGAAAACAATCGAAAAAATACAAAAAATCCCGAAATTACCAAAACCCGAACCCCGGGCCCACTTCTCGAAATTCAGAAATTTGTACATCAATAGATTCCTCGTCTCCCCACGAGTCTATGCATCTCAAGAACACTAAAATCGGAGTCTAAATGACCCCTCAAATGCTCAATTTAAGGCCTCTTAAACTCAAGCCCTAATCCTCCATTTTTAGCCCCTTTAATTCTCTTAATTACAGCCTTAATCTATGAAATACTACCATAGAAATGTGTTTTAGGTCCAAAAATCCTTACCTTATGAAGTTCCCTTGAAATCCCTCTTCCAAATCGCCCAAAAAGCTCCAAGCCAAAGTCCAAAAATGGTGAAGTAACTCAATTTCACGAAATGGAATAACTTATATGTTCTGCCCAGACATTTTCGCATTTGAGACTCTCCAACCGCTTCCGCGGTACCGCATTTGCAGTCATGCCTCCGCTTCTACGGAAATCACTTAAAGTCTCAAACTTGCATCTGCGATAGTCCATCCGCACCTACGAGTCCGCAGGCGCGGTCCCACGCCGCATCTGCGGTTCCTAAAAAATCTCAACACTCTGCTTCTGCGGTTCATCTTCCGCACGTGCGGCGCCGCACCTGCGGTCCCCAAACCGCAGGTGCGAAAACACCAGAGGCAGCAAAGTTTCTGCACTTCCACAAGTCTCAAACCTTTTTCGTTAACCTTCTGAAATCACCCCGAGGCCCCTGGTACCTCGACCAAAAGAACAAACATAACCAACACCTTATACAAACTTGTTCCAATCATTAAAACACTTCAAACAACATCAAATCAATTAAAACACCTCGGATTCAAGCCTAAGTTTCTAAAATCTTCCGAAATACGCTTTTGATCAAAACCCCAACCAAACCACGTCCGAATGACCTGAAAATTTACACATACCTCCCAAATGACACGATGGAGCTACTGCAACTCTTGGAATTCCATTCCGACCCCAATATCAAAATCTCGCCTATCAACCGAAAATCGCCAAAATATCAACTTCGCCAATTCAAGCCTAATTCTACTCCGTACCTCCAAAACCCATTCTGATCGCACTCCTAAGTCATAAATCACCTCCCGATACTAACCGAACCATCAGAACTCACATCCGATCCCTTTAACACATAGGTCAACATCCGGTTGACTTTTCCAACTTAAACTCCCTTAAAAGAGACTAAATGTCTCAAACTTTACCAAAATCATTCCAGACTCGATCCGGCCAACCCGATACCACAAAACACGGATAACAAAGCATAAAGAAGTAGAAATGGGGGAAATGGAGCGGTAACTCATGAGACGACTGGCCGGGTCGTCACATCCTTCCCAACATAAACAAACGTTCGTCCTCGAACGAGTCAAGAAACATACCTGAGGCCTCAAATAGGTGGGGATATCTGCTCCGCGTCTCCCGCTCGGTCTCCCAGGTAGCCTCCTCCACGGGCCGACCTATCTACTGCACTTTCACCAAAGTTATATCCTTTGACCTCTACTTCCGAACCTGACAACCCAAAATAGCTACTGGCTCCACATCATAGGTCAAATCATCATCTAACTGAACCGTGCTGAAATCCAAAACATGAAACGGATCCCCAATATACTTTCGGAGCATAGAAACATGAAATATTGGATGTACACTTGCCAAGTTGGGTGGCAAAGCAAGCTCATAAGCCACCTCCCCAAATCCTCCGAAGCACCTCAAAAGGCCCAATGAACTGATGACTCAATTTCCCTTTCTTCCCGAATATCATAACACCCTTCATGGGTGAAACCTTCAATAGAACCTTCTCGCCAACCATGTAGGACACATCTCGAACCTTCCTATCAGCATAACTCTTTTGCCTCGACTGCACTGTACGAAGCCTCTCCTGAATGACCTTCACCTTCTCCAAAGCATCCTGCACCAAATCAGTCCCCAATAGCCTTGCCTCATCGGGCTCAAACCAACCAACTGGAGATCTACACAGCCTCCCATACAAAGCCTCATATGGAGCCATCTGAATACTCGACTGCTAGCTATTGTTATAGGAAAACTCTACAAGAAGTAGAAACTAATCCCATGACCCTCCGAAATCAATGACACAAGCACACAACATATCCTCTAATATCTGAATAGTGCGCTCGGACTGTCCGTCCGTCTGAGGGTGAAAAGCTGTGCTCAACTCAAAAATGCAAAGTAAACTGAGTGCCCCTATCTGAAATGATGGAAACTGGGACACCATGCAAACGAACGATCTCCCGGATATAGATTCCTACCAACCGCTCTGAAAAATAGGTAGTACACATGGGAATGAAGTGCGCGGACTTGGTCAGCATCCACAATCACCCAAATAGCATCGAACTTCCTCAAAGTCCGTGGAAGCCCAACAACAAAGTCCATAGTGATCCTCTCCCACTTCCACTCGGGAATATCCATCTGCTGAAGCAAGCCACCCGGTCTCTGATGCTCATATTTCACCTGCTGACAATTGAAACACCAAGCTACAAATCCCACAATGTCTTTCTTCATTCTTCTCCACCAATAGTGCTGCCTCAAATCCTGATACATCTTCATGGCACCCAGATAAATAGAATACCGCGAGTTATGGGCCTCCTCCAGAATCAACTCCCGAAGCCCATCCATATTGGGCACGCAAATTCGGACCCGCATCCTCAACACCCCTTCATCACCAATGGTCACATATCTAGCATCATCATACTGAACTCTATCTCTAAGTACAAGCAAATACGGATCATCATACTGGCGCTCTCTGAAACATCACCCAAGGCCAACACCGAATCATCATATGGATCACAACCCGAGAAATCACACAAGCCAACACCTGACTGGGCTCCGAAACATCTAACCTCACGAACCGATTAGCCAAGGCCTGAACATCAACTACAAGAGGTCTCTTCCCAACTAGAATATATGTCAAACTCCCCATACTCATTGCCTTTCAGCTCAAAGCATCGGCCACCATGTTGGCCTTTCCCAGATGGTACAATATAGTGATATCATAATTCTTAAGCAACTCCAACCATCTACACTGCCTCAAATTAAGATCCTTTTGCTTGAACAAATGCTGAAGACTGCGATGAATCAGTGAACTATGGCATCCAACTCCAAATCATGAATGGGGTAGTTCGTCTCATGGGGATTCAACTGACGAGAAGCATAAGCAATAACTCTACCCTCTTGCATTAACACACAACCAATCCCAACTCTCGAAGCGTCATAATACATGGTATACGAACCTGAAGTTGCTGGTAAAACCAACACTTGAGCTGTGGTCAAAGCTGTCTTGAGCTTCTGAAATCTCTCCTCACACTCATTCGACCATACAAATGAAGCACCCTTCTGAGTCAACTTGGTCAAGGGCGATGCGATAGATAAGAATCCCTGAACAAACCAGCAATAATATCCTGCCAAACCGAGAAAGCTACGAATCTCTATAGCTGAGGATGGTCTAGGCCAACTCTGAACCACCTCTACCTTCTTCGGATCAACCTGAATATCGTCGTTGGACACCACGTGCCCCAAGAAAGCCACTGAACTGAGCCAGAACTCACATTTGGAGAATTTTGCATAAAGTTTCTCCTCCCTCAATCTCTGTAACACAACTCTCAAATGCTCCGCGTGCTCCTCTTGACTACACGAATACACCAGAATATCATCAATGAAGACTATGATAAATGAATCAAGATAAGGTCGGAACACATTGTTCAAAATGCATGAATGATGATGGGGCATTTGTCAGCCCAAAAGACATCACCAAGAACTCATAATGACCATACGGGTCTTGAAAGCTATCTTAAGAATATTTGAATCCCTGATCTTCAACTATTGATAGCCGAACGGAGATCAATCTTGGAGAACACTCTCGCTCCCTGAAGCTGGTCGAATAAATCATCAATTCGAGGTAAAGGATACTTGTTCTTAATTGTTACTTTATTCAATTGCCTATAATCAATGCACATTCTCATAGTACCATTATTCTTCTTCACAAATAGAACCAGCGCACCCCAAGGTGACACACTAGGCCGAATAAACCCCTTATCAAGGAGTTCCTAAAGCTACTCCTTTAACTCCTTCAACTCTGTTGGTGTCATACGATACGGCAAAATAGAAATGGGCTAAGTGCCCGGCACCAGATCAATATCAAAATCAATATCCTTGTCCGATGGCATGCCCGACAGGTCTGCAGGAAACACATTTGGAAAATTCCTCATAATTGGGACAGAATCAATACTGGGTGCCTCAGCTCCAACATCCCTCACGAAGGCTAGATACGAAAGGAATCCCTTCCCAACCATACGCTGGGCCTTCAAGAATGAGATCACTCTGCTGGGAACATAATTGGTCAAGCCTCGCCACTCAATCCATGGCACACCCAGTATAGCTAATGTGACTGTCTTAGTATGACAGTCCAGAATAGTACGACATGGAGATAGCCAGTCCATGCCCAAAATAATATTGAAATCCACCATACATAATAGTAAAAGATCCACTCAGGTCTCCAAACCCCCAATAGTTACCACACATGACTGATACATACGGTCTACAACAACAGTATCACCCACCGAAGTAGATACATGAACAGGTAAAACAAGATACTTACGGGGCATATCCAAATAATGGGAAAAGTATGATGACCTATAAGAAAAGGTGGAACCGGAGTCAAATAATACAGAGGCATCTCTGTGGCAGACTGAAAAAATACCTGAAATCATGGCATCTGAAGCGGCAACATCTAGTCTGCCTGGAAGGGCATAAAAACGAGCCTGCCCACCACCTGATCGACCTCCCCTCTAGGGCGGCCCCTAGCTGCCTAACTTACACCCCTAGCTGGCTGGGCGGGTGATGAGTAACTGGAACAGAAGTTGAGGGTTGACCCCTCTTCTAAGACTGACCATCATGAAGACGAGGACACTGCCTCCTTATATGTCCAAACTCTCCACACTCATAACAACTCCCCGGTGCTGGAGATGGGGACAAAAGGGAACTCATGGCACCAGAATGACCAGTAGAAGGACCTGGTATGGAAGAACCCTGGACTGATGGAGCACGAGACGAGCTCTGACCTGGAAGTGCACTAAGTGATGAGTGACCCTGATGAGAACTATAAAAGCTATGACCTGATGATGCTCCACGGCAACCTGGGCGAGCTGAATGAGCCTTCCTGAATGAACGACCTCTGCCCTACTGGAACTGACCCCTCGAATGAGCACTACTAAATCTACCATATCCCCGAGGCCTCTTGGCCTCCCTCCCCTCTCGCTCCTGTCGGCGAACCTCAATCTCGCGGGCGATATCAACAACCTCCTCGAAGGTAGCACCTGTCAACCTCTCCCTAGTCATGAGAATCAAAAGCTGGTGCGTGAGGCCATCAACAAACCTTCTGATCCTCTCTCGGTCTGTGGGAACCATCCAAACCGCATGACAGGCTAACTCAAAGAACCGCATCTCATACTGTGTCACCGTCATCTCCCCCTAACGCAGCTGCTCAAACTGCCTGCACAGCTCCTCTTGGCGCGACTGTGGTACATACTTCTCCAGGAAGAGAATAGAGAACTGCTGCCAAGTAAGGGGCACTACACCAATAGACCTACGCCTCTCATATGCCTCCCACCAAGTGAAGGCAACCCTAAAAAACTGAAAGGTAGTAAGTGCTACACCACTAGTCTTAAGAATCCCTGATATAAGAAGCATCCGTTGGCACTTATCCAAGAAACCCTGGGCATCCTCGTCCTCTGCACCGTTGAATGGAGGCTGGAGTCTACCAAACCTCTCAAGTCAGCGGTGCTCATCATCCAGCATAACTGGTACCACAAACTCTTGAGCTGGTGCAACCAGCTGGGCTGGAGGTGCCCCCGGTGTCTGGAGTGCCTGCGCAACCTGCTTAGGTGTGTGAGCAACGGGAGTCTGGGTGCCTCCCCCTGCCTGAGAAGTAGCTGCGGCCGTAGTAACTGAGACTGCCTGAGCCAAACCAGTACACACTGATAAGATCTGATCTAAAGCCTCCTAAAGGCCTGGAATCACAATAGGCATAACTAATGCCTGGGCTAGTGCTGATGTAGCATCCACAACTGGGACCTGATCCGGAACTGGGGTAGCTATCTGTCGGTGCTGCTCTAGCTGCTCCGCCCCTACCATGGCCTTGACTGCGACCTGGGCCTCTAGTAGCCCCAGCTCGTGGAACTGGTGGTCGTCCACCCCACCCGGTATCACATGTCCTCTCCATCTGTAAGTAAATGGAGTAACAGGAGTTTAGTACTCGGATCAACAAGTTCGCATGACAAGAATTTCAAGAATATGAAGCTTTTCCTAAGGTTCTGCAGCCTCTCGAGGATAAATATAGACGTCTCCATACCGATCCACGAGACTCTACTAAACCGGCTCATGACTCGTGAGACCTATGTAACCTAGGCTCTAATACCAACATGTCACGACCCCAAATACCGGTCGTGATGGCGCCTATCACATTACTAGGCAAGCCAACCAATCAACTAACCACGACCCCTTTTCCTTTAACATTTAAGCCATTTTCTAACACAAGTTTTAAATATTGAAGTCATTATAAGCGTTAAACAACAAAAATATGCGGAAGGTCAAAAATAACAATAACTACACATCCCCAACAATCTGGTGTCACGAGTTTAGAACCTCTAATACAAGTCTGAATACCTAATACATCAATAGTCTAGGAAATGCGGAAAGATAATAAGATAAGAGGGAGAGAACAGGGCTGCGGATGCCATGCAGCTACCTCAAAGTCTCTGTCAAATACTGAAATAGTTGAAAGCCCTCACTCGGCCGCTCGGGCACCTGGATCTGCACACAAGGTGCAGGGAGTAACATGAGTACGCCAACTCAGTAAGTAACTAGAGTAAATAAGGACTGAAAGCAGTGACGAGCTGTTCAAAAGGACATAACTAGATAATCAACAGAATATCAGGTCATCTTTACAACTTAAATTCAGTTTTCGTTATAAAATCACATTTCCAGTTTAAACATTTGGAATCAAATACTTAGCGATATATCTAATAGTGGCTTATTTAAACGAAGAGTGAAATCAGTGAAAACATTATAACAAGGCCTCTCGGGCAAGGAATCACTCAGAATATGGCCCCTCGGGCAGCCTCTCAGTCACTCGTGACTCGATTCTCGTCACACAATACTCACTCTCAGCACTCAGCTCATTAGTATCTCATAATAATAGAAATCATAGTAACCACTGCGGCGTGCAGCCGATCCATAATTTATAGTCGACTACGCTCACTGGGGGTGTACAGACTCCGAAGGGGCTCCTACAACCCAAGCATCATATTGCTGCGGCGCGCAGCCCGATCTAATATATATATCGCTGCGATGTGCAGCCCGATCCAGTATATATATCGTTGCGGTGTGCATCCCAATCCATAATAGATACATATCATATCCTCACTATTAGGTTCTCAACCTCTCTCAGTTATTAATCTCACAGTCTCTCGTGCACAATAATAGATATGAGGGAACTTAGCTCAAACAGTCCGCATAATTAAAAGTGGAAAGATAAAACTAGTTTTAAACATTTAAACAGGTAAGACATGACTGAGGATACGTTTTTAGCAAGTAATAGTGAGGAATAATAGTCAAAATGCCCTTAAGGATTGCTACAGGTCGGCACAGGATTCCAAACATGGCATACAACCCATATTAAAATATAAATATCCAAAATATGGAATAATATAACATTTCCAAATCAAATACGTGCCTTAATAGTCGCTACGGGATGGACCAATTCACAATCCCTATCGGTGTACGCCCACACGCTCGTCACCTAGCATGTGCGTCACCGCGTTCATCAAGACAAGTCAAATACCGGGGTTTTGTACCCTCAATTCTAGATTTACAATGGTTACTTACCTCAAATCAGTGAAATACTACTCCACGATGCCTTTGCCCCTCGAATCGACCTCCATGCGCATCAAATCTATCCAAAATTAGAACGAGGACGTCAAAGTAAGCCAAGGCAATGAAGCCCAAGCGAAAACAATCGAAAAATACCAAAAATCAACCAAAAGCACAAACATAACCCAATACCTTAGACAAACTTGTTCCAATCATCAAAACACTTCAAACAACATTAAATCAATTAAAACACCTCGGATTCAAGCCTAAGTTTCTGAAAATCTTCCAAAATACGCTTTTGATCAAAAACCCAACCAAACCACGTCCGAATGACTTGAAAATTTACACACTCATCCCAAATGACACGAAGGAGCTACTGCAACTCTCGGAATTCCATTCCGACCCCTATACCAAAATCTCTCCTATCAACCGAAAATCGCCAAAATATCAACTTCGCCAATTTAAGCCTAATTCTACTCCGTACCTCCAAAAACCCATTCTGATCGCACTCCTAAGTCATAAAGCACCTCCCAAAGCTAACCGAACCATCGAAACTCACATATGAGCCCTCTAACACGTAGGTCAACATCTGGTTGACTTTTCCAACTTAAACTCCCTTAAAAGAGACTAAGTGTCTCAAACTTCACCAAACTCATTCCGGACTGGTCAGGCCAAACCGATACGACAAAACACAGATAACGAAGCATAAAGAAGTAGAAATGGGGGAAACGAAGTGGTAACTCATGAAACAACTAGCCGGGTCGTCACACCCCATCTACTACTGGAGTGGTCGAAATAGCTCGAACGAATGACTCATATGGATCCTCGGATGGATCCTCCTCAATAGAACCCATGATCTATGATGGGTCTGAATCCATATTATAACTTATATCTCTTTCTAACACCGTCGTAGACTTTTGACCCGTGCCAGCGGCTGAAGTCTTTGGAGGCATCACTAAAAATGTAACACATCATTAGGAACATAAATGCTTATATCGCACGATCTAAGATAAGAAGAGAGGATAAAATCCTATATGTCCTGTAGCCTCTTGTCAATAAGTGTGGTGCACAACACACCCATAAACAAGACTCTACTAGACACAGTCTGTAGACAATCCTAGGACAGAACTGCTCTGATACCACTTTTGTCATGACCCAAACCGATAGGCCGCGACGGGTGCCTAAGTCCTACCTGTCAAGCACACCTAAGCATGCATCTAAGATATGAACATTAATAACATCTGCTAAATTACAAAAATAACAATGTAGGAAACCCGCCAACAAGACATATATACATATACATGCAGAATATAGTGTGCGAATCGGCAAGGCTGCTATAGACAACTATAAATCCAAAACTAAAAGCTGATAAGGCCACATACAACCCAACTAGACATACTGTCTACAGACCTCTAGTAGAAACATAACTGTACAAAGACGGGACTGATCCATGTCATACCCATACATATATATACACAATGTATCTTACCAAAATTAGAAGCAGCTCCGGATCAAGGGGAGCACGCTAACTCTCAATAGTGAAAAAAACCTAAGAAGGGGGACCATCAGCTTTCTTACCTGCACATGCGGGCATGAAATGCAGGCCCCGTAAAATAGGGCGTCAGTACGAAAAATGTATTGAGTATGTAAGGCATGAAAATTAGTACGTAAAAGACATAGATGAAACATGGATTAAAGAAATACATCTTTAAATCTGAATAACTTTATAAGTTTTGAAACATTTATAATGTCATACACATGTGTATAAATATCATGTCATGCATAGGTATGGGTGTACATAATATCATTAATCCACTGAGGGCATCCCATCATATCATTTCAACCATTATGGACAACATTATCAACATATACCAGTTGATCAGGTGGTGGTGCGTATATAATATCGTAACCTTTTCCCATATCCCATATACATATATTTACATATATATGTATATATAACGACATCTAGTCATGGGTCAATGCACATGTATAAATGGGTGAAATGCATGAAAAATACGTAATAATCTCAATATTCCTTCCGGATAACCTTTTTCAACTGTGTATTATTCTGAGACCCATGAACGAAGATAATAATAATTCTTATGGGGAAAGAATATAGACGCCCCTAGTATCTTTATGAATAGAGTAATTTATGAAAACTGTGCGCTTGCTCGTTTCTTTTGTATAATTTGGACCATACCAGAAGAAAGAAGGGATGACCTTAACATACCTACAGTAGGGAAAACTCAGTATAATATTCCATTGAAACCTTCATGGATTGAACTTAGAACCCAAAAATCAGATTAAGCTTCTACGTTTTGAAACTGATGAACAAATCAACTTCTGCTTCTTTGAAATCACTAAACGAAATTGCTGCTTTACGAAGCTTTTGAGAATTAGGCTTCCAAGTTTCCTTTGCCCTAATATTCATGGGTGTTAGTTATCTTTAAATTTCTTTCTTTCTATTTTGAAGGAAAGTACGTAAGGTTCTTATCAGAGACTTTATTAACTCTCATGACTTTGTCTCTTACAATATTAAGACCTTGTTCCTAGATGGCCACATAAGGAAATGTGAATCTTAGTCACTTCTTTATTATGTGTTCAGCTGCCACGTTTCGGGTGGTGATAGTTATAAATCTTTATCCACTTATTAGTTAACTGAGTAATGTCCTGTTACGCGGTAATTAATCAATTACCCGCATAATTTAAAAATTATCTCAAGTTACTTAAAATTATACTTATTTTTAATATACTTCATATATACTTTATACATTATAAATATCATATTATCACGGCCATATGGTACCTTGTATGGTACTAGTCCATAATTATTGGGTAGTATCGCTCAACCAGTATTTTATCCCAAATTGGCCACTTTCAATAAAATTCGTTTTCTTTAATTCGTGTACCCTTTATCCTTCATGACACTTCTTTATCGCTTATTATAAATAGCATAAATACGTTAATGTCAATATGATCTCATCCCCGAGTCTACGTCAATTAACTAAAGGCCAAACTTTTAACGTACGAAAATGCGAGATGTAACACGCCTCTTCTTCATGGCCCGCCGACGATGGAGCTACGGTGGAACCTCCCCTTGAGGATATTGTTCTGAGAGAGTGCCCTACTTTCATTGATTTTAGGATTGAAAAAAACCTCTTCAGTACCTGGTCGATATGAACGGGTCTCGAGGTACATATACATGATAACCAAGAATCTCCTTGAGAAAGTTAAAGAGGAGTGCCACTGGGTTGATAAGCATGTCGTGGTACTTTCACCCGAGAAGTCGATCATTATCCAGGGGAAGGTTTCCTAAGTGTTTACACTTACCCTTTTCACGTTGGGTCCCTGAGACCCTATCATCGTTGCCTTCTGCAAGAGGTATGACGTGACACTCGGTCAGATCCATTCTTCCTTCTGGAGAATAGTGATTCTCCTCCGATTCTTTGTGAGCAAAATTGAGGGATGTCCTTTCACCCCTCGACCACCTTATGCACCTTTACAGTCCCCCGACTCTATCGAGGAGCTCTTATTAAGCTTGCTTGCCATGCTGTCAAGGCCCTGTTCTCTAGCATAGATGATTCTCGTGAACGAGGTTGGATGGGTCGATTTGTCCAAATAAGGACTTCGGACCTGATCCCTGCTGAAGACAAGCCATTTCCGAAGAAATGGAACATGAATTGTGAGTAGTACTTTGCCTTTTTAATTTTGTTGTTTTACCTCCTATCCTCTTTCCTCATCTATATTATTTAGGGTTGCAGCTGTGACCCAGGTGTCGGAGGTAGTCCCCGATCTCAAGTAATGGGTCGAGGGCCTGGTGTCGTAGTGACCATACTTCGACCGTGCTTGGACGGAATTATCAAAGGGTCGATGGGAGGCCCACAATCATGGTAAGCTTCTTTCTTACGACGATTATCATTCGGGGATTCTTTTCGAGATTACTCATCTTTTTTCCTTTGTAGGCCTCGGGAAGGATGTAACAATGAGGCACCCATCTGGCGAAGAAGAAGTCCTTCCTCAACCACCCGCTCTGAAACAGGCCAAAGAGAAGAAGAGAAAAGAGGCTACGAGTTTCCCGAACTCGGAAAAGCAAAAGCCAAAGAAAAGGCAAGCCCATAAACACAAGGGGAACACCATCGCTCTATCCTTGGACTCAGTCCGTCGGCTAAGGGACTGTTTGTGGGCTGGTGCTTCGATACAAAAGCCCTCCGTATTGGAGGAAGTTAATGGGGGAGCTTCGTTCGAGGTTCCCGAGCCAGAAAGAGTTGAGCCCACTGAAATCAAAGATGAGATGGTCGAGAAAAAGACCAGGGGTGAGGCTTCTTGAGTGGCGGGAGATGTTCCGAGGGATGATATGTTGGAAGGTCTCTCTTGCAAGGGTCCTCAGGAGGAGGTCAAAATCCATGGATTCCTGGATGGGGTTGAGTTTGATTCTTTGGAAAATGTCACCGGGCATGGTGACTTACCAGTGCTGAAGAAAGCACTGTCCCCGTGCACTACTTGGTATTTGTCGAGCCCAAAACTGGTGGACTGATTCTTGGCCCCAAGTGTTAACCCCAACGGTAGGCGGAATATACTGTTATCTGTACCGAAGGATGTCAGGGTTTTCTTTCCCCTGGGGATTTCCAGCTATCTTAGGTGCTTGGTGACCAAGGAAGACCAAGCTTTGATTAATGCGGTGAGAGCTGCTTGCCTGTTCAACGAGGCCTAACATGCTCTAAATCGGGTAACTTCAAAGTTCATTCCATTATCTCTTTTAAACTTGGAGTCATAGGTAATTCTAGCATCTTCTTTCTTTCTTGTAGGCTTCGGTGTTGCATCATGAGGCTTTCCTTCGAATCTGGGAGGAGCATGAGGCTAAGGTTCGGGACCTCATTGAGAAAAATGACACTTACAAGCTTCTCAGTGAGAAGCTTCAGGCAGATGTAGTGACGACTCAGGATGAGTATGCTGAGATTGCCGAACAAGTATTCCGAGTGCTTTATAATAGTGAAGAAGAATTTGAGATAATGACTAATGATCTGATTCTATAGGTCCGAAAGATGATCGAACAGATCGGGGATCTTCATAAATAAATAGATGCAATACGAGCCGAGGATGAATAGTTTAAGAAGAATATGGACATCTTGGCCTCAAAAAAGGAGGTCATCCAAGAAGAGTTGGAGTCGACTGAGTCCCAGCTCGGAGCAGCAAGAGAGAAAGCCTAGGTGCAAGCTAAGAAAATCGAGGAGTTTCGGTCCCAATTAACAAGCTTGGCCAGTGAGCTCGAGGCGACCAAATCCGAGGTGGCTGTGGCAAACACCAAAGCCAATGCTAATGCGACCAAGTATAAGGTAGACGTCGAAGCCATCCAGGCACAGGCTAAAAGCATGGTGGATCATGTGAAGTGGCAAGCTCGAAGGGAATCCCTCGAGGAAACCCATGCTCAAGGCTTCTATATACAGGCTACACTCGAGAACACCAAAGTAGAGGAAGCTAGGGCTCGAAAGATGGCCTTTCCCGAGGAAGACTCAGATAGTTTAAGTGAGTTTGAAGATGGGGAAGATCTCGAGGATGGAGATTCTACCTCTGATGAAGACCAGTACATTTAGGCCTTTATATTTTTTGTTTTACTTTTGCATTGTTTTGAGGCCATTTTGGTCGTTGTAGATTTTTTCGAATTAAGCCATTTTAGCTTTTGTAAAGATCTTTGTGTAAATATATACAAGGCTTTTTTCATTTTTGGCTTTCGAATTTTTCCTTTGCTTTTTTCTTGAATTCACAAAGGTCGGGATGCCTTAGCATAAAATAGCTTGGGTTGTGTTAGTTCGATCAACATTTCCTTTACATTATTTTTTTATTTGAGTCATCTTGGAGGTTTGGGGTTATAGGGAACCTTCTCCAAAGTAAGTAACTCAAACCACAATTTGCCGATGGCAGCCTTTAAAATTGGTTATGAATATTTTGAAGGTGTATTTTTTGTTATAGTTCTCGGACGTCTCCGAACCATATTAATGTGGTCATAGCCTTTTAATTCGGGCATAGCCCAGTAAGCTTGTTTTCCCAAGTTATCCAAGCTTGCCTCAAATAACTGTCCCCGAGTGGGTATGGCCGTGGCCTTTAAAATTCGGGGGTTTCCTAAGAGGTCTTATACCCCCGACACTCAATAGTTTGATTTATTCGAGTTTATTTTCGGACAACATTCCCCGAGTGTGGGAGTGATCATCCGAACTCTGGTTATAATCGGCCCTTGAGCTCGTTTCCATAACAGATCGACAATATGGAATTGTAGAGTAGAAATTGATTTTCTAAGACATTAGATAATTGCAAGGAAAAATACTTCTCTTTATTCTTGTGAAACATGATCACACATGCATACATGTTTTGTGGCGGGGCTCGAGCAATTTATGAGGGCATGGTTCGTTTGACCATTTGGCCCTTACAACAAATCTCACCTATCGAGACCCCACTATTATGAAGTAATTTCCTTGCAAAAAAGTTGATAGAAGGGCAATGCCCCCCAGTATTCGAGGTTGATTGTAGAGGAACCTCAGATACTGTTAGTGCTGTCTTTGACACCGATTTGTGATCGGCCTTCGATTCTAAGTTAGCACGATCCACTATTGCCTCGTTAAAAACCTTACCGAAAAACCCAATTGGGACAAAAATGATTCAAGGGAAAAGGGTGCAGCGCGTGCTTTATGACCTAAAGGCTTTATGCCGCTCCTTTTCGATAACCTGCAAGTGTTAGTCAAAAAATAGAAAGAATTGAAATGGGGTCGTACCTTAGTAGTAATATCAGTTAAGATGAGTTACGTACCACTTGTTTGGTAGTTGTTCTCCATCCATTATTCAGAGCTTATAGGACCCTTTCCCTGTGATCTCGAGAATCTGGTATGGCCCTTCCCAGTTTGGACCCAATTTCCCTTCGTCTGGATTTCAGGTGTTTAATGTGAGCTTCCTCAACATTAAGTCCCTGACATAAAAATATCGAAGGTTGGCCCTTCGATTGTAATACTTATCATTCCGTTGCTTTTAAGCAGCCAACCGAACAAAGGTAGCTTCATGTCGTTCATCCAATAGCTCTAAGCTTGTGTTCATGGCCTCGACATTCGATTCTCTCCTTGCATAGTGGAATTTGATACTTGGCTCCCTGACTTCGATTGGTATTAAAGCTTCGGCGCCATAAACCAACAAGAACGGGGTGGCCCCAGTACTGGACTTTGAAGTTGTGCGATACGCCCAAAGTACTTCAGGCAGGATCCTTTCCATTCCCCCTTGGCATCGGTCAACCTTTTCTTGAGGTTTTGTATTATGGTTTTGTTGGTCTATTCAGCTTGTCCATTCCCACTAGGGTGATAAGGTGTTGATAAGATCCTTTTAATCTTATGGTCTTCATTGAAATTTGGTCACTTTGCTGCCGATAAACTGTTTTCCATTGTCACCTGCAATTTCAGATGGTATTTCGAATCGACATATGATGTGGTCCCAAATGAAGTCGATGACTTCCTTCTCCCTAATCTTCAGTTATGCATGTGCTTCAACCCACATAGAGAAATATCAGTCATTAAAAAAAATTGAGCCTTACCTAGTGCCGATGGAAGAGGGCTGACGATGCCCATTCCCCACTTCATGAACGACCACGGTGATAAAACCGAATGTAGTAGCTCCCTGGGTTAATGAATCATCGAAGCATGTCTTTGACATATATCGCATTTGCACAAACTCCTTCACATATTTTTCCATATCGACCTAGTAATAACTGGCTCTGATTATCTTTCAAACCAATGATTCGGCACCTGGGAGGTTCCTACATGTGCCTTAATGGACTTCCCTCAAAACGTACTCAATATCTCCTGTTCCCAAACATATTGCTAGCGGACCATGAACGTTCTCCTGAGTAAGGTTCCGTCTTCGGACAAGCTAAATCGGGATGCCTTTGTGCGGAGGGCCCTCAATTCCTTTGGATCTGAGGGAAGTTTTCCGGTCGTCCAATACTCAATGTATTTGTTTATCCAATCCCAAGTCAAGCTTGTGGAGTTTATTTCGGTGTGACCTTCTTCTACAATCGACCTCATAAGTTGTACGACCACCCCCGAGTTGAGCTGGTCGTCCTCGACCGATGATCCCAAGTTTGTGAGGGCATTGGCCTCACTGCTTTGATATCGATCCATGTGTTGCAAAGTCCACCCTTTGAACTGATGTATAGTTACTTGTAGCTTGTCTAGATATATTTTCATTCGCTTATCTCTTACTTCGAACATTTTCTTAACTTGGTTCACTACAAGAAAGGAGTCACACTTAGCTTCGATCACCTACGCCCCCAAGCCTTTGGCTAGTTCGAGTACTGTAATCATGGCCTTATATTTGGCCTTGTTTTTAGAAAATTTTATAGTTCTAATAGATTGTCTAACTATATTGCCTGTGGGTGGCTTCGGTATGATGCCAAGTCCGTACCTACGTTCGAGGAACCATCAATAAAGAGGGTCTAGAGACCCAAAGATGTTCTCGAGTTTATCAACAACTCTCTTTCGACTTCGAGTATTAGTTACGGTGTAAAGTTGGCCACAAAATCTGCCAAACTATGAGATTTGATGGCTGTCGGGGTTGATATTCAATATCGTACCCGCTGATTTCTATGGCCCATTTGACCAATTATCTCGAGAGTTTGGGTTTATGTATTATATTTAGTGATGAAAGAGGTTTTTTTTGTCGCTCGGGTTCATCCATATTTTGTTGTACCCGGAATAGGCATTGATAAAATTGAGAGTCTCGTGGCCAGCCATGGCATCGATCATGTGATCAATATTAGGCAAAGGGAAAGAATCTTTGGGCATGATTTGTTTAAATCATTATAATCTACACACATTTTTAGTTTGTTCCCTTTCTTAGGGACTACTACTACATTTTCTAACCATTCCGGGTATTTGACTTCCCAGATGGACCCTATTTTAAGGAGTTTGGTTACCTCGTCCTTAAAGAAGGCATGCTAGATCTCGGGCTGGGGTCTCCTTTTCTGTTTTATCGGGTGGAACTTCGGGTTCAAGCTTAGTTTGTGAGTAGTGATCTCCGGTGGGATCCCTGTCATATCGAGATGGGACCAAGCAAAACAATTTATATTAGTTATAAGAAATTGAAAGAGTTTTTTCTTAAGCTCGGGAATTAACCCCGTGCCTAGGTATACCTTTCGATGGGGCAGATGTTCGATTAGCACGACTTGCTCGAGCTCTTCGACTATTGACTTGGTAGTCTTAGAATCATCGAGGGCGATAAAGGATCGAGGAACCCCGAAGTCATCATCTTCGTCAATCCATTGCTTGTCTAATTGGGTCGAAGCTGTCATCGATGATTGCTATTTGGCTTCCTATTTCGCTTTCGAACCTGAGACCTTTGTCGATGAGAGTGTAGATATCAGAATTACTTGATCGACTAAAAACATCTCCTTTGCGGCAGTTGTTCCCCGTAAACCATCTTTATCCCCTCTGGTGTTGGAAATTTTAATACCTGGTGAAGGGTCGAAGGTACAGCCTCATGTTGTGGATCCATGGTCTCCCGTACATGCATTGTATCAAATGTCCCCCTTGATTACATAGAACTTGGTTTCCTGGGTGGTACCGGCAACATTTACCAGGAACGTTATTTCTCCCTTTATAGTTTTGCAAGCCATGTTGAATTTGTTCATCACTCGGGCCACATATATGATCTGGTCCTGTAGGCTGAATTGTTCTACGAACCTCGACCGAATGATGTTGGCGGAGATACCTAGATCAGTTAGCACACGTTTAACTCTAGTTTTATTCATAAGAACAAAAATTACTAGTGCATCATTATGAGGTTGCATGATTCCTTCTGTGTCCTAGTCATTGAAAGATAGAGTCCCATTTGGTAAGTAATCCCGAGTCCGTTTTTCTCTTGTGATTGACACTTTGGTGCGTTTCATCAATGGACCTTGAGGAACATTTACCCCTCCAATGATCATATGGATGATGTGATGGGGTTCGTCTTGTTCATTTTGTTTGTTAGAGTCCCTATTTCTAAAGTGATTCTTAGCTCGGTCACTTAGAAATTCTCAAAGATGACCGTTGTTGAATAATCGGGATACTTATTCCTCAATTATCAACAGTCCTCCATCTTGTGGCCTTGCGTGCCATGGTATTTGCATATTTTGTTGGGATCCCTTTGTGTTGGATCAGTTTGCAAAGGTCAAGGCCACTTGGTTTCTTTGATGCTCCCGATAGACAAAACGATGGCAGTTGCATCAATATTAAAGTTATACTCTGACAATCGTGGTACCTCTTTGGGTCCCATAGATCTATCGAAGCCGTTCTTGAACATGAGTCCACTGAGCTTAAACCTCGATCATTTCTTCTTTCGTTTCGTGCAGAGTTTTGCCAGATCTACTGTTCCAACGGTCTCTATTATACAGTTGATATCGATCTCTATTCAACCTTGGTTCCCGGTTGATATCCCTCTTGATTCTATCTACGGGTATGATAGGATAAACATACCTAGAAGGAACCCCCAGTTGATCATCCTCGACCCTAATCTTCGACTGATATCGATTGTGCACATCGGCCCAAGTGATAGATGGGTATTCAATCAAATGTTGCTTCAACTGTTGTAAAGCCACTAAACTTTGAATGTTGAGACCTTGAGTGAAAGATTGAACATCCCAATCGTCAGTGACAGGTGGCAAGTCTATCCATTACATTTGAAATCGAGACACGAATTCTCTGAGCATTTTGTTGTCCTTCTGCCTTACCTTAAAAGGTCCGACTTCCTGGTTTCGACCTTAATGGCCCTGGCGTGTGCCTTTACAAAAGAATCTGCAAGCATAGGAAACAAGTGAATAGAATTAGGTGGTAAATTATGATACCATATCATAGCACCCTTCAATAGAGTCCCCCCAAATTTCTTCAGCAAGACAGATTCGATATCGTCATCTTCCAAGTCATTTTCTTTGATAGCACACATGTAGGAGGTAACGTGTTCGTTCGGATGAATTATCCCATTATACTTAGGAATCTCGGACATGCGGAACTTCTTGGGAATTGGATTTGGAGCCGCAATCGAGGGGTAAAGATTTTTCTATGCACTTTTTGGAATCCAGTCCTTTCAATATTGGTGGTGCCCTCGGGATTTGGTCGACTCTGGAGTTATAGGTTTCCACCTACTTGTCGTTTTCCTCGATCTTCTTTTCCCTTGTCTCGATTCACTTTGTCAATTCTTCGAGCATCTTCCTGATAGCAGGATTGGTCTCCGATTCCTTTTCGTTAGATTTCCTCAAAACCGATTCGACCTTGTGTACTATTTCCTAGGATGGCTCGAGTTCGACCATGGTCGGTGTGTGGTTCTTTTTTTGGATCTGGGCTATTGCTACTTGTTGAGCCTTCAACATTTCTAAGATTACCCGCAGGCTAATCCCGCCATCTTCACCACCACATGCGCTCTGAGTAGCTGATCGAGCATCCCTGCGGATGCTGCTTTTGGGATCGATGGCAATATTTCCATTGATGGCTACATGTAAACTGACGTTGATTGGATCTACAGCCGGAATTCCATCGAGGCCAATGTTTCCTGGTGCAATGTTCTCATTTTTGCCGTGGTGGCCGAGATCATTGTCAATGTGTTGAGGTGTTGACTGAGAGTTTGACATTTTTTAATCCTATAATCAAAGATACTTCAATGAACAAATGTAAAATAGTGTGAGTTACAAAAGTTTGTACCAGGTAAACACTATTATCCTTAGCCCCACAGTGGGCGTCAAACTGTTTACTCTAAAATTGGATAACAATTGAATTTATTCACGGTTTTAAGGATACGTGATATAACTTGGTACAAATTAAGAAGAATAAGCTAGTATTTATATTAATGATGAAAGAAATAATACAAACCACGCGAATTGAACAGCCTTGGCCGTCGAGTTCAGTCAACCTTGAACCAAATATGTTTCAACTTGCTTATGAACAGAATAACAAGATAATGAAAGCAAGAAAATGACAGTATATTGCTTTGTATTGCGTGAATATAATGTGCTTACAAATTATCAAACCCCCTTTATATAGTAGGGGAGTCCTAATCTAGGTAAAATTCTATATGAGGTAAGAAATCCCATGATTGGATAATTAATCAGCCTCTTCTTGATCTGTGCTGGAATACGCGCCATGATCCCTATCCGAATATGGATATTTCAGGTTTTTGTTATTCGGGTCGGTAAGCTTCCCTTGATCTCTATCTTGTTCAGTCTCGATCTTGGTCGATATTGATCTTGATCGGTCTCAGGGCCACGAGCTCGGCAATCTAACTTTGCATCATTGTTTGATACGATACGAGGCTGAACCTTGGCTTATCACATTCCAGTCTTGATCAGTCATACAAAAAGGGCAAGTTCGATTTTGACCGTATACACTCCTTATTAAATTTTTTTGCTTCACTAAGTTTCTTCAAAAAAGAATCAAATGTTATTTGTTGACTAACTACTACAAGTTTCATATCATGATCTAAGTATTAATAACTTGAGGTCCATGTGTCGTTGAAAGAAACAACAAGGAAAGTTGTTGTATATTCCTGCATTCAAGTATTTATTAAATGGTTATATACAATTTAGTCTTTTCCAGGGGCAGAGAAATCCCTATGAATACGGGTTTGGCTGAACCTAGTAACTTTTATCTAAACATTGTATTTGTCTTAAAAAATTATTGAATTTTGTACAATTTATTAATTTAGAACTCAGTAACTTAAAAGAATTAGAATACCGAACCTATAATTTTCAAATCCTAGCTCCGCCTCTGGTCTTTTCTGAAGTCCCATGAAGTTTGTAGGCTATATAATATGAAACGTCAAAGTAGTTATTTCTGAAGTCCCCCGTGTAGTGGAATAGTTTTTCTATTTTCTGTCAAAATTCGTGCAATTTATATATACGTTTTTTAGTCAGTTCTACATTTTCACATCTTCAGATTGACTTTTTAAATTGTTTACCCTAAAAACGAATAATAATTTAATTTATATTGTAGTTTTAACGACACGTGATTTTACTTGGTACAAACTGAGCAAAAAGCAATATTATTATTGAAACTAAATATATATAGAAATAAAGCAAAATAAAAGAGATGTATAGCTTTGATCCTCAAGCTAGGTTGCCTTTGAATCAAACAAGTATTTTACCATAAAGTATGAACAGAATAACAGAGTAGTGAGAGCTTAAGAAGAAGATAGTATATTGCTTTATGTAACGTGAATATGATGTTCTTTACAAATGATCAGACCCCCTTTTATATAGTAGGGGGAGTCCTACCCTTAATACAATTCTAAATATGGTAAGAAATCCCATGATTAGCTGATTAATCAGCCTCTTGTTGATACGTGCCGAGATTTCCGCCGTGATCCTCCCCCGATCGATGATATCCTGGCTTTCCGTTATTTGGCTCGGTAGGCTTCCCTCGATCTTGCTCGATCTCTATCCCGCTCGGTCTCGATCTTGGCTAGTCTCGATCTCGATTGGTCCCTGAGTCACGAGCTTGGCCATCTAACTTTGTGTCTCGGTCCGATATAACATGGGGTCGAACCCTGGCCTGTCATGCCCCAGTCTTGATTAATCATAAAAAGAGGCAAGCTCGATTTTGACCGTATACAGGTAGTCCCCTCGTTTTTTGGAGAGTAATGATAAGAAACGATTTGAGCCCTCGATCTTTACCATGATGTAAGCATCATGACATAAGCAACAGAGGTAACCAAAATGTCTCGTCGGTACAGTTTCCCAGGCATTTAATGCGTTCCAGTCGATGTTCGGCCACTACCAAATTTGAACTGTCATCTTAAACCAATAAATATATCTTTCTTCCTTTGCCCAAACTTTACTTTCAAGTCCTCTTTGCTCTAATCTTTAAAATCATTTTCCTTCCTCAAAGCTTTGTATTTTTTTATCTCTGGTGTTTCTTTGCCTGTTCCATCGCAAAATACCAAGTATTTCTTCTTAGTTTCCATTCTTCTTCATCCGTAAAATTAAAATGGATAAGACTTCAAAAATTGTTCCGCAAAAGGAAGTCGCTTTTTCATCAAGACCCGCCGGCGACGAAGCTATTGTGGAACTTTCCCTAGAGGACATTGTTCCAACAAAGTGCCCCACTACTGTTGATTTTAAGGTAGAGAACACACTATCAGTATCGGGTCGATGTGAACCAGTGTCGAGGTACATATGTGTGTACGGTGAAATCGGAGAGCCCGATTTCTCGACATCGAGGTACCTCAAAAGACCATCTCAAAGTCTCGAGGCTACAAGGTTATGATCGAGTCTCCTCCCTCGAGGTTCATCGACGCCCGACCTCGTGACAACAATGGCCTCGACCACGGTAAAAATGGGGAATTCCCCAAGGCACGTGGCTAGGACTGACAAGACTACCCTGGCCCTTAATTAGGATGTCTTCTAGTTGTCCCATCTCCACTTCTTTGTCATTAATATATTTTGTACTATGTTGGGATTCCCCTCCTATATAAAGGGGATCCTTTCCACTTTGTAACCACTGTTGCTTCAATTACTCCACACGAAATATACAAGAACATTATATTTGCTCTCTAACACATTCTCTCGATATTGTTGCTTTCATTTATTATCTTCATATTTGTTCATCATTTATTGCTTATCATTGGCCATAAAGAGCCTTCATTGATTTTAATATAACTGTTAGCCGTATCTCGATTACCTTCGATAGCTCCCAGTCGAGCTCCGGAATCGACCATAAGGCCCTGAATTGACAGGCTCGAGACCCCGATAATTGACCCATTAGTTTGCTTATCACTTCTTCCATTACTCTTATTTCGTCTCTAAGTCTCACATACATAGCATCAACTGCTTAACAAACTAACATAAAAATAGATCACGTATTTTTAGAGTCCCATCAACAAATTTAATTGTTATTACCATTTTCACGATAAATAGTTTGGCGCCCACCGTGGGGCTAAAAATAATAGTGACTATTTTCTTGTTGGTTTCGTCACATAACGTAAGTTATCTTTCACGTTTTTTCTTGTCCAAGATCTTCGATTTCAGGTCGAAATGTCTAACTCAGTGAATGGAGGTGAAAAAAACAATCTTGAGGACTACAGAGAAAATAGTGTCGTTGTTCCAGGTGTTGGTGTGCCACCATGAAACCCTAAGGATGCACCGGATTCAATTCCCGTGGACGCGGTCTCATGCGATGCTCAACGCATCGACATTAGCTCATACACCAATAGGAGCGTGCACCAAGTAGATCAACAAGAAGCTCAGGAAACCCCGACGAGGGAAGAACGGGAGGTTAGCCTTCACGTTATTTTTGAAATGTTGCAGGCACAACAGCTGGCTATTGCTCAGCTGCAAAGTCACCAGAAAATTCCTAGCACGGTAGCACCGGGGACAACTCCCCCAGCCGAACAGGTACCGGAGAAATCAAGCAATAACAGATCGATAATTGATCCCGTCATCATAAAAATGCTCGAGGACCTCACCAGAAGGATCGAGTCAGGAGAGAAAAATGATAGAAGCCAATGATAAGAAGGTCGAGACCTACAACTCTAGGGTCGACCAAATTTCGGGTGCACCCCCGGTCCTGAAAGGTGTGGATTCGAAGAAATTTATACAAAGGACGTTCCCAAAGGAAGCGGCCCCGAAACCCATCCCAAAGAAGTTTAGAATGCTAGAACTCCCAAAGTATAACGGGACCTCAGACCCCCAATGAGCATGTTACTTCTTACACTTGCGCGGTAAAGGGCAACGACATAAAGGACGACGAGATCGAGTCCATCTTACTGAAAAGATTTGGAGAAACACTTCCTAAAGGGGCCAAGATGTGGTAGCACAACCTAGCCCCTAACTCCATAGACTCGTTTGCCATGCTGGCAGACTCCTTCATAAAGGCACATGCCGGTGCCATCAAAGTAGCAACAAGGAAATCTGATGTGTTTAAGATCAAGCAGAGGGAGAACGAAATGCTGCGAGAGTTCGTATCTTGATTCCAAACGGAACGAATGGAACTACCACCGGTCTCCGACGACTAGGAAGTGCAGGCCTTCACTCAAGGTCTGAATGAATGAAGCTCGATGGCCTCAAAATAGTTGAAGCAGAACTTGGTCGAGTATCCCCCTTTGACCTGGTCGGACGTCCACAACCGATACTAGTCGAAGATCAGGGTAGAAGACAACCAGCTAGAAGCCCTCTCGGACTCAGTATATCCAAGCAGGCTTTTGGAGAAGGAGCCAAAGCCAAACAAAGAAAGATATCAACCATACACCGAAGACAGAAGGAACGCTCCGAGGCGCAACCCACCTCCCAACGATCGAAGGATAAACCAAGGACAGAATCCTCGAGGACTCATCAACAGAGCTGGATTCGATAGGAATGCAGGGACAATAGTGGCAGCTCACTTATCAGAATACAACTTCAATGTTGATGTATCGGACATCGTGTTCGCCGTCAGCAAAATCAGAGATGCTAGATGGCCCAGACCTGTACAATCGGATCCTTCACAAAGAAACTACAATTTAGTATGCAAATTTCACAACACAAACGGACACAGGACCAAAGATTGCCAGCAACTCCGGGAGGAAGTTACCCGGTTACTCGACAATGGCCATCTTCGGGAATTCCTCAGCGACCGAGCCAAAAATTGGTCTCGAGAAAAGGAAACAGCCATAAAGGACAAGGCAGACGAGCCGCAACATGTCATCCACACGATCTTTTAAGATGATCGCCACTAGCCGAAACACTGAAGTCCCCTCCAGCAGAGGGACTAAGAGATAAATTGACAAAAAAATAGCAGCCGCGAGACCATCTCCAAGGTTCGAAAGCGCCATCGCTACTAAGGTATAACCATCTTCTTTTTATTTTATATCATATTTCATGCTGACCCTTATGCAGCGCCCGACCGAAGTAGTCAAAGCGCTGACCCAGTTCAAAGACCTTAAGGTTTTAAAGCATCAGTTGCATTCTTTTCCTTCGATCGGGTTTCATCCCGAGAAGGGTTTTACAGGCAAGGTTTTTAACGAAACAACATCCATATGCTACCTTAGGAAGATCCAACAAGTGTTCAAGGCCTCTTTTGCAATCAACCTCGAACACTGGGGGCCATCCCACCCACCCCCCCGGAAGGCCATCCGCTCGGAAAAGCCAAGAAACGACAAATGGGGTCCCAATAGGAAAATGATGTACCAGGACAAACGGTCGAACGAACCGTACCCATATAGCCGGGCCCCCGACAACAAAAATATGTACACTTGTACCAAACAATTGAAGAATATCTTTTATCAAAGCATCTCGCACTCCAAAAGAAGCTTGGAAACTCCGAAAAAAATGACTACTCCGCCAAAAATATCCCAAATACTCGAGGACTGGCGTCAACAATTCAACACCTGAATGACCTCTAGGTCGGGACTCCAAAATCATAAGCCCTCAGATGAGGCAACATGAAAATTGCAAAATATCTCCTATGCCGAAAGTAACCCGAATACTTGGGGACTGGCATCAAAATCTCAAAAAAAGCACGACCTCGGGGTCGAGATCTCCAAAATCATAAGCCCTCGACGAGGCAATACAAAGTTTGCAAATAATGGCTCCCGAGTCAAGAAACCCTCGATGACTCGAGGACTGCCGTCAAGAGCCACCTCCATCGACTTATCAAAACTCGAGGCCATAAGACCCCCAGTGGGCGAACTCGGTCTCGTAAGACCTACATAAGGCAGCAACTATATCTGTAAGACCTCAATGGCATGTAAAACCTGTAAGACCTCAAGAAAGGCATGAACAATACTTGTACCAAGTATCCAAAACTATAAGACCTCAACGGCATGTAAAACTTGTAAGACCTTACTAAAGGCATGAACCCGATCCTGAAATATTAGCTATATATCAAACTTGTAAGACCCCTAAAAAGGCATACCCTTAATATAGATGCTGAAACTACTTCACTCGGGACTCAAAGGCTCCGGCCAAACACAAGTGACTCCGGCCACACAGTTGTACCAGCCGAACTAATGCGACTCGGGGACGCCCGACTATCACTACAAAATCAAAGGCCTTCAATTACTCCGAATGTACTTCGGAAAGAACCGGTTAAACAGGCTACCCTCGATGCAGGCAAAAAAGCTTCTACCACTTCAGCTCCTAAACATCGGCTTCGAGATACTCACCTCCGAGCCAAACCTCCCGAGGTGCTCGATCATCGCCATATAACGACTCACAATCGAGGTTTTCTATTAAGCCTTCGAAAAGTCAGGAAAACACTATCTAT
This sequence comes from Nicotiana tabacum, assembly GCF_000715075.1. Taxonomy (NCBI): domain Eukaryota; kingdom Viridiplantae; phylum Streptophyta; class Magnoliopsida; order Solanales; family Solanaceae; genus Nicotiana; species Nicotiana tabacum. The sequence goes on from NC_134101.1 coordinate 182,837,752, forward strand.
CCTTATTGAGGGAAAAATAAAGCCCACATAAATGGTCGCATCGACCAAGCACGTAAGATCCATTGTCTCCAGCCTAATAAGCCTTAGGGCCACACACATAAAAGGTCGCACCGACCAAAAGCGTAAGAGCCACTGTCGCCAGCTTGAAATCTGAAAACTTGAGGGTCAAAATGAGCTCGAGTCGTAACCCGATTCGGAGATTGGACTCAAAACAGTTAACAAAATATGCCTAAGGGCAAAGGTGTAAGAGCCATTATTGCTAGCCCACACTAAAAGACCGCATCGGCCCAAGGTGTAAGAGCTATTATTGTCAACCCACACTAAAAGGTCGCATCAGCCCAAGGCGTAAGAGCCATTGTCGCCAGCCCGCACAAAAGTTGAGGGTTGAATGAGCTCGAGTCGGAGCCCGACTCAGAGACTGAACCCAAAATAGTTAGTTATGCCTAAGAGCAAAGCGTAAGAGCCATCATCGCCAGCCCACATAGAAGGTCACATTGACCAAATGTGTAAGAGCCTACGAGCCAGCCTAACGAGCCCCAGGGTCGTATCACGAATTTAAGGATTCCTACCAACTTAAAGGTCGACTGATCTGGCCGAAATCTCAGCAAAAAAGAACTCGGAAGGTACAAAAATCGCGAGGTTTCCTCCTTATACATACATGTAATAAAATGCAAGCTCCATTTACAGTGTACTATGAAAACACTATATACAAAGACAAATAAAGAAAATAGACGTCTCCCTTGGGGACTACAGCCCGACGGCCCCGTCCTCGCCATCTTTGGCATCGGACAGAAGGAACTTGGCATCACACTCCTCCGCCTTGGCTTGCTCGATATCCTCTGAGAGATCGAAACCCCTGGCGTGAACTTCCTCGAGAGTTTCCCTTTGAGATTTGCATTTCGCGTACTCTTTGCCGCTGCTCGCACGACTAAGAGTTCTCCTTAGCTCAGCTCTAGCAGCAGCAACACTCTTTAAATAGGTCACGGCTCTCTGATCTGCCCTAGTGCAGCTCATCATAGCCTCAGCCCAGGCATTCACCACCTCGATCTTCACCTTCGAAAGCTCAGACTCGAGCCTTGCGATCATGTTCGCCCGCGCAGAATCACTCACATGAGCGGTACGGATCTGCATCTCCATGGTGGAAACTTTAGCCAAAACACTTTCCTTGGCCGTAACTTGGGCATCTACATGGGCTTGCAGCTCGTCGAACTCACGTTTGACCCTGCCAACTTCACCCCAGAGTCTCTCCTACTCCTCCATTTTGCTCTCCAACTAAAATATCGAAATGTTAACCTCCGAAAATGAAAGAAGGAGCATACATCAACGTGAAATACAAGATACCTATCTCTCGAGGCAGCTCTCGCAACTCCGACTTCGATCCGCCTCACACTACAGGGATACCAACTCGCTTTCTTTTTTCACACAAAGAATCTTAAAGGATTTCTCCCTATCCAAAGTTCTCCGCAACCGAGCCTCATAGTGAAGTAGCTTGGATTTGAGCCTGTCAAAGGCCTGCGAAAGAAAATTCAGTAAGAAAGGAAGAGTGTGAAACCGAAATAGTCCTATGCCAGCTACCAAGCTTACCATAAAGCCGAGACAGTGAGCCTCACCAAAAGCCGAGCCAATGTTCGATGGCTTAGTATCCCTTGAAGCGCCTTTGTAAGGAGAAGAAGAAGAAGGCACCATGCGCTACTCACTCTTTGAAGCGCCATCAGCAGAAACGGGGAATGTTCTTTCGAGAATGGAAGCCTCCGAAACCGAATGATCGGTCGAATCGCCTATCTTGATCAGCTGAGAAGGACTCGCCCCGTTGCAAGCCTCCTCACACCCCGGAGATTATTTTCGTTTGTCAACGACCCTCGATCCCGAGGTCGGCGGTCTCTCCTCCTCGCCTAGAGGACATGGCCTCATCTGGGAAAAATCTCCAATACCTGCGGCAGCTAAGTTAGTACGCTAAAAAGAAAAGTAATATTCTGGGGAAATAAGCCACCATGCGCCTACCATGATGCTTTGCCTCCCATCTCCCCTTGGACAGGTTTCGCCACATGCGCTTATCATAGGTCAAACAAGTGGCTAGCTTATGAGACCACTATGCCAAATTCGGGACCTCATTCGGCAACTAACGAGTCGCTACAAAAAATATATATGTAGAAAAGTGTCATTATGGAGCCCGCCTCCAGACAAAGTGATAAATCTACAGGCATGACATTTACGTGTGAAATTCCATTTCTTAGGAAAGGGCAGAAACTCCCCAGGAATGATATCAGTCATCCGAGCTTGAATGAATCGGCTCATCCATCCTCGGTCTTCGTTCTCTTCACCGTCGACGGTAGGAGAACCGGTAGATCGATGCTGCAGAGTAATCAAACCTCGATAACACAATGACTGATATAACCTCGCGAGATGACTGAGGGTAAAATCGAGCCCGACCTTCTATGCAAAGTATCTTATTGTCTGTAATAGCTTCCAAAGGGATGGGTGAACCTGCGCCAAGGTAACCTGATATCTTCGACAGAACTCAAGCACAACCCCGTCGGGGGGACCCTATGTAAAAGTGTGCGTATACATGCTCAAAAACCCCTCGACGTAGGTCATGATGCTCTCCTTAGATGATTGTACTTGTAGCACCACTCCTTCTCCCCATCCACAGTCTTTTCTGATCATTTCGAGGTGCTCCTCCCCTACTGATGAAACGAACCTCAATGCGTGCTCCCAATGCCATAGAACGTTGGGAGGTCTCTCTAACGTAAATTCTTTCCTCGAGACAAAGCACCTCAAGGCCCTCTCACCAGGCTCCAACGGTGTACCACCGACCGGACACGAAATAGAAGTAGAACTCCCCTCTCCTTGATGGGAGGATATCAGCGTAGCAGTCATGGCTACAATAGAATAAGAGGAGGAAAATATAGATGTGGGCAAAAATTTTGAGTTAAAGCAACGAGAGAACTAGCGCAAAGCACCAAGTTCTGTGAAAGAAATGGTTAGTCAAAGTAGCAGAATCTCCACTGAAGAAGAAAGTAAATGAATATAAAGGGGCAAAGTAGCGGTTGTTCGCCTACCCAGAGGGCCAATTAATCCTGGCCATGGTAACATTACTTTTTCCTTGGGAAATGTACTGGAGGGATCGCCCGGGATCACCCTGGGGACCCTTTTATCAAATCGCATAAATGCTACTACCCCACTAAAATCGGGGGTATCGAGACCTCGGGGGCTTCTTGCCGTCACAAGCATCAGCCCCAAAGAGGCTATCAATCTAACCTCGATATAGGACCCGATTTTAGGGGTCCCGATTACTCTAATAATGGGCTCTAAAAGGATTAGTATTACGTTTCAAAGACTAGCTCCGCGAGAGCAGCGAGATATAAAGAATGGAAAGTCTTGGGGTAGAAAAGCCCCTTTTTCATTGCCAAAAATATATTTACAAGGGACGTCTTTACAAGACTCACTCCCCTAGGAGTGCATGCACAGAAAGAAAAAATGAAAAAAGCAAAAGCGACACAAGGCCTACTCTTCATCGCCACTATCCTCCGAACCATCTCCAGGATCCTCATCTGGAACGATCAAAAGCGCCGATTTTCTCTCCAATTCTCGGGCCTCCTCAATCTTGGTCGAAAGATTGACACCTCTGGTAGATGTCACCGGGCATAGTGACTTACCAGTGCTGAAGAAAGAACCGTCCCCGGGCACTACTGGGTCTTCATCAAGCCCAAAACTGGTGGACCGATTCTCGGCCCCAAGTGTTAACCCCGACAGTAGGCAGAATATAGTGTTATATGTACCGAAGGATGTCAAGGTCTTCCCCCCCACCCAGCGGGGATTGCCAGCTATCTTAGGTGCTTGGTGACCAAGGAAGACCAAGCTGTGATTAATGCGGTGAGAGACGCTTGCATGTTCAATGAGGCCTAACATGCTCTGAATCGGGTAACTTCGAAGGTCATTCAATTATCTCTTTTAAACTTGGAGTCATAGGTATTTCTAGCATCTTATTTCTTGCTTGTAGGCTTTGGTGTTGCATAATGAGGCTTTCCTTCGAATCTGGAAGGAGCACGAGGCTAAGCTTCAGGACCTCATTGAGAAAAATGACACTTACACACTTCTCAGTGAAAAGCTTCAGGCAGATATAGTGACGACTTGGGATGAGCATGCTGAGATTGCCGAACAGGTATTCGGAGTGCTTCACAATAGTGAAGAAGAATTGGAGATAATGACTAATGATCTGATTCTACAGGTCCGACAGAGGATCGAATAGATTGGGGATCTTCAGAAACAAATAGATGCAAAACGAGCCGAGGCTGAATAGTTTAAGAAGAATATGGACATCTTAGCCTAAAAAAAGGAGGCCGTCCAAGCAGAGTTGGAGTTGATCGAGTCCTAGCTCGGAGAAGCAAGAGAGAAAGCCTCAGTGAAAGCTAAGAAAATCGAGGAGCTTCGGTCCGAATTAACAAACTTGGCCAGTGAGCTCGAGGCGACCAAATCCGAGGTGGCCGTGGCCAACACCAAAGCCAATGCTAATGCGACCAAGTATAAGGTTGACGTCCAAGCCATCCAGGCACAGGATAAAAGCATGGTGGATCGTGCGAAGTGGCATGCTCGAAGGGAAGCCCTTGAGGAAGCCCATGCTCAAGGCTTCAATATACTAGCTACACTTGAGAACACCAAAGCAGAGAAAGCTAGGGCTCTAAAGCTGGTCTTTCCCAAGGAAGACTCAGATAGTTTAAGTGAGTTTGAAGATGGGGAAGATCTCGAGGATGGAGATACTGCCTTTGATGAAGACCAGTACATTTAGGCTTTTATACTTTTCGTTTTTCTTTTGCATCCTTTTGAGGCCATTTTGGTCGTTGTAGATTTTTTTGAATTAAGCCATTTTAGCTTTTGTAAAGATCTTTGTGTAAATACATACAAGGCTTTTTTACGTTTTTTGCTTTCGAATTTTTCCTTTGCTTTTTTCTTGAATTCACAAAGGCCCGGATGCCTTAACATAAAATAGCTTGGGTTGTGTTAGATCGATCAACATTTCCCTTACATTATTTTTTATTTAAGTCATCTTGGAGGTTTGGGGTTATAAGGAACCTTCTCCAAAGTAAGTAACTTAAACCACAGTTTGCCGATGGTAGCCTTTAAAATTGATTATGAATATTTCGAAGGCGTATTTTTTGTTACAGTTCTCGGACGTCTCCGAACCATGTTAATGTGGACGTAGCCTTTTAATTCGGGCATAGCCTAGTGATCTTGCTTTCCCAAGTTATCCAAGCTTGCCTAAGATAACAGTCCCCAAGTGGGTATAGCCGTGGCCTTTAAAATTTGTGGGTTTCCTAAGAGGTCTTATACCCCCGACGATCAATAGTTTGATCTATTTGAGTTTATTTTCTGATGACAGTCCCCGAGTATAGGAGTGATCATTCGAACTCTGGTTATAATTAGCCCTTGAGCTCGTTTCCATAACAGATTGACAGTACGGAATTGTAGAGTAGAAATTAATTTTCTAAGACATGAGATAATTGCAAGGAAAAATACTTCTCTTTATTCTTGTGAAAAATGATTACACATGCATACATGTTTTGTGGCGGGGCTCCAGCAACCTATGTGGGCATGGTTCGTTTGACCATTTGGCCCTTACAACAAATCTCACCTATCGAGACCCCACTATTATGAAGTAATTTCCTCGCAAAAAAGTTGACATCGAAGGGCAATGCCCCCCAGTATTCGAGGTTGATTGTAAAGGAACCTCAGATACTGTTAGTGCTATCTTTGCCACTGATTTGTGATCGGCCTTCGATTCTAAGTTAGCACGATCCATTGTTGCCTCATTAAAAACCTTACCGAAAAACCCAATTGGGACAAAAATGATTCAAGGAAAAAAGAGTGCAGCGCGTGCTTTATGACCTAAAGGTTTTATGCTGCTCCTTGTCGATAACCTGCAAGTGTTAGTAAAAAAATAGAAAGAATTGAAATGGGGTCGTACCTTAGTAGTAATATCATTTAAGATGAGTTAAGTACCACTTGTTTGGTAGTTGTTCTCCATCCATTATTCAGAGCTTATAGGACTCTTTCCCCGTGATCTTGAAAATCTGGTATGGCCCTTCCTAGTTTGGACCCAATTTCCCTTCGACTGGATTTCAAGTGTTTAATATGAGCTTCCTCAACATTAAGTCCCCGACATAAATATATCGAAGGTTGGCCCTTTGATTGTAATACCTTTCGATCTGTTGCTTTTAAGCAGCCAATCGAACAAAGGTAGCTTCACATCGTTCATCCAATAGCTCCAATCTTGTGTTCATGGACTCGACATTCGACTCCCTCGTTGCATAGTGGAATTTGATACTCGGATCCCCAACTTTGATTGGTATTAAAGCTTCGACGCCATAAACCAATAAGAATGGGGTGGCCCCAATACTGGACTTTGAAGTTGTGCGATACGCCCAAAGAACTTCAGGCAGGATCCTCTCCATTCCCCCTTGGCGTCGGTCAACCTTTTCTTGAGCTTTTGGATTATGGTTTTGTTGGTCAATTCAGCTTGTCTATTCCCACTAGGGTGATAAGGTGTTGATAAGATCCTTTTAATCTTATGGTCTTCGATGAAATTTGGTCACTTCGCTACCGATAAACTGTTTTCCATTGTCACCTGCAATTTCAGATGGTATTTTGAATCGACATATGATGTGGTCCCAAACGAAGTCGATGACTTCCTTCTCCCTGATCTTCTATTATTTATGTGCTTGAACCCACATAGAGAAATAGTCAGTCATAGAAAAAATAAATTGAGCCTTACCTGGTGTCGATGGAAGAGGGCTAACGATGTCCATCCCCCACTTCATGAACGACCATGGCGATAAAACCGAATGCCATCTCCCGGATCCTCATCTGGGATAATCAAAAGAGCCAATTTTCTCTCCATCTCTCGGGCCTCCTCAATTTCAATTAACATATCGACGCCTCCGGCCTCTATCTCCTCTAAGGTTTTCCTTCTCGCCTCCTTCCTAGAATGTTCGATGGCCTGAGCCAATTTCTGCTCGACTTTTATCGATATGTCACGGGCTATTTGATTCATCGTGGTTGCGTCCTTCAGGTAAATAGCAACATTTCTTTCGATCTTGGACTTGGCCGCAACCAGCACAACAATCTCCTTTCGAGCATCCTTGAGAAGATCATAAGTCGACGCCAAATCTGAGGTCACTACCTCATTTTGTTTCCTCAGCCCGAGGATCTCCACATTCAGTTGCCCAATCGGCGAGTCATTTTGCTCGACCTACACAAAGAAAAGTAAACCAGTCAGTATCGAATTATGGTAGTGAAGGAAAGACTCATGCATAACAAAATACCTGCTCAGCAAGAGCAGCTTTTTCTCGAAGTACTCCTTCCAAAGTAGCTCGGAGCTCGCCTAGCGCTTTCTCCTTCCGGGCAGAACGAGCCTCCGACTCTCGCAGTCTCAAGGACAACTTCTCAAGCTCCTTCTCACGGCATGAAAGCTCCTCGTTAAGCCTGGAGAGTGTATGATCATACATCTCCTTGCACTACAATAAAATAGAAGATTTAGAAGAATGAAGGAAGATGCTCGAGCCTAAAATAAATATACTTAAAGTAGCTATCACGTGCTGCATGAAGCTCTTCGCCGCTTTGACAGAGCAGGGAGTGTCAAGACCGACGTTCTCGCTAACATCGTCAAAAATATTGCCAAGAGTGCCTCCCCCCTTGAGAGGACCCCGGCTTTGGCGGCGTTTGCATCTTGAGCATCCTTTAGTTCCCCTAATGAGAGCTGCAAGCCTAAAATGAAATCATCTATGTCACCAATGTCTCCGAAGGGTAGCTTCTGCTCCTGAAAAGCTCTGAGTCTCGACCCTTCAGGGTCAGCAGTAGCGGTCCCCCCAGCGGAAACCGTACCAAACCCACTCATGGGATCCGAGGCCACTTTGACACCCTCTTCGAGGGTCTTCGACCTACGGGACCGACCTGATTCGGGTGTTCCCAATTCAGCAGCCTCCGGTTGAGGAAACTACGAGGCTCTCGCGCTCGACTTCGTCCCCCGTGCCAATCATCACTCGTCATCATTGTCATCGTCATCATCACCCTCATCCTCAGTGTCGGTACTTGCTCCAAAACATGAAGCCAAGGTCCTGGCAATATCTTGAGGCTCACGTAACTTGGGTTTCTTTGCCACGGGAGGATCGGCATTCGCCTTACCTTTCCTTTTTTTGCCCTTGTCGGGATCCGAAGCCTCTATTTTTCCATCAGGGGGTGGCCTCATCAGCATATTCTCTCCAAGGCCTGCATGAGCACAGTAACCATAATTTGACAGCACAAAGGGTATGGGGAGAAATTTAAATCTAAGACATAGGTGATAAGGAAGCTTTACTATGATTCTTGGCCACCCACAGCTTCTTAGCCAGGTCAGTCCAAGACCGATCAAGATATGGGAATGCGGTGTCCAACCGTTCGATCCACCCCGGCAAATCCGAAACCACGTCGGGGTACCAAGCGGCGGCTGCAGGAAACACAAAGAGGTCATTATTTTGGAAGAAAAGAAATAAAATCACAAAACATAACTAAGGAAAAAATGCTTACGCCGTGTGTTCCACTTCACCGGGAAAGGCATCCTCCCGACCGGAATGATGTCTGAGGTCCTCACCCGGATGAACCTACTCATCCACCCTCGATCCTTCCCCTCGTCGCTGCTCGAGAAAAATGATTTTTTGGATCGATGGTGAAGCTTGATCAAACCTCAATAAAATCGAGGGTTGTACAACCTATTCAAATGGTTAAGGGTAAAGATTTCTCCCACAACCCCTTCGGTGAAATGGCGAAACATCAAGACTATCCTCCAGAAAGAAGGGTAGATTTGACCGAGCGTCACTTGATATTTGTCACAAAAATCAAGGATAATCGGATCTATCTCCGAGGGAGAGGATTCAGAGGAATCGGCAGGAACCAAAGTGAACAAGTAAGTATACACATGAAGAAAGTCAGCCTTGTGATCCGTTATATTTTCATCGGGGCCGGGAATCTCCACCTTCACTTCCTCGTCCTATCGGCAGTCTGTCTTCACTACCTCTATGTTGTTTACAACACTAATGTATCGGGACACGTGTTCACATCAGTCCGGTGTGGATGAAGTGGTATGGATGGTCAAGTCCTTCGACATGTCAAGCTTGGAGGGAGTACATTGTTCCAAGGTAGGCATCGCTTTGGGTTTCCCTTTAGATTTCCGAGATGAAGAGGAAGCCTCGTCTTTCCAAGGAACCGTCTTGGAGGTTCTAGCCATGATTATGGTGAAATTTCTCTGAGAAAGCAAGAAGAAAGGATGCAAGTAGGGATGGGTCTGGCTTTGCAAATGTGAAGTAGTTGGGAAAGTGACAGTTATCCAACAATTGGTGCCTTTATAAGAGTTGTGTGGGAAGTAGAAGGGACGAACTGGTAGCGGTTTGTGGGCTTCTAGATAGTCGCATCTGACGGCGACCCTTGTGCTATTTTTTGGGCATGGCATTTAATGCTCTGATAGGCTGATGTCACAACAATGGCGCCCTCGGTTTGAAAGCTCATAATCATTTCTCATAATTCCTCTCTAATAAACGCGGGGACTATCTGTATACGGTAAAATCGGAGAGCCTAATTTCTCGACATCGAGGCACCTCAGAAGCCAATCTCAAAGTCTCGAGGCTACAAGGTTATGATCGAGTATCCTCCCTCGAGGTTCATCGAGGCCCAACCTCGGGACAACATTGGCCTCGGCCACGGTAGAAATGAGGAATTCCCCAGGGCACGTGGCTAGGACTGACAGGACTACCCTGGCCCTTAATCAGGATGTCTTCTAGATGTCCCATCTCCACTTCTTTGTCATTAATGTATTTTGTACTATGTTGGGATTCCCCTCCTATATAAAGGGGATCCTTGCCACTTTGTAACCATGTTGCTTCAATTAATCCACACGAAATATACAAGAACATTCTATTTGCTCTCTAACACATTCTCTCGATATTGTTGCTTTCATTTATTATTTTTATATTTGCTCATCATTTATTGCTTAACATTGGACATAAAGAGCCTTCATTGATTTTAATATAACTGTTAGTCATATCTCGATTACATTCGATAGCTCCCAGTCTTGCTCCGGAATCGACTCCGAGGCCCTGAATTGACAAGCTCGAGGTCCCGATAATTGACCCATCAGTTTCCTTATCACTTTTTCCTTTACTTTTATTTTGTCTCTAAGTTTCACATACATAGCATCAACTTCTTAACAAACTAGCATAAAAATAGATCACGTATTTTTAGAGTCCCATCAACAAATTTAATTGTTTTTACCATTTTTACGGTAAACAATATGCACAATTACCAATGATCTCCTCGACCAAGTTAAAGAGGATTACAACTGGGTCGACAAGCACGTGGTGGTTCCCTTGCCTGAGGAATCGATCACTACCCATGTGGAAGGGTTTCTAAGTGCTTACACTTACCCTTTCACATTGGGTCCTTTAGACCCCATCATCATTGCCTTCTACAAGAGGTAGGATGTGACCCTTGGCCAAATCCATCCATCTTTCTAGAGGATAGTGATCCTCCTCCGATTTTTTGTAAACAAGATCGAGGAGTGTCCTTATACCTCGATCACCTTATACATCTCTACAGTCCCCGATTTTATCGGGGAGGATTGATCAAGTTTTAACCATTGAGCCACCAAGCCCCCATTCTCGAGCATAGACGAGACTTGTGACCGAGGTTGGATGGGCCGATTTGTCCAAATAAGGACTTCAGACCTAATCCCTGCTGAAGACATGTCGTTAAATGAAAAATGGAACATGAATCGTAAGTATTACTTCGCCATGAATGTGTAACTTTATCATTTTACTTCTCATCTTCTTTCCTCATCTATGTTTTTTGTGTTGCGGCTGTGGCCGATATGCCGGAAGTAATCCTCGATCTCAGGAAATGGGTCGAGGGCTTAGTGTTGTAGAAGTTATACTCTGAACGTGCTTGGATGTAGTTATCAAAGGGTCAATAGGAGGCCCGTAACCACGGTAATTTTCTTTTTTAGAACGGTTATCGTTCGGGTCTCGTATCGAGCTTACTCTTCCTTTTTCCTTTGTAGGCCTCGGGAAGGATGTAGCAATGAGGCCCCTATCTACTGAATAAGAGGCACTTCCTTCTCCACTTACCCTGAAGTAGGCCAAAGAGAAGAAAAGAAAACGGGCTCCGAGCTCTCCGGGCCCAAAAAAGAAAAGACCGACTAAGAAACCCCGTAAACCTAAGAGGGACACCGTTCTATGCACCCAAACTCGATCCATCAACTAAGGGGTGAGTCCAAAGAGGAAGAAGGATCTGATCTGATAGCCTCTGTGTGGGCTTGTGTTTTGATACAAAAGTCCCCAGAACCGTAGGAGGTTTACAAAGGAAATTCGGTCAAAATTTTGGAGCCAGAAAAGGTCGAGGTCGCTCCACCCCAAACTGAGACGATTGAGGAGGGAACCTGAGGCAAGGATTCTCGAATAGCTAGAGATATCCCGCTGGACAATCTTGAAGTGATTGATATCTCCGAGTCCCCTCAATGTTCCGATGCCACGTTCCACGAAGCTGCTAACTTGGTAGGTCGCTCTTGCGAGGGTATTCAAGGTAGTTGACATCCACACCTTCCTCGATGGGGTGGAGTTTGAAGCTTTAGGTGATAATACCAGTTATGCTGACTTACCGATGTCGAAGAAAACACCGTCATCGAATGTCGTTGGGTCTTTATCGAGCCCAAAACTAGTGGATCAATTCTTGGACCCTAGTGCTAACCTCAATTGTAGGCATACCATAGTGCTTATTGTCCCAGAAGATGCCCGGTTCTTCTCCCCCCCCCCCTCCATGGGGATCTCTAGATACCTGAGATGTTTGGTGACTAAAGAGGACCAAGACACGATGGATGTGGTGGGAGCCGCTTATTTGTTCAACGAGGCCTAGCACACTCTGAATCGGGTAAGTTCGAGGGCCATTCCATTATCTATTTTAAAACTTTTAATTGTAGATAATTCAAACATTTTCTTCCTTACTTGTAGGCTTTGGTGTTGCATCACGAGACCTTCCTTTGAATTCGAGAGGAGTGCAAGGCTGAGGTTCAAGGCCTCACTGTGAAAAGCGATACCTACAAGCTTCTCAGTGAGAAGCTTCAGGCATATTTGGTGACGGCTCGAGATGACCATGTTGAGATGGCCGAGCAGGTATTCTGAGTGCTTCATGACAGCAAAGATGAGTTGGAGATAACAACTAAAAATTCGATTCTGCAGGTTCAACAGAGGATCGAACACATCAAGAACCTCCAAAGACAAATAAATGAAATACGAGCCGAAGAGGAAAAGTTCAAGGGGTGTATGGACATCTTAGCTTCAAAAAAGGAGGTCGTCCAAGCAGAGCCGGAGTCGGCCAAGTCTCATCTTTGGGCTGCAAGGGAAAATACCTCGGTACAAGCAAAGAAAATTGAGGAGCTTTAGTCCAAGCAAAGAAAAAAGAGATCGAAATGGCCAAATCTGAGGCGGCAGTGGCCAACATCAATGCCCAAGCTAATGCGACCCAATACAAGGTCGATGTCAAATCTACCAAGCACAGGCCAGAAGCATGGTGGATCATATGAAGTGGCAAGCTTGAAGGGAGACCCTCGAGGGAACCATGCTCAGGGTTTCGATATATCCACTAAAATCGAGATTGCTAGAGCGGAAGAAACAAGGGCTCGAAAACTGGCTTTTCTTGAGGAAGACTCCGCGAGTTTGAGCGAATCTAGTAGAGAAGACTCCGAGGGAAAATATGCTTCCTCCGATAAGGACCATGCTGCTTAGGCTGTGTAATTTTTGCTTTTATGTTGAGGCCAATCGACCTTTGTAATAAACTCTTGATCGGGCCACATGGCCCTTGTAAAAAGGCTTTTGTATGATTTTTTCCCTTCCATTGTTTCCGAATATGTTGCCTTTCATTAATTTATACAAAGGTCAAAGTGACTTAGCATGAAATATTGGGGTCGCATTCGAAGCTTTGAGATGGTAAGGACTGATGGTAAGTACTGTCCTCAACCATTTCTGATCGGTAGTCCTCGATCGAATGCTCAAATTTGAACTGATGTGGTTTTGTGCCAAGTGAGATCATTTATCTGAACTTGAATTAAGGTAACCCTTAAGCTTGATAGCCAAGTGAGAGCCATTTCTCCAACTCGAAAATAAAAGTAGCCCTTAGGCTTTAATAGTCGATTGAGGTTTCGCTTGAACTCGAAATAAGGTAGCCTTTAGGCTTTCTAATCGAGTGAGAATGGTCTCTCAAACTTGAAGTAAAAGTAGCCCGTAAGCCTTTGTATTTTGCTTTCTTTTGTTTTTGGCCGATCTGGACTTTGTAAAAAGATCGTTTATATATATATATATATATAAGGCTTTCCACCCTTTTCGGCTTTAAAATTTTCCCTTTGTTTTATTGCTTGTATTCACAAAGGTTGGAATGCCTTAGCATGAAATAATAAGGTTATGTTCGAGGGTTCAAACAAACTGTGCCTTTATTGTCCTTCTAGGTTAAGGCGTTATCTAGGCTCGGTGTTACCAAAGTTTTTTCCCGAAAATATCTAAGTTTAAGATTCTGCCGAGGGTAGCATTTAGAACTTGTTGTGAAGGAATTTTTTCTTTTTTGAATGCATATTTTTGTTACAGATTTCGACCGTCTCCGAACCATGTTAAATTGGCCGTAGCCTTTTAGTTTAGGTGTAGCCCAGTGAGCTCGCTTTTCCGAGTTATCCAGACTTGCCTAAGATAATAGTCCCCGGGTGGGAATGGTCGTGGCCTTTAAAATTTGAGGGTTTCCTAAGAGTTCTTATGCCCTCGACGTTCAATAGTTTGATCTGTTCGAGTTTATTTTTTGGATGGCAGTCCCTGAGTATGGGAGTGATTATCTGAACTCTAGTTACAATCGGCCCTTGGGCTCGTTTCCATAATAGATCGAAAGTATGGGGTCGTAAAGTGGAAATTTTTCCAAGACATTAGATAGTTGCAAAGAAAGTACTTCTCTTTGTTCTTGTCAAAAATAGTCACACATGCGTACATGTTTTATGTCAGGGCTCGAGAAATCTATGTAGGCACGGTTTATTTTGACCGTTTGGCCCTTAAAATAAATCCTACCTATTGAGACCCTTCCATTTCGAGGGTAATCCCTCCCAGTATTCGAGGTTGATTGTAGAGAAATCTCAGATACTATAAACACAGGCTTTGATACCGATTTTTGATTGGCCTTTAATTGTAAGTTAGCATGATCCACTTTTGCCTCGTTAAAAACCTTGTCGAAAAATCCAATTGGTACAAAAACGGTTCAAGGGAAAAAGAGTGCAATGCGTACTTTCAGACCTAAAGGCTTCGTGTCGTTCCTTGTCGATAACCTGCAATTTTAGTAAAAAATAGAAAGAATTGAAATGGGATCGTACCTCAGGAGTAATATCGTTTGAGATGAGTCACGTTCCAATTGTTTGGTATGTTCTCCGTCCATCGTTCCGATCTTATAGGATCCTTTTCCTGCAATCTTGAGAATCTGGTACGGTCCTTCCTAGTTCGGACCCAATTCCCCTTCAATTGGATTTTGGGTGTTTAGTGTGACCTTCCTCAGTACCAAGTCCCCGACATTAAAATATCAAAGGTTGGCCCTTCGATTGAAATACCTTTTGATCTGTTGTAGTAGCTCCAGGCTCGTATTCATGGCCTCGTCATTCAATTCCTTCATCGCATATCAGAATTTGATGCTCAGCTCCCTAACTTCGACCGATATTAAAGCTCGGCGGCATAAACCAAAAAGAAACGAGTTGCCTCAGTACTAGACTTCGAAGTTGTGCGATACGTCCGAAGGACTTCGGGTAGGATATCTCTACATTTTCCTTTGGCGTCGGTCAACCTTTTCTTGAGGTTTTGTATTATGATTTTGTTCGTCGATTTGGCTTGCCCATTACCACTAGGGTGATAAGATATTGATAAGATCCTTTTGATCTTAAGTTCTTCGAGAAATTTAGTCACCTTGCTGCCGATAAACTATTTTTCGTTGTCACATGCAATTCGGGATGGTATTCCGTATCGACATATAACGTGGTCCCAAATAAAGTCGATGACTTCTTTCTCCCTGACCTTATGGTAGGCCTATGCTTCAACCCACTTAGAGAAATAGTCAATCATAAATAAAACAAATTGAGCCTTACCTGGTGCCGATAGGAGAGGGCCGACGATGTCCATCCCCCACTTCATGAATGGCCATGGGGATAAAATCGAATGCAGAAGCTCCCGGGTTGATGAATCATCAGAGCATGTCTTTGACATTTATCACATTTAAATAAACTCATTCACATCTTTTTCCATATCAACCCAGTAATACCGGCTCTGATTACCTTTCGAACCAGTGATTCGGCACTTGAGTGGTTCCCGCATGTGCCTTCGTGGACTTCCCTCAAAACATACTTAGTGTCTCCCAGTCCCAGACATATTCGGACCGTCGAACATCCTTCTGAGTAAGCTTCCATCTTCGGACAGGCTAAATTGGGTTGACTTTGTGCGCAGGGCCCTCGATTCCTTTGGATCTTAGGGAAGCTTTCCGTTGTTCAAATACTCTATGTATTTGTTTCTCCAATCCAGTTCAAGCTTGTGGAGTTTATCTCGGTGTGGCCTTTTTTGACCACCAACCTCATGAGTTGTAGGACAACCCCCGAATTGAGTTCGTTGTCTTCGACCGATGATCCTAGGTTTCGAGGGCATCGGCTTCGCTATTTTGATCCCTAGGCACATATTGCAAAGTCCATTCCTTTAATCGGTGTAGAGTTACTTGTAGCTTATCTAGGTATCTTTGCATTCATTCCTCTCGAACTTCAAAGGTTCTGTTAACCTGATTCATAACGTGGAGGGAGTCGTATTTGGCTTCGATCACCTCTCCTCCCAAGCCTTTGGCTAGTTCGAGACCTACAATCATGGTCTCATATTCAACCTCGTTGTTAGTCAGTTTTACAGTTCTAATAGATTGTCTAACCACATTACCTGTGGGTGGTTTTAGCACGATGCCGAGTCCGGACCCCTTTACGTTCGAAGCATCATCTGTAAAGAGGGTCTAGATCCACAAAGATGTACCTGAGTTACCTATTAATTCTATTTCAACCTAGGGTACTAGGGCCGTCATGAATTCAACCATGAAGTCTGGCAAGATTTCAGACTTGATGGTTGTTCAGGGTCGATACTCAATATCGTATCTGCTGATTTCTATGGCCCATTTGGCCAATCGTACCGAAAGCTCAGGTTTATGCAAAATATTTCGAAGAGGATAAGTTGTTAAAACACATATAAGATGACATTGAAAGTATTGTTTTAGTTTTCTAGATGAGCTTATCAAAGTGAGTGCTAGCTTTTCTAGATAAGGATACCTAGTTTCAGCCTCACCTAGGGTCCGACTAACATAATAGACAGTGAATTGTGTACTTGTTCTTATCGGACTAGGACTCCACTTACCGCTATCTCCAATACTGCCAGATATAAGTAAAGTTATTCGTCTGCCCTCAGCGTGTGAAGCAGCAGCGGGCTAGACAAGTACCGTTTAAGCTCCTCCAAGGCCTGTTGGAATTTCGGAGTCCATGTGAAGTCATTCTTCTTCTTCAACATTGATATCGAAAAGAACCAATGGCTCTTATCGAGATGAATTGCCCTAGGGCAGTTATGCGCCCTGTTAACCTCTGCATGGTCTTTACGTTGTCTACTACTATGATGTCCCCGGTAGCTTTGATTTTGTCGGGGTTGATCTCGATTCCTCGATTGGATACCATGAAGCCGAGAAATTTGCTAGAGCCGACCCTGAACACGCATTTTTTTGGGTTGAGTTTCATGTTATATTTATTCAGTATACTGAAAGTTTCCTACAAATTCGTCAAATGATCCTCTGTTCTTAGGGACTTAACTAGCATCTCATCAATATAAATTTCCATAGATTTCCCTATTTGTTCTTCGAACATTCGGTTTACTAGGCGTTGATAAGTTGCACCGCCACTTTTTAATCCGAATGGCATTTCATTATAATAATAGGTACCATATTTAGTGATGAACGAGGTCTTTTCCTAGTCTTCCGGGTTCATCCGTATTTGGTTGTACCCGGAATAGGCATCGAGAAAACTGAGGATCTCGTGGCCGGCCATGGAATCTATTATGCAATCAATATTAGGCAAAGGAAAAGAATCCTTGGGTCATGCTTTATTAGGTCTTTGTAATCTACACACATTCTAAGTTTGTTTCCTTTCTTAGGGACTACTACTACATTCGCTAACCATTTGAGATATTTTACTTCCTGGATGAACCCTATTTTGAGAAATTTGGTTATCTCGTCTTTGATGAAAGCGTGTTTGACCTAAGACTGGGGACTTCTTTTTTGCTTTACCAGACGAAATTTTGGGTTCAAGCTCAGTTTATGGGTAGTAATTTCTGAAGGGATCCCTGCCATATTGAGATGGGACCAAGCAAAGCAATCCATGTTAGTTTTAAGGAATTGAATAAGGTTTCTTCTAAGCTCGAGGGCTAGCCCCATGCCCAGTATACCTTTCGCTAGGGCTGATGGTCGGCCGATATGATTTTTCCAGCTCTTAGACCATTGACTTGGTGGCGTCGAAATCATCAGGTACTTTGAAGGATCGAGAAACCCCATAGTCATCATCCTCGTCAGTCCCTTACTTCTCTAATTGGGTCAAGGCTGATGTTTGTGGCTACTATTTGACCTCCTGTTTTGCCTTCGAATTTGACCCTTTCATTGATGAGATCATCGATATTGGTATCACTTTGTTGAAGGCAAACATTTCCTTGATGATGGGTTGCTCCCCATAAATTGTTTTGACTCCCTCCGGTGTCAAGAACTTTACAACCTGGTGAAGGGTTGAAGGCACTGCCCTCATGTTGTGGATCCACGGTCTCCTGAATAGGGCATTATACCTCGCCTTCGATCACATGGAACTTCATTTCTTGGATGGTCTCAGCCACGTTTACTGGCAAATTTATCTCGCCTTTGGTGGTTTTATATGCCATATTGAAGTCGTTTAGTACTTGGGCTGCGGGCACACTTTGATCCTGTAGGCCGAGCTGTTCTATGACCCTCGATCGAATAATGTTGGCCGAGCTACCTGGGTCAATTAAAACACGTTTAACTTGAGTTTTATTCATAAGTATAGATACTACCAGTGCTTCGTTGTGGGATCCCTTCCGCAACCTCGTCGTTGAAAGACAAGGTTCCTTCTGGTACATAATCCCGAGTTCGTTTCTCCCTTATGATCGACACCTTGGTGCGTTTAAATACTGGTTCTTGAGGAATATCAACCCCTCCAACAATCATGTGAATCACGTGCTACGGCTCTTCTTGCTCATTCTGTCTGTTTGAGTCTATGTTTTTTAAGCGATTCTTGGCCTAATCGCTTAAGAATTCCCGAAGGTTCCCCTCGTTGAACAATCGGGCTACTTCCTCCCTTAGTTATCTGCAATCTTCTATATTTTGGCCATGGGTACCATGATACTTGCACACTTGGTTGGGATTTCTCTTGTTGGATCGATCTGCCGAGGTCGAGGTCATTTAGTATCTTTGATACGTTCGATGGCAGGTACAATGGCGGACGTATCAATGTTGAAGTTATACTCTGATAGTCGTGATGCTTCTTTGGGCCCGGCATCCCTGTCGAAACCACTCTTGCTCAAGAGTCCCCGTGAACTTTGACCTCGATCATTTCTCCTCTTATTCCGTGTAGAGTTTCGCCCAGACCCGCTGCCTTTACGGTCTCCATTATACGGTTGATATCGATCTCTTTTCGACCTTGGTTCTTGGTC
This sequence comes from Nicotiana tabacum, assembly GCF_000715075.1. Classification (NCBI taxonomy): domain Eukaryota; kingdom Viridiplantae; phylum Streptophyta; class Magnoliopsida; order Solanales; family Solanaceae; genus Nicotiana; species Nicotiana tabacum. Next base: position 182,856,561 of record NC_134101.1, read on the forward strand.
AATATCCATCTTGATTCTATCCACGGGCCTATTAGGATAAACAGACCCAGAAGGAGCCCCAGTTGATCACCTCGACCCTGATCTTCGACTGATACTGAATTTATACATCAGCCCAAGTGACAGCTAGATATTCGATCAAATTTTGTTTCAACTGCTATGAAGCTATGGAACTCCAAACCTTGAGCCTTGAGTGAAAGCTTGAACAGCCCAATAGTCAATGACCAGTGGCAAATCCATTCGTTCTATTTGGAATCGACATACGAATTCCCTGAGCATCTAGTTGTCTTTCTACCTTACTTTGAAAAGGTACGACTTTCTTGTTACAACCTTAATGGTCCCGGCGTGTGCCTTTATCAAATAATCTACAAGCATAACAAACAAGTCAATAGAATTAGGCGGTAAATTATAATACCATATCATAGCATCCTTCGATAAAGTCTCCCCGAATTTTTTCAGCAAAACGGATTAGATCTCGTCATCTTCCAAGTCATTTCCTTTGATAACACATGTGTAGGAGGTGACATGTTTATTTGGATAAGTTTTCCCGTTATACTTAGGAATCTCAGGCATACGGAACTTCTTAGGGATTGGCTTCGGAGCTTTTGGAATCTAGTCCTTTCAATATTGGTGGTGCCCCCGGGATTTGGTCGACTCTGGAGTTATAGGTTTTCACCTTCTTATCGTTCTCCTTGATCTTCTTTTCCCTATCTCAATTCACTTTGTCAGTTCTTTGAGCATTTTTATGATAGCAGGACTGATCTCTGATTCCTTCTTATTCGATTTCGTAGAAGCCGATTCGACCCCGTGTACAACTTCCTGGGATGGCTCAAGTTTGACCCTGCTCGGTGTCTGGTTCTAATTTTGAAGCTGGGCTATTGCTGCTTGTTGGGCCTGCAATATTTTTAAGATCACCTGCAGGGTGATCCTGCCATCTTCACCACCATGTGCATTCTGAGTAGCTAATTGGGTGCTCCCGCGAACGTTGCTTTCAGGATCGATGGCCAAATTTCCATTGATGACTACATGCGAACTGACGTCGATTGGATCCACAACCGAAATTTCATCGAGGCCGGCAGGGGGTACAACGTTTCCTGGTGCAATGTTCTCATTTTCGCCGTGGTAGCTGAGATCATTGTCAATGTGTTGAGGTGTTGATTGAGAGTTTGAGATTTTTTTAATCTTGTAATAAAAGATACTTCAAAGAACAAGTGTAAAAGTATGTGTTACTAAAATTTGTACCAAGCAATCACTATTATCCTTAGCCCCACAGTGGGCGCCAAACTGTTTACCCTAAAAATGGATAACAATTGAATTTATACTGTAGTTTTAAGGACACGTGATTTTACTTGGCACAAACTGAGAAAAATGCAATATTGTTATTGAAATTAACTGCAAATAGAAATAAAGCAAACTAAAAGATATGTATAGCTTTGATCCTTGAGCTAGGTTGCCTTCGAATCAAACAAGTATTTTACTGGAAAGTATGAACATAATAACAGAGTATTTAGAGCTTAAGAAGAAGATAGTATATTGCTTTATGTAACGTGAATATGATGTCTTTTACAAATGATTAGACCTCCTTTATATAGTAGGGGAATGCTACCCTTAATACAATCCTAAATATGGTAAGAAATCTCATGATTAGTTGATTAATCGGCCTCTTCTTGATACATACCGAGATTTCTGCCGTGATCCTCACCCGATTGCGGATATCTTGCTTTTCGTTATTTGGCTCGAATGGCTTCCCTCGATCTTGCTCGATCTCTATCCCGCTCGGTCTCGATCTTGGATGGTCTCGATCTCGATCGGTCACTGACTCACGATCTTGGCCATCTAACTTCATGTCTCAGTCCGGTATGACATAGGGTCGAACCCTGGCCTGTCACGCCCCGGTCTCGATTAATCATAAAAAGGGGCAAGCCCGATTTTTGACCGTATACACAAATTATTTTGAAGCCTCTAACTTTGAACAACTAAATATTCGTTGGAACTATCAAAATCATACGGGAATTAAGATTTATTTTTTTGCGATTGGCCTGCATTGTCAATTATTAAACCTGAGGAATTACTAAAGAAAATTCGAAGTAATTTGCAACATGAAGCTTGACTTCACATTCGTTTTCAATTATTAAACTTCAGATAATACTAAATCTAATTCTACCTAATTTTTATCATGACGCTCGAGTTTCATTGATGAACAAATGCATAAACAATACAAAATATGAAGTTTTTTATAGAAACAATACAAAATAGTGCTTACAAATGCTGAGAGTTTTGATGAAGAAGGAGTCACGTTAACTTTTTATAAAGCTACTGCGTTGAAAATTTTGGAGAATTCTGATGAAGATGAAGGAACAGATCACGCTAGTTTTGTTGAAGCTCAAAAACTAGAGAATTTTGATGGAGGAGCTTTATATGGGCGGGGAGGGATATTATCGTCTAAAAAAATAGCAATTTAGCACTAGGTGGGTACAAGTTCAATATAGTAAAAAAAGAAGGGCACGAGTTAAAAAGTGGCACACCAACCCCCACCAGAGATAGTGAAAGAGCATCTCTTCACGTTGAATGGCCTTATTCTCAAAGGCCATCTATACAAGGAGTTGGGCCATTACCAATCAAAGAATAACATGTCACATTAAGGTACAATACACAATTAATAATATCGCCTTATCGGATGTCTTGAAAAATAAATACTCCACGTTATCCATGTTATCCGCTATTCTTTTCTTTTACCTATCAGTTCATCGTCTCATCCCAATCTCAATAAATTCATTTTTAAACGCAAGGTCAAAACTATCCAGCCACTTGTCTAATCTCTTGCGTGGCCAGTTGTAATTTTCATACTTAGTGAAAAATGGTCACATTGAAATGAAGATGCTCAACATATACTTCCACGTCAACCTGGTCCATATCTTCTTTGTGGGGCTATATTAAAGCCTACAATGCATTATTATATGCTTCAATCTAAATGCTTGTGATGCATCAAAATATCAAACACTATCGATTACTGAAAATATTTTATTTTACCAATTAATAATCAATTCGAGTATTTGTCCAATTACTAGGGTTGCCTAGGTTCTTGATTCCATATATGTCCTATTATTATATCGTCTATTCATTGGTCTCAGAAAATACGTAAGTTATTAAAGTTTATTTCGTGATATTAATCAAAGGCATATTGATCTTATGATATCCCGAGAGATCTTATTGACTTATTTCTTATGCATTGCATTCATTTATACATGTCCAGTGACTCATGACCAGATGGTGTTATATACTCGTATATTATATGTATATGGGGTATGGAAAAAGGTTACGATATTATATACGCACTGTCACACCTCCTTTTTACTACACATCCGAGAAGGAGTGTATAAGGGAGTTTTTCCAATTAAAGGACAATCGAAATGAGATTCGTTTATTTAAAGATTTAGAGTCGCCACTTGGGATAATTTATGGTGTCCTAAGTCACCGCTTCGAATCCCAAATCGAGGGAAAAAATTGACTCTGTATTGTAGCCTGCGAACCAGAAATCCGGGTAAGGAATTCTGTTAACCCGGGAGAAGGTGTTAGGCACTCCCGAATTCCGTGGTTCTAGCACGGTCGCTTAACAATTTATTCTTGGCCTAATTATCTGACTTATTACACGTTTTAAACTTATTGTGTATTTTTAGCTTTTATAACCGCTTTTAGCTTGATTATTTGTAATTATAGAATTGTCTTGAAACGAATCACGCGTACGTATATTCGTTTTATTTTTGCATGTAAGGAATCATGTCACGCGTACGTGTACATAATTAATAACACTTTTGGCGCGTCAAAATCATGTCACGCGAACGTGTCCACGATTAATAACGCTTTTGTCTATTTATTAAGCAATATTTGGTTGAAGTTGCGCGAACGCATCCCTCAAGTCACTTTTTAGAATCAAATTCGCAATTATGTTACGCGAAACGTATACGTAATCACAACACTAGTCTAAATCGAGCCTAAAGCAAACTACGAATGTTCATTTTTTAGAAATTGTAATCGTGTCACGCGAACGTGTACATAATTGAATTAATAACATTTTATTATTACTAAAATTGTGTCGCCCAAAGTTGCGCGAACGCATACTTTGACTTATATTTGGAAATCATAATTACGTCACGCGAACATCGAAAATCCTAAAGATTGCCTATCTGGGTGTTGGCGGCCTAAGCATGTCCCTAGCAATAAGCAACAAAGTATAGTAATAAAACGTTTCAAATCCAAATTGTCACTCACGCTTAAATCTAATCCTTCTGTCGAAGCCTATAGTTTATAAAATACTAAAAATTGCAACTGATGGTTAATAAAGGAAAGCAAAAAGAACATTTTAACGCTCGATATGCTTCTGCTAGGATGAGAATTGCTAACTAGGTTCAAATAGTCCTTTTAGCATTTAAAGTTGAAGAAAGAGATTAAATGTATCATTTGCTTGATTTAACAAAAATGGCATACGAACAAAAATAAAAAAAAATAAAAAATACATGTACTAGTATTTTGTCTACAGACAAATCAATTCTAGAAAGGGGAAAACCTGTATATGCTGGTTTTATCTAAAGCCGCAATTCTTTTCATTTTTGAGTTTACCAACAAAGACTAACTCTTAACCCAAACAAAATCAAAATCTATATAAACACTCACAGACCATTTAAATGCAAAATTATTGGATCAATTCTGTCCATGAGTCTTTTAACCAAGATAAAAGTTCAACCACAAATCTATATAGCTCAATATTCACTATGGTTGACATTGCTAATTTTTATTCAATATAAGATCTCATTTGAGATTTCATACAACTAAAATAAGATTAACTTCAACCGTAGACTCAATTAACAATTAACAACAACAAAAAAACAATCAAATTAGATGAACAACATCAACTAAACAACTAAAATTTCATTCATAACAGTCCCAACACACCAGTATTTGAGAAGGAGTTCATCTAATCTAGAATTAAAATAACAAAAACCAAAGTTCAAGCATCTTCCTAAAATATACGGCATAAGTCATGACTGAATACAATAATGTCCAGGTAATCAAACTAATTTAGACAAGAAAACACATGAAACAGATCATTCAAAATAGAGGCCATTTATTCACTATCTAAATCAACTACATAGCTTCCATTTACATCTCATATGTTACTCAAATGCTAAAACATACCTGGAAAATGAGAGGAAGTACGAAACGTGAGATCAGTAGCCAAGCAGCAGCAGTCACAGCTATGAAACAGTGCCCAAAACCAATCAAACAGTAACCAAACAGCAGAATTTAGAACAAAGCTTTCAGAACCCCCAAATTCAGACCTTTTCTAAACTCAAATGCAGAATGTAAAGCTTTTAGAGATTTTGGCTCATTAAAAAGATCAAAAAACCCCACTTAATACAGAATTTGATCAATTTTTATCAAGCAAAAGTGCTGGAAATCAGTGCAGTTTCAGAACTTCAGCCGTTTTTGGTTTTCTGGATTTTCTATCTCTTAAAGTCTCTGAGCTCTCCTTGATCTATCTTTGTACTCTATCTCTCTGTATTCTTAAGCTCTCTTTCTGTATCTTTTTTCTATCTCCTTCCCTCTTAGAATCTCTCTCTTAGAATGTTTTTCTTTTTTGTATTCAATTCCAGTATTTTCCCGAATCCCCTTTGTCTCTGATTTTCAGCTCCCTTAAATGGACATTCAATTAGTGCATTTTCCACTACCAATTCAACTTTTTATTTCTTTAATCATCCACTTAATTGTCCACTCAATTATCCACTCAATTAGTGCTTTTAGTTAATTCGATAATGTAAATACTACCCTACCACTAGTAGAAGCTTCTCAATTAGTGACCACTTGCATAAACTTATACTAATCAGTTGATTATTATACACATTCAACCAAATTATTGAACTAATCCTAGTTATTCTGCCTAAGTGATTAAACGAGATACCATTTCAAAGTTTTCTGATATCCTAATTATACGAAACACATCCACAAAACCAATATAAATAAATAAACAGTAAACAAAAATAGTTTATACCAGAGTACTGATCGAATTTTTATTGAGTAGGAAAAGAAAAAGAGATGAGGAAGACGAATATTAGAATAAAACTAATGTAAATAAACAAAGACTAAGAGAGAACTCACCGGACAGGCTCGAACTTGGGTTTGGCTTTGATACTGTGACTCACCCCAAACTGATGCTAATCATTTATTCTTTATCAAGAACAAATGAACAACATCGGTTTTGTAGTGAGTCGACCTTCTAATCCAAAAACTAGAGGCTTGGATCGATGCATGTCATCAGGCTCAACGGAAACTGATTTTGAACTTTTAGGTTCGAACTTAGATTTAAAATTCGACGAGTTTTGGTCAGATTCGAAGGAAACCATTGATGGATTTGGTATGAGGGAGTTATGGGGGTTGTGTGGTGTTAATTTGGGAATGATTAAGGTAACCTAGGGTTTAGGGTTCAAACTTCGATCGAAGATTCGACGAGTTTAGCTGTGATTCGTAGGAAACGGTTTGGGGATTTGGGATGGGGAGATGAAGGAGAATCGATGGTGTTAATTTGGGGCTATTTAGGCCACCGAAACTGTCGTGAGGCGATTTCTGGTGGGGCGGACGAGGGCGGTGTGTGGTGGTGCATGTTCTTGGTCTCTAAAGAGACAAGTGGGGAGGTGTTTGGTATATTAAATTAGTCATTTAATTTGGGCCGTTGGATGATGGGAATCCAACGGCTCCGATTAACTTTCTGATGAAACGGGGTCGTTTTGTGTAGTAACCGGGTGGTCCGGGTATAGGAATGGATCGGGTTGTCGGGAAGGTTTGGGACCATCCGATCAAATGAAATTGACGGCCCTGATCAAAACGTGTCCAAACGACGTCGTTTGGTTCTGGTAGGGGTGGACCGGGTAGGGAATGGGTTGGGCTGGCCTGGGGATCAGGTCTGGCTGGGTAATTGTTTGGGCTTGGGGATCTTTTGGCCCAGATTTGATCTCCTCTATTTTATTAACTCTTTTTTTCTTTTCTTTTCTTCTTTTTCTTTCAAAAATTTAAAACTAAAATCCTAATTAAACTATAAAACACCAAATTAACTTAAAAATACTAATTAATTCTAACTAATAATTATCACAAATAATTAAATGCCAAATTAAAAGAAAATCACACAATTTGACTAAAATTACAAAAATATGTTATTATTTTTTGAATTTTTATTTTTGTAAAACACCTAATTATTAATTAATTCCAAAAAATGTAAAAATCAAATCTTAAATGCAAATGTTATATTTTTGTATTTTTAATGCATTAATAAAATTAAACATTCACACAAATATATGCAAACAATCAGGAAAATCACACAATAATTCCTAAAATAACACATAACTAAAGACAACACCTAATTTTGGGAATTATTTTGGAGTAATTCGTATGAGGCCAAAATTACGTGCTCACAGCTGCCCCTCTTTGTCCGGAAACATGAAGAGTTTTCGTGCAAAGATAAATGAGCGGATACGAGCGATTTTTGCTTGTTCGAACACTCCGTGGGAAGCATTTTTTGAAAGGTTTGACCGAACCTCTGCTTCAAAGGTTTCCTACATATCCTTGGCTATAAAGGAATCAGGTCAATGTAGTTCGGGAAGTTTTAGTAGCTGGGACTACCATGAAGCTGCGGTTTTGCTGTTACTGTTGTTGCTGCTGTTGATACTGCCTACTGACCTCCTTATTACCCCATGACAAAAATGAAGAAGCTAGACTAAGCTATGATCTATGCTTTACAAAGATTTATTTTCAAACTTTACAAAGGATATGTGCTTGGCTTGCCTCGTTGACTTGTATTTTCCTCAGAAGTTCTTTTTTGGCTGACTTGAATGGTATTATTTGAAATGCTTTCCTTTCTTCTCCAGGCGGGCACCTGATTGCTGAACCCTTTAAATGTCTTCCTTTGACTATTGTTTCCTTTCCTCTGTTCTCCAGGCGGGCTCTTGATTATTTGAAATTTGAATTGCTTCTTCCCTTCGTTCTCCAGGTGGGCTCCTGATTGCTGAGACTCGAAATGTATTCCCTTGTTCTCCAGGTGGGCTCCTGATTGCTGAAACTTGAATTGTATTCTCTTGTTCTCCAGGTGGGCTCCTGATTGCTGAAACTTGAACTGTATTCCCTTGTTCTCCAGGTGGGCTCCTGATTGCTGAGACTCGAATTGTATTCCCTTGTTCTCCAGGTGGGCTCCTGATTGCTGAAACTTGAATTGTATTCCCTCGTTTTCCAGGTGGGCTCCTGATTTCAACAAAATAGACAAAAGCAAAGAAAATTTTCTGCCCTAGTTTGGTAGCTGGGTATATATATGAGTGTAAACTAAATCATGTTACCAAATATCAGTAAGAACTTGAAAGCGGAAACATGAATTGTACTCCCTTGTTCTCCAGGTGGGCGCCTGATTGCTGAAATTTGAATTGTTGTTCCTTGTTCTCCAGGTGGACACCTGATTACTGAATCTTCAACTGTTTTTCCTTGTTATCCAGGTGGACGCCTGATTGTTGATACTTCAACTATTGTTCCTTGTTCTCCAGGTGGACGCCTGATTGCTAGTACTTGGTCATGCTCTTATCTTTAACATCCGTGTTGCTCTCCCTGTTCTTCAGATGGGCACCTGACTTCAACAAAAATAGACAAAACAAAAGAAAATTTTCTACCCCAGTTCGGTAGCTGGGCGCATCTGTGAGTGTTAAACTGAAGCATATTACCAAATATTAATAAGAATTTGAAAGCTACGTCCCATTATCCAGTGGGGTCCTGACAAATCTTAACTAAACAACAATTTTAAATCTAAGCTATATCTTTTAAAGGCATGACTTCTGCTAAATCTTGTTATCTAAACTAGTTTTAAACTATGTCCCATTATCCAGGAGGGTCCTGACAACTCTTATGCGAACTTTGAAACCAACTTATATTCCTTGGGGTACATTTATGCTAGATTTTGCTACTTATGATTGTTTCGATTTTTAAACTATGTCCCATTTTGCAGGAGGGTCCTGAAAATTTATACGATCAAACCTGCATGGTACTTGCTTCCCTCACAGGGTGCTTCCTAAAACAAATGCCATCTTTTCCCATGTTTTCAAATCAAAGAAAATCTTGTCAGTTTAAAACGTGGTAGTTAGTTGTGGCATTCTTGCTGGGGAGGGTTTTCTCTTTGCCCTGCTTTGCTTCAATAGACTGCCTTGAACCAGTCGAAAGGACTGTTTTGACCTCATGATTGATCCTTAACTGCAGGATCCCCAACTGTTGTTTTTCACTTCTGACCCTTTTATTCGTAACCGTACATCTCTCATGACATTACTGAACCATTCCACCAATTTAACTTTTGCTTACACTCTAGGTCCCACTTTTCATCATACTATCTCCAGCATGTTCTAGCCGTATTTTGCTTTGTGCAATTTTGAATCTTGGTAGTATACTTTGACATTCCTTCTTATTTGTTGGAACAAGGCTAACCTTGGAAGAGCTTTAGAGGAGTAAAAATTAACAGCAATGAAATGCGACGATTTTGAGAATTAAGAATAAAGAAGAAAATCCGGATTTGGATGACTGTTGGAGATAGTAAAAAAATGAACTTATCTGAGTGGAGTCACTGGCACCAATGATCATGGTATGTATTTTGGATTAATCAGCCCAGTCTATTTAACCAATCTCCTTTCCAATTGTTTTACTTTGTTCTCCAAGATTTCCACAACCCAATTTTACTTTCCGCCAACTTACGGACCTTGTTCGACTTGCAGTGCCCTGAAGGGTTTTCACCGACAAACTTCTCTCATTTGTTTGTTCCTCAATTCCTTGTTTCCTTATGGTGCCCGCGAAGGTTTTCACCGATAAGACTCTCTTATTTTTACTTTCTCTCAGCTTTCGTCGCCTCGTGGTGCCCGTGAAGGTTTTCACTGATAAGACTCTCTCATTTTTACTTTCTCTCAACTTTCGTCGCCTCATGGTGCCCATGAGGGTTTTCACCAATAAGATTCTCTCATTTTTGCTTTCTCTCAGTTTTCGTCGCCTCATGGTGCCTATAAAGGTTTTCACCGATAAGATTTTCTCATTTTCATTACTTTTCCTGCTTGGACCAGAGTGTTATCCTGGTATGAATCAACTCTATTTGCTCAACTTGGCATCTCTCGAAGACTGATCGGAAGGTCTTTCTTTGGACCGTAATGTGGGCTTTTGGATGGGGTTAGAAAGAAAGGGTATCAAAGGCTCAAAATAATTTGACATGGGTTTAAAATTACAACTCTTGGAATCACATTTCTTATTACAAGTACAACTTCTGCCCCAGTTTCTTGCTTGGGGATCTTTTGATATTTTATTTTACTATGACCGAGCGTGAGGCTTCCTACGTATCCTTAATAGGAATCAGATCAAACGTAGTTCACACCTGAATTTCCTTGTTGTTATACTTTCTCTTTTCACTTCTTTTCTTTTCTCTTTTTCTTTCTTTTCCTTTTCTTTTTGTTATTGATTCCGAAAGAGGGGTATGAAAGAAACAAATGTGGCTCAAAAGGGGGAACAAAGGATAAAGTGTTTAGATAGCAGAACGAATTGCCTTCGTCATTCCAATCTTTGAAACAATGCCAAGTATAAACAATCAACAATTATAACAAAGAAATCATACATAATATCTCTTGACCGCGTCGGAATTGATGGCCATGTCTATGCATTTTCCTTCGATATCTGTTAAACGTAGAGCGCCATTGGATAATACTCTGGTCACAATGAATGGCCCTTTCCAATTCGGGGCGAACTTGCCTTTTGCTTCAACCTGATGTGGAAGAATACGTTTCAGCACTTGCTGACCCACTTCAAACTTTCGGGGACGCACCCTTTTGTTGTATGCTCTTGCCATTCTTCTTTGATATAATTGGCCATGACATACTGCTTCCAATCTTTTTTCATCAATCAAGTTCAACTGCTCCAAACGGGTTTTGACCCACTCATCATCATCAATCTTAGCCTCAGCGACAATCCGAAGGGAAGGGATTTCAACTTCTGCAGGTATTACTGCTTCAGTGCCATATACCAACAAATAAGGAGTTGCACCTACCGAAGTGCGAATAGTAGTGTGATATCCCAACAACGCGAATGGTAATTTTTCGTGCCATTTCCTCGAACATTCTACCATTTTTCGAAGTATCTTCTTTATGTTTTTGTTGGCTGCCTCGACTGCTCCATTCGCCTTGGGATGATATGGGGTAGAATTGCGATGTGTAATCTTAAACTGTTGACATACCTCTTCCATCAAGTTACTTTTAAGATTAGCACCATTATCTGTGATGATCACCTTTGGGATTCCAAATCGACAGATGATATTTTAGTGAACAAAATCGACCACTGCTTTCTTGGTCACCGATTTGAAAGTTTTGGCCTCAACCCACTTGGTGAAATAATCAATGGCTACCATAATGAACCTGTGCCCGTTGGATGTTGCTGGCTCAATTGGTCCAATGACATCCACTCCCCAAGCAACGAAGGGCCATGGTGCCGACATTGTGTGCAATTTCGATAGGGGAGAATGAATCAAATCTCCGTGTATCTGGAACTGATGACATTTGCGCACAAAATTGATACAATCTCGCTCCATGGTAAGCCAATAATAGCCTGATCGGACAATTTTCTTTGCCAACACATATCCGCTCATATGTGGTCCGCAGACTCCCGAATGTACTTCGGACATGACAGTCGTAGCTTGTCTAGCATCTATGCATCTTAATAATCCAAGGTCTGGTGTTCTCTTATACAAAACTCCTCCACTTAAGAAGAATCCATTTTCCAACGGTCGAATTGTTCTCTTTTGATCCCCCGTGGCTTGCACTGGATATACCCCCATTCTGATGTACTCCTTGATATTGTGGAACCATGGTTCGCCATCAAGTTCTTCTTCAATCATGTTACAGTAAGCATGCTGATCTCGGACTTGAATATGCAGAGGATCGACATAAGCTTTGTTCGGATGGTGCAACATTGATGCCAGGGTAGCCAAAGCATCGGCGACCTCATTATGGACCCTTGGAATATGCCTGAACTCCACTAATCGAAACCGTTGACAAAGATCATGTAAACATTATTGGTACAGTATGAGCTTCAAGTCTCGCGTTTCCCATTCTCCTTGAATTTGATGTACCAGAAGATCCGAGTCTCCCAAGACCAAGATTTCCTAGATATCCATGTCTGCAGCTAGCCTTAGACCCAAAATACAGGCTTCATACTCAGCCATATTATTGGTGCAATAAAACCGAAGCTGAGCCGTAACAGGATAGTGATGCCCTGTTTCAGAAATAAGCACAGCTCCTATTCCGACTCCTTTCATGTTGGCTGCCCCATCAAAGAAAAGTTTCCAGCCTGGTTTTTCAATTTGCTCCAGTTCATCGATATGTATCACTTCTTCATCGGGAAAATAAGTTCTCAATGGCTCGTAATCTTCATCGACCGGGTTTTCGGCTAAATGATCGGCCAATGCTTGGGCTTTCATCGCAGTCCGAGTCACATAGATGATGTCAAACTCTGTGAGCAATATCTGCCACTTCGCAAGTCTCCCTGTCGGCATAGGCTTTTGAAAGATATACTTCAACGGATCCAAGCGCGAAATGAGGTAAGTAGTGTAGGATGAAAAATAATGTTTCAATTTCTGAGCCACCCAAGTTAGGGCGCAACATGTCCTTTCCAGATGAGTGTACTTAACCTCATAAGCCGTGAACTTCTTGATAAGATAGTAGATAGCCTGTTCCTTTCTGCCGGTAATGTCATGCTGCCCCAGTACACAGCCAAATGAATTTTCCAAGACTATCAAGTAAAGAATCAAAGGTCTTCCTGGTTCTGGCGGAACCAGCACGGGTGGGTTTGACAAGTATCCTTTTATCTTATCAAATGCTTCTTGACACTCATCAATCCACTTGACCGCAGCATCATTCTTCAGCAATTTGAAAATAGGCTCACAAGTTATCGTGAGCTGAGCAATAAACCTGTTGATGTAGTTCAACCTCCCTAATAGACTCATCACTTCAGTCTTGTTCCTCAGGGGTGGCAATTCTTGGATGGCTTTGATCTTTGATGGGTCCAAATCGATGCCTCTCCGGCTGACTATGAATCCCAATAGCTTTCCGAATGGAACACCAAATGCGCACTTGGCAGGGTTAAGCTTGAGGTTGTACCTGCGAAGTCTCAGGAAGAATTTCCTCAAATCCCCAATGTGGTCGGCTTGATGCTTTGACTTTATGATCACATCATCCACGTATACCTCAATCTCCTTATGTATCATATCATGAAACACCGTAGTCATTGCTCTCATGTAAGTTGGCCCGGCGTTCTTCAAACCAAATGGCATTACCCGGTAGCAATAAGTTCCCCATGGCGTGATGAATGCTGTCTTTTCTGCATCTTCTTCATCCATTAGAATCTGATGATACCCGGCATAGCAATCCACAAAAGATCATATCTCATACTTGGCACAATTATCGATCAAATGTGGATATTGGGTAGTGGGAAGTTGTCCTTCGGACTTGCTTTGTTAAGATTGCGGTAATCGACGCGTACTCTGATCTTGTCGTCCTCCTTTGGCACAGGTACGACATTAGCCAACCAAATAGGATATCGAGTGACCCGAATAACCTTTGCATCCAACTGCTTGGTGATTTCTTCTTTAATCTTCACACTCATATCAGTTTTGAATTTCCTCAACTTTTGCTTGACGGGAGGAAATGCTGGATTAGTGGGCAATTTGTGGACCACTAAATTAGTGCTCAAACCCGGCATGTCGGCATACGACCATGCAAAAACATCTTTGTATTCGATGAGTGCTTTGATTAACTCTTCCCGGATCCTTGGCTCGAGATGGACACTTATTTTAGTCTCTCTGACATTATCTGTATCCCCTAAATTGACGGTTTCTATTTCATTTAGGTTGGGTTTGGGTTTTTCTTCGAAGTGAATTAACTTCTTAGTGATCTCTTCGAAGGCTTCATCTTCATCATATTCTGATTCGTAGTCACAATCTACTTCTTGAACTATTATTTCGGAAGCAGATTGATTTTTAAGACTGGGCTGAGGATTCCTCATGCATGTCATGTCATTAGAACCAAAGTAAAAAGAACTGTACAGAAAAGAAAAGAAAAACAAAAGAAAAACTATCAGGAATGATAAAGAAAGGGAAACCGCATTTCATTAAATGATGAAAGATAACAAGGTTTGCACACTTCAAACAGACTGAAAGATAAAAATTTTGGATTACAACCCTGGAATAACCCAAACAAACTGAAGGAAACTCAAAATAAACTACCAAGACTCCTTCCGAGTGGGGAGAGGAATAGCCTTCCAATTGTTAAGCTTTGTTTTTGGCCCGACAAATTGCATTTCCACGTTGCTAGAACCCTCTCCAATTTCCACCATGTTCACATTATCGAACAACTTCTCAAATCTTTCAATTAACTCCTTGTCAGGATCAGTCACAGAACTGGGAATTGCTGTTATTAGGCGACTTCTGGTACCGGACTTGACAAATGATTTGGAAAGACGCGGGACTAGCTTTGAAAGGACCCATGCCTTTTGTTTTAGCTTTCTAGCCTTTCTTATGTCTGCGGCAGTGGGATTGAATCCCAAACCAAATGTTCCCAAGTTTTCGAGAAGAGACGCCGGCTGTATGATGCCTTGCAAAGATGAGCCCAAACCTTTACCGAGTACAAAACCATTCTTCAACATCTCATAGGCTACCATGACTGATGCGGCGGTTATCTTTGGATTTGGAATGTATTTCCCCTCCAGAACTTTCTCTACCAATATCGTGTCAGAAACCTGGTAGACCCATGGTCCCTGGTCATATTCCACTTCAATGACTGGTACAATGGCATTGTTGCGAGCACATAAACTATCTTCCCCATGCACAACTATTTCTTGTCTATCCCATTCAAATTTGACTACCTGGTGTAGTGTTGATGGGACTGCTTTAGCGGCATGGATCCATGGTCGACCCAACAGTAAATTATAGGAAATAGCTATATCCAGCACTTGAAACTCCATTGTGAACTCAACTGGCCCTATCGTCAGCTCCAGCACTATGTCCCCAACTGAATCTTTACCTCCACCGTCAAATCCCCGCACGCAAATACTGTTCTTATGGATCTTCTCATCTTCTATTTTCAACTTGCTTAGAGTGGAAAGAGGACAGATGTTTGCGCTTGACCGCTGTCAACCAATGCCCGGGTCACCACAGAGTTCTCACATTTTAATGTGAGGTAAAGAGCTCTGTTGTGCTCAGTACCTTCTACAGGCAATTCATCATCAGAAAACGTGACTCTGTTTTCTTCGAAGATTTTGTTGGCTATTTTTTCCAAGTGATTCACGGAGATCTTATCGGGAACGTGCGCCTCATTCAAGATCTTCATTAAAGCTTGACGGTGCTCATCCGAATGGATTAATAATGACAATAGGGAAATTTAAGCAGGCGTCTTTCTTAATTGTTCCACGATAGAGTAGTCCTGTAACTTCATCTTCCTCAAGAATTCTTCTGCTTCTTCTTCAGTTACTGCTTTCTTTACTAGCGCTGGATTATCTTTAGCTCTTCTTAACTCCTCGGGAGTAAAACACCTTCCCGAGCGAGTCAAACCCTATACTTCACAGATTTCTTCTTTGAATTCCTTCCCTTTGTACATCACCGTTACCCGTTCGTAATTCCATGGAATAGCCTTGCTGTTGATTATTGGTAACTGGGTTACTGGCTTGATAATAACCCGATCTGCGTGGGCTCCTTCCACGATTATGATGGGTTTGCTGGCCACTCCCGGTACAATCACCTTCACCCCTTCCTGTTTCGTTGCAACTTTGCTTAAAGACCCCTTCTCAACTGCCACAAATGGCTCAACACTGTTTTTGCTCTGCTTGAGCACCAACTTCTCATATGTTGATTATTCATCTGTCTTGACTCCACTAGACCGAATCATCATGACGGTCTATGATGGCTTCTTGGGTTCTCCCTCCACATGCACCATTTTGATTATATTTGCCTCCTGATGGGCTGGCATCGAATTCCTATTGATATTGGGTGCTTCGGGAGCTTGAACTTCAATTCTATTGGTGTCAATAAGCTCCTGTATCGTACTTTTCAAGTGCCAGCACTTTTCTGTATCATGACCCGGAGTACCAGAACAATACTCACAGCTGACAGTATAGTCAAGATTCTTTGGAGGAGGATTTAGCAGTTTGGACTATATCGGCCTTAGCATATCTAGCTGTTTTAGCCTGTGGAATAGACTAGTGTATGATTCTCCCAACGGAGTAAAGGTTTTCTTTTTCTGCAACCTTTCACCCTTGAATGCTTGACTAGGCCTGAAACTTGGTCCGGGAGTGTTTTGGTAGGCTCGTGGATGTGGATAAGTATTTGGTAGGACAGGAGCACGCTATTGAGTGTGGGCAGGAGGTTGGTTGTACGCTTGTGTATGGTGGACGTAAAAATGAGGTTCTGGTGGGGGATAGTATTGTTGGGGTGGATTGTGGTGATAAGTTTGTTGGTGGGGTCGAGGTTGATTGTAGTGGTAAGGTGAACCTCTGGATCCGGACAAAGTTCCTGAATCAACCATTGTTGTTTCCTCTCTTTCTTCTTCCCAATCCCTCCTATACCGCCCTGAATAGCCTGAGTAGGCGCTTTGATAGCCGAATAGCTCATGATTTTATTCAACATGAGGCCTTCTTCTACCATGCCCCCTATCTTTACTACTTCATTGAATGACTTTCCCACAGCTGAGACCAAATGGCCATAGTAAGTAGGTTCCAAAGCCTGTAGGAAGTAATCTACCATCTCACTTTCCTTCATTGGGGGATCTACTCTTGTTGCATGCTCCCTCCATCTGAAACCATATTCTCTAAAGCTTTCACTGTGCTTCTTCTCAAGTTTAGTCAAGGACAGTCGATCTGGAATGATCCCAAGATTGTATTGGAAGTGACAAGCAAATGCTTGCACCAGATCATCCCATGTGTACCATCTCCCATGGTCTTGGCGGGTATACTATTCCAATGCTAATCCACTCAAACTCTGACTGAAATAAGCCATTAACAATTCATTTTTTCCTCCAGCTCCCCTCATCTTGCTGCAAAAACCCCTCAAGTGGGCTACTGGATCGTCGTGCCCGTTGTATAGATCGAACTTGGGCATCTTGAAACCTACCGGTAATTGCACATTCGGGAACAAACATAGATCCTTGTAGGTCACGCTGACTTGCCTTCCCAACCCCCGCATGTCTTTGAATGATTGTTCTAAGCTTTTAACTTTCCTGAACATCTCCTCCTGTTCGGTATTTTTGACTGGTTTATCAGCTTCAATCGGGAGGTCAAAGTGAGGAGTATAGGAAAGGGTTTCTGGAGCTTTGAAAGTGGGCTCCGAGGGGTAGTATTGGTTGTCCTGGGCCTGGAACATAGGCTCGCTAGGAGATTTGTGGAGTGTAGCTGGTGGAGATGCTATGAAGACAGGAGTTACTGGTGGAGAGGGGGTATGGAATCAGTTTAGGGGGTGGAGATTGTGGTGTATGAGAAGTGGTGCCCCGGTAATGTTGGTAAATGGGAAAGCTCGGGGATAGATCAGTGGCAGGAGGATCCTGAGTTTGAGATGGTGGTGGGGTGGAAGCAGGGTTAGCAGGGTAAGCTGGGGGTGATTGTCCTTTAGACCAGGTCTGATACATCTCGGCCATCTGTTACTTAGGTTTGAGCATCTCCTCTTTCATTTTACTGAAGTCCAACTCCTCTACCTCAACACTTGTGTCGACATCCGGGATAGACATGATTTCTGGTATTGGTCCTTTTGATCTGGTTTGGTAATGATAATGTGCTAGTATACTCTAGATAAACTAACTGCTTGAATACTGGAAAACAACAAACTTGTTAGTTTTTAGAGTTTAACACATATGCAATTATACGTTGGGATGCAATGCACCTAGGCAATTAACCATTTTCTATCATGTATTTGCTCGGTTGCTTGTGTCATCCCAGCTTTTCCTGACTTTTCCCTTTTATTATTTTCTTTTGGTCGTGGTCGAATCCTATAGAGATTGCCTACGTATCATGACCCCGCATGAATCAGACCGAGCGTAGTTCTGGCGGTCACAATTATTTATTATTTTTAACAAGTGAAACAGTACAAAGACAGAAACGACATTACATTTGGACAATACTTTAAGAAAATGGTTTAAAAGACTCAACATGGACTTAAACTAAAACATGACTATTATATGAAAAGTTCTAACAACTATGACTACGCTTCACTCCACAATCTTTTGCTTTTAATCACTGGAACATCTGCTCACGGTGGGGCTTGACCCGGCTGACCTCCTAGTGTATGGTACATCCTCTCTAACTCCATTGCAAGATGACGGGCAAAAGTAGGTGCATGCTCTAGAAGCCTTTCAAAATCCATCCCTTGGCAGTTCACATAACTTTGAGAAGTATAAACAGCCAAATCATGGATTTGTGCTCTGAAATCTTGGAGATTTTGGTCTTGGTTTTGCAATCGTTGTTGGCGAGTGGTGTCTATATCTCTTATGTGGTCTTCGCGATCTAAAGCTGACTCCAATTGAGCTCGAAGTCTGGCCTGATCGAGTCTTGCTTATGCTCTCTCCCTATCAATATCTGTGTGCTGATGTTCTCTATTGTACCTTCTCATTTCTTCCAACTGTGCATGGAGTTGAGCTTATGAATGTATCCAATGGTCCTTCTCTCTGTTGAATTGAGCCATTTCTTCTTCACATCTCATTACTTGGCGTTCCTTACTAGATTTGGCCTCCTCATTTAACTGTATGATTTTTTCCTTAGCTTTGTCTAACGCCTTCTCAGTCTTTGTCAAGATGGAGTCATAATCTTGCCTTTTTTCCATCAGATTGGCAATGATTTTCTGATCTTTCCAACTTCTCACTGGCGCTTCAGAGGCTTTCTTCAGCTGTTGAAACTGAACGCGGAGAGTTTTATTCTCATTAATCAGACTCATATTTTCACCTTCTTCTTCTTGTGCTTGTAAGTCTCTCTCCAAATTGAGGTTCCTCAGGCTTTCTTTTAAGGCACGAATAGTTGCTTTGTACCCCTTTTCCTTTTCACCCCAAGCCAACCGTTCTTGGATTTTGTCATCAAAGGCTTGAACATGCGGTCTTTTTATGGGCCTTCTAGGATCAGGTTCTGGTACATCATCCACACGGGATCTTTTTTCAAACCACCTAGCATAACCCGGATTTATCTCGCCTTTCGCAGGATCTGGAACTTGGGTATCATCTTTCAAGTATCAACAACCATTCCAAATCCACTGGATTAAAGCCTCAGGGAGAGTGGCTTCGGGGTGTAGTTCAATCACTTGCACACTCAAATCTTCATCATCAGGCACCACTTGGTATCTCCCTAGTTGTCTTAGAACTCTCTGTGGTGCATACGGCTGGTCGCTTCTTAAACCCAACAGCAGCAAATAACTCTTCAAGGTTGACATGTGTATCACCTCTCTTACCGGGAGCCATCCCAAAGTCCACTCAATTTCACTTGCCATTAAAGATCTTAAATGAGATATCCAGGCTTCCACCCCTTCTGGAGATTTATAATCTTTTATTCTTTCTTCATAACTCTTAATGAAATTGTCCTTGTTTGGACCATACTGCATGAACTTGGGGTGATGTCGGAGATGTTCAGTCAACCACATTTGCAACAAAATATTGCAACCTTCGAAGAATTGTGCCCCGGATTTACACAAAGTCAACGCCCGATAAATGTTTGAGAGAATGATTGGGGAAAGAGTGTGACATTCTTCGGTAGTGAGGACTTGTACAACTCTGGCTATGCGAATATTAATCGTCCGCTCTTTGTTTGGGAAGACCATGATTCCCAGAAAAGCCACCATGTAAGCGAAGCGACGGTGAATTTGCCAGGTGTCCTTGTTTTGTTTGTTAGTAAGGCCCTTTTCATAAATTTCAAATCCACCCGGCTTTCCTAACCTTGAATATAGGAAGTTGAAAGAACAACACCCTTTGACAATGTTGCTTTTTCTGATTTGATTACTAATATTCAGAAGACCAAAGAATCGGTGTACTGAGGGAGCCTTTGGGAATATAAGATTTTGGTTTCTCAAATCTCCGTCAAAACCGGAATATCCAACTATTTCTTCTAATGTGGGAGTAAGCTCGAAATCAGAGAAGCGAAAGACATTATGAACAGGGTCCCAAAAAGTCACTAGTGCCGTAATCAAATCATGGCGCGGTTTAACTTTCATAATATCTGTGAGAGCTCCCAAATACTTAATGACCCATTTCTGACCATCTCCTCCCAACTCATACCACCACACCTGAAGCCGAAACAGAAACTCATCTACATCTGTGATGGTGGGTTTTGGATGGTGCTCATTTTGTACCTGTGAGTGATTTTAATTTTAAAAAAAACTAAATCAAGACTTATTTGAAAAAAAACTCATTAATATTTCTAAAAAAAATTCATATATATAAAAAACACTTTGATGAAGAAGGTTTAAAGGCTGTGTTTGCTAACCGGTAAATTTTTTTATTTTTATTTTTTTGAAAAAAAAAATGACCAAAGGCGGCTGTCCTTGCAAAAACAGTCTTCCGGCGCCCTTTTGGGGATATTCGGCATATTTTGGACAAGAATGGCATCGCCTTACTTATGACAACACAATGACATTTATGTACCCACATTTTTAATTATCTATTATCTATTTATTTTTTATTTTTTTAATAGTTGGGCCCGATGTGGGTTGCCTACGTATCTCACATCCGGTGAGAATCAAACTTACGTAGTTCGTAATAAAAAGACCACTCTTAAAAGAAACACAAATTTTTTCTTTTTTTTCTCATAATTTCGGTAGTATTTTAAAATATTTTGGAAATTGTTTTTTTTTTCGAAAACAGCCAATTTTCTTTCTCGGTCCTCACATTGATTTTCCTTTTCTAAATTTTTCCTATAAGCTTGTCAACATGCAAATCCAAAACAAATGAATGCACAAGTAGCACGTAAGATGCATCAGGATGGTCTTTTTATTTCGGGTACACCTGTCCTAGACAGACCCAACCCTTGTGTTGAGTCTCCGAAGTCAAATGCACATGATGCAAACAAACGTTCCTACTAGGGATCCGGCATGAAGCTGAGTTATTCTAAGTGTAAAACCTAGGGTATACTGTTCTAGACCTGGCTTACCCAAGCGGACAGCTTGAGCCGAAGTGGGGGCATCGTACCGGGAGCACGAAAGTCTACCCGGCCTAGTTACTTGGCCCAACTTCGTTTTGGTATAACTTTTAACAGAAAGGTGGGCCACGCGCACGTGTGCACCATAAATTCAGAAGACTCAGAAAGAAGAAGGGTTTTGTAAAAGTTTATATATACAGTTCAGATAATATCAAAACGGTAAAAAGCAATATTTAGCACATTAAGCCCAAACATGTGAATAAACCAGATAATAAATAAAGCCAAATATAACAATTATTCTAAGCTCAAATTCTTGAACCCTGAACCAGAGATTCTGGGTTCGAGTCCCCAGCAGAGTCGCCAGAGCTGTAACACCTCCTTTTTACTACACATCCGAGAAGGAGTGTATAAGGGAGTTTTTCCAATTAAAGGACAATCGAAACGGGATTCGTTTATTAAAGATTCAGAGTCACCACTTGGGATAATTTATGGTGTCCCAAGTCACCGGTTCGAATCCCAAATCGAGGAAAAAATTGACTCTGTATTGTAGCTTGCGAACCAGAAATCCGGGTAAGGAATTCTGTTAACCCGGGAGAAGGTGTTAGGCACTCCCGAATTCCGTGGTTCTAGCACGGTCGCTTAACAATTTATACTTGGCCTAATTATCTGACTTATTACACGTTTTAAACTTATTGTGTATTTTTAGCTTTTATAATCGCTTTTAGCTTGATTATTTGTAATTATAGAATTGTCTTGAAACGAATCACGTGTACGTATATTCATTTTATTTTTGCATGTAAGGAATCATGTCACGCGTACGTGTACATAATTAATAACACTTTTGGCGCGTCAAAATCATGTCACGCGAACGTGTCCACGATTAATAACGCTTTTGTCTATTTATTAAGCAATATTTGGTTGAAGTTGCGCGAACGCATCCCTCA
Organism: Nicotiana tabacum; assembly: GCF_000715075.1. NCBI lineage: Eukaryota > Viridiplantae > Streptophyta > Magnoliopsida > Solanales > Solanaceae > Nicotiana > Nicotiana tabacum. The sequence continues at coordinate 182,878,694 of NC_134101.1, forward strand.
AGTCACTTTTTAGAATCAAATTCGCAATTATGTTATGCGAAACGTATACGTAATCACAACACTAGTCTAAATCGAGCCTAAAGCAAACTACGAGTGTTCATTTTTTAGATATTGTAATCGTGTCACGCGAACGTGTACACAATTGAATTAATAACATTTTATTATTACTAAAATTGTGTCTCCCAAAGTTGCGCGAACGCATACTTTGACTTATATTTGGAAATCATAATTACGTCACGCGAACATCGAAAATCCTAAAGATTGCCTATCTGGGTGTTGGCGGCCTAAGCATGTCCCTAGCAATAAGCAACAAAGTATAGTAATAAAACGTTTCATATCCAAATTGTCACTCACGCTTAAATCTAATCCTTCTGTCGAAGCCTATAGTTTATAAAATACTAAAAATTACAACTGATGGTTAATAAAGGAAGGCAAAAAGAACATTTTAACGCTCGATATGCTTCTGCTAGGATGAGAATTGCTAACTAGGTTCAAATAGTCCTTTTAGCATTTAAAGTTGAAGAAAGAGATTAAATGTATCATTTGCTTGATTTAACAAAAATGGCATACGAACAAAAATAAAAAAAAATAAAAAATACATGTACTAGTATTTTGTCTACAGACAAATCAATTCTAGAAAGGGGAAAACCTGTGTATGCTGGTTTTATCTAAAGCCGCAATTCTTTTCAATTTTGAGTTTACCAACAAAGACTAACTCTTAACCCAAACAAAATCAAAATCTATATAAACACTCACAGACCATTTAAATGCAAAATTGTTGGATCAATTCTGTCTATGAGTCTTATAACCAAGATAAAAGTTTAACCACAAATCTATATAGCTCAATATTCACTACTGTTGACATTGCTAATTTTTATTCAATATAAGATCTCATTTGAGATTTCATACAACTAAAATAAGATTAACTTTAACCGTAGACTCAATTAACAATTAACAACAACAAAAAACAATCAAATTAGATGAACAACATCAACCAAACAACTAAAATTTCATTCATAACAGTCCTAACACACAAGTATTTGAGAAGAAGTTCATATAATCTAGAATTAAAATAACAAAAACCAAAGTTCAAGCATCTTCCTAAAATATACGGCATAAGTCATGACTGAATACAATAATGTCCAGGTAATCAAACTAATTTAGACAAGAAAACACATGAAACAGATCATTCAAAACAGAGGCTATTTATTCACTATCTAAATCAACTATATAGCTTCCCTTTACATCTTATATGCTACTCAAATGCTGAAGCATACCTGAAAAATGAGAGGAAGTAAGAAACGTGAGATCAGTAGCCAAGCAGCAGCAGTCACAACTATGAAACAGTGCCCAGAACCAATCAAACAGTAACCAAAGAGCAGAATTTAGAACAGAGCTTTCAAAACCCCCAAATTCAGACCATTTCTCAACTCAAGTGCAGAATGTAAAGCTTTTAGAGATTTTGGATCATTAAAAAGATCAAAAAGACCCACTTAATGCAGAATTTGATCAATTTTTATCAAGCAAAAGTGCTGGAAATCAGTGCAGTTTCAGAACTTCAGCCGTTTTTGGTTTTCTGGATTTTCTATCTCTTAAAGTCTCTGAGCTCTCCTTGATCTATCTTTGTACTCTATCTCTCTGTATTCTTAAGCTCTCTTTCTGTATCTTTTTTCTGTCTCCTTCCCTCTTAGAATCTCTCTCTTAGAATGTTTTTCTTTTTTGTATTCAATTTTAGTATTTTCCCGAATCCCCTTTGTCTCTGATTTTCAGCTCCCTTAAATGGGCATTCAATTAGTGCATTTTCCACTACCAATTCAACTTTTCATTTCTTTAATCATCCACTTAATTGTCCACTCAATTATCCACTCAATTAGTGTTTTTAGTTAATTCGATAATGCAAATGCTACCCTACCACTATTAGAAGCTTCTCAATTAGTGACCACTTGCATAAACTTATACTAATCAGTTGATTATTATACACATTCAACCAAATTATTGAACTAATCCCAGTTATTCTGCCTAAGTGATTAAACGAGATACCATTTCAAAGTTTTCTGATATCCTAATTATACGAAACACATCCACAAAACCAATCTAAATAAATAAACAGTGAAAAAAAATAGTTTATACCAGAGTACTGATCGAATTTTTATTGACCAAGAAAAGAAAAAGAGATGAGGAAGACGAATATCAGAATAAAACAAATGTAAATAAACAAAGACTAAGAGAGAACTCACCGGACAGGCTCGAACTTGGGTTTGGCTTTGATACTGTGACTCACCCCAAACTGATTTAATCATTTGTTCTTTATCAAGAACAAATGAACAACATCGGTTTTGTAGTGAGTCGACCTTCTAATCACAAAAACTAGAGGCTTGGATCGATGCATGTCATCAGGCTCAACGAAAACTAATTTTGAACTTTTAGGTTCGAACTTAGATTTAAAATTCGACGAGTTCTGGTCAGATTCGAAGGAAACCATTGATGGATTTAGTATGAGGGAGTTATGGGGGTTGTGTGGTGTTAATTTGGGAGTGATTGGGGTAACCTAGGGTTTGGGGTTCAAACTTCGATCGAAGATTCGACGAGTTTGGCTGTGATTTGAAGGAAACGGTTTGGGGATTTGGGATGGGGAGATGAAGGAGAATCGATGGTGTTAATTTGGGGCTGTTTTGGGCCACCAAAACCACCGTGAGGCGATTTTCGGTGGGCGGACGAGGGCGGTGTGCGGTGGTGCATGTTCTTGGTCTCTGAAGAGACGAGTGGGGGGGGTGTTTTGTATATTAAATTAGTCAGTTAATTTGGGCCGTTGGATGATGGGAATCCAACAGCTCCGATTAACTTTCTGATGAAACAGGGTCGTTTTGTGTAGTAACCGGGTGGTCCGGTTATGGGAATGGGTCGGGTTGTGGGGAAGGTTTGGGACCGTCCGATCAAATGAAATTGACGGCCCTGATCAAAACATGTCCAAACGACGTCGTTTGGTTCTGGTAGGGATGGACCGGGTAGGGAATGGGTTGGGCTGGCCTGGGGATCAGGTCTGGCTGGGTAATTGTTTGGGCTTGGGGATCTTTTGGCCCAGATTGATCTCCTCTATTTTATTAACTCTTTTTTTCTTTTCTTTTCTTCTTTTTCTTTCAAAAATTTAAAACTAAAATCCTAATTAAATTATAAAACACCAAATTAACTTAAAAATACTAATTAATTCTAACTAATAATTATCATAAATAATTAAATGCCAAATTAAAAGAAAATCACACAATTTGACTAAAATTACAAAAATATGTTATTATTTTTTGAATTTTTATTTTTGTAAAACACCTAATTATTAATTAATTCCAAAAAATGTAAAAATCAAATCTTAAATGCAAATGCTATATTTTTAATGCATTAATAAAATTAAACATGCACGCAAATATATGCAAACAATCAGGAAAATCACACAATAATTCCTAAAATAACACATAATTAAAGACAAGACCTAATTTTGGGAATTATTTTGGAGTAATTCGTATGAGGCCAAAATTACGTGCTCACACGCACCACCACCTAATCAATTGGTATACGTTGATGATTTCTCCCATTAAGGCCGAGATGATATGATGGTAGCCCTCAGAGACTTGATGATGCTATGTACGCATATATGTTGCGGCCAAACGCACACGCAAGTATACGCAGTCGTCAAGTAATAAAGTGACTAAAGTGGGATGTCGAACACATAAGGACTTGTGACTAACTATTAATTAAATTAGACTATCCTAATTAACTAAACAAGGATTAAACCCAAAAGTATTGATGCTAAAGTAATTAAACTAAAAAGAAAATAACTAATGAACTTTAAACGGATGAAGAACAGATTTTTAATGTTATCAATTTTATGAAAACGATCTAGGGTTATGGGATATTTAACAATCATATTGTATTCTTCAATTGAATTGACAAATTACTTTAACTAGTTTATTGGTTGACAGGATTAATATTGCTCATAAGAATCTGTCGAGTTCTTACTCGCCTATTCAAGCTAACCTAACACCTATATGTCTATGGAGTTAGAATCAACAAGAACGCATTTATAATTCCTGTAAATCAACCAAGCAAGGCAATTAGGTATATGTCTATCCTAACCACGAATCCGTTCCCCGATGCCCGAGTTCAAGAACTTGCCCTACTCAATCCTATATGCAATATAGAATTTCCACATTCGAGTTCAACTCTAGATTCGTAGATAGTATTTAATTGGTGATCAATCAATCAAATAATTAAGTGCAAGATTAAATAAATAAATCAATATGATAAATTAAGAAATCAAAATCAACATCCGAATAATAATAGTCATGAAAGAACCACAACCCTAGAACTTGAAGTTTAGCTCCACATAGACATGGTAGCGAAACAACAAATCGTACAAAGAAACATAAAAATTATAAAGTTTGGTGGAGGAAAAGATGAAACCCAGCCTCTACGGCGGCTCTGTGCTCTCCCTCGGTCAAAAGTTAGGTCTCAAAAACATTCTCCCTATGTCAAAAGTCTGTCAAAAGTCCTCAAAATAGCGTTTTTACATGTATTTATACCAAGTAGGATCGGGCCCAAACAAAAATACCTTTTCCTACACGAAATAGGATAATTACTCTATAATATTTGCACTATCACGCCGCATGGGGCGCCACGCCATGCGAGGCAGTAGTGGGGAAGTTCAGAGAGCTGATTGACAGGCTGCAAGATGTTTTCACAGGTGCGGTGCGCCCTCCGCTGCGCAGCGCCATACACTGCGGAATTTGGAAAAATGCAAAATATGAAAGTTGTGGACCTTTTAAATAGCTTTCCAACAATATATTATGGATCCCAAATGGAGTTCTGAGAAAAAATTTATGTGCATTTTACTAGACAATGTGTCGTATGCCTGCTCGATTTTTCGTTTCGTTTTTAACTATCATCCGTTGATCCTCGAACACAATCCCAGCTTGATTCCTTGGGCTTTTACTCAGACTTCAAAGCTCCAAATCACTTGAATTCATTTCATAATATCTACATAGCTCGAAATCACTCCTACAGGGCATAAAACACACATTTAGTGCAAAACACTAGCAATTAAAGCTCAAACTCAGTTAAAGTGCAGTAAATTAGAGTGTAATAAGCGACTAAAATACGTAATTCTAGCCTATCATAAATACCCCACACTTAAACTCTTTCTCGTCCTCAAGCAATCAAACTACATTTTATATAGACACGATCTTTTTAAATAATTCTCCTAACCATCACACCAAGAATATTTAAAATAGATCAAGCACAAAAGTGTAACATCCTCACCTCAACAAGTATCACGCATTATTCAAAACTCACTCACTTACTATAACATAAAGGTCAATGACATTATTTTTCCTTCATGAATCAAGTGTCCTCACACAACAAAAGAGAATAGTTCCACACAATAAAATTTAAGAACACTTAGAAACTCAAGATAAAAAGAATTCATTCACTCTTAGAAATAACATTCATATGCCACAAAAGATGCACCATAGACTTGCCTGTAGTGTACTACTCTACTAATCGAGCTCATTCCATCTAGGATCAAGTAATACTTTAATTGGTTGTAATGTAGACTACGGGTCGGGCAGGATACATTTGGATATAAGAGTGACTACACCTCCCTATGCACTTTAATACATACACTTTAACTTTCAAAATCTCATACTTATGTCAAACCATACTCCACCTTCACATCAATGTACCTTAACGCCATACTTATTTAAGAACAATTACCTCAAGAGTTACCACTATCAAGGAATATTTGCATAACAATACACCTATATGTCTATGGAGTTAGAATCAACAAGAATGTATTTATAATTCATGTAAATCAACCAAGCAAGGCAATTAGGTATATGTCTATCCTTACCGCGAATCCATTTTTCGATGCCCAGGTTCAAGAACTTGTTCTACTCAATCCTATATGAAATCTAGAATTCTCACTTTTGAGTTCAATTCTAGATTCGTAGATAGTATTCAATTGGTGATCAAGCAATCAGATAATTAAGTGCATGGTTGAATAAATAAACTAATATGATAAACTAAGAAATTAAAATCAATATTCGGATAACAATAGTCATGAAAGAACCACAACCCTACAACGTGAAGTTTTAGCTCCACATAGATATGGTAGCCAAACAATATATCATACAAAGAAACATAAAAAAAATACGAAGTTTGGTGGAATAAAAGATGAAATTCGGCCTCCACGGTGGCTCTGTGCTCTCCCTAGGTCAAAAGACTGTCAAAAGTTCCTCCCTCTCCAAAATAGATTTAGAACCCCTTTTATACAAGTTGAGACCGTGTAGGACCGAAATAACCTTGCCTCGGGCAAAATAGAAAAAATCCCGCAACGTAAGGCCCAGGCTAGCGCGACACGCTGGCCTTAGCGCTAAAAGCAGTATGTTTCCTTAAATTTTTTTGCTTAGCTTTGTATCTCTTATTGTCGAGCTAGCCTTAGCGCTAAAAGTAGTACATTTCCTTCAATTATTTTGCTTAGCTTTGTATCTCTTATTCTTTTGTCTATCACTTGGGGGGGGGGGGGGGTAAACACCAAATAGTGTCCCCCTTTGTCTCCTATACAATTAACATATAATATTAAGCATAAAGTAATATTATCAATACTCAAAAGACGATTAAAAGTATTAGAATGTGATGCAACAATGGTAAATATACGTATTTTTTGGCCGAACATCAATATACATATGCATGATATGACATTCATACATATATGCATGATATTTCAAATGTTTCATGATTTACAGAGTTATTCAGACTTGCAGGTTGAGTCCTTTACTCCATGTTTCTTTCATATCTTTTATATACTGATTTTATGCATTACATACTCGGTACATTATTCGTACTGACGCCTCTATTGCCTGGGGGGCCTGCGTTTCATGCCCGTAGGTACAGGTAGACAGGCTGATGACCCCCCATTTTAGGATTATTGCTTAGCGAGAGTTGGTGTGCTCCATTTGATCCGGAGCTGCTATTGGGTTTTGGTACAATAATTTTTGTATACATATATGGGTATGAAAGGCACAGTCCCGTCCTTTTATACAGTCGTAAACTCTATTAGAGGTTGTAGACAGTCATGTATAGTTGGATATTGTGTGGCTTTGTCGGCTTCTATTTTTGATATATAGTTATCCATAGCAGCCTTGTCGGTTTACCCTACTGTATTTCGCATGTATATGTATATATGCCTTTTGGCATATTTTCTCATGTATGTTATTCACGTGATTCAGTAGTTATTGACAGATGTTATACATGACCTGCCCTTATTTCATGTTTATGTCTTAGACGTATGTTCAAGGGTGTTCGATCGGTAGGACTCGGACACTCATCATGGCCCATCAGTTTGGATCGTGACATTTACGCACTTTGCCCTCTTTGTGACTTGAATCCATAACCGTTAGAATGAAAATGGGAGGTGTTACCACTTGAGAAACCCTCTCTTATCGTATTTAACTTCCATTAGCTATATAAATTTCACATTTTATTGTTTAAATAACTTTAAAACTAGTGCATTACCAATCCCATACAGAATTGGAAATAGTTATTCCGTTTAAAGTGGTGCTGACATTACTATTACCTGAAAAATAAATATTTCCTCCTTTTCAGTTTATTTGAACCTATTTTCTTTTGGGTCCGTTTAAAAAAGAATGACCTCTTTCTAAATTTAAAAACAATTTAGCTTAAACTTACAATTCTACCCTTAATGAAAAGCTTTTATAACTATACAAACACTCTTGACCCCTTTTTGACTTGTTTAGGGTCAGAAATTCCAAAACTCTTTATTTTTTTTAAATTTCGTGCCAGTCAAACAGATTTACATAAATTAAAATGGAGGGAGTATATCTTTTTACTAGTTTCAAATACTTTTTTTAATTGCAAGTTGTTTTAGATATCGTAAATTTTGCTTTACAAAAATAATATTTGGGCGCATATAAAAACAGACATGTGATGAATTATTTCAATTCTCATCCACAAAACTGGACTTGTCACTATACTATTTATGAGGTGTCAACAACAATTATGTGACTTGTGAGCACGTGAAGCTTTTAGCTATAGACAAATAGACAATGTACACACAAGCTGCATTTGCCGCGTACCTATTCCTTCATCACTTTATCCTATCGTAGGCGTAAAATAATGTAATACATTCTACTTTAAAATAGTCTATACATCCCATAAAGAAAGATATTAGATTGCCCTAATTATAAGAATTTGTTTATATTATGCATTTATTTCACCTTAAATATCTCACTTCATAAATCCTAAACTTCCTAATTGGAAGATCAAATGTAAACCTTGATAAAAGTATTTCCTTCATTTTTTTTTATGTAAATATGTTTTGTCGAGCCTAGAGTCTAAGAAAAAATTAAGACTTCTGAAATTTGAAATATAAATATATATTAATATTTGTTTAACTATAAAATCTTATCATTAAGGACAAAATAAAAAATTTAAATTAAATTATTTTTAAGTTTAGAAAGAAATCAATCTTTTCGGAATAAATTAAAAAATATTAAGGACCCTAAAATTCCTAATTGGAAAATCAAATATATTAATATTTGTTTCGCTATAAAATCCTATTATTAAGGAAAGAATAAAATTTTTAAATTAAATTACTTTTAAATTTAGAAAGAAATCATTTTTCTCGGAACAAATTAAAAAAATATTAAGACCACATGACCTGAAGTAGCTAGAGTAAATGATAAATTATAGTACTATTTATTCAGAAATAATTTTAATTTGTTAAAATTATCTGGAAGTAGAAGAAAATGCTGACACTATTTTACTTTAAACTTTTTTATTACAAATTTCCGTATCTCGCCATCACCTGGTATAGATAATCGCAAATATCCAAAACTCAAAGCCCAAATTAGCAAATCACTTTTCCAATCTTCTAGTTGGCCAATTCCTCAACTTATCAAATAGCCATCACATCGAATGAGGATATCGATGGTGCTGCCAACCCCATCAATATCTGCTTTGTGGGGGCTATATTTAAAGCGTACAGTAGAATAATGTACTCTCTCCGTTTATCCTCAAGTGATATTTAACTTTACACGAAAGAAGAAAGAAAGAGTAAGAAAAACTGAAACGAAATTTAAAATAATAATTCATATATTCTAACGAGTGGATAGACATATCAAAATTCCTAAGGTTCTCCAAAATTGGGCTATTAGTACGTGAAGCTTTAGTTAGAAGATGAATGTATATATGGTATCAACAATAATATTGGGACCATTGGATTGACATATCAAAATTCCTACGCCTTGATCAAAAGGTTCTCCAAAATTGGGCTATTAGCACGTGAAGCTTTAGTTAGAAGATGTCGACACAATGTGCATTTTCCGCATACCTAATGTGGATAATATCGCTCTATCATATTTATCCTTTTCATGGTAATTTTCTTCAAATTGCCAATAAAAAACTATTTTATCCTAAAACTATTGATTAGTAATTAATTTCCACATTTCGCTATCATCTAGTATGCTGCCTTCAGTTCAATCCAAGAAATTATGAGTTTGAATATCCCTAGAAGTAAAGTGAGGATGCCGGGATCTACTTGAAAATAGCCTCTCTGCCTCGGGTTGTTATTGCTATCATCTGGTACCGGATGCCGCGGGAAAGAGTAAATGGCCGTTAGCGTCAACAGCGCTAAACCCAACGGACCGGCACTTAACGACGTTAGTCTGCTTCGACGGCGACAACAACGCCGATGAGTTTGCCGCCGGGAGGACGTTGGTTGTCCGCTTGTAAGCACCTAACCACTTGTTCTGCATGAACCGGTGTTTTCTCCATGGAGGAATACTGAGGTCTTTGCTTTTCAGCGATCGCCTACCGGCGTCGCTCATTACCTTCAACATCTGCTTTAACTCTTCGCTTTTACCTACGAAAATCTTCGGCAACGAATGAGACAGACGTTCGTAGTAATTTGTAGGCCTTGCTATCTCGAACTCCGCCGCAAAATCGAGGTCGATAAAGTAACGAGTGATCCGGTTACCTGATTCCGATCGGATAACATCAAGGAACTCGTAGTTTCCAGCCTTAAGTCCACCGGAACTCTCCCATTTCGTCTTGCATATAGCGGCATTATAACCAAAATCCCTAAGATATGTCATCACATTTCGCCTCAGGATCGGCTTATTCGACTTCAAAAAGGAAAACATTTCCAGTGCCTTAGTAACCTTAGTCGCCAGCGAAATACGGAACAAATCCAGATCGCTGTAAAACACTGGCTTTGGCAAATCGTCAATCATGTCCGTCGAATCGTACATTGACACATCTCCGTCGTCGGAGTCTGAATCATTCTCCGACGACACATTTTCGGCCGCCACATCATCAGGTAAACCAAAGATGAGACTAGAAAAGCTACAGGAAGCATCATCATCGGCGTGGGCGCTGTGTTCGCTTCCGCTGCTGAGGTAACCGAGTTCCTGCTGGTCACGCCCAATGATCCGAGCCTTCACTTTGTCGTCAAGCGGGTCAGTTACTCTCTTCACTCTACCATAAGCTTGCATTTTTTTCTTCAAAAACTTTATTTAGAGAGAGAATCTGTATTTTGAAAGAGATGATGGAGGTTTGGTTTATAAAGGGTTGTGAATGATCTATAAGGTGCGAATATTATAGTATTGGAGAAATAATAATAAAAGGTATAATACCGAGGAACTAAAAAGCGAATATTCGATTGGTAGCAGAGAAAAAGAATGTGAGTTTTTTTTAAAGTAGTAAAAAAGCGAAGAGATTGGACTTCCCCTTTAGCTTTTCATGTGTTTTTAAAGGGACTGAGTCCTGGGCCGTATCGCAGAAGACAGGAAAGGGCATATCCAAGAGCACCACAAGATTATTCTTTGTCGCATATGGCTTGTTATGCGTACTGGTGTGATTGGGCCATGTAATTTATGAGTGTGTGAAGAATACTTTAGCACGAGAATGGAACGTGGAAGTAAAATAAATTGGAAGGCTCATCGTATGTTACGTTTGGTTTCGTGTGTGTGGGTTAGGATTTTTGCCCCTTCGAAATTCGAAAGGTGCAGACATAGAAAGAAAGAGTTTGGTAAAGATTAAGAACGATTAAATGCTTGGATTTAGATTTGGGGAATGGACTTTTGGATTGATATTGAAAAGGAATTTTTACCTTCCTATGCCACATAGAAACCTTATTACCCTTAATATTTAAGGTTTGATTTAATTATATTTAGTATACCAAATTATCAATCTTATACTATACTTAATTAAGGGTCTAATTAATGGGCAGTTTTTACTCTTTAATTAAAGGTGTCCATATATCCCACGTTTTTCTATCCCCTAATTCCTAAGACCTACGCAGTTTTTCCCCTCCCCTTTCTTCCTCTTCTCCATTCCTTCTTCTTCTCAAAAAATACAGAGATGAAAATTGCAATTTTGTTACGTACGAAATAATAGGACCCACACTTTCCTATTTCTTTTCGGATTCAAAATCATATTCTTATGGTTTTACGACATAGAGTTACTGCCTTCACCAAATATTGAAGATAAATCTTCAAAGTTCATACACACATTTACCTTCAGCTTCAAATTTTCTCAACGAAGAAGAAAAAACCTTCAAAGAGATAAAAGAGCAACAATTCCACCATTGACAGCCATTAAAAAGTTTTGAATCTTTGAATTCAAATTTGGGTTTTCAAAAATCATTATTTGTTTTGATTGGGTGTTGTTGTAAATAATTAGGAATATGTTTTGGAGTTTATATCTCAATTTTGAGGGGTTTTGGTGAAGATTTAGACTTGGTTTTGGCTGAATTGTAGATTGAAACTCGAAGAAGAAGAAGACATATTGCAGAAATTGTAGATAAATTGTAGATAAATTGTAGTTACAGTTGGATTGATCAGAATTTGAACTAAATACATCTTCGCACATGTTGACTACAAAAATTTTCTCTTCATCTACAAAAATTCTACAAATATACTACAAATCAATTTTAAGTATGTATAATGCAGTATTATTTGTAAGGGTATCTACATAATTACTACATTTATACTACAATTAAACTACAATCTATGTTAAAAATCTACAAATTATCTACAAAATATCTACAAACTGGGTACATTGAATTTTAATATCCCAATTCCCATTCAATTGTACCATAATTGGGATTTTTGATATAATTGCGTTTTTTCAGAAGATTTGTAGAAGTTTTAGTCGTTTTTGATGTGTGAAAACAGAAAACAAAGCACCTACAATTAGAATACAAATAATCTACAATTTATCTACAAAATATCTACAAACTAGGTACATTAAATTTTTATATCCCAATTCCCATCCAATTGTAGCATAATTGTGATTTTTGACATAATTGTGTTTTTTCAGAAGATTTGTAGAAGTTTTAGCAGTTTTTTATTTATGAAAACAGAAAATAAAGCATCTACAATCAGAATACAAATAATCTACAATTTAACTATAATTTATCTACAATTTCTGCAATATGTCTTCTTCTTCTTCTTCTTCTTCTTCTTCGAGTTTCAATTTGAAATTCAGTCAAAACCAAGTCTAATCTTCACCAAAACCCCTCAAAATTGAGATATAAACTCCAAACCATATTCCCGATTATTTTCAACAACACCCAATCCAAACAAATAATAATTTTTGAAAACTCAAATTTAAATTCAAAACTTTCAAGCTTTTTTAATTGCTATCAATGGTGGAAAATATATGGAAGAACAGATGAAGATGAAGATGAAGAACAGAAATATCCTTTCCGTTCAAAACTTGAATTTAATGTAGACTCAATCAATCGCAAGATTTTTTCCTGATATTTAGCGCGTTAATTATGGAAGATTTTGCCCAATTAATCGTGTATTAAACAAATGGTACAGAAATTGTAGGAAAACTGTAGACTAGGCGGGTAATTTACATAGTAAGCACATATTTGGTAATAAGGTTTCATATATGGTATAGTTAGGAAAAAATTCTTATTGAAAACTTCTACACTTTTAGAGAACTGACAGATTAGACTGAACTAGAATACCAGAGAAGGGCAATGGTTGGATGGTTATTATGATTTGGGTCACAAGAAACTGTGGTTTGCTTTAGGCCTTAATGGGTGCAAATTGTTACATTTCTTTTTCTGTTTCTAAGGGAAGCGTCAATTACAAACTGTACTGAATCCAGCTTTTGCTTGAATTTCGAGACAAAACTTGACATCCAGTACGTTTAGTTGCTACAGAAGTATTTGGTCAGACTTATTGACCAAATACTATATTAGGTTTTGTTTTGTCTCATACTCCATCGTTTCAAGTTATGTGAATTTGTTTGTGTCACGATCCGGAATTTTTATCATCGCGACCGTGATAGCGCTGAACATTTCACTTGCTAGGCAAGCCAACGTTAGAACAATCTACTCCTTTTTACAGTTTAAATCAGATATTAAAGAAGAACTAAGATAACTGAATAAATTTAAAGTAACAGTGCGGAAGCTAAACTAGCCAAATATCTATTACAATTCCCAAAACTTGGTGTCACGAGTGCACGAACTACTAGAATAATACACATAAAGGTCTGAAATAAATAACAAGCTGTTCGAATAAAGGTTCACAGCTAAATAAACAGAGGATGGAGACTCCAGGAGCTGCGGGCGCGGAACAATCGTACCTCAAGTCTCCGCGGATGTCGGATTCGAGCTCTCTAGTAGCCGCTGCCGGGACCGTCTCCAAAATTTGCACAGTGTACAGAGTGCAGTATCAGTACAACCAACCCCATGTACTGATAAGTGCCGAGCCTAACCTTGACGAGGTAGTGACGAGGATAAGGCGGGTCACCTACACTAAAACCTATACGCATTCTATAATAATGATAGAATTAAATAGCCAACAGAAAATGATAACCACAGCCTCGAAAATAAACCAATGTCGTCCAAATTTTACCAATCTCTACCAGCTCAAATAAAAATACCGCAAAGCAACGCAACTCAAGAAATATAAACATATAGGTTGTTGCGACGCGCAACCCATTCCCACCGGACATCACATGATCCTCCCTTATTCCACCAATACAACATCATTAACATTAAATAATATATAAATATGTTGCGGCGCGCAACCCGATCCCACCATATATCAATATTATTATCGTAGTTCACCCTTATTTAACCATATCAATTCACTCTCATTCCTCCTGTTACGGCGTGCAACCCGATCCTGCTATATATACATATTCACCCTTATTCCACCATATCAGTTCTCCCTAATTACACCTGCTGCGCCATGCAGCCCGATCCCACCATATCAGTACCAAATAGTCAATGTATGCAGTCAAATCAGCAGGCAAAATCACAAGGCCTTTACGATGAATAGATAGCAAACTAAACCAAGAAAAGGAACCTTGTCCCATATAGAATCTACACAAATGATACTACACAACGAGACCAAATCAGCAATTTACAATTAAAAAGGTACAAACGAGTCAAATTAAGCAAATAACGAGGATTAGGGGAAACTATGAAAAGAGCTAACATGATTAACAACAAGAAAACATTGATTAACACGTAGCAATTAAGAATGAAAAATATTTAGAGCATGTAACGATTAAGATACGAGGAACAACAATTAAGGAAAAGCGATAAATCAAGGAAAAATAGATAGTTCAGCGGTGTATAAGCACTCGTCACTTTACATATACACTGCTCACATAGGATTCACATAACACAAAGTCTGAGGGTTCCTAATTCCCTCAAGTCAAGGTTAGACACAACACTTACCTTACTCCAAAGGCCACTCAAAGCTCAATCACAGCTTTGCCTTTCAAACACGCCTCCGAACCAACAATATCTAGCAAATTACCAACCAAACGTTTCAAAATAAACCTTAGGAATCACCCACAATCGATAAGAATTCAATTTAGGCCATTATTGAAAAAGTCAACACCCGGGCTGCTTGGTCCAAACCCGAAATTCGGACCAAAATTCGATTACCCATTCACCCCGAGCCCGGATATACAATTGATTTTGGAATCCGACCTCAATTTGAGGATTAAATCTCCAAATTTTGAAATCACTAGTTTCTACTAGAAATCCGCGATTCCACCATGAAAACCTTAGATTCTAAGTTGCAATCTTGTAAAATGAAGTGAAAGATTGAAAAAAACTAGTTAAGATTCACTTACCTATGATTTAGGGAATAAATGGTCTTTGAAAAATCACCTAGAGGGTTTCTTGTTTTGAAATTTTTGAGAAATGAGCAAAAATCCCGTCTAAGTTAGGTTTTACACAACTGTAGATGTCGCAAATGCGATCAGGGGTTCGCAATTGCGAGAAATCCTTTGCAAATGCAAAGTGTTCCCTAGCCCTGTTGTCTTTGCAAATGCGAACATTTGTTCTCAAATGTGGCCTGAGATGATCGCAAATGCGACCAATACTTCACAAATGCGAAGTCCACCCCCAGCCAACTGCTCACAAATGCAATGGGTTCTTCGCAATTGCGAGGCTCGCATTTGCAATCCAGACCTTTCAATTGCGAAGTCTGCAGACCTGTAGCACATCAGCAAGAATTCATAAGTTCAATTCACTCCGTAGCCTATTCGAAACTCACCGAGCCGTCGTGGCTCTAAACCAAACATACACACAAGTCTTAAAACATCATATGAACTTACACACGCAATCAAATCGCCAAAATAACACCTAGAACTAAGAATTTAGCACCAAATCAAATGAAATTCTCAAGAACACTTTGAAAATTTTATTTTCCCAACCGGACGTCTGAATCACGTCTAACCAATTTCGTTTTTCATCAAATTTCACAGATAAGTGTGATGACCCGCCATGTCATCATGCCACATAGGCTCCATTTGGCATATATTAATGCCATGTGGAAGATTACATAAAAAGAAGGCTAGCATTTGTGAGAAGATTCTAGAGAAGTATGGACATTTCCTTAGGAAGAACCTAGACCCTTATGGATTCGCTAGGAAAGTTCTTGGAATCTTCTAGGCTGGTAGAGAATTCTAGAGAAAGCCCTTATCTTGTAAATATTAAAGTCTTGCGTAATAATTAATATTTACATACTAGCCCCTAGGATACTAGTATATAAAGGGGGTCATTCATTTGTAATTCACACAGCAAACAATTCAAGTTCTCTCTAATACAAAGGTTCCTTTAATAATTATCTTGTGTTCTTTCTATCATTCTCTTAGCGATCTTGAGTATAATAAGGCTGACTTGGCATAGTAAGAACGTGAGTAAGCTGTACAAGATCGTGAGCAAGTTGTTAAGTGTCGCACGTGTACTTAATTAACAACTAAGGACGTGACAACGTGGTATCAGAGCAAAGGTTGCAACTAGGGGAATGGTGAACGAGGGAGAATACACTGCCAACACCCAAGCCAACGTCATTTAGGATGTTGTTAACAGGAAGGGACACAACAAAAAGAGGAATGCCGCCAACAAGAGCTAGGAGGTACCATCCGAGATTGTGCCAAACGAAGGGCTTACATCCCAAGAAGCATCTGCCACTGAGGTGAGCGAGGATGAAGTGGAGGTCCTGCCCGAGTATGTCTCGCTCAATAAAGAGTGGGTGATGAAGATGAACGCGGGGATGGATGTCGTGGAGATCTTTGGCCAATGCTTGGGGAAGGTGGAAGGCACCCTTAGCGTTATTGAGGGGCACACTCTTGAAGAGATTGAGAACATCCGAAATGACTTGGAGGGATGTACACAGACCAAGATGGAACTAAGGCAAACCATCATTGCCTTAGAATGCAGATTCATGGAGGCTTTGAGTACTATCAATGCTATGAAGGAAAAGATAGAGTCACTCGAGGAGCATGTCGATGTTGGTGTGACCGAGGCAGCCAACAATGTTGTTCTGACGAGAGAGACCAAGATCGAGGCTCCCAAACCCCCAATGTTCAAAGGTGTTCGTGATGCACAAGAAGTGGAAAACTTCCTTTAGCACTTGGAGAACTACTTTAGGCATGGGAAAGTGAGGGACGACAAGGCCAAGATCAACACTGCCGTGTTGTATCTCTCAGAGACTTCCATGCTATGGTGGAGAAGGAAGATGACCGACGTGGATAAAGGTCTATGTACTATTAGAACATGGGATCAGTTCAAAGCCGAGTTCAAGCGATAGTTCTTTCCAAACAATTTCTTGTATGAGGCAAGGCATAAGCTTAGGGAGTTGAAGCAAACAGGGAGCATACGTGACTATGTCAAGGAGTTCACTACCCTTATGCTTCAAATTCCTAACCTGACAAATAATAACTTATTGTTCCACTTCATGGACGGGTTGCAAAATTGGGATAAGCAAGAGTTGCAACACCAGCAAGTCGCGGATATAGACCAAGCCATAGTGGAGGCTAAATCATTGATAGATTTCAGACATGACAAGAATGGCAAAGGCAAAGACAAGGAGTCAAAAGTTAACAATGTCAAAGGTGGGGGAGACCGTGGCAAAGGCAAGGAGATATAACAATAATCCCAAAAAGTCGAGTGGTCTCCAGGGCTACGCCGAGAAGAAGGCACATACCAAAAAGAAGGGATGCTACATATGCGGAGGGCCGCGCGGCCTCAAGAATTGTCCCGACCTAAAGAGCCTCAGCGCCATAGTCCGTGAACGAAAGGAGCAGCCATAAGGAGAGAATTCGGGAATCAAACAGTTGGGTAGTATCGAATTATGTGATGCTGTAACAAAGCAAGCTATCCAACCTACCGAGAATGGCAATCAGTATGTGGATCTCACCATCAACAACAAGCTCGCTCGTGCAATGGTGGATACTGAAGCAACTCATAATTTCATGACTGAGGCTGCTGCAAAGAGACTAGAATTGAAGCTTGCTCCAACCAACTCTCGCGTCAAGACCGTGAATGCCAATCTACAAAATGCTCGTAGGGTAGCTAATGGGGTTGGTGTCAAATTGGGAACTTGGAAAGGTATGACAAACTTTACCGTAACCGCTATGGATATCTTTGACATCATACTAGGTCAAGAATTTAGACATTATCATACTTTGATCGACCCTACCTCTAACATCTCCTGGTTATGGAGTGAGAAGGAGCTTGCATGGTACCTACAGTGACTATGCCACACAGACAGATCCAAACACAACTCTCAGCTATGCAAGTTGTCAAGTGGATCAAGAAACGGGAGCCGACATTCGTGGCAACCATTGCAAGTCTAGAGGAAGACAAGAAGTTTCAAGAGACAGTGCTTCCTTGCATAGAGAAGTTGCTTGAGGAAAACAAAGATGTCATGCCCGAGGAGTTGTCTAAGCACTTGCAGCTTAGGCGAGAGGTGGATCACAAGATTGAGTTGGAACCAGGGGCTAATCCACCCGTATTTGCCCCATATCGTATGGCACTGCCCGAGCTAGAGGAGCTCAGGAAAAAATTGAAAGAGCTGCTAGATGCTGGTCACATTCGCCCATCAAAGGCACCTTTTGGCGCACCAGTATTGTTCTAGAAAAAGAAGGATGGATCGTTTCACTTGTTCATAGACTATTGAGCACTTAATAAGGTCATAGTGAAGAAGAAGTACCCTATGTCGCTCATTGCTGACTTGTTCGATAGACTTGGGCAAGCCAAGTACTTTACCAAGGTGGATCTTCAAAAGGGCTACTACCAGGTTTGCATTGCGGAAGGGGATGAGCCAAAGATAGCATATGTGACGAGATATGGAGCCTTTGAGTGGTTGGTGATGCCCTTCGGCTTAACCAATGCACCGACCACATTTTGCACCATTATGAACAAGATTTTCCATCCCTAACTTGATCAGTTCATCGTAGTCTACCTAGATGACATAGTCATCTACAGCAACACCTTGGAAGAACACATGGAGCACTCAAAGAAGGTTTTCCAAGTCTTGCAGGAGAACGAGCTATACATCAAGAAGGAGAAGTGCAAGTTTGCACAATCAAAGGTGCATTTCTTGGGCCATGTCATTAGCAATGGCGAGCTACGTATGGACGAGGCTAAGGTATGTGCTATCAAGGAGTGAAAGGCACCTATAAAAGTAACTGAGTTGAGATCCTTCCTTGACCTTGTTAACTACTATTGTCGGTTAATTAGTGGATACTCAGCAAAGGCCGCACCATTGACTGAGTTGCTAAAGAATAACAAGCCATGGGTTTGGACGGAGCATTGTCAAAAGGCATTTGAATGCCTTAAGGCAACTGTAACAGAGGAGCTAGTCTTGGCGTTACCTGACTTTGCCAAGACATTTGAGGTGCACACAGATGCCTCAAACTTTTCCATTGGGGGTGCCCCAATGCAAGATAAGCATCCCATAGCATTTGAGAGCCGCAAGTTAAATGAGACGGAGCAGTGTTACACGGTGCAAGAGAAGGAAATGACTTCCATTGTGCATTGCCTTCGTACATGGAGACATTATCTGCTCGGGTCAAGGTTTATGGTCAAGACTGATAATGTGGCGACTAGCTACTTTCAGACACAAAAGAAGCTCACACCAAAGTAGGCTAGGTGATAGGATTTCTTAGCCGAGTTTGATTATGCGTTGGAGTATAAGCCGGACAAAGGTAACGTTGTAGCCGATACCTTGAGCCGGAAAGCCGAGCTTGCTGCAATCACTTCAGCGAGATGGGACATTCAGGAGGCTATAAAAGAAGGCATGCAACATGATCCAACAACCAAACAACTTATCGAGTTAGCCAACAAAGGCAAGACGAGACTGTTTTGGATAAAAGACGGCCTACTACTTACCATAGGTCGGTGGGTCTACATGCCTAAGTTTGGAGACATTAGACGACAGATCATAAGGGAGAGTCATGACACAATGTGGACAAGTCATCTAGGTCAATGTCGTACTAGGGCCTTGGTTGAGTCAGTCTACTATTGGCCACGAATGCGAGATGAATAGAGTGCTATGTGGAGACTTGTCTTGTCTGTCAACAGGACAAGGTTGAACAACAACCCGGAGGACTTTTAGAGCCACTACCAGTTGCAGAGCGTCCATAGGAGATCGTGACTATGGACTTTATCACTTTCCTACCGAAGTCCAACGGTTATGGTACTATTATGGTGGTCGTGGATAGATTTTCCAAATATGCCACCTTCATGCCTGCCTCACCGTGTTACATAGCTAAGGAAGCCGCCAAGCTATTCTTTAAGAACGTGGTAAAGTATTGGGATTACCAAGGCATATCATTAGTGATCGAGACCCCCGCTTCACTGGGAACTTTTGGAGAGAGTTGTTCGACATACTTAGCACAGAACTGCACTTTTCTACTAGTTTCCACCCACAGACGAATGGACAAACAGAATGGGTCAATGCCTTACTAGAATGCTACTTGAGGCATTATATAAGCGCGCATCAGAAAGATTGGGCAAGGCTCCTAGACATCGCTCAATTCTCTTATAACTTGCAGCGGAGTGAGTCCACAGGGCGAACACGGTTTGAGCTAGCCACATCCAACAATCACAAACTCCACATTCATTACCAGCTGCATTCGAGGGAAAGAGTTTGGGGGCTTATCATATGGACAAAGGATGGGAGGAGCAGCTCGACGCAGCTAAGTCCTACTTGGATAAGGCAGCTAAGAAGATGAAGATGTTTGCGGACCGTAAGCGGCATCCCAGAGACTATAGAGTTGGGGACATGGTCATGGTGATGTTTAACCCAAGACACTTCAAGGCACTACGGGGCATGCATCAGAATCCGATTCGCAAGTACGAGGGGCCATTTAAGATCGTCACCAAGGTAGGCAAGATCTTATACAAGCTTGACATGCCATCGTATCTTAAGATCTACCCTGTCTTCCATGCTAGCATGCTTAAGCCATATCATGAAGATAAGGATGATCCGAGTAGGGGCCAATCAAGTTGAGCGCCTAAGACTATCACTGCCTCGCATGATCGGGAGATTGAGGCTATTATGGATTACCAGGCCAGGCAAAAATAAGGGCAAAAAACCACCGCTATGTTCCTTATCCATTGGAAGGGGAAATCACCGGAAGAGGCCACATGGGAACGATATAAAGACTTATGGAAATTCAAAGAAAAGATCCGAGAGTTTATGGAGCAGCATTGCGCCGCTGTCGTTGCAATATTAGGTGGGGGAGAGTGTGATGATGCCCCACATCATCATGCCATATAGGCGCCATTTGGCATATATTAATGCCATGTGGAAGCTTACATAAGAAGAAGGCTATCATTTGTGAGAAGATTCTAGAGAAGTATGGACATTTCCTTAGGAAGAACCTAGATCTTTATGGATTTGCTAGGAAAGTCCTTGGAATCTTCTAGGCTTGTAGAGAATTCTAGAGAAAGCCTTTATCTTATAAATATTAAGGACTTGTGTCATAATTAATATTTACATACTAGCCCCTAGGAGACTAGTATATAAAGGGGGCAATTCATTTGTAATTCACCAAGCAAACAATTCAAGTTCTCTCTAATACAAAGCTTCCTTAAACAATTCTCTTGGCTGACTTGGCATAGTAAGAACGTGCGCAAGCTGTGCAAGATCGTGAACAAGTTGTCAAGTGCCGCACGTGTACTTAGTTAACAACTAAGGACGCGACACAAGTCTTAAATATTTTATTGAACATGTACCGGGCTCCGAAACCAAAATACGAACCCGGTACCAACAAGATCAAACATCAATACTTTTCTTAAAAACAAATAATTTTTCATATTTTAATTTTTAACAAAAATTCATAACTCGTGCTAGGGACCTCCGAATCCGATTCCGGGAGTACGCGCAGGTCTCATATTTCGATACGGACCCACCGGGACTGTAAAAATACGAATCTGCATCTGTTTAGTAAAAATATTGACCAAAGTCAACTCAAATGATGTTTTTAATCAAAAATCCCTATTTTTATCAACTTTCAACACAAAAGCTTTTCGGAAACATGTCTGGACTGCGCACGCAAATCGAGAAGAGATAAAATGAGGTTTTAAGGGCCTCGGAACATAGAATTTGGTTCTAAATCATAAGATGACCTATCGGGTCATCACATTCTTCACCTTTAAAACAACTGTTCGTCCTCGAACGGACATAGATAAGTACCTAAGCTAAGAAAAAGGTGGGGATATTTACTCCACATATCGGACTCGGACTCCCAGGTAACTACCTCAACAGGCTGACCTCTCCACTACATTCGAGTTGAAGTAAAACTCTTTGATCTCAACTAACGAAACTGCCGGTCTAGAATAGCTACCGACTCCTCCTCGTAGGTCAAATCCTTGTCCAGCTGGACAGTGCTGAAGTCTAACACGTGAGATGGATCGCCGTGATACTCCCGAAGCATGGACACATGGAATATTGGATGGACCGCTAATAAACCAGGTGGCAACACAAGTCTGTAAGCCACTCTTCCACTCGATCAAGAATCTAAAAAGGCCCGATGTATCTAGGGCTCAACTTGCCCTTCTTTCCAAACCTCATTACACCCTTCACGGGTGACACACGGAGCAACATTTTCTCTCCGACCATGAATGCAACCTCGCGGACCTTACGGTCGACATAGCGTTTCTACCTGGACTGAGCTGCGCGAAGTTTATCCTGAATGATCTTAACCTTATCCAAGGCATCCTGTACCAAATCTGTACCCAATAACCAAGCTTCCCCCGGCTCAAACCATCCAACTGGTGATCTACATCGTCTACTATATAATGCCTCATAAGGGGTTATCTGCATGCTCGACTGGTAGCTGTTGTTGTAGGCAAACACTGCAAGTGGCAAGAACTGATCCCAAGAGCCTCCGAAGTCAACAACACACACAGAGAGCATATCCTCCAATATCTGAATAGTGCGCTCGGACTGTCTATCCATTTGAGGATGAAATGTTATGCTCAACTCAACTTGCATGCCCAAATCACGCTGTACTGTCCTCCAGAAGTGCGAGGTGAACGACACTCGATCAGAAATGATAGACACGGGCACACCGTGAAGATGAATGATATCACAGATATAGATCTCTACCAACTACTTTGAAGAGTAGGTAATTGCCACAAGAATGAAATGTGCTGACTTGGTCAGTCTATCCACAATAGCCTAAACTGAATCGAACTTTCTCTGAGTCCGTGGGGTCTAACAACGAAATCCATAGTGATACGCTCCCACTTCCACTTTGGAATCTCTATTTTCTGAAGCAAACCACCAGGTGTCTGATGCTCGTATTTTACTTGTTGATAATTTAGACACCAATCCACATACGCCACTATATCTTTCTTCTTTCTCCTCCATCAATAATGTTGCCGCAAGTCCTGATACATCTTGGCAGTGCCCGTATAAATAGAATACCGGGATCTGTGGGCCTCTTCTAGAATCAACTCACGAAGTCCATCCACATTGGGAACACAAACATGACCCTGCATCCTCATAACTCCATCATCTCCAACTGTAACTTGCTTGGCATCTCCGTGTCGCACTGTGTCCCTAAGGACAAGCAAATGAGAGTCATCATACTGCCGCTCCCTGATGCACGAAGACCGAGCAATTATACAAGCTAAAACATGACTAGGGTCAGAAACATCCAACCTTACGAACTGATTTGCCAAAGCCTGGAAATCTAATGCAAGCGGTTTCTCACCGACTGGAATGTACGCAAGGCTGCCTATACTAGCTGACTTCTTACTCAAAGCATTGACCACCACATTGGCCTTTCCAGGATGATACAAGATGGTGATATCATAGTATTTCAACAGCTCTAACCACCTCTTCTGCCTCAATTGAGCTCCTTTTACTTAAACAAATACTGCAAACTCCACGCCATAAAGATAGTGCCTCCAAATCTTCAGTGCATGAACAATGGATGCCAACTCTAAGTCGTGAACAGGGTAATTCTTCTCGTGAACCTTCAGCTGCCGTAAAGCATATGCAATAACCCTGTCACCCTGCATCAATATTGCACCAAGTCCAATACGAGATGAATCACAATATACTGTATAAGGCCCTGATTCTATGAGAAATACCAACACTAGTGCGTAGTCAAAGCAGTATTGAGCTTCTGAAAGCTCGCCTCACACTCGTCCGACCATCTGAACAGGGCATCCTTCTGGGTCAACCTGGTCAACGGGGCTGCTATAGATGAGAACCCTTTCACAAACCAACGGTAATATCTCGCCAATCCCAAGAAACTCCGAATCTCTATAGCTGATGTGGGTCTAGGCCAATTCTTGACTGCCTCAATCTTCTTAGGATCCACCTGAATATCCTCTGCTGATACAACGTGACCCAAGAAAGTAACTGAACTAAACCAATACCCGCATTTTTAAAACTTAGTATATAACTGGTTGTCTCTTAGAGTCTGAAAAGCGATTCGAAGATGCTGCTCATGCTCCTCTTTGACTGCGGGAGTAGATCAAGATATCATCAATAAAGACAATCATAAAGGAATCTAGATAGGGCTTGAACACCTGATTCATCAAATCCATGAATACTACTAGGGCATTTGTCAGCCCAAATGACATTACTAGAAACTCATAATGCCCATACCGAGTCCAAAAAGCTGTCTAAGGAACATCGGATGCCTTAATCCTTAACTGATGGTATCCAGACCTCAAATCGATCTTTGAAAACACTTTGGCACCCTGAAGTTGATCAAATAAGTCGTCAATACTCGGCAATGGATACTTGTTGTTAATGGTGACTTTGTTTAACTGTCGATAATCTACGCACATCCTCATCGATCTATCCTTTTTCTTCATAAACAACACAGGTGCACCCCAGGGCGAGACACTAGGTCTAATAAAGCCCTTATCAAGCAAGTCTTGAAATTGCTCCTTCAATTCTTTTAACTCTGGCGGGCCCATGCGGTATGACAGAATAGAAATGGGCTGAGTACCTAGAGCCAAATCAATAAAGAAGTCAATATCTCTATCGAGTGGCATCCCCGACAGGTCTGCAGGAAATACCTCAGGAAACTCACGAACAACAGGCATAAAATCCATAGAAGGAACCTCCGTACTAGAATCATGGACATAAGCCAAATAAGCTAGACACCCCTTCTCGACCATGTGTCGAGCCTTCATAAAAGAGATAATCTTGCTGGCAGAATGGTCAAGGGTCACCCTCCACTCTAATCGAGGAAACCCCGGCAAGGCTAAGGTCATCATCTTGGCATGCCAATCCAATATAGCATGATAAGGTAACAACCAATCCATTCCCAAAATGACATTGAAATCAACAATATCGAGAAGAAGAAGATCTATGCTAGTCTCAAGACCTCCAATAGTAACCACACACAAATGATAGACACGATCTATACCAATAGAATCTCCCACAGGGGTGGACAAATATATAGGAGCACTCAAATAATCACGAGGCGTAACCAAATATGAAGCAAAATAGGACGACACGTATGAATATGTAGAACCCGAATCAAATAGAACTGAGGCATATCTACTGTAATTGAAACTGTACCTGTGATAACCGCATTAGATGACTCAGCCTCCAGCTTGGCTGGAAAAGCACCACTTTGAACCATATCTTTAGGACGGCCTCCACCTCTAGCAGCCTGGCCTCTACCTCTAGCGGCCTGACCTCCACCTCTAGCGGCCTGACCTCCACCTTTTGCAGCCTAACCTCTACCTCTAGCTCCTTAACCCCTACCTCTGGTTGGCTGAGTGGGCGATGATGCAACCGGTGCCGAAATTATGGCACGAGAACTCTACTATGGCATGCCGCCTAATAATCTCGGAAAAGTCCTCCTAATATTCCCATAACCACCACACTCAAAACATCCATCCTGGTACTGTGGCTGCTGAAACTGAGACTGACCTGAACGGGCTAGCGGACCATGGTAATAACTCTGAATATGAGGTGTACTGAGAGGAGCTGGTGGTGCACTGCAAGCTAGCTACCTAGAATGAGGCATGTAATGACCACGACCCCCTAAAGCACTATGAGATGTCTGAAGTGCTGAATGATATGGCCTGGGAGGATAGCCCCTACAAAAAGTGCCCCTGCCTCCAGATGAGGCACCACTAAATCCACCTAAATGACGAAGTCTCTTGTCATATCCTTGACCACTCCCCTGAGCTAGTACCATCTCAACTCGCCTGACAACTTTGGCTGCCGCCTGAAAAGAAATCTCGCTCCTAGTTTCCTTAGACATCTGCAATCTAATAGGCTGAGCAAGTCCCTCAATAGACCTCCTTACCGTCTCTCTCTCGGTAGGAAGCAGAATAATAGCATGATGGGCCAGATCCGCAAATCGAGTCTCGTATTGAGTGATAGTCATAGAACCCTATTGAAGACACTCGAAATGACTCCGATAGTCCTCTCTCTGAGTGATTGGAAGGAACTTCTCAAGAAATAACTGAGAGAGCTAGTCCCATGTAAAAGCAGGCGACCCAGCTGGTCTGGTCAACATATCCACTATTTCTTGGCGGAACCTGACAAATGAAATGTAGCAAAGTCGACCCCATTAGTCTCCACTATCCCTATGTTCCATAACACCTCATGACAGATGTCCAATAATCCTAGGGATCCTCTGAAGATGCACCGCTGAAGTGAACTGGGAAAAGCTTGGTAAACCTATCCAACTTCCACAAAGCCTCGGAAGACATAGCTGAGCCATCATCGGTCTATGCTGCAATACCCGACGGAACTGCCCCCACTAGATGGGCTACTGGAGTTGAAACTGGGGAGCCATCTCCTTCGGAGTGTGAGTAGCTGGAGTCTGGACTCCTCCCCCAGCCCGAGAGACGGTTGGTGCCATAGGAAATGCGTCGATATGAGCAACACTCTCCATAAGGCCTACTAGATGGACCAAAGCATCCTGAAGCACTAGGGTGGCGATGAACCACTCCAGGACCTAAGCTTGTCTGATAGGCACAGTTTGGGCTGGAACCTCCTTATCAAACTCTACCTGAGGCTCTACCGCTGGTGCTTCTGCTCGAGTTTGGGGTTGAGCTCTGCCCCTACCTCGGCCTCAGGCACGACCTCGGCCTCGACCCCTGCCCCTCGTAGGTGCTGCTGCTGGGGGCTCTAGCTACTACTCGGTTGAAATACAGTACACACTCTCGCCATCTGTGAGAGAACATAACAGAAGAGTTCAATCAGCAATAATAGAATAAAAACCGCACGACAGGGAAGAATAGAAGTGAAACTATTCCTAACTCCATAGCCTCTGGAAGATAAGTACAGACGTCTCTGTACCGATCCTCAAGACTCTACTAAGTTTTCTCGTGACTCGTGAGACCTATGTAACCTAGTACTCTGATACCATCTTGTCACGACCCGGAATTCACACCATCGGGACCATGATGGCTCCTAACATTTCACTTGCTAGGAAAGCCAACGTTAGAACAATCTACTCCTTTTTACAGTTTAAATCAGATATCAAAGAAGAACTAAGATAACTGAATAAATTTAAAGTAACAGTGCGAAAGCTTAACTAGACAAATATCTATTACCATTCCCTGAATCTGGTGTCACGACTGCTAAAATAATAAATACAAAGGTTTGAAATAACTTAAAGCTATCCAAAAAGAAGATACACAGCTAAATAAGAACAAGAAGGGGGACTTCAGGAGCTACGGGCACTGAACATCTGTACCTCAAGTCTCCGCAAGCTGTCTGATCTGAGCTCTCTAGTATACGTTGCCGGGACCGACTCCCCAAAATCTACACAGTGTGCAGAGTGCAGTATCAGTACAATCAACCCTATGTACTGGTAAGTGCCGAGCCTAACCTCGATAAAGTAGTGACGAGGCTAAAGCGGGTCACTTACACTAAAAGTTGTACGTAGTCTATAATAATGATAGAATAATTGAAATACAGCACAGAATTAAACAGCCAACAGGAAATGATAACCACAGCCTCATAAAAAAACCAGCATCGTCCAAATTTTACCTATCTCTACCAGCTCAAATAAAAATACCGGAAACCAACACAGCTCAAGAAATAGAAACATATAGGTTGTTGAGGCGCGTAACCCGATTCCACAAGACATCAGATGATCCTCCCTTATTCCACCAACACAATATTATTAATAGTAAATAATATATAATATGTTGCGATGCGTAACCCAATCCCACCATATATCAATATCAATATCGTAATTCACTCTTATTTCACCATATCAATCCACCCCCATTCCACCTGTTGCGACGTGCAGCCCGATCCCACTGTATATACATATTCACCCTTATTTTACCATATCAGTATCAAGTACAACACTACTACGGCATGCAGCCCTATCCCACCCTATTAGTACAAAACAGTCAATGTACATAGTCAAATCAACAGGCTAAATCACAAGGCCTTTACGATGAATAGATACCAAACTAAACCAAGAAAAGGAACCTTGTCCCCTATAAAATCTACACAAATAATACAACACAGCGAGACCAAACCAGCAATTTATAGTTAAAAAGGTACAAACGAATCAAATTAAGCAAATAACAGGGATTAGGGGAAACTGTGAAAGAGCTATGATGGATAACAACAAGAAAACATTGATTAACATGTGGCAATTAAGCTTGAAAAATATTTAGAGCATGTAACAATTAAGATATGAGGAAAAACATTTAAGGAAAAGCGATATTTCAAGGAAAAATAGATAGTTCAGTGGCATATAAGCACTCGTCACCTTACATATACACTGCTCACAGAGAATTCACATAACACAAAGTCCGAGGGTTCCTAATTCCCTCAAGTCAAGATTAGACACAACACTTACCTCACTACAAAGGCCACTCAAAGCTTAATCACAACTTTGCCTTTCAAACACGCCTCCGAGCTAACAATATCTAGCAAATTACCAACCAAACATTTCAAAATAAACCTTAGGAATCCCTTACAATCGATAAAAATTCAGTTTAGGCCATTATTGAAAAAGTCAACACCCGGCCCCACTTGGTCCAAACTCGAAATTCGAACCAAAACCCGATTACCCATTCGCCCCCGAGCCAGGATATATAATTGGTTTTGGAATCCGACCTCAATTTGAGGTCTAAATCCCAAATTTTGAAATTCCTAGTTTCTACCCAAAAATCCCCAATTCCACCATGAAAACCTTAGATTCTAGATTAAAATCGTGTAAAATAAAGTAAAATATTGAAAGAAACTAGATAAAAATCACTTACCTATGATTTGGGGAAGAAATGGTCTTTGGAAAATCGCCTAGAAGGTTTCTTGTTTTGAAAATTTTGAGAAATGAGAAAAAATCCCGTCTAAGTTAGGTTTTACATAGCTGCAGATGTCACAAATGCGACCAGGGTTTCGCAATTGCAAACCCCACAATTGTGATAAATCCTTCGCAAATGGGAAGTGTTCCCCAGCCCTGCTATCTTCGCAAATGCGAACATTTGTTCGAAAATGCGACATGAGATGATCACAAAAACGACCAATACTTCGCAAATGCGAAGTCCACCCCCCAGATCGACTACTCGCAAATGCGATAGGCTTTTCGCAATTGCAAGGCTGGCATTTGCGAGCCAGACCTCGCAATTGCGAAGTTTGCAGACCTGTAGCACACCAGCAAGAATTCCTAAGTTCAATTCATTCCATAGCCTATCCGAAACTCACCCGAGCGCTCGGGGCTCTAAACCAAACATGCACACAAGTCTTAATACACCATACGAACTTGCTCAAGTAATCAAATCACCAAAATAATACCTAGAACTTCGAATTTAGCACCAAATCAAATGAAATACTCAAGAACACTTTGAAATTTCTATTTTCTCAACCGGACGTCCGAATCATGTCAAACCAATTCTGTTTTTCATAAAATTTCACAGACAAGTCTTAAATATTATATTGAACATGTACCAGGATCCGGAACCAAAATATGCAGCCGATACCAATAAGATCAAACATCAATACTTTTCTTAAAAACCAATAATTTTTGAGATTTCAATGTTTGACAAAAATTCATAACTCGGGCTAGGACCTCCGAATCCATTTCCGGACATACGTCTAGGTCCTATATTTCGATACGGACCCACCGGGACTGTCAAAATATGAATTCAGGTCTTACCAAAAATATTGACCGAAGTAAACTCCAATGATGTTTTTAGGTAAAATACATAAGTACCCACCTAACCTATGGCCCAAATCCCCCTTACACACTTCTGTGGACGATAATAATATTACACATGCAACCTTTCTAAAGTATAGCTAGTACACACCACTTTTTTCTTGACCAGCTTTTCAAAATATGTGTGAGGTCACACGCAAATAAGGTCGTGACACGTGTCCTAACTCAAGAAAAAAAAGAAAATACTAAATTTACACCAATTGATAATATTTAAAAGAAAACAAACAAAAAAGAAACAATGCCCCCCCACCCCCCACGTTTCTCATTTTCTTCTAAACCCCATACCTGTCGACCTCCTCCATCAGCCATGGAAAATCCCCACCAGAACAAAATTTTAACATGAATTTTCACCATTTTTTTAGTCTATAAAATTTTCACTTTTTTTTTTAGTTTCTAGGTTTTGTTTGTTTTGTTTGCTGTGGAATCACCATTGTTACCGATGGGTTTGCCACTGTAACAATGGTCGAAAATGGAGGTCGCTGTTGTTTGCCTTTTTTTAACCGAACGAGACCAGATTTGAACGAAGAACACCAGCTTGCCAAAAGATCTGATATTTCCACCCACGCGGAGAAGATCTGAGCTCATTGATCATGAACGGACAGTGAAACTAATGACCTGGCGATGGAGTTCTCGGCTTGTTGCTTGAGGTCGGTGCTGGTATTATGAGTTATGGCTGACATCTTCTTAAAGGAGATGCAAGAGGAAGGAGATGAGGAGGCTGCGGTTGTCGCCGGCTTCCGGGGAGGGCTCCAAATGGGGAAGAAGGGCTTGGATATCATTTTCTTTTCATTTAATTATTAAATTAACAAAAATAAGTGGACAAATAAGATTTAGACACGTGTACTTATATAAGGACTTGGACAGATAATGCATTGGTTTGACGCGCTCATTTTTTTTGTTAAACACGCGCGTGCCATCTGGCAAGCGTAGTGTGTATTAGGCACAATTTTAAAATGTTGCGTGTGTAATATTATTATCATCCACAGAAAGTGTGTAAGAGGGATTTGAGCCATAGGTTAGGTGGGTACTTATGTATTTTGCCATGTTTTTAATAAAAAATCCCTATTTTTATCAACTTTCAACACAAAAGCTTTTCGGAAACACGTCCGGACTACGCATGCAAATCGAGAAGGGATAAAATAAGGTTAAAGGGCCTTAGAACATAGAATTGGTTTTAAATCGTAAGATGACCTATCGGGTCATCACAGTTTAACTAGGCACGAAGCTTAAGAAAAAATAAAGACTTTTAAAATTTGTGGTCCTAAACAAGTCAAAAGGATCTAGAGTATTTGTGTGTTTATAAATTCTTCTCATTAAGGGTAGAGTTAGAAGTTTAAGCTAAAGTGTTTTTTACAACCCATATTCACGTATGTTAGTTCATTACATAAGGTAGTCGACGTAAATCCTTAAAGAGATTATCTTTAAGATAATAAGAAGTTAATCCTATTGGTCTTAAATGATACAAAGATGTATAAGGGTGGTTAACAAGTATTAGAAGTTAAACGAATCAAGGATGTTGTCAGCCATATTTTTCGGTAAACCTAGAGGTGCTTAATACACTCTAGAGGTCGTATTTTAAGGTATTTGAATCATATAATATCCATATCATAAGTCTTGAAGTCAAACGAGTTATAAAACAAAAGACGACAAAAGTTGTCGCAACTTAGGTTCATAATTTTACTTAAACTTTAGATCAAATGTTACTAAGCTTTTCTCTCAATTTACTTGGAATTAAGGGGTGTTCTAACCACCAAATTGAAGATCTATGAGTATAGTTTCCAATACATTAAATCATTCCTCGATACGATCTCGGAGTAGAGTGATATTCGTATTTTTTCGAGACTGCACCAAGCACCTCTCTATGGGGCCCACTTAGACGGTTTAAGACATTTGGATATATATATGATGCCTCCTGCCCATTTTAAGTCATTGTTTTTAGTATATTCAGACCTTAGAACCCTAAAAACACCCTCTCAAGGTTCTCTCAAGATTCAAGTCCCAAACAAAGGGCAAACAACACAAATCAAGTGTCGGGAATCCCGTGACGCTAGTAAGTTTCTTGTTCTTCTTGTTGTTGCTCATTTTTGTGTTGTTCTAGATCGTCTGGGAGGTTTTTAAGGGGTTTATGTTCTGTAAATACTCCCTCAAGTTCTTAATATCAACCCTAGGTGATTTTAATCCTTCTAAAGTGATTCTAGTACCGAAAAACCCTAATTGATTGCTAGTTTCGCTTCCTTGTTGTTGTGGAAGCATTGAAGGGATATTTCGTGGACAATTAAGGTAAAATTGGAGTTGTTATTTCTGTATAAAGGTAAGGAACCTGTTACTCTACATGTATTTAAGATTATCCAAGTTGCGGCTAAGTCATTAAAGCTAGAACTTGTGAAATATATATATAGAAAGGCTTGGTAGTAATGTTATCGGTTGGTGGACTGTTTTTGGAGGCTTATTATGATTAACATTGATGTTGTTTGGGCTGTTTGGTGATTGTTTTCACTTGTGGAAAGTCATATAAATAGGGGAGGTGCTGTCCGTTTCATCGTAAAATAGGTTGTGGTTGATACATAATAGTAACGACGCTTAAACGTTAACGATAGTGTCATTTCTCCTATTGTTGACTAAGGAGTCGTGACATTTGCATAGCTTGAGGTTGGGAAGCATATACAAGGTATGTGAGGCTATCCCTTTCCTTCTTTTGCACGACTCCGATTGTACAAGCTTCCAAAGATACTCTACTCTTAGAAGATAGCAGTACTTAGATTGTTTCCCCTCTTATAGAACGATTGATGTTCATGTTGCTTCTCTTATTCTTATGTTATCAATGTTGTTGGTACTTCCTGATTCTTATAAGGTTTATGGTGAAGAGTTAGTCCTAATAACGTGTACAGAGGATACCGACCTTACGTGACTCCGAAAGGTTTAGAATATGATTCCATGAGTCGAGCATGCATTATATATATGTATCTATTTTACTCTACCGAGCCATGCTATAGTCGGCCGGATATGGCATCGGTTGTGCAACCACTGATCAGTTGGGTTTTACCGAGCTCCATATGGCCGGGTATGATTCTACTGAGCCTTATGATGGCCGGGTACGCTTTTACCAAGCCTATTACGGCCGAGTAAGATATGATGATGATGATGTCCACAAAGTCGTATGTTTTAAAGGTTTATGTATATATACATATGTATCATGTATTTCATGTCAGCAGCCCTCACAGGTACCCAGATGTTACAAATTGTATATTCTCTATCCCTACTTACATTACTATTCGTACTTATGGTTCCCTGCCTTACATACTCAGTAGTTTATTCGTACTGACGTCCTTTTATTTGTGGACGCTACACGTCGTGCTGTAGGTCCTGATAGATAGGCAGGCCCAGCTCCCCTACCACAGTAGGCTGTCCAGTTCAGCGATGATTGGCGAGATCCCTTCTTCGGACTTGCCATGGTCTTGGTATGCATTTTTGTTATAGACATTATGGGTATGTCGGGGCCCTGTTCCTGCAATGTTGTAGCACTTATGTTCCATTAGAGGCTCATAGACAGGTGTTGACTCATGTATAGTTTGGTATGCCTTGTCGACTGATTTTTGTTGTATAGTCTTTCATGGTAGCATGGTAGCTCGTACCTTATATATTGTTTCTTGGTTGTTTGGTAATCCTATGTTATGTATGTCCATGCCATCATCTTTTATCGTTAGTTTTCCATGATCCATGTCTACCATTTATATTGATCTCGTCGGCCTTAAAAGATAATAAAGAAGGTTAGATAAAATGTACGTTGGTGCTCCGCAAGTATGGCCGATTGCTAGTCATGGCCCTCCAGTTTGGGTCGTGCCAAACATGGTATTAGAGCAAGTCTTTCCTAGGGGTTATCTATGAGCCATGTCTAGTAGAGTCTTGATTATGGATGCGTAGCGCGCCACATTTATAATTAGGAGGCTATATGATATCTAGGGTTGTCACCTTCTTCCTAAATCTAGATCGTGCGTAGAGTTGAGTCGTAAATGTTCGTCTTTAATATTTACCTTGTTTTCTTTTAGTGATGCCTTTGACTAGGAAGCAAACGATTAGTAGACGGTATGATACAGCAGCGGGAGAGGGTACCAATCAGGTTCCCCAAGCCAGAGCAGGGCAAAGTGAGGCTCAAAGTGAAATGCCCTCTCATACCTCATCTACTCCGTCTCCTCCAGAGGATATTAGGAGGCACCCAACACCACCAGTTCCTCTGTCTGGCACTACAAACCAGGATATGCAGAGTACTTTGTAGTTGTTGACTAGGTTGGTAGTTGCTCACGCTCAGAGGCAGAATACAAGTGCTGATGATAAACCACTTAGTACGAGAGTTCATGATTTTATTAATTTAGACCCTCTTGTGTTTACCGGAGTAGACCCCAAGGAGGACCCGCAGACTTTTATTGACCAGGTTCATTGTACACTGTGGGTTATGCATGCTAGTGATACAGAGGTAGTAGAGTTGGCTTCTTATGGGTTACGGGATTTAGCGGTTTTCTGGTATGACAGTTAGGAGAGATCTAGGGGTCCGAACGCTCCTCTAGTTGTGTGGAAAGAATTTTCTGAGGCCTTTGTTCGTCACTACTTGCCATTTGAGATATGATGAGCTAGAGCTGATAAGTTCTTGAACCTTTGACAAGGTAATATGAGTGTGCGAGAGTATAATATGCGGTTTGATTCTTTAGCAAGGTATGCTCCCCATATGGTGGCCGAGATGAGCGATAGAGTGCATCTGTTCATGAACGAGTTGGGACCACATCTGATAAATGAGTACACGACAGCCTCCTTGGTGGAGGCATGGATATTTCCTGTATTCAGGCTTATGCCCAGAACCTAGAGGATCGAAAGCTCCAAAAAAGGGCAGATAGGGAGCAGGATAGGGGCCAACATAAGAGGGCGAGATTTGTTGTGTATTCTGATGACTTCAGAGGTAGTGTCAAGCCCAGTCTTCAAGGAGTTTGGTGCCACCTGTAGCTAGTGCTCCTCCACAGTTTCAG
Source organism: Nicotiana tabacum (assembly GCF_000715075.1). Lineage (NCBI taxonomy): Eukaryota > Viridiplantae > Streptophyta > Magnoliopsida > Solanales > Solanaceae > Nicotiana > Nicotiana tabacum. Next base: position 182,913,727 of record NC_134101.1, read on the forward strand.
AGGCCTAGGTTTGATCGATTTACCTATTCTGGTCCTGGTCAGAGTTCACGGGCATCAGCCTCGCAACATCACAGGGAAACTAGTCAGACGAGACCTCCAACACCACTTTGTGATCAGTACAGCAAGGCCCACTTTGGATTGTGCCATCATGGTTCTGATGCGTGCTATTCTTGCGGATAGCCTGGACATATGATGCGGGGATTGTCCTAACAGAGGAGGTGGTGGTATGGATCAGCCGACTAGATCTATGTCTGGTTCTTCCTCATCAATTCGACCTCCAATACGAGGTTTTCAGCAGTCGACAAGTCATGATAGAGGTAAAGGTGTAGTGCCGAGTTCGAGTGGTGCTCAAAAATCGAACCTATGCTCTAGTAGGTCGATAGGATCTTGAGTCATCTCCATATGTTGTTACAGGTATATTGTCTGTATTTTCTTATGATGTATATGCGCTGATTGATCCGGGATCTACATTATCATATGTTACACCCTTTGTGGCTAATAAGTTTGGCATTGAACCTGAATTGATAAGTAAACCCCTTGTGATATCTACTCCAATAGGAGATTCTGTGATTGCTAGAAGGGTATAAAGAGGTTGCACTATGATGATTTGTAGTCGTCAAACCTCGGAAAATTTATTTGAGTTAGAAATGGTTGATTTCGTTGTGATAATGGGAATGGACTGGTTGGCCTCATTCTATGCAAATGTTGACTGTCATACGAAGATGGTTAGGTTTCAGTTTCCTGGTGAACCCGTCATTGAATGGAAGGGGAATATTACTACACCAAAAGGTAGGTTTATTTCCTATCTTAAGGCAAGGAAAATGATCTTAAAAGGTTACATTTATCATCTCGTTCGCGTTAGGGATGCAAAAGCGAAGCCGCCTACTCTACAATCAATTCCCGTGGTCAATGAATTTCCAAATGTTTTCCCAGATGAACTCCCAGGCCTTCCTTCTGAAAGGGAGATTGAGTTTAGCATTGATGTGTTGCCTGACACTCAACCGATCTCTATCCCTCTATACAGAATGGGCCCGATAGAGTTGCGAGAGTTGAAGGTGCAGTTAAAGGACTTGCTGGATAAGGGCCTCATTAGGCCTATCACTTCACTTTGGGGTGTGCCAGTTTTGTTCGTGTGGAAGAAAGACAGGTCGTTAAGGATGTGTATCGATTATCGACAGTTGAATAAGTTTACTATAAAGAACAAGTATCCACTTCCAAGGATTGATGACCTTTTTGACCAACTCCAGGGTACCAAGTATTTCTCCAAGATTGACTTACGTTCAGGGTATCATCAGGTAAGGGTTAAGGAGAAGGATGTCCCAAAGATGGCCTTCCGGACAAGATATGGGCACTTTGAGTTCTTGGTGAGGTCGTTCAGGCCAACAAATTCCCTAGCAGCTTTTATAGATCTCATGAATAATGTATTCAGGCCCTATCTTGATGTGTTCGTGATTGTATTCATTGATGACATTCTAGTGTATTCTAGTTCGGAGGTGGAACATGCGGGCCACTTGTGGATAATATTACAGACGCTTCAGGATTGTAAGTTATATGCTAAGCACTCCAAATGTGAATTCTGGCTGAACTCAGTAGCATTCCTTGGCCATGTGATATCTGACGAGGGTATTAGTGTCGAAACTCAGAAGATCGATGCAGTAAAGAATTGGCCGAGACTTACAACACCATCAGAAGTCCGCAGCTTCCTAGGGCTAGCAGGATATTATAAGTGGTTTGTAGAAGGATTTTCCTCTATATCAATACCATTGACTAAGTTAACATAGAAAGCTACCAAGTTCCAGTGGTCTTACGCTTGTGAACGTAGTTTTCAGGAGCTGAAAAATTGATTGACATCTGCACTAGTGCTCACTCTCCCTGAAGGAACAGAGGGTTATGTGGTATATTGTGATGCCTCAGGTATAGGTTTGGGGTGCGTATTGATGCAGCGTGGGAAGGTGATTGCTTATGCATCAAGACAATTGAAGAAGTATGAAAAGAATTATCCAACCCATGATTTGGAATTGGCTGCAGTAATATATGCTTTGAAGATATGGCGACACTACTTATACATCGTCCATGTTGACATCTACACAGATCACAAGAGTTTACAATACATCTTAAAGCAGAAGGATTTGAATTTGAGGCAGCATAGGTGGCTTGAATTACTGAAAGACTACGACATCGAGATATTGTATCATCCCAGTAAAGCCAATGTTATGGCAGACGCTCTTAGCCCTAAGTCAGTGGGAAGCTTAGTACATATTGAGGCAGGTAGATGGGGGTTGACTAAAGAGCTTCATCAGCTAGCCAATATGAGAATCTTATTATTAGACTTTGATGACAAAGGTGTTACTGTACAGAATACATCAGAATTATCTTTGGTAGCCGAGGTAAAAGCACGACAATGAAGATCCTATCTTAGTACGATTGAGAGAGAGCATTCATCAGTGTAAAATTACGGCTTTTGAGATCGGAGGAGATGAGGCACTGAGATACCATGGCCGATTATGTGTACCTAATGTGGCAGAGTTACGAGAGAAGATTATGAATGAGATTCATCAATACCGGTATTCCATCTATCCCGGCTCGACAAAGATGTATCATGATGTCAAGCAGCAGTATTGGTGGGACAACATGAAGAAGTCTATTGCAGAATTTGTAGCCCAGTGTCCCAATTGTCAACAAGTAAATATAAAACATCAGAAACCCGGTGGATTGCTTCAGAATATAGAGATTCCGACCTGGAAATGGGAGGTGATTGATATGGACTTCATTATTGGATTACCTCATTCTTATCATACGTTTGACTCCATTTGGGTGATAATTGATCGACGTACAAAATGTGCCCATTTTCTGCCAGTTAATACAATTTACACGACTGGAGATTATGCGAAGTTGTATATCAAGGAGATTGTTAGGCTTCATGGTGTGCCGATATCTATTATATCATACCGAGGAGCTCAATTTACGGCTAACTTTTGAAGGTCTTCTCAAAAGGGTTTAGGCACACAAGTGAATCTTAGCATTGCATTTCATCCGCAGACTGACGGAAAGGCTGAACGTACCATTCAGACACTTGTAGATATGCTACGAGCATGTGTTCTAGATTTCAAGGGGAATTGGGATGACCATCTTCCACTCATAGAATTTGCTTACAATAATAGGTATCATTCTAGTATTAAAATGGCCCCATAAAAGGCACTATACAGGAGGAGATGTGGATCAGCAGTTGGATGGTTTGAAGTCAGTGAAACAGAATTATATGGGCCAGATTTGATTCACCAAGCCATTGAGAAGGTGAAAGTGATACAGGAGCGATTGAGGATGGCACAAAGCAGGCAAAATTCTTATTCCGATGTCTGACGTCATGATCTGGAGTTTGAGGTTGGTGATTGGGCTTTCCTGAGGATATCACCAATGAAGGGTGTTATGCGTTTCGGGAAGAAAGGTAAGCTAAGTCCGCGGTATATCGAGCTGCATAAAATTTTTCAATGAATTGGACAGTTTGCTTATGAGTTATAATTGCCATCAGAATTGGAATTTGTCCACCCGGTATTCCATGTATCTATGTTGAGGAAATGTATTGGAGACCCTTCTCAGGTTGTGCCTATCAAATATGTACAAGTTACAGAGGATCTATCATATGAAGAAGTGCCAGTGGCTATATTAGATCGACAAGTCCGCAAGCTGAGAACAAAAGATGTAGCTTCCGTCAATGTATTGTGGAGAAACAAGAATATGGAAGAAATGACATGGGAAGCAGAAGAGGAGATAAAGTCTAAATACCCTTACCTATTCCAGTATGAAGATAACAAGGATGTTGGTGGAACGCAGGATACATTAGAAAGTGAAACGACTCTATGAGGTAAGCAATAACTTGAGAATAATCTACCTTAATACAAAATGGTGATATGCAGATAATGTACATATCCATAATGCTTTGTTTAGCCTTGTGAGGCCATACATTGGGCTTAACTACTTGTAGGTTTTGCTAGTGACCATTTTATACGGGAAAATTGACCGGAAATTTCCGTTGGAATCCACGATGATTTGGACTTCCCATAAACCCTTACATTCGAGGGTGAATGTTCCTGGGGGGGGGGGTGGTGTTACAACCCATATTCAGGTATGTTAGTTCCTGCCGTAAGGTAGTCAACGTAAATCCATGAAGAGATTATCTTTAAGATGATAAGAAATTAATCCTATTGGTCTTAAATGATACAAAGGTGTATAAGGGTGGTTAACAAGTATTAGAAGTTAAACGAATAAAGGATGTTGTCAGCCGTATTTTCGGGTAAACCTAGAGTTAATACACTAAAGAGGTTGTGTTTTAAGGTATTTGAATTATATAATATCTGTATCATAAGTCTTGAAGTCAAACGAGTTATGAAACAAAAGTCGACAAAAGTGTCGCGACTTAGGTTCATAATTTTACTTAAACATTAGGTCAAATGTTACTAATATTTTCACCCAATTTACTTGGAATTAAGGGGTGTTCTACCCATCAAATTGAATATATATGACATCAAAATGAATATCTATGAGTCTAGTTTCCAATGCATTAAACCGTTCATCGATACAATCTCGGAGTAGAGAGATATTCGCATTTTTGCGAGACTGCGCCAAGCACCTCTCTATGGGCCCACTTAGGTGGTTTAAGACATTTGGATATATATATATGATGCCTCCAACCCGTTTTATGTCATTGTTTACAGTATATTCATACCTTAGAACCCTAGAAATACCCTCTCAAGGTTCTCTCAAGATTCAAGACCCAAACAAAGGGCAAACAACACAAATCAAGTGTCGGGAATCTCGTGGCGCTAGTAAGTTTCTTGTTCTTGTTGTTGCTCATTTTTGTGTTGTTCTAGCTCGTGTGGGAGGTTGTTTTAAGGGGTTTATGTTCTGTAAATACTCCCTCAAATTTCTAATATCAAACCTAGGTGATTTCAAGCCTTCTAAAGTGATTCTAGTACCGAAAAACCCTAATTGATTGCTAGTTTCGCTTCCTTGTTGTTGTGGAAGCATTGAAAGGATATTTCGTGGACAATTGAGGTCAAATTGGAGTTGTTCTTTCTATGTAAAGGTAAGGAACCTCTTACTCTACATGTATTTAAGATTATCCAAGTTGCGGCTAAGTCATTGAAACTAGAACTTGTGAAATATATATCGAAAGGCTTGGTAGTAATGTTATCGGTTGGTGGACTACTTTTGGAGGCTCAATATGATTAACATTGATGTTGTTTGGGATGTTTGGTGATTGTTTTCACTTGTGGGAAGTTATTTAAATAGGGGAGGTGCTGTCCGTTTCATCGTAAAATAGGTTGTGGTCGGTACATAATAGTTACAACGCTTAAACATTCACAATAGTGGCATTTCTCCTATTGTAGACTAAGGAGTCATGACATTTGCATAGCTTGAGGTTGGGTAGAATATACAAGGTATGTGAGGCTATCCCTTTCCTTCTTTTGCACGACTTCGATTGTACATAATGTAATGAACGAGCATCCAAAGATACTCTACTCTTAGAAGATAGCAGTAATTAGATTGTTTTCCCTCTTATGGAACGATTGGTGTTGATGTTGCTTCTCTTATTCTTATGTTATAAATGTTGTTGGTACTTCCTGATTCTTATAAGGTTCATGGTGATGAGTTGGTCCTAATAACGTGTACAGAGGATACTGACCTTACGTCACTTCGAAAGGTTTAGAACGTGATTCCATGAGTCGAGTATGCGTTATATATATATGTATCTATTTTACTATACCGAGTCGCGCTATAGTCGGCCGTGTACGGCACCTATTGTGCAACCACTGATCAGTTGGGTTTTATCGAGCTCTACGTGGCTGGGTATGATTCTACCGAGCCTTATGATGGCCGGATACATTTTTACCGAGCCTATTACGGCCGGGTACGATATGATGATGATGATGCCCACAAAGGTGTATGTTTTAAAAGTTTATGTATATATACATATGTATCATGCATTTCATGTCAGTAGCCCTCAGAGGTACTCAGATGTTACATGTTGTATATTCTCTATCCCTGCTTACATTACTGATCGTATTTATGGTTCCCTGCCTTACATACTTAGTACTTTATTCGTACTGACATCCTTTTATTTGTGGACGCTGCATGTCGTGCTACTGGTCCTGATAGACAGGCATGCGCACTCTCTCACCATAGTAGGCTATCCAGTTCAGCGGTGATTGGCGAGATCCCTTCTTCGGACTTGCCGTGGTCTTGGTATGCATTTTTGTTATAGATATTAAGGGTATGTCGGGGCCCTGTTCCGGCAATGTTGCAGTACTTATGTTCCTGTAGAGGCTCATAGACAGGTGTCGACTCATGTATAGTTTGGTATGCCTTGTCGACTGATTTTTGTTGTATAGTCTTTCATGGTAGCATGGTAGCTCGTACCTTATATATAGTTTCTTGGTTGTCTGGTAATCCCATGTTATGTATGTTCATTCTATCATCTTCTATTGTTGGCTGTCCATGATCCATGTCTACCATTTATATTGATCTCGTCGGCCCTAAAAGATAATAAAGAAGGTTAGATAAAATGTACGTTGGTGCTCGACAAGTATGGCCGGGTGCTAGTCATGGCCCTCCAGCTTGGGTCGTAATAGTGTTTTCAAATTTAGAACAGGGTCATTCTGCTTAAAACAAATCAAAAAGTAAATAGGTTCACATAAATTAGAACAGATGGAGTATTAAAATGGACCTAATTCTTATACATTGGGTCCACAAAACCTTGGGTTCATTTGCTGTAAGACAAAACAAAGCCTCACACAACTAGTATCAGTTGTGTGAGACACAAAATAATTTTTTTTGATAAATTTAATTATACCTTAGTCAATATGTTCTTGTAGAACTCACTTTATAGCAGTCTTTCTTCCGTCATATTTTTGCTCCTACAACTTTTTGGCTTTGAGATAATAATGATAATAATAATAGAAAAACTTGCTGTAATAAATTGTTTATTAGTTTTGTTTACTATGATTTTGAGTGAATCTTAAAATAGCTTACCCTTTCTATATTTTAATTTAGTATTGTAGCATTGTATACGGTGGAAATCGGGATACCCGATTTCTTTCTTTGATACCGTTGAACCAAGGGTGGACATAATTGAAGCTTTGATACTGTTTTGGGACCCGACGCACAATGTGTTCCATTTCTCTAATTTTGAGTAACCCCTACACTTGAGGAGATAGAAGGCTATGCTGGCCTTAATGGGAATCTTAGGAGCCGATACCCAGTGTCACCAAGAGTTGTAACCCCTCACAAGTTTCTAGATCTTCTGAGTATTAGTCGGGAAGTCAAAGATGGAAATTTGGCTGAAGAATTTTGCATATTCTACTTCCTATACCGCCGTTATAGGGACCCCCACGGTTTTGAGGCTCCGGATACCGGGTTAAGTCATAAAGGGAATAAAGGCAAATGGGAAGCACTCCGGGGATTGGTCTTCGTAGTGGCATTCTTAGGCACTCTAATTTGCCTAAGGAGTGATGGGCATATAGACTTGGGGCTCGCAGGAGTAGCTAATTTCATGATAAAAAAGGCTAATGGTACTATTACACCAATGATCCTAGCAGAAATTTATCGAGCTCTAACTGTATGTCGAGGAGGGGTAAAGTTCTTTGAGGGTTGCAACTTGCTCTTACAGATCTGGATGATAGAACATCTTTTCCATCGCCCGGGTTACATGAACTATGGTCTGACTGGTCTCAACTGCATTGAAAAACATGAAAACCGGGTAGACGGTCATGAGTTTTCGGAAGGTACAAAAGCATAGTTTGCACATTTGGGTTCCTTGACTACAAGCCAAATTGAGTGGACATTCAGCTAGCTCCCGGTCAACGAAGTTATTTATATGTCGGCCCGAGTGTGTTTTCTTCTATTAATGGGTCTTCGGAATGTTCAGCCATATGCCCCACACAGGGTTCTACGACAGCTGGGCAGGTACCAAACTGTCCCTCAAGATGAAGATTTGAGTCGACAAGTCATTGAACTATGTCCAAAAGCTGCATTCCCAGAAGAAAAGGTTCGCCATATTTGGCATCAATATAGGTTTCTGGAGCCATAGACTTGAGTACGGGATTTGTACAAAGGTGAGGTAGAGCCTAGCTACACGGCTTGGTATGGTAAAAGGGTTCGAGTCCATTAAGAGCCTGAATGGCCCGCCAAAAGGCCCCACGTACAACAGTTCACTGATGGGGCACAAGAACAATAGAATTGGTTGGCAAAGGAGAAAACCTATATGGTTACGATAAGCAAATTAGAAGGGCAAATCAGAGATATTAAATTTGATAGCAGTTTGCAGGCCGCTGTAGATGAAGGGGGGAAGAAAAAGTTGGCCCGAGAAAATGAGGCCCTGCGAGCCCAGATTCAAAGGATGAAAATAGTTGCTGAAAACCTGGAGAGGAGTAGAACAGATGAAAAACTTATAAACGGCCTTAGGCAGAAAATGTGCGATAATGGTGCCAATTTTGAAAAAGCCGAAGATGAATTGGCAAGAACCCAAGAAAAATTGGCAAAGAATGTAGAGGAACGGGTGAAGTTTGTTCAGCAGCTAAAAGGAAAGTATGATAAAGAAGTCACAAGTTTAAAGAAAACGCTAACCACTCTTGAGAACGAAATGGCTCAGCAAACAAAGAACTTTAAAGCAGAAAAAGAGCATTGTTATGCATTGATGTCTCAATTGGAAGAAGGCATGCAATAGTTACAAGAGCAAAACCATACGGCCACCCATGTTCTAGAGGCCAGGTCTTAGTAGATTGGATGCCTACTCCAAGAAAACGGCATCATTAGAGAAAGGATTAGAGGAATTGCTAATTATGTCGTCATGAAATGCCATGAGTGTGAGGATATGACCAGATCCATGTTCTTCACCACTGTGATGATTTTTGTTCGTCAGATAATGGACGATCTACATCACCTCCAAGAAGATATGGCATGCAGGCTCGCGGCGAGATCGACTGACGTCCCTAGGACCCCCGGAGTAGTCTTGGAGGCACTTATGTATTCCTGATTTTTCTTTTCGAGTCTGTATTTCAGTTTTCTTTTAGAGTCCGTTAGTCTACTTTGAGTCTATTTTGGTTTTTCAGTTCTTAAGTCTGTATGTCGGAGTCGTTGTAATAGAGGAAAATCAGAAGTTTTTATTTAATGAAAATTTGAAAACCCAAAAATGTTTCTTTCTTTTATTTCGCATTTATCCCCTGAACTACGTAATGATCTGATTCACGCGGGATTATGATATGTAGGCAATCCCCATCGTATCTGGTCATAGGTATAGATAATTCAAATAAGATAGAAAATGATGAAAAGAGGGCATAAGAAAAAGAGAGAAAACAATACAAAAGAGAGAGCACAAAGAAAAGAGAAAGAATGATGAAAAAACGCAAAAGAAAAGAAAAAGATTCCAAAGATATGGGAGGTAACAAAAGCTGGGATGAGACACACAACCGTTGCAAAACATGTAGAAAAACGTTTAACTATCTAGGTGCATTACATTCCTCCAACATGCGGTTTCCTATGTGTTAAATGTCTCAAACTAACCGGTTTGTTGTGTATGTTGTTGAGAACTGGTTCTGTTTTAAGTGTTTGGTTTTGTGGTAATCTGGCTTCATACCCTTACTTCATGAGATCTAAAGGGAGTGTTGAAATGACATCGGAGAGTCACCGACCAATCATTAACCCCTCAGAGGACAGCCCGATGTCGGTTATCCCGATTTCAGATTCAGCAACTGCTGAAGAGAACAGGTGTACCTCCGCATATTGGAGATGTGGGACGCTTGGTCTAATGGTAGAGAGTGCAATCCCTGGTTTTCTCGAACGAATTCCCAGAACAAGTGGAACCTCCAACGTCCCTATAATTTACCCAGCCACCCCATTCGGGTACTCCACTATGTCAACCCATTTCACCGGAATACCTTCTAAGGTTTGTCCCCACACACTATTTTCGATAGTGTCTTCTAACATATTCACCATACCACCAACCTCTTCTACGGCCCAGCCAACAGTTCCCAGGCCAGGTTTTGAGCCGTCAGCCTTTACTTTCCAAATACCACCATTTCAAATGGACACGACTTATGTCACCCCAAACTCCTACCCTCAGCACCCTCGGTATGAATCTACCATGGAACAAGAGAGAACTGTGAAGAACCCTGAGCAAGAAGAGATCACTCAAAAAATGAAAAGCATCGAACAAAGTCTCAAGAACATGCAAGGCCTGAGTGGCCAGAAGAGTGTCTCCTACGCTGACTTGTGCATATTCCCTCATGTTCATCTACCCATCGGCTTCAAGACTCCTAAATTTGAAAAGTGTGATGGATATGGAGACCCCATAGCCCACATGAAAAGGTATTGCAATCAGTTAAGAGGAGCGGGTCGAAAAGAAGAACTCTTGATGGCTTTCTTCGGGGAGAGTTTAGCTGGAATTGCATCCGAGTGGTATATGGACCAAGACATCTCCCACTGGGACATATGGGATGACTTAGCCCGAGACTTTGTTAGACAGTTTCAGTACAATGTGGGCATAGCTTCAAAGAGAAACTCTTTGTCTAATTTCAAAAAGAAATCTTCAGAAAGCTTCTGAGAGTATGCTATCAAGTGGCATGAACAAGCTGCCAGGATAAAACCCCTAATGGATGAGACCGAGATGGTCAGTGTCTTCTTGCAAGCCCAAGAGGCTGATTACTTCCAGAACAGGATGTCCGCTATGGGCAAGCCATTTGCAAAAGCTATAAAGATTGAGGAAATGGTGGAAAATAGTTTGAAAACAGGTTGCATCCTGAGCCAGTCAGCTATAAGAGCCACTTCTCAAGCAATCTAGAGCGGGTCGGGGGGTATAGCAAACCGGAAAAAGAAAGAAGAAGTATAAATGATGGCCTCAAGTCTGAGAACCTTGTCAACCCTGAGGTTACTTTGGTTCCTCTTCCAGCAGCCCGCAACATTACTGCCCTCACCAAAATGCGGCATATGCCATGACTCCTCAGCCTTATGCAGTAATGAACGCCCAGACATACGCTCGGACACAACAATATTATAACTAAATTCGAGCTCCACCTCCAAGAAACAACCTTCCTCACCAAGAATAATTATCCATATTATGCCTGTCCCGGTAAGCCACCCAGGAAAACTAACTTCACACCCATTGGTGAATCATATTCCAGCCTCTTTTCAAAGTTGGTCCAAATGGGCCTGTTACAGCCCGTGCCTCCAAACAGGCAAAACCTAGAGTCACCGTCATACCGACCCGGTACCATATGCGCTTATCACTCAGGGGCGGAAGAACACGACACTGAAGATTGTTGGACCCTTAAGAGGGTAGTCAAAAATCTGATAGAGCAGAAGTGAGTAGTGTTGAGGGATGAGGAAGTTCCCAATGTAACTAATAACCCATTGCCGGCTCACAACAACGAGCCAGTCATTGGGATGATATGTGAGGAAAACAGTTCGACCTAGCTTTGAAAGCTATTATTGCTATTGCTGATGTAGAAAAGAAACCCAAAGTGGTAGAAAAGCAAGCTAAGGATGAGAAGAAAAGCAAGGTTGTGGAAACCAAGATAGGGGCAGCGACTCCTAAACATGCCATTCTCTATGTTCCTAGGGCCCCCAGAAAAGAACAGTTTGTGTTGAGTCCCCCCCAAAAGGTTTGAGCAAAAAAGGTTACACTGAAGGTACCAAAGATGTACGTACCAAAAGGGACTTATGTGGCATAGGGGCCGATAATTTCACCCAGACTGACTGAGCCCGTGGTTATCAGCCGTGCACCACAGAATCCCATGAAGGACCCCACTGCCATCCCCTGGAACTACAATAAAGCAGTGGTGACGTGCAAGGGAAAGGAAATCATGGGGGAGGTGAATGAAACGATCCCGTCTGGGAAGTATATCAACTTAGAAGAATTGAACATGACCAAACAGAAGCATTTTCCGCTCAAAAAGCCAGTCAGTGATGAAGAGATAGAGGAATTCTTCCAAAAGATGAAAACCTCGGACTACGCCATGATTGATTAACTCAGAAAGTCCCTCTCTCAGGTTTCACTTTTGTCCCTATTGATAAGCTCGAATGAGCATCAGAAAGTGCTGTTAAAGACACTTAATGAAGCATATGTTCTGGTCAAGACCACGGTTGAGCAATTGGAAAGAATGGCGGAACGATTTTTTGAAGTCAACCGGATCTCATTCAGCCGAAATGACTTGCCTCCATAAGGGTTTGCCCACAACAAAGCTCTTCATTTGACCGTTAAATGTGAAGGATACTACGTGAAAAGAGTTATGTTGGATGGCGGATCTGGGGTTGACATCTGCCCTCTCTCGACCTTACAGAGAATGGAAAATAGGACTGAAAGGATTAGACCCAATAATATTTGCATACGTGCTTTCAACAGCGTCAGGAGGGATACGATAGGGGAGATTGATTTGATCCTAACCACTGACCCTGTGGATTTTGAAGTAACATTTCATGTTTTGGACAAGGACACCTCCTACAATTTTCTCCTAAGAAGGCCTTGGATCCATGCTGTAGGAGCTGTACCCTATACTCTCCACAAAATGGTTAAGTTTGAACGTGAAGACCGAGAAATCATGGTACACAGAGAAGATGAGCAATCAATCTACAGGGACCTGTCGGTCCCATGTCTGGAGGCTAAAGAAGGTAGCGAGCACATAGTCTACCAAGCTTTTGAGATCGTGGTCGCGGACCAGTGTGAGGAAGGAACCCCGTGTCCTCAACCCTTCTTGTCAAACACATCAATCATGGTCACTAGTGAAATGATCAAACATAGCTACAAGCCCGGGATAGGGCTCGGGGCATCTTTGCAAGGCATTATAGAGCCCATCACTTTGACTGCCAGTGAGAAATTCCTTGGAATTGGTTTCCAAGATACAGAAGCCGACGTAAAATGGGCTAATAAATGTAAGAACAATGGGTGGGTTCTTCCTCAGTCAGTCCCGCATCTCGCCAGAATGTTTGTTAAGTCAAGGTACATAGAAGAAGAAGAAAAGGCCTTCACGACCAAAGAAATTGAGTACATATGTGGGGCAATGAGGCAAATGTTGTATGAGGTTCACATGGTCCAACCAGGTGAAGGTTCAAGCACCGCTGGGGTTCAATATATGGGGCCAAATGCCAAGCTTCAAAATTGGAAGGCTACTCCGTTCCTAGTCAGGCGGGAATCCCGGTAGCTCAGTCTTGCCATCTTTTCTGCATTCTGAGTTATTTCAGGGTGTAGCTCGAATGTTTTTAGTTTATTGTCTTTTAAATTCCGATGTAAACCCTCCTATCTTCAAATTTAATGAAATGAAATCAATATTTCATCATCTATGAATCTCTTTCTTTATTCTTTTTGATTCTTTGTTATTTTTTCTTATCTCTCTTTTGAGTTCTAATAATGAGGACTTAAATAACATGACATGCTTGCGGACTTCATGCTCGGATCTTATTACGCTGTCTAACTGTGAAATAATTAATCAAGAACCAGAATATGATGAAGATGAGGCTTTTAGGTAAATAAATCGAGAACTGGAACAATTTGAGAATAAGCCTAAGCCAAACTTAAATGAAACCGAGCCAGTTAATTTGGGTAGTCCGGAAGAGGTCCAGGAAACCATGATAAGCATTCACGCTGATGAAAGAACTAGAGATGCATTGGTCCAATTTTTGTTTGAATTCAAAGATGTGTTTGCCTGGTCCTATGATGATATGCCAGGACTGACTGTTGATTTAGTGGTGTATAAATTGCCAACATACCCCGGTTATCCACCTGTCCAACAAAAATAGAGAAAGTTTAAAACAGACATCAGTAACAAGATCAAAGAAGAAGTCACCAAATAGTTGAAAGCGGGTATGATCCGAGTGGTCCGATATACCACATGGTTGGCTAATGTGGTCCCAGTGTCAAAGAAAGATGAAAAACCCGAGTGTGTGTTGATTATCGGGATTTGAACAAAGCAAGCCCTAAGGACAACTTTCCATTACCAAACATTCACATTCTTATTAACAATTATGCCAAACATGAGATATAGTCATTTGTGGACTGTTATGTTGGGTATCATCAGATTTTGATGGATGAAAAAGATGCAGAAAAGGTGACTTTCACCACACCTTAGGGTACTTACTATTATAGGATCATGCCATTTGGTTTAAAGAACATCGGGGCAACTTATGTGAGAGCTATGATTGCCATCTTTCACGACATGATGCATCAGGAAATTGAGGTGTATGTGGATGATATGATCATTAAATCCAGAACGTAGGATGACCATGTATGAGATTTGAGAAAGTTCTTTGAGCGCCTACGTAAGTATGACTTGAAGTTGAATCTAGCTAAGTGTGCATTTGGAGTACCATTTGGGAAACTTTTAGGGTTTATAGTCAGTCGAGGGGGCATCGAGCTAGATCCAACAAAGCTAAAGTCTATTCGGGACTTGCCCCCTCCAAGAACCAAGAAAGAGGTTATGAGTCTGTTGGGAAGATTTAATTACATCTGCAGGTTCATTGCTCAACTGACTACCACCTGCGAGCCCATATTCAAGCTATTAAAGAAAGATGAGACAATTAGATGGATAGATGAGTGTCAAGAAGCTTTCGACAAAATCAAAGAATATCTGCCAAATCCGCCGGTGTTGGTTCCACCCGAGCCTGGAAGCCCTTTGTTCTTGTACTTGATAGTGTTGGAGAATTCTTTTGGATGTGTTCTCGGGAAACATGATGTGACCGGGAAGAAATAACAAGCCATATACTATCTGAGCAAAAGGTTCACTAGTTATGAAGCCAAGTACACTTTGTTGGAAAGAACTTGCTGCGCCCTAACTTGGGTCGCTTAGAAGCTCAGGCATTACTTGTTGGCTTATACCACCTATCTCATAACCATATTAGATCCTTTGAAGTACATATTCCAAAAGTCGATGCCCTCGGAAAGGTTAGCAAAATGGCAAATCCTGCTCACCGAGTTTGACATAGTCTATGTCACCCACACAATTATGAAAGCTCAAGACATGGCGGATCACCTAGCTGAGAATCCCGTTGATGATGAATATCGACCCATGAGTACTTACTTTCTAGACGAGGAAGTAAGTTCGGTTGAGGTAATTCCAGAAGACACCAATGCTTGGAAAATATTCTTTGATGGAGCTGTAAATGCAAAGGGTGTTGGGATAGGGGCAATTTTGATTTCGCCCACTGGACATCACTAACCGGCCATAACCCAGCTTCAGTTATTTTGTATGAACAATAATGCCGTGTATGAAGCCTGCATTATGGGCATGAACATGGCAGTTGACCTTGTTGTGGAAGAATTGTTAATCATGGGAGATTCTGACTTGATTATTCGACAAGCTCAAGCTGAATGGGAAACTCAAGATATCAAGCTTATTCCATATAGGCAACATGTAGAAGATCTTAGCAAACAGTTCAAATCCGTCGAGCTCAGGTATATCTCTCGGTTCCACAATGAGTTAGCTGATGCACTAGACACTTTCGCCTCAATGCTGCCGTATCCACGCAATATCCACATTGACCCACTAGAAATCCAAATTTGAGAAAGACATGGTTATTGCAATACAGTTGAAATGGAATCAAATATTCAGACATGGTATCATGATATCAAAAGATTCTTGAAAATAAAGGAATATCCCGAACAAGCTAGTGGAGACCAAAAGAGAACCATTAGAAGGCTCGCCAGTAGTTTCTTCTTGAGCGGAGAAGTCTCGTATAAAAGAACTCCAGATCTAAACATTTTAAGATGCATGGGTGCTCAAGAGGCCAGAATAATCATGAATGAAGTGCACGTAGGAGTATGCGGAGCCTATATGAACGGATACGTCATTTCAAAGAAAATCCTTCGGGTAGGTTATATCTGGATGACTATGGAAAAGGATTGCTTCAGTTTTGTCCGAAAGTGTTATCAGTGTCAAGTGCACGGTGAGCTGATTCATGTACCGTCTTCAGAATTACATCCTATGTCAGCACCGTGGCCGTTCGTTGCTTGGGGTATGGATGTCATTAGGCCAATCGAGCCGAAAGCTTAAAATGGGCACAGATTCATCTTAGTTTCCATTGACTATTTCACAAAGTGGGTTGAAGCAGTGACTCTCAAAGCCGTCACCAAGAAAGCGGTAGTGGACTTCGTGCATTCCAACATTATCTATCGTTTTGGTATTCCTAAGACTATCATTACGGACAATGCTGCAAATTTGAACAGTCATTTGATGAAGGAGGTATGAGAACAATTTAAGATCATACGTCAGAATTCTACCCCTTATCGGCCTAAAGCTAATGGTGCTGTTGAAGCAGGAACAAAAATATCAAGAAGATCCTCAGGAAAATGATTCAAAGTTCGAGACAATGACATGAAAAGTTGCCTTTTGCATTGTTAGGATATCGCACAACCGTGCGCACATCAGTTGGGGCAACACCCTATCTATTGGTTTATGACACTGAAGCCGTAATACCTACAGAAGTGGAAGTTCCATCTCTTTGAATCATCGTTGAAGCTGAGATTGAGGATAATGAATTGGTCAAGACCCGTCTAGAACAGTTAACCATGATTGATGAAAAGCGGATGGCCACAGTCTGCCACGGGCCATTGTATTAATAAAGAATGGCCCGTAACTACAACAAGAAAGTGTGGCCTAGAAACTTTAAAGTGGGGCAACTCGTCTTGAGACGTATTCTCCCGCATTATAAGGAAGCAAAAGGAAAATTCGCTCCAAATTGGAGGGGTCCGTACATTATAAGAAAATTGTTGCCAAAAGGGGCATTGTACTTAAGAGATATTGAAGGAAATAACCCCGAAACAGCTGTCAATGCGAACGCAGTCAAAAGGTATTACGTTTGACCCTTCTGTGGTGCTAATATTCTCCGATTGGGATGAAGAAGGCTTTCATTCTCGCTACCCAAACACTATCAACCGTTTGTAAACCCTATGAGCCTGTTACTTTCTTTGACTACCCTCTTTGGAACCCGAAAATGTTGATAAAAAAAACACAACAAAACAACAA
Organism: Nicotiana tabacum; assembly: GCF_000715075.1. Classification (NCBI taxonomy): domain Eukaryota; kingdom Viridiplantae; phylum Streptophyta; class Magnoliopsida; order Solanales; family Solanaceae; genus Nicotiana; species Nicotiana tabacum. Next base: position 182,930,733 of record NC_134101.1, read on the forward strand.
AAACAAAAAGAAATCAAAAACAAGATTTGCTAAACTACGTTCGACTTGATTCTAAAAGGATACCTAGACAGTCTCTCGGGGGTTCAGTCACACCAAAACAAAATTCCACAATTCTCCAAAAGTTGAAACTGAGGCAGAAGTTATAATGATTCGGTAGTGGTTCGCCTGAAAGGTTCCAAAGTTATAATTCAATCCAAACTATTTTACCCCAAATCCTGTTCAAGTCCTTCCGATCAATCGGTAAAGATGTTCAAATTTGGAGGATATGGTTGCTTGGATCTGATAAAATCAAATGAGAGAAATAAAATGAGAGAGTCTTATTGGTGAAAACCCACATGGGCACCATAGGGCGATGGTAAGCAGAGAAATTGAAATGAGAGAGTCTTGTTAGTGAAAATTTGCAAAGAGAACTATAAGATACCGATGAGAAGAGAAATGAGAGAGTTCAGTTGGTGAAAACTCGCAAAGGGCGCCACAGATCGAAAAGGATCCCTTACAACCATCGACACTGAATCAGTCCTGGCAAGGTTTCTCGGTTTTGAAGTATGGGTTATGATGGGTTTATGAGAGTTGGATGGTTTGCACATATCGGGTATCCAATCCAAAAAGCATGTCATGTCTATTGAAGTTTGCATGCACTCCAGATAAGTCCTTATTTTCTTTCCCAAAAGGGACACTTCTCGTTTAAATTCATTATCCTATCCTTTGTTTACTTTTCTTTGAATCCCTTTCGGTCTAATTCTCCTCCGAAAATAATACAAAGAAAAGATGGAAAGATTGGTCTTATAGGGTTTTGTTGGCAAATTCTAATATTCAAGAAAGCACCCAGCCTCAGCAGGTACATCAAGTCGACCTCGACTGGCCATGATGGTCGATGCTCCCGAGTCAAAAACTCTTGAAAAGAAAGGAAATCAAAGTCAAGTACCCATAAAGGCAAAATAAAATGGAAAAGGCCAAGCCCCACACGGGTTAATCATCATGTGGAATTTGGGAAAAGTCAAGATCCCCGAGTTTTAGAGATGAAGCCGACTCCCAGAAAGAGCAAGCAAGCCCTGAAGATCCTTACTGGAAGAGAAAGGCTAAGATCAAATGATTGAAACAATCAAGGCCACAAAACCAACCACCGTTTCAAACTGACAAATTGTTTTTTGATTTGAAAATAGGAAAACAGGTACAATCCAAAACCACCTTGCAAGAAGCAGATGCGATAAAAGCAAAGCATGCAGAGACTCGAAACGGTTCTGCAAGCAAAGTTAACCCAAAAAGGGAAGTCCCTTCGGAACACTTTATTTATTCTCCTAAATAAAATTAAAAGTGAAATGAAAAGAAAGAAAATAAGAAAAATTCAAAATCATGGTAGTATAGGGTCTCTAATCCCTAGTTGCATCTTTTCTAACCTAGGGTCCCACTCCCTAGTTGATGCCAGCATAACCTGATGATTTTTCCAACATAGGGTCCCACTCCCTAGTTCATGCCGGCATAACCCGATGACTTTTTCAACATAGGGTCTCACTCCCTAGTTGATGTCGGCATAACCCGATGACATTTCTAACATAGGGTCCTACTCCCTAGTTCATTTCATTTTAGATATAGGGTCTCCACTCCTTAATCGTTTTTCCCCAAGGATACACAATCGTGATTTTATTGCTTTCAATAGTGAAGTAGTTTCGAATTTTGTTACAATAACTCACGAAATTTTCCTAGTGAAAACTGGGGCAGAAGAATTTTGTTCGTTTGTTTGTTTTGGTGTCTGAGCAGGTTATACCTAGAGACACAGGCTTCGAGACGACCAAAAAAAGAAGTCTAAATCCAAAATAAAAGAAAAGAAGAACAAGAAAAGAAGTGAACTCTAAGTGTAGAAGCGGAGAAAAGATGTGGACTGCTCAAGATATGATTGAAGTCACAAGCGTTGCATGTCTCGCCTTGATCTGAAAAGCAGAAGAAAAATGAACCAGCATTTTCAGCTAACGAGCATTAAAATTCAGATCAGAGTCTGCATGAATAACCAGTCGAGACTCAAGATCAAGCTTCAGAAAGTTTATAGATAGGGATCATGTAACTCGTAGATGATAGGTTTAGTTAGTTTAGTTTTTCATTTTGATCTTGGTATAATAAGGAGCTCAGCAAGCAGTAACAATAGCAACAATAGTGAAATCACAGCTATTCGGTAGTCCCAGCTACCAAAACTTCCAGAACTACACTGACCTGATTCCTTTATAGCCAAAGATATGTAGGCAACCTCCGAAGCAAGGTTCGGTTAGACTTTTCCCAAAAACATGCTTCCTAGGGAGTATCCAGACAGTCAAAAACCGCTCTTAATTGCTCATTTTATCTTTGCCGAAACCTCTTCGTGTTTCTGAGCAAAGAGGGGCAGCTGTGAGCATGTAATTTTTGCCCCACTAAAAAATACTCCTACAAAATTAAAGAATAGATTTTTTCCAAATTGTTTTCAATTTTATAGGATTTTTGTAGGATTTTATTATTTGTTTGCATTTTTGTGCACGTTTAATTTTGTTTAAATCATGAAAAATGCCCCAAAAATATCAAAAGCTTCATGCATTGCATATTAGATTTTGTGTTCATATTTTAGGATTAATTAGTAAATTAATTGCTTTATTAAAATGAAAATCACAAAAAATATTGTTCATTTTTATATTTTTAGCTTTTAATATTAGATTGGTAATTTTCTCTTCATTAATTTAGGATTAAATAATTTTGTAATTATTATAAATATATAATTAGTTTGATTTATAGGTTAGATTAATTTAGGATTTAATTAATTTAATTAGAATTTTAAAATTAAAGAAAAAGAAAAAAAGGAAAACAAAGAAAGAGAACAAAAGAAATGGGCAGGTCTTGTTTGGAAATTGGGCCAACTTAGAAACCCATTTTCCCTTTCTTATCCGCCCAGGCCCAGACCACCCTTACCCGGTCCAAACCCCCACTTGCCAAAATGACATCGTCTACCCTCCCCTTGATCCAACGGCTCGTAACTGCCTACCCTTTAACTATAAAACTGTCTGAACTCCCCATGAAACCCTAGAGAACCCCCTTTACATCTGTCTCTGAGCTCTTACAAACAAACCCTAGCCGCCCTTCAATGCCTCGCCGTCTCTGATGTGGTCCGCCGGTCGGAAATCGCCTCACGGCGGCAGACCACCTCCAAACTCTACCAAATTAACATCCTATAACCACCTTCGCTTCCTCTTTTCGTCTATCACCACAAATCCTTTCAAACAAGTCCAGAACCTCTTGAATCTTAGACACTACAAAAAATAGCGTTTAACGATGGAATTTAGCGACAAGCGATATTCCATAACTAAATAACGATGGATTAGCGATGAAATTTGTATTTTGTCGCCAAATAAGCTAGAAGATAATTTGTACCAAATATAGCGATGGATTAGCGAAAAAAACTTAAATTCCTCGCTAAAATTGGTGCTAAATATTAGTGCCTTTATTTTAGCTACAAAATTAGCGATGAATGCTGGGCGACAAAAAATATTGAAACTTAGCGACGGATTTAACATCCAATAATCCGTCGTAGAATTCAATTTACTTATCAAGGCATTCGAAAGTTATCTGCGACAAAATATTCCGTCGCTAATTTCCTAAAATATAATTTCATTAATTACTATTAGAGACAGAATTTCGGTCCGTCGCTTTTCCATCGTTAAATTTCCGTCCCCAAAATTAAATTACCCTAGGTAAAAGACCTTCCTAACCATTAGGGCACAAACACCCTAATTTCTCCATTGTTCTTCCTATTTCTTCTCTTCCTCTTCTTCGAAGGCACAAACACTGAGACTTCAGCACCTCCACTTTTTCAGTCGACGGTCCTCAACAAAGGCTGAGACCTCAGTAGCGTAGGTTTTCAGTCGAGGGTTTCCTATTTTTGCAAAGGGGTTTTGTTCTCAGAGGTATGGGCTTGCTTTCTTCTGATATTTCACAAATTAAGTGTCAAATCTTTGACAATTTCATTACTTTTCTTGTGTTAAAAAGTGATTTTTTATACCTATCTGAAAAATAGAAGAAAACCTTTGAAATTGCAAATTTTTGCTGCAGATCTATGAAATTCGAAGTCATGTGTTTGTAGGATTCTGAAACTCGAAATTGTGCGTTGATTTTAGGGATTGCATGTCCTTGATAAGGTAAACTTCTTTGTGTAGTACTTTCTACCTTGTTCCTATTCTTTTGTAAATTCAATTGTTTGTATTCATATATCAGTAGTTCTTCTTTCTTCTGTGTGATTATCCTAAGTCAAATATTTCCTATCCGCGCATGGTCTTCCTCTTCAATCTTAGGGATCTGTAGTAAAGTTCTATGAGAGATTTCAAACTTCTCCTGATGTTTACTCTTATTTTATGCTAGCTTGATCCTGACCAGTTAAAGGGCAAGTAAATGTTGCTGCCATTGTTTACCTTAATTGGCTGCATTGTCATCAGAAATGCATCTGAAATCTGCACCTTTTAGCTGAGTAGTTACTGTAACTAATGATTTATATCCAGTTTGATCTTTTATTTCTTGCATTTGAGTTGATATCTCTTGAGTCACATGTTGTAAAATGTAATACCATGATACTTTCCAGAGTGATGTACTATTTGCTAGTAATACAAGAGTATCTTACTCAAAGATTTGCTAAGATTTGGGAGCTGTGGTTCTCTGTCCAGCTAATTTTGAGTTAGTTTCAAATTGTTACTAACCTTAAGAGTAAGGAAATGCTTAACATGAATGCCGAAAAATTGAGAATATATGTTTTTCCATGATAGAACCAATGCAATTTTTTAAGGATTATCATGTATGTTATGAAAAAGTGTTGAAAAGGAAAGAAATATACTTCAAGTATTTTTAACTCTTTAACATTTAAGTGCCACAAAAGGACACAGGAATACCTATGTGTGTCACCCTCTGTCCAGCAATTTAACACAATGGTAGAATTTAAACACCACCATTTTCACTTCAAAAACTTCATACAACAAAATACTGTTTTTCCATATATTAAGGGACAATGTGAATATTTCTGCGTTTGCACATTGTGTTACATGATAGTGGAATTGTAGTACTTGGTAAAATATGGCTCTGATTGGTAGAAGATATATGATTCTGCTGCTTGTAATTGAAAGTTTTGCTTTTCTATAGATGAGTAGTGCAGTCCGTAATTAGTCATTGCACTTAGATTGGTTAGGATCAAACATCTCTGTTTGGGATGAAAGAGATTTTCCACCATTCAAGACAAAACAAGTGTAATATAGTCTTGAGATTTTGAGCAATGTGAGTTCTTTGAAAGAACTTTTTGTAATATATGACTTCACGTACAAGTTTAATCCAATCAATGATGACATTTATTCAAAAACTTTCACTTCATGCTGAAAAGCCTTCAATTGCTGCAGTTGGATCCTGAATTGGTAGCAGTTGCTGCAGCAGTCATAGCAGTAGCAGCTGCACCTACTTTTATACCTCCTGCAGCTTTAACAAACTTTAACAACTTCTTGTTTATTTTAATATTAAATAGGAACATGGACAATCTAGAGCGTGATTGGATGTACAAAAGGTTGGATGGCCGAGGGGGTATTAATTCAAGTTTTATAACCGGTGTGAACAAGTTTCTCCAGTTTGTTTGTTCTCAGCGCAATCGCATGAGTGGTGACAAAGTTAGATGTCCATGTAAAAAATGTCACAACATTAAATACATGGATGTTGAAACTATTAAATCGCACCTTTATCGGTATGGATTTGTTGAGAACTATTTTCTTTAGAAGTATCACGGAGAAAAAGATGTGATCGGTGAGATGTTTTCTAGTGGTGATTTGCATGGTGGCGCTCAACCTGAATCGGGATATGAGAATCCATATCGACAAATGGTTTTGGATGCAGCTGGACCCAATTTTGGCCATGGTTTGAGTTAGCAGTCTTATAATAATACTGAACCTGAGTCGTCGCATTCTTATGAACCTTCAATGGAGGCGGAGCCTAATCCTTCAATGGAGGAGGAGCCTAATACTTCAATGGATGAGGAGCCAAATCTTTAGTGCCAAAGGTTTTATGATTTGCTATAGGCCGCTGATGCAAAATTATACCCTGGTTCTTCCCTCTCTCAACTCGCAGTGGTTTCCAGGATGCTAAATATTAAAATTGAGAATACTTTATCACAAAGAGGTTATAACCAAATGATGCAATTGTTGAAAGAGGATTTACCAGAAGATAACACAATACTTGATAACTATTACGAGACCAAGAAGCTAGTGCGTAGCTTGGATTTGCTAGTTGAAAAGATTGATTGTTGTAATTCTGGATATATGTTGTATTGGGGTGAAGATGAGGACCTCACATCTTGCAAGTTTTGTGGCCACCAGAGGTACAAACGTCGTGTCTGTTCTTGTAAAAGGAAATTAATCCCTTATAAAAAAATGTATTATTTTCCTTTGATTCCTAGATTACGGAGATTATATGCATCTCATGCTACAGTCGCTGATATGAGATGGCATCATGAGCAAAAACAAGAGGAGGGAGTAATGCGTCATCCATCAGACTCTGAGGCTTGGAAGCATTTCAATGAAACTCATCCCTTTTTTGCTGCTGAACCAAGAAATGTGAGGTTGGGATTATGTACTGATGGTTTTCAGCCCTTTGGTCATTCAGGGAGGAAATACTCATCATGGCCAGTGATTGTTACTCCATACAATTTGCCTCCAGGGATGTGTATGAAAGGGGCGTACATGTTCTTAACTGTCATTGTTCCAGGGTCAAACAACCCTAAACAAAAAATTGATGTTTATCTACAACCTTTAATAAAGGAATTGACCTTGTTGTGGGAGACGGGTGTAGAAGCATTTGACATCTCAAAAAACAAAATTTTCAATTAAGGGTCGCTTTGATGTGGACAATCAATGACTTTCTAGCATATTCTATATTATCTGGATGGAGTAATGCCGGTAACTTACATGTCCTTGTTGTATGGAGGAAGCACAATCCTTCAGATTACTTCATGGTGGGAAAACAACTTGGTTTGACACTCATAGAATATTTCTTGACCAAAATCATCCATTTAGGAGAGATCGTAAAAACTTTCGTAAAGGTCAGACTGTCAGAAGGCTACCACCACCCCTTAGGACAGGAGATGAAATCTTGAACCAAATTTGTGAGTTGGGACTGAGAAAAGTAACTGAGCTAGATGTAGAAGAAGTTAATGGGAGAATTTCTAGGTGTTGTGGATGTAAAAAGAGAAGCATTTTTTGGGATTTGCCTTATTGGAGCTCTAACATGATATGCCATAATCTCGATGTCTTGCATATTGAGAAGAACGTCTTTGATAATGTATTTAACACAGTTCTTAACGTTGATGGCAAAATAAAAAACAATCCAAAGGCACGTGAAGATATGGTAAACTATTGCGATCGACCGCTTTAACAATACAAACTAGTCGATGTGAACCGTCACCGTCGCTTTAACAAGTATGAACCTTTTATTCTTGCGATGCAAGCAACTCAAGTGTGTTATATGCCTTATCCTAGCACGAAAAAGGACAAGGATGATTGGGTAGCTATTTTGAAAGTTAAACCTCGGGATGTTATTGAACTTCCTGATGAGGCAATAACATCAACTCCAGAACCGGCTCTTCTATTCCAAGTTGAAGAAGTTGAAGTTCATTTGATAGATATGAATTTCACCACTGATGAGAATATAATCTTACATGACCTAAATGGGGATGTAATTGAAATGGTTGAACCCATTAATGATGGACTATTGATAGAGAATCAAGAGTTTGAAGAAGAATATTCAGAAGACGAGTATGAAACTGAGGATGAAAATGAGGAGGATGATGAGGAAGAGCATGAAGAAGAAACATATGATGACTAGTGTGTTGATAATGCACTACTATATTTTTATTGAATTTTGGTTTTCTAGTAATCTGTGTGGTATGTTATAAGTCATGTATCTATTTTGTAGTATAATCTATAGATAATCGAATCGAATACTACGTTTGTAGTAATCTAAATGGTATAGTACACTTCTAGCTTACGTTGTGTTGTGAATCGAATACCACATTTGTAGCATGTATTTTTCTGCTTTGTGTTGCTTCAATATTGGATTCTTTTGATGAATCTACCTTTGTTTCTTTGCTGCTAAAATGAGCTAAAGAAGCAAGCTCATTAACAGAATCAGCAATTTCTTTGACACAAATGATGATATCGGTTAGTATTGATGCAACTGTAGTCATTGGTATGACTTCTAGTAAGTTAATATCTTCCTAGAAACCTGATATGAGAAGTGATTTCAGGTTCTTGGCTGCGGTTTTGGCGTTTTAGACATGTTTATTAGCTGACAAGGGAAAAGTCATTATTTTTATAGAACGTGCTAGTTCTTTTAGTGCTTTCCCAGATTCTATGCTCATTTTTGTTGTTGTTTCCTTGATCATTCCCTTGATCTCTTCAGGTGCCTCCAATGGAGTCACCATGTATCTCTCCGCATTCTGTTGAATTTCATAAGCTTTCATACTAGCTTAGCTTCTGTAACTTAGCTTCTGCTTATTTGAATTTTCAGTAAGTTAGCTTCTGTAACTTAGCTTCTGCTTGTTTGAATTTTATAAGATTTCATACTAGCTTAGCTTCTGCTTGCTTGAATTTTCTGTAACTTAGCTTCTGCTTGTTTGAATTTTATAAGCTTTCATACTAGCTTAGCTTCTGCTTGCTTGAATTTTCTATAACTTAGCTTCTACTTGTTTGAATTTTTAGAGACTATACTACTCAGGTTAAGTTGGAGCAGCCCATTGCAGGCCAAGAAAAGGAGCAATTGGAAATATGCCTCGAGGTAGAGGTCGAGGTAGCGCATGCCGTGTAGGTAAATCTTCAGTTAGGGGTAATCTTGCTACTCGTGAAAATATGGCTACTGTTCCCATTCCCACTATCAATCCTCAACAAGGTGGTATGAGTTCCTCAGGTGGACCGGATCACATCAATCAAGTTCAAACATTAGGTCTTAGTAGTACACCACCTATTCAAACATCAGGCCATGGTAGTACCCCAACTATTAATTTGGAACCATATCAAAATACCCCTAATCAGAGCAACACAATAGGTGAGGGTACATCTTCTCAAAGCAACATAATAGGCGAAACTGAGTGTAGCAGTACCCGCCGACCGCGGACGCTTCTTACTATTTCTCCTACAGGGTTAGTCCATACTTGTACTATTACTTTTGGTATATTGTTATTGATACATGGTATTCCTTTTAATAATGTCTTCTAATTTGTTCAGGTTAGAGCCTTCATATGAATGCTCTGAGTTTATAACTAAGTCTTTCAAGAATGAACTTGATCCTAATGGATTCAACTGGAAAAACGTTCAAATGAGTTAAGAAAATTTTATTTTGGAGAATTCAAGGTATAATATATCACAATTAGATTTTGAAAGTATATTAACTTTTATATGTAACTTATTAATGTTATTACTTTATAAAATTATTTCAGAAGGCTTTCTACTGGGATTCTTCAATTGATAGTGCGGTGCAGATCTAATGGGAGCGTAGGGCAGCAAGAAGATACAATATTTTGTTAGCAAACTAAAAGCGAATATGGTGCAACCGGACACTATTCCAAATAATGTGTGGGAAAGTTGGTCGAGACTTTGGAAATATCCTAAGTGTGTTGAAAAGTTAGAAATAAATGCAAAAAAATCATTGTGGTGGGAGCGAAATTGCTACTGGGACTCATACAGGTGGCTCTATTAGTGTTGGGGAGCATCACAAGAGACTTGTAAGTGTATTTATAACTTTTCCCTGGATTTGTACTGTGTGCATGTTCACTTGCAGCCCCAGATTCCTCTGTTCCAAAAGTGGATTAGATATTTTACAAGAAAAGTGTATACATATAAACTTGAAAGAACTTATATATGTTTATACCTTAATGTGAAAATATATTCACCACTTAGGTTGTTGTGGGATATCAATAACTTTTCCTCATAGTTTTCTCCTCCAAATATACCAATAATATTGTCCGAGCTGTGTTAAACATGAAATTACCAATGAAACTTCTGATCGAGGAGATACCATAATACCAAACAGTTGATAGAATCAAAATAGACAGTCAAGTTTCTCAAGAATATTAAGCAGAAGACAAATTGATAAGAGTGTTTCATGCTTTTACTATGAAGACCTTTTACTCTTAAAATTTCCTACAAAAATATCTTCTCAATATATTTCTATAAAATGTAATATTGGCAATATTCTTTTCATGCATTTTACTATCAAATGTTTGTTTTGAAAGTATTTCTAGGATTTGAAGTAATTTCGATATCTGAATTCACTGACTTTTTTTCCACTGAATTATCTAATCATATGACATCACTCGATTCTGTCAAAATCATTAAAGCATTTCCTGTATGTAGGAATGAAAGGGGATATGTTCCCTTACATAGAGTCCTCACTAGTAACTTCTTTAGTTCCATTCCTTTATTATTTAGTACCTATACTAGTTTATATAATTTTCTCTGTATATCATAATTATTTCCTTTATCTTCCTCCCTCCTCCATCAGTTTATCAAAGCTGTTTTGATTAATGATAGTGTTCTGATCCATAGCTCATTTGATAGCATCTTCCATATTTTTCTTTATACATTTACTGCTCCCTTTTTTATTGAGTTCTTTTTAGATTTTGAGCTTCCAGCCATTTCCTAATCCACATTGAACAATTTAACTAGTAACTTCCCCGTTCTTTGATCATGATACTATTAGGTGTGTTGTTGAGTAGATACTCATGTTCTTAAGCTAGTTCTGCATTGTCTTTTATATTTGCCTATTAAGTTGGTTGAAACACTTAAGTTAGCTCATTTTAAAAGCCTTTGTCTTCAGCCAAAAGCTAAACAGCTACTGAAATATTGGTTTTGGAAAATGTCAAATAATGGTATTTAAAGAATAATTTAGTTTCTATATTTCCACTCCAATTTGAAGTCAATATATAGATACTGACTTTAGTCTAAACTGAAAAATAGAACTAAGAAGAAAAAATATAAAAGAGAATTAACTTAGTAGATACTATAAATATTCTAGATAAGGGGTGTATTTTTAAATTAGATCTTGGTGTGTACTCTTTGAAATATAAAGTTGATAGAAATTGGGAAAAGTTGAAAAAGTCTTATAAGAATTTATTTGGTATACTTACGTTAGTTCAGGGTTGGCTGCTAACTGTCATTAGACTAACATTGGGGGGTGCGGTAAAATTTTCCATTGCTAAAACAAGTCTATAAGCTTATAAGCATTTATTTGGTATCACAAATCAGTCTGTAGCCTCAGATATGCTCTGCAATGAGGGATGCCAAGCTCTTGATTTTGCACCTATAGACTTTCGATGTTTTTCGTGTTTAATTACCTAAAAATTTAATCTGCTATTTGAAGTAAACAAACATGTTCTTTCTTTGAAATTCAAAGGAAATTAAGTATGTGAAATTTGGAAGATTAATATTCACTTTGTCCTGATGAACAACTGCCTTAGTTTGTGAAATTAAGATTTCAAATTTGGAACCAAGATAATCCCTCCGTTTCAATTTACTTGAACTCATTTGACTGGGCACGAATTAAAAAAATCTTATTGGCTTTTGTTAATTGTTGTCATTTTAACCTGATGGTGTAAAATAATTTTTGCTATTACTGCATATATGTTGAAACTATTTCTTTTATTCTTTTGTGCCTTGCACACACTCTTTATAGCGTTCAACTCCTTAGCAAACTTCAGGTTGATTGGGATTCGCTTAGTGTACCGTTTTGTTTCTCTATCTTCTTCATTGAATAATTTTTGTATAGGCTGTTAAAAAGGGTCGAGATCCAACACCAAATGAGTTGCATTTGCACATCCATACAAATGGTAATGATGGAAAATCTTTTGTTGCTGAGAAATCCCGAATCATACGTGTAAGATAACTTTTTTATTGACTTTACTTTCATATATTTTTTTCATTTTGTAAATTGAATGTTATTATTAACTCTTGTACAGGAAAAATATCAGGAGATATTACAACAACAAACACAAACTCAATCTGATATTGATCAGTGTAAAGCATATTATCAAGCCGCGGGAGGAGAAAAGAAAAGAAGAGTATATGGTCTTGGATCGCAAGCAAAATGCTACTACGGGTCAAATCTTCATGGCTCTCTTGGATCTGATGCTACATTGTCAACAACACCTCCAAATTCTCAATCAACACCGACAGGGAATCTGGATGAGTTAGTGATGCGATTGATTCCTGCACTGACAGATCATATAGTTCCTGTAATCGTTGAGTGGGTACGTGAATTAGTTTCCTTACCCTCGCATCAGCCAATTACTGATATGACACCAACAGTTCCAACATCTTCTACTGTTGCTAACATTGATGAGGTTCATGCATTGGGTTCTGATGATGACCGTAACTTTCCAGCCTAGCGTAGTTAGCTTACTTTGTTTGGACATTATTGTTGGTCCTTGTGGATTTTTTGTACTTAATGATACTGTTATATGCATTATGCTATATATTTTGGACCTTGTTGAATTTATATTAATATCGGTGACTTTTTATTAAGTGTATTTAATAGTTTATGTAATATGTTTGAACAAAGTACATTTAAAATAATAAATAAAAAGAATTTTAAAAAATCAGCAATATAGTAAAAATAAATCAGCGACGGATACGTTCCATAGCTAAAATTATCGCGTAAAATAAAATATTGCGACGAATTGGCGACAAAAGGTTTTTGTTGCAAAAAGCAGGGACAATTAGCTATAACACGGCTAGTGACGGACTATTTTGTCGCTATAATAACAAACGATGAATTTTATTATGAATTGCAGCGACGAAAGGCATCAAAATAGCGACAAAAACAAGCTCTATAGCGACGGATATTTCCCTCGCTAAACTTTGCTACAAAAATATGTCGTCGCTACTCCGTCGCTAATTCTGCGACAATTTGGTATTTTTCATTGCTATAAAACTAGGCTCCAGGATTTTAGGGACCAACTTGAATCCGTTGCTATTCCGTCGCTAAACAACTTTAGCGACATAAAACATTGATTTAGCGACGGAATGCTGCTGTCGCTAAATGCTAATTTTTGGGAAGTGAGATCTAAGATTACTAAAACCCTAAATTTTTCCCCTTCTGATTTTCAGTCAGTTTCTGGATCATTTGAACCCAAGACTTCCATCAGTCGACTATTCTTGTTAAGAACAGTTGATTAATGAACGTTCAAGTTCACTTTTACCCCATTAAATTTGGTCAAGTTTATAACTGGTCCATTTCAAAATGAGCCTTAGGTAATTTCTTTTCCATTTTTTATTTATTTCTTTTTCTTCTGTCTTCTTTCATGTTCGGTTTTGCTTAGCCTACACAATTTGGTTAATTATAATGTTAGGTCTTTTCTGTTTGTTTGATCTTGTTGGTTTGTAGCCGTTTGTTTAGGGTAATTAAATCATGCTGAATTTCATAAATTACTTGAAGCTTAATTTCGATTGCATAAATTTAGGTGAATTAGGTTTAACTTTTAGGTTTTGATAAATTGCATGACTGTTTTGTTTTCCATTTTTTTATGGTTGTTTCTTTCTTATGCTCGTTTGTTTTATATTCAGTGTTTAATTTAGGTTGATTAGAATAGTTTCACTCAAATTTTAAAAGTTAATTAATGATCTACTTGGTCTATTGCTGATTAGCTATTAGAAAGTTTAGCTTGGTTGATTAATTTGTTTGATTTGCAAATTGATTAGGTTAAATTATAGGTTTTTTATGCATCGCATTCTGTTTTGTTTGGTTACTAATTTAGATATAAGTTTTGAATGCAGTGTTCTTGTTAAGGGAACCTTTTAATTTACTAATTTGGATTAATTTGTTTGAATTAAATCCTAGATACCCTTAAGCCTAGAACTTATTTCAGAATTAAAAAGGACAATTGAAACAAGTTTAGGAACCCTAATGTAGAATTACCTAGTTGGTTCTAGAAGGTCCTAAGAGGAATCTAAAATCAAAATAAGATCAGAATGTAGGGTATAGCTGAAATAATCAGTAATTGAAGGGGTAAAATTGGATCTTATGTTGAGTAAAAATCAGAAGGTTCTAGCATTGCACAGTTGTCCCCATTTCCAGCATGAAAAATGTTGGAACTGGGCTGAAAAAGGACAGACAACTATCCAAATATGTTGTACTATCTGATACTTAGAGAATTTAGGGTACAATATGCCATTTTGATGCTGTTTTGGCATACCTTATAAAAGAAAAAGTTATTTCGTCATTCTGCGTAGAATTCACGAGCATATCTTCACCTAAAAAGTTCTGAATACAAAAGAAAGAATTTCTAAAACTTTCTTTTGGCTAAGAACATTGGTTTTTTTATTGGAACCCTAGGCTGATTTTCTCTAGTATCCTGATTTTTGAAGTCTAAGTGTTGGTTCTTTGGTTTCTAGGTTGGTTTCTTATTGCTGCTGTTTAGTTTTGGTTGTTGCTCCCTCTTTAAAGTTTCAACGTTTACTGTTGGTTTTTGTTGTTGTTAAGGTACTAATTTTACGTCTCTTGATGTACTGCCTATTTCGAATGTTATAATATCAACAAAGATGCAATTATATATGATGAATAAGAGTCATTTCATGTAGTGGTTTATTACATTGTTATAGACCTAATTAGTTTATTGCTATGTGAGTTTAAGGATGGAAATGAACTAGTATGAACACCTTGTTTGGTATACCGATACTTATAATCCCCTCTTAAAAACGGCCAAGTTTGAATTTTTAGTTGAAATTTTATACCGATTCTGAACATTGATTGCTGAAGTTGTTTTTCTTTCTTCTTCTGCTCACATGATAATGACATAGTGTTTTGCTTGAGGTCATGTTGCCTATGGGCTGTAACTTGTGGATTTGGTCACTAGTTGGCCAAATCAGCATATTTTGAAAGCCAAAAGATGGAATTTGGTTGTTGCTATTATGCTGAAATTGATGGCTTCATGTGGTGAACTAAGCTTGATGGATCAATTATATCCAAAAGGAGTGAGTGTTCACTAGGTGGTCCATTCCAAAAAGATCGTAATAGAATTGGTTGACATCTTTACCTTTTAAAAATAGAATTTTGATGTAATAGATTAGTTATTGTTGTAGTAATTCATGTATTAGGTATTCCAATGTAAATTTTTCTGATTGTCAAATTGCCTTTACATTATTTGTTATAGCAATGCTTCTTTATTAGTGTAATTTGTAATGTCACAATAGCTAAGGCTATGGGCCAGTTGCTAAAATTAGACTTCTGCTTCTGCGATTCAAGTTGGGCTAGACTCGCAAATGAGCTCAGTCGGGAAAAATGATCTCAAATCAGACTGAGCTTAGGTCATTCGGCCTGGGCATTAAGCCCAATAACTTGACCCCGCTATGGTATTACCTTTTGAACTATGACATAAACTTATTTCCTTTTTTTTTATTGTAAATCGCATATAGTGTAATCAATTTTAAAACTCGAAATTCTTATTTTTACATTAAAAATGAACTGGATTCTAACTTTTGGACAAATATGTATGTTCGGTAAATTTTGTTGGCATCAAACACAAAGGCCTGATAGGCCCAGCTATTCAAGAATCATGATTTGGCCAGTCCTTGCCAAAAATCCCAATTCGGCTGTTTCATCTACACCTTGGGGCCTGTAACCCTTTAAGGCCATACTTTCATGAAGTAGTTGGTCCCTTTTATTACTAGACATTGTTGTATATGCTGGGAACTATCAAAAATATCTTTGGAAATAATTTGAACATTGTATCATGCTTTAGGTGTTATTAATAAACCATCGTGATTATGGGTACGGTTCCCGTAACATAGTTACGATGCTTAATTTTCTATATTCGGGTGTGCATTTCATGTGACCCGATCATAACAACTTTGAATAATAATTATTTTATATTATAAGTGGAGTTGCAGATGAGAAACTCCACTTATACTTGGCAGTGTCGAAAATCGTGGTAACTGGTGTCCTAGTTCGAGAAGACCAAGGTATGCAATTTACCGTTTACTATGTAAGTCGAACCTTAGTGGAAGCAGAAACTAAATATCCACACTTATAAAAATTAGCACTTGCACTAATAAGCGCTTCTAGAAAGTTGAAACCATACTTTTAATGTCACCCCATATGAGTGTTAACCACACTCACCCACTTCGTAATATATTGCACAAGCCTGAACTATCGGGCCGATTGGCCAAATGGGCCGTCGAACTCAGTGGGTACGATATCGAGTATCAACCCCGAACGACCATCAAGTATCAAATTTTAGCAGACTTCGTGGCCGATTGTCACGACCCAGATTTCTCACCCTCGGGAGTCGTGATGGCGCCTACTAATGAGAGCTAGGCAAGCCAATCCTTAACTGCTTACTTCGTTAATAATTACTTCTTTTAACAATTATCGGCGATAGCATGAAAGCAACGGAATTAAATAAATATGCGGAAGTCTTAAATTTAAAAAAAAATGAACAATAATGCGAGAATCAACATATGCCTCTACCCAAGAACTGGTGTCACATTACTTCCAAACTTCTAAGAGTGCTAAATAAAACCGTTTGAAAGAAAATAAAAACTGTTTGTCTCGAATATATGAGATAACAAATGAAAATAAAAGATAGAGGAGACGCCGGGCCTGCAAACGCCTGCAAGGCTACCTCAGTGTCTCACTGGACTGAAGGCTGGCTCCCGCGCTACTAGTGCTATCCAAAACCTGGATCTGTGCAAAAGAGCACAAAGCGTAGTATCAGCACAACCGACCCCATGTGCTGGTAAGTGTCTGGCCTAACCCCGACGAGGTAGTGACGAGGCTAGGACCAGACTCCAGATAAACCTGTACAGTTAAATAAAATATGGCGGAAAAGTAAACAAGTAATAAGCAGTTAAACCTGGGGAAGGGGAACATGCTTCGGGAATAGCAGTTAAAAGAAACAACAGGGAATAAGAAGGAAGCTAGAACTATAACTTCTATCACAAATGAAGAAAATAAAGGCAACTTTCACTTTCAGTTTCCTCTTGTTGCAGGCATGCAACCCAATCCTATTTCTCATATCTCGTGGTAGGCGTACCACCCGCTCCCATTTCATTCTATCTCGTGGTAGGCGTACCACCCGCTCCCATTTCATTATATCTTGTGGTAGGCGTAACACCCGCTCCCATTTCATAATATCTTGTGGTAGGCGTACCACCCGCTCCCATTTCATCAATCTTGTGGTAGGCGTACCACCCGCTCCCATTTCATAATATCTTATGGTAGGCGTACCACCCGCTCCCATTTCATAATATCTTGTGGTAGGCGTACCACCCGCTCCCATTGCATCATATCTTTTGGTAGGCTTACCACCCGCTCCCATTTCAGTTCATCACACAATTACAAGAACTCCCGGCAAGGGAACATAAGTAATATAATAACTTCCCGGCAAGGGAACAAGGATATCGAAATAGTCATCCCGGCAAGGGAGAATCAGCTATAACCAATCTCACTTTGCTAGTACTCAGTTCAATTAATGGAAATACTTAATCATAGAGGATCATTAATTAAAGTATACAAGGTGTCATTCAAAAACACAACAACTTTCAAGTTAAGACCCACGGTCATGCTTGACACCAACGTATAGATACTCGTCACCATGCCTATACGTCGTACTCAACAAGAAGCAAGTAGCAAATATGACTCAACTCCTAATCCCTCAAGCCAGGGTTAAACAAAACACTTACCTCGATGCCTTGAACACCACTGAAGTCTCAATTATAGCTTCACCTCTTCATTCCACCACCAATCCGCTCGAATCTAGTCATAAGTTGCTTAACTACATCAATAAATGCTAAATGAGTCAACCCCAATGCATGAAAATGAGTTTTCCATAGTTTTACCCAAAAGTCAAAAATCACCCCAGGCCCACGTGGTCGAAACCCGAGGTTCGGACCAAAACCCGATTACCCATTCCCCCACAAATTCAAATATATGGTTTGTTTTGAAATCGGACCTCAAATTGAGGTCCAAATCCCCAATTTTAGAAAAACCTAGGTTCTAACCAAATCACCCAATTTCCCCATGAAAATCTTTGATTTGAAGTTGAAATCATGTTAAAAGATGTTAAGAAGTGAAGAAAATGAGTTAGAAATCACTTACCAATCGTTTTGGAGAAGAAAAGTTTTTTTTTGGAAAATCGCCTCTTATGTTTTGGGGTTTTGAAAAGTGTAAAATAACTGAAATTCACGTGTATTTATACCCCTCTGAAGTTCCCACCGTGGACCGCGCAAGAAGGACCGCGGCCGCACAGGCTTCCTAAAGGCCTACGGATCTATCCCCGCGCGGACCGTGTAAAGGCGACCGCGGCCGCGCAGCACCCACCGCGGACCGTGCAAAGGCGACCGCGGCCGCGCTGGCCCCTTCGAGGCCGCACGCGTTTCCTCGCGGGCCACGCAAAAGGGTTCAGAGACCTGTCAAAATTCCTGAACCTGCAAAATCTAATCTTTTAAAGCTTAAGGCGTCCCGGAACCAACTAGAAACTCACCCGAGCCCTCGAAACTCTAAACCAAGCATGCACACTACCTCAAAAACACCCTACGAACATATTCGTGTGATCACATCACCAATGTAACATCATGAACATCGAATTGAGCCTTAAGATCAATGAAATTTCTACAAAATTCCTTTCAAACATCAATTTCCCAATTAGGGTCCGGATCGCGTCAAACGACGTCCGTTTTCAACCAAGTTTCACAGGAATGACTCAAGTCATATATAAGACCTGTACCGGGCGCCAGAACCAAAATACGGGCCCGATACCATTGCTTTCTAATCAGATTTCATTTCCACTTTCTTTAAATAGTTTCAAAGAACAATTTCACTTAAAAATTCATAACTCGGGCTGGGGACCTCGGAATTCGATTTCGGGCATACGCCCGAGTCCCATATTTTCCTACGGACCCTCTGGGATCGTCAAATCACGGGTCCGGGTCCATTTACCTAAAATGTTGACCAAAGTCAAATTTATTCATTTTGAGGTCAAAACTTAGCAATTTTCACAAGATTTCACATTTAAGCTTTCCGGCTACGCGCCCTGACTACGCACACAAATCGAGGCGACTCTAAATGAGGTTTTCAGGACCTCGAAGACATAGATTTCAATTACAAACAGGTGATGACCCCTTTGGGTCGTCACATTCTCCACCTCTAAAACAACCATTCATCCTCGAACGGACAGAAGAAGGAAGTACCTTAGTCGGGGAAAAGATGAGGATAACGGTCCCGCATATCGGACTCGGACTCCTAGTTCGATGCCTCAGGAGGCTGAGCTCTCCACCAAACACGAACCAAAGGAAAACTTTTTGACCTCAGTTGGCGAACCTGTCGGTCTAGAATAGCCACCGGCTCCTCCTCATATGACAAATCCTTGTCCAACTGGACAGTGCTGAAATCTAACACGTGGGATGGATCGCCGTGATATTTTCGAAGTATGGACACATGAAACACTGGATGCACGGCTGATAAGCTAGGCGAAAATGCAAGTCTATAAGCCACCTCTCCCACTCGATCAAGGATCTCAAATGGACCAATGAACCTAGGGCTAAGCTTGCCCTTCTTCCTGAATCTCATCACGCCCTTCATTGGCGACACTTGGAGCAATACCCGCTCACCAACCATAAAAGCCACATCTCGAACCTTACGATCTGCATAGCTCTTTTGCCTGGACTGAGCTGTACGAAGTCTATCTTGAATAATCCTGACCTTGTCCAAGGCCTCCTGAACCAGATCTGTACCCAACAACCGAGCCTCTCCCGGCTCAAACCATCCAACCGGAGATCGACACCGCCTACCATATAAAGCCTCAAAAGGAGCCATCTGGATACTCGGCTGGTAGCTGTTGTTGTAGGAAAACTCTGCTAAAGGCAAGAACTGATCCCACGAACCTCCAAAGTCAAAAACACAAGATCGGAGCATATACTCCAATATCTGAATAGTCCGCTCAGACTGTCCATCCATCTGAGGATGAAATGCTGTACTCAACTAAACCTGGGTGCGTAACCCTCGCTGAACTGCTCTCCAGAAATGCGAGGTGAACTGCGTAGCTCGGTCTGAAATGATAGATATCGACATACCATAAAGACGAACAATCTCCCGGATATAGATCTCAGCTAACCTCTTAGACGAATAGGAGATTGCCATAGGAATGAAATGCGCTGACTTGGTCAGCCTATCAACAATGACCCATACTATGTCGAACTTCCTCCGAGTCTGCGGGAGTCCAACTACGAAGTCCATAGTGTTCCGCTCCCACTTCCATTCGGGAAGCTCAATCCTCTGAAAAAAACCACCAGGTCTCTGATGCTCATACTTAACCTGCTGACAATTTAAACACCGAGCCACATATGCCACAATATCCTTTTTCATTCTACGCCACCAATAATGCTGCCACAAATCCTGATACATCTTCGTGGCGCCCGGATGAATAGAGTATCGGGAGCTATGAGCCTCCTCTAAAATCAATTCTCGGAGCCCATCCACTTTAGGCACACAAACTCGACCCTGCAATCTCAGAACTCCATCATCACCTAAGGTAACCTGCATGGCACCCCCACACTGCACCGTGTCTCTAAGGACACATAAATGGGGATCATCAAACTGTCGATCACGGATACACTCCAATAACAAAGAACGAGCGACCGTGCAAGATAATACTCAACTAGGCTCAGAAATATCCAACCCTCACAAATCGATTAGCCAAAGCCTGAACATCCAAAGCAAGCAGCCTCTCACCGACTGGAATACAAGCAAGACTGCCCATACTGGCTGACTTTCTACTCAAAGCATCGGCCACCACGTTGGCCTTTCCTGGGTGATATAGGATAGTGATGTCATAATCTTTCAACAACTCCAACCACCTCCTCTGCCTCAAATTCAACTCCTTTTGCTTGAACAAATACTGAAGACTCTTATGATTCGTGAACACCTCACATGCCACGCCATATAGGTAATGCCTCCAAATCTTCAATGCGTGAACAATGGTTGCCAACTCCAAATCATGCACTGGATAGTTCTTCTTATGAACCTTCAACTGCCTCAAAGCATAGGCAATGACCTTGCCATCCTGCATCAACACTGCACCAAGTCCAATGCGAGATGCATTACAATAAACGGTGTAAGGCCCTGAACCTGTGGGCAAAACTAACACCGGCGCCATAGTCAGGGTTGTCTTGAGCCTCTAAAAGCTTGTCTCACACTCGTCCGACCATCTGAACTAGGCACCCTTCTGGGTCAACCTGGTCATCGGGGCTGCAACAGATGAGAACCCCTCTACGAACCGATGATAGTAGCCTGCTAATCACAAGAAACTCCAAATCTTGTAGCTGATGCTGGTCTAGGCCAGTTCTTGACTGCCTCAATCTTCTTTGGATCAACCTGAATACCCTCTGCTGATACAACGTGACCCATGAATGCCACTGAACTCAACCAGAACTCACACTTCGAGAACTTAGCATATAACTGACTATCCTTCAGAGTCTGAAGAACCACTCTGAGGTGTTGCTCGTGCTCCTCCTGTCTACGAGAATATATCAGGATATCATCAATAAAGACTATCACGAACAAGTCCAAATAAGGCCTGAACACTTGGTTCATCAACTCCATAAACGCTGCTGGGGCATTGGTCAACCCGAATGACATAACCAAGAACTCATAATACCCGTACTGAGTGCGAAAAGCTGTTTTAGGGACATCGGATGCCCTAAGTGGTAGCCAAATCTCAAGTCAATCTTTGAAAATACCTTGGAACCCTGAAGCCGATCGAACAAATCATCAATCCTCGGCAGTGGATACTTATTATTAATTGTAACCTTGTTCAATTGCTAGTAATCAATGCACATTCTCATCGAACCATCCTTTTTCTTTACAACAGAACTGGCGCACCCCAAGGCGAAACGCTGGGTCTAATAAAACCCTTCTCAAGCAAATCCTGCAACTGTTCCTTTAGCTCTTTCAACTCTGGCGGGGCCATACGATATGGCGGAATAGAAATGGGCTGAGTGCCCGGAGCCAGATCAATGCAGAAATCAATGTCCCGGTCGGGTGGCATCCTCGGCAGGTCTGAAGGGAAAACCTCAGGGAACTCACGAACCACGGGCACAAAATCAATATAAGGAACCTCAGCACTGGAGTCACGAACATAAGCCAAATATGCCAAACACCCCTTCTCGACCATACGCCGAGCCTTCACATACGAAATAATACTTCGGGTAGAATGACCAGGAGTCCCTCTCCACTCTAAATGGGAAAAACCTGGTAATGCTAAGGTCACGGCCTTAGCATGGCAATCCAAGATAGCATGGTACGGGGATAACCAATCCATTCCCAATATAACATCGAAGTCGATCATGTCTAAAAGCAACAAATCAACACGGGTCTCAAGACCCCTAAACACTACAATACAAGAACGATGAACTCAGTCGACCATAATAGAATCACCCACCGGTGTAGACACATAAACATGAATACTCAATGAATCACTAGGCACGACCAGGTATGGGGCAAAATATGATGACACGTACGAACACGTAGACCCTGGATCAAATAGCACTAAAGCATCTCTATCACAAACCAGTATAGTACCTGTAATGACTGCATATGAAGACTCAGCCTCAGGCCTGGCTGGAAGTGCATAACATTGGGGCTAGGCCCCACCACCCTGAACTGCCTCTCTGGGACGGTCTGCTGCTGGTTGGCCTCCATCTCTGGCGGCTTGAGCTACACCTCTAGGACCTCTACCTCCACCTCTAACACCTCTGCCCCTGCCTCTAGCTGGCTGGGCAGGCTGTGGGACATCTGGTGCTTGTACCATAGCACGAGAACCCTGATGCGGAGAACTGCTCGAAGCTCGAGGGCAATACCTAGCAATGTGCCTCGTGTCGCCACAAGTAAAACAAGCCCTCGGTTGCTGGGGCTGACCACCCTAGCAACTCTGAAGTGGCGGTGCACTAATAGGTGCTAATAGTGCACTATAAGGCTGCTGATCAGAATAGTGCGTCTGAGAACCACGATCGCCTGAAGTACCATGGGAGACCTGAAGATCTGACTGAAAGGGCCTAGGAGGATGGCCTTTACCATATGAATCTCTACCTCCAGACGAGGTACCACTGAATCTATCTGAATGACAGGGCCGCTTATCCGACCCATGACCACCTCCCTATGATAGAACCATCTCAACTCTGCGGGCCACATTTGCTGCCTCTTGAAATGTAATCTCACTCCCGGCCTCCTTGGCCATCTGAAGACGAAATGGCTGAATTAGACCATCAATAAACCTCCTCACCCTCTCTCTCTCGGTGGGAAGTATGACAAGAGCATGGCGAGCTAGATCGATGAACCTGGTCTCATACTGAGTGACCGTCATGGAACCCTGCTGAAGGCGCTCAAACTGCCTCCGATAGGCTTCTCTCTGCATCACAAACTTCTCAAGAAACAACACTAAAAACTGCTCCCATGTCAAAGATGGCGATCTGGCTGGTCTCGCTAAGCAATAATCCCTCCACCAAGTCTTGGCGGATCTAGATATGCGAAATGCAGCAAAAATGACCCCATTGGTCTCAACAACGCCCATGTTCCTAAGAACCTCGTGGCAGCTGTATAGGAAATCCTGGGGATCCTCAGAAGGAGCTCCGCTGAAAGTAGTAGTGAAGAGCTTGGTTAATCTGTCCAGTCTCCACAAAGCATCGGCGGACATAGCCGCTCCATCGCCGGTCTGAGCCACTACACCCGGCTGAACTGCCACCACTGGCTGAACTGCTGGAACCTGAATCTGGGGAGCTACCTACTCCAGAGTGCGTATAGTAGGAGTCTGAGCCCCTCCTCCAGCCTGAGAAGTGGCTGGTGCTACAAGAAGCAAACCTGCTTGGGTGACACTCTCCATAAGGCCCACCAATCGAACCAGAGCGTCCTGAAGAACTGGAGTAATGATAAACCCCTCTAGGACCTGAGCTGGGCCCACCAGAAATGTTGGGGTTGGAACCTCCTCCTCAAAATCAACCTGAGGCTCCGCCACTAGTGCTGCTGCTCGGGGCTGAGCGTTGCCCCTACCTCGGCCTCTAGCACGGCCTTGGCCTCGCCCTCTACCCCTAGTGGGAGCTGCTTTAGGGGGCTCAGGATGCTGAGCAGTAGATGAGGAAGCGCGTGTTCTCGCCATCTACAAAGAACAGAGTAGAAGTTCAATTAGCATTTGAGGAACAAATCCGCACGACAAGAAAGAACAAAAGTGAAGTTTTTCCTAACTCGGTAGCCTCTGGGGATAAATACAGACGTCTCTGTACCGATCCCTCAGACTCTACTGAGCTTGTCCGTGAGTTGTGAGACTTATGTAACCTAGAGCTCTGATACCAACTTGTCACGACCCGGATTTCCCACCCTCAGGAGTCGTGATAGCGCCTACTAATGAGATTTAGGCAAGCCAATCCTTAACTGCTTACTTCGTTAACAATTACTTCTTTTAACAATTATCGGCGATAGCATGAAAGCAACAGAATTAAATAAATATGCGGAAGACTTAAATTTAAAGAAAACTGAACAAAAATGCGAGAATCAACATATGCCTCTACACAAGAACTGGTGTCACATTACTCACGAACTTCTAAGAGTGCTAAATACAACCGTTTGAAAGAAAATATAAACTGTTTGTCTCGAATATATGAGATAATAGACGGAAATAAAAGATAGAGGAGACGCTGGGCCTACGAACGCCTGCAAGGCTACCTCAGTGTCTCATTGGACTGAAGGCTGGCTCCCGCGCTACTGGTGTTGTCGAAAACCTAGATCTGTGCAAAAGAGCACAGAGCGTAGTATTAGCACAACCGGCCCCATGTGCTGGTAAGTTTCTGGCCTAACCCGGTGAGGTAGTGACGAGGCTAGGACCAGACTCCAGATAAACCTGTACAGTTATATAAAATATGGCGAAAAAGTAAACAAGTAGTAAGCAGTTAAAGCTGGGGAAGGGGAACATGCTTTGGGGATAGCAGATAAAAGAAATAACAGGGAATAATAAGGAAGCTAGCACTACAACTTCTATCACAAATGAAGAAAATAAAGGCAACTTTCACTTTCAATTTCCTCTTGTTGCAGACGTGCAACCCGATCCCATTTCTCATATCTCGTGGTAGGCATACCACCCGCTCCCATTTCATTCTATCTCATGGTAGGCGTACCATCCGCTCCCATTTCATTATATCTTGTGGTAGGCACACCACCCGCTCCCATTTCATAATATCTTGTGGTAGGCGTACCACCCGCTCCCATTTCATAATATCTTGTGGTAGACGTACCACCCGCTCTTATTTCATCAATCTTGTGGTAGGCGTACCACCCGCTCCCATTTCATAATATCTTGTGGTAGGCATACCACCCGCTCCCATTTCATCAATCTTGTGGCAGGCGTACCACCCGCTCCCATTTCATAATATCTTGTGGTAGGCGTACCACCCGCTCCCATTTCATAATATCTTGTGGTAGGCATACCACCCGCTCCCATTGCATCATATCTTGTGGTAGGCTTACCACCCGCTCCCATTTCAGTTAATCACACAATCACAAGAACTCCCAGCAAGGGAACATAAGTAATATAATAACTTCCCGGTAAGGTAACAAGGATATCGAAATAGTCATCCCGGCAAGGGAGAATCAGCTATAACCAATCTCACTTTGCTAGTACTCAGTTCAATTAATGGAAATACTTAATCATAGAGGATCATTAATTAAAGTATACAAGGTGTCATTCAAAAACACAACAACTTTCAAGTTAATACCCACGGTCATGCTTGACACCAACGTATAGATACTCGTCACCATGCCTATACGTCGTACTCAACAAGAAACAAGTAACAAATATGACTCAACTCCTAATCCCTCAAGCTAGGGTTAAACCAAACACTTAACCTCGATGCCTTGAACACCACTGAAGTCTCAATTATAGCTTTACCTCTTCATTCCACCACCAATCCGCTCGAATCTAGTCACAAGTTGCTTAACTACATCAATAAATGCTAAATGAGTCAACCCCAATGCATGAAAATGAGTTTTCCAAAGTTTTACCCAAAAGTCAAAAATCACCCCGGGGCCACGTGGTTGAAACCCGAGGTTCGGACCAAAACCCGATTACCCATTCCCCCACAAATTCAAATATATGGTTTGTTTTGAAATCGGACCTCAAATTGAGGTCCAAATCCCCAATTTTAGAAAAACCTAGGTTCTACCCAAATCACCCAATTTCCCCATGAAAATATTTGATTTGAAGTTGAAATCATGTTAAAAGATGTTAAGAAGTGAAGAAAATGAGTTAGAAATCACTTACCAATCGTTTTGGAGAAGAAAAGTTTTTTGGAAAATCGCCTCTTATGTTTTGGGGTTTTGAAAAGTGTAAAATAACTGAAATTCACGTGTATTTATACCCCTCTAAAGTTCCCACCGCGGACCGCACAAGAAGGACCGCGGCCGCACATGCTTCCTGAAGGCCTGCAGATCTATGCCCAGCGCGGACCGCGCAAAGCCGACCGCGGCCGCGTAGCACCCACCGCGGAGCGTGCAAAGGCAACCGCGGCCGCACGCATTTCCTCGTGGGCCGTACAAAAGGGTTTAGAGACCTGTCAAAATTCCTGAACCTACAACATCTAATCTTTTAAAGCCTAAAGCATTCCGGAACCAACTAGAAACTCACCCAAGCCCTCGAAACTCTAAACCAAGCATGCACACTACCTCAAAAACACCCTACGAACATATTCGTGTGATCACATCACCAATGTAATATCATGAACATTGAATTGAGCCTTAAGATCAATGAAATTTCTCCAAAATTCCTTTCAAACATCAATTTCCCAATTAGGGTCCGGATCGCGTCAAACGACGTCCGTTTTCAACAAAGTTTCACAGGAATGACTCAAGTCATATATAAGACCTGTACCGGGCGCCAAAACCAAAATACGGGCCCGATACCATTGCTTTCTGATTAGATTTCATTTCCATTTTCTTTAAAGAATTTTCAGAGAACAATTTCACTTAAAAATTCATAACTCGGGCTAGGGACCTCAGATTTCGTATCCAGTTATACGTACGAGTCCCATATTTTCCTACGGACCCTCCGGGATCGTCAAAACCACGGGTCCGAGTCCATTTCCCTAAAATGTTGACCGAAGTCAAATTTATTTATTTCGAGGTCAAAACTTAGTAATTTTCACAAGATTTCACATTTAAGCTTTCCGGCTACGCGCCCGGACTGCGCACACAAATTGAGGCAACTCTAAATGAGGTTTTCAAGGCCTCGAAGACATAGATTTCAATTAGAAACAAGTGATGACCCCTTTGGGTCGTCACACCGATTGCACACCAATCCTCGTACTCGAAGTTGAAAAGGAACTCTTGTTAAAGTCGGGCACATCATCAGGGGTATGGCTCTTTTCATAGACGGTGCTTCTAATTTGAAGGGGTCCAGTCTAGGCATCGGTTTGAAGCCACCCATAGGTAGCACTGTTAGGCAATCTATCAAAACATCTAGGTTGACTAACAATGAGGTTGAGTACGAGGCCATGATTGCAGGTCTACAGCTAGCTAAAAGCTTGAGGGCAGAAGTAATTGAAGCCAAGTGCGATTCTTTACTGGTGGTGAACCAAGTAAACAAAAGCTTCAAAGTTTGAGAGGATAGAATGCAAAGGTATTTAGACAAGCTATAGGTAACATAGCACCGCTTCAAGGAGTGGACTCTAGATCTTGCACCTCGAGAACAAAACAGCGAGGCTGATACACTCGCAAATTTGGGATCATCAGTCAAGGAAGATGATATTATCACGGGGACTGTCGTCAAATTATCGAGATCTGTGCTCGAGGAGCGTCATGCCGAGATAAAATCTACAAGCTTGACCTGGGATTGGAGGAATAAATATATTGAATATCCAAATAACAGAAAGCTCCCATCGAACCCTGAAGAGTCGAGGGACCTACGAACCAAAGTTGCTCGATTCACATTGGATAAAGATGGAACATTATACAGAAGGACGTTCGATGGACCATTGGTGGTATGTTTAGGTCCAGGGGACACCGATTATGTTTTATGAGAGATCTACAAAGGCACTTGTGGAAAGCACTACGGCACTGAATCTTTATTAACAAAATCATTAGAGTAGGGTACTACTAGGATAGCATGGAGAAAGGTTTTCACCACTCCGGCACCTAATGTGTTAAATGTCAAAGGTTTGCACTGATGATCCATCATCCCGGAGAAGAACTTCATTCAGTCCCGTCCCCATGGCCATTCATAAGATGGGGGATGGATATCGTCGGTCCTCTGCCAACGGCCCCAGGTAAAGCTAAATTCATTTTGTTTATGACTGACTACTTTTCTAAATGGGTGGAAACACAGGCCTTTGAGAAGGTAAAAGAAAAAGAAGTTATAGACTTCATCTGGGACCACATCGTGTGTCGATTCGGGATACCTGCTGAAATCGTATGCGACAACAGAAAGCAATTCATCGGCAACAAGGTAACAGAGTTCCTCGAGGAAAACAAAATAAAAGGATCTTATCAACGCCATATCACCCAAGAAGAAACAGACAGGCCAAATCGACGAACAAGACTATCATTGAAAACTTAAAGAAAAGATTGAGCTATGCTAAGGGGAAATAGAGAGAAGTTCTACCTGTAGTTCTTTGGGCGTATTGAACGACATCGAAGTCCAGCACAGGGGCAACCTCGTTCTCCTTAGTATATGGCTCCGAGGCCTAAATTCCAGTCGAGGTTGGGGAACCTAGCGCCAGATTTCTACATGCAATGGAGGAATCGAATCACAAGGCCATGAATACTAGACTCGAACTATTGGATATAAAACAAGAATTTGCGCTTGTTTGGATGGCTGCACAGAAGAAAAGAATCGAGAGATATTAAAAAGAAGAGCCAACCATCGCAACTTCAGAATTGGGGATTTAGTTCTAAGGAAAGTCACCCTCAAAACTCGATACCAAACAAAAGGAAACTAGGCTCGAATTGGGAAGGACCATATCGAGTCAATGGTGTCATCGGAAAGGGATCTTACAAACTTGGCACGATGGAGGGCGAATAATTTTCAAACAATTGGAATGTATCACTACTCAAACGATATTAATGCTGAGGTATGACTTTCTCCCCTTTCCATTCGTATTTGATACTAACTTATTGTAGGTGTTCAATCGGGGCTTCAAGAAAACTCTTCAACACGAAGATCTTGGGTTTTAAAGCACGCATTGCACACTTTTTCCCTCAGGTTGGTTTTTATCCCGAATGGGTTTTTCTGGCGAGGTTTTGAAGAGGCAACAATTATGTGCTACCTGAGAAAAATTCAATAGTATCCAAGTCTCTTTTCAATCAACCTCAAATACTAGGGGGCATCACCCTCGGGGGTTGTATTTTTTAGGAAAATACTTCATGCCAAAGGGTCTCGATAGGGAAACCTTGTAATGTGCCAAACGCTCGAATGAACCGTGTCGATATAGATTAGTCAAGCCCCAATGGCAAAAGATGTACGCATGTATGAATTATTCAAAGAAGCATTATTTCTATATCAAACGGTTTATGTCTTAAATAAATTTTCTACTATACGAGTTCCATACTTATTATTTTGTGAGACATGGCTCAAGGGCCAAGCACAAATACACTTCGAACACTCGGGGACTATCGTCGACAGTCAACACATTCGAGTTATCTAAACTCGAATTCATAAGACCTCAAAGAGGCGCCCCTCGATCTATAGGACAAGGCCATCTTTCTCGGGGACTAACACCTCGAACAAGTTCAAAGTGTTATTAGGGAATAAGCCCAAGAGGCATACTATAACATCTCGGACGGTCATTTTAAGAATTAACATCCTGATCCCCTATTAACTGCTTTTTCCATGTTTGTTTCTGCTATTTTGATTTGTTGGGATGTTTAATTTTAAGTTTTGGAGTGTTTTGGGATACTTAGTCCCTAAAAGAGAGCTTTAGCTTTAGAATTTGCACCGTATTTGGAGCAGTATGAAGACAGCCTCAAAATAGAATTTTGTTGGTTCCGTTAGCTCCGTTAGGTGATTTTGGGCTTAGGGCGTGTTTGGATTGTGTTTTGGAGGTCTGTTGCTTCTTTAGGTTTGAAATGCCGAAAGTTGAATTTCTGAAGTTTCCGGTTCGAAAGTGAGGTTTTGATATCGGGGTCAGAACAGAATTTCGGAAGTTGGAGTAGCTCCGTAGTGTTGAATATGACGTGCTTGCAAAATTTCAGGTCATTTGGACGAGGTTTGATAAACGTTTTGATCGAAAGCGTAAATTGAGAGTTTTTGGAGTTCTTAGGCTTGAATCCATGGTTGATTCAATGTTTCGATGTTGTTTTAGGTGTTTTAAGGATTGATATAAGTTTGGATAGTGGTATAAAACTTGTTCGTACTTTTGGTTGAGGTCCCGGGGGCCTCGGGATGATTTCGGATGGTTAACATGAAGTTTGGAGTTGAGAGTTTGCAGTTGAAGCGGTTGAGTCTGCTATCATAACCACACCTATGGCTTGGGGACCGCAGCTGCGAGCCCGCAGAAGCGGTTGAAGTACCACAGATGCGGTTTGAGTTAAAATGGGATTTGACCGCAGATGCGGTCAAGGAACCGTAGGAGCGGAAAGGCAGTCGTAGGTGCGGAATGTCACCGTTTAATGAAATGTCGTAGATGCGACTTGGTCTTTGCAGAAGTGGGACCGCAGGTGCAATCCCAGAGCCTCAGATGCAGTTTCAGTGGTCAGAAAAGGGGCAGAAGTGAGGGTTTAGTTTCAAAACATTAGAAATTGATTTGGGAGCTCGGCGCTGGCGATTTTGAGAGAGATTTTCACCTGGGTATTTTGGGTAAATAATTCTTACTCGGTTTTGACTAATTTCCACGAATCTATTCTTAAATTCATCCTTTAAATTCGAATTTGGGGTGGAAAAATTGGATAAAAGTTGGAAAAGTTCTTAGACCTAATATTTGAGTTGGATCAAGATTTTGATGTCGGATTGGAGTAATTTCTATGTATATGAACTCGTGAGAGTGTGAGGATTCCGAAGTTGTAAATTTTACCCGATTCTGAGGCGTGGGCCCGAGGGACGTTTTGGGCATTTTTCCTAATTTCACGTATTAGCTTAGAATTAATTAGTGGAATCAGCTACCTGAAGTTATATTTACATTGTGCACTTGAATTGAATAGATTTGGGCCATTTGAAGTTGAGTACTCGCGGCAAAAGCGTGGTTTTGGGTTGATCTTGAGCCGGTTCGAGGTAAGTGGCTTGCCCAATCTTTTGTGGGGGGAAACTCCCCTTAGGATTTGGTATTGTTGATATTTGAAATTCCTTGTACGTGAGGTGACGAGTGCGTACTTGTGCTAATTGTTGAAAATCCTATTTTCATTAAGTAACTTTAATTGTGTTTTCCATTCCTCTTTATTCTACATGCAATTTAAGTCTGCTGTTAGCTTAGAGAATCATGTCTAATTGAATTAATTACTTTATTTTCTCAAACTGCCTCATTTGGACTATGTGAAACATGCTAGGTTTGAAATACCTGTTTTACCTTGGTGTGAATTTAATTTAATTGAGTGTTCTTCGTATTGTTGTTGCGTGCTTACTTTGGGACTACAGGACGGTATCCCGGGAGATCCCCTTCATATATATATATATATATATATTGATTTGGACTGTAGTGCGGGATACCAAAAGATCCCTAGCACATATTGAGGATAATAAGAGATCCTTGGGATACTGAGAGATCCCCAGTATATATATTGAGGATACTAAGAGATCCTCGGGATACTGAGAAATCCCCGACACACATATAGAGGATACTAAGAGATCTCGGGATACCGAGAGATCCCCAGTTGTTATCTCCGTGTTGAGATGTATGCCTTTCTGTGATTATTTTATCTCTG
Organism: Nicotiana tabacum; assembly: GCF_000715075.1. NCBI lineage: Eukaryota > Viridiplantae > Streptophyta > Magnoliopsida > Solanales > Solanaceae > Nicotiana > Nicotiana tabacum. Next base: position 182,962,641 of record NC_134101.1, read on the forward strand.
TTATAGTCGTTGTTGTTCTTTCTATCCCGTGTTACTTCTTACTATTGCACTTAATTATACTGTCTTATTAGACACTGTTATACCTTGTATTTCATTTAACCTCAGGAGAGCACTGACTTTCCTCATCACTACCCGACCGAGGTTAGGCTTGGCACTTACTGAGTACCGCTATGGTGTAATCATGCCCTTTCTGTGCATATTTTTCATGTGCAGATCCCGGTACTACGACTCAGCCCTTTCACCCTTGAGGCGAGGCGATTTTCCAAAGACTTCAACCGCGTCCGCAGACCGAGGAGTCCTTTTCTATTCTCTCTTTAAGTATTAGCCCTTCTGTATTTTCTTTTGTTAGACATTCTGGAGTTAGATACTTGTAGATGTCACACCTCCCTTTTTACATCACCCTGAAGGATAATGTATAAGGGAGTTTTTCCATTTAAAGTGACATTATTCGGATCGTGATTATTTATTTAGAGTCGCCACTTGGAATAGGTTTGGCTTTTGGTGTCCCAAGTCACCGGATTATCTTGAATCCCGAACCGAGGAAAATTTTCGACTTCCCAATTGGAGTCTGCGAACCAGAAATTCTAAGTAAGGAATTTTGTTGACCTGAAGGAAGGTGTTAGGCACCCCCGGATCCCGTGGTCCTAACACGGTCGCTTAAACTATTATAAATGGCTAAAATCTGATTTTAATACATGTTGTAACTTATGTGCCCTTTTACTTTAAACCGCTTTTATCATTATTTTAAAAGAATTGCAACGTCGTGAAAATGCATATCGAGCCACGTCACATCAATGCACCCGTGATTGTTAACATATTTCGACTTCGTTGAGATTTGGATTCGGGTCACATAAATGTGCACCCGAATTTTAGGAAGATAATGTTATTAAAGTGTGCGCCTAAAGAGACTAACGTGTTTTTATCTTTGGGGAAGGCCGTGAAATTCGTTAAACGGCCCATCCCAAATTCTAAAATATTTCATTATATCCATTTATTGAGGGCCCTGCAATATGTGCATTTTATTTAGCGAGGCTCGTCTCGTTTATTATTTAAAGGCCCACCTGAAGCAAACTTAAGGAGTCCTACTCAATTGTCTCTAAAAATAAAGGAAAGGTCCTAATCAATTGGTATTATTTAAGAACTATTATGTTTTAAACCCATGTTTTATTTATTAAAAGTTGCCCAACTTTGGGCTTCTGATCAAGACATTAGGCCCGGTATGGCCTGACTCTCGAATGAGTCCATCAAACTACCAATCAAAATGTCATCGTGACTCAGTTTGACATACATATGACAATAGGGTAGGAATTAAAATGCAACAACTCTTCATGTAAAGTTATCAATTCGCTACTTCACTACTTACTATAGCTGAATGAATCAATAGCGTGTCAGAAGCAGACAGAATAATTCACGATCTGATTTTAATACATACGAGCAGGCAATCAGAACCCAAATTCTGTTCCAATTAGCAAATTAGCCAACGTGAATCTGTTTCATACTACTGCCTGTATTAGGCTAATATCAACTTACAATCTTCTTTTGGATTCAATTTTCGATCTAACAGATTATTTTGAATCTGGTTTTACACGGATATGATATCAAATCTTAATTTATTAACACTCTAGCTGATATTTATGTTGCTACTCCTACTAGTTCGAACACAGGTGAACAACACGAATTCCATATCGATTTCCATCTCAAACCATTTTTAGTTCTAAAAGTTTAAACTAAACAGAACAAGCTAAATTATACTACAGCTAATACCATTCCGAACTTAATAGTCCAAAAGTCCACTACAGTCCTAATTACACAGTCCAAGTTTAACAATAAAATACAAAGCTAAATTATGCTAGGCAACTTATATCAAGTTTAACCATAAACACAGTTGAAATCAAAATAAACAGGGATCTGATGAACACTTTTATATTATCAACTCCAATTCACAGCTACATCATGATGAATTCGAATGTGTGTACCTTGAAGTCGAAATTCAACCAGAAGAAAGAAAAATCAGCAGCAGATCAAGCAGCTAGCAGGACCAAATAACAATTCAACAGCCGCAGGAAAATCACAGCAGTAAGTCTGGAATCCCAGCAGTAAAACACCAACAAACAGACCCAGAAATCGACTGAATAAACCAGTTTCAACTTGAAATCTACCCAGGAGCTCAACTATACCCAAAACTGACTCAAATTAGAATCAAATACACCTAGAAATGAACTGGTAAACTTTGGAAAAGCTTCAGCAACTAGAGACACCCAAAATAGCTTGAAGAAGACCAAAATGGCTTTACACTCGAATGCAGAAACCTAGGGACTCAGATTTCTTTTGAAATCTCAATGAGACAGTACCTGTTTTTGGATTTTTCTTTTGTTGTTTCTACTTTTTTTTTTGGTTTTTGAAGGTTTTTGGAATTTGAAATTCAAATTTGATTTGAAACTTGTTGAGCAATTTTTTGAGGAAAATTTCAGATCTGTCCCCTTCTCCTTCTTTTATGAAGGCATTAGGGTTGCCTTTTATAGGCAAGAAATGGGGCAGAATGTTCTGGAGTGTTTTACTCAATTTCCCCCTTTTTATTTCAGAAATTAGCATATTAATCCTAAAGTTTTGACTTGTTACCCAAGTTACTGCATTAAGAGTGCAGAAACTTACACTAAGGCCCCCTTCTAGAAGGCCCTAGGGTGTTCTTCTACCTATAGAATACCTATACTACCCTTATTTGCCACCTGAAATTACTAACTTCAGTTAACTACACCAACCCCTTACCCTTAGTTAAAATCTAACTAAAATTAATTCAACTACACTACTCAGCTATATCCAAAACTTAAACCTAATTGAATTGCAAATGAAGATTGAAGATCAATTAAACTAAGCTTAAACTAACAGAATCATTAATTCAAATAAACGAGAATCAAACAGTTTCAAAGCAAGCTGGAAACAGGATTAAACAGAAAATCTAAAAGGAATCAGATTCAAGGAAGACATTTGACCAAACTAATCAAGTTGAACTAATCGAAACTAAGCTAATACTTAACAATTAACTAACAATTGAACATTTAAACTAAGAAGAATAGATTTTGACTCAGAAGTAGCTAACAATAATAGACAGAATTCTATTGAAATTAAACTACCAATTAAAATGATTAGGAAACTAAAACTACACCTAATTAGACAACTAAAGCATGAAACAAACTAAAACGAAACTGAAAAGAAATGAGAAGAAAACTTACTGAAATTTGGACTTCATAAGAAAACCAACCGAGATTGACTTCCGGTTAATATTATACATCTATTTTGTCAAAAATGGACCTATTGTATTAACTAGAATTCAATCGACTTGAAAACTTCTCAAAAATGGCCTAGAACTGCATAAACCCTTGATTCGAAATTCGAGCCTTCCTACTCAGATTCGAGGGGATTTGGCTAGGGATTAGAGGTAAGGGAGGCCTTGGGATTGTGTGGTGTAAATTTAGGGCCGTTTGGACAAAGTAGTATTTTGGCCGGAATCTTCAAATTAAAATTCAAGTTGGTGGGCAATGATTCGAGAAAAACTGATGCCGGATATGGGAATAAAAATACGAGGGGGTACTGGGGTGTTAATTTGGTGGCGAATTGCGCCGGCGCCGCCACCGGCGGCTTAGGGATTTTAAGACGGCCCAGATTAGGGTTCATGGGAGGGAGTCTCTGATGAAGATGAAGGTCTGAGGGGAGGGGGGGTGGTGCCCGTTCGGACCGTTTTATATTAATGAGAGGTGAGTTCTTGGCCGTTAGATCGAGTTACCTCGACGGCCAGGATTGAGGTCATGAAACGGCGTCGTTTCAGATCATTGGGTGGGCAGGCCGGGTTGAGTAATGTTTGGGCTTGGATTTGGTCCGATTTTTAGGGGTTTTGGCTTGGGCTAAATCAGTTTTTGGCCCAATTCGGGTTATTTGGACAGCCTTTTTCTTTTCTATTACTCTTTTTAATGATTTTCTTCTTTTCTTATTTTTTGTGCTTTATTTATTTACATATTTTACCTATTATTATTCTTATTATTATTATTATTATTATTATTTTGAATTTTCTGATTTTATTATGTAAAATCAAAAACTAAAACAACTAAATCAAATCTAAAATTATACTAATTAATATTCCAAAGCTAACTAACTCCTAATTATAAGGAAAAGCTTAAGACAAATTTTAACAAAAAGTAGAAATGCCAGGAATCATTTTTGGTATTTTCTTTATTTTTGTAACATTAAAAAGCACATTATTTTGTATTTTTATGAATTATGTCACCCGGAATGCACACAAAATTCCAAAAAAGACATAAAAATCAAACAATTAATTCCTAAAAATTCAAATAATAAAGAAAAATTCTTATTCTAAGGAATTTATAGGAGTCGTTTAAACGTGGCAAAAATCACGTGCTCACAGCTGCCCCTTTTTGCTCGGAAACACGAAGGGTTTTCGGGCAAAGAGAACTGAGCAACTATGAGATTTTTGCCTACTTAGCACTCCATGAGAAGCATTTTGAAAACCGTCTGACTGAACCTTGCTTCAAAGGTTGCCTACATATCCTTAGCTGTCAAGGAATCATGTCAGTGTAGTTCTGGAGTGTTGGTAGCTGGGACTACCAGGAGCTGTGATCTCATTGTTGTTGCTGCTGCTATTGCTTGCTGACCTCCTTATTACACCAAAAGGAAAATCAAAGCTAAGCTAGCTATGCCCATCAACTATGAGTTACAAGATTCCTATCTATATAATTCTCTTGAAACTTGATCTTGAGTCTTAGCTGATTTGCTATGGACTTCGACCTGAATCTTAATGCTCGCAAGTTGCAGGTGTTTGTTTCTTTCTGCAGCATTGAGTCAAAACAGGATTGATAGTGTGACTTCAATCAGATTTTGAGCAGTCCGCACCTTTATTTGGTTCACATTTGAATTCATTTCATTTGTTCTTTTTCTTCTTTCCTTTACTCTGGATCGCGGCTCATTCCATAGGCCATCTCGAGCCCTGTACTCCGGGGTCAAACCTGGTTAAGATATCGAAACAAAAATGAACGAAATTTTCTGCCCCAGTTTTCACTAGAAAAATTTTGTGAGTTAGTTGTGACACATGTCTAAACAGTCAAATTAAGATTATATATCTTTGCGAATGGAATCCTCGGTTTTTGTCCGGGATTTGGATAGAAAAAGCTCCGCGGTGTTTTGGCCAGGAGATCCTTGGTTTTTTGACCGGGATTTGGATAGAAAAAGCTCCGCATTTTTTTGGCCGGGAGATCCTCGATTTTTTTTGACTGGGATTTGGATAGAAAAAAGCTCCACGGTTTTTGGCCGGGAGATCCTCGGTTTTTGACCGGGATTTGGATAGAAAAAGCTCTACGGTTTTTTGGCCGGGAGATCCTCGGTTTTTGGCCAGGATTTGGATAGAAAAAGCTCCACGGTTTTTTGGCCGGGAGATCCTTGGTTTTTGACCGGGATTTGGATAGAAAAAGCTCCGCGGTTTTTGGCCAGGAGATTCTCGGTTTTGGCCGGGATATTTAAGGAGTGGGATCCTATGCGACCATGATTTGTTTTTCTTTTGGGATTTTCATTTTCATCTCTTTTATTCTTCTTTTCTTTGGTTCTCCTCTTTATATGTTTTCCTTCTTTTTAACAGAATGCCTGAGAGAATGTTGAGGAAACTTCCTTTTTGGTCATTTTCCTGCTGCAAAGCTGTTTCGGCACTTGCACATTTCATTTCTTTTTGGGTTGCACCTGTTTCTGGCATGGTTGCTTTGAATAAGACCTGTTTTCAACAAAGAACAATTTGTTAGTCGAAACGGTGGTTGGTTTTGTGGCTTTTGCTCATTCCTATTGCTTGATCGCAGCCCCATTTCCGTTGAGAACTTTGCTGCTTGTTGATCTTGAGTGTGAATCTCTTTCACATTGACCAGGTTCAACCTTTGGATTTCATGATGACTTGCTCGTGTGGGTTCTAGTTTTTCCACCTCATTCTGCTTTTCATACCTTTGCCTTTTTCTAATGTCTGTTACTTTGGAAGCAAATCAACCACCATGGTCAGTCGGGATTGGACTGACGCACCACTGAGGTTGGGTATTTTCTTTGACACTTGCCGGGCGGAGCCCTGTGAAGCCGGTCCTGCCACCTTTTCTTTGTAACAGTTTCGGAATTTAGAGTTACGCCGAAAGGGATTCAAGGAAAGGTAAACAGAGAACAGAATAATGAATTTTAAATAGAAGCGTCCCTTTCGAGGGAAAAGAAGGACTTATCTAGGGAGCATGCTGGCTTCAAACTGACATGACATGCTTCTTGGACTAGATGCCCGACCCGCACCAACTTCTAGTTTCTCATGAACCAACTGATCCGTGTTTCCAAACCAGGGAACCTTGCCATGACTTTTAGTGATGAAATATCCCCTTTTCGGCCGATAGAGCCCTTTGCGGGTTTTCGCTAGTCGACCTCTCTCATTTCTCTTCTCACCGTCGCCCGATAGTGCTCTTTATGAGTTTTCACTAAGCGGACTCTCTCATTTTTTGTTTCTCTACTCCCGTCGCCTCATGGTGCCCGAAGGTTTTCACCGATAAGACTCTCTCATTTTATTTCTCTCAATTTAGAATGCATTGGTTTTCAATGATGTTTCTCAATTCCCACACCTTTAGCCATTGATATGAAGGACTTGTACCGGGTTTTGGGAAAAAGAATTGTGGACAAAATTACAACTTTGGAACCATTTGGATGGGGTCATGGTCGAACCATTATAACATCTGCCTCAGTTTCGGTTTTCGGGGGAATTTGGAATTTTGTTTTGGTGTGACTGAACCCTAGGGAGGGGCTGCCTACGTATCCCTTCAGAATCAAGTCAGACGTAGTTCAGGGGAATATTTTTTTTTCGGGTTCCAAATAGGGTAATCAAAGAAAGGTAATCGGCTCAAAGAGTTTACGAAGCATTGATAGTGTTTGGATAGCGGGCATGAAAGCCTTCGTCATCTCAACTGCGCAAAGACATCGCCGGAGCAAGTTTAGACATAGTACCTTTTTACAGCATCCGCGTTCACGGCTGCTTCGGGATCGTTTCCTTCAATGTCACCCAAGTATAATGCTCTTCTGGGCAGTATTTTTCTAATGATATATGGACCCTTCCAGTTAGGAGCAAACTTTTCTTTTGCTTCCTGATGATGAGGAAGAATTCGCCTCAATACCAGCTGCCCTACTTCAAATTTTCTGGGCCGTACTTTCTTGTTATAGGCGCGGGCCATTCTTTGTTGGTATAACTTCCCATGACAAACTACGGCCATCCGTTTCTCATCGATCAAAGTCAATTGTTCCAATCGAGTTTTAACCAATTCACTATCTTCGATCTCTGCTTCAACAATTGTCCGTAGCGAAGGAAGTTCCACCTCTGCCGGTATCATAGCCTCGGTTCCATAAACCAACAAATATGGGGTTGCTCCTACCGATGTGCGCACTGTAGTGCGATACCCTAGTAAGGCCAAAGGTAACTGTTCATGCCACTGTCTGGAGCTTTGGATTGTCTTTCTCAAAATCTTCTTGATGTTCTTATTAGCTGCTTCAACAGCGCCATTGGCCTTGAGCCGATAAGGAGTGGAGTTTCTATGCGTTATTTTGAACTGTTCGCATACTTCCTCCATCAAACGACTGTTCAGGTTTGCAGTATTGTCTGTGATAATAGTTGCAGGAATACCGAAGCGACAAATAAGGTTCGAGTGTACAAAATCCACTACAGCTTTCTTAGTGACTGTTTTGAGAGTGGTGGCTTCGACCCACTTTGTGAAGTAATCAATAGCAACCAATATGAATCTGTGCCCATTTGAAGCTTTCGGCTCGATCGGAGCAATGACATTCATACCCCAAGCGACAAAAGGCCAAGGCGCTGCCATAGGATGTAATTCTGTTGGAGGTGCATGAATCAGTTCTTCGTGTACTTGACACTGATGACATTTCCGGACAAAGTTGAAGCAATCTTTTTCCATAGTTATCCAATAATACCCGGCTCGAAGTATTTTCTTTGCCAGGACATACCCGTTCATATGAGGTCCACACACTCCTGCGTGCACTTCATGCATGATTCTTCCAGCTTCCTCAGCGTCAACACACCTCAATAAGTTGAGATCCGGGGTTTTTTTTATACAAGACCTCACCACTCAAAAAGAAACCATTTGCATGTCGTCTAATGGTCCTCTTTTGATCTCCAGTAGCATGTTCGGGGTACTCTTGTGTCTTTAAAAACCTCTTAATATCATGGTACCATGGTTGGACGTTTGGCCCTGCTTCAATTACATTAAAGTAACCATGTCTTTCCTTGATTTGGATTTCCAAGGGATCGATGTGGGTATTTCCTGGATAAGGCAACATCGAGGCTAAAGTAGCAAGTGCATCAGCTAGCTCATTTTGGCACCGGGGGATGTACCTGAATTCTATCGATTTGAATCATTTGCCGAGATCTTCCACATATTGCCGATAAGGAATAAGCTTGACATCTCGAGTTTCCCACTCTCCTTGGGCTTGCCGGATAATAAAATCTGCATCTCCCATGATCAATAAATCTTCAACATCTTGGTCAATCGCCATATTCATGCCCATGATGCAGGCTTCATATTCAGCAGTATTGTTCGTGCAGAAGAACCGAAGCCTAGCTGTAGCCGGATAATGCTGACCAGTAGGTGAGATCAAGATTGCCCCAATCCCTACCCCTTTGGCGTTCACTGCCCCATCGAAGAACATTTTCCAAGCATGATTGTCCTCAGGGACTACTTCTATTGTGTTTACCTCTTCATTTGGAAAATATGTGCTCAACGGATGGTATTCTTCGCCAATCGGGTTTTCAGCCAAATGATCTACCAACGCCTGGGCTTTCATCGTCGTGCGAGTAATGTAGACCATGTCACATTCAGTGAGCAAGATTTTCCATTTTGCTAGTCTTCCAGTGGGCATCGATTTCTGGAATATGTACTTCAAAGGATCCAACCTGGTTATGAGATAAGTAGTATGAGCTTGAAGATAATGTCTCAACTTTTGAGCAACCCACGTCAGGGCACAACAAGTTCTCTCCAACAAAGTATATTTGGCCTCGTAGCTAGTGAACTTCTTACTCAGATAGTAAATCGCTCGCTCTCTCTTGTTGGTTATATCATGTTTCCTGAGGACACAACCAAAAGAATTCTCCAACACTGATAGATACAAGAAGAGAGGTCGCCCAGCCTCTGGTGGGACCAAAACTGGAGGGTTCGACAGATATTCCTTGACTTTGTCAAAAGCCTCTTGACATTCAGATGTCCATTTGATTGTTGCGTCTTTCTTCAATAGCTTGAATATGGGCTCACATGTGGTAGTCAGTTGAGCAATGAACCGACTGATATAATTTAACCTGCCCAATAAACTCATCACGTCTTTCTTAGTTCTCGGAGGAGGTAGATCTCGGATAGCCTTTATCTTTGTTGGATCTAACTCGATACCTCTCCTGCTGACTATGAAGCCCAGAAGTTTGCCTGATGGGACTTCGAAGGCACATTTAGCCGGATTCAGCTTCAAATCATACATGCGCAACCTTTCAAAATATTTCCTCAAGTCTCGAACATGGTCATCCTGGGTTCTAGACTTGATAATCACATCATCCACATACACCTCTATCTCCCGATGCATCATATCATGAAAAATAGCAGTCATGGCTCTCATATAGGTTGCCCCGGCATTCTTCAAACCAAACGACATAACTCGGTAACAATAGGTACCCCAGGGTTTAGTGAAAGCTATTTTCTCGGCATCTTCTTCGTCCATCAACGCCTGGTGATATCCTGCATAACAATCCACGAATGACTGTATCTCATGTTTGGCGCAGTTATCCACAAGGATGTGGATGTTGGGCAGAGGGAAATTGTCTTTGGGGCTTGCCCTCTTCAAATCTCGGTAATCCACACACACCCGTGTTTTCCCATCTTTCTTTGGCACGGGAACTACATTAGCCAGCCACATAGTATACTGGGCCACCCGGATTACCCCTGCTTTCAGCTGTTCTGTGATTTCTTCTTTGATCTTATCGCTGATATCAATCTTAAACTTTCTTTGTTTCTGCTGAACCGGAGGACAATCAGGGTAGATTGGAAATTTATGCACCACTAGATCAACACTCAGTCCTGGCATATCATCATACGACCAAGCAAACACATCTTTAAACTCAAACAGAAGTTGAATTATTTCACCCCGCATTTTCTCATCAGCGTGAATGCTTATTTTTGTTTCCCGAATTTCTTCAAAGGTTCCCAAATTAACCGGTTCTGTATCATTCAAGTTCGGCTTAGGTTTATTCTCAAATTGTTCCAGTTCTCGATTTATCTCCCTAAAAGCCTCTTCTTCATCATATTCCGGTTCTTGGTTCATTATTTCACAATTAGACAGCGTGTTTGGATCTGGGCGTGAAGTCCGCAAGCATGTCATGTTATTTAAAGCCACGTTATTATAACTGAAAAGAAGAAATAAAATAGCAAAAATCAGAAAGAATAAAGAGAATAAGTGATGAAATGTTGATTTCATTTCTTGGAATCAGGAAGATAAACAGGGTTTACATTCGGGAATTTAAAGGCAGGAAACTTAAAGAACAAACATCTGAGTTACACCCTGGGATAACTCGGGATGTAGAAAAAGTGGAAGGACAAGTCTACCGGACTCCCGCCTGATCGGGAAGGGCGTAGCCTTCCAATTTTGGAGTTTAGAATATGGTCCCATGTAGAGAACTTCAGCGGTGCTAGTACCTTCCCCTAGCTGAACCATGTTGGTTTCATAAAACATTTGCCTCATAGCTCCACATACATCTTTGATTTCTTCGGCCACGAAGGCCTTATCATCTTCATTCTCGCTGTATTTTGGCTTGACAAAGTCTGATATAGATGTGTCAATGGTTGTGGCAAGACCCATCCTTCCCTTTTCCTCTCATCTGCCCAATCTTCATCTTCTGGGGTAGGGTGGAAACCTATCCCGAAAAACTTTTCGGTTGTGGGTAGGGTTATTGGCTCTGATATTCCTTGTAGAGCTTTTCCTAATCCTTTTCCTGGCTTGAAACCATGTTTGATCATCTCTTTTGCCACCATGATCGAAGCATTAGATAGGAAAGGTTGGGGGCAAGGGCTCCCCTCTTCGTACTGATCTGCCACTACAACTTCGAAATCCTGATAAACAATGTGTTCACTTCCCTCCCTAGCCTCCAAACATGGGATAGATGGGTCCCGATAAATAGACTGCTCATCTTCTCCGTGGACCACAATTTCCTGATCTTCAAACTCGAACTTTACCATTTGGTGAAGGGTGGAGGGCACAGCTCCTGCGGCATGGATCCAAGGCCTTCCTAGAAGAAAATTGTAAGATGTATCCATGTCCAACACTTGGAAGGTTACCTCGAAATCCACCGGGCCTATGGTTAATACCAGATCTATCTCTCTGATGGTATCCCTCTTAATGCCATCAAAGTCTCTTACACATATGTTATTGGGACGAATCTTTCCAGTCCCGATTTCCATTCTCTGCAGTTTAGAGAGTGGACAAATGTCAACACCCGAACCCCCATCCACCATTACTCGCTTGACAAAAAAACCTTCACACTTGACAGTCAGATGTAAAGCTTTGTTGTGAGCCGCTCCCTCTGGAGGCAAATCATTCTTACCAAAGGAAATTTGATTAACAGCAAAGAACCTTTCTGCCATTCTTTCGAGCTGTTCAACTGAAGTCTCAGCAGGCACATACGCCTCATTCAGAGTTTTCACTAGAATCTTCTGATGCTGGGCAGATCCCATTAACAAAGATAGCATAGACACTTGTTCAGGGTACTTGAGTAACTGATCAACCACTTCATAATCAGGCATCTTCATTTTCTGGAAGAAAGCCTCTGCCTCCTCAGCACTTACAGGCTTCTTGGGTGAAAAGCGCTTCTGTGTGGCATTGTTCACTTCTTGTATATTTGAATATTTCCCAGCAAAGGTATTTCCCGGAAGTTCTCCCGTGATTTCTTTACCTTTGTATGTAACCAACGTCTGTTGATAATTCTATGGCACCGCAGAAGGGTCCGTTATTGGCTTCTGTGGCACGTGTCTGATAACCACTGGCTCATTCAGCCGAGGCGGTTTAATCGCCCCCCGGACCACATAAGCTCCTTTTGGCACATACATTGGTGTTCCCTTTTTCATTTCAAATTTCTTTGGAATACCCACGACTAACGGCTTTTCTTGGCGACCTCGCGGAATATAAAGAACCCCATTTTTCGGAGGCGCCATCTCTGCCTGTGTTTTAACCTTCTTTTCAACTTCAATCTTGACAGTTTTAGTCTTCTTTACCCCTTTCTCCTGCTTCGGGGTTGCTTTAGGTTTTCTTTCTGCATCAGCAATAGCAATTATAGCTTTTAAGGCAGGATCGAACTCTTTGTCCTCACAGATCATCCCGATTACTGGCCTGTTGTTATGAGCGGGCAATGGATTATTGGTCACATTCGGGGCTTCTTCTTCCCTCAACACTATTTTTCCTTGTTCAATCAAATCTTCCACAGATTTCTTGAAGGTCCAGCAGTTATCAGTACTATGCCCCTCAGCTCCAGAATGATAAGTACAGTGGACACCTCGTTGGTAAGCTGGAGATTACGGATTCTGCCTGTTTTGGGGAATACGGTGCAACAAATCCATCTGGACAAGCTTAGGGAACAAGGTGGAGTAGGGTTCACCGATTGGTGTAAAGTTGGGCCTCCTGGGTGGTTCCCAGGGGCGAATGTTATTTTGTGGTGGTCGGGGATTATGTTGGTTCTGGTAAGGAGTTTGGTTTCTTTGGAATGGAGGTGGATTTCGGTTGGCTTGTGGTTGCGGTCGGCCGAAAGGTTGAGCATTCATGACCGCATAAGGTGAGGGAGCGTAGGCCATATCATTGTGGGATAGTAGTGTTGAGGGGTTCTTTCGGAGAACACCGGTCTATGATCCCGGTATCTACTTCCTCCTGACGCTGCCATGACCATTTCTTCTTTCTTTTTCCGTTTGGCCATTTCTCCAGACCCACCTTGGATGGCTTGGGAGGTCGCTCTTATGGCCGACTGGCTCAAGATTCTACCCGTTTTCAAACCATTTTCTACCATTTCCCCGATTTTAATTGCTTTTGCGAAAGGCTTTCCCATGGCCGACATCATATTCTGGAAGTAATCGGGCTCTTAGGCTTGCAGGAAGAACCATCTCTACCTCATCCATTTGAGGCTTCACTCTTGATGCTTGTTCGCTCCACTTAATGGCATATTCTCTGAAGCTTTCTGAGGGCTTTTTCCTTAGATTTGTCAAAGAATTCCTATCCGGTGCAATGTCTATGTTGTACTGAAATTGTCGAACAAAATCTCTGGCAAGATCGTCCCAAATGTGCCATCGAGATATGTCCTGATCCATATACCACTCTGAAGCTATGCCGATTAAGCTTTCCCCGAAATATGCCATCAACAATTCTTCTTTGCCACCGGCCCCCCGTAACTGATTGCAATACTTCTTCAAATGAGCAATGGGGTCGCCGTGCCCGTCATACTTTTCAAATTTTTGTGTTTTGAACCCTGACGGCAAGTTTACATGCGGAAACATACACAAATCTGTATAAGAGACACTCTTTGGCCCGCTCAAACCTTGCATGTTCTTTAAGCTCTGTTCAAGGCTCCTCATTCTCCTAGCCATCTCATCTTGCTCTAGGGCTTTAGGGGTTTTGTCTTGCCCCGGTGTAAACTCATATGGTGGTGGCTGAGGGTAAGCATATGCGGAGTATGGAGGAAGTTCTGGCTGGTAAGTAGGAGTTTGATAAGTGAAGGCCGATGGATCAAACATAGGCCTTGGGACTGCGGACTGTGTTATAGCAGCAGATGCTGGAGCAGTGAAGATGTTTGGAGCTGTCCCGGGTATGAATGCCTGGGGCCGGACCTCAGAAGTTGCTCCTACGAAATGAGCGGATATAGTAGGTTGTCCTAGCGGGACGTTCGGGCGGCTGATGGGAATGTTAAAGGTACCCGTTGGTCTTGGGAACAACTCGGGAAATCCAGGGATGACACTCGGGGGTTCTTTTCCATTTGTCCATGCGTCCCACATCTCCATTACCCTCAGACGTAAGATTCTATTTTCTTCGGCCACTGCGGACTCTGAGGCCGGGACGCCCGAGAGTGGGCTATCTTCCGAAATAGGGATTGTTGGCATGGTCATTTCTGACGACATTTCTGTACTACCTTTAGATCTGGTAAAGTAGTGGTGCGAAGCCAGTTTAACACAAAACCAACCACCTGTTTCTATAAACCTAGTTGGATTTGAAATTGGCAAATGGTTAGTTTGGGACAAATAACAGACAGGTAATCTCACATTGGGGTGTGACGCACCTATATAATTAAATGGATTTCTACATGTTTTGCACGGTTGCATGCGTCATCCCAGCTTTCTTTTGTTTTTCTTTTGTTTTCTCCCACTTTTTTTTCCCTCAGTTTTCTTCATTTTCTGCTTTCCCTTTTTCTTTTGCCATGGTTTTTCCTTTGATTTTTCTTCCGCTCTTTTGTTTCTTTTGTTTTTCCTTTATTTTCTTCCTTCCTTCTGCGTTTCTCTTTATGGTTACGGTTGAATCCGATGAGGATTGCCTACGTATCACGACCCCGCACGAATCAGACCAAGCGTAGTTCGTGAAAATTAAATGCGAAAAATAAAGAACAATTTTTTGGGAATTTTCAATTTTCATTACTAAAACATTCTATTACAAACTAAACATTTTTGAAAAGGGAACTAATAGACTCAAAATAAAACCAAGTACAGACTCAAAAACTATTGATGCGAAAAGGAAGCCAACAAACAGATAACAGACTCTAAAACGGAAAATACAAACTCGAACTATGAGTACATTAAAGCTTCAAAAATGGGTGCCCGCGGGGTATCGTTCGGCCTTCGCCGCGGGCTTAGGTGCGAGATCCCTTTCAAGTTGCTCCAGTTCATGTATTGTCCGCTTGACATAAATCATTATGGCTGAAAAGAAGGTGGTGCGGGTCATGTCTTCACACAGTCGACATCTCTTGATGATGGCATGGGCAATAGTCTCAATCTTGTCCCTGGTTCGACCTTTTTCTATGAGCAAGCGCCTTATCTGAACATTACGGGCCTCCAGAACCTGAGAATCCTGAAGATGCTGTCTCTGTAGATGCTGTATTTCTACTTCCATTCGGGCCAGTAAATCATAGCAGCGTCCACTTTTGGTTTCAAAAGCTTGGGCTTGCTTAGTTGCCTTGTCCTCAAGAGTGATCATTTTTCGTTTCAGACTAGCAATGGTATTTTCATAATCCTTCCTTACCTGTTGTAGATACTGTGTGCACTCTTTTGTTCTTTTTGCCCACTGTGCCTGGACTTCTGCTATGGTACCCTCGGATTTCTTCAACTCATCCCGGTACTCAACGATTTCCGTTTTCAACCCTTTTATCAACCGTTCATCCGACCGACTCCTTTGTTGGTTGTTGGCAGCTATCCTCATTTGCTGGACTTGATCCCTAAGCGCCTCGTTTTCTTGGGACAACCTGTTCTTTTCTCCCTGATCAGCAGCAACTCGCACACTATTCTCAAATTTCAGAGCTCCGATCTGTTGTTTCAGCTTGCTGATTTCGGCCTGATAGCCTTCTTCTTTTGCTAGCCAACCCCATTGTTCTTGTGATGATTCAGTGAAATCCTGGATGTGGGGTCTTTTAGCTGGCCTCTGATGCTCAAGTTCTCTTCTATACCATGCCAGGTATTCTGGCGACATTTCTCCTTTGGCCCGATCCTGCACACAAGTATCTGCTTGTAGATATTGACATTCATTCCAAATCTCGCAAACTTTTTCTTCGGGAAACTGTCTGTCAGGACTAATCTCAATTACTTGAACACTAAGATCTTCCTCTTGTGGCACGGTTTGGCATCTCCCGAGTTGTCTCAGAACCCGACATGGAGCATAAGGCTGGATGCTCTTAAGGCCCATCAAAAGAAAATGCGACCTAGCTGCTGGCATGTATATGATTTCTTCAACAGGCAACCATCCCAACGTCCACTGTATCTGACTATCCGTGAGAGTACGAAAGTATGATATCCATGCTGTTACTCCTTCAGGCAGACTAACCCCGTCAATCCTTGTGTAAAACTCTCATATACATGTCTTGTCAGATGAACCATAACTCAAGAGCGGGGAACGGTAGCATAGATGCTCGGTCATCCACATTTGTAGCAACAAGTTACACCCCTCAAAAAAGTTGCCTCCGGCTTTGCAGGCAGTGAGAGCTCGGAAAATGTCAGACACGATCATAGGCGCAAGAGTGCTTTCATTTTGAGCAAGCAAGGTACTGACGACCCCGGCTACTTTTATATCAATATTCTCGTCTTTCCTTGGGAACATCAGGAGGCCTAAAAAGGTTATCATGAAAGCCACCCTTCTGTGCTTATCCCATTTTTGACGGTTATTTTTACTGCATAGCTTGATGTCCGTCTTGTTAAACTCTCCTATGTGGTCGTACCTGTCGTATATGAAGCGCGGAGCCTTTTGCCAAATTTGGATTATGGACTGTCCTGGGTATTTTTAATGAATCTAAAAACCGATGCACCGTGATAGCTCTTGGAGCAACCAGATATTTTTCTCTTAACGGAACCTCAGCATTTTCGATGTACCCGGCGATTTCCTCCAGAGTTCGGGTGAGCTCAAAATCTGGGAAGTGGAAGACATTGTGCGCTGGGTCCCAGCAAGTGACCAACGCTCTTATAATATCACCCCGAGGCTTGATTTCCAGCAAACCCGTAAGACCTTTCAGATATTCTTGACTTCATCTTGTCCTTCTTTGCCTAAGTCGTTCCACCATAGCCGCAACTCGAAAGGGATTTTAGTCATTATCGAGAAAGGTTCGTTTTGCATCGTGCTCATCCTGCACATTTATTAAGGTGATTTTAAGAAAAAACAAAACTTTTATTTGACTCAAAACAAAATTAACTATTTCCTTTTCCAAATTTAAAATGAAAGACTCGGTTTTCAAACACGGCCTTTCAGCACTCCAAAGAATGAAGATTTTAAGGCTGTGAGAGTCAACCAATCAAAAATCAAAATTGACCAATGGTGGCTATTATGCAGAGTCAGCCTTCCGACGTCCATCTCGGGAACGTTCGGCTGTTTTTGACCAAACGGCATCACCCGATTTATTCATGAAAAAATTTAAACTGAAATATTTTTGGCTATTTTTGCAAAGGGGAGGTTGGACCCGATGAAGGTTGCCTACGTATCTCACGCCCTGTGAGAATCATACCTGCGTAGTTCGGGCAAAGAAACTAACTATATTTTTGATAACAAGGCTCTTTCTTTTCATTTTTCATGGCAAAACAAACTATTTTTCCTTTTCTATTTTTTAAAAACAAGACAAAATAACGACTCTCCTTTTTCTTTTTCATTTTGAACAAACAATAAACAACCTATATTTTTTTTCCAAACTAAAACAAAGACTCTTTTTCTTTTCTTTTTCAACAAACAACTTTCCAAAAATAAAAGACTTTTTTTTCTATTTTTCCTTTGCTTTTTAGTAAAACAAACTATTAAAAATAAAACATTTTCCTTTTTTCATTTTCTCAAAATTTCGGCAGAGTTTCAACAATATTTGGTCATTGGTTTTTCTAAAATAATCAATTAACTCCCTAACTGCTATTTCTCTCTTTTTCTCTTTTCCTTTAAAAGCCGGTCAACATGCCGGTTCGGAACAAATATATGTACAGAACAAGTAGGATGCATCAGGATGGTCTTTTCATTTCAGGTTGCTAGCCCTAAACGGACCCAACCCCTGTGTTGAGTCCCCTAAGTCAAATACAGCATTATGCAATTAAGCGCTCCTATTAGGGATCCGACATGAAGTCAAGTTATTCTAGGTTCAAAACTTGGGTATGTGTTCTAAATAGTGCACCCGAGCGGACAACTCGAGTCGAGGAGGGGGCAGCGTACCGGGGACCCGTGTGATCGTCCGGCTTTGCAACTTATCCGAGCCTCTTTTTTTATTTCAGGGTATGACACTAACAGAATAGGGAGTCTCAACCAGTAAGCACATCCCCGGAGGTGAGAAGAGAAGGGTTTCGGCACAGTTTATATACAGTTCAGATAATATCAAAGCGGTAAAGCATTTAGCACATTTAGCATGAAACATGTAAGGAGATCAGATAAAGCCAACATAACAATTATTCTAAGCTCTAATTCATAAACCCTGAACCGAAGTTCTGGGTAAATGTCCCCAGCAGAGTCGCCAGAGCTGTCACACCTCCCTTTTTACATCACCCCGAAGGATAATGTATAAGGGAGTTTTTCCATTTAAAGTGACATTATTCGGATCGTGATTATTTATTTAGAGTCGCCACTTGGAATAGGTTTGGCTTTTGGTGTCCCAAGTCACCGGTTTATCTTGAATCCCGAACCGAGGAAAATTTTCGACTTCCAAATTGGAGTCTGCGAACCAGAAATTCTAAGTAAGGAATTCTGTTGACCCGAAAGAAGGTGTTAGGCACCCCCGGATCCCGTGGTTCTAACACGGTCGCTTAAACTATTATAAATGGCTAAAATCCGATTTTAATACATGTTGTAACTTATGTGCCCTTTTACTTTAAACCGCTTTTATCATTATTTTAAAAGAATTGCAACGTCGTGAAAATGCATCTGGAGCCACGTCACATCAATGCACCCGTGGTTGTTAACACATTTCGACTTCGTTGAGATTTGGATTCGGGTCACATAAATGTGCACCCGAATTTTTGGAAGATAATGTTATTAAAGTGTGCGCCTAAAGAGACTAACGTATTTTTATCTTTGGGGAAGGCCGTGAAATTCTTTAAACGGCCCATCCCGAATTCTAAAATATTTCATTATAACCATTTATTGAGGGCCCCGCAATATGTGCATTTTATTTAGCGAGGCTCGTCTCGTTTACTATTTAAAGGCCCACCTGAAGCAAACTTAAGGTGTCCTACTCAATTGTCTCTAAAAATAAAGGAAAGGTACTAATCAATTGGTATTATTTAAGAACTATTATGTTTTAAACCCATGTTTTATTTATTAAAAGTTGCCCAGCTTTGGGCTTCTGATCAAGACATTAGGCCCGGTATGGCCTGACTCTCGAATGAGTCCATCAAACTACCAATCAAGATGTCATCGTGACTCAGTTTGACATACATATGACAATAGGGTAGGAATTAATATGCAACAACTCTTCATGTAAAGTTATCAATTCGCTACTTCACTACTTACTATAGCTGAATGAATCAATAGCGTGTCAGAAGCAGGCAGAATAATTCACGATCTGATTTTAATACTTACGAGCAGGCAATCAGAACCCAAATTCTATTCCAATTAGCAAATTAGCCAACGTGAATCCGTTTCATACTACTGCCTGTATTAGGCTAATATCAACTTACAATCTTCTTTTGGATTCAATTTTCGATCTAACAGATTATTTTGAATCTGGTTTTACACGGATATGATATCAAATCTTAATTTATTAACACTCTAGCTGATATTTATGTTGCTACTCCTACTAGTTCGAACACAGGTGAACAACACGAATTCCATATCAATTTCCAGCTCAAACCATTTTTAGTTCTAAAAGTTTAAACTAAACAGAACAAGCTAAATTATACTACAGCTAATACCATTCCGAACTTAATAGTCCAAAAGTTCACTGCAGTCCTAATTACTCAGTCCAAGTTTAACAATAAATACAAAGCTAAATTATGCTAGGCAACTTATATCAAGTTTAACCATAAACACAGATGAAATCAAAATAAATAGGGATCTGATGAACACTTTTATATTATCAACTCCAATTCACAGCTACATCATGATGAATTCGAATGTGTGTACCTGGAGATCGAAATTCAACCAGAAGAAAGAAAAATCAGCAGCAGATCAAGCAGCTAGCAGGACCAAATAATAATTCAACAGCCGCAGGAAAATCACAGCAGTAAGTCTGGAATCCCAGCAGTAAAACACCAGCAAACAGACCTAGAAATCGACTAAATAAACCAGTTTCAACTTGAAATCTACCCAGGAGCTCAACCATACCCAAAACTGACTCAAATTGGAATCAAATACACCTAGAAATGAACTGGTAAACTTTGGAAAAGCTTCAGCAACTAGAGACACCCAAAATAGCTTGAAGAAAACCAAAATGGCTTTACACTCGAATGCAGAAACCTAGGGACTCAGATTTCTTTTGAAATCTCAATGAGACAGTACCTGTTTTTGGATTTTTCTTTTGTTGTTTCTAGTTTTTTTTTGGTTTTTGAAGGTTTTTAGAATTTGAAATTCAAATTTGATTTGAAACTTGTTGAGCAATTTTTTGAGGAAAATTTCAGATCTGTCCCTTTCTCCTTCTTTTATGAAGGAATTAGGGTTGCCTTTTATAGGCAAGAAATGGGGCAGAATGTTCTGGAGTGTTTTACTCAATTTCCCCCTTTTTATTTCAGAAATTAGCATATTAATCCTAAAGTTTTGACTTGTTACCCAAGTTACTGCATTAAGAGTGCAGAAACTTACACTAAGGCCTCCTTCTAGAAGGCCCTAGGGTGTTCTTCTACCTATAGAATACCTATACTACCCTTATTTGCCACCTGAAATTACTAACTTCAGTTAACTACACCAACCCCTTACCCTTAGTTAAAATCTAACTAAAATTAATTCAACTACACTACTCAGCTATATCCAAAACTTAAACCTAATTGAATTGCAAATGAAGATTGAAGATCAATTAAACTAAGCTTAAACTAACAGAATCATTAATTCAAATAAACGAGAATCAAACAGTTTCAAAGCAAGCTGGAAACAGGATTAAACAGAAAATCTAAAAGGAATCAGATTCAAGGGGGACATTTGACCAAACTAATCAAGTTGAACTAATCGAAACTAAGCTAATACTTAACAATTAACTAACAATTGAACATTTAAACTAAGAAGAATAGATTTTGACTCAGAAGTAGCTAACAATAATAGACAGAATTCTATTGAAATTAAACTACCAATTAAAATGATTAGGAAACTAAAACTACACCTAATTAGACAGCTAAAGCATGAATCAAACTAAAATGAAACTGAAAAGAAATGAGAAGAAAACTTACTGAATTTTGGATTTCATAAGAAAACCAACCGATATTGACTTCCGGTTAATAACATCTATTTTGTCAAAAATGGATCTATAGTATTAACTAGAATTCAATCGACTTGAAAACTTCTCAAAAACGGCCCAGAATAGCATAAACCCTAGATTCGAAATTCGAGCCTTCCTACTCAGATTCGAGGGGATTTGGTTAGGGATTAGAGGTAAGGGAGGCCTTGGGATTGTGTGGTGTAAATTTGGGGCCGTTTGGACAAAGTAGTGTTTTGGCCGGAATCTTCAAACTAAGATTCGAGCTGGTGGGCAAATGATTCGAGAAAAACTGTTGCCGGATATGGGAATAAAAAGACGAGGGGTACTGGGGTGTTAATTTGGTGGTGGTTTGCGCCGGCGCCGCCACCGGCGGCTTAGTGATTTTAAGACGGCTCAGATTAGGGTTCATGGGAGGGAGTCTCTGATGAAGACGAATGTCTGAGGGGGGGGGGGTGCCCATTCGGATCGTTTTATATTAATGAGAGGTGAGTTCCTGGCCGTTAGATCGAGTTACCTCGACGGCCAGGATTGAGGTCATGAAACGGCATCATTTCAGTTCATTGGGTGGGCAAGTCGGGTTGAGTAATGTTTGGGCTTGGATTTGGTCTGATTTTTAGGGGTATTGGCTTGGGCTAAATCAGTTTTTGGCCCAATTCGGATTATTTGGACAGCCCTTTCCTTTTCTTTTACTCTTTTTAATGATTTTCTTCTTTTCTTATTTTTTGTGCTTTATTTATTTACATATTTTACTTATTATTATTATTATTATTTTGAATTTTCTGATTTTATTATGTAAAATCAAAAACTAAAACAACTAAATCAAATCTAAAATTATACTAATTAATATTCCAAAGTTAACTAACTCCTAATTATAAGGAAAAGCTTAAGACAAATTTTAACAAAAAGTAGAAATGCCAGGAATCATTTTTGGTATTTTCTTTATTTTTGTAACATTAAAAAGCACATTATTTTGTTTTTTATGAATTATGTCACCCGGAATGCACACAAAATTCCAAACAAGACATAAAAATCAAACAATTAATTCCTAAAAATTCAAATAATAAAGAAAATTTCTTATTCTAAGGAATTTATAGGAGTCGTTTAAACGTGTCAAAAATCACGTGCTCACAGTAGATATTCAAAAACTTGTCATTTCATGAGATTCTGGGTTTTGGGAAATGTATTTCCAGTTGAGAGTTGTATTGTATATGTCGAGCGATATCTTAAATGTTTCATTTTGATATATTTCTATAGTTTTGGCTAGTTTTATTCTATTATTTTCTGTTTCCGCAATTTATTAGGCTTACCTAGTCGTAGAGACTAGTTGCCGTTATGACAGTTCACGGAGGGCGAACTTGGGTCGTGACACATACCCAAAGGCTATGGCAAAATTAATGCGGCCCGGAGATGTCCGAAGCCCACAATCAAATAGGCCTTCAAGTTCTTTGAAAAACCGGTTAAAATAGGTTACCCTCGACAAATATCAAAAGGGCATCGATAAAATTAGCCTCCGAAAACCCTTAAGAGGTATCAAAATTATCTTAACGCAAACGTGCTAAGGCACAAAAAGCTGAAGGGTTTCAATAAACATCTAACCCTCAAAAAACCCAATGGGTAAAAAAAAACATGCTAAGGATTAAAGAATTTTTCACTAAGTGTTTTAAGCCAAAAGAGGGGAATAATAGCCATCTTTTAGAGGCCATAACAACCTGATCTAAAAGAGCCTAAGGGCCAATACACATAGGGTTCGAGATCTTGTTCTCACTCAATCCAAGCCCAATGGTTCAATTATCCCGAGCCCAAATAAACAATAACTTGATTATGGCTCGGGGATTCACCGTTATCGACACAAACCCTTAAGGGTCTTTGCCTCAAAGTTCGAACCTTATTTGAAATCGACCATGGTAACTTCAAGAAAGCCACCGAGACAAAGTCTAGAACACATCGTTCAAAGAATGAGACTATGCTAAAATTTTGCAAGACAAAAAAAATGCTCATAAAAATTAAGAAGACATTGAAGAAATTTTTTCTTTTATATATATGTACAAAAGACCGACAGAGGTCATACAAAAAGAAAAAGAAAAAATCCTAACTATGCTCGTGGCTGGTTTCTCTCTTGGGAGCAGCTTCCCCTTCGGGCCCCTCATCATTGTCAGACCCGCCTTGACTGCCTTTATCATTATCATCGTCGGAGGAGGAGACGAGAAATCTGGCATCAGCTTCGAGCGCCTTTCCTTGAGCTATATCTCCAGAGAGGTCGTACCCTCTAGCTTGGATTTCCTCGAGGGTCTCCCTCCATGATTGGCACTTGGTCAAATCATTACTCCGTCGCTCTCGGTCGGAGGATTCCCTTAGCTGCGTTTGAGCAACCTCAACATCCCTTAAGTATACAACAATAGTTTTGTCAGTTGTGACCTCCGTCTTCCCGATCTCTGCCCTGGCCTCAGAAAGCTTGACCTCGAGCTCGTCAATCCTTCTGGCCTGGGCCGAACTTATCTCTTTAGCTCCTTGAAGTTGGGCCTCGACCGATGCCAGTTATGCCAAAGCAGCCTCTTTCTCCACAGCAAGGCATTCCATGTTCTCTTTCCACCGATCACAATCAACCTTGATCTGACCGACCTCCCTTCGAAGTAGCTCAATCCTCTCTAGTTTTTGCTATAGCTGAGACATTGAAGCATTAGCCTCCACAGTTGGGTTGAGTAGACCGTACTCTTTCAAAATGACAGTTACCTACTTGTCTAGCTCGGCCTCATCCTTACGAGCCTTTGGCCAAGTCTGCCCGAAGGTCCCAGAGCTCCTCCTCCTTTTGACTAGGACAGAGATACAAAGCGTTCCTTTTATCCGAGGTCTTCTGAAGCTCGGCCTCACATTAGCTCAGGTCGGCCCTAAACTTGGTGAAAGCCTACACAGAAAGAAGGATACAATTTAGGGTAGAGGGAGAAGAAGAAAAAGAAAATTGCAACGATAGTAATCAATGCTTACTTGAGAGAAAAGGTGTTGAGCCTCTTCAAAGAAGGTAGATGCGTCATTGAGATCGGCGGCATCATCGACCCCGGTAAAGCAATCTCGAAAGGGATCCTCTTCGCTGGGGACTCCATCCAAGTCAGGCATATGCAGTGCCCGAGCCTCCCTGATGGCCTCTTTAGAATAAGTCGGTAGAAAGGGAGAGTGACCTATTTTCATGGCCTCGAGTGAATCACTCGGGGAGTTCTGTTTAGTAGTGGGAATATCGAAACTCGCCCCATCCGATATGCTTGTTGATGGTTGAGTAACAATCTTGACCTCGTGCGATTCAGGGGTTTTGCCCGCATCTTTCTTCGAAGCCTCTTCATCACGAGGAAGAGTTTCCGGCTTAGAGGGCTTGGCAACTTCAACCGGCTTCCTAGCTAGAACCACCAGCGCCGAGTCAATACCCTCGTCTTCTTCTTCATCATTCAGCTGGTGGACTGAGTCTATATCCATAAGAATAAGATTCCTCCTGCGTCTTCGAGCTGGAGCCTTTTTATCTTGGGGGTCTTTAGGCTTCGAGACCCTTTTCCTCTTATTATCTTTCCCCGATTTTATATACTCGGACTCTTCCCCAGGCATCACCGGCCTCATTTCAGAGACATCTCCAATGCCTGCATGAAGGAGAATCAGGTATGAGTAAAGAAACATCTCCGATAAAGAGGAAAGCATCAAAATCTTACAAGATGAACTTACCATGATGTTTGGCTTCCTATCTGCCCCTCGCCAAAATTATAAGAGGAGGTCGCGGCTAGTTTTCGGACCCAGTCTTTGAGGTCGGTGACCGCATGGGGCATCTAAGAGACTACTGCAAAAAAAATGAAGGCATCATGCAATGCAAAAATGGAATACGAAAGGCTACTAGGAAAAAACTTCACTTACGCTCGGGGTTCCAGTTCTCTGGGAACAACATTTCCTCCTCTAGGATGATGTCGCAGGTAATCAATCTCACGAACCGGCTCATCCAACCCCGATCTTTATCCTTATCATTGCTAGCAATAAAGGCCTTGGTCGCCTGGCATTGGAGCTTGATCAACCCTTAGAAAAGATGAGGCCAGTACAGTCGAATAAGATGGTTTAGGTTGAACTCTAGCCCCTCGGCCTTGCTGGAGAAGAAATCGAGCATGATGACTATGCGTTAGAAAGAAGGGTGGATCTTGCCGAGGGTGACATGGTACCTATTGTAGAAGTAAATAATGACTGGATCGATGGGATCCAATGTGAGGGGTAAGTGTAGACACTTAGGAACCCCTCCACATGAGTGGTGATACTCTCCTCAGGGGCGGGGATCTGTACCACGACCTCATCCCCCCAGCCACAATCTCTCTTCATGGCCTCGAGGTGTTTCTCCGTTATCAAACAAATATATCTCGATACATGCTCATATCGTCCAGGAATCATGGGGGGGGGGGATTCTCGATTTTAAAGTCGTTCTTTGTGATACAGGGGCCGGGGACAATCTCATGAAGGGCCAACACTTTATCACCGGCCGACCAAAAAGAAGAGGAGGAAACTTTCTCCTTTTAAGGAATGGTTTTGGAGGTTTTCGCCATTGATTCAGGTTAGAGGAAGTGGAAAGAGGTGGAGTTTGATATTTTTTGGCGCTAAAAAGGTTGGATCAACAGGTAATGAAAGAGAGAGATGAAGAGAGGAAGAGATCAGGAAAGTTTGAATGAGGAAGCAAAGTTTTTGATTCGAATAAGAATCCATGTATTTATAGGCATGTGGTGGTGGTTCGGCAGCGCTAGTGGCCGACCGCCACTGTCAAGCATTTAATGTTTTGGGGAAACGAACCGACGGGATGTTTCGGTTACCTCAAGCACTTATGTAACGGGAATGACGTCACCATCAGGGTCTCAGGAAAATCGAGGTTCAAGTCGTATCTTATGATTTTGTTCTAAAAAATGAAGGGACGATCTGTATATGTTGGAAATTGGGGCTACCCGATTTCGTTATTCGATAGAAAAGGTGATACCACGTCGAGAGGCCAGGACGCCGAGCTTGGGGTCGAGGTTCCTTTCCAATACCGAGGTCGAGGTCGAAATCGTTTGCCGAGGTTGGAAGAGGGCATACCCCGAGATAATACCGTTATGGTTCAGTAACAGAAAGAGCTAGATATCCATAACGAGCTGAAGATCATGGCGTAAATTGCGGAATGGATTGAACCTTGGCGATTAGACAATTGTCAAATATAATTTCTTACTGTAAAGACGTGTACCTTATTTAGGATTCCCCTATTATATAAAGGGGAGCCCATTCATTTGTAATATACATTTTGACTAATAAGATAATACATACACTTTATTCTCTAGCTATTTTATTCATTGCTCATCAAAGTTGCTTTGAAACTTGCTATTTCCATTATTCCACTTCGAGGTTGTCATAGCTCGAGGTCGAGAATTGGCTTGCGCATTGGTTTGACTTATTTTATTCTTCAATTTATATATTTAATTCCTTGTTTATCAATTGGTATTGGATTAAATAACATATCCTTAAAACCACAATATAAGTTTAATTGTTACTCGAATTTTGGGGTAAACAAGAATATTGGCATACAACATTACAAAAATAATCACGAGTCCTTGTTATTTGTGTAAGATTTTTCTTAATCAATCAGACGTATGACAGACAAAATAAGAGTATATTATTGTATGGGATTGTATTTGTAAGTGGTTCATCCTTTGAAATGACAAAGATGGTTCGTTATGTTAGAAGTAGGTTTAAATTAGTTCCTTAAATAAATTCCTAAGCAATTTTTTCCTTTCATATTTATTTTAAGACGGAATGCTTTTTTACTTCCGTTAAACATTTAACAAACTTTTTTGTTACATTTTACAAGAATTGTAAAGAAACAAATTATGGATAAACCATATTTGAAGGTGTAATATTTGCAAATTTTGCTATTTTTGATTTATTTCTAGCATCCGATGCAATTTTTCGAGGTGTAATTTCTATTATTTTTCCTCGATTTCAAGTATTTAATGTAGCTTTTGCTATTGCAGATTCTAGGATTTGAGAGGACTTTTTTATATTTTGGAATAATATTCTTACATTTCTCGTAAAATTAAACAGTCAAAGTTTATTAAATATTTTATGGAGAATAAAAGTACCCATTTTTAGTGATTTAAAGGATTAAAATTGCTCAAAATATATTTTAAATCTATTCTCAAATATAAGGGAACATTTTGTTATTTTGTCTACTATTTCCTTTTAGTTGATGTATCTGAGCACTTTGTCGACTGTGTCAAATAGCATCTGTCTAATTGTGAAAGAACTTCCACCCATTGCAAGGATTGAAAAGATTAATGAAAAAGTTCTATGTTAATTCACCCTATAATTTTTTCAAATTGTGTTAAAATTCTCAATTTAGATCATACAATAACTGATTTATTATTTGAATCTTGAAGTATTTCCTTATATTCGTAGGAAATTCATTATTCTAATATATTTGGAAAAGAAAAACCTATTGCCCTGGTAGGATTGAGAAAATCATTCTTAGAATTATATGAGATCTATATGTAGAGGTTGTATGTCGAGATTCTTTATATTGTATTATTCTTCTTATTTATAGTGTAAAACTATTTATGTTTCTTCCCCGGGGATTAGACTTGGCCAAAACCTCGTTAAATTGTGCTATTTTGAGAGGATTAAGGAGGCGATTTTTCTGCTTATGACCGAGGATTGAGAGGAAAACTTTTTCTACTTCTGCCCCGAGGATAAGGATGCGATTTTTGGGAGGCTTTTCTTCCCAACATCAAAGGTTAGTAATTTTAACTTAATTATTTTTTATTTTCATAATGTTTCATAGATTTTCACCCATAACTCTAGGATTTCGAAGAGTAAAAATAGGAGTTTTTATAGAAGCTTAAGATAGTTAATTTTGGAGATTTAGACCTTGATTTGAGATCGAATCTCAAAATAGATACTCCCTCTGTTCTAATTTATGTGAACCAATTTGATTGGGCGCAGAGTTTAATAAAAAATGATGTTTTTTTTAGAATTTGTGGTCCTAAGCAAGTCAAAAGGGGGTATAGAGTATTTGTGTGGTTATAAGAACTTCTCATTAAGGGCAGAATTGAAAGTTTAAGCTAAATTGTTTCCAAATTCTTTTTGGAACGGACCAAGAAAAAAATAGGTTCACATAAACTGAAACGGAGGGAGTAACATATTTGGAATCGGGAAAGAATGGATGAACGGGATTTGGTCTTAATTTTTTATTTCGATAAAGTAGGTCCGGGTTGACTGTTTTAAATATGATAAAAATCAAACTCTTTTAGTATTAGGAGAGTTTCTTAAGCATGCTTTGATTTATTTGGGTATTGTTTGACTAGATTCTAGTCTTTTAGAGGCTAGTTCTAAAGGAAAACTTGTATTAGAGAGTTGATTTATTTCAAAAAGCTAAGGGTCTTGGTTATCCTTGATTTTAGAGAATTAGGTGTACTCATATCTATTTGCTACGTGCTATATGTGTTGGTGGAACATATATGTATGGTGACGGGTGTATATGCGTTTGTCATGGTTAAAGCATGCAGGTACAATTAGGTATATTCATATCTTGTTTTCTTCGGGTATTATTTCTTTATGGTTTAGATTGTTCGTGAAACTTCTTGATTATTCACATATATGTCAATAGTTGTGTTTAAGCTTTATTGAGATATTTGGACATTATGGTTCTTGAAATGTTGACTCTCCTATTGGTGCAAAGTTATAATTATCTCTCACTTGGTGCATAATATAAGCTTAATTACTCTTCTTGCTGTCTTTCATACTTCCTACATTGCTTGGTATTGATTTATATATGCTTGGTGATGAAGAATGAATTGCACGAAGAGTGTTTCCGTGCTTACAAGGAAGAGTGAATTATGCACGAAGGATATTTTTATGCTTCTGTCACGACCCAAACCCCGAACCCGGTCGTGATGGTGCCTCTCGTGAAAATAAGGCCAGCCAGTCCAACACAGTACACTTATTTAAGCAGTTAATTATCATAAAACGGTTTAAAGCATGATTTAATAGCAATAATTCGCAAAAATATAGATAACAATAGAAGAAACCATCCCGACACACCCCAAACCGGGGCGTCACAAGTCATGAGCAACTAAGGATCCCGATACGAGTCTACTAATTACAATATCTGGTACAACTGTTTGAAGGGCATAAAATTAATAAGATAAGGAAGACACGGGGGTTGCGAACGCCAACAGCTACCTCGTAGTCTCCGAAACACCGCCTGGACTGGAGGAAATCAGCACTCAGGAGCGGGACCTGCTACGCCTGAATCTGCACACAAGGGTGCAGGGAGTAAAGTGAGTACTCCAACTCAGAGAGTAATAAACATAAATAATAACTGAAAGCAAGAAATCACGTGAAAACACAAAGCAATCTATACCGAAGCAGTAAAATCACTTAAAATAGTAAATTAGTGAAATATCAAGTAAATATTTCCTTTTTCAACTAGTAAAACAAGTAATTCGAAAGGTAATTAACAAATAGAAATCCGCCCATCGGGCAACAACTCAGAACAGTACCAGCCCCTCGGGCTCACTCTCAGAATAATATCAGCCCCCGGGCTCACTCTCAGATCAGTATCAGCCCCTCGGGCTCACTCTCACAACAGTATCAGCCCCTCGGCCTCACTCTCAGAATAGTATCAGCCCCTCGGCCTCACTCTCAGAATAGTATCAGCCCCTCGGCCTCACTCTCAGAACACAATGGGTACCCGCGCTCACTGGGGGTGTGCAGACTCTGGAGGGGTCCCTTACGGCCCAAGCGCAATATCAAGCCATCTCGTGGCATCATCTCTCGGTCTCACATCACTCCAGCCACCTCATGGCGTGTAAATGTATCTCAGGCTGTCGGCCTCATATCACTCAGTGTATCCTCACATCTGGCCCTCGGCCGCACTCAGTCATATAATCATCACAAGCCCCTCAGATATTTGTAAAACAGTAGTGCTTAGCCCAAAACATCGTTTAGAAATATCATTTATGTCTCAAAACTAAGTAAAAGTGGCTGAGTTGTAAAACAGTGGAAAAACAACAAGATTGAGTTCAAGTAATAAATCAATACAGGTCCCCAAACCGCAGGTGCGGAAACATCAGAAGCAGCAGAAATTCTGCAATCACTCAAGTCCAAAAATCTTCCGGTTAACCATCCGAAATCACCCCGAGCCCCCTGGGACCTTAACCAAAAGCACAAACATAACCCAATATCTTATTTAAGCTTGTTCCCATCATCAAAAAACCTCAAACAACATCAAATTACCCGAAACACATCGGATTCAAGCCTAATTTTTGAGAAATCTTCCGAAATACGCTTTCGATAAAAAACCTAACCAAACCATATCCGAATGAATTAAAATTTTGCACACACATCCCAAATGACATAACGAAGCTATTGCAACTCTCAGAATTTCATTCCGACCCCTATATCAAAATCTCACCTATCAACCGGAATTCGTCAAAATATCAACTTCGTCAATTCAAGCCAAATTCTACTCAGGACCTCCAAAACCCATTCCTATCACACTCCTAAGTCATAAATCACCTCCCGAAGCTAACCGAACTATCAGAACTCACATTCAAGACCTCTAACACATAAGTGAACATCCGGTTGACTTTTCCAACTTAAACCTTCTTAAAAGAGACTAAGTGTCTCATTTCTTACCAAATCCACTCCGAACACCAATTAATCCACTCGATCACATAAAACACGGATAACAGAGCATAAAGAAATAGAAATAGGGGAAACAGAGCGGTAACTCATGAGACTACTGGCCGGGTCGTCACAGCTTCTTGGCATTATTATGCACAAAGGGTATTTTCGTGCTTGATGAGGAAGAGTAATATGTATATATGGGCATGAAGGGTGTTACCATGATTGTGAGGATGAGAGGTAAATGCTCAAAGGTGTTACCATGCTATTTGATACGATATCTTTAACTCCTTGCATTTACTATGTGGGTTAGTGGACTTGGATATATAGTTTCATAGTTATCATTTCATTCTCTTAGATTTAAGTTGTTGTGAATGGCATAGTTGTGTTATTTGAGAAAAACATGGTTGTTATTTCTCTTAGTTGATTTTTTCACTATTCCTCGTACTTCTTCTTGTTATTTCTTCTTGTTATCGCTACTTGTTATTTTCTTGTTTATTAATTGCACATATTTATATAGTAGGTGTCTTATATTAGCCTCATCACTACCTCGTCGGAGTTTGGCTCGATACTTACTGAGTACATTGGGTCAGTTGTAGTCATACTACACTTTTGCACTTATTGTGCAGATTCAACCATGGCTCCTAGCAATGTTGAAAGGGGTGACTAGCTTATACATATGGGAGGCTCGAGGTAGTGCTGCATACCTATTCGCAGATGTTGGAGTCACTTTTATTGTCATAGCTACTATTTACTTGTATCAGACTGTGTTGTATTTTAATTCAGAATTTGTATTTATTACTCTTTACAGCTCATGTACTAAGTGACACCAGTCTTGGGAAGTTTTTATGCCAATTGTTGATGATTTTTAAACTTATTACATTGTTTTAGGAGACACCATGTAATGACTTGACTGGTCGTTTTGAGCACTTGCATTCCGTCCAGCTATTTGAAGTCTTGACTAGCTTTGTATGATGTATTATGACTTGTGTGAATCGTCGATTTTAGTTTTAAAGTGATTCAGAATTTATTTTTAAGAATGATTTTTAATGGGGAAACTTTAAGTTGGAAGAGTTGACCAATTTTGACTTTTTAGAATTTGACCTTGAGTTGGAGTTTTGACAGTTTCGTCAGGTCTGGATGGTAATTTTGGACTTGGGTGTATGCCCAATGTCGCCTTTGGATTATTTTAGAAGATTTGGGCACTATTTGGCAAAAGTTTGAAATTTGAAGGTTTGGAATATTTATAAGTTTGATCGAGAGTTGACTTTAATGACATCAGATTCGAATTGTTGCTTAGGGATTTGGAATAGGTTCATTGTTTCATTTGGAACTTCTATGAAAAATTTGGATTCATTCCGGATTGGTTAGGGTTGAATCAAACGTTTGGTTCGAAGTTAGAAGTTTTTGAAGTTAAGAGATTGATATTGATCGACGATTAGTGTTTTTGATTTTAATATGTCTAATTTGAGGCCTCGAGCAGGTCTGTAATATATTTCGAGAGTTGTTGAAATATTCGTACGGGGTCCCGAGGGGCTCGAGTAAGTTTCGGGGTGGTTTAGGGCTATTTCTAGGCCATTTTTAGTTGTTGGCATTTGGTTACAATAGTGTGTATCGCGATTGCGTATTTTGGGTCGCAATTGCAAAGAGAAAAATTAGGACAAAGGGCCTATGAATTTCGTTTGCAAAAAGCAAAATGGGAAAAAAGTGCATGTGAATTGCATTTGCGGAGAAAGCTTCGCTTTCGCGAAGAAGAAATTCTATTGTCACTGAGCCGACTTTGGAAGCTTATATCTTGCAATCTATAAGGAATTTGGAGATGATTTAAAAACAAAATTTGTAGTCTTTGGTGTCTAGTTTACAGAAAATTAAAATATTTATCATTTGAAGTTTTGTACAAAACATTATGATCATTATACTAGAGGATATCTGGAAGAGTTGGGAAAGCTTGTTGTAGTTTGTTATCGCGATCGCAAGGGAATGGTCGCCATTGCAAAGTGTATACATTAAGCTAAGATTTTTTTGAGTTGCAATCGTGATGGTGGGGACCACGATCATGGATAGGGACTACTAGCAGTGCATTAAAATATCAAATTTTGGAATTTTTAGTTCACTTTAGTATATTTTGAGCTATGGTGCACAAATTGAGACGATTTTAATCACATAGATTGGGGTAAGGGTTTTATACTCGGGTTTTATTATATTTCATGATTCCATCTTCGTTTTTGGTATTTGGTTGATGATTTCAAAAGGGAAATTAGGCATTTTGTCTAAAATTTCATAAAGTAAATTTTTGCGTTTTGAACATCGATTCGAAGTCATATTTGAGTGAAACTAGTATGGTTGGACTCATAATTGAATGGGTTGTCGGATTTTGTAAGTTTGTCGGGTTCCGAGGTGCGAGACTGGATTTTTCCTTTTGGTTGACATTAGGCTTTTGATTAAAAGATTTGAGATTTATCGATTAAATTTGTTTCCTTTGGCATTATTTGATGTTCTTGAGTTGCTTTTGTCTAGTTTTGAGCTGTTCGAAGGTCGGTATGTGCGGTATGACATTTCTAATGTATTGTTTGGCTTGCTTGGTATTGGATTCTATTTGTTCGAGGTAAGTTCGCTTTTATACTTGGTGATGAGGGTATAAACCCCTGAATATATATGTTATGTGTTGAGATGATGCACATGCTAGTTGATGGGTATGTGGGTGTGCACCATGTAAATTATGACTCGGTTGGTTCTGTTGTATTGTGTAGTTATCTAATTTTGTTTTTATCCATGAAATTTCTAGGTGCTAGAGTAATTATGTAATGACCCGACTTGTCGTTTTGGGAATCTGCACTTCACTCAATATGTTCGAGGAAAATACTTCATGTCAAAGGGTCTCGTTAGGGAAACCTTGTAATGGGCCAAATAGTCGAATGAACCGTGTCTATATAGATTAGTCGAGCCCTAATAGTAAAACCTGTATGCATGTATGAATTATTCAAAGAAGCATTCTTTCTATATCAAACGTTTTGTGTCTCAAAGAAATTTGCTATTATACGAGTTCCATACTTATGATTTTGTGAGAAATGGCTCAAGGGCCATGCGGAAATACACCTCGAACACTCGGGGACTGTCATCGACAGTCAACATATTCAAGTTATCTAAACTCGAATTCATAAGACCTCAAAGAGGTACCCCTCGATCTATAGGCCAAGGCCATATTTTTCGGGGACTAACACCTCGAACAAGTTCAAAGTGTTATTGGGGAATAAGCCCAAGAGGCATACCCAAAGACTACGGCCAAACTAATGTGGCTCGTAGACGTACGAACCCCACTATCAAAATTGACCTTTAAGTTCTTTGAAAAGCCGGTTAAAATAGGCTACCCTTGGCATATAATAAAAGGGCTTCGATAAAATCAGCCCTCGAAAAACCTTAAGAGGTATCAAAATTATCTTAACGCAAACGTGTTAAGGCACAAAAAGCAGAAGGGTTTCAATCAACATCGAACCATATAAAAACCCAATAGGTAAAAAACACTTGCTAAGGAATAAAGAAATTTTCACTAAGTGTTTTAAGCCAAACGAGGGGAATAATAACCATCTGTTAGAGGCCATAGCAGCCCGATCTAAAAGAGCCTAAGGGCCAATATACTTAGGGTTCGAGATATTGTTCACACTCAATCCAAACCCAAGGGTTCGAATATCTCGAGCCCAAATAAACAATAACTTGATTATGGCTCGGGGACTCACCGTTATCCGACACAAACCCTTAAGGGTCTTTACCTCAAAGTTCGAACCTTATTCGAATTCGACCATGGTAACTTTAAGGAAGGTACTCGAGACAAAGTCTCAAACACACCATTCAAAGCATGAGACTATGCTAAAATTTTGCAAGACAAAATACATGCTCATAAAAATTGAGAAGACATTCAAGAAAAATTTTATTTTATATATATGCACAAAAGACCTATAGAGGTCTTACAAAAAGAAAAAAGAAAAAATCCTAACTATACACAGGGCTGGTTACTCCCTCGGGAGCAGCTTCCCCTTCGGGTCCCTCATCATTGTTAGACCCGCCTGGGTTGCCTTCATCATTATCATTATCATCGGAGGAGACGAGAAATTTGGCATCAGCTTCGAGCGCCTTTGCTTGACCTATCTTTTCAGAGAGGTCACAACATTGAGCGTGGATTTTTTCGAGTGTCTCCCTCCAGGATTGGCAGTTGGCCAAATCATTACTCCATCGCTCTTGGTCGAATGCTTCCCGTAGCTGCGTTTGAGCAGCCTCAATATCCCTTAAGTAGACATCAATGGTTTTGTTAGCTGTGACCTTTGTCTTCCTGACCTCTGCCCTGGCCTCAACAAGCTTGACCTCGAGCTCCTCAATCCTTCTGGCCTAGGCCGAACTTTTCTCTTTAGCTACTCGAAGTTGGGCCTTGGCTGATGCCAGTTTGTCCAAAGCAGCCTCTTTCACCACAGCAAGGCGGTCCATGTTCTCTTTCCACCGGTCGTGGTCGGCCTTGATCTAACCGACCTCCCCTCGAAGCAACCCGATCCTCTCCAGTTTTTTCTACAACTGAGACACTGAAGGATTAGCCTCCATAGTTGGGTCGAGTAGACCATACTCTTTCAAAATGAAAGTTACCTGCTTGTCTAGCTCGGCCTTATCCTTACGAGCCTTGGCCAAGTCTGCCCGAAGGTCCCTGAGCTCCTCTTCCTTTTGACTTTAAAGGAGCTTCAAATCATTCCTTTCATCTAAGGTCTTCTAAAACTCGGCCTCGATTGGCTCAGGTCAGCCTAAACTTGGTTAAAGCCTACACTGAAAAAAGGATACAAGTTAGGGTAGAGGGAGAAGATGAAAAAGAAAATTGCAACGATATGAACCAATTCTTACTCGAGAGAAAATGCGTTAAGCCTCTTTAGAGAGGGTAGATACGTCGTTGAGATTGGCTGCATCATCTACCCCGGTAAAGCAATCTCGA
This sequence comes from Nicotiana tabacum, assembly GCF_000715075.1. Lineage (NCBI taxonomy): Eukaryota > Viridiplantae > Streptophyta > Magnoliopsida > Solanales > Solanaceae > Nicotiana > Nicotiana tabacum. Next base: position 182,998,415 of record NC_134101.1, read on the forward strand.
AAGGGATCCTCTTCACTGGGAACTCCACCCAAGTCAGGCATCTGCAGTGCCCGAGCCTCCCTTATGGCCTCTTTGGAATAAGCTGGTAAAGAGGGAGAGTGACCTATTTTCATGGCCTCGAATGAATCACTCGAAGCGTTCTGTTCAGTAGTGGGGATCTCGAAACTCGCCCCCTCCGGTGTGCATGTTGATGGTCGAGTAACAATCTCAACCTCATGCAATTTAGGGGTTTTGACCGCATCTTTCTACGAAGCCTCTTTATCACAAGTCAGAGTTTCTAGCTCGGAGAGATTGGCAACTTCAACCGGCTTACTGGCCCGAACCACCAACGTCGAGTCTATATCCTCGTCTTCTTCTTCATCATTCAGCTGGTGGACCGAGTCTATATCCACAAGAATGAGATTCCTCCTGTGTCTTCGAGCTGGAGCCTTTTTATCTTGGGGGTCTTCGGTCTTTGACACCCTGTTCCTCTAATTATCTTTCCCTGATTTTGTATACCCAGACTCGGACTCTTCCCCAGGTGGGGCCGACCTCATTTCAGAGACATCTCCAATGCCTGCATAAAAGAGAATCAGGTATGAGTAAAGAAACCTCTCTGATAAAGAGGAAAGCATCCAAAGCTTACAAGATAAACTTACCATGATGTTTGGCTTCCCATCCGCCCCTCGCCAAGTCACGCCAGTGGCGCTCGTTATAAGAGGAGGTCGCGGCTAGTTTCTGGACCCAGTCTTCGAGGTCGGTGACCGTATGGGGCATCCAAACGACTGCTGCAAAAAAGATGAAGGCATCACGCTATGCAAAAACTGGATACGAAAGGCTACTCGGAAAAAAACATCACTTATGTTCGGGGTTCCAGTTCTCTGGGAATGGCATTTTCTCCTCCGGGATGATGTCGCAGGTAATCACTCGCACGAACCGGCTCATCCAACCTCGATCTTTATCCTTGTCATTGCTAACAAAAAGGTCCTTGGTATCTCGGTGTTGGAGCTTGATCATCCCTCAGAAAAGCTTAGGCCTGTACAGTCGAATAAGATGGTTGAGGGTGAAGTCTAGCCCCTCGTCCTTGCTGGAGAAGAAACGGAGCATGATCACTATGCGCCAGAAAAAAGGGTGGATCTGGCCGAGGGTGACCTGGTACCTCTTGCAGAAGTTGATGATGACTGGATCGATGGGACCCAGTGTGAAGGGGTAAGTGTAGACACTAAGGAACCCCTCCACATGAGTGGTGATACTCTCCTCAGGGGTGAGGATCTGTACCACGACCTCATCCCCCCAGCCACAATCTCTCGTTATGGCCTCGAGGTGTTTCTCCATTATCGAGCAAATATATCTCGATACATGCTCACGTCGGTCAGGAATTACAAGGGGATTCTCAATTTTGAAGTCTTTCTTTGTGACACAGGGGCCGGGGACAATCTTATGAAGGGCTAGCACTTTATCACCAACCGGTCGGGAAGAAGCGAAGGAAGATTTCTCCTTTTAAGGAACAATTTTGGAGGTTTTCGCCATTGATTCAGGTTAGAGGAAGCGGAAAGAGGCGGAGTTTGATATTTTTTGGCGCTAAAAGGGTTGAATAAACAAGTAATGAAAGAGAGAGATGAAGAGAGGAATAGATCAGGAAAGTTTGAAGGTGGAAGCAAAGTTTTTGATTCGAATAAGAAGCCCTGTATTTATAGGCATGCGGTGATGGTTTAGCGGCTTTAGTGGCCGACCGCCACTGGCAAGCATTTAATGTTTTGGGGAAACGAACCGACGGGACGTTTCAGTCACCTTAAGTAGTTACGTCAAGGGCATGACATCACCATCAGGGTCTCAGGAAAATCGGGGATCAAGTCGTTTCTTATCATTTTATTCTAAACAATGAGGGGACTATCTGTATACGGTGGAAATTAGGGTTACCCGATTTCGTTCTTCGACAGAAAAGGTGATATAACGTCGAGAGGCCAGGACGCCGAGCTAGGATTCAAGGTTCCTTTCCAATACCGAGGTCGAGATCAAAATCATTTTCCAGGTCGGAAGAGGGCATACCTCGAGATAATACCGTTATGGTTCAGTAACAAAAAGAGATAGATACCCGCATCGGCCCGAAGATCACAACGTATATTGCACAATAGATTGACCCTTGGCGGTTAGACTACTATCAAATATGATTTCTTACTATAATTAGAAGTGTACCATATTTTGGATTCCCCTATTATATAAACGGGAGCCCATTCATTTGTAAGATACATTTTGACTAATAATATAATACATACACCTTATTCTCTGCCTATTTTATTCATTGTTCATCAAAGTTGATTTGTAACTTGCTATTTCCACTATTCCACCTCGAGGTTGTCGTAGCTCGAGGTCGAGACTTGGCTTGCGCACTGGTTTGACTTATTTTATTTTTTAATTTATGTATTTAATTCCTTGTTTATCAATTGGTATTAGATTAAATCACATATCCTTAAAACCACAATATAAGTTTAATTGTTTCTCGGATTTTAGGGTAAACAAGCATATTGGAAAACAACATTACAAAAATAATCAGGTGTCCTTGTTATTTGTGTAAGATTTTTCTTAATCAATCAGACATATGACAGACAAAATAACAGTATATTATTGTATGGGATTGTATTTGTAAGTGGTTGATCCTTTGAAATGACAAAGATGGTTCGTGTAACGACCTGACCAGTTGTTTTGAGCATTTGCACTTCGCTCGCCAGTTCTCGGGCATGACTAGCCCCGTATGATGTATTATCATTTATGTAAATCATCGTTTTTGGTTTTCAGGATAATCAGAATAGATTTGGAAGAACAATTCTCAGTTTGAAGCTTTAAATTTTAAAGGTTTGATAAAGTTTTGACTTTTTATTATTCGTTCTCGGATTTGGATTTTTATGATTTGGTTAGCGTCGTTGGGTGATTTTGGACTTAGGAGCGCATCCCGATTGTAATTTGGAGGTCCGTAGTAGAATTTGGCTTGAAATGGCAAAAGTAGGAATTTTGGAAAGTTTGACCGGGAGTGGACTTTTTATATCGGGGTCGAATTCTGATTTTGGAAGTTGGAGTAGGTCCGTAATGTCAAATGTGACTTGTGTGCAAAATTTGAGGTCAATCAGACATGATTTGATAGGTTTCGGAATCAGTTGTGAAAGTTAAAATTTCAAAGTTCATTGATTTTGAATTGAAGTATGTTTCATTTTTTAACGTTGTTTGATGTGATTTGAGGCCTCCACTAAGTCCGTGATGTGTTTTGAGACTTGTTGGTATGTTCGGGCGGGGTCCTGAGGGGCTCGGGTCAGTTTCGGGGTGGTTTCAGACCATTTCTAGGCCATTTCTAGTTGCTGTTTTTTTGCTTCAGGGATGTACAATGCGTTAGCATAGATCTGGCCGCGTTAGAATAGAGAAAATTTGGAAAAATGGAGTTGTGCTATGTGATTGCGTAAGTCTTCCCGTGATCGCATTGAGTAAAATCTCTGCTGCACTGGCCCAATGTTGGAATCTTATATCTCATAATCTATAAGGAATTTGAAGATGATCCAAAAATCAAAGTTGTAACCCTTGATGTCTAGGTTTCATAAAGTTAAACCAATTGTAATTTGGAATTTCGTACAAAAAGTTATGACCATTATACTAGAGACTATTCAGAAGAGTTGGAGAAGGCTGTTGGAAAAATTTGTTCTACGCGATCGCGGAGGAATGGACGCGATCGCATAGGGTAAAAGAAGGCCTGGAAAATTTTGTGCTTCTCTATCGCATTAGTTTCTCCGCGATAGCATAAGGTAAATGCCTGGGCAGATTATAAAGTTCTCTATTTCGAGGGTTTCGACCATTTTTGCATTTTTGAAGCTATGGAGCTCGGATTGAGGCAATTCTTGAAGGGATTGGGGTACGTGTTCTTCCCTCAAATTTGGTTAAATCCTATGATTATGTCAAGATTCTTCTTATTTAATTTTAGAATTTGGGGTTAAAATGGAAGAAAATTTGGAGAGTTGATTTTGGGGATTTGGATGGACATTTGATGTCGGATTTTTGTGAATTTTATATGGGCAGACTCGTGAGCGAATGGGTTTTCCGGTTTTGTGATTTTTATCGGATTCCAAGACATGGGCCCGTGGGCCGAGTTTGAGCTAATTTTGCGATTTTTGAGTTAATTTGATTATTTTTGCTTGGCCTTTGTTCCTTTAGCGTATAATGATGATAATATATTGATTTTCGTTAGATTTGGCGCATTTAGAGGCCGAGTCGAAAGGCAAGGGCTTCGCGGGCTAGAGGTTGGACCGGTTTGAGGTAAGTAATGATTGTAAATGTTGTCCTGAGGGTATGAAACCCTAGATTTTACATCGTTTCACTACTTTGAGGTGATGCACACGCTAGATGACGAGCGTGAGGGCGTACACCATTTGGTATCGTGACTTGGTCTGCTCCGTACGACTATTAAGTCACGTATTTGATTGAAGACTATTTGATATTATTGTGTTTTGGACAGTATTATTATCTTTTGAGCTGAGTGCCATATTTGGGCCTCGTGCCAACTGTTTGGACCCTTAGGTGCCTTTTACTACTATTCCTCACTATTTTGACTTAATATTTATACTCGGTCATGTTGTGTTTTACAAATCTCATAACTCAGCCTTATTTACCCAATTTTGATGCTATAAATGATATATTAGGTTGAACGCCCTATTTTACTGATAGTCTGAATGGCTTGTGAGGTTGATGGATGAGAGAGGCTGAGGGCCTAGTTGTGAGGATTATATATTTAGGATCGAGCTGCACGCCGAAGCTATATATATATATAGGGTTGCACGCCACAGCGATATATGGATGGGCTGCACGCCGCAGCGATATGTTGGATCGGGATGCACGCCGCAGCGATATAGAGCTTGGGCTGTGGGAGCCCCTCTGGAGTCTGCACACCCCCAGTGAGCGTAGTCGACTATATATATTTATGGATCGGGCTGCACGCCACAACGGTTATTATAAGGCACCTATTGAGCGTGAGTGCTGAGTGTGAGCGCTGATTAATGAGAGTTGAGTCTCGAGTGACTGAGAGGCTTGCCCGATGGGCTCTCTCTCTCTCTCTCTATATATATAATTGATGCTTTGCCCGATGAGCTTGTTTTTATGAAATTATTGTTTTTCCTCATCTTTATACTGAGCCTCTGTTGAAAATTTTGAACAAATACTTTTAAATAACTTTCATTGAAACTAGAGTTTTTATGAGATGTTCAGAATTTAATCACTAATTTGGCTTCGTTATTTCCACTGAGATTCTTATTGTATGAGATGTATATGATTTATGTTTGCCCGAGGGGCTGTATACGAACTATGTTTTTTCCGAAAGGGTCGATTATGATTTTTATCACTTTTACTATAAACTGTATTGAATCTCTATTGAAACTGTTGGAAAGTATCTTCAAATGATTTTTACCAAAAGCTAGATTTTAAATGAGACGATCGACTCGTATTATGATTTGAAAGCTTGTTGTGCTTACAGAGTTTATCATGATGTGGATTTATCGTTTCCTACTGCCCAGTCTTTATTTTCTTTTATTGCTTACTGAGTTGGCGTTCTCACATTACTTCCTGCAACTTGTGTGCAGATTTAGGTATTTCTAAGGTCGGTGGCAGATTTATCGGAGTTAGCAAGGTAGTTTCTTAGTGATCGGAACCCTGCTTTTCTCCCTTCTTATTCTCCCTTAATGTATTATATGATTTTTCCGACCATATTGGTCTTGAGGTTGTCAGACAGTTGTAGTAGATGCTCATGACTTGTGACATCCCAATGTCGGGCTTGTGTTATATTTCCGCACTGGTTATTTAGATTCATATTATGAGATTTTTTGTTAATTAATGGCTTTAAAAAATGACTTTTATATAATAATGGTTTGATTTGTAAATTGTGTCGGCTGACCTAGTTTCACGATAGGCGCCATCACAACCGGGTCAGTTTTAGTGTCGTGACAGTTCGTTATGTTTGAAGTAGGTTTAAATTAGTTCCTTAAATATGTTCCTAAGCAGTTTTTTCCTTTCATATCTTTTTAAGACAAAATGCTTTTTTACTTCCGTTAAATATTTAACAAACTTTTTTGATACATTTAACAAGAATTGTAAAGAAACAAATTATGGAGAAACCATATTTGAAGGTGTAATATTTGCATTTTGCTATTTTTGATCTATTTCTAGCATCCGATGCAGCTTTTCGAGGAGTAATTTCTATTATTTTTCCTCGATTTCAAGTATTTAATGTAGCTTTTGCTGTTGCAGATTCTAGGATTTGAGAGGACTTTTTTATATTTTGGAATAGTATTCTTACATTTCTCGTCAAATTAAGCAGTCAAAGTTTATTAAATATTTAATGGAGAATAAAAGTACTTATTTTTAGTGATTTAAAGGATTAAAATTGCTCAAAATATATTTTAAATCTATTCTCAAATATAAGGGACATTTTGTTATTTTGTCTACTATTTCATTTTTAGTTGATGTATCTGAGCACTTTGTCGACTGTGTCAAATAGCAACTGTCTAATCGTGAAAGAACTTCCAGCCATTGCAAGGATTGAAAAGATTAGTGAGTAAATTCCATGTTCATTCACCCTATATTTTTCAAATTGTGTTAAAATTCTAAATTTAGATGATACAATAACTGATTTATTATTTGAATCTTTAAGAATTTCCTTATATTCGTAGGAAATTCATTATTCTAATATATTTGAAAAAGAAAAACCTATTGCCCTGGTAGAATTGAGAAAATCATTCTCTTATAGGTTTAGAATTATATGAGATCTATATATAGAAGTTGTAGGTCGAGATTCTTTATACTATATTATTCTTCTTATTCATAGTGAAAAACTATTTATGCTTCTGCCCCAAGGATTAGACTTGGCCAAAAAAATTCCTTATAGATTGCAAGATAAGGAGGCGGTTCCGCTGGTTATGACCGAGGATTGAGAGGAAAACCTTTTCTACTTCTACCCGAGGATAAGGAGGCGATTTTTGAGAAGTTTTTTTTCCCAACATTAAAGGTTAGTAATTTTAACTTAATTATAATTTATTTTCATAATGTTTCATAGATTTTCACCCATAAATCTACGATTTCAAAGAGTAGAAATAAGATTTTGGATAGAAGCTTAAGATAGTTAATTTTGGAGATTTAGACCTTGATTTGAGATCGAATCTCAAAACTGATACTCCCCCTATTCCAATTTATGTAAACTTTTTTGACTGGGCATGAAGTTTAATAAAAAATGAAGTTTTTTAGAATTTATGGTCCTAAACAAGTCAAAAAGGGGTCTAGAGTATTTGTGTGGATATAAAATGTGGGTCAGGTCATCACTTGCTTTAGAAATAAATTCTGAATTCTGAGGCCTTAAAAACCTCTTTCTGTCTTACCTCGATTTACATGCGCATTCTGGGCGCGTAGCCGGAAAGCCAATATCTGAAAACCTGTGAAAATGATGAATTTTGACTTTAAAATGAATTTAAGTTGACTTCGGTCAACACTTTGGGTAAACGGACGTGTTCCCGTGATTTGACAGTCTCGGAGGGTCCGCAGATAAATATGGGACTTGGGCGTATGCCCGGAATCAAATGCCAAGGTCCCAAGCTCGAGAAATGAATTTTTAAAGAAAATTATTTTCTGTAATATTTATGAGTTTTTGAAAGAGAAATGTGTTTAAACCTCGATGGTATCGGGCCCGTATTTTGATTACGGAGCTCGGTACATGTCTTATATGTGATTTAAGATAAGTCTGTAAAACTTTGTAATAAACAGACTTGAGATGACGTGAATCGGATCGCATTTGAGAAAATTGAAAATTTTGAAATTCTTAAGAAATTTCATGATTTTAATGCTAAATTCATAGTTATTGATGTTATTTGAGTGATTTGAATGTACGAGCAAGTCTGTATGATGTTTTTAGGTTGGTGTGCATGTTTTGTTTGGAGCCCCGAGGGCTCGGGTGAGTTTTGGATAGGGCACAGTGTGAAAATTTCACTTAGGAATTTGTTGGCCTGGGCTGCCTTATTCGCAAATGTGAAGAAATGGTCGCAAATGCGAAGGCATAATCGCAAATGTGAAGAGGCCTGGTTTTCCTCAGAGTTCGTAAATGCGAAGGTAACAGACTTCTGGGTTCGCAATTGCGACATCTGCAACTTGCAATTTTATAACTTGGCCTAAAATCTTTCATTTTTTGCAGTCTTTCAAAACCAAAACACTCTTAGGAGATTTTTCAAAGACAAATCTTCTTACAAATCGATTGTAAGTCAATTTTAACTCGGTTTCTTCAATTATTAACATCTTTTCACATTATTTCAACTCAAAATCAATGACTTTCATGGGGGAAATTAGGTGTTTTGGGTAGAACCTAGGTTTTTCAAAAATTGGGGATTTGGAGCTCGATTTGAGGTCCGATTTCAAAATAAATTATATATTTGAGTTCGTGGGGGAATGAGTAATCGAGTTTTGATTCGAACCTCAGATTTCGACCATGTGGGACCAGGGGCAATTTTTGACTTTTTGGGTAAAACTTTGGAAAACTTATTTTCATGCATTAGAATTGATTCATTTAGCATTTATTGATGTAATTAAGTAACTTGTGGTTAGATACGAGCAAATTGGTGCTTGAATCAAGAGGAAAAGTGATAGTAGAGAATTGAATGGTGTTCGTGGCATCGAGGTAAGTATTTGGTCTAACCTTAGCTTGGGGGATTAGGAGTCAAGTCCTATTTGCTATGTGGTATTTGTCGAGTACGATGTACAGACATGGTGATGAGTATCTATACATTGGTGTCAAGAATTTACGTGAGTCTTATATTGTGGTTATTATGACTTCATTGTATTATTCATGCTTTGGTGATGATTTCTATAGTTGGGCAATGTTTGTGGAAGTAATTGTGACATTATAATATTGAGGAGCATTGTATAATGAAAGGTGAAAGTATAAGTGGTAATTGAACCTTTTAGAGCATTGGCTCATGTTGTGAAATTAGTGAGAAGTAAAAGTGAAAAAGAGAAGAGAATCATTATATTATCTCCCTTGCCAGGAATTTGTTGCATTGGCGCAATTTAATGTTGCTTTTAAAGAGAAGAGAATCATTATACTGTTCTTCTTTTACGTTGTATATAGTTGATTTGCGTAGTTTCATTTGGTAGTCTGGTCCTAGCCTCGTCACTACTTCGCCGAGGTTAGGCTAGGCACTTACCAGCATATGGGGTCAGTTGTGCTGATACTACACTCTGCACTGTGTGTAGATCCTGGAGCAGTAGCTTTTGGACCATAGATTGGGTGGCTGCCTTCTGTCCACGTGGAGATCCAAGGTAGTACTGCAGGCATCCGCAGGCCTTGGTGTCTCCCTCTATCCTTTCATTCCTGTTTCATTTACTTAATTCAAAAATAGTGTGTCTTTCATCTTTTAGATTTTGTATGTAGTATTCTTAGATCGTTTGTGAATCTGTGACACCAGTTCTGTGTGGTCGAGGCTCAAACAGTTGTATTATATACATATTTCAGATGGTTTACTGCATTTCTTTCGCTTGTCGCAATTTCCGCAATCTACACGTTATTGCTTTATAATTGTTAAGGAACATAAATTGGTAAAAAGGTAATTTGTTCAAACAGTCGGCTTGCCTAGCTCACATTAGTAGGCGCCATCACGACACCCGAGGGTGGAAAATCTAGGTCATGACAAGTTGGTATCAGAGCTCTAGATTATATGGGTCTCATAGTTCATAGACAAGCTTAGTAGAGTCTGAGCGATCGGTATGGAGACGTATGTATTTATCCCCCAGAGGCTACAGAGTTAGGAAAAAGTTCACATTTATTCTTTCCTGTCGTGCTGTTTGGTTTGTCAATGCTAATTGAATTTCTACTTTGTTCTTTCGTAGATGGAGAGAACACGCACTTCCTCATCCACATGACCAGCAGCTCGAGCCCCCAACAGCAGCTCCCATGAGGGGCAGAGGCCGAGGCCGAGGCCGTGCTAGAGGCCGAGGTAGGGGTAGAGCTCAGCCCAAAGCAGTAGCACCAGCGGCGGAGCCTCAGGTTGAATTTGATGATGAGGTTTCGGCCCCGTTAGTTTCGGTGGGTCCTACTCAAGTCTCAAAGGGGTTTATTTCTACCCCAGTACTCCCGGATGCTCTGGTCCATCTACTGGGCCTTATGGAGAGTGTCACCCGGGTAGGCTTGCTTCCTGTAGCACCAGATTATGGTAACGACTTCGGGCATGGCCAGCTCCCATAGTGTGACGGGCGGTGTGTACAAGGCCTGGGAACGAATTCGAGGAAGAGCCCAAACTCTTGCTACTAGAACTCTGGAGTAGGCAGCTACCTAGTATCAGACTCCAACAGTTCAGCCAGTTGGAGCAGTTCATCCGGGCGTGGTAGCTCAGACCGGTGATGGAGCAACTGTGTCTGCCGATGCTTTGTGGAGGTTGGACAGGCTCACCAAGCTCTTCACTACTACTTTCAACGGTGCATCTTCTGAGGATCCCCAAGATTATCTAGACAGATGTCATGAGGTTCTCAGGAACATGGGGATAGTGAAGACCAATGGGGTCAATTTTGCTACTTTTCGCTTGTCCGGATCTGCCAAGACTTGATGGAGGGATTATTGCTTAGCTAGACCAGCCGAATCACCAGTTTTGACTTGGGAGCAGATTACTCAGCTATTTCTGGAGAGGTTTCTCCCTATTACTCAGAGAGAGATCTATCGGAGGCAGTTTGAGTGTATCCAGCAGGGTTCTATGACTGTTACTTAGTATGAGACCAGATTCATCAACTTGGCCCGTCATGCTCTTTCATACTTCCCACCGAGAGAGAGAGAGAGGGTGAGGGGGTTCATTAAGGGACTTATTCATCCTATTCGACTTCAGATGGCCAAGGAGACTGGGAGTGAGATTTCTTTCCAGGAGGCGGTCAATGTGGCCAGGAGAGTTGAGATGGTTCTATCGCATGGATGTGGTCAGGGGTCTGACAAGAGACCTCGTCATTCAGGCTGATTCAGTGGTACCTCGTCTGGAGATAGAGATTCGTATGGTAGAAGCTATCCTCCTAGGCTTTTTTAGTCAGTATTTCAGGTTTCTCACGGTGCTTCAGGTGGTCGTGGTTCCCATATGTAGTATTCTGATCAGCTATCTTATAGTGCGCCACCAGCTCCTATCAGTGCACCGTCGCTTCAGAGTTTCGGGGTGGTCATTCAGGTCTTTAGGGTCAGCAGTCTCAGCAGTCGAGGGCTTGTTACACTTTTGGTGACATGGGTCACATTGCTAGGTTTTTCCCTCAAGCACCGAGCAGCTCTCTGCATTAGGGTTCCCGTGCCATGGTTCAGGCACCGAGTGTTCCACAGCCCGCTCAGGCTGCTAGAAGTGGAGGCGAGCCAGCAGCAGGTCGTCCTAGAGATGTAGTTCAAGGTGGTGGTGCCCAGCCCTGATGTTATGCTCTTCTAGCTAGGCCCGAGGCTAAGGCTTCCGATGCAATTATCATAGGTACGATTCTGGTTTGTAGTAGGGATGCTTCAGTGTTATTTGATCCAGGGTCTACATACTCCTATGTGTCATCTTATTTTGCAATGTATCTGGTCATGTCTAGTGATTTTTTTGAGTGCTCCTGTTTATGTGTCTACACTAGTAGGTGATTCTATTGTGGTAGATCGAGTCCATCATTCATGTATAGTTGTGATTGGGGGTCTTGAGACTCATATAGATTTTCTTCTTCTGGACATGGTCGATTTCGATGTCATATTGGGGATAGACTATTTATCACCTTATCACGCTATCTTGGACTGTCATGCCAAGACTGTGACCTTAGCCTTGCCGAGTTTACCTCATTTAGAGTGGAGAGGGACTCCTGGTCATTCTACCAAGTGTTATCTCATATACGAAGGCTCGGTGTATGGTCGAGAATGGGTGTTTGGCCTATTTGGCCTATGTTCGTGATTCTAGTGCCGAGGTTCCTTCTATTGATTCTGTGCCTATTGTTCGTGAGTTCCCGAAGGTATTCCCTTCAGACCTATAGGGTATGCCGCTCGACAGAGATATTGACTTTTGCATTGATTTGGCTCCGGGCACTCAGCCCATTTCTATCTCGCCGTATCGTATCACCTCACTTAAGTTGAAAGAGTTGAAGGAGCAGTTGTAAGACATTATTGAGAAAGGTTTCATTAGACCGAGTGTTTCGCCTTGAGGTGAGCCGATGTTGTTTGTTAAGAAGAAGGACGGATTGATGAGAATGTGTATTTATTACCGGCAGTTGAACAAGGTTACAATCAAGAATATGTATCTATTGCCGAGGATTGATGATTTGTTTCATCAGCTTCAGGATGCCAAGGTATTTTCGAAGATTGATTTGGGATCTGGCTACCATCAGTTGAGGATTAGGGCATCCGATGTCCCTAAGACAGCTTTTCGCACTCGGTACGGGCATTATGAATTCATAGTGATGCCATTCAGGTTTACAAATGCCCCAACAGCTTTTATGGATTTGATGAACAGAGTGTTCATGCCTTACTTGGATTCATTCGTGATAGTCTTCATTGATGATATTTTGATCGATTCCCGTGGCAGGGAGGAGCATGAGCAGCATCTTAGAGTGATTCTTCAGACTCTGAGGGATAGTTAGTTATATGCCAACTTTTCGAAGTGCGAGTTCTGGTTGAGTTTAGTTGCATTCCTAGGTCATGTTGTATTAGCAGAGGATATTCAGGTTGATTCGAAGAAGATTGAGGTAGTCAAGAACTGGCCTAGACCAGCATCAGCTACAGAGATCCGGAGTTTCTTGGAATTGGCAGGCTACTATCGTCGGTTTGTGGAGGAGTTTTCATCTATTGCAGCCTCGATGACCAGGATGACTCAGAAGGGTGCCCAATTCAGATGGTCGGACGAGTGTGAGGCAAGCTTTCAGAAGCTCAAGAAAGCTCAAACTACGTCACCGATGTTGGTTTTTCCCACAGGTTCAGGGCCTTATACAGTTTATTGTGATGCATCTCGTATTGGACTTGGTGCGGTGTTGATGCAGGATGGCAAGGTTATTGCCTATGCATCATGGCAGTTGAAGACTCATGAGAAGAACTATCTGGCTCATGTTTTGGAATTAGCAGCCATTGTTCACGCATTAAAGATTTGGAGGCATTATCTATATGGCGTGGCATGTGACACGGATCACAAGAGTCTGCAATATTTGTTCAAGCAGAAGGAGCTAAAGTTGAAGCAGGGAAGGTGGTTGAAGTTATTAAAGGACTATGATATCACCATCTTATATCATCCGAGTAGGGCCAATGTGGTGGCCGATGCTTTGAGTAGGAAGTCAGCCAGTATGGGTAGTATTTCTTATATTTCAGTCGACGAGAGACCGCTTGCTTTGGATGTTCAGGCTTTGGCCAATCAGTTCATGAGGTTGGATATTTCTGAGCCCAGCCGTGTGTTAGCTTGCACAGTCGCTCGTTCTACTCTATTGGAGCTTATCCGAGATCAGCAGTATGATGATCCTCATTTGTGTGTCCTTAGAGACACGGTGTAGTATAGAGGTGCCAAGAAGGTTACCTTAGAAGATGATGGAGTTTTGAGATTGCAGGGTCAAGTTTGTGTGCATAATGTGGATGGACTTCGAGAGTTAATTTTAGGGGAGGCCCATAGTTCCCAATACTCTATTCATCTCGGCGCCGCAAAGATGTATCAGGATTTGCGGCAGCATTATTGGTGAAGAAGAATGAAGAAGGACATCATTGCATATGTGGCTTAGTGTTTGAATTATCAACAGGTTAAGTACGAGCACCAGAGACCTGGTGGTTTGTTCTAGAAGATTGAGATTCTTGAGTGGAAGTGGGAGCGTATCATTATGGACTTCGTTGTTAGACTCCCACAGACTCAGAGAAAGTTCAATGCAGTGTGGGTTATTGTTGATAGGTTGACTAAGTCAGCACATTTCATTCCTGTGGCAATCTCCTACTCTTCCGATAGGTTAGCTAAGATCTATATCTGGGAGATTGTTCGTCTTCATGGTGTGCCCGAGTCAATCATTTTGGATTGAGGTACGCAGTTTACCTCCCATTTCTAGAGAGCAGTTCAGCGGGAGTTGGGCACACGGGTTGAGTTGAGCACATCGTTTCATCCTCAGACAGACTGGCAGCCCGAGCGGACCATTCAAATTTTGGAGGATATGCCTCAAGCTTGTGTCATTGACTTTGGAGGCTCGCGGGATCAGTTTTTGCCTTTAGCAGAGTTTGCCTACAACAACAGCTACCAATCGAGTATCCAGATGGCTCCTTATGAGGATTTGTATGGTAGGCGGTGTCGGTCGCCGGTTGGATGGTTTGAGTTGGGGGAGGCTCAGTTGTTGGGTACAGATCTAGTATAGGATGCCTTGGACAAAGTTAGGATCATTCAGAATAGGCTTCGTACAGCTCAGTCCAGGAAAAAGAGTTATGCCGATCGCAAGGTTCGTGATTTGGCATTCATGGTCGGTGAGCGAGTATTACTTCGAGTGTCGCCTTTGAAGGGCGTGATGAGATTAGGGAAGAAGGGAAAGCTTAGCCCTAGGTTTATTGGCCCGTTTGAGATTCTTGATCGAGTGGGAGATGTGACTTACAGACTTGCATTTCCGCCGAGCTTATCAACCGTGCATCCAATGTTTCATGTGTCCATGCTTCGGAAATATCACGGCGAACCATCCCACGTGTTAGATTTCAGCACTGTCTAGTTGGACAAGGACTTGTCTTATGAGGAGGAACTGGTAGCTATTCTAGACCAGCATGTTCGTCACTGGAAGTCGAAGAGTTTTCCTTCTGTTCGTGTTCAGTGGAGAGGTTTGCCTGCTGAGGCATCGACCTGGGAGTCCGAGTCCGATATGCAGAGTCGTTATTCCCATCTTTTCCCCGACTCAGGTACTTCCTTCTTTTGTCCGTTCGAGGACGAACGATTGTTTTAGAGGTGAAGAATGTGATGACCCAAAAGGTCATCACTTATTTTAAAAATAAATTCTGCATTCCGAGGCCTTAAAAGCCTCTTTCTTTCTTACCTCGATTTGCGTGCACAATCCGGGCGCTTAACTGGAAAGCCAATATGTGAAAATATGAAAATTATGAATTTTGAATTTAAAATGAATTTAATTTGACTTCGATCAATATTTTGGGTAAATGGACCCGGACCCATGGTTTGACAGTCCCGGAGGGTCCGTAGAAAAATATGGGACTTGGGTGTATGCCCGGAGTCGAATTCCGAGGTCCCAAGCTCGAGAAATGAATTTTTAAAGAAAACTATTTTCTGGAATATTTATGAGTTTTTGAAAGTGAAATGTGTTTAAACCTTGATGGTATTGGGCCCATATTTTGGTTCCGAAGCTCGGTACAGATCTTATATATGATTTAAAATAAGCCTGTGAAATTTGGTAATAAATGGACTTGAGATGACGTGAATCGGATCGTATTTGAGAAAATTGGAAAATTGGAAGTTCTTAAGAAATTTGATGATTTTGATGCTAAATTCATAGTTGTTGATGTTATTTGAGTGATTTGAATGCATAAGCAAGTCCGTATGACGTTTTTAGGTTGGTGTGCATGTTTTGTTTGGAGCCCCGAGGGCTCGGGTGAGTTTTGGATAGGCCACGGAGTGAAAATTTCACTTGGGAATTTGCTGGCATGTTGCAGGCCTGCAGGCTTCGCATTTGTAAAGCCTGGCTCGCAAATGAGAGCACTGTATCGCAAATGCGAGAAGTTGCCTGGGCTGCCTTATTCGCAAATTCGAAGAAATGTTCACAAATGCGAAATCGCAAATTCGAAGGAATAGTCGTAAATGCCGAAGAGGCCTGGTTTTCCTCAAGATTCGCAAATGTGAACCCATATTCGCAAATGCTAAGGTAACAGACTTTTGAGTTCGCAATTGCGAACCCTGGTTACAATTGAGACATTTGCAACCTGCAATTTTATAACTTAGCCGAAAATCTTTCATTTTTCACACTCTTTCAAAGCCAAAACACTCTTGGGCGATTTTTCAAAAACAACTCTTCTTCCAAATCAATTGTAAGTTATTTTTAACTCGTTTTCTTCAATCATTAGCATCTTTTCAGATGATTTCAACTCAAAATCAATGATTTTCATGGGGAAAATTGGGTGTTTTGGGTAGAACCTAGGTTTTTCAAAAATTGGGGATTTGGACCTCGATTTGAGGTCCGATTTCCAAACAAATTATATATTTGATTTCGTGGGGGAATGGGTAATCGGGTTTTGGTTCGAACTCGGGTTTTGACCATGTGAGACCGGGGGCGATTTTTGATTTTTTGGGTAAAACTTTGGAAAACTTATTTTCATGCATTAGAATTGATTCATTTAGCGTTTATTGATGTAATTAAGTAACTTGTGGCTAGATACGAGCGAATTAGTTGTGGAATCAAGAGGTAAAGCAATAGTAGAGACTTGAATTGTGTTCGTGGCATCTAGATAAGTGTTTGGTCTAACCTTAGCTTGAGGTATTAGGAGTCGAGTCCTATTTGCTATATGGTATTTGTCGAGTATGACATATAGGCATGGTGACGAGTATCTATACGTTGGTGTCAAGCATGCATGTGAGTCTTATATTGTGGTTATTATGACTTCGTTGTATAATTCATGCTTTGGTGATGATTTCTATTGTTGGGCAATGTTTGTGGAAGTAATTGTGACATTTGAATATTGAGGAGCGTTGGCTCAAGTTGTATAATGAAAGGTGAAAGTATAAGTGATAATTGAACTTTTTAGAGCATTGACTCAAGTTGTGAAGTGAGTTGAGAAGTAAAATTAAAAAAGAGAAGAGAATCATTATATTATTCCCTTGTCGGGAATTTGTTTCTTTTAATGTTATCTCCCTAGCCGGGATGTTGATGCTTCTTATGATGTTGTTCTCTTGCCGGGACTTGATTGTTGAACCATTGTTCCTTGCCGGGATTCTTATTGTAATTTCATTTGTTCCCTTGCCCCATTGTTTGTGATTGTTGTTTGGGTGAGGAAGAGTGTTAAAGCATGAAGGGTGATGCCGTGTATTGTTTTGGTGAGAGAGTGTTAAAGCATGAAGGGTGATGCCGTGTATGATTTGTGTGGAAAGAGTGTAAAGCACGAAGGGTGATGTCGTGCCGCACGATGTAGCATTCCATGCTAGTTATATTGATTATATGGTGAGGTAGAGAGTAAAAGCATGAAGGGTGATGCCGTGCACATTTTTATTATTTGATTGCTTTGGTAAGGACGAGAGTAAGAGCACGAAGGGTGATGACGTACACTTATTGATTTCTGATTCTTTGTTGATGTCTGAGATATGTTGTTTATTTCAATTACTTGTTGTCTTTCTAATCTAAATTTATAGTTCCCCCGCAGCATGTCACCCCTACCATGCTTGACTGTATATTACTGTTCTTTTTTTCCATTGTATATAGTTGAATTGCGCAGGTTCATTTGGTAGTCTAGTCCTAGCCTCATCACTACTTTGTCATGGTTAGGCTAGACACTTACCAGCACATGGGGTCGGTTGTGCTGATACTACACTCTACAATGTATGCAGATCCCATAGCAGCAGCTTTTGGACCATAGATTGGGTGCCTGCCTTCAGTCCACGTGGAGATCCAAGGTAGTCTTACAGGCGTCCGCAGGCCCTGGCGTCTCCCTCTATCCTTTTATTCCTGTTTCATTTACTTAATTCAGAAACAGTATGTCTTTCATCTTTCAAACTTTTTATGTAGTATTCTTAGATCGTCTGTGAAACTATGACACCAGTTCTGGGTGGTCGAGGCTCAAACAGTTATATTAGATACATATTTCAGATGGTTTATTGCATTTCTTCCGATTGTCGTAATTTCTGCTGTCTACACATTATTGCTTTATAATTTTTAAGGAATATAAATTGATAAAAAGGTAATTTGTTCAAACAGTTGGCTTGCCTAGCTCACATTAGTAGGCGCCATCACGACTCCCGAGGGTGAAAAATCTGGGTCGTGACAAAAAAAATTCTCATTAAGGGCAGAATTGGAAGTTTAAGATAAATTGTTTCCAAATTCTTTTTGGAACGAACCAAGAAAAAAATAGTTTCACATAAACTGGAACGGAGGGAGTAACATATTTGGACTCGGGAAAGAATGGGCAATTGGGATTTGGTCTTAATTTTTGATTTCGATAAAGTAGGTCTGAGTTACTTTTTAAAATATGATAAAGATCAAACTATTTTAATATTAGGAGAGTTCCTTAAGCTTGCTTTGATTTAATTGAGTATTGTTTGACTAGATTCGAGTTATTTGGAGGCTTGTTCTAAAGGAAAACCGGTATTAGAGAGTTGATTTATTTCAAAAAAGCTAAGGGTCTTGGTTAACCTTGATTTGAGAGAATTAGGTATACTCGCATCTATTTGCTACGTGCTACATGTGTTGGTGGAACGTATATATATGGTGACGAGTGTATATGCGTTTGTAATGGTTAAAGCATACGGGTAGTATTAGGTATATTCATATCTTGTTTTCTTCGGGTATTATTTATTTATGCTTTAGATTGTTTGTGAAACTTCTTGATTACTCACATATATGTCGGTAGTTGTGTTTAAGCTTTGTTGAGATGTTTGGACATTATGGTTCTTGAAATGTTGACTCTCCTATTGGTGCAAAGTTATAGTTATCTCTCACTTGGTGTATAATATAAGCTTAATTACTCTTCTTGATGTTGTTTATACTTCATACATTGCTTGATACTGATTTATATATGCTTGGTGATGGAGAGTGAATTGCACGAAGAGTGTTTCCGTGCTTACAAGGAAGAGTGAATTATACACGAAGGGTATTTTTATGCTTCTTGGCATTATTATGCACAAAGGGTATTTTCGTGCTTGATGAGGAAGATTAATATGTATATATGGGCATGAAGGGTATTACCTTGCTTGTGAGGATGAGAGGTAAATACACAAAGGTGTTACCATGCTATTTGATACGATATCTTTAATTCCTTGCTTTTATTATATGTGTTAGTGGACTTGGATATATAGTTTCATGGTTATCGTTTCATTCTGTAAGATTTGAGTTGTTGTGAATGGAAGAGTTGTGTTATTTGAGAAAAACATGGTTATTTTTTCTCTTAGTTAATTTTTTCACTATTCCTCGTACTTCTTCTTGTTATTTCTTCTTGTTATCGCTTTTTGTTATTTATTTTATTATTTTCTTGTATTTTTCTTGTTTATTAACTGCATATGTTTATATAGTAGGTGTCTTATCTTAGCCTCGTCACTACCTCTTCGGAGTTTGGCTAGACACTTACTCAGTACATTGGGTTAGTTGTAGTCATATTACACTTTTGCACTTATTGTGCAGATTCAACCATGGGTCCTAGCAATGTTGAAAGGGGTGACTATCTTGGACATATGGGAGGCTCGAGGTAGTGCTACATACCTATCCGTAGACGTTGGAGTCACTTTTATTATCATAGCTACTATTTACTTGTATCAAACTGTGTTGTATTTTATTACAGAATTTGTATTTATCACTCTTTACAGCTCATGTACTAAGTGACACCAGTCTTGGGAAGTTTTTTATGCCAATTGTTGATGGTTTTTAGACTTATTACATTATTTTAGAAGACACCATGTAATGACTCGACCGGTCGTTTTGAGAATTTGAATTCCGTCAAGCTATTTGAAGTCTTGAGTAGCTTTGTATGATGTATTATGACTTATGTGAATCATCGATTTTAGTTTTCAGGTGATTCGGAACTTATTTGGAAGAATGATTCTCAATGGGGAAACTTTAAGTTGGTAGAGTCGACCAATTTTGACTTTTTAGTATTTGACCTCGGGTTGGAATTTTGACGGTTTCATCAGGTCTGGATGGTAATTTTGGACTTGGGTGTATGCCCAATTTCGCATTTGGATTATATTAGAAGGTTTCAGCACTATTTGGCAAAAGTTTGAAATTTGAAGGTTTGGAATATTTATAAGTTTGATCGAGAGTTGACTTTGATGAAATCGGATTCGAATTGTTGTTCAGGGATTTGAAATAGGTTCGTTATTTCATTTGGAACTTCTATGCAAAATTTGGATTCATTCCGGATTGGTTAGGGTTGAATCAAATGCTTTGTTCGAAGTTAGAAGTTTTTGTACTTAAGAGATTGATCTTGATCGACGATTCATATTTTTGATGTTAATATGTCTAATTTGAGGCCTCGAATAGGTCTGTAATATATTTTGAGAGTTGTTGGAATGTTCGTACGGGGTCCCGAGGCGATCGGGTGAGTTTCGTGGTGGTTTAGGACTATTTTTAGGCCATTTTTAGTTGCTGGCATTTGGTTACAACAGTGTGTATCGCGATTGCGTATTTTGGGTCGCAATTGCGAAGAGCAAAATGGGAAAAATGGCCTGTGAATTGCGTTCGCAAAAAGCAAAATGGGAAAAAGGGCATGTGACTTGCGTTCGCGGAGAAAGCTTCGTGTTCGCGAAGAAGAAATTCTATTGTCACTGAGTTGACTTTGGAAGCTTATATCTTGCAATCTATAAGGAATTTGGAGATGATTTAAAAACAAAAGTTGTAGTCCTTGGTGTCTAGTTTTCAGAAAATTAAAATGTTTATCATTTGAAGTTTTGTACAAAACATTTTGGCCATTATACTAGAGGCTATCTGGAAGAGTTGGGCAAGCTTGTTGGAGTTTGTTATCGCGATCGCAAGGGAATGGTCGCCATTGTGAAGGGTATACATTAAGCTAAGATTTTTTGAGTTGCAATCGTGATGGTGGCGACCGGGATCGTGGAGAGGGACCCCTAGAAGTGCATTAAAATATCAAATTTTTGAATTTTTAGTTCACTTTAGTATATTTTGAGCTATGGTGCACAAATTGAGATGATTTTAATCACATGGATTGGGGTAAGCGTTTTATACTTGGGTTTGATTATATTCCATGATTCCATCTTCGTTTTTGGCATTTGGTTGATGATTTCAAAAGGGAAATTGGGTATTTTGTCTAAAATTTCATAAAGTATTTTTTTTGCGTTTTGAATATCGATTCGAAGTCAGATTTTGTAAGTTTATCGTTTTGAGAATTTGCATTCCGTCCAGCTATTTGAAGTCTTGAGTAGCTTTGTATGATGTATTATGACCTGTGTGAATCGTCTATTTTAGTTTTCAGGGGATTCATAATTTTTTTGGAAAAATAATTCTAAATGGGGAACCATTAAGTTGGAAGAGTCGACCAATTTTGACTTTTTAGTATTTGACCTCGAGTTAGAGTTTTGATGGTTTCGTCAGGTCTAGATGGTGATTTTGGACTTGAGTGTATGCCCAAGTTTGCATTTGGATTATTTAAGAAGGTTTCGGCACTATTTGGCAAAAGTTTGAAATTTGAAGGTTTGGAATATTTATAAGTTTGATCGAGAGTTGACTTTGATGAAATCGGATTCGAAATGTTGTTCAGGGAGTTGGAATAGGTTCGTTATTTCATTTGAAACTTGTATGCAAAATTTTGATTCATTCTGGATTGGTTAGGCTTGAATCGGACGCTTTGTTCGAAGTTAGAAGTTTATGGAATTAAGAGATTGATCTTGATCGACAATTCATGGTTTTGATATTAATATGTCTAATTTGAGGCCTCGAGTAGGTCTGTAATATATTTTGAGAGTTGTTGGAATGTTCGTACGAGGTCCCTAGGGGCTCGACTGAGTTTCGGGGTGGTTTAGGACCATTTCTAGGCCATTTTTAGTTGCTGGTATTTGGTTACAACAGTGTGTATCTTGATTGCGGATTTTGGGTCGCAATTACGAAGAGCAAAATGGGAAAAATGGCCTGTAAATTGCGTTCGCAAAAAGAAAAATGGGAAAAAGGGCATGTGAATTGCGTTCGCGGAGAAAGCTTCGCGTTCGCGAAGAAGAAATTCTATTGTCACTGAGTTGACTTTGGAAGCTTATATCTTGCAATCTATAAAGAATTTGGAGATGATTTAAAAACGAAAGTTGTAGTCCTCGATGTCTAGTTTTCAAAAAATTAAAATGTTATCATTTGAAGTTTTGTACAAAAAGTTATGGCTATTATACTATAGGCTATCTGGAAGAGTTGGGCAAGATTGTAGGAGTTTGTTATCACGATCGCAAGGGAATGGTCGCCATTCTGAAGGGTATAAATTAAGCTAAGATTTTTTGGAGTTGCAATCATGATGGTGGATACCGCGATTGAGGAGAGGGAACCCTCGCAGTGTATTAAAATGTCAAATGTTGGAATTTTTAGTTCACTTTAGTATATTTTGAGTTATGGTGCACGAATTGAGGCGATTTTAATCACATGGATTGGGGTAAGTATTTTATACTCGGGTTTGATTATATTCCATGATTCCACCTTTGTTTTTGACATTTGGTTGATGATTTCAAAAGGGAAACTGGGCATTTTGTCTAACATTTAATAAAATGAATTTTTGTGTTTTGAACATCTATTCGGAGTCAGATTTGAGTGAAACTAGTATGGCTGGATTCGTAATTGAATGGGTTATCGGATTTTGTAAGTTGTCAGGTTCCGAGGTGAGAGCCCAGATTTGACCTTTTGGTTGACATTAGGCTTTGGATTAAAAGATTCGGCCTTTATCGATTTAATTTGTTTCCTTTGGCATTATTTGATGTTCTTGAGTTGCTTTTGACTAGTTTCGAGCTATTCAGATGTCGTTACACGCGAGATGACATTTCTAGGGCATTGTTTGTCTTGCTTGGTATTGGATTAGGTTTGTTCGAGGTAAGTAACACCTTTATACTTGGTGATAAGGGTATAAACCCTGAATATATATGTTATGTGTTGAGGTGACAGGAATGTGGGCGTGCACAATGTGAATTATGACTTGGTTGGTTCTCTTGTACTATGTAGTTATCTAATCTTATTTTTATCCATGAAATTTCTAGGTGCTAGAGTAATTACATAACGACCCGACTTGTAATTTTGGGAATCTACACTTTGCTTGGTATTTTGAGGGCTCGAATATCTCCGCATGCTGTATTATGACTTGTGTAAATAGTCAGTATTGGTTTTCATGTTATCCGGAATCGATTTGGAAGAATGAACTTCAAGATTTAAGCTCTAAGTTAGAAGAGTTGACCAAGTTTGGATTTTTAGCCTTTAACCTCGGAATGGAGTTCCGTCAGTTCTGTTAGCTCCATTGGGTAATTTTGGACTTAGGAGCACGTCTGGATTATAATTTGGAGGTCCGTAGTCGAATTAGTCTTGGATTGGTAAAAGTTGGAGTTTTTGGAAGTTTGACCAGGAGTGGACTTTTTGATATCGGGGTCGGATTTGATTCCGGAAATTAGAATAGGTCCATAATGGCAAATGTGACTTGTGTGCAAAATTTGAGGTCGATTAGAAGTAATTTGATAGGTTTAGGCTTCGGTTGTAGAAGTTAAAGTTTCAAAGTTCATTGATTTTGACTTGAGGTGTGATTCGTCATTTTGAGGTTGTTATGCATGATTTGAATCTTCGAGTGTGTTTGTTTCGTCATATAGCACTTGTCTGCAAAATTTGGCCGCTTTTGGAGTTGATTTGGTATGGTTCAGATGCTTGGTTGTGATTTTAGAAGTTCTTGAAGTTTAGGTTGATCTTCATGCATTTTCGCGTTCGATTCGTGGTTTTAGAAATTATTTTGATGATTTGAGCGCATGAGCAAGTTCGTGTTGTGTTTCTTGACCTGGGTGCATGATTGGTTTGGAGCCCCGAGGGCTCGAATGAGTTTCAAATTGGTTCCAGAATGATTTTCCATAATATTTGAGTGATGATAGTGGTGTCATCGCATTTGTGATATTTTGGTCGCAAATGCGACAGTCGCAATTGCGAAGCATCCATTGCATTTGCAAAAATTAGGCTCCTGAGATAGATTCGTATTTGCGAAGAAACCCATCGCATTTGTGATGTGGGGTTGTCCGCATTTGCAAGGGACCATGCCGCCTTTGCGAAGTGTTGGTCTTCGCATTTGCGAAGTATGGGGTCGCAAATGGGACCTTGACAGGAAAGCTTTTCACATTTGCGATAAGTTGTTTGAAATTGCGGCGGTCGCATTTGTGAACCCCCTATCGTAAATGCGACATCTGCAACTTGCTAAATGCTAAGAATTCCAAGAATTTGTTATATTTTGAACCCTAGCTTCGATGGGAGGCGATTTTGTGAAGGTGTTTTCATACCAAATCATTGGGTAAGTACCTCTAATCAATTCTTAACCACATTTGCGATGTGGGGTTGTACGCATTTGCGAGGGGCCCTGCCGATTTTGCGAAGTGTTGGTCTTCGCATTTGCGAAGTATGGGGTCACAAATGCGACCTTGATAGGAAGCCTTCTGTTTCGCATTTGCGATAAGTTGTTCGCATTTTCGGGGGTCGCATTTGCTAATCCCTTATCGCAAATGCAAAATCTGCAACTTGCTAATTCTAAGAATTCCGAGATTTTTTTTTCATTTTGTTATATTTTGAAACCTAGCTTCGATGGGAGGCGATTTTGTGAAGGGATTTTCATACCAAATCATTGAATAAGTACCTCTAATCAATTCTCAACGACATTTCGTGATTTTATATATGATTTAACATCAAATTCATGAGAAAGCTAGGGAAAATTTTGGGAATTTTGTCAAAGTTTTAAAAAATGAAAATTTGGGATTTGAGAGTCGATTATGACTCGAATTTGAAAACAGAACACATATTTGGACTCGTGAGGCTATGGATAATCAAGATCTACCTTTAGACCCAAGTTTTGAGTAGGCGGGCCCGTAGTTTGACATTTGTTGACTTTTTAGAAATTTAATAAAATTCATAGCTTTGAAATTGTTTTCTCTTGCCTTGTTTGATGTATTCAAGTCGTCGTTGGCTAGATTGAGCTGAGCGGAGGCGAATTTGTAAAGGAAAAAGGCTAGATTGAGTGTTGAGTTAGCATTGAGGTAAGTGTCTTGCCTAACTTTGTTGAGGGATTTTTTCCGACTATTTGATATTGTTTGCTACATGCGGGGGTGATACATATATGAGGTAATGAGCGTATATGTATGTGCCACGAATAATCATGCTTGGGGTTAGATTATGTTATATTGTATCTTGTAGAACTACACGAACTTCTTGCTTCATGCCTTAGTTGACTCTTAGATACTAAGAACATAGTATTAAATGTTAGAAATCAAGACTTAGCTTATTATAACTTGATCAAATTGATGGAATTCTGAGAATACATCGATGTGTCTAATCCCGTCATCACTATGCGGTAGTCATTAATACATTGCTACAGCCGATATTCTTGAGATAATAGACTCTATACTTGGGCTGTAGATCATTCATGATATTTGATGGAGTACTTGAATAATACGATTCTTGAGGGTTTTATTGAATGATTGTTGGCTTGTAAAGTTGTGATTGGGATTCGTTTGGAATATTTATTTAAACACTCTCCTTGGTATTATTTATGCTTCCTGCCTTGTTTGTCATCGATATACACATGTTTAGTAAGGAATAGTGTAAAGCACGAAGGGTGATGTCGTGCCATTATTTATACATTATTATATAAGGGAGAATATAAAGTACGAAGGGTGATTCCATGCCATATCATTTGAGAGTAGAAGTACGAAGGGTGATGTCGGGCCATATTATTAAGAATAAAAGCACGAACGGTGATGCCGTGCCATATTATTGAGAGTAAAAGCACGAAGGGTGATGTCGTGCCACATTATTTGAGAGTAAAAGCATGACGGGTGATGCCGTACCATTTCACTTATATTGTTATGCTTTTATTTTATCGTGAGATCATGACACGATGGGTGTTTCCATGCAGGCGAGGATGAGGGACATGCATTTGTGTGATATCTGTCTTCCGTGTATATGTTCATGTATTCATCTTGAACGTTTATTGTCGTACTTATAGATCTCGTGTGACTTGTTGTTATTGTCTTGTCCTTACTCTTTATTTTGAATCGTTGTTGTGTTGCACATATCTTCTACTTGTTTAATTGGCAAACACATACCTATTTTCCACTATTACAATTACCTCAAAGCCATGTCCATTTTGTTGTATTTTAGTACAAGCCCTTTTTTCTATGATTAGTCATTCATGTCTCTACTTGTTAACGTGTAAAGATCATGTGTTTCCATCTTAATTGTTATATGTGTACTTAGGCCTCCATCATGCTTGTTAGTTGAAGTTGATACTCCTTGTTTTTCAATTGCTGTCATTAATCACATGTTTTTCGCCTAGTCATTTACTGTTGCCCACATGGATATCCTCGTTCAGTATTGCTACTTGCATATTTCCTACTTTGTAATTCCTTTTATCGGTATTTCTGTCATCTGGTTGGTTCTGTTATACATATATTGGTTGAGGATGAGATAAAATCACGAAGGGTGTTGCCGTGTAATTTACTTGATATCTGAGTACATTTCTCATGCTATGAATGTTATGAAGTCACGACCGAGGTTTATCGGTATCATTCTAAGGGAAGGATTGGTCGAGGTATTGTAAGATGCTAAATTGTGATTACTGCTAGCACTCGGTTATTGTTTGCATATTAATTTCATGTATTCTTCTCTATTATATCGTGGTATAGTTCTATTGCTGATTTGTGGTGCAGGTTTTATCAGTGATTATTTTTAAACTAAAAGTCTCGTCACTAATTCGACGAGGTTGGACAAGATACTTACTAGTACATGGGGTCGGTTGTACTGATACTACACTTCTGCACATTCCGTGTAGATTTTTGGAGCGGAGCTGCTGATGGTGTTGGTAGCTGATTCCAAAGATTTTTGTGCGTTCAAGATATAACTTCCACTTGCCCTTTTGTAGCTTAGATTTTGGTAATCTATTTTTGTCTATTTCAAACTGATCATGTAATTGTTTGTACCAGCTTTGTAAATTCCAAGTCATAGAAGATCTTGATTCGTACTACCAGTTTTTGGATCAATTTGTAAATATTCAGAAAATTCTTCACTATTTCTCCTTTAATCACATTTGGATGGTATTTTCTATTAGTTGGCTTACCTTGCGGGTTGAGTTAGGTGCTATCACGGCTAGTGATTTTCGGGTCGTGATAAGGTGGTATCAGAGCACTAGGTCTTAGGTTCTACGAGTTATGAGCAAGTGTCTAGTAGAGTCCTACTGATCGGTATGATGACGTCCATACCTATCTTCGCGAGGATTATTTTTAAACTAAAAGTCTCGTTACTACTTCGACGAGGTTAGACAAGATACTTACTAGTACATGGGGTCGGTTGTACTGATACTACACTTCTGCACATTCTGTGTAGATTTT
The DNA here is from genome assembly GCF_000715075.1 of Nicotiana tabacum. NCBI lineage: Eukaryota > Viridiplantae > Streptophyta > Magnoliopsida > Solanales > Solanaceae > Nicotiana > Nicotiana tabacum. The sequence continues at coordinate 183,025,627 of NC_134101.1, forward strand.
TGGAGCGGAGCTGCTGATGGTGTTGGTAGCTGATTCCAAAGATGTTCATGCGTTCCAGATATAACTTCCACTTGCCCTTTTGTAGCTTAGATTTTGGTAATCTATTTTTGTCTATTTCAAACTGATCATGTAATTATTTGTACCAGCTTTGTAAATTCCAAGTCATAGAAGATCTTGATTTGTACTACCAGTTCTTGGATCAATTTGTAAATATTCAGAAAATTCTTCACTATTTTCCTTTAATCACATTTGGATGGTATTTTCTGTTAGTTGGCTTACCTTACGGGTTGAGTTAGGTGCCATCACAGCTAGTGATTTTCGGGTCGTGATAAGGTGGTATCAGAGCACTAGGTCTTAGGTTCTACGAGTTATGAGCAAGTGTCTAGTAGAGTCCTGCTGATCGGTATGATGACGTCCATACCTATGTTCGCGAGGATACAAGGTATTTAGGAAAATTTCCCTTTCTTTTTTTCTTATCGTGCAGAATTGTTTCATCTTGAAATCTATGACTTTGACTCTTCCTAATCGCTCATATGTGATGTTGTGCACTCAGTATTCACTATGCGCCAACAATCAGTGACGTTGTAGATGGATTACAAAGGGCTATGGATTCTTTATTAACATCATGATGTGTCGTCTATCCACAGGAGCAGGTGCAGTGTTAAATCTTCCACTCGTTCATTTGTGTTATGAGGTGGGTTCTTATATCTGGTTGGTAAACACAGATTTGGAAAGATTGGTTGGTGGCTTGGTTGTTGTGATTAAGGTGGTTCATGACAAGGTGTTGATTTGAGTATAACCGGTGAGCCATCTCCTATGTGGTGAGTTTGGATCGTATGTCTCGTATGATATTTCCATTCGATAGAGCGCATATATTATCATTTCAGAGCATTTGGGGAAGTTGTTTGACTATTGCAATGATGGGTAAGTCCTTGGCAGAGTCTTCGGGGTGTTCTATGACTAGTATTGCAAGAGTTTTTGAAGTATTCAGCTAAATAGCCGTGCGGAATCGGGGCATGCTGTGAAGATATGGTACTTTAGGTTACTGATCAGGTAATCTATGAATTCAAGCTAAGTGGTAGAGTTTGCTTATGATGATCGAATTGTAGAAGCATGGGCCGTATCAGTTTCTGGACCGAGGGATTGCTCGGTTATTTCTTCGAATGGTCATATACTGGTGAAACACAGGTTTCTGGATGCGTATTAGCTGTGTATTGAAGATTAGAGTAAGATGAGTGTTTATCGAGAAAGTTCTGGCGAGTTCCAGGACTTATGTAGCCTTTAAAGACTTTTGAATTTGTGTACGGGCATGCTTGAAGTCGGCAGTGAATGGTAATTGGATTTTTAGTATTTCCTTGTCAAGAAAGATCAACATGTTAATGTTGGGGTGATGCAAGAAATGGCTTCGGGTTCCCAGGAGGTTCCTTCAGGGCGATCATATCGTATTGAGTTACTTTCTGGTTGGCAGCATGCTTGACTCGGTTGAGTTAGAGGTATTATGTGTTAATGAGTTCCGAAGAATTCATCATGGTTATGACCACGACCGGAGTTGGTGTTTACTACAGGCATAAAAGCTATATTGTCTGTGATGATGTTTCCCTAGATTGAGCTAAATGAAAGGTTCATGGTTGATGAGGTGTTCAATTTGCTTATGGTTCAGAGTTGACTATGAGATTTTCTTAGTGTCGCGAGTTAGCATGTTAGGGAAGATGTGCCGTATGGGGTTGAAAAGTTGCATGTACAAGGTTGCGATTTAGTTTTGGAGGGAGGGATATGAGTTCTTGATGACATTGATGATTTTGGGTGTCTAAAGTTTTGCTGGCTCTATCTGTTCTCATCGGAGGAGAGTTCGCATGTTGGCAGGTGCATTGTGTGTTGACTTATGAGTAATTTTCTATAAAATGATGGAGTATGGGTGATGCATCATCCATTTGAGTTGCGGTGTTGAAATTAGATATGAAGATTCCGGTAATCGTGAGGTTCAGGGACTGGATGTTCTCGTTGGTAGACTATTCCTTGTTTGCAAGCTGTGAAGAAATGGTGAGGATTGGATGATTGATGGTAGGTGTTATTGAAAGGTTTCTATGGATTTTTGGAAGGTTAATTTCAATGTTTGGGGATGATCAGAATTTGGTTTGGAGGATTATTTTTGAGCCTAATAAGAATGTGTATTCTGTATCGGATCGGATTTGCTTGATCTTGCGTAGTTCTTACCACATGTATATCATCGGGCGGAATGGATGTTATTCGCTCCTTGGTTTATGTTATATGTTTCTCTCTCATGCTATGACAGGTTGTGAGGGTTGCATGATTCTTCGTACGCATATCGTGATTTAGTTTAGGAGTCATGGCATTATGGGCGAGGTGGCCTTTGTGATGTTTATTTGCTTATTGCACCATAGTTGTGCTTGACCTTCTCAGTATTGTTTGTTCCTAATAATTTTCCCACAATTATATTTTATGCACTCTATTGTGTTTGATGTTGACACACATGTATCAGTGAGCCCGGGCATTTTGGCTCGATAGGTACCCTAGATGGATTGATATGATGGGATCGGGTTGCACGCCGCAATATTACAATTATGAAACGTAACTCCTTACTCCTATTTCATGTATTTTTCCTTTCACCTTGTTGAAAATAGTTCATACTTAAATGCTAAAATTTCCCTGGCTGCTTAACTTCCTTAGTAGTCTTCTTATTTAGTTTTCTTACTATTATCTGTCATGTCTGAATTATTACTTGTTGGTGTACAGAGTTGGGTTGTGTGGGGCTCCATATGGTTATTTTGATACTTATCGATGGCGCTGCTTGTATTGGCTGAGACGAGGTTTCTACACCTAAGGTTTGCATTATTGTATTTGGATGACGAAGGTTTTGAAGAATAATAATATATTTTGCTGAGGATTTGGACAATGACCCTGGTTGGACGAGTGAGTTTCTTGGCTTATTGATCGGATGAGTAGTTAAAAGGGTATGCATGTTTCTTTCATCATCGACAGGGGTATGAAGGTTTTGAACGAGGTTCTAATTGATATGAGGTTTGATACTAGCACCGAATTTATTTTTGGGTAGTAATGGTGGTTAGTTGTTCCTACCGTGAGTGTCGAAGTGTTGGCCCAAGTAAAGGTTAAGTTTTGAAGATTGACAAAGGAACTCAGACATGAACCAAGTCCATCCCGCATGTCCATCCCTCAGGTGCACAAAAATGGGTAGATTCGAGCATGTGGATTGCACATGAAGGAGATAACCTTAACTTGGTGTATTAAATAAATCTTAATCAAAAAGGTTGTATAATTGATAAGGACAAGGACTCCTTAATCAAAGAGAACACTATTAAAGATAGGGAAGGAGTTAGAAGTTGAAATCAACTAGAACTCTTCCACCAAGGAAGAGTTGCATCAGAACTCTATTTATTTCTTCATCTACTAACTCTATAAATTGCAGGATGTTCTCACATTATAGTGTTGCACAAAAATGCAGAAGTTAAACGTGAATTGAGAGCAAAATAGCAAGGCTTTTTGCAAGCAGTTCGTGTGAAATTCAAGTGTGCAAACCTGAAGCTACATGAACCAGATTGAAGAACCATCTCCATAAAAAGTTTTATGTGTATTTCTTTATTTCTAGTTCAATTGTAGTAGGTGTTTTAAATTGTACCTTTCAGCTTTATCTAGAGGCAATTGTAATAGGTACTCAGAGTATTCAAGTTAGATTTAACTTGAAGTTATCGCAACAGTTGAGGTTGTGTGCTACAACGGGATTAGAGATAATCCTTAGGTTTACAATGAGTTTTGTAAATGTTGTTTTGGCTCAGTGATTTAGTGAAGTGTTGGAAAAAATCCTACTGAGTAGTAGGTCATAGTTTTTTCACCTTTTGAGCCAGGTGTTTCCACGTAAAATTACTTGTGTTCTTTACTTTCTACATTTATTATTCTGCAACAGTAGTAGAAGGAACGCATAGAAGAATCATGTCCTTCCACAATCAGTTTAAGCAAAAAATTGGTCACCACACAAATCACCCCCCCCCCTCTTGTGTGGTATTAAAGTCTAAAAAATCAATTGGTATCAAAGCTAGTTATCCTTGTAGAGGCTAACACCTTCGGAACAGATCAAGATGAGCGCACTACCTGGAAACTGGGAAGGGAAATCCATTGATAGGCCTCCACTCTTTAATGGTCACTGTTACTCTTGGTGTAAAATCAGGATGAGAGATCACATCATCGGAGCAGACTATTAGCTATGGGACGTTGTCAATGATGGTTCCCTGGCTACCATGAAGAAGAATGTTGAAGGAGTAGATGTGCCAAAAACAAGAGCTGACTGCAATGCTGAGGACTTGAGGAAATGAGAAACGAATGCTAAGGCCAAGAAATGGCTTGTGTGTGGACTTGGTCCAGACGAGTACACTAGAATTCAAAGTTGTACCACTGCTAAGGAAATTTGGGACACTTTGCAAGTGGCTCATGAAGGAACACCTCAAGTAAAGAGGTTCAGAGGATCACTGCTGTTTTCTCAATATGAGAATTTCACCATGAAGGAAGGGGAAACCATCCAGGAGATGTATACAAGGTTCACCACGCTGATAAATGAACTTAAGTCTCTTGGAAGGGTTATTCTTGAAGAAGACAAGGTTGAGAAAATTTTGACAAGGGTTTTGCCTGTTACTTGGGAAAGCAAAATCACTGCTATTCAGGAATCAAAGAACATTGCCACTCTTAAGTTGGATGAGCTAATTGGAAATCTCACTACCTATGAACTTAGAAGGCAAACCATAAAGATGGATGCATCCAAGAAGGAAAGGAGCCTGGCATTTAGAATCACTGAAGGTGCTGATCTAGAGGAGGATGAAATGACCATGATCACAAAGGACTTCAAGAAGTACCTAATGAGAGGAAATGGTCCTTCAAGAAGTGGAAGCTATAGTGAACCAAGGGTTCCTCAAAAACAAACCAATGAGGGGTGTTACAAGTGTGGGAAGACTGATCACCATATCAAAAACTGTCTCAATGGGAAATTGAATGGAAGAAGGAAATAGTTGAACGAAGGAACAAGTTCAACCCAAGAAGAACAAAGGATCAACAAAGGTTATGGTTGGTGCCTGGGGAGAAAGCTTAGATGAGGACTTAGAGGGTGAAGATGGAGATGAACAAGAACTTATGGCAATTGGAGAATCCGATGAGGAATTTGAGGTAAGTATAATTCATCTCAAATACAAGATTAAATTTTTGTCTAAAGAAAGGCTATCTGAGTTACTCCTGCATTTCATTAATGAATCTGAGGATCTAAATAATGAAAAGGAACAGTTGTCTAAGGAGTGTATGATTTTGATAGCTAAGTGAAAAAATTTGGAACTTAGGGCTAGTAAAAATGAAAGTAAAAATGTTGAGTTAAAGAACCAGGTTCATGAACTTGACACCACTATCATAGAGCTTAGATCTGAAAATCTAAAATTGAAATTAGGAACTGGTGAAAAGAAAGTTGATCACACACAACTCACTTTAGAAGAAAATGTAGGAAAAATGAAAGATGAGTTGTACAAAAGAGATGAGCAGATAAGAGTCCTTAAGTAAGACCTTAAGCACGAGCTAGACAGAACCTGTAAATGGAATAGGTCCTCCGATGCACTTTCATAGCTACATGAACACCATTGTAGCAATAAGAGAGGACTTGGCTACGGGACCCCTGCACCTAAATGGGATCACAAAAGCAAGTACCTCACCCTTAATAAGAACATAATTTGCATACACAATTGTAAAATTGGTCACTATAAAATTGAATGTATTGCAAAAGAAAAGGTTAGTCAAAAGAATAAAGAATTTGTTCAAGGAAAAAAATAGACTGCTAGGTTGGGCTAAAAAGAATCTGATTCACCCTTTTGCCTATAGAAAGGGACCCAAACTAGTTTGGGTTCCTAAGACTAATCCCTGATTTCTTTTTGCAGGTCCAAGTGAAGGGAAACAACCAAACATGGTACATGGATAGTGGTTGTTCAAAGCATATGACAAGAAGCAAGAGCCAGTTACTTTCACTTTAGGACGTTAAAGGAGGTAATGTCTCCTTTGGACAAGAAAGGTGAGATCATTAGGGTTGGAAAGGTATGTAAGAGGTAATGTCTCCTTTGGATAGCCTACTTGATAGATAGCCTAAAATACAGTCTAATCAGTGTATCACAACTGTGTGATAGAGGTAACTTGGTAGCATTCACCTCTACCAAATGTTTTGTGATTAATCTTACCACTGACAAGATTGTTTTGCAGGGAAAAAGAGTAAACAATACATACATTGTAGATTTGTCCACACTTTTAAAAAATGAACTCATTTGCTTAAATGTGTTGGACAATGATCCCCTCCTTTGGCACAAGAGACTTGGACATGCAAGTCTGAGTCAACTCAACAAATTAGTCTCCAAGGATCTGGTGATAGGGCTGCCTAATATCAAATTCAAGGAAGACAAAGTTAGTGAGGCTTGTGCAAGGGGGAAGTAGGTAAGATCCACTTTTAAATACAAGAAAGTTTTAAGCACCACCAGAACGATGGAACTGGTCCATATGGATATATGTGGTCCAATGAGAACATTAAGTAGAGGTGGTAAAAGATATGTGATGGTGCTTGCTGATGATTACTCTAGGTTTACATGGACATTGTTTTTAACATCTAAAGATGAAACATTTGACATGTTTACTTCTTTTGTTAGAAAAACTCAGAAACAACTAGGTAATCAACTTGCATCAATTAGGTCTGATCATGAAACTGAATTTGAAAATGCTAAGTTTGCTGAATTTTTGCATGCTACATCATAAATTGTTACATGGCTAAACCTCTTGTTAAGAAGATTCCCTATGAGTCACTTAAAGGGAGAAAGCTAAATATAACCCATCTTAGGGGATTTATATGCAAGTTCTTTATGCACAATAATGACAAAGACTCCCTAGGTAAGTGTGATCCCAGAAGTGATGAGGGAGTATTCTTGGGATATTCTTCACATAGTAAAGCTTATAAGATATACAATAAAAGAACTATGTGTGTAGAAAAAATGTATATGTTATTTTTTTAAAACTAACATTCTTTCTGAGAGTCAAGAACAAGATAATGAAGAGATTGGGCTGATAAGAAATTCAAATGGTGAAATTACAGTCCATCTTGAAGATGTATCACAAGAAGGTACAGGTGATGGAACAAGTCCTTCCACCCAGGGCAACATGAAAAGGGGAACTGACTAGAGATGAACTGATCCTCAAATTTCGAGGGAACAAGTCCATGAACCTATTCCTCAATAACAAAACTAGGAAGGAACATCAAAAGAAATTGACACTCCTATTACAACATCCGCGAAATTGGATATAGATGAACTTGGTTCATCTGTTAATCAAAAGTTGTATAGGGGAATGATTGGTTCTCTTTTGTATCTTACTGCTAGCAGACCTGGCATTGTTTTCAGTGTAGGTCTTTGTGCTCAATTTCAGGCAAATCCAAAGAAGTCCCACTTAACTGTTGTCAAGAGAATATTGAGATACTTGAAAGGCACCACTGACCTTTGGCCTTAGTATCCAAAAGGTAGTAATTTTAACCTAGTGCAATATACTGATGTTGATTATACAGGGTTCCTTGTGGATAGGAAGAGTACCTCAGGTATGACACACTTTTTTGGTACATGTCTTGTGTCATGGGCTACCAAAAGGCAAAATTCAGTGGCCTTATCTACTACTGAAGCTGAGTATGTTGTTGCTGCTTCATGTTGTGCTCAATTGCTTTGAATCAAACAACAATTAATGGATTTTAGAATTGATGTCGGTTGCATCCCTATTTTCTGTGATAATAGTAGTGCTATTAGTATGACTAAGAATCCGGTTCATCATAAGTGAACTAAGCACATAGATGTTAGACACCATTTTTTAGGGAAACTATGAGAAAGGCTTGATCAATGTGGAGTTTTGTGCTACTGTCAAGCAAATTGCTGACCTCTTCACAAAAACCTTAAGAAGAGATCACTTTTAGAGGAACAAGTTGGAATTAGGGATGATTAAGATCACTTAAAAGGACCAGTTCAAGGTTAAACGAAAAAAATGGAAAACAAATTTGGTTAGAAAGTCTGTAATTGTGTATAATTAGATTAAATCTTGTCCAGTCTCATAATTTCCATAGTATACTCTTGTGCCATGTGCTAAAATGACTCATTAATCTCGAATGATATTTTCTCTATTTTGGCAAATTTAGACTTACACAAGAGAATTATTAGTGAAGTACCTGGTTCATCAAGATAACACGGTATGTTTTCTACACTTTGGATAATTTGAAATAACTATATTTGGATCATGAGTAGAGTCCTACCAAATACCAAAGATCTTTTGAACTTATCCGTTACAAGTGAACCAGTTACGTTCAAGACTCCTGACCGTATTAAACTACCTAGATTCTTTTAAGTCTGCTACTCAAGGGGAAGAAAGTAGTTCTTCCGAAACTGAACATGTATCTTTTGATTTTAAAGTTGCTACAAATTTGGAAAATAGATTTGTAGGATCTATAACAGGTGTTCAGACTACAGAATTTGGAAAAGTTGGTGGTAAAAATGAAAAAAAGGATAGCAAGGGTGCTAGGAGTACTGTGAGGGGAAAGGGGACAAGAGTGGCTGATTATTCAGCCAATCCTATGAGTTTAACCAAAGACACAAGTGCAATGGTTGTTTGGGGAGATGAACTTGATTTATCTGTAGAGGAAACCATTGCAGACCTGCTGAAGAAAGTTCCTGAAAGCTATAATCCAGCTTTTTGATAGAGTTATCAATGGCACCAAAACTCATATAATTCCCTATGGCTTCATTCTCACAAATGTGCTTGCACATTTCAATGTACCTATGAAAAAGTGGGAGGTTAGTACAAGCATGGATCATTTTTGGATTAATACTCTGCTTGCTACTCCTAAAGAACCTAGTTCATCCAAAAAGGTATCACTGAATAGTAAGGTCAGAGCCTTGGTGCAAGAAAGTGGGGCTAAGGATGCTGAGATTGAAAGGCTGAAGAAGAGGTTGGTTGAGGTGGAGACTAAAAGAGATGCTCTCAAAACTGAGCTGGCAAAAGAAAAAAGAGAAGAATGATGGCATTCTTCAAGGTAGGTTGAAAATCCTCCAAGTCAAAAACCAAGCACCTAGTTCTTCCCAGCCTTAAGCCTCCTAGCCTAGTGTAGATCAACTAGTGACCCAGTTCGGGACGTTTTGTTTCTTTTGCTCATGTTTTTAGTATTTTTATTTCTTCTTATGCTTCGTGGTAGAATCTTATCAATCATCAATGAAATTCACTGTCTTTTGCTCTAACTGTTTGTTTATATTTCTCGATGGTTAAAATTCTTAGCTTGATCTATGATGATTAATCCATGATTGCATTTGAAGTAGCCTCAGTGGCCATGAGTAAGTTTTAAAATCTAGTTATCTCACATTTTATGCAACTTTTTGATGATGGCAAAAGGGGAAAAAGGTTGTGCTTTACACTTTGAACAATGATGTTTATAACTTAATGTAGCTGGTCCTTGATGATAAGTGAAAATTTTCTAACTTTGCATTGATGTTGAGCTGAGTTCTGGCAGGGCCTAAGTGTATGAAAAGCACAGACTTTGTCATCGTCAAAAAGGGGGAAAATGTTGGCCCAAGTAAAGGTTAAGTTTTGAAGATTGACAAAGGAACTCAGACGTGAACCAGGTCCATCCCTCAGGTGCACAAAAATGGGCAGATTCAAGCATGTGGGTTGCACGTGAAGGAGATAAGCTTAACTTGGTGTATTTAATATCTCCTGATCGAAAATATTGCATAATTAATAAGGATAAGGACTCCTTAAACAAAGAGAACACTATTCAATATAGGGAATGAGCTAGAAGTTGAAATCAACTAGAACTCTTCCACCAAGGAAGAGTTGCATCAGAACTCTAGTTATTTCTTCATCTACTAACTCTATAAATTGCAGGATGTTCTCACATTACAGTGTTGCACAAAAATGCAGAAGTTAAACGTGAATTGAGAGCAAAATAGCAAGGCTTTTTGCAAGCAGTTCGTGTGTAATTCAAGTGTGAAAACCTGAAGCTACATGAACTAGATTGAAGAACCAGCTCCATAAAAAGTTTTATATGTCTTTCTTTATTTCTAGTTCAATTGTAGTAGGTGTTTTAAATTGTACCTTTTAGCTTTATCTAGAGGCAATTGTAATAGGTACTCAAAGTATTCAAGTTAGAGTTAACTTGAAGTTGTAGCAACAGTTGAGGTTGTGTGCTTCAACGGGATTAGAGGTAATCCTTAGGTTTACAAAGAGTTTTGTAAATGCTATTTTGGCTCAGTGATTTAGTAAAGTGTTGGGGAAAATCCTACTGAGTAGTAGGTCGTGGTTTTTTCACCTTTTGAGCCAGGTGTTTTTCATGTAAAAATACTTGTGTTCTTTACTTACTACATTTATTTTTCAGCAACAGTAGTAGAAGGAATGCATAGAAGAACCAGGTCCTTCCATAATCAGTTTAAGCGAAAAATTTGTCACCACACAAATCACCCCACCCTCTGGTGTGGTATTGAAGTCTAAAACATCACGAAGTGATAGGGTATATCATGTGATTACATCTTGGGTTATGGTTATGATTTGATACAGCTTTCTCAGACTCATACAGTGTGTAGCAGTGGGATTCAGGTCTTGTAATGAATTCTGGATAATGGAGATTGGGTTCTAAGGTTTAAGGACTAAGGTTGAAGTAAGGATCTCCAATTATGATGCGGTGTAAGGCTTATATAGAGCAGCGTTACTTGGGATCATCCCCGGGATTATGCATAGTAAGGTTACACTGTGATTTGATAGCTTTGGAATAAATCCTGACATGTTCGAGGATGAACGCATTTTTAAGTGATGGGGGATGTAACTCCCCGACTGGTCATTTTGGAAATCTACACTTTGCTCGGTATTTTGAGGGCTTGGATATCTCTGCATGATGTATTATTACTTGCGTAAATTGTCGTTATTGGTTGTCAAGTTATCTGGAATTGATTTGGAAGAATGAACTTCAAGATTTAATCTCTAAGTTGGAAGAGTTGACCAAGTTTGACATTTTAGCCTTTCGTCAGTTCCATTGGTTCTGTTGGGTGACTTTTGACTTAGGAGCGCGTCCAGATTATAATTTGGAGGTCCGTAATTGAATTAGTCTTGAATTGGCGAAAGTTGAATTTTTGGGAAGTTTGACCGAGAGTGGACTTTTTGATATCAGGGCCTGATTCTGATTTTAGAAGTTGGAATAGGTCCATAATGGAAAATGTGACTTGTGTGCAAAATATTTTGTCAATTGGAGGTGATTTGATAGGTTTCGACATCGGTTGTAGAAGTTTAAGTTTCAAAGTTCATTAATTTTGATTTGAGGTGTGATTCGTTGCTTCGAGGTTGTTATGCATGATTTGAAGCTTCGAGTGGGTTCGTCTTGTCATATAGAACTTAACTACAAAATTCGGCACCATTTGGAGTTGATTTAATATGGTTCGGACGCTTGGTTACCATTCTAGAAGTTCTTGAAGTTTAGTTTGATCTTCATTCATTTTGGCGTCCGATGCATGGTTTTAGAGGTTCTTTTGATGATTTGAGGGTACGAGCGAGTTTGTGTTGTGTTTATTGACCTGGGTGCATGATTGTTTGGAGCCCCAAGGGCTCGGGTGAGTTTTGGATTGGTTCCGAAATGATTTTCCATAATATTTAAGTTATTATACTGGTGTCACTGCATTTACGATGTTTTGGTTGCAAATGTGACAGTCGCAACTGCGAAGCTGCCATCGCATTTGCGAAAATTGGGCTGCTGGGGTAGATTCACATTTTTTAATAAACTGTACGCCCTGCAATATTACGATTATTCTACGTCATGCAGTATTATATTACGATAATGTAACGCCTTGCTGTATTACATTACGATGAGGTTACGCTTTGCAGTATTAAATTACGACGAGGTTGCACCCTGTAGTATTGTACGTTGAATTTGTAGTAAGGTAATTGACATCAGTCCAAGGAAAAGATTATTTGGATATTATAAGGATTATGCTATTTCAAGCAAGTGACGAGTAAATTCGTAAAGGTGATACGGGAAGCAAGTCAAAGAAAATAAATTTTCGTCCAATTTTAGCATCTTGGGATAAAATACAGTTCGAGCATTAATACTCGGCATTTATGGACTAGTACAGTACAAGGTACCATATGACCATGATGGTATGATATATATAGTATATTAAAAATAAGTAGTATTTTAAATAGTTGAGATAATTCTTAATTATGCGGGTAACGAGACATTACCTAGTTAATTATTAAATTGTGAAAATAAGACGTGGAAGCAAAGAAGCTCACAAGACAATGAATAAGTAGTCATATAGGATTAGTGTCTACCTAACATTAATGTGTAAGACTTATAAAGACACAAGGTGTATATAAAAATTTGGCCTCTTTTAAAAATGGGATCTCTTTTAAAAGCTTGATTCATTTTCGGGAAGAAAATAATGAAATTGAAATATATGTTTTGCTTCCTCATTCACAATATTCAATTAGCACTTAGGAGTGAATGAACAGTTCTACAAGAATAAAATGTACAATTCATATAAGATCTTAAACATAGTTCTGATCTAATCATTTCATTAACTATGAAAATTCTTGCGATCATATTCTCCTACAAGGTTCCAACGAGAATTTTTAAGAATCGTGGAAACGTAAAATTTTGCGGGTCTAAAGGTGTGCGGTGCAATCTTCTCCAAGAATATTATACGGAGATTTTCCTACTCCAGGTATGTTAAGGATATCTCTTATTTCCTTTGGCATGATCTATAAGTCACAAATGAAACGTGTAAATGCACAATTTTCATAAATGACTCTATTCATAGAAATACTAGGGGTGTCTATATTCTTGATTTCCCATGTGAATTATTATTATATCTTTTGTTCATGGGTCTCAGAAAAATACGTATTTGATAAAGTTTATCCGAAAGACATATTGAATTTTATGGCATTCTGAGAAAAAATCTTATTAACGTATTTCTTATGCATTTCATGCATTTATACATGTAGACCCATGACCAGATGGCTTTATATACGCATATATATATATGGCGTTATATACGCACCATCACCTGATTAGCCGGTATACGTTGATGATTTTTCCCACAGAGGCCGAGATGATATGATGGGATGCCCTCAGAGGCCTGATGATTTTATGAAACATGTACCTATGCACGACATGACATTCATATACATATGCATGACACTAAAATTATTTCATAATTTACAGAGTTATCTAGACTTACAGGTTGAGTCATTTACTCTATATTTCTTCCATGTCTGTTATGTACTTATTTATGTGCCTTACATACTCGGTACATTATTCGTACTGACATCTCTTTTGCCTGGGGATGCTGCGTTCATGCCGGCAGGTCTTGCTAGACAGGTCGAGAGTCCTCCAAGTAGGCGATCAGCTCAGCGGAAGATGTTGGTGCACTCCATTTGTTCCCGAGTTATTTGTTTGGTTGGTATGATTTAGATGTGTATTGTTTGGTATGGTGGGGCTCTATACCGACCTTTATGACAATTATATATCCTCAAAGGATTGTAGACATATGTCATATACGTAAAATATTGTATGGCCTTGTCCGCCTATGTTCAGTATACGAGTGGTGTTAGCCCAAGTAAAGGTGAAGTTTTGAAGGCTGACAAAGGAACTCAGACATGGACCGGGTCCATCTTGTGAAGCACAGTTATGATCAAATCAAACATGTGAGATGCATGTGAAGGAGATAAACCTAACTTATCAGAAGTGATATCTCCTGATCATGATCGAAAAGATTGCATATTGGATAAGGAGAAAGACTTCTTACACAAAGAGAACGTGGTTTAGGAAAAGGATAGAATTAGAGTATGAGATCAACTAGAACTCTTCCACCATGGAAGAGTAGCATTAGTATCCTAGTCAATCTCTAATTGCTAAACTCCTTAAATATTAGTGTTGTTATCTTTTACAGGTGTTGCACATAAGCAGAAGTTAAACGTGAATTGAAAGAAAAATAGCAAGGCAATTTTGCAAGCAATTTATGTGTGATTCAAGCGTGCAAACCTGAAGCTACTTGAACCAGATAGAAAAACCAATTCCAAGTGTTTATCTTTATTCTATTTCAATTGTAGTAGGTGATTCTACATTGTACCTTTCAGCTTATTTAAAAAAAATTGTATTAGGTACTTAGAGTTTTCAAGTTAGAGTTAACTTGAAGTTGCGGCAACAGTTGAGGATGTGTGACACAACGTGATTAGAGTTAATCCTAGGTTTACAAAAGAGTTTTTTGTAAATGCAGTTTTTGGCTCAGTGATTTTAGTGGAGAGCTTGAGAAAATCCTACTGGAAGGAAGGTCGTGATTTTTTCACCTTTTGAGCCAGGTGTTTTCCACGTAAAATCTCTGTATTTTTTATTTTTTGTATTTATTATTCCGCAACAGTAGTAGATGGAACATATAGAAGAACCAGGTCCTTCCATAATCAAGTTAAGCAAAAATTGGGTACCACACAAATCACCCCCCCCTCTTGTGTGGTATTGAAGTATAAAACATCAGTTGGTATCAGAGCAGGTTATCCTCGAAGAGGCTAACACCTTAGGAACAGATCAAGATGAGTACACCATCTGGAAACTAGCAAGGACAATCCACTGTTAGTCCTTCACTCTTTAATGGACAGTACTATTCCTGGTGGAAGAACAGGATGCGAGACCACATCATAGGAGAAGACTATAGACTTTGGGACATTATTACTGATGGTCCCATGGCAACTACAAAGAAGAATGTTGAAGGAGTGGACGTGCCAAAGACGAGAGCTGACTGTACTATTGAAGATTTGAAGAAATGGGAAAAGAATGCCAAGGCCAAGAAATGGCTTGTGTGTGGACTTGGTCCAGATGAGTACAACAAAATTCAAAGATGTACTACTGCTAAGGAGATCTGGGACACTCTACAAGTGGCCCATGAAGGAACTCCTCAAGTAAAGAGATCAAGAGGAACACTATTGGATTCTCAATATGAGAATTTCACCATGAAGGAAGGTGAAATCATCCAAGAGATGTACACAATGTTCACAACACTAACAAATGAACTTAAGTCTCTTGGAAGAATTATCCTTGAAGAAGACAATGTTGAGAAAATCTTGACAAGGGTCTTGCCAGTAACTTGGGAAAGCAAAATCAATGCTATTCAGGAATCAAAGAACATTGCTACTCTCAAGTTGGATGAGCTGATTGGAAATCATACTGCATATGAACTGAGAAGGCAAACCATGAAGATGGATGCACCTAAGAAGGAAAGAAGCTTGGCTCTCAGAATGGCTAAAGGTGAAGACTTAGAGGATGATGAAATGGCTATGATCACAACAGATTTCAAGAAGTACCTAATGAGAGGAAAAAGGTTCTTCAAGAGGTAAAACCTTCAACAAACCAAGGGCCCCTGAAAAACAGACCAACAAGGGCTGCTACAAATATGGTAAGACAGACCACATGATCAAAAATTGTCCTTAATGGGAAATTGAATGGAAGAAAGAAAGGGCTAAACGAAGAAACAGGAAGAAAGAACAAGTTCAACCCAAGAATAACAAAGGATCAACAAAGGCTATGGTTGCTGCTTAGGGAGAAAGCTCAGATAAGGATTCAGAAGATGAAGTTGGAGATGAACAAGCACTTATGGCCATTGGAGAATCAGATGATGAACAAGAGGTCCAAGTGAAGGGAAGTAGCCAAATATGGTACATAGATAGTGGCTGCTCAAAGCATAAAGTAAGAACCAATTCCTTTCACTTAAGGACCTAAAAGGAGGTAATGTCTCCTTTTGAAATAGTAATAAAGGTGCGATCATTGGAGATGGAAAGGTAGGTAAGACAGACTCACATTCCATTGAGAATGTCTACTTTATAGATGGCTTGAAATAAAGCCTAATCAATGTATCACAACTATGTGACAGAGGTAACCTAGTAGCATTTATCTCTACCAAATGTTTTGTGATTAATCTTACCACTGACAAGATTGTTTTGTAGGGAAAAAGAGTTAACAATATTTACGTTGTAGATTTGTCCACTCTTTCAGAAAACGAACTGACTTGCTTAAGTGTGCTGAACAATGATCCCCTCCTATGGCATAAAAGACTTGGTCATGCAAGTTTAAGTCAACTGAACAAATTAGTCTCCAAGGACCTGGTGATAGGATTACCTAACATCAAGTTCAAGGAAGACAACATTTGTGAAGCTTTTGCAAGGGGAAAGCAGGTAAGATCCTCTTTAAAAGCAAAAAGTGGTAAGCACGACCAGGTCGATGGAACTGGTTCACATGGATCTCTGTGGTCCAATGAGAACATTGAGCAGAGGTGGTAAGAAATATGTGTTGATGATTACTCTAGGTTTATTTGGGTATTGTTTTTAATATCTAAGGATGAAACATTTGACATGTTTACTACCTTTGTTAGATAAACTCAGAAACAACTAGGTAATCAACTTACATCAATTAGGTCTGATCATGGAACTAAATTTGAAAATGCTAAGTTTGCTGAATTTTGTGATGAGCATGGTATAGATCATAATTTCTCTGCTCCTAGGACTCCTCAACAAAATGAAGTAGTTGAAAGAAAGAATAGGACTCTTGAAGATATGGCTAGGACTATGCTTCTTTCTAGTAACTGTTCCATAGCTTCTGGGCAGACGCTGTAAATACTGCATATTACACCATTAATCGGTGCATGACTAGACCTCTTGTAGAGAAGACTACCTATGAGTTACTTAAAGGGAGAAAACCAAATATATCCCATTTAGGGCATTTGGATGCAAGTTCTTTGTGCACAATAATGGAAAAGACTCCCTAAGTAAGTTTGATCCCCGAAGTGATGAGGGAGTATTCTTCACATAGAAAATCTTATAAAGTGTACAACAAAAGAACTTTTTGTATAAAAGAAAGTGTACATGTGGTTTCTGATGAAACTAATATTCTTTCTAAGAGACAGGAACTTGAAAATGAAGCTATTGGGCTGGTAAAAGAATTGAGTGAAGTCACAACTCAAGCTGAAGCTGTACCAAAAGAAGGAACATGTAATGGAACGGGTTCTTCCATCTAGGGCAACCTGACAAGGGGAACTGAACAAATAATAAGTGAATCTAATTTCCAAATGGAATCTATCTATGAGTATGTTCCTCAGCAACAGAACATGGGAGAAACTCCAAACAGAAATTAGTTGGTTATGAAACCTTACAACCATCAAAGTTCTCATCCCATTAAGAACGTCCTTACTGATCCAACTTCTAGAGTTAAAACCAAATCTCAATTAAAGAATCTGTGTACTTTTGATACATTCTTATCTCTTATTGAACCTAAAAATGTTGTTAAAGCTTTGCATGATGTAGACTGGGTGAATGCAATGCAAGATGAACTCAATCAGTTTGAAAAGAGTCAAGTGTGGCATTTGGTTACTATACCCAAGGATAGATCAGTAATTGACACTAAATGGGTCATCAGAAACAAACTCGATGAAGATGGAACAGTTACATAGAACAAGGCAAGGTTGGTAGTCCAAGGTTATAGCCAAGAGGAGGGCATAGACTATGATGAGACCTTTGCTACAATTGCAAGATTGGAGGCAATAAGACTCCTCATATCCTTTGCAGCACACATGAAATTTACCCTTCACCAAATGGATGTGAAGAGTGCCTTCCTAAAAGGATACTTAAATGAAGAAGTCTTTGTCAAACAATCTCCAGGGTTTGAAAGTAAGGAGTGTCCAGATCATGTATACAAACTGGACAAGGCCTTATATAGACTCAAGCAGGCTCCTAGAGCTTCGTATGAACGCCTATCCAAATTCTTGCTTGAACATAGATACAAAAGAGGTAAGATTGACAGCACTCTATTCTTGAGGAAAAAAGGTAAGGATCTACTAGTAGTACAAATATATGTTGATGACATAATCTTTGGGGCAACCACTGAAAAACTGAGCAAGGAATTTGATAAACCAATGTGGAGTGAATTTGAAATGAGTATGATGGGTGAGCTTAAATTATTCTTAGGCATACAGATTAAACAAAACCCAAATGGAACCATGATCCATCAACAGAAATATGCAAAAGAGTTGATTAAGAAGTTTAAACTGGATGAATCAAAGGAAATAGACACACCCATTGCAACAACTACTAAAATAGACATAGATGAACCTGGTTCATCTGTTGATTAGAAGTTGTATAGGGGTATGATTGGTTCACTTTTGTATCTTACTGCTAGCAGACCTGCAATGTTTTCAGTGTAGGGCTTTGTCCTTGTTTTCAAGCAAATCCTAAGGAATCCCACTTGACTGTTGTTAAGAGGATACTGAGATATTTGAAAGGCACTACTAAACATTGCATTTGGTACCCTAAATCTAGTAACTTTAATCTAGTAGGATATGCTGATACTGACTATGCAGGTTTCATTGTAGATAGGAAGAGCACCTCAGGTATGTCTCATTTTCTTGGTTCATGTCTGGTATCATGGGCCACTAAAAAGCAGAATTCAGTGGCATTACCCACTGCTGAGGCTGAGTATGTTGTTGCTGCCTCTTGTTGTGCTCAAATGATGTGGATCAAACAACAGCTGATGGATTTTGGCATTGAAGTTGGTTGCATATTGTGATAACACTAGTACTATTGGTATGACTAAAAACCCAGTTCATCATAAGAGGACTAAGCACATAGATGTTAGACATCACTTCTTAAGGAACAACTATGAGAAAGATTTGATTACTATAGAATTTTGTGCTAGTAATAAACAGATTGCTGACATTTTTGCTAAAGCACTGAGTAGAGTTGATTATGCAAAAGAGTTGATTAAGAAGTTTAAAATGGATGAATCAAAGGAAATAGACACACCCATTGCAACAGCTACTAAATTAGACATAGATGAACCTGGTTCATCTATTGGTTAGAAGTTGTATAGGGGTATGATTGGTTCACTTTTGTATCTTACTGCTAGCAGAACTGACATTGTTTTCAGTGTAGGACTTTGTGCTCGTTCTCAAGCAAATCCTAAGGAATCCCACTTGACTGCTGTCAAAAGGATACTGAGATATTCGAAAGGCACTACTGACCTTTGCCTTTGGTACCCTAAAGGTAGGTACTTTAATCTAATAAGATATGTTGATGCTGACTATGCAGGTTTCCTTGTAGATAGGAAGAGCACCTCAGGTATGGCTCATTTTCTTGGTTGATGTCTAGTATCATGGGCCACTAAAACGCAGAATTCAGTGAACTTATCCATCGCTGAGGCTGTGTATATTGTTGCTGCCTCTTATTGTGCTCAACTGTTGTGGATCAAACAGCAGCTGATGGATTTTGGCATTGAAGTTGGTTGCATCCCTATTTTTTGTGATAACACTAGTGCTATTAGTATGACTAAAAACCCAGTTCATCATAAGAGGACTAAGCACATAGATGTTAGACATCACTTCTTAAGGGACAACTATGAGAAATGATTGATTACTATAGAATTATGTGCTACTTATAAACAGATTGTTGACATCTTTACGAAAGCACTGAGTAGAAAAAATCTTTGAAAGGAACAAGTTAGATTTAGGGATGATTAAGATCACCTAATGGGACCAGCTCAAAATGCACACTGAA
Source organism: Nicotiana tabacum (assembly GCF_000715075.1). Lineage (NCBI taxonomy): Eukaryota > Viridiplantae > Streptophyta > Magnoliopsida > Solanales > Solanaceae > Nicotiana > Nicotiana tabacum. The sequence goes on from NC_134101.1 coordinate 183,045,265, forward strand.
AAAAAAATTTGGCAAGGAAATCTGGAACTTGTGTAAATATCTAGATTAATTTTTACTCAGTTTTATACTGTAAATAGTATACTCCTGTGATATGTGTTGATATGACTCACTGATCTCTAACAAAATTTTCTCTATTTTTGTAAATTAAGGTATGATCAAGAGGATTCTAAATGAAGAACCTCGTTCATCAGTATTGGTTCATTTGAATAACGAGGTATGTTTTCTATACTCTGCATAATTAGAAATATAAATATTTAAATAATGAGCAGAGTCCTACCTATGTTCAAAACCACCAGAAAATCCTATCCGTTTATTTTTTGAACAAGTTTCGTATCTAGTAGAATTATCACCACAAAAATTACATAAAATCTAGGGAAGCTTAACCGCCCATTCAACCTGAAACTTCAGGTTGATTGGACTTCTAATTGTCTGCAAAAAGCTACCGTTAGTCATTAGTTAAGTTTCTCTCTTTAAAAACCCATCATCACCTTCTGCCACCCTCATTATTCCAAACCGTCAAAACTTCGTTTACTCTAAATTGTTCTCTCTTCCAAAAGCCAAACTCCCAAATTCTCTCACGAAATCAGTCACAATGTCAAACCCTCAACATAACCCAGGCACTCCTCCACAACCCACCTCTTATGATTCCTCCACACCTCAACCCCCCCCCCCCAGCCTAGGAGGAAATGTGTTAAGATGCTCGCTTGTAAAACTGTGGCTACAAGTGCACTGTCAAAAAAATTAACGCACAATTGAAGGCTAGCCAAGCCCAAGAATCTAAACACTCAGATGATTCCTTCAAGTCTACAAGTGAGGGGGAAGGAATTGGGTCTTCTGATTTTGAGAAGATTTAGAGTTCCCATTTTGAGGTACGTTCTGTTTTGGTTGAAATTGTAAAAAATAAGTTTATACTTGTTGGGTTTGTTAGAGATGTGAAAATTCCTGAGTTGAGAAGTAGAGGAGGTAAAAATAAAAAATGAAAAAGAAAAAGAGAGAGGGTGCACACTATGATGTGAGGGGAACAAGGGTAGAAGTGGTTGATTCGTCACCCACCTCTAAGATGATTAGACCAACAATTTGTGGGACTGAGGATGAAATTGTAGGAGAAAGTGGCAAGAAAACAGGGGGAAGTGGATCAGGGGAGGCTGCTGAGGGTTTGGTAAATTTAAGTTCTCATGTGGATGAACCGGGTTCATCTATTGAAGAAACCCTAGCAGACCTTCTGAAGAAAGTAGGTGCCAGTTATAATCCCAAGAAAAGGAGAACTCCAACACCTAAGGTTCCAATCACTACAAAGACCACCAAGAAAAGAAAGGCCAATTCCCCAACAACTAGTGAAATTCCCTTTCTAAAGGGGACAGCCACAAGAAGTATGGTGAAACAGAGTGAGAGTGAATTACAAAAGGCTTTGGCTAAAAGAAAGAAGAAGAGGATAAATAAAGGAAAAGCTAAGGTTGCAAAGGCTTCTGAGGTTGTTGATGTTGAGAAAATGGAACAGGTCCATCATTAAGAACATAAAATTGTGGAGGTTCAAACCCCCAAGCCTAAAAAGACCAAGACTTCTTCCAAGAAGTCCTCATCAGGATCTAAGGCTATTGAATCTCCATTGGCCAAGAGTACAAGGTCTGCAATGAAAAACAAACCAGTTTGAATTGCTGAGGATGAGGAATGGAGTGGTGAAAAAGAGAGTGCGTCTGATGGTGAACAAGACAAGCTGGCTATGTTTGGCAAAAGAAAACTTTGGAAGGATAGATTGCTAAAAGACTTGGTGGAACCAGAAATGGTTCGATTGGTTCGATTGGTTGATGCACTAGCTGCTCAGGGCTGGAAGGACATGGTCCTTCAGATGGATGGAAGTCTAGGTGAGAATGAATCATTGAATTCATGGCCAAGGCAGAGGTCAAGGATGGCAGAGTTACCAGCCAAGTGAAAGGGGTTCAAGTGACCTTCGATGCAAAGAAGTTGGGAGAGATCCTTGACATCCCTGTTGAGGGATATGATGACTACACTAGGCAAAGATGGCCAAGTCTAGATTCCTTTCCTCCTGCCCTTGAAATCACTAGGAGATTCTATGATGTTGAAGAAGTGAATGATGCCAAGTTTGTGCACAAGAGTGAAATGAAGTCATAATACAAAGTCCTATTAGAGTTTGTAAACAAGTGCCTACTGCCCAGGCAGGAAAGAAGGCGCATTGCTAACTATATGGACTTAATTATGATGGAGTTTCTTTAATGTGGAAGGCAAATCAACTGGCTTGCATTCATCATAAGCTACTGGACAGGGTTATCAATGGCTCCAAGGCTCATGCCACCGCTTATGGATTTCTTCTGACTACTCTTCTGTATCGGTGCAAGGTGCCTCTGAAGAAGTGGGAAATGGCCACAAGAAAGGACCATTTTGGTATTAATACTTTGATTACTTGTGACTATCTAGTCAATGTCATCCCCAATGAACATGGTTCATCCAAGAAGACACCTATCATAGTAAAGTTAGGGCTCTAGTTTAGGAAAGTGGGGCCAAGGATTCTGAGATAGCTAGGCTGAAGGCTCGCTTAGCAGAGGTTGAATCTGAGAGGGATGCTCTCAGAATTGAGCTCACCAAGGAAAAGGAGAAGAATGATGGCATTCTTCAAAATATGTTGAACCTTCTCCAAGCCCAAAACCAACCCTCTAGCTCTCTCAAGCCTTAGGACTTCTAGCCTTCATCTCCTGAACCTGTCTAGTACCACCAGTAACCCAGATTAGATATTTCTCTTTCTTTTGCTCATATTTTGAATATTTTTGCTTTCTTTTTGTGGATTGTGGTAGAAATATATCTTCTATCAATGAAATCTACTGTTTTTGCTCTTGTTGATTGTTAATATTTCCTTGATAGTTTGAATGTGTTTGCTTGATTATTGATGATTAATCCATGATTGCACTTGCAGTTGCCCCAGTGGCCATGAGTAATTGTTAAAATTCTAGGACTCACACTTTGTTCATGCAACTTTTCGATGATGCCAAAAAGGGAAGAGATGTCGTGCTTTATATATTCTGAATAAGTGATATTTTTAACCTAATGAACCTGGTCCTTGATGATAAGTAAATTTTTCTTTGTATTGATGAATAATATGAGTTCTGATAGGGCCTAAGTGAGTGAAAAGTACAGAGTTTGTCATCATCAAAAAGGGGGAATTTGTTGTCCCAAGTAAATGTGAAGTTTTGAAAACTGACAAAGGAACTCAGATATGGACCAGGTCCATCTTGTGAAGAATAGTTATGATCAACTCAAACTTGTGAGATGCACGTGAAGGAGACAAACCTAACTTATCAGAAGTGATATCTCCTGATCATGATCGAAAAGGTTGCATATTGGATAAGGGGAAAGACTTCTTACACAAATAAAACACGGTTTAGGAAAAGGATAGATTTAGAGTATGAGATCAACTAGAACTTTTCCACCATGGAAGAGTAGCATTAGTATCCTAGTCAATCTCTAATTGTTAAACTCCTTAAATATTAGTGTTGTTCTCTTTCATAGGTGTTGCACATAAGCAGAAGTTAAACGTGAATTGAGAGCAAAATAGTAAGGCAATTTTGCAAGCAATTTATGTGTGATTCAAGCATGCAAACCTGAAGCTACTTGAACCAGATAGAAGAACCAGTTCCAAGTGTCTATCTTTTATTCTAGTTCAACCAAAGTAGGTGATTTTACATTGTACCTTTCAGATTATATAGAAGTAATTGTATTAGGTACTTAAAGTTTTCAGGTTAGAGTTAACTTGAAGTTGTTGCAACAGTTGAGGCTGAGTGCCACAACGGGATTAGCGTTAATCCTAGGTTTACAAAAGAGTTTTTTTGTAAATACAGTTTTTGGCTTAGTGATTTTAGTGGAGAGTTTGAGAAAATCCTACTAGAAGGTAGGTCGTGGTATTTTCACCTTTTGAGCCAAGTATTTTTGATGTAAAATCTCTGTGTTCTTTATTTTATGTATTTATTATTCTGCAACAGTAGTAGTTGGAACACATAGAAGAACCAGGTCATTTCATAATCAAGTTAAGCGAAAATTGGGTACCACATAAATCACCCCTCCCCCCTCTTGTGTGGTATTAAAGTATAAAATATCAAGTGGTTATTTTGGTCTTAGGGGCCCATATATCTTTTATGTAAGTTGGTATTACATGTTGTATTCTACCTATTTCACGATAGCCTCTCCGGCTCAGTTATCTATGATAGTATGATACAAAAAGATACATTATGTTAGTACTCGGTTAAGTAAGGTACCGGGTGGTGGTCTCGCCCCCAGGTTCGGGGCGTGACAAAAGTGGTATCAGTGCAATTCTATCCTAGGGAGTCTACAAGCCGTGTCTAGTAGAGTCTTGTTTATGGGTGTGTCGTACACCACACTTATAAGCAAGAGGCTACATGGCATTTAGGACTTTCACTCTTTCTTCTTACTCTAGATCGTGTGGTATAGCTCAGTTTTAAGAATTCAAATTCTTAACTTCTATTTTATTCGTAATAAGATGATATCTACATCAAGAAAGACAGTTGGTAAGAGATTGAATATGGATATGGAAGAGTTGAGTTAGAGGGACTAGATTTTTCATAATACTTATGATAATTAAATATAATGTCTTTAGTAGATCATCTGTGCACTGAGACATGTAAGCCTCTTGATAAGGAGTTTTGAGGCAAGAATACCTATCCACCTTTATGGTAAAAGACAATGAGATATTCAGAAGATAAATACAAGTTTCAACAACCAGAAGAAGCAAGATGAAGAGGGGTACGAGGCGCCTAGTTAATGAAGGTTAACAATATTTACAATTTAGGAAGAGGAATATAGGCTTCTTGAGTTACAATCAACAATAACAAAGGTACGTACAATTGGCTACATCGATCTTAGTTATGCCCTATGGGAGCTAACAAATATGGTTTAAGAGAAGGACGGGATATCAGGATTCGGCTGGGGTTAGAGTGACCAAAAATGGTGGATGAATTGTTTTCATTAGTTGACCTTTCTGAAGGATATTACAAATGTGCTAATAGATCTCTTTGTAAGACACCCAGATGGTACACCCTAAAATAGTACAACTGGATATGAGTAATACAAAGATAAGCACTGGAAGACTTGGATGGATAAAAAATTACCTTAGTATGACTCCCGTCCCTAGTAGAGAAACAATGTTACGCAACCCGAAAAGCCAGTAGATGGAGAAAGGCGAGCTAAAAGCGAAAGAGGGTCTTGTTCGAATTTTCAGTATAAAATGATAGACATAAATGTTAGTGGGAGATAATAAGAGAGTTAATAAAGCATTGTGAGTAAGGTGTGATACATGGATGACAACGGTAGATCAAAAAGATGACATTATTACAACGTCTATAGTCAAGTGAAGGAAAAAACGAGAGGTGACAAGCCTTGAGACAACAAAAGAGTATAGGCCATAATGTTACATCCTCATTTTGAGAAAATAAGTTTGTGACTCCAACGTTACTGTCAGAAGGAAAAGTTAGACTCCAGAATAATAGAAATCAGTATGGGCTAGCGAAAAAGATAAACTAAACATGGATTAAGGACTAACTGATTTGATAATGGTCAACATCATGAGAATTTCAGATTTCGTTCCAGGAATAATAGAATGGACAAGAAAAGAAGATTCATGAGAAATTCAGAGAATGACCAGTCAGGAAGACGATGCCCTAAATCAAGCAATGTGAGCAAATTTAAGCTTAAGGAAGTGTATGTGCCAGTTATACTAAGTGTCACCCTCGTGAGTAAGGAATTTTGTTATCCTTGGAACAGAAGAAATACTGCAAGGCGAGTAAGGGTCACAGATGATGTGAAAGGACGCCAAAAATGAAAAGGTTAAAGATCTATAGGTAGGTCATCATAGCTCCAACTCTTAGTACTCCCCTAAAGGGGGAATATGGAGTGACGTGACAATAAGTCAAAATTAAGTGATTCTAGTAACTTTGGAATGGTAAAGGGAGAATACGATAAAACTGAGAAAGGTGTGAGATATCACTTATTCAAATCCTATAGATATGCTACGATTCTAGAAACATTGTGCAAACACGATGGTAGGGAGAGACAGTAAGGGTTCTCGTCCAGATTTTATTAATAAATTAATGCGAATGAACACTGGATATATAAGGAGCTGGTGCAAGAGGCACATTAAGAAAAACGAAATAACCCAAGAAAGGTTACGCAGAATATCGATATGAGAATGGTCCAACGAGAAGTTAGTAGCTGATTCAGGAAGAGCCTAGTTATGGCTAGACAAGAGGATACAGACAAATCAACAGATTGTTCAAGATAAACATAGTGAACCCCAACATGGGAATTGAGTCTTGCAGATATGCCATCGTGATCCTTGAGAAACATTTAGATAGGAGTTGGGATAATTAAAGGTATTGTATGAGTGTTAGAGAAATAAAAGAGTCCCACTAGGAAGATAATCAAAATATCAGTTCAGAAACTACCGTACAAGCTCATGAGAATAGAGGTAAATAAATAAGGATAGTTATAGGTGAGTAAGAACATCAAAAATTCTATCAGGAGTGCGATGTAATAAGCTTGCAGCTTTACAAGATTCAGAGGGTTCTCCCTAAGTACTACAATGAAAGACTAGCTAAGGAAATGAGAAAGAAGGCTTCAACCTAAGCTTTGTAACCTAAGGAGGAAATAGTTGTGTAACAATAGTCTTACTACAAAATTGTATGCACTCCAAAAGAAAGTGCACCTACCATGGCTAATGAGCGGGGGGGTAAAAACCAAAAGTAACATTCGAGACCATATGAGTTGCACAAAATTTTCGGCATGTGTAAGAACTCATATAAGCTAAGTATGCACGCAACAAGGGGGAAAAAAGACCAGGAAAAGAAATTGCTTACAATTAAAGAACACTAAGATGGAATGAAAGGAGTTATTTGGCTAATGATCAACCGTAGACTCCGGTATAAGTTAAAAAAAAGGATTGAGTGCAGGTCTTAGACAAAGGATTAGATTGTTAGAAGATTGTGTCATGGATATTCTTTTGCATCCATGAAAGGCTAAAGTAATATCTAAGACTATGAGCCACAGATCGAAAGATATCTTAAGCCTATATGAAGGCTAATCAAAAGGAAGAAGAAACTAAAGAACTACTTCGACCAAGTAGATTTGGAGTCTGATTATTAGACCTAGACAATTATAGAAATCGTGATGGAGAACATTGTAGGATCAATCGTAAATAGCAGAGGTATAAGAGAGATAGTACAGTTGCCATATTCTACTACGGCTCTACAAGGAAGCCAATTAGAAGAAGTACCAGCCTTATAAGAAGTTAGTATGAAGCTCTCATCGGATTGTGTATACACCAGAGATACAACTATTATATGAATTATACCTATGTGGGAAAGGAGGTCATGAAAGAGATTGAAGATGTGATGCGAGATTTTAAGGTAAGTAAGGTAAAAGTGAATAACGTATAAGATACTCAGATGCAAAAGGTTGGGAATCGTCCGTACTTCGGATAGAAGGCTAGAAGCACTGGAACTTAGTATCCGTAGCGATGTCATTAGTGGCATATCTTCCAGCCGATAGTTTCTAGATACCAAGATATCTAGTTAAGAGAGTAAAGAAGAGTTAGAGACGATGTGATGTCTCACTTGATATTCCAGAATGACATAAGGAAATCTATGGTGCAAGCAAGTTGAAGGAAGGTTGTGAATAGTATAAAAAGATACGTATAGGTTGCAAGCAAATGTATGGAAAAGCGATAAGGTTTTAGGAAGATGGGAGTAAGGATAAGAGAAGGCAAGGGAGAAGGTGACGAGAATGGATAAGTCCTTAGGATTAAGCCCATGAAAACAAAAAGAACTGATAGTTTCTCTAAGTTCTTGAAAGCTCAGTATTTCCTGAATAAACTCAAAGGGGTTTAAGACTAGTAGCATTTAGAGGATATAGAATGCTACCCTCGTAATAGAATAGGGGTGTAATTATGATAGACAAACCGACAATAGTAGTCTGTCAGACCCAAGAAATTTCGGATCTCTGTAGCTGATGCGGGTCTAGGCCAGTTCTTGACTACCTTTATCTTCTTCGGATCAACCTGAATACCCTCTGCTGATACGACATGACCCAAGAAGGCAACTGAACTCAACTAGAACTCACACTTCGAAAACTTGGCATACAACTGACTATCCCTCAAAGTCTAAAGAACCACCCTAAGATGTTGCTCGTGCTCCTCCCGGCTGCAGGAATAGATCAAAATATCATCAATGAAGACTATTAGGAACAAATCCAAATAAGGCCTGAACACTCAGTTCATCAAATCCATAAAAACTGCTAGGGCATTTGTCAACCCGAATGACATCACCAAGAACTCATAATGCTCGTACCGAGTGCGAAAAGTTGTCTTAGGGACATCAGATGCCCTAATCCTCAACTAATGGTAGCCAGATCTCAAGTAAATCTTTGAAAATACCTTAGCACCCTGAAGCTGATCAAACAAATCATCAATCCTCGGCAACGGATACTTATTCTTGATTGTAACCTTGTTCAACTGCCGATAATTAATACACATTCTCATCGATCCGTTCTTCTTCTTAACAAACAACATCGGTGCACCCCAAGGCGAAACACTAGGTTTGATGAAACCTTTTTCAAGCAAGTCTTGCAACTGCTCCTTCAACTCTTTCAACTCAGGCGGGGCTATACGATACGGTGGGATAGAAATGGGCTGAGTGCCCGGAGCCAAGTCAATATAGAATTCAATATCCTTGTCGGGTGGCATACCCTGCAGGTCTGAAGGAAATACCTCAGGGAACTCACGAACAATAGGCACAGAATCAATAGAAGGAACCTAGGCACTACAATCACGAACATATGCCAAATAGGCCAAACACCCCTTCTCAACCATATGTTGAGCCTTCATATAAGAGATAACACTATGGGTAGAATGACCAGGAGTCCCTCTCCACTCTAAATGAGGTAGACCTGGCAAGGCTAAGGTCACAGTCTTGGCATGATAGTCCAAGATAGCGTGGTAAGGTGATAACCAGTCCATCCCTAATATGACATCAAAATCAACCATATCCAGGAGTAATAAATCCACACGAGTCTCAAGACTCCAAATCACAACTATACACGAGTGATGGACTCGATCTACCACAATAGAATCACCCACCAGTGTAGACACATATACAGGGACACTCAAGGAATCACTAGGCATGATCAGATACGGTGCAAAATAAGATGACACATAGGAGTATGTAGACCCGGGATCAAATAAAACTAAAGCATCTCTGTCACAAACCAGAACAGTACCAGTGATAACAGCATAGGAAGCCTAAGCCTTAGGCCTGGCTGGAAGAGCATAACATCGGGGTTGGGCCCCACCACCTTGGACTACATCTCTAGGACGGCCTGTAGCTGGCTGGCCTCCACCTCTAGTGGTCTGAGCTCCACCTCTAACACCTCTACCTCTACCTCTAGCACCTCTACCCCAACCCCTAGCTGGCAGAGCGGGCGGTGGAACACCTGGTGCCTGAACCATAGCACAGGAACCCTGCTGCTGTGACTGAGTACCCACCAATCTCGGACAAGCCCTCCGAATATGACCACACTTACCATACTCAAAACATCCACCTGAGTGTTGTGGCTAAGGAAACTAACCTTGACAACTTGAATGACCACCCCGAAAACTCTGAAGTGGCGGTGCACTATAGGGTTGCTAATTCGAATACTGCATATGAGAACCACGGCCACCTAAAGCGCCGTGAGAAACTTAAAGTGCTGAGTGAAAGGGCCTAGGAGGATGGCCTCTACCATACGAATCCCTACCTCCAGACGAGGCACCACTGAATCTGCCCGAATGACGAGGCCTCTTGTCAGACCCCTGACCACCTCCCTGCGACAGAACCATCTCCACTCTCCTGGCCACATTGGTCGCCTCCTGGAAAGAAATCTCTCTCGCTGTCTCCTTAGCCATCTGAAGGCGAATCGGCTGAATAAGTCCCTCAATAAACCTCCTCACCCTCTCTCTCTCGGTGGGAAGTATGATAAGAGCATGACGAGAGCATGATAATCCAAGTCACGTACTGAGTAATAGTCATAGAACCCTGCTGGAGATGCTCAAACTGCCTCCGATAGACATCTCTCTGAGTGATGGGGAGAAACTTCTCCAGAAATAGCTGCGTGAATTGTTCTCAAGTCAAAGCTGATGACCCAGCTGGTCTAGCCAAGCAATAATCTCTCCACCAAGTCTTGGCGGATCCAAACAAGCGGAAGGTAGCAAAGTCGACCCCATTGGTCTTCACTATACCCATGTTCCTGAGAACTCATGACAGCTGTCTAGATAATCCTGGGGATCCTCAGAAGATGCACAACTGAAAGTAGTAGTAAAGAGCTTGGTGAACCTGTCCAATCTCCACAAAGCATCGGCAGACATAGTTGCTCCATCACCGGTCTGAGCTACCACACCTGGCTGAACTGCTCCAACTGGCTGAGCAGCTGGAGTCTGAAACTGGGGAGCCATCTGCTCCGGAGTGCGAGTAGCAAGAGTTTGGGCTCCTTCTTCAACCTGAGAGACGGCTGGGGCCACGGGAAGCAAGCCTGCTCGGGTGACACTCTCCATGAGGCCCACTAGAAGGACCAGAGCATCCTGGAATACTGGGTAGAAATAAACGCCTCTGGGACCTGAGTTGGGCCCACCGAAACGGTCTGGGCCGGAACCTCATCATCAAAGTCAACCTGAGGCTCCGTCGATGGTGCTGCTGCTCTGGGCTGAGCTCTGCCCTACCTCCTCCCCTACTACGGCCTCGGCCTCGCCCTCTGACCCTCGTGGGAGCTGCTGCTGGGGCTCAGGTTGCTGATCGGTGGTTGAGGAAACGCGTGTTCTTGTCATCTACGAAATAACAGAGTAGAAATTCAATTAGCATTGAGAAACCAAACAGCATGATAGGAAAGAATAAATGTGAAGTTTTTCCTAACTCTATAGCCTCTGAGGGATAAATATAGACGTCTCCGTACCGATCCCTCAGACTCTACTAAGCTTGTCCGTGAATTGTGAGACCTATGTAACCTAGAGCTCTGATACCAACTAGTCACGACTCGAATTTCCCACCCTCGGAAGTGGTGATAGCGCCTACTCGTGAAAGGTAGGCAAGCCGCGTAATATAGAATCACTAACTCTTTTATTTAGCCCTTTTACCAATTTAAATTAACATGCAATCAACAGTGGAATATTAACAATAAAAAAATACATGCGGAAGACCTAATCTGATAACTTAGCCGAACCAGTACGACAATACCAACATACATCTCTACCCGAAATCCGGTGTCACAATATCACGGACCAACTACGAATACTAGATACAAATGTCTGGAAACAAAAGTACAATCTGTCTCTCAAGTAAATGAAAACAGAATACATATAAAGATAGATGAGAATGTCGGGTTTGCGGACGCTTGCAAGACTACCTCGGGATCTCTAACTGGACTGAAGGCAGCCGTCCAATGCTACGATCTAAAAGCCACCGCTCCGAGATCTGCAGATAGTGCAGAGTATAGTATCAGCACAACCGACCCCATGTGCTGGTAAGTGCCTGGCCTAACCCCGGCGAAGTAGTGATGAGGCTAGGACCAAACTACCAAATAGACCTGTGCAGTTATATAATGTGCAGCGGAAAATAAAACAGGAATAAACAAGTAAAGATGGGAGGGGTACATGCTGCAGGAGAATATCAATATCAATAGTTAATTAAGAGAAAGGCATAAGGGCAATTTAAGATTTATAGCAAAACAATAAGGAACTCGTAACCAATCCATAAACACTTGTATTATCAATTGTTGTAGCACGCAACCCGATCCCAAAACATAATAACACTGTTGTGGCGTGGAACCCGATCCGTATCATTTATCACTGTTGCGGCATGCAACCCGATCCAATTATATTACTGTTGCGGCGTGCAACCCGATTCAATTATATCATTTTTGCGGCGTGCAACCCAATCCAAATATAATATTGTTGCGGCGTGCAACCCGATTATCTAATTATATCAATTTTGCGGCGTGCAACCCGATCCAAATATAATATTGTTGGGGCGTGTAACCCGATCCAAAATATAATATTATTGCGGCGCGCAACCCGATCCACATATACAGTTAAACACTAATCCCAACAAGAGTCCCGGCAAGGGATCAATAAAGAAACAACACTATCCCGGCATGAGAATCGACAGTATATGTAAATACGTCCCGGCAAGGGAGAATCAGCTATAACCAAACTTGTTCCAACATCTAACTACCCCAGCCAGCACCAATACTCAATCATAAGTAATTTCCACGAGGATAATCATAATCCTTGTTCAACAAAGAGAATCAACAACTTAGGCATTCGTAGTATTTATTCAGAACACAACAATTTCAATTTAAGACTAACGGTCATGCTCGACACCAACGTATAGATACTCGTCACCATGCCTATAAGTCGTACTTAACCAGTAACATGTAGCAAATAGGACACAACTCCTAATCCCTCAAGCTAAGGTTAGACCAAACACTTACCTCGAACTTCCACGGCAAACTCAAGCCTCAAACACCTCTTTCCCTTTTGAATTTGGCTCCAAATCAATTGTAGCTAGACATAATCGACTTAATAACATCAATAAACGCTACACAATTCAATTCCAATGTTTAATTATAGATTTTTCATCATTCTTCCCAAAAAGTCAAAAATCGACCCCAGGCTCGCTTGGTCAAAACACGAGGTTCGGACCAAAACCCGATCACCCATTCACCCACGAGCCCGAATATGTAATTAGTTTCGAAATCTGACCCCAAAACGAGGTCTAAATTCCAATTATACAAAAAGCTCTAACTCTACCCAAATCCCTAATTTTCTACCCTTAAGAACATGATTTAGGCCTAGAAATCTAATGGGTGTTAATGGAAATTGAAGAAAATGAGTCTAAGATTACATACTTATGATTTGTGGTGAAGTTCTCTTTCAAAAATCACCCAATTTGGAGTTTGGAAGAAGAAGTTATGAAATTTTGGTGAAATCCCGAGTGTTCTGTTACTGTTTAAAAATCACTAGGCAGGCCTTCATCGCGTTCGCGATAGGCCTGTCGCGTTCTCGAAGGGTTAGGACTACGTGACCTTCGCGTTCGCGTTCTTCAGCTCGTGTTCGCGAAGCTTTAGCTTATGGAGCCTTCGCGGTCAAATGGCCGCGTTCGCGTAGAACAAATGTGAACCCCTCCCCTCAGGCCATTAGCCTTACGCGTTCGCGAGTGCCTGGATGCGTTTTCGAAGGATACTCCCCCCACAGCCTCGCTTTCGCGTCCCAAGCTCTGAATTCGCGAAGAGAAAACTGGCACTTGAGGAAATTGCATTCCACGTTCGCGAGTGGGACTACGCGAACGCGAAGAACAAAACCTCTATGCACTAAGACAGTGAAACTTGTAATTTTTCCTAAGTTCAAAAGCTTCCGAAACCCATCTGAAACTCACCCGAGCCCTCGGGGCTCCAAACCAAACATGCATACTAACTCAAAAACATCATATCAACTTATCCGTGTGATCAAATTGCCAAAATAACCTCTTAAACAACGAATTTAGCATAGAAGACTAAGAAAAATTTCAAAACTTTCAAAGTATCAATTTTCACAACTACGGGTCTGAAACGCCTCAAACGACTTCCGTTTCTTACCAAATTTTACAGACTCATCTTAAATCACATTTAAGACCTGTACCGGATTTCGAAACCAAAATACAGGCCCGATACCATCAAATTCTAAACGCATTTCATTTCCAAAACTCATAAATAATTCAAGAAAATAATTTCCTTTAAAAATTCATTTCTCGGGCTTGGGACCTCGAAATTCGATTCCGGGCATACGCCCTCCGTTTACCTAAAATGTTGACCGAAGTCAACTTAAATTCATTTTAAAATGAAAATTCATCATTTTTCACAGATTACACATAATGGCTTCCTGGCTACGCGCCCCGACTGCGCACACAAATCGAGGTGATGCTGAAAGAGTTTTTTAAGGCCTCGGAATGCAGAATTCATTTTAAAACAAGTAATGACCTTTTGGGTCATCACACTCATAAAATACGTAAGTTGAAAAACGTTTATCTATATTATATTAAATGTGGGAGTCCTAAACTTGAAAGTTAAATTTCTTAAATGTCCTTCTTATTTATCTAAATATTCTATTTTAATGAAGTAAAAAAAAATGCCTACCATCAACTCAAGACAACCTGTTATTAACAGTCACAACAGTTGACGAAGCATTTTTCCGGAAAAAATGAGATGAGCCACCGCTTACTACACAGGCTGCAAATAATAGAATATAATAGCACACTGTACACACACTACTAAACATATATTAAATGTGATTATGAGTATGGAGTCGTTAAAGTAATTACTCTAACTATGTATGCGTAATTCTCATTTTGCTATGTCAATTTTTTCATGCGTATACTTGGATTTACTAAAATGATACTTCGTTTTAGATGCTGGGTTAATTTTATGTCAAGGTTAGCTATATTCGAATATTTGATCAATTTGAATTACTTAATTCGTTTTTAAAAACTTAATCACCCTAAATTTTAGAAAATCTCTACGGCTTAGCAACAACGCCAAATCCAAGGCTCCATACGAAAGGATATATGCGCAAGTTTTATTACTCATTGACATGAAGGGATGTACTTCTTTAGAAAAGTTTTAAAATCTGGTTTTATATCTCCAACTATTTTCCTCATTTACACCACTTCACTTCTTCACTTAATTTATTCTTCCATAATCAATTATTACTATGTATTGGATTGTCATCATTTGGTTTATTATAGTTAAAAAGAGGAGCTCTAACGTGATTTTGTTCTGAGATCTAGGGTACATTTTCTATTTTTTTCTTTTTTATATTGCTTGCTTTTTCTCTCTCATTTGTTTGGAATAAAGTTGAAGTAAATTTCTGCAGACATATTCTTGTGTTCTGCTACTATCTTTTTTTCAAAATTAATTCTTGATACCATGATGCCTTCTAAATTACATGGCAACTGTCCATATTATATTTGAAGGAAATAAATTTTTTAAGGACCTATGTAAGTTATGATTCCTCCTTGTTTCATGATATTATTTAAAGGCATAATTGTCTTATGACATTCCGAAAGATTTTATTAACTTACTTCTCATGCATTGCATTCGTTTACATGTGCATTTATCCATGACTCAGACGGCGTCATATACGCGTATATATGTATATATATGTATATGGGATATTGGAAGAGGTTACGGCATTATATACGCACCACCACTTGATCAGCTGGTATACATTGATGATTTGCCCACAGTGGCCGAGATGATATGATGGGATGCCCTCAGAGGCGTGATGATATTATGGCGTTATATACGCGTATATATATGTATATGGGATATGGGAAAAGGTTCGGCGTTATATACGCACCACCACCTGATCAGCTGGTATACATTGATAATTTGCCACAGTGGCCAAGATTATATGATGGGATGCCCTCAAAGGCGTGATGATATTATAGCATTATATACGCACATATATATGTATATATATATATATATATATATATATATATATATATATATGTGTGGGATAAGGAAAAAGGTTACGACATTATATACGCACTACCACCTGATTAGTTGATATACGTTGATGATTTTGCCCACAGTGGCCGAGATGATATGATGGGATGCCCTCAGAGGCTTGATAATGTTATGAACACATGTACCTATGCACGACATGACATTCATATGCATATGCATGACACTATAAGTATTTCATGATTTACAGAGTTATCCAGACTTACAGGTTGAGTCATTCATACGCATATGCATGACACTATAAGTATTTCATGATATACAAAGTTATCCAGACATACAGGTTGAGTCATGTATCTCATGTTTCTTTCATGTCCTTTATATATCGATTTACATGCCTTATATACTCAGTACGTTGTTCGTACTGCCGTCCTTTTGTTGTGGACGCTGCATTCATGCCTGCAGGTATAAGTAATCAATTTGATGAACCCTCATTATAGACGAGGTTAGCATTCAGCGAAGGATCGGTAAGACTCCACCCCATTCGGAGTGCAGTCGAATCTATGAGCCATCACGTTAGAGTTTTACTTCAGACTTATGAGTAGGATAGTACTCTGTCCCATTGATATCAAATAATCTTAGAGGCTTTGTAGATAGAGGTTCAGTTTGTACAGTGTCACGACTCTAAACCCGAACCCGGTCGTGACGGCGCCTCTCGTAAAGACAAGGCCAGCCGACACTTTCCATTTCAATATTTAACTGTTAAATAGTAAGAAATAGTCTAAAGCATGATAAAATAATCCAATGTTTAAGAAGATGATAGTATAATATGCGGATTACAACCCAACACAGCCCGATACCGGGGTGTCACTAGTCATGAGCATCTAAACAATCCGGAATACTTAGAGAAAACTACAGAGTTTAATACAGATACTAAGAACATGAAGAAATAAAGATAGGGAAGAGCTCCGGGCTGCGAACGCCGACAGCTACCTAAAGACTCCTCGGATCCGGCTGAGCTAGAAATGATCAACACTCAGGAGCGGGACAAGATGCACCGAATCTGCACACGGGGTGCAGAGAGTAAAGTGAGTACTCCAATTCAGTGAGTAATAACCATAAATAGGGACTGAAAGTAGGAAATCACGTAAAACACATTTGCAGACTAATAATGAAGCAGTAAAATCAGTAAAAGATATGTGAAAGTCATTTAGCGCAATTAAACTTTATAAAAACCTTTTTGAACATTTAAACAGGTAAATGACAGGCAATTAAGAAAATAAACACATAAAGGTTCGCCCCTCGGGCACAATATCAACAAATCCGCCCCTCAAGCAATATCTCAGAACAATATCAGCCCCTCGGGCACAATATCAACAAATCCACCCCTCAAGCAATATCTCAGAACAATATCAGCCGCTATATCTCACATCAAATTAGGTACCCGCGCTCACTAGGGGTGTGCAGACTCCTGGAAGGTCCCCTTATGGCCCAAGCGTAATACCAAGCCATCTCGTGGCATCATGACAAGGCTCTCGGCCCCATATCAATCAAGCCACCTCGTGGCGTACATACCTCAGGCCCTCGGCCTCATAATCAATATCAAATTTTTCTTCACAACATAGGCCTCAGCCATACTCAATCAAAATCCTCACAAGCCACTCGGGTAATAGTAAAAGATGATTCTCAGCCCAAAATATCATTTAAAAGGTCATTTAAGTGTTAAAATAGAGTAAACATGGCTGAGTACGAAAATAGTGAAATATAGCATGACTGAGTTCAAGTATAAAGTTAAAAAAGTGAGGAAATATCAATAAAAGTCCCCTAAGGGTTCAAATAGTTGGCACAAAGCCAAAATATAGCATTCATCCCAAATAATGATGATAGCAAATAGATTTCAGTCAAATACGCAGTAAAATAGTCATTCAGGATGGATTAAGTCACAATCCCCAATAGTGCACAACTCCACGCTCGTTATCTAGCGTGTGTATCACTTTAATATAGCACAATGATGTGCAATCCGGGGTTTCATACACTGAGAACATCATTTACAATCATTACTCACCTCAATCCGGTCAAATCTCTAGCTTGTGATGTCTTTGCCCCTCGAATCGGCCTCCACTCGCGTCGAATCTATCCAAAATCAAAATGAGGACGTCAAAAAATGATAAGGGAACGAAGCCCAAGCAAAAATAATCAATTTACAATATAAATCCCGAAATTACCAAAACCCGACCCCCGGGCCCAAATCTCGGAATTCGATAATTTTTACATCAATAGATTCCTTATCTCCCCACGAATCCATACATACCAAGAACACTGAAATCGGAGTCCAAATGGCCCCTCAAATTCTCATTTTAAAGTCTCTTAATCTCAAGCCCTAATTCCTCAATTATTTTCTTAGATTCTATGATTTATTAGGTAGATTCAGAATAGAATCGAGTTTTAAGTCCAAAATTCTTACCTCCAAGTGATTCCCCTTGAATCCCTCTTCAATCCCCTTCAAAAGCACCAAAAACGACCAACAATGAAAGAAATAAACCCCAAATTCGCGGACAAGACGACTATTTAAACCTTCTGCCCAGGCCTGAAATCATTCTTCGCGAACGCGGTCAAAGTTTCGCATTCCCAAAGAACAAAAATTCCATTGATCAAAACTCTTCTTCACGAACACGATCTCACCATCGCGAACGCGATGCCTCAGCTTCACCAACATTCGTGAATGCGGCCAGGTCTCTCGCAAATGCGATGCTTACCATTCCGGCCTTTCGCGAACGCGGGACTCCCCTTCGCGAATGCGATGGCCAAACCTGATGCCTCCCTTCCTGACCCTTCACGGACGTAAGAGTCCACTTACGAATGTGAAGAACAAAATACCTGCAACAGATAAAGCCAAAATCTGCAACTTTTCTTTAACTTAAAATGATCCGTTCAACCCTCCGAAACTCACCCGAGGCCCCCGGGGCCTCAACCAAAGGCACCAACATATCCCAAAACCTTATTCAAACTTGTACCAATCTTCCAAACACCTAAAACAACATCAAATCAATCAAAACTCATCGGATTCAAGGCTAAAATTTCAAAATCTTCCGAATTCCGCTTTTGATAAAAAACCCAACCAAACCACATACGAATGACCTAAACTTTTGCACACACATCCCAAATGACACAACGGAACTACTGCAACTCTCGGAATTCTATTCCGACCCCTATATCAAAATCTCACCTACCAACCAGAAATTGCCAAAAATCCACTTTCGCCAATTCAAGCCTAAATCTACTCCGGACCTCCAAGACACATTCCGATCATGCTCCTAAGTCTCAAATCACCTCCCAAAGCTAAACAAACCATCAGAACTCACATCCGAGCCCTCTAACACATAAGTCAACATCCGGTTAACTTTTCTAACTTAACCTTCCTCAAAAGAGACTAAGTGTCTCAAACCTTACCAATTCCTTTCCGAACCCTGACCAATAAACCCGATCACATATAGAACCATTATACAAAGCATTAAGAAGCATAAATGAGGGAAACATAGTGGTAACTCATGAGACGACTGGCCGGGTCGTCACATCCTCCCCAACTTAAAAAAAACGTTCGTTCGCGAACGAATCAAGAAACATACCTGAAGCCTCAAACAGGTGAGGATATTTGCTTCGCATCTCCCGCTCGGTCTCCCAGGTAGCCTTCTCCACGAGCCAACCTCTCCACTATACTTTCACTGAAGCTATATCATTTGACCTCAACTTTCAAACCTAACGATCCAAAATAGCTACTGACTCCACATCGTAGGTCAAATCATCATCCAACTAAACCGTGCTGAAATCCAGAACATGAGATGGATCCCCAATATACTTCCGGAGCATAGAAACATGAAATACTGGATGCACACTCAACAAGATGGGTGGCAAAGAAAGCTCATAAGCCACCTCCCCAATACTTCGAAGCAACTCAAAAGGCCGAATGAACTGCGGACTCAACTTCCCTTTCTTCCCAAATCTCATAACACCCTTCATGGGCGAAACCTTTAGCAGGACCTTCTCACCAACCATATAGGATACATCTCGAACCTTCCTGTTAGCATAACTCTTTTGCCTCGACTGTGCTATACGAAGCCTCTCCTGAATCACCTTCACCATCTCCAAATCATCCTGCACCAAATCAGTCCCCAATAGCCTAGCCTTACCGGGCTCAAACTAACCAACTGGAGATCTACACCACCTCCCATACAAAGCCTCATATGGAGCCATCTGAATACTCGACTGGTAGCTGTTGTTATAGGCAAACTCTATAAGCGGTAGAAATTGATCCCATTACCCTCCGAAATTAATGACACAAGCACGCAACATATCCTCTAATATGTAAATAGTACGCTCGGATTGTCCGTCCATCTGAGGGTGAAAAGTTGTGCTCAACTCCACCTGAGTACCCAACTCTCACTGCATAGACCTCCAAAACTACAAAGTAAACTGAGTGCCCCTATCTGAAATGATGGAAACTGGGACATCATGCAAACGAACGGTCTCCCGGATATAGATCCCTACCAACCGCTCTGAAGAATAGGTAGTACACACGGGAATGAAGTGCGCGGAGTTGATAAGCCTATCCACAATCACCCAAATAGCATCGAACTTCTTCAAAGTCCGTGGAAGTCTAACAACAAAGTCCATAGTGATCCTCTCCCACTTCCACTCGGGAATAACCATCTGCTAAAGCAAGCCACCCGGTCTCTGATGCTCATATTTCACCTACTGGCAATTGAGACACTGAGCTACAAATCCCACAATGTCTTTCTTCATTCTTCTCCACCAATAGTGCTACCTCAAATCCTGATACATCTTTGCGGCACCCGGATGAATGGAATACCGCGAGCTATGGGCCTCTTCCAGAATCAACTCCCGAAGCCCATCCACATTGGGCACACAAATTTGGCCCTACATCCTCAACACCCCATCATCACCAATGGTCACATCTCTAGCATCATCATGCTGAACTCTATCCTTAAGGACAAGCAAATGCGGATCATCATACTAGCGCTCTCTGATGCGATCATACAAAGAAGACCGAGAGACCACACACGCCAATACATGACTGAGCTCCGAAATATCCAACATCACAAACCAATTGGCCAAGGCCTAAACATCAATCGCAAGAGGTCTCTCCCCAATTGGAATATATGACAAACTCCCCATACTCACTGTCTTTCAGCTCAAAGCATCGGCCACCACGTTGGCCTTTCCCAGATGGTACAATATAAGGATATCATAATACTTAAGCAACTCCAACCATCTCCACTGCCTCAAATTGAGATCCTTCTATTTGAACAAGTGCTGAAGACTATGATAATCAGTAAACACCTCACAAGATACGCCATACAGGTAATGCCTCCCAATCTTCAAAGCGTGAACTATGGCAGCCAACTCCAAATCATAAACGGGGTAGTTCTTCTCATGGGGCTTCAACTGACGAGAAGCATAAGCAATAAATCTACCCTCATGTATCAACACACAACCAATCCCAACTATCGAAGCATCAAAATACACGGTATATGAACCTGAAGCTGCTGGCAAAACCAATACTGGAGCTATGGTCAAAGCTGTCTTGAGCTTCTGAAAGCTCTCCTCAGACTCGTCCGACCACACAAATGAAGAACCCTTCTAAGTCAACTTGGTCAAGGGCGATGCAATAGATGAGAATCCCTGAACAAACCGGCGATAATAGTTTACCAAACCAAGAATGCTGCGAATCTCTGTAGCTGAGGACAGCCTGGGCTAACTCTAAACAGCCTCTATCTTCATCGGATCAACTTGAATACACTCACTGGACATCACGTGCCCCAAGAAAGCCACTGAACTAAGCCAGAACTCACATTTGGAGAATTTTGCATAAAGCTTCTCCTCCCTCAATCTTTGTAACACAACTCTCAAATGCTCTGCATGCTCCTCCTGACTACGCGAATACACCAGAATATCATCAATGAATACTATAACAAACGAATCAAGATAAGGTCGGAACACACTGTTTATCTAATGCATGAACACTACTGGGGCATTGGTCAGCCCAAAAAACATCACCAAGAACTCATAATGACCATATCGGGTCCTGAAAGCCGTCTTAAGAATATCCGAGTCCCGAATCTTCAACTGGTGATAACTTGAATGAAGATCAATCTTGGAGAACACTCTCGCTCCCTGAAGCTGGTCAAATAAATCATCAATACGAGGCAAATGATACTTGTTCTTAATTGTTACCTTATTCAATTTCCTATAACCAATGCACATTCTCATTGTGTCATCCTTCTTCTTCACAAATAGAAACGGCGCACCCAAAGGTGACACACTAGGCCGAATGAACCCCTTATTTAGGAGCTCCTGAAGCTGTTCTTTTAATTCCTTTAACTCTGCTGGTGCCATATGATATGGCGGAATAGAAATGGGCTGAGTGCCTGGCACCAGGTCAATACCAAAATCAATATCCCTGTCCGGTGGCATGCCAGGCAAGTCTACAGAAAACACATCAGGAAAATCCCTCACAACTGGGACAGAATCAATATTGGGAGCCTCAGCTCCGACATCCCTCACAAATACTAGATATGAAAGACAACCCTACCCAACCATACGCTGGGCTTTCAAGAATGAGATCACTCTACTGGGAATATAATCAGTCATACCTCGCCACTCGATCTATGGCACATCCGGTATAGCCAATGTAGTCTTAGCATGACAATCCAGAAAAGCACGACACGGAGATAGCCAATCCATGCCCAAAATGATATCAAAATCCACCATACATAATAGTAAAAGATCCACTCGGGTCTCCAGACCCCCAATAGTCACCACACACGACCGATACAAACGGCCTACAATAACAGTATCGCCCACTAGAGTAGATACATGAACATGTGAAACAAGAGACTCATGGGGCATATCCAAATAATGGGCAAAGTATGATGACACATAAGAAAAGGTTAAACCGGGATCAAATAATATAGAGGCATCTTTGTGGCAGACTGAAACAATACCTGGAATCACTCCATCTGAAGCAGCATCATCTGGTCTACCTGGGAGGGCATAGAAACGAGTCTAACCACCGCCTGATCGACCTCCCCCTCTAGGGCGATCCCTAGTTGTCTGACCTCCACCCCTTACTGTCTAGGCGGGTGGTGAAGTAATTGGAGTAGAAGTGGAGGGCTGATCCCTCTACTGAGACTGACCATCATGAAGACGAGGACACTACCCCCTCATATGCCCAAACTCTACACACTCATAACAACTCCCTAGTGCTGGAGATGGGGACTGAAGGGAACCCCTAGCACTGGAATGACCAGTAGAAGGACCTGGCATGGAAGAACTCTAGAATGATGGAGCACGAGATGAGCTTTGAGCTGGAAGGGCACTAAGTGATGAGTGGCCCTGATAAGGACTATAAAAGCCATGACCTGATGATGCTCCACGGTAACCTGGGTAAGCTAAATGTGCCTATCTGAATGTACGACATCTGCCATTCTAGAACTGACCACCCCTCGAAGGAGCACTGCTAAAGCTATTAGATCCCCAAGGCCTCTTGGACTTTCTCTCCTCTCGCTCCTGCCGGCAAACCGACTCAATCTCACGAGCGATATCAACAACCTCCTTGAAGATAGCACCTGTCACCCTCTCCCTAGTCATGAGAATCTGAAGATGGCACGTGAGGCCATCAACAAACCTCCTGATCCTCTCTCAGTCTGTGGGAACCATCTAAACTGCATGACGGTCTAACTTAGAGAACCACATCTCATACTGTGTCACCATCATCTCCCCCAGACACAGCTGCTCAAACTGCCTACGCAGCTCCTCTCGACGCAACTGTGGTACATACTTTTCCAGGAAGAGAACAGAGAAATACTACAAAGTAAGGGGAACTGCACCAACAGGCCTACGCCTCTCATACGCCTCCCACCAAGTGAAAGCATCCCCAGAAAACTAAAAGGTAGTAAATGCCACACCACTGGTCTCAAGAATCCTTGCTATACGAAGCATCCACTGGCACTTATCCAAGAAACCCTGGGCATCCTCACCCTCTGCATCGCTAAATGTCGAAGGCTGGAGTCCACTAAACCTCTCAAGTCGACGCTGCTCATCATTCAGCATAACTGGTACCACAAACTCCTGAGCTGGTGCAATCGACTAGGCTGGAGGTGCCCCGGTGTCTGAAGTCCCTGCACAACCTGCTCAGGTGTGCGGGCAATGGAAGTCTGGGTGCCTCCCCTTGCCTGAGAAGTAGCTGCGACCATTGTAACTGAGACCGCCTAAGCCAAACCGGTACACACTGATAAGATTTGAGCTAAAGCCTCCTGAAGGACTGAATCACAATAGGCACAGCTGGTGCCTGAGCTGGTGCTGTTGTAGTGTCCACAATTGGGACCTCATCCTGAACTGGGGCAGCTGGTGGATCTGTAGGTGCTGCCCTAGCTGCTCTTCCCCTACCACGGCCTCGACCGCGTCCTCGGTCTCTGGTGGCCCTAGCTGGTGGAACTGGTGGTCGTCCACCCTGTCCGGTAGCTCGTGTCCTCACCATCTGTGAGAGAATGGAATATAGAAGTTTAGTATTCGGATCAACCAGTTCGCCCAACAAGAATTTCAAGAATATGAGAATTTTCCTAAAGGTTCTGCAGCCTCTCGAGGATAAATACAGACGTATCCGTACCGATCTATGAGACTCTACTAAACCGGCTCATGACTTGTGAGACCTATGTAACCTGGGCTCTTATACCAACTTGTCACGACCCCAAATATCGGTCGTGATGGCGCCTATCACATTACTAGGCAAGCCAATCAATCAACTAATCACAACCCACTTCTCTTATTAATAAACCATTTTTCAACACAGGTTTTAAATACTGATTTCATAATAAACGTTTAAAACGACAGAAAAATATGCGAAAGTCAAAATAACAATAACCTACACAGCCCAAACTGATCTGGTGTCATGAGTCTAAAGCCTCTAATAAAAGTTTGAATACCTAATACATCAATAGTCTAGGAAATGCGGAAAGATAATAAGATAAGAGGGAGAGAACAGGGTTGCAGATGCCATGCAGCTACCTTGAAATCTCTGTCAAATACTGAAACAGCTGAAACCCCTCACTCGGCCGCTCGGGCGCCTGGATCTGCACACAAAATGTAGGGAGTAACGTAAGTACGCCAACTCAATAAGTAACTAGAGTAAATAAGGACTGAAAGCAGTGACAAGTAGTTCAAAAATACATAACTGGATAATCAACAGAATATCAGGTCATCTTTATAGTTCAAAAAATCAATTTTTGTTATATAATCACATTTCCAGTTTAAAACATTGAAGTCAATTGCTTAGCAATATATCCAACAGAGGCTTATTTAAAAGAAGAGTGAAATCAGTGAAAACATCATAACAAGGCCTCTTGGGCAAGGAATCACTCAGAATATGGCCCCTTGGGGAACCTCTCAGTCACTCCTAACTCGACTCTCGTCACACAGTACTCACTCTCGGTACTCGGCTCTTTAGTATCTCATAATAATAGAAATCATAATAACCGTTACGGCGTGCAACCCGATCCATAATTTATAATCGACTACGCTCACTGGGGTTGTACAGACTTCGGAGGGGCTCCTACATCCCAAGCATCATATTCTTGCGGCGCGTAGCCCGATCCCATATACATATCGCTGCGGTGTGCAGCCCGATCCAGTATATATATCGATGTAGCGTGCAGCCCGATCCAGTATATATATATATATATATATATATATATATATATATATATATATATATATATATATATATATATATCATATCCTCACTATTAGGTTCTCAACCTCTCTTAGTCATTAACCTCACAGTCTCTCGGGCACAACAATAAAAATTAGGGAACTCAGCCCAGACAACCCTCACAATTAGAAGTGAAAAGATAAAACCAGTTTTAAACATTTAAACAGGTAAGACATGACTGAGGATATGTTTTTAGCAAGTAATAGTGAGGAAACATAGTCAAAATGGCCCTAAGGGTTTCTACAGGTCGGCACAAGGTCCCAAACATGGCATACAACCCATAATATAGTATAAATATCCAAAATACGGAATAATATAACGTTTCCAAATCAAATACACGAATCAATAGTCGCTATGGGATGGACCAAGTCACAATCCCTACCGGTGCACGCCAACACACTCGCCACCTAGCATGTGCGTCACCGCGTTTATCATAACAAGTCAAATACCGGGGTTTTGTACCCTCAGTTACAGATTTACAATGGTTAGTTACCTCAAACCAGTGAGAATACTACTCCACGACGCCTTTGCCCCTCGAATCAGCCTCCACGCGGGTCGAATCTATCCAAAATCAGAACGAGGACGTCAAAATATGCCAAGGGAACGAAGCCCAAGCGAAAATAATCAATAAATGGAATGAACTCCGAAATTACCAAAACTCGACCCTCTAGCCCACATCTCAAAATTCAGAAATTTTTACATCAGTAGATTCCTCGTCTCCCCACGGGTCTATGCATATTAAGAATGTCACACCTCCTTTTTCCGCCCCCCGCGAGGGGTGAGGGAGTTTTTTCCAATTAAAGGACAATCGAAACGGGATTTATTTATTTATTTCAGAGTCGCCACTTGGGAGATTTAGGGTGTCCCAAGTCACCAATTTTAATCCCGAATCGAGGAAAAGAATGACTCTGTATTACAGTCTGCGAACCAGAAATCCGGATAAGGAATTCTGTTAACCCGGGAGAAGGTGTTAGGCATTCCCGAGTTCCGTGGTTCTAGCACGGTCGCTCAACTGTTATATTCGGCTTGATTATCTGATTTTTATACAAATATGAACTTATGTGCAAGTTTTATCTTTTTACCGCTTTTATCATTATTTATTTTATTTTTACAAGAATGTGAACATTGTTTAAAACATGTCTTTGGATTACGTCACATGAAATGCACCCGCAATCCGGAACACATTTTATTCAATGTTTTGGGATTTGGATTTGGGTCGCATGAATGCGCACCCATGCTTAAGAATGTATTATTATTAAAATCGTGCCTAAAGCGATTAGCGTATTATTATTTATGGGTAAGACTGTGGAATTCACTAAACAGTCTATCCCGAGTTCTAAATACTCAATTAAACATTTATTGAGGGCCCCGCAATTGGTGCATTTTATTGGGCGAGGCTCATCTCATTTTATTTTTAAAAAAAAGGTCAGTCCTAAAATGCCTACATTTTTTCTATTGAAATTTGTCTCTACAAAATAAAAGAGAAAATATCTTAATTTATTTACATGTTATTACCTAGTTACATTATATTAGGCATGTTCTCAGTTTGTCAAATTAAAAAAAAAAACATAACAATCTAATTTTAATCCTAGACCATTTACATGCTGAAATTA
The DNA here is from genome assembly GCF_000715075.1 of Nicotiana tabacum. Classification (NCBI taxonomy): domain Eukaryota; kingdom Viridiplantae; phylum Streptophyta; class Magnoliopsida; order Solanales; family Solanaceae; genus Nicotiana; species Nicotiana tabacum. Next base: position 183,072,205 of record NC_134101.1, read on the forward strand.
ACCAATATTATTTAACTAAACAATATTTCTGCCAAGTTCCTACTAGATCGCCTATTCGTTTGATTTTTGAATCGACGGAGTTACTACACCATTTATTTATTTTTAGGCAATATATGTAGATAGTTCATCTGTTAAGCTATCGTCGGATGTTCCACTATATGTATTAAATAGCTACATGATTCTGATTTTTGCAAGCTAAATAATTTGTACATACAAATAAAATTCAGAATATAATTAAATATAATTCATAATTTCAATTCTTCATTTTTCGTATTCATGCTTCATATTCGGATTATAATAACCAGTGTGTCAGTTGTGTACCTGATATTGGAAGCAAAAGAAAATGAAGATGAGAATCAGCAGCAGTAATAACAGTACAGCACAGCAACAACAGCCCAGCAACAGTAACAACCCAAGAAAAGAGTTTGCAAACCGGTGGAGTATTAATCCCAAAACAAAAGCTTACACCACAACAATTAATGCTAGTTTCAAACAATAAAAGAAAGTAGAAGATTGTTTTTTTAGTTTTTTTTTATTTGAGAGTTTGAATATTTTTCGGAATTTTTCTCTCTCTTAAATATTCAGCTTTTTTTTGTGTTTTAATTCTCTCTCTACCAATTCTTCAGATTCGTTCCCCCCTTGTTCTTCTGTCTTTTTTTTTCTTCCTCTCCCCCCAAAATCTGATTCAAGACTTCTATATATATAACACATTCCCAAAATCAATTAAAATCAATCACTTTCTCCTACCAAACCCATTATCTTCCCACTCATCCCCATTACATTAAATAAATATATCATCTCATCCCATTACATTTTGTCCCACATGCCTAACATAAACAAATACAAGATTCCTCCCCACTAAATTTTGTCTTGTCCCCCCTTTATATTAAACAACTATATCACAACCCACCCCATTACATTTTGTCCCCCATGCTTCACATAAAAAATTACAAAAATGTACAATTCCTAAACTACCCCTCCGACCTTACTGAAATTACCAAACTACCCCTGAATGTACTGTAAATTACCAAACTACCCCCATCAGCTATAACAAATCAATTAATCAAACTCAACCAAAATATAGCCAATATGACCAATTTCTACATAAATTCAAATAACAAATCTCATGAACATGATTTCTTCAACATTTCAACAACAAATCACATGAACATGATTTCACCAACAAATCATATGAACACAAATTGAACAACAAAGAACAACTAAAATTTGATTGAACAATATTTTTAGCAACAAACAAACCTATTTTCAGATTCAATAACAACAATCAAACAAGTATATTTAGATTTCTAAATTCAATAATATTGAACTTAAAATCAACTCTAACAACATTAAAACCAACAATTCCTATATTAAACTTAAACAAGATTATGAGACAAATTCAAGAAGTAATCATAAATGATAAACAATAAACAAGAAAATCAAACTATACAAATTTCGGATTCAAGAACAATTAAACAAAGTATGGACATGAATTAAATTTATTTTGAACAAAAACAACATGACGGATTCAAATGATTAAACCAACATACTTCCCTATTACAACTAAATTCTTTTAGGCAAATAACAAAACAAAACCTAAGAGGAACCAATTATGAATTTAAACTTGAACTTAACAATATTAACAATTTCTGGAAAATACATAAAATACATGAAACAAATTGAAGAAACAATCAAATAAATTTCAATTTGAATCTAACAAACATTAAACTAACAAATTTTTACTAAACAATAAAACAAACATGAAAAAAAAATTAATTAATTTCCATTTTAAATCTGAAAATTAATTCAACAAAACATACGAACAAACTAAAAAAAAATTATTTCAACGACGGACAAACAAAACAAGAATTGAATCATTTATCGATTTTGGATCCGAAAAACAACGAACAAAAATATGGACGAAATTTGAAACATAAACCAACTAACCGATTCAAAACAACGACGAAGACGACAAAGGGTGGTCGACGGAACAGTAGCAGTACGACCTGAAGAAAGCAGTGAAGCAGCAGCGGCGTGTTTGGTTACGTGAAGAAGCTGGCGCGGGCAGCAGCCATGAAAGCAGACGCAACTTGACGTTTTCGTTGGTGCCGAAAAAAAAACGATGAAGTAGTAGAAGCAGCAACGAAGCAACGGTGATGACTCCAAGCAGCAGCAGTGCGACGAAGAGATGCAGCAACAACTGCTAGGCAACGCTGTAATGCAGCAGCAAACGCAGCTATGGGTGGTCGGAGAAGGAAGCAGAAACAGTAGCAACGGCGCAGGAAGATGAAGCGGAAACAACGGATGATGAGGCTGCCATGGCCAGCCGATTGACGCCCAGAAACGCGAGCAGCAGCAGCAGTTCATCGAGGACTGGATGTAGCAGCTGGTACGCAGCAAGAAGGAGAAGCAACTGATCGCATCAAGAAAGAGTAGACGATGCACGATGGATGAGCTCAAACTTGACGATGACGAAGCTCGATGGATGAGGGCAGCTATGGAAGTGTTGGTGCGTGCGTGTGTGAGTGTGACGGGGTAAGGGGGAAGGGCTGGAGGGGGTGGTCGTTGGGAGTAGGGCAGCCATGGATGGAGCTTGAAGATGGTGAAGGATAAGAGAGAAAGAGAGAGGGGGGGGGGGGCGGATGAGTTTTTTCTTTTCTTTTCTTTTTTTTTTTGTTTTGTTTTGTAAAATGTAAGATAATAGGATGTTGGGTTATGGATTGGGTCGACCCAGTTCGAAATGGACTGGGTCGTTTGGGAAGATTGGGCCATTTTTTGGGCCTGTGGCTTGAAATCGAAGAAGAGGCCCAATTCCGACTTTCTTTATATTTTCGCTCTCTTTTCTTCTTTTATTTTTTTAAAACTAAATTATAAAAATACTTAAACTATTATTAAGAACCAAATTAAGTTATAAAAGCGCAAATTAACTCCAAATAACAATTAACGCACAATTAAGTAATAATTAAGCATAAAATTGTATATTTGGACATTAAATGCTAAAAATGCAAACGATGCCTATTTTTGTAAATTTTTATTTTTTTTAAACAAACTTAATTACTAACAAATTGTAGAATTAAATCCTACATGCAAAATGCAACATATTTTTGTATTTTTTATTAATTTAGCAAATAAACATGCACAGACAAATACGAATAATTATTCAAAATATCACAAAATATCACAAAAATTGCACACCAAGGAAAATTATTTTATTTTTGAATTTTTTGGGAGTAATTCTCATATAGGGAAAAAATCACGTGCTTACAGCTGCCCCTCTTTGCCCGAAGACACGAAGGGTTTTCGTGCAAAGATAAAGCGAGCGATTTTTGCCCATCCGAGTACTCCGTGTGAAGCATTTTTTGAAAAAGATTTGACCAAACCTTTGCTTCAAAGGTTTTCTACATATCCTGAGCTAAACAGGAATCAGGTCAATGTAGTTCGGGAAATTTTGGTAGCTGGGACTACGTTGGGACTGCAATGTTACTGTTGTTGCATGCTATTACTACTGCTTACCGATCTCCTTGTTACACCGTGCTTAAAAGAAAACAAGAAGCTAGGCTAGACTGCCATTTTTCTTGTTCCTTGCTTTCTTGTCTGCTTGCATTCTTTCCGGTGCTTTTCTTCTTTTTGACACATGCACTTGAGTTTGTGCTGGGACCTCTTGTTGCAACCTTCTGCTTCCCGGTGCCGGGGAATTTTATTATTTCCTGCTGGGGATTCCTATTGTAACCCTCTGTTTTATTGTCCTCTGACTTGATCTTGAAATGTATGCCTCTGTTGTATGGGCGGGCTCCCAACTTCAATACTTGAAAATTAATGTTGAATGTATTCCTCTGTTATATGGGCGGGCTCCCAACTTCAACGCTTGAAATGAAAAGACTGAATGTATGCCTCTGTTCTATGGGCGGGCTCCCAATTTCAACGCTTGAAATGAAAACACTGAAATGTATGCCTCTATTCTATGGGCGGGCTCCCAACTTTAACTCTTGAAATGTAAAGACTGAAATGTATGCCTCTGTTCTATGGGCGAGCTCCCAACTTCAACACTTGAAATAAAAAGACTGAATGTATGCCTCTGTTCTATGGGCGGGCTCCCAACTTCAACACCTGAAATGTAAAGACTGAAATGTATGTCTCTGTTCTATGGGCGGGCTCCCAACTTCAACAACTGAAATGTAAAGACTGAAATGTATGCCTCTATTCTATGGGCGGGCTCCCAACTTCAACAACAACTTTAAAAATAAACGTCATTCCTCTCTTCAGGCGGGATCCTGACTTCAACAACAACTTCTAAAATGCCTTTCCTCTCTTCAGATTGGCGAGATTTCAACAACTTTTAAAAATAGAACGACTTTCCTCTCTTCAGGCGAGCTTCTGACTTCAAACAATAAATCGCCATTCTGTTCTTTAGGGGGGCTCCTGACTTCAACCAATAAATCGCCATTCTATTCTTCAGGGGGGCTCCTGACTACTATTTCAACTGTTCTTCCTTGTTCTCCAGGTGGATGCCTGACAGCTGTTACTTCAACTGTTCTTCCTTGTTCTCCAGGTGGACGCCTGATTGCTATTTTAACTGTTCTTCCTTGTTCTTCAGGTGGACGCCTGACTGCTGTTACTTCATTGCTCTTCCTTGTTCTCCAGGTGGATGCCTGATTGCTATTTCAACTGTTCTTCCTTATTCTCCAGGTGGACGCCTGACTTCTAACATTTCACTGCTCTTCCTTATTCTCCAGGTGGACGCCTGACTTCTAATACTTCCGTTGCTCTTCCTTGTTCTCCAGGTGGACGCCTGATTGCTAATACTTCCGTTGCTCTTCCTTGTTCTCCAAGTGGACGCCTGATTGCTGAGGATAATACCACTAGGGGAGTCTCCTTTCTTCCCCTCCTTCAATTTTTTTTTCATTTATTTTCTCTCAACACTGCTGGGGATAAAAGTGTTATCTTCTTGGGATAACGTTGTTGAGAATAACGTTGCTGGGGAATTTTATCCCTTCAAATCGATGCTTCATTCTTCTGGAAGCTACTGGGGATGATAATGGCTTTTGCTTTTTCTCAACACCAATTTCATCTCCTTGGTTCTGTCTGTTGGGAATCAACTTCCTCCATTGGAAGCTTATTATGTTGGGGGGAACCCTGGTTCAAAGACCACTTCCTTGGTGCTATCTTTATTCTTCCCCAAATGGGTACCTGATTTCCAGAAAATTTTCAATCTGAAAAGAAAATTTTCTGCCCCAGTTTGCATTCTCCCTTATGGTCTTCAATGCCATTCCCTTTACCTGTTTCAAACCAAACAAAATTTGTTAGTTTAAAAACCCGGTGGTTGGTTATGATACTCCTACTGGGATGGTTTTTCCCTTTCTCCTTCCCTGCTCTGCGTCCCACAACTTGTTGGGGATGATATTATTTGCTGGGGATAATCTATTTCTGCTGGGGATATCCCTCTTCTTTCGTGGAATGGCTCGGAAACTTGCATTTTCCCGACCTTTTAGTCTCGCGTGAATTTCCCAAATCATGCTTATTGCTCTCCTTGTTTGTCCACGGGCCTTGGCCTTGAGGTTTTAATAACCTTTGATTTTGGCAAGGATATCCCTCTTGACACTCGTTGATCTTTTTGTCAATTCCCTTTTGCTGTGGATATCTTTTTTGACACTGGCATCGCGCTTGTTCCTTGCTGACTATACCATTTGTGTGTACTAGTCAGATCTTATCTTGGAAAGCTGATGGCCTATTTTGAAGTCATTTCCCATTGGTTCTGACCAAACAGACTCTACTGGGGAAATTTCTATGAAAGGAAAAAGATAAAAGGGAACAGAATAAAAGACAACGGAAAAAGATGACTCTTTAACAAAAGAAACTATAAATAAAAAACTATCAAACGCAAATACCGACTCTAATGGTCATGACATGCACATGTGGCCTATCCTCTGCCGTCAATCGTCTTTCAAGACCTTCAATTGGCAATTCCCCATCTGATTCCCAATCTTATTCGACTTGTAGTGCCCGAAGGGTTTTCACTATCAAGCCTCTCCCATTTTGGGTTTTTCTCTCAGCTTTCATCGCCTTATGGTGTCCGTAAAGATTTTCACCAATAAGACTCTCTCATTTATATCACTTTCCAGCTGGGGATTTGGAGTGTTGCCGGTATGACTCTCTTTGCTGGAGATTAGAGTCCTTTCTGTTGTGGAACAGAGTGTTATGTTCGCCGGTGAGACTCTCATTTGTCTGACTTGGCATCTTTTGCAGACTGGTCAGAAGGTCTTTCTTTGGACTGTAATGTGGGTTTTTGGACAGGCTTGAAAGAAAGGGTATTAAAGGTTCAAAAACAAAATAAATTTGGGGTTTAAAATTACAACCTTCGGAACCAATTTTGCTTACAACGAGCACAACTCTTGCCCCTAGTTCATCGCTTGGGGATTATTTATTTATTATTTTTAATTTCTTTTTACACCATGCACATTATGCACATTATGACCATTATGGCCATTATGACCGAGCCGTGAGGCGCCTACGTATCCTCTTTGAGGAATCAGGTCGAACGTAGTTCCCAATTCCTCTATTTTCTTCTGACTTTCTTTTTTTTGTTTTTTTTATCATTTTTCTTTTTCTTTTTTTCGTTTTTTTTTGTTGATTTTTTTTCTTTACCTTCCAGGCTCGTATTTCCTAGTCGTTGCTATTGATTCCGAACGAGGGGTATGAAAGAAAATAAATAAGGCTCAAAAGGGGTAACGAAGGATAAAGTGTTTAGGTAGCAGAACAAAATGCCTTCGTCATTCCAGTCTTTAAAACATGCCAAGTGCAAACAACACAATTGAACATAGATTTGTAGTCTCTTCCGATGGTGCTGGACTTGACAATTATGTTAAACATTTGCTTTTTCATTTGTCATATCTAAAGCACTGCTGGGCGACACTCTCACTCTCATGAACGACCCTCATGCCAATTTGGCGAATCTTGCATTTAACGGTTTTCTTTATGTTTTACTTGCCCCAGTTCCACATGACTCAGGCTTCAAATAATCTCAAACTGTTCTTATTTCCTTTAAATGCTTTGATCACCTTCCGAGGGTTATATGATTAACTTTTAAGATTTTGATCACCTTCCGAGGGTTATATGATTAACTTTTAAGATTAGGCCCAAATTGTGTGCGCATGTCATGTCACGAGAATCGGCGCTGAACAAAAATGATAAAAGGACTAAACAAAAAGATGACTGGAAACAATAAAAGACCGGCTTTTGTATTAGACTACCGGCGAAATGGTTTGAATAATAAAACAAACAAAACAACCAGAATAAAATCCTAACACAGCCTTGACAAAACTTAAACAAACTGATATGACAAACTGGAAAGATAAGAAGGTTTGACACAAGACAATATTCGGATTACAACCCTAAGAATAATCCGGACAACAGAAATGACAACAAAATAAACCACCAAAAACTTCTCTCCTGCTAACCAAGTAACGGAGCGTCCTCCCATTTTATCAAAACTGGCATCTCAGCCACTGAGCTTCGCATCAGTATTGCCCAGACCATTGCCAACTTCAATATCATCAACTTTAGTCAACAAGTCCTAATAGGATTCGAGTGCTTATGTTATCAGGCCTGATCCCCGCAAAGTGTGCTTCTGGGTCTTGTATTTCCGGCTTACCACAAACCAACCACCTTAACTTTCTTTGTGATTCAAAGCGAAACAGGTTAGAATGGACTCCGTCGGTCCCTATTAGTAATAACATTTTTTCCTCTCTTTTTTTTCATTTTCTTTTTTTCTTTTTTTTCAATTTTTTTATTTTATTTTTTCTTTTCTTTTTTTTCGATTTTTTTTTCATTTTTTTCTCATTTTTTGTTGTGGTCGAATCTTATGGAGATTGCCTACGTATCATGACCCCTCATGAATCAGACCTTGCGTAGTTCGGACCAAATGAAAGGTAACAACAATGAGACATTTTTTTTCTTTCTCAATTTTCATAATAAAACAAATTGGGTTTCAAAGGTTGAAAGATGACCAACAAACTCAAAAATCAAACAACCCACATATTCTAGTCAAAAGATTTATAACTTCAAAACAAAAAGCCCAGCTTCCTTTCCCCGTTTGACAAATGCAACCAAACGGCTATTTTTGCAAATGTGGCCCCTTCCCAATTTCACATGAATTTTGAGGCCGGGGAGGATTATTTTATGACACTTTACAAACTTGTCCGTTCTTTTACGAAAATAGCCTTTCGACAACTGAAAGATACTCTAAAGCTATTTTGGCAAGAACGGTTTAAGACGCGGCCGAAGCTGGCTCGGTTTATTTTTGACTAAAAATCCCAACGGTATTCATTTGACCGCTGACTCTTTGTTTTTTTTTGTTTTTTTTTGAATTACACTAAAAACCTAGTGTTGCAAACACGGCCCTTCAACGCCTCGGGGACGAAGATTTTTAAGGCTGTGTGGGTCAACTGGACCAAAAATCCTAAACATGACCCAAAAAGGTGGCTGTTTATGCAAAGTCAGCCTTCCGGCGTCCCTTTCGGGAACATTCGGCTATGTCCTGATAAAATGCGTTACCTGACTTCTTTATGACAAAATTAAAATTTGACATATTTTTTTGGCTATTTTTTAGCAAAAGGGGAGGTTGGACACCGCCCGACTTATTTATGACAAAATTAAAATTTTGACACGTTCTTTATTTATTTATTGGTTTTTGGCTATTTTAGCAAAAAAGGGGGGTTGGACCCGATGAGGGTTGCCTACGTATCTCACATCCGGTGAGAATCAAACCCGCGTAGTTCGGGCCAATTAACCGAACTATTTTAAAAAAAATAACTAATTTAGAGAAAACATATCTTTTTTTCTTTTGCTTTTTCTTAAAAGGTGATGAAACATGTAAAATCTTTTGGATTTTCTTTTTCCATTTTTTTTATTTTTGATTTTTCAAAAATGATAAAAAGTGCAAAGATTTTTTTTTGAATTTTTCATTTTTTAAAAAAAAAATTGTTTTTTTTAAATAAAAATGTAACAAAACATAATCGGGCCCTATTTGCTTTATCTTCGCACTTCACCCTCTCTTTTTCCTTTTTTCCTTTTCATTCACTCTCAATTATCATTGGTCCGCCAAATGACCCTTTTACCCTTGAAGGAATGCAACATGTAGCACATAGGATGCATCAAGATGGTCTTTTTCATTTCAGGTTGCTAGCCCTAGACAGACCCAACCCCTGTATTGAGTCCCCTAAGTCAAATGCAACATGATGCAAATAATCGTTCCTACTAGGGATCCGGCATGAAGTCATGTTATTTTATGTTCAAAACCTGAGTCGGTGTTCTAGACTGTGTACCCGAGCGGACAACTCAAGTCGAGGAGGGGGCAAACTTACCGGGAACCAAAAGGCCATCCGGCTTCGTAACTTGTCCGAGCCTCTTTTTTATTTCAGGGTATAACACTAACAGAATAGGGAGTCTCAACCAGTAAGCACATCCCCGGAGGTGAAGAGAGAAGGGTTCGGCACAGTTTATATATACAGTCAAATAATATCAAAGCGGTAAAAGCAGCATTTAGCACATTAGGCTCAAACGTGTAAAAATCAGATAAAGCCAAATATAACAATTTATCTAAGCTCGAATTTCTAAGCTCAAATTTCTAACCCCGAACCAGTGGTTCTGGGTTTAGAAAATTCCCCAGCAGAGTCGCCAGAGCTGTCACACCTCCTTTTTCCGCCCCCCGCGAGGGGTGAGGGAGTTTTTTCCAATTAAAGGACAATCGAAACGAGATTTATTTATTTATTTCAGAGTCGCCACTTGGGAGATTTAGGGTGTCCCAAGTCACCAATTTTAATCCCGAATCGAGGAAAAGAATGACTCTGTATTATAGTCTGCGAACCAGAAATCCGGATAAGGAATTCTGTTAACCCGGGAGAAGGTGTTAGGCATTCCCGAGTTCCGTGGTTCTAGCACGGTCGCTCAACTGTTATATTCAGCTTGATTATCTGATTTTTATACAAATATGAACTTATGTGCAAGTTTTATCTTTTTACCGCTTTTATCATTATTTATTTTATTTTTACAAGAATGTGAACATTGTTTAAAACATGTCTTTGGATTACGTCACATGAAATGCACCCGCAATCCAGAACACATTTTATTCAATGTTTTGGGATTTGGATTTGGGTCGCATGAATGCGCACCCGTGCTTAAGAATGTATTATTATTAAAATCGTGCCTAAAGCGATTACCGTATTATTATTTATGGGTAAGACCGTGGAATTCACTAAACAGTCTATCCCGAGTTCTAAATACTCAATTAAACATTTATTGAGGGCCCCGCAATTGGTGCATTTTATTTGGCGAGGCTCATCTCATTTTATTTTTAAAAAAAAGGTCAGTCCTAAAATGCCTACATTTTTTCTATTGAAATTTGTCTCTACAAAATAAAAGAGAAAATATCTTAATTTATTTACATGTTATTACCTAGTTACATTATACTAGGCATGTTCTCAGTTTGTCAAATTAAAAAAAAACATAGCAATCTAATTTTAATCCTAGACCATTTACATGCTGAAATTAACCAATATTATTTAACTAAACAATATTTCTGCCAAGTTCCTACTAGATGGCCTATTCGTTTGATTTTTGACTCGACGGAGTTACTACACCATTTATTTATTTTTAGGCAATATATATAGATAGTTCATCTGTTAAGCTATCGTCGGATGTTCCACTATATGTATTAAATAGCTACATGATTCTGATTTTTGCAAGCTAAATAATTTGTACATACAAATAAAATTCAGAATATAATTAAATATAATTCAGAATTTCAATTCTTCATTTTTCGTATTCATGCTTCATATTCGGATTACAATAACCAGTGTGTCAGTTGTGTACCTGATATTGGAAGCAAAAGAAAATGAAGATGAGAATCAGCAGCAGTAATAACAGTACAGCACAGCAACAACAGCCCAGCAACAGTAACAACCCAGGAAAAGAGTTTGCAAACCGGTGGAGTATTAATCCCAAAACAAAAGCTTACACCACAACAATTAATGCTAATTTCAAACAATAAAAGAAAGTAGAAGATTTTTTTTTTAGTTTTTTTTTATTTGAGAGTTTGAATATTTTTCGGAATTTTTCTCTCTCTTAAATATTCAGCTTTTTTTTTGTGTTTTAATTCTCTCTCTACCAATTCTTCAGATTCGTTCCCCCCTTGTTCTTCTGTCTTTTTTTTTTCTTCCTCTCCCCCCAAAATCTGATTCAAGACTTCTATATATATAACACATTCCCAAAATCAATTAAAATCAATCACTTTCTCCTACCAAACCCATTATCTTCCCACTTATCCCCATTACATTAAATAAATATATCATCCCATCCCATTACATTTTGTCCCTCATGCCTAACATAAACAAATACAAGATTCCTCCCCACTAAATTTTGTCTTGTCCCCCCTTTATATTAAACAACTATATCACAACCTACCCCATTATATTTTTTCCCCCATGCTTCACATAAAAAATTACAAAAATGTACAATTCCTAAACTACCTCTCCGACCTTACTAAAATTACCAAACTACCACTGAATGTACCGCAAATTACCAAACTACCCCCATCAGCTATAAAAAATCAATTAATCAAACTCAGCCAAAATATAGCCAATATGACCAATTTCTACATAAATTCAAACAAGAAATCTCATGAACATGATTTCTTCAACATTTCAACAACAAATCACATGAACATGATTTCAACAACAAATCATATGAACACAAATTGAACAACAAAGAACAACTAAAATTTGATTGAACAATATTTTTAGCAACAAACAAACCTATTTTCAGATTCAAGAACAACAATCAAACAAGTATATTTAGATTTCTAAATTCAATAATATTGAACTTAAAATCAACTCTAACAACATTACAACCAACAATTCCTATATTAAACTTAAACAAGATTATGAGACAAATTCAAGAAGTAATCATAAATGATAAATAATAAACAAGAAAATCAAACTATACAAATTTCCGATTCAAGAACAATTAAACAAAGTATGGACATGAATTAAATTTATTTTGAACAAAAACAACATGACGGATTCAATTGATTAAACCAACATACTTCCCTATTACAACTAAATTCTTTTAGGCAAATAACAAAACAAAACCTAAGAGGAACCAATTATGAATTTAAACTTGAACTTAACAATATTAACAATTTCTGGAAAATACATAAAATACATGAAACAAATTAAACAATCAATTAAATTTCAATTTGAATCTAACAAACATTAAACTAACAAATTTTTACTAAACAATAAAACAAACATGAAATAAACATGAAAAACAAATTAATTAATTTCCATTTGAAATCTGAAAATTAATTCAACAAAACATACGAACAAACTAAAAAAAAAATTATTTCAACGACGGACAAACAAAACAAGAATTGAATCATTTATCGATTTTGGATCCGAAAAACAACGAATAAAAATATGGACAAAATTTGAAACATAAACCAACTAACCGATTCAAAACAACGACGAAGACGACAAAGGGTGGTCGACGGAACAGTAGCAGTACGAGATGAAGAAAGCAGTGAAGCAGCAGCGGCGTGTTTGGTTACGTGAAGAAGCTGGCGCGGGCAGCAGCCATGAAAGCAGACGCAACTTGACGTTTTCGTTGGTGCCGAAAAAAAAAACGATGAAGCAGCAGAAGCAGCGATGAAGCAACGGTGACGACTCCAAGCAGCAGCAGCGCGACGAAGAGATACAGCAACAACTGCTAGGCAACACTATAATGCAGCAGCAAACGCAGCTATGGGTGGTCGGAGAAGGAAGCAGAAACAGTAGCAACGGCGCAGGAAGATGAAGCGGAAACAACGGATGATGAGGCTGCCATGGCCAGCAGATTGACGCCCAGAAACGCGAGCAGCAGCAGCAGTTCGTCGAGGACTGGATGTAGCAGCTGGTACGCAGCAAGAAGGAGAAGCAACTGATCGCAGCAAGAAAGAGTAGACGATGCACGATGGATGAGCTCAAACTTGACGATGACGAAGCTCGATGGATGAGGGCAGCTATGGAAGTGTTGGTGCGTGCGTGTGTGAGTGTGACGGGGTGAGGGGGAAGGGCTGGAGGGGGTGGTCGTTGGGGGTAGGGCAGCCATGGATGGAGCTTGAAGATGGTGAAGGAGAAGAGAGAAAGAGAGGGGGGGGGAGGGGCGGATGAGTTAACTTTAGGGTTTTCTTCTTTTTATTTTTTGTTTTGTTTTGTAAAATGTAAGATAATAGGATGTTGGGTTATAGACTGGGTCAACCCAGTTCGAAATGGACTGGGTCGTTTGGGAAGATTGGGCCATTTTTTGGGCCTGTGGCTTGAAATAGAAGAAGAGGCCCAATTCCGACTTTCTTTATATTTTCGCTCTCTTTTCTTCTTTTATTTTTTTAAAACTAAATTATAAAAATACTTAAACTATTATTAAGAACCAAATTAAGTTATAAAAGTGCAAATTAACTCCAAATAACAATTAACGCACAATTAAGTAATAATTAAGCATAAAATTGTATATTTGGACATTAAATGCTAAAAATGCAAACGATGCCTATTTTTGTCAATTTTTATTTTTTGTAAACAAACTTAATTACTAACAAATTGTAGAATTAAATCCTACATGCAAAATGCGACATATTTTTGTATTTTTTATTAATTTAGCAAATAAACATGCATAGACAAATACAAATAATTATTCAAAATATCACAAAAATTGCACACCAAGGAAAATTATTTTATTTTTGAATTTTTTGGGAGTAATTCTCATATAGGGTAAAAATCACGTGCTTACAAAGAACACTAAAATCGGAGTCCAAATGGCCCCTCAAATCCTCAATTTAAGGCCTCTTAAACTCAACCCCTAATCTTCCATTTTAAGCCCTTTAATTCCTTTGATTTCAGCCTTAATCCATGAAATACTACCATAGAAATGTGTTTTAAATCCAAAAATCCTTACCTTATGAAGTTCCCTTGAAATCCCTCTTCCAAATCGCCTAAAAAGCTCCAAGCCGATGTCCAAAAATGGTGAAATAACTAAATTTCGCGAAATGGAATAACTTATATGTTTTGCCCAGACATTTTCGCATCTGCGCCTCTCCAACCGCTTTTGCGGTACCGCATATGCGGTCAAATCCTCCGCTTTTGTGGAATTCACTTAGCGGACCAATTCCGCATCTGCGATCCAATCTTCGCACCTGCGACTCCGCAAGTGCGGTCCAAATACTATATCTGCGGCTCCTGACTCGTCCTTTCAAATCCTCTTCTGCGGCTCCCCCTTCCGCACGTGCGGCACCGCACCTGCGAAAACACCAGAAGTAGAAAAATCTCAGCAGCTACAACGACATCTCAACTTCTCTATTAACCACCCGAAATCATCCTGAGGCCCCCGGGACCTCAATCAAAAGCACAAACATAACCCAATACCTTATTCAAACTTGTTCCAATCATCAAAATGCCTCAAACAATATCAAATCTACCAAACCACATCGGATTCAAGCCTAAGATTGTAAAATCTTCTGAAATACGCTTTTGATCAAAAACCCAACCAAACCACGTCCGAATGACTTGAAATTTTACACACACATCCCAAATGACACGATGGAGCTTCTACAACTCTCGGAATTCCATTCTGACCCCTATATCAAAATCTCGCCTACCAACGAGAAATTACCAAAATATCAACTTCGCCAATTCAAGCCTAAAACTACTCCAACCCTCCAAAACCCATTCTGATCACGCTCCTAAGCCATAAATCACCTCCCGAAGGTAACCGAACCCTCGTAACTCGCATCCGAGCCCTCTAACACATAAGTCAATATCCGGTTAACTTTTCCAACTCAAACTCCCTCACAAGAGACTAAGTGTCTCAAACCTTACCAAAATCATTCCGGATTTGATCCGACCAACCCGATACCATAAAATACGGAAAACGAAGCATAAAGAAGCATATATGGGGGAAACGGAGTGGTAACTCATGAGACGACTGTCCGGGTCATCACACCGATGCACAATATGACATTCATACGCATATGCATGGCACTATAAGTATTAAATGATATACAGAGTTATCCAGACTTACAGGTTGAGTCATGTATCCCATGTTTCTTTCATGTCCTTTATATATCGATTTACATGCCTTACATACTCGGTACGTTGTTCGTACTGACGTCTTTTTGTTGTGGATGCTGCATTCATGCCTTTAGGTATAAATAATCAATTTGATGAACCCTCATTGTAGACGAGGTTAGCATTCAGTGAAGGATCGGTAAGAATCCACCTCATTCAGAGTGCAGTCAAATCTTTGAGCCATCGCGTCAGATTTTTACTTCAAACTTATGAGTAGGACTGTATCTTGTCCCATTTGATGTCAAATAATCTTAGAGGCTTTGAAGACAGAGGTTCAGTTTGTACAGTATGTCAGAGGCCTTGACGGCCCATACGTATTGATGTCTTAAGAACGATAGTTTATTGATACAATGTTGCCCACTTACAGTTATGCAGTACAAGTTATTGCCATATTGGCCCACGATGGTCACCGAAAGAATGAGTTATAGAATGGTTCGCTCGGGCCAATACGGCACTGGGTGCCAGCCACACCTCCCTAGGTTCGGGGCATGACAATATAGCAATATTCGCAAGTTCTACAAGGTATCGAGCGAAGAATTTCAGTATACCTATGGATGTCCAGAGAGATATCTTATTAAGCTCTGTAGACATTTACAAAGTAAGGCCTAGAAATTGGCTAAAAGATAGAGGAAAGAGGAGAGAAGAGACGCATAAGTGCACTTACAAGGTTAGAATTGTACAGACTGCATGATAGAAAGTAGCAACAGTTACGAGAATGGAAGGAATTCGATCACAAATCATGGCGTGGAAAAGAGGCCTAAAGGGGGGAATGCCCTGGCCTTTGAAGTTATTCACAGAACAACTACCTAAATGGCAAGGAGAGTATTAAGGTATTCACAAGAGCTATAAGTTATGAAAATTATAAGAGCATCAGTCAACATCGAGGACGAATATTCCAAAGGGGGGAATAATGTTACGCCCCGCAATATTATGATAATGCTACACTCTGCAGTATTATATTACGATGATGTAACGCCTTGCACTATTACATTACGATGATGTTACGCTTCGCAGTATTAAATTACGATGATGTTGCACCCTGTAGTATTGTACGTTGAATTTGTCGTAAGGTAACTGACATCAATCCAAGGAAAAATTATTTGAAGATTATAAGGAATATGCTATGTCAAGCAAGTGACGAGTAAATTCGTAAAGGTGAGGGGGGAAGCAAGTCAAAGAAAATAAATTTTCGTCCAAGTTTGACATATTGGGATAAAATATGGGCCGAGCATTATTACTCGGTATTTATGGACTAGTACCATACAAGGTACCATATGACCACGATATTATGATGTATAAAGTATATTAAAAATGAATAGTATTTTAAGTAGTTGAGATAATTCTTAATTATGCGGGTAATTGGTTAATTATCAAGTAACATGACATTACCTAGTTAATTATTAAATTATAAAAATAAGACGTGGCAGCAATGAAGCTCACAAGACAATGACTAAGTAGTCATATAGGATTAGTGTCTACCTAATATTAACGTGTAGGACTTTTAAATACATAAGGTGTATATAAAAATTTGGCCTCTTTTAAAAATGGGATCTCTGGTAAGAGCTTGATTCATTTTTTGGGAAGAGAACAACGAAATTGAAATATAAGTTTAGCTTCCTCATTCACAATATTCAATTAGCACTTAGCAGTGAATGAATAGTTCTACAAGAACAGAACGTACAATTCATATAAGATGTTAAACATAGTTCTGATCTAATCACTTCATTAACTACGAAAATTCTTGCGATCAAATTCTCATGCAAGGTTCCAATGAGAATTTTTAAGAATCGTGGCAACGTAAAATTTTGTGGGTCTAAAAGTTTACATTGCAATCTTCTCAAAGAATATTATACGAGTTTTTTCCTACTCCAGGTATGTTAAGGATATCCCTTATTTCTTTTGGCATGATTTATACGTCACAAACGAAACGAACAAATGCACAATTTTCATAAATGACTCTATTCATAGAAATAGTAGGGGTGTCTATATTCTTGATTCTCCATGTGAATTATTATTATATCTTCTGTTCATGGGTCTCAGAAAAATACGTATTTGATAAAATTTATCCGACAGGCATATTATTTTTATGACATTCCGAGAAAATCTTATTAACGTATTTCTTATGCATTTCATGCATTTATACATGTACATTGACCCATAACCAGATGGCGTTATATATGCGTATATTATATGTATATGAGATATGGGAAAAGGTTACGGCGTTATATACGCACCACCACCTGATCAGCTGGTATACGTTGATGATTTGCCCACAGTGGCCGAAATGATATGATGGGATGCCCTCAGAGGCTCTGATGATGTTATGAAACATGTACTTATGCACGACATGACATTCATACGCATATGCATGACACTATAATTATTTCATAATTTACAGAGTTATCCAGACTTATAGGTTGAGTCATTTACTCTATATTTCTTCCATGTCTGTTATGTACTTATTTATGTGCCTTACATACTCGGTACATTATTCGTACTTACGTCCCTTTTTCCTGGGGACGCAGCGTTCATGCCCGCATGTCTCGATAGACAGGTCGAGAGTCCTCCAAGTAAGCGATCAGCTCAGCGAAAGATGTTGGTGCACTCCATTTGTTCCGAAGTTGCTTGTTTGGTCATTATAATTTAGATGTGTATTTTTTGGTATGGCGGGGCTCTGTCCCGACCTTTATGAAAATTATGTATCCTTAAAGGCTTGTAGACAAATTTCATGTACGTAAAAGATTGTATGGCCTTATTGGCCTATGTTCAGTATACAAATGGTTATTTTGGTCTTAGGGACCCATATGTCTTATGTATAAGTTGGTATTACATGTTGTATTCTACCTATTTCACGTCAGCTTCTCCAGTTCAGTTATCTATGATAGTATGATATGAAAAGATACGTTATATTGGTACTCGGTTAAGTAAGCTACCGGGTGCCAATCTTGCCTCCAAGTTCGGGGCGTGACAGAAACCCATCGCATTTGCGATGTGGGGTTATCTGCATTTGCGAGGGACCCTGCCACTTTTGCAAAGTGTTGGTCTTCGCATTTGCGAAGTATGGGGTGCGAATTATAGGGTTGCAAATGTGACCTAGACAGGAAAGCTTCTATTTCGTATTTGAGATAAGTTGTTTGCATTTGCAGGGGTCGCATTTGCGAACCCCCTGTCGCAAATGCGACATCTGCAACCTGCTAAATGATGAGAATTCTGAGATTTTGTTTCATTTTGTTATATTTTGAACCTAGCTTCGATGGGAGGCGCTTTTCCGAAGGGATTTTCATACAGAATTATTGGGTAAGTACCTCTAATCAATTCTCAACTACATTCATGATTTTATATAAGATTTAACATCAAATTCATGAGAAATCTAGGGCAATATTTAGGGATTTTGTCAAAGTATTAAAAAATAAAAATTTGGGATTTTAGAGTCGAATAGGACTCGTAATTGAAAACAAAACACATATTTGAACTCGTGAGGATATGGGCAGTCAAGACCTTTTCTTGGACCCGGATTTTGACCAAACGGGCCCGGGATTTGACTTTTATTGACTTTTTAGAAATTCAATAAAAATCACAACTTTATTAATTAAAGTTATTTTCTCTTGCATTGTGTGATGTAGTCGAGTCGTCGTTGGCTAGATTAAGTCGAGGGGAGGGAAATTTGTAAAGGAAAAAGATTAGATTGAGTGTTGAGTTAGCTGAATTGAGGTAAGTGTCTTGCCTAACTTTGTTGAGGAAATTTTTCCTACTATTTGACATTGTTTGCTACATGAGGGGGTGATACATATATGAGGTGATGAGCATATATGTATGTGCCATGTTTAATCATGCTTGGGGTAGATTATGTTATAATTGTGTATTGTAGAATTACGTGACCTTCTTGCTTCATGCCTTACTTGACTTTTCGATACTAATAATATAGTATTAAACATTAGAAACTAAGACTTAGCTTATTATAACTTGATCAAATTGATGGAATTCTGATAATACATTGATGTGTATAATCCGGTCATCACTATGCGTAGTCACTAATACATTGCTACAGCCAATATTCTTGAGATAATAGACTCTATACTTGGGTTGTTGATCATTCGTGTGATTTGTTGGAGTACTTATAATACGGTTTTTGAGGATTTTATTGAATCATTGTTTGCTTGTAAAGTTGTGATTGGGATTCATTTGGAATATTCATTTAAACACTCTCCTTGATGTTATTTGTGCTTCCTACCTTGTTTGCCATTGATATACACATGTTTGGTAAGGAAGAGTGTAAAACACGAAGGGTGATGTTTGCCATTGTTTATACATTATCATGTGAGGGAGAGTGTAAAGCACGAAGGATGATTTCATGCCATATCATTTGAGAGTAGAAGTACGAAGGGTGATGTCGGGCCATATTATTAAGAATAAAAGCACGAACGGTGATGCCGTGCCATATTATTGAGAGTAAAAGCACGAAGGGTGATGTCGTGCCACATTATTTGAGAGTAAAAGCATGACGGGTGATGCCGTACCATTTCACTTATATTGTTATGCTTTTATTTTATCGTGAGATCATGGCGCGATGGGTGTTTCCGTGCTGTCGAGGATGAGGGACATGCATTTGTTGTGATATCAGTCTTCCGTGTATATATTCATGTCTTCATCTTGAACGATTATTGTCGTACTTATAGATCTCGTGTGACTTGTTGTTATTGTCCTGTCCTTGCTCTCTATTTCAATCGTTGTTGTGTTGCCAATATCTTCTACTTGTTTAATTTGCAAACACATTCCTACTTTCTACTTAATTTGCAAACACATGCCTACTTTCTACTGTTATAATTACCTCCATGTCGTGTCTATTCTGTTACATTTTAGTACAAGCCCTTTTTCTTTGATTAGTCATTCATGCCTGTACTTGTTAACTTGTAAAGATCATGTGTTTCCTTCTTAATGGTTATATCTGTACTTAGTCCTCCATCATGGTAGTTAGTTGAAGTTGATATTCCTTGTTTTTCAATTGCTGGCATTAATCACATGCCTTTCGCCTAGTCTTTTATTGTTGCCTACATGGATATCCCCGTTCATTATTACTACTTGCGTATTTCCTACTTTGTAATTCCTGTTATCGGTATTTTTCTGTCATCTGGTTGGTTCTGTTATGCATATATTGGGTGAGGATGAGATAAAAGCACGAAGGGTCTTGCCGTGTAATTGACTTGATATCTAAGTAAATTTATCATGCTATGAAAGTTATGAAGTGACAGTCGTGGTTTATCGGTTTCATTCTAAGGGAAGGATTAGTTGAGGTATTGTAAGATGCTAAATTGTGATCACTGCTAGCACTCAGTTATTGTTTTGCGTATTCGTTTCACGTATTATTCTCTGTTATATCATGGTATAGTTCTATTGCTGATTTATGGTGCATGTTTATCAGTGAGTATCTTTAAACTAAAAAGCCTCGTCACTACTTCAACGAGGTTAGATAAGATACTTACCAATACATGAGGTCGGTTGTACTGATACTACACTTCTGCACATTGCGTGGAGATATTTGGAGCGGAGCTACTGGTGGTGTCGGGAGCTGACTCTGAAGATGTTCGTGCGTTCCGGATATAGCTGCCACTTGTCCTTGGTAGCTTAGATTTTGGTAATCCATTTATGTCTATTTCAAACAGATCGTGTAATTATTTGTACTAACTTTGTAAATTCCATGTTTTAGAAGCTCATGATTCGTACTACCCGTTCTTGGTTCAATTTGTAAATATTCAAAAATTTCTTCACTATTTCTCCTTTAATCACATTTGGATGATATTTTCAGTTAGTTGGCTTACCTTGCGGGTTGAGTTAGGTGCCATCACCATAGAGTCGTGACAAATTAAACTGCGGTCCGTGTTAGAAACCATGTTTAGGCTATATGCTTATTCTGTTGGGACCCACTGAGGTCATTTCTATTGTTGAGTTATTTGAGTAAATTGCATTTACATACTCAGCCATATTCACTCATTTGCATATCATATCTTAGTCTTTGTTATCATTTGTTGTCATATCATGTTATCATTGTTTGGGCTGATTGGCATGAGATTTGTGAGCCTGAGAGACTGGAGAGATTGATGACTGAGTTGGGGCCTGAGGGCTGGATTGTGGGTGATATTGATGGGATCGAACTGCATGCCACAACAAATTTTATTGATTCATGATGGGATCAGGCTGCACGTCACAACAAGATTTGCTTTTATATATATATATATATATATATATATATATATATATATATATATAAAGCGAGGATGGTAGGTGATGTGGCATGTCTTACAAACAAGGAATCCTATTTATCCTTTTCACTATTTTTTGGTATTTATCCTATATTTTTCATTTTTTTAATCATACAAATCCCTTTAGAAAAACCACCTTTATGTTTTTCCGAAGTTTGTAACGCTTTATTTAACTTTGTAACGGTTCATTATTATCCCGGAAAATTGAATCACAGTCATTAACAATATTCAAAGCTCCTCTGTAAACATTTTCACACGCTTTCTTAATATGGCCAAATCGATGCCTATGCTTGAATTACAAACATCACTTCTCCTATTCACGTAACTGATTCTATGTTCATCGGCACTCTTCGTTGTCTTCTATGTCCAAAGGTGTACCTGGTCAAAAATTACAATCGTATTTCCAAATCTTATAGGAGGCGCAAATATTTCATGACAAACGGCACCAATATTACTGTCAAAGTGGAAGAAATCTCCCTGTAGAAATCTCTCAGGGGAGAACTACAACATGGTTTTGCCTTTTCGACCTTTCCTATTTCCCCTCCAAGTCAGGTTTCTTTTTTTACTCCCGTTTCTATTTTCCTCGGCTAATGAATTCCCCCAAAAAGAAAAGGAAAAGAGGGGAAATATTGATCCATCATTTTCTTTTTGTGTTTTCTCCTGTTATAGAAGATTCATATTATACTTAATTTTAGATTTGCTTTGGATACATCTGAGTTGGTAGACTGAACATAATTTGCGATGAACAGTTACTGGAGTTGGAATTAATTGGGAATGCGGCTCGTGATAACAAGAAGAACAAAATAATTTCAAAGAAAATTAAGAGCTGGATGATTATGACATAACTTTACCATGACCACTTTTAAATTAGTTTTTCAATTAGTTGCTAGATTGAATTTATGGCCCTTTTTCAGTTGAGGTATGTAGATTTCCGCATAAATATTTATGTAGGTTTGAAGTACTCTTGAAAGCATAAATAACAAGAAGCGCATTTTTAAGGTATGTTCAAGTTTACATACATTTTGTTTAATTTTCTTTAAATAATGAACCGGTAACTCATCCTTCCTTTTTTTTTTTTCTTTTATGAAAAGTTTGATCAGGCAATTTATGTATGTGATTATACTCTTGAAGGTGAACTTGATGGTTCCTGCTCAACCAAAAAGGCAGATACGCGTTGGTGCAGTCTAGGTTACATTTTTATTAACGTACGTGCTACAATAGTTATACTTTGATCCAGACGTTGATCATGTTAAAGTTGATTTTTACACTATTATCACTCATTGGCTATTACCAAACTTCTTCAGAAAATGTCCTTGAGAGGCCTTTGTTCTTTCTTTTCTTGCAATATAGTTCATAATCTGATCAATATCCATGTGGTCTGAGATATTTTCAGTGTGTATTTCTTTATTCAAACTCATTACTTAACCGATTTAACTTCATTGCCTTAAGATGCGGACCATGGTGTTTGAACATCAAATAACTACTTAAGATTTAGACTTAAGTGAATCATGGAGACCACATGTATGTACACGTACACACACGTAAAATTCCTTTTTTTTTTACATGAAAAAATTATTTCTTCTATCTTGATAATATTTATAATAAAAAGTATTTTTAAATATACTAATATATCACGCGAAGTGCAGACAAATTAACTAGTATATATATATGGATAAGGTTGCACGCCGCAGCAGGACTTATAGGCTTTATTTTTATTGATGGGATCGGGCTACACGCTGCAGTAGGCCATATTGGCTTATATTAGCGCTTGAACAGGATCCGCCCCTCTGGAGTCTGACATACCAGCAGTGAGCGCAGGTACCGTACAATGCTGAGTGACTGAGTGTGCTGAGTGATTGAGCGTGATGAGTGGGAGTGCGAGATAGTGAGATTGAGTACTCTAAGAGTGTGAGTACATGAGTTCATCACTGTGATGCATTGTATTTGACATGCATAATTGACATACAGGCATAGAGATGCATTTCTTCATGCTACACAGTTTGTGACATTCATAATTTCATATGCACATTGACATGTAGGGATGGATATGTACTTTCTTCATGCTATCTGAGCATGAAATATCTTATATGTTGTTGAAAGTTTTTGGGAAAAATCAAAGATTTCTGATTTACTCATATTTTGGTGATTTCAATAAAAAAATTTGGTTATACTGTTATACCTAAAAAAACATGCCTATTTTTCTGCAACTGTGATCGAGCTGAGCATCATATCTTTGAGTTATTACTTGTGTTGTTTTTATTATATTGTTACGGGTTTTTGGCTATTAGTGTTCGACTCCGATCATTGTCCAAGCTCATCACTACTTTCAACCTATGTTAGGTTTGTTACTTATTGAGTACATGAGGTCGGTTGTACTCATGCTACACTTTTGCACCTTGCGTGTAGATTTTGGAGATGATGTTGATGTATACGACGGAAGTTGCCATTGAAGATGTCCCTGCATTCTGATTATAGCTGCCTCTTGTTCTCGGTTGCTTTATATTTATAAATCTGTTTATGTATATAGATGATGTATTTTCATACCAGCTTTGTAAACTCTAAATCTTAAAAGCTCATGATTTGTACTATCAGTCCTTGGGTTATTGTATAAAAGTTATGTTATTTCATCATTATTTTTTCAGCAAATCTCATTTGAAATTGGATTATTGTTAAATTGACTTACCTAGAGGGTTGGGTTAGGTGCCATCACGACTAGTTGGATTTTGGATTGTGACACTCCACTCTTTATTTATCAGATTATACTGTTAACCAATAAGTTTTTCTTATATCATTATTGTAAAGTGTTGGCTTGCCTAGCAATCAGTGTTAGAGCTATTACGATACCTTGATTGGGATTTTGGATTGTGAGAGATGGTCTTGGTGCAGTGTTAATGCAGGCTGGTAAGGTGATTGCTTATACATCACATCAGTTGAAGTCTCATGAGAAAAGTTAGTTATGTAGTTCATGATTTAGGGTTGGCGATGATTATGCATGCACTCAAGATATTGGAGACATTTGATGGTAGGCTATAATCCCGTATTTTAGTCACTTATTTCACTCTAATTCACTGCACTTTACTTGTGTTTGATCTTTAATTAGTAGTATTTTGCATATATTGTGTGTTTTATGCATTGAAGGAGTGATTCCGAGTTATATAGATGTTGTGGAGCTAATTCGAGCTATTTAGTAGTTTGAAGTCTGAGTAAAAGCCCCAAGGATTAACTCAGGATTGTGTTCGGGGGTCGAGGACCAAGCCTGGACATCAAAAATAAATGTTGAAGCCGAACTCTAAAGAAAACACACTGCCACTTGGATTGTGTTTGTTTGGCTTTTGAGTAGAACTTTTGAAATAAGGAGAAATGTGTATTGTTTTAAAAGAGCAAGAGCCACTTGAACTAAAAAACAAAATTAAAAAAAAAGTAGTTGTATGGTTGAAAAAAATATATTCCTTAATAGTGGTAACTCTTAATGTAATTGTGCTTAAAGAAGTTGGGAGTTGATATATGTTGATTTAAGGGTGGAGTTATGGTTTGACATAAGTGCGGGGTTTTGAACAATTAAATGCATGTATTAAATTGATTAGGGAGGTGTAGTCACTCTTATATCTAAATGTATCATACCCGTCCCGTAACCTATATTACAACCAAATTAAGTTCTGCTTGATCTTTGACTGAATGAGCTCAATTAGTAGAGTAGTACACTATGGGCAAACTTATGGTACATCTTTTGTAGCATATGAATGTAACTTCTGAGAGTGAGTGAATTCTTTCTATCGTAGGTTCCTAATTGGGCTTAAATTTTATTATGTGTGGAACTACTCTCTATTGTTGTGTGAGGGCACTTGATTCATGAAGGAAAGGTAATGTTGTTCACCTTTGTGTTACAGTAAGTGAGCGGGTTGTGAAAAATGCGCGATGCTTTTGAGTCAAATTTTTGAGGTGAGGATGTTACAATTTTGTGCTTAATCTATTTTTGTCATGACCCCAGTTCGCCCTCCGTGAACTATCGTGATGACACCTAGTCTCTATGACAAGGTAAGCCTAACAACTGCGGAAAAGAAATAATTTGCGGAAAGAAAACAGTATAAAACCGAAATAACAACTGAAATAGCGTTTAAGATGCCGCCTGGCATATAACAGTACAAGAATATCAACCTAATACTTCCCAAAATTTGGAACCCCATGAATCACAAGCTAAGAGATACATAAGAAGCTCTAACTCCAGAAATGTCTAACAAAAGAAAAATACAAAAGGGCTATACTATTACAAAAAGATAGAAAGGGATTCCTCGGTCTGCGGACGTGGTAGATATACCTCGAAGTCTCTACAGAAGCGCTCCCCTCAAGGATGATAAGACTGAGTGGAAGTACCTAGATCTGCACATGAAAAACATGCGCAGAAAAGGCATGAGTACACCACAGCGGTACTCAGTAAGTGCCAAGCCTAACTTCAGTCGGGTAGTGACGAGGAAGGTCAGGACCATACTGAGGTTAAATAAAATATATGATTTAACAGTATAGAACAAAAGAGTATAAATAAGTACAACAGTAAAAACAACAAAGGCTATAAAGGACAACAACAACTACTATAGAGGCAAAGTAAACACAGAAAGAAATATAGCTCAACACAAAGATAACAACCGGGGATCTCCCAGGATACCGTCCTGTAGTCCCAAATATAAATATCCAGTGGATCTCCGGGGATACCATCCCGTAGTCCAACTCATAATGTGAGGGGATCTCCCGAAATACCGATCTGTAGTCCCAAAGTAAACATACAGGTGGATCTCCCCGGATACCGTCATGTAGTCCTAAAGTAAACACACAACAACAACAAGAAGAGTACATAGTTCAATTCAAGTTCCATACCAAGGTAAACAGGTATTTCTAACCTAACATGCTGCACGTAATCCAAATAAGTTAGTTTGAGCAAGTAAAGCAATTAAGTCAATTAGACATGCTTTCCGAAGCTAACAACAGGCTTAATTTGCAAGTAATATAAACAAGAAAAGAAACATACTAGTAATTACTTAATGAAATCGGGATTTCAACAATTAGCACAAGTACGCACTCGTCACCTCACGTACAAGGCATTTAAATTATCAATAATACCAAATCCTAAGGGGAGTTTCCCCCACACAAGGTTAGGCAAGCCACTTACCTCGAACCGGCTCAATAATCAACCCGAAACCACGTTCTTGACATGAATACTTGACTCCAAATGACCCAAATCTATTCAATTCAATTGCATAATGTAAATAACACTTCAAGTAACTGATTCTACAAACAAATTCTAAGCTAATACGCGAAATTAGGTAGAATGACCAAAACGCCCCTCGGGCCCATGTCTCGGAATCAGGTAAAATTCACAAAACTATAATTCCCAATCACTCCCGAGTCTACCCATATCAAATTCATCCAAATCAAACGTCAAATGACCCTCCAAATCATCCAAATCTACTCTCCAATTTTCTTCCATTTTACCTCAATTTTACCCCAAATTCTCAACTTAAATGATAAGAATCAAGATAAGATTATGGAATTTAACTCAAGACAAGTGAAGAATACTTACCCTAATTATTCCGTTGAAATTCCTCTCCAACTCACCTCTTCCCGAGCTCTCCAATGAGTTTATGAAAATATGGACTAAATCCTCGTTTTTGAACTTAAAGTTTCTGCCCAGTCATTTCCTTCTTCGCGAACGTGGCCACTACCTCGCATTTGCAAAGCACAAAATCACTGACCAATTCAACTCCTCTTTTGCGAATGCGAACACCTCTTTGCGAATGCGATGCTCAAACTCTCCAAGCCTTCGCGAACATGACTCCACCTACGCGAACGCGAAGCACAAAGCTCCTGGGATCCCAGCTGCCCCAAATACTCTACGCGAACACGGAACCTGACAATCGTTCGCGATGAACACTATACCATATCCTTCGTGATGGTGGGAGCAACGTTGTGAACATGAAGGGCAATTCTCTACAACACAAAACTGAAGAAATCTGCAACTTTCAAAATAATAATTTTGTCCATTTAATCACCCGAAACTCACCTGAGGCCCTCGGGACCTCAACCAAACATGCCAACATATCCCATAACATCATTCAAACTCGTTCCAACCTTCGGAACACTCAAAGAAACATCAAAATACAAATTTTACATCGGATTCAAGCCTAACAATTCCAAAAACTCTCAAATTGCGCTTTCGATCAAAAAGTCTATCAAACCTCGTCCGAATGACCTGAAATTTTGCAAATGCGTAACATTCAACAATACATAGCTACTCCAACTTCAAGAATTCCATTCCGACCCCGATATCAAAATCTCACTATCGAACCGAAAACTTCAAAAATTCAACTTTGCGGCATTTCAAGCCTAAATTAGCTACGGACCTCCAAAACACAATCCGAACATGTCCCTAAGCCCGAAATCACCCAACGGAGCTAATGGAACCAACAGAATTCTGTTCCGGGGACGTCTTCACACTGGTCCGACTACGGTCCAATTTCTAAAACATAAACTCTCAGTTAGGGATTAATTGTCCCAAAACTCTCCGAAACTCAAAACCAAGCATTCTGGCAAATCAAAATAGCAGAAACAAATACGGGGAAAGCAGTTAATAGGGAATCAGGGTGTTAATTCTTAAAACGACCGGCCGGGTCATTACATCCTACCACACTTAAACAATCGTTCGTCCTCGAACGAGAACATAGACATACCTGAAGTAGTGAAAAGATGAGGGTAACAGCTGCGCATATCCTGCTCGGTCTCCCAGGTTGCCTCCTCGACCGGCTGACCCCGCCACTGAACCTTTACTGATGCAATGTTCTTTGACCTCAGCTTTCTAACCTACCTGTCCAATATTTCTACTTGCTCCTCAACATAAGATAGATCTTTGTCTAACTGGACTAAACTGAAATCCAACACGTGCGACGGATCACCGTGATACCTCCGGAGCATCGAAACACGAAATACCAGATGAACTCCTGTCAAGCTGGGAGGTAAGGCAAGCTTATAAGCAACCTCCCTAACACGCCTCAATATCTCAAAAGGCCCAATAAACCTCGGACTCAACTTTCCTTTCTTCCCAAATCTCATAACGCCATTTATAGGCGAAACCCGAAGTAGAACCCGCTCTCCAACCATATAGGAAACATCACAAACCATCCGGCCCGCATAACTCTTCTGTCTGGACTGGGCTGTATGAGTCTATCCTGAATCACCTTAACCTTCTCCAAATCATCCTGAACCAAGTCTGTGCCCAATAATCTAGCCTCACCCGTCTCAAACCAACCCACCGGGGATCTACACCGCCTACCATATAAAGCCTCATACGGTGCCATCTGAATGTTGGACTGATAGCTGTTGTTGTAGGCAAACTTTGCCAATGGCACGAACTGATCCCAAGACACTGCAAACTCAATCACACATACACGGAGCATATCCTCAAGAATCTGAATAATGCGCTCGGACTGTCCATCTGTCTGAGGGTAAAATGCTATACTCAACTCCACCCGAGTACCCAACTCATGCTGTACGACCCTCCAGAACCGTGATGTGAACTGAATACCTCTATCTGAAATTATGGAAACTGGAATACCATGCAGACGAACAATCTCCCGGATATAAATCTCCGCTAGACGCTCTGAAGAATAGGTAGTACACACAGGAATGAAATGTGTGGACTTGGTTAGCCGATCCACAATCACCCAAATGACATCGAACTTTCTCAAAGTCCGTGGGAGCCCAACTACAAAGTCCATGGTGATCCACTCCCACTTCCACTCCGGAATCTCTATCTGCTGAAGCAACCCATTCGGTCTCTAATGCTCATACTTCACCTGCTGACAATTGAGGCACCAAGCTACAAACCCAACAATATCTTTCTTCGTCCGTATCCACCAATAGTGATGCCTCAAATCCTTGTACATCTTTGCGGAATCCATATGAATAGAATACCGCGAACTATGGGCCTCCTCTAGAATCAACTCTCGAAGCCCATCAACATTGGGTACACAAAGCCGACCTTGCATCCTCAATACCCCGTCATCACCAATAGTCACATATCTGGCATTCCCGTGCTGAACCTTGTCCTTGAGGACAAGCAAATGAGGGTCATCAAACTTACGCTCCCTGATACAATCAAATAAGGAAGACCGAGAAACCATGAAAGCTAGAACCCGACTGGGCTTCGAAAGATCCAATCTCACAAACTGGATGGCTAAGACCTGAACAACCATCGCCATGGGCCTCTTCGCTGCTGGTAGATAAGCCAAACTCCCCAAACTCTTTGCCCAGCGACTCAAAGCATCGGCCACCACATTGTCCTTGCCCGGGTGGTACAAAATAGTGATATCATGTCCTTTAGTAACTCTAACCACCTCCTCTGGCGCAAATTAAGATCCTTCTACTTGAACAAATACTGCAAACTCTGGTGGTCAGTATAAATCTCATACGGAACATCATATAAATAATGATGCCAGATGTTCAGGGCGTGAACAATGGCATCTAACTCGAGATCATCGACATGATAATTCTTCTCATGTACCTTCAACTGTCTGGACGTGTAGGCAATTACCCTAACATCCTGCACCAAAACCGTTCTAAGACTAATCCTCGAGGCATCATAATAGACAGTATAAGACCCCGAACCTGTAGGCAATATCAAAATTGATATGTAGTCAAAGCTTCCTTGAGCTTTTGAAAGCTCGCCTCACACTCTTCCGTCCACTTGAATGTAGCACCCTTTTGTGTCAGCCTGGTCATAGGGGCTACAATCGATGAAAACCCCTCAACAAAATGTTGGCAATAACCTGCCAAGCCAAGAAAACTACTGATCTCTGTAGCTGAAGATGGTCTGGGCCAACTCTACACTGCTTCTACCTTCTTCGGATCCACCTGAATACCCTCACACGATATCATGTGGCCTAAGAATGCCACGGAATCCAACCAAAACTCACATTTTGAGAACTTAGCATATAACTTCTTTTCCCTCAGAGTCTGAAGCACTGTCCTCAGGTGCTGCTCATTATCTTCCCGACTACGGAATACACTAGAATATCATCAATAAAGATAATGACGAACGAGTCAAGATATGGATGGAACACACTGTGCATCAAATGCATAAAGGTTGCTGGGGAATTAGGCAACCCAAATGACATAACAAGGAACTCGTAATGACCATACCGAGTCCTGAAAGCAGTCTTCAGAATATCTAGCTCCCGAATCTTCAACTGATGGTAACGTGAGCGCAAGTCAATCTTAGAAAACACTCGTGCACCCTGAAGCTGGTCAAACAAATCATCAATACGAGGAAAAGGATAATGGTTATTCACTGTAAGTTTGTTCAACTAGCAATAATTAATGCACATACGCATAGAACCATCCTTCTTCTTCACAAACAAGACAGGAGCACCCCAAGGTGATACACTGGGCCTAATGAAACCCTTATCAAGCAATTCCTACAACTGATCCTTCAACTCCTTCAACTCAGGAGGAGCCATACGATACGGAGGAATAGAAATGGGCTGAGTGCCCGGCAATAGATCAATATAATAATCAATATCTCTATCGGGCGGCATGCCCGAAAGATCAGCTCGAAATACATCAGGAAAATCACGTACTACTGGGACATAATCAACTACAGGGGTATCAATACTGAGATCTCTCGCATAAGCTAGATTCGCATCACACCCCTTCTCAACCATTAGCTGAGCCTTAAGGAAAAAAATAACTCTACTTGGAGTGTGACCTAAAGCACCCGTCCACTCAATACACGGTTCACCTAGCATAGCCAGCGTCACGATTTTGGCATGACAATCACAAATAGAATAATGGGGCGACAAGCAGTCCATGCCCAAGATAATATCAAAATCTACCATGTTGAGCAACAATAAATCGGCTCTAGTATCAAAACCACTGAGAGCAACCAAACACAACAGATAAATATGGTCCACAACAAGATAATCTTCCATAAGAGTAGAAACATTAACAGGGGAACTTAAAGAATCCCAAGGTACACCCAATGCAGAGCAAAATAAGAAGAAACATAAGAGTAAGTGGAGCCTGGATCGAATAGAACCGATTCATCTATGTGACAAACTAGTATAATACATGTGATGACAGAATCATAGGCAACATCCTCGGTATGGGCAGGAAAAACATAGTATCGGGCATGGCCTCCCTTTATAGGGCGACCCCTACCTCCTCGACCTCCACTTTTATCTGGCAGAGCGGGTGGGGTAGCAACTGGAGCTGTAACCATAGGATGAGAAGTCTGCAGGGCACGTTGTGGCTGAGAAGTCTATGGAGGTGAACCCCTCCTAAGTCTGAGGTAATCCCTCACCATATGGCGTGTGTTACCACATTCAAAACAAGCTTTGGGAGGACGTGGTGGTTGTGACTGGCTTGGACCAAGTCTGCTGGACTGACCACTGAAAGCACCACGCGCAGGAGGCGTACTAGATACTGGCGGTGCATAATAAGTCTCCTGAGGCCTAGGGGGAGCTGGAATACCACTGGCTACTAGACGAGTTGAATGAACGGGGTGACTCATATAACCCCTACCATGACGACCTGCAGCTGGGGCACGGGCACCAGAATAATGGCCCGACTCTCGAGATCTCTTGGCCTCCCTCTCCTCTTTCTTCCTAGCATACATGCCCTCAATCATCCTAGCAATGCTCACCACCTGCTGATAAGAGATATCCATCTCCAACTCCCAATCCATGCTATACCTGATGCTGGGAATAAGCCCTCAATAAATCGGCGAACCCTCTCACGAACAGTAGAAACCAAGGCTGGGGCATGTCTAGCCAATCTGGTGTAATGGACAACATACTCCGAGACAGTCATAGTACCCTAGCACAAATGCTCAATCTCTACGTGCCATGCTTCCCTAAGGCTCTGAGTAACAAACTCTATTAGGAACATATTTGAAAATTGGGTCCAAGTTAGTGAAGCTGCCTCATCCGGACTATCTAACTCATAGGTGCACCACCACTCATAGGTGGCTACTCGAAGCTGGAAGGCAGTGAAGGAAACCCCAATCGATCCTAATATACCCATAGTGCGGAGGATACGGTGACACCCCTCCAGAAATCCCATGGCATCATGTGATGCTAACCCACTGAATACAGGAGGATCATACTTCTTGAACCTCTTAAGTCTCTGCTGCTCATCCTCTAAAGCTGATGCCCTATCCTCGGGCTGACCTGGACTACAGGCTGTACAGGAATAATCTCTAGGACCTGATTAACATGCACTCACTGCTCAAGAGTGCGGGCGGCGGGAGTCTGTGCTCCTCCCCCGGCCTAAGATGTGGCTGCAGCAAGGGGAAGCAACCCTGCCTAAGCCAAAGTGGTGTACATGCTCATGAACTGCGCAAGAGTCTCCTGAAGTGCTGGAGTAGTAGTAGCAGTAGGCTTATCAGGTGCCTGGACTCTGATTGGAACTGCTGGTGGTACCTTGGTGGCAGCTCGCGCGGGTGATCTGGCTGCACCACATGCGCGTCCTCGACCTCTACCTCGGCCCCGGCCTCTAACGGCTATAGTAGGGGGTGCAGGTGCCTGATCATCTCGGGAAGCACGTGTCCTCACCATCTGTGGGAGAATAGAAGACAGAAGTTTAGAGTTGTGACATCAAAATCTCGCACGACAAGGAAAACAAATGAAGTGGAATTTCCCTAACAGTTACATAGCCTCTTGCAGATAAGTACAGACGTCTCCGTACTGATCCGCAAGACTCTAATAAACCAGCTTGTGATTAGTGACTCCTATGAACCTAGAACTCTAATACCAACTTGTTACGACCCCAGTTTTCCCTCCGTGAACTATCGTGTCGGCACCTAGTCTCTACGACTAGGTAAGCCTAACAAATGCGGAAAAGAAATAATTTGCGGAAAGAAAATAGTATAAAACCGAAATAACAACTGCAATTGCGTTTAAGATGTCGCCTGGGATATACAAGAATCTCAACCTAATACTTCCCGAAATTCGGAACCCCATGAATCACAAGCTAAGAGATACATAAGAAGCTCTAACTCCAGAAATGTCTAACAAAAGGAAAATACATAAGGGCTATACTATTACAGAAAGATAGAAAGGGACTCCTCGGTCTACAGACGTGACAGATATACCTCGAAGTCTCTACAGAAGTGCTCGCCTCAAGGATGATAAGACTGAGTCAAGGTATTTGGATCTGCACATTAAAAACATGCGCAGAAAGGGCATGAGTACACCACAACGGTACTCAGTAAGTGCCAAGCCTAACCTCGGTCGGGTAGTGACGAGGAAGGTCAGGGCCCTACTAAGGTTAAATAAAATACAAAGTCTAACAATATAGATCAAAAGAGTATAAATAAGTACAACATTAAAAACAACAAAGGCTATAAAGGACAACAACAACTACTATAGAGGCAAAGTAAACACAGAAAGAAATATAACTCAGCATAAAGATAACAACCGGGGATCTCTCAGGATACCATCCTGTAGTCCCAAATATAAATATCTAGTGGATCTCCCAGGTTACCGTCCCGTAGTCCAACTCATAATGCGAGGGGATCTCCCAAAATACTGATCCGTAGTCCCAAATGTAAATACTCAGTACAAAGGGAATCTACTAGGTGCAGTCCCGTAGTTCCAATGTAAATGTGTAGGGAGATCTCCCGGAACACCATTCCGTAGTCCCAAAGTAAACATACAGGGTTATCTTAGTCCCAAAGTAAACACACAACAACAACAACAAAAAGAGTACACAGTTCAATTCAACTTCCATACCAAGGTAAAACAGGTATTTCTAACCTGGCATGCTGCACGTAATTCAAATAAGGTAGTTTGAACAAGTAAGGCAATTAAGTCAATTAGACATGCTTTCCTAAGCTAACAACATGTTAAATTGCAAGTAGTATAAACAGGAAAAGAAACATACTAGTAATTACTTAATGAAACCGGATTTTCAACAATTTTCCAAAGTACGCACTCATCACCTCACGTACAAGGCATTTCAATTATTAATAATACCAAATCCTAAGGGGGGGAAAGGTTAGGCAAGCCACTTACCTCGAACCGGCTCAATAATCAACCCAAAATCACGTTCTTGCCACGAGTACTTGACTCCAAATGGCCTAAATCTATTCAATTCAATTGCATAATGTGAATAACACTTCAAGTAACTGATTCTACAAACAAATTCTAAGCTAGTACGCGAAATTAGGTAGAATGACCAAAATGCCCCTCGGGCCCACGTCTCGGAATCAGGTAAAATTCACAAAACTATAAAGCCCAATCACTCCCGAGTCTACCCATATCAAATTCATCCAAATCAAATGTCAAATGTCCCTCCAAATCATAAAAATCCACTCTCCAATTTTCTTCCATTTTATCCCAAATTCTCAATTTAAATGATGAGAATCAAAACTAGATTATGGAATTTAACTCAAGACAAGTGAAGAATACTTACCCTAATTACTCTGTTGAAATTCCTCTCCAAATTCACCTCTTCCCAAGCTCTCCAATGAGTTTATGAACATATGGACTAAACCCTCGTTTTTGAACATAAAGTTTCTGCCCAGACATTTCCTTCTTCGTTAACGCGGCCACTACCTTGCGTTTGCGAAGCACAAAATCACCAACCAATTCAACTCCTCTTTTGCGAACGCGAACACCTCCTTGCAAACGCGATGCTCAAACTCTCCAAGCCTTCGCGAACGCGATTCCACTTATGCGAACGCGAAGCACGGAGCTCCTAGGATCCCAGCTACCCCAAATACACTACGTGAACGTGGAACCTGAATCGTGTTCGTGATGCACACTATGCCATACCCTTCGTGAACGCGGGAGCAACATCGCGAACGCGAAGGGCAATTCTCTGCAACATATAACTTAAGAAATCTGCAACTTTCAAAACAAGAATTTGGTCCGTTTAACAACCCGAAACTCACCCGAGGCCCTCGGGACCTCAACCAAACAGCCAACATATCACATAATATCATTCAAACTCGTTCCAAACTTTGGAACACTCAAAACAACATCAAAATACCAATTTTACATCGGATTCAAGCCTAAGAATTCCAAAAACTCTCAAATTGTACTTTCTATCAAAAAGTCTATCAAACCTCGTCCGAATGACCTGAAATTTTGCACATACGTCACATTCAAAACTATGGAGCTACTCCAACTTCCAAAATTCCATTCCGACCTCAATATGAAAATCTGACTATCGAACCGGAAACTTCAAAAATTCAACTTTCGACATTTCAAGCCTAAATTAGCTACGGATCTCCAAAACACAATCCCAATACGCCCCTAATCCCAAAATCACCCAACGAAGCTAACCAAACAACCGGAATTCCATTCCGAGACCATCTTCACACTACTCCGACTACAATCCGATTTCTAAAACTTAAACTCTCATTTAGGGACTAAGTGTCCCAAAACTCTCCGAAACTCAAAACCAAACATCCTGGCAAATCAAAATAGCAAAAAAATACAGGGAAAGTAGTTAATAAGGGATCGGGGTGTTAATTCTTAAAATGATCTCCCGGATCGTTACAATTTTAAATATTCTTGGTGTGATAAGTTAGGAGAGTGTTTAACACGGTCGTGTCTATATGAAGTGTAGTTTGATTGCTCAAGAATGAGCAATGGTTTAAGTGTGGGGTGCTGATGGTAGGCTATAATCCCATATTTTAGTCACTTATTGCACTCTAATTCAATGCACTTCTATTTGAGCGTTAATTGATAGTGTTTTGCACTTATTGTGTGTTTTATGCCTTGTGGGAGTAATTCTGAGTTATGTAGATGTTGTGGAGATAATTCGAGCTATTTGGAGCTTTGAAGTTTGAGTAAAATCTCAAGGAATTAAGCTGAGATCATGTTCGGGGTTCGAGGACAACGTTTGGACATCAAAAATCAAGGTTGAAGCCGGACTCTGAAGAAAACACACTGCCACGGCGTGTGGTGCGCACCAGTAGTGCAATTCCTATTGCTTGACAATTGTGTGAGCTCTCTAATAAGTCCCACTAGTGTACCGCGAGTCGCGTCTCACCATGCGGCGTGCCAATGTAATTTTCCCATAGCTATTGTTCTATTTTGGCTAGGAAAGGGTGGTTAAATCCGGGCCCAATCCTACTTGGTATAAATATATGGAAAAATATTATTTTCTGGACTTTTGACATACTTCGACCTAAGGAAGCCAAGTAGGAGTGGGAAGAATACAAGCACAAGGATTTCATCATTCCTTCATCACTCATGACCCGAGTTTGGATCGAATCTATTGTTTTCCTATACTTTAATTATATTTGTGATGAATTTCTCCATGTCTATGGAGTAGTTCCCTTTAGGGTTTGATGGATTTGGTGTATTGATGATTGTTTGTGGATTATAACTCTAGTTTTATGTGTTGAATCGTTTGGAGGATTTAATTGTTGCATCTATCTTCACTAGTTCATATAATTGAGAGAGACATAACTTGTGATATCTTTGCATTATACTGTTGATCGAATCTATTCAACTAGACTCTTTCGATTACTTAGAAGAATCTTTAATCATTGGTTAAACCTAGTTAGGAGAATAATCGAAAGAGGTTTTCCTAAAGATAAATCTACTACGCATTCTTGCATATCTTCACAGTGCTTAATTTGGGTCATCTGGTGAGGTTAAGACTTAACCGAGAGAGGAGTTTCTGCTGAACGTTTGAACTAAGAATTAAGATTTACCATTTTAAGAATTAAGCGTACGAAAATTTGTACTGTTTATATGAGATTAGGAAAAATTGGAAGTTGAGAAAATATATGTATTTTTACATGAATATTTTAATGAAATAATACTGTATGTATTGATTTTATATGGTACCATAAATTATTAATATTTTAATAATAGTATTAAAATAATTCCTAATTATGTGATTAATTGATTAATTGTGGGGATTAAGTAAGAATTTTGGATAAATACAAGGGGACAACCTCTACGTGGGAGTATGAAATTTTGACAGCAAATTAGTGGTTCTTACTTATCTTATTAGGTGGCAAAAGCTACAAAAATAGCATTTACACTTCTTAGGCGTGAAGATTTCGTCAAGTGTTGGTGATTAGATAAAATCTATTCCATACTTCTTTTTATAGGCGTTCAGTTCCATTTTTCCAACAATTTGTCACAACAATGAACTCATGTATAAGGAATGAATCAAATGTTTTGCATCTCTTTAGCTAATAGCTAATTCCTTTATGTTGATAATTCATGCCAACACCTTGAAGATGATTCTTTTGAACGAGATCCAAGTCTAATTCTTCATCTACGACCTTCTCGAGCTCTAAGGTGTGTTAAGACTATCCCTTCCTTCTTTTGGAATGATCCAAGTAACGATACGTAAATGTAATGCTATTCCATAAGTGATTCTACTCTTAGAAGTTAAGGATGCCTATATTATTCATTCCGGTAAAGTGATATTCAAGCATGTATACGGAGGACATTGAGCTCGTGCGATGTCGATTACCAGAGATTTACGAGGTAGCTGCCGGTGCTCGCAGCCCTTGTTCTCCTTCTTTACTATCTTTCTTTTCTGTATTGACATTTAGACGCAGACTATTGTAAACACTGTCTTTTAGATTGAAGGTCTAGTTGCTCATGATTTGGTGACACTCCGACGATTGGGGCTATTTTTCGCATTATATTTTGAGTTTAACTTTTGCTTTTATGAAAACTCTGTTATGAAAAAGCCTTTAATTTGTCTTTTATGAAATATCAAAGTATTTTAAAAAATCGGCTTGCCTAGTACCATCGATTGGCATCATCGTGACAGGTTAGAGTTTTGGGTCGTAACATAACCCAAATAAATTAATAAGTCAAGTTAATTGAAGAATTCAATAGGATTATTATCCAAACATGATCTTGGAATCTTATTTCTCATTAAATTAAACTCTTTCTGCTGAGTGTGCTAGTTAATAAGATTTTCTTTTTATTGAAATTATCATTAGTAGAATTAATTAAACAAAAATCACTTTAAAATTATTCTTGACTCGATAAATTAGAATTTGGATTTAGTTGATAATTTATCACAAGTCCTCATGTGAACGATACTCTACTCGCTCTTTATTACTTTGATGATCGTGTATACTTGCATGTGCGATTTAGGGCAACACCGGGATCAAACTAACCCATAAGAGAATGACATTGCCTCTCATATGAGGCCTCATACGTAGCCATCTGGATGTTTGATTGATAGTTGTTGTTGTAGACAAACTCCACTAGAGGTAAAAACTGGTCTCACTAACCCCCGAAATCCATA
Source organism: Nicotiana tabacum (assembly GCF_000715075.1). Lineage (NCBI taxonomy): Eukaryota > Viridiplantae > Streptophyta > Magnoliopsida > Solanales > Solanaceae > Nicotiana > Nicotiana tabacum. Next base: position 183,110,894 of record NC_134101.1, read on the forward strand.
GACCATGCCCGTAACATGTCCAACAAAAATTAAATAGTGTGCTCGGACTGTCCAACCGTTTGAGTATGAAACGAGTTACTCAGCTCAACCCATATGCCAAACTCACGCTGCACGACTCTCTAAAAAATATGATGTGAACTGTGTGCCCGATTCTGACATGATAAAAAATGGGCACACCGTTATGCGCATAGTCTCCGGGATGGAATCTGAGCTAATCGATCTGAAGAATAGGATGGCATCACTGGAATGAAGTGCGTAGACTTAGTCAACCGGTCCACAATAACCCAAAGAATGTCATATTTCATTAAGGTCCATGATAAGCTTAGTAAAAATTCATAGTGATGCGCTCTCACTTCCACTTTGATATCTAAATCAACCCACCTGATTTTTTATGCTTATACTTCACCTTTTGACAATTCAAACACCGAGAGACATAATCAAAACTATCTTTCTTCATCTTCTGCCATCAACAATGTTGCTTCAGGTTACGCTACATCTTCGTGACCTGGGTGAATGGAATATTGTGAATTGTGAGCCTCCTCAAGGATCAACTCTCTGAACCTATCTGAAAAGAGCACCCTTCTAGGTCAACTTGGTCAATGGGGTTAAGATAGATGAAAACCCCTCCACGAACAGGCGATAGTAACCCGCCAAACCCAAAAATCTCTGAATCTTTGCAGCTGAAGTAAGTCTAGGCTAGTTCTGACCGCCTCAATCTTCTTAGGATCCACCTTGACACCCTTGGAAGACAAAACATGAACCAGAAAGGCAACTGAATCTAACCAGAACTCACACTTTGAAAACTTGGCATATAACCACGATCCTTCAAGGTCTGAAGTACAATCCATAGGTGATGCGTATGCTCCTCTTGAATGTGAGAGTAAACCAATATCATTAATGAAGACGATCATGAAGGAATCCTGATAAGTCTTGAACACTCAGTTCATCAAATCCATGAAGGTTGTTGGAGCATTAGTCAATCCAAATGATATCGCTAAGAACTCATAATGACCATATCGAATCCTTAAAGTGATCTTAGAGACATAAAATGCCTCAATTTTCACCCGATGATAGGCATATGTCAAATCAATCTTCGAAAACACCTTGGCACCCTGAATATGAACAAATAAGTCATCATTCCTAGGAAACGAATACTTGTTCTTGATAGTAACCTTGTTCAACTGCCCATAATCAATGCACATCCTCATCGATCCATCCTTTTTTATTGTCAAACAACACTGGTGCACCCCAAGATGAAATATTATGTCTAATGAATTCCTTATCAAGCAAATACTATAACGAATCCTTCAATTCATTTAACTCAATTGGAGCCATGATGTACGATGGAATAAAAATAGGCTGAGTACCCGAAACTAAGTCAATGTAGAAGTCGATATCACTGTCGGGTGGCTTACCCAACAAATCGATAGGATACACCTCCGGAAATTCACTCACAACTGGTAGAAAATCCATTAAAGGATCTTCTTCACTAGAATCACAAATATAAGCCAAATACGCCAAAAATTCTTTCTAGACCATACACCGCGCCTTCAAATATGAAACCACCCTACTAGTGGAGTGATCGCGTGTCCCTCTCAACTCTAATATAGGCAACCCTGGAATGGCTAACTTAATAGTCTTGGTATGACAATCCAAGATAGCACGATACGGGGTCAACCAATCTATACCAAGAATAACCTCAAAATCCACCATATCTAATAATAGAAGATTAAATACAGTGTGAAAATACCTAATAGTAACAACACAAGACCTATACACCCGATTAACAACAATTAAATGTCCAGCCGGTATTGAAACAGAAACAGGAACATCTAGAGAATTACGAGGCATACTTAAATGGGAAGAAAAATATAAAGACACAAAAGAATATGTAAAACCCAGATCAAACAACATGGATGAATCTCTATGAAATACCGAGATAATACATATCATAACTGCATAAGACGACTTTGCCTCAGTTCTAGTCAAACTAAATACAATGTCTGGAAAGGAATACAATGTTGCACGAAACAAAATGGAAATAATACAATAAAAATAAGGAAGTGACTCTAAGGCATGTGATTGGAGTGCAACTCTACTTTGAATCACCTTCTAGTATCCACTAAGTACCTCTTGGGACTCCACTATTACCAAGGTCAGGATCTTCACAAGAAGTGCAGAAGTATAGTAGGAGTACAACTAACCTAATATACTCAGTAAGTGTCGAGTCTAACCCCAACGAGGTAGTGGTGAGGATAAGATAAAACCCCTACTATAAACATGTGCAGTTTTATATATAAAGCAACAAAATAACAAGCAAAGCATCAAAAGTATCAACGAGATAGCGACATATAAAAGGGGCAAAATCGGAAACAATAAGTAAAGAATCACGAAGTAAATCTCTTTCCAAAGTAACCAACGAAATCGCCAAGTTAAATTCACAATCCAAATACTCAAGTCAAAGCAATGAATTAACAAATTTGCACGACATCACCCTTCGTGTTTTTACTCTCGTCCTCACTATATAATATAAATGCAAGTGCATGGTATCACCCTTCATGCTTTTACTATCGTCCTCGCCATATAATATAAATGCAATAGTATGGCATCACCCTTCATGTTTTTACTCTCATCCTCACATGATAATAATAATAATGATGATGATGATAATAATAATAATAATAATAATAATAATAATAATAATAATAATAATAAAAATAATAATAATAATAATAATAATAATAATAATAATAATAATAATAATAATAATATAATAATAATAAAATAATAATAATAATAATAATAATAATAATAATAATAATAATAATAATAATAATAATAATAAAGCAGAGATCAATGTATACAACGGATTGGTCACTCAAGCAATGATATCAATATACAAATAGGGCACGGCTACACCCTTCGTGATTTTCTCTCTTCCTCACCAAACAATCACAACAACACAATACCCAGCAAGATGGAAGCAAATCAACTTCAACAAATAGTGTTAGAGCACCACACATCATATGAGAATCTTTCAACAATCAGAGCCAACAACCTATCAACAAATTTCACGATCTCATTACCTATTATCACAACAATCTCAATATAAGAAACAACATGAAAACGAGTAATTAAGGAATTAAAAATCTATTTAAGCATGGAAGACATGTTACACAGAATAAATGGTACAAGTAAGGCAATTTTCAGCCATATGCTTATCCCATAGTCAACGCATATGCACTCAACACCTTGCATATACGCCGCCCCTACATATCATTCACATAGAAAATAGACTTGATTCTACCTTATTTCCCTCAAATCAAGATTTACTAAGACACTTACCTCTTTCCGGAATAAAATCAACCATTAACCATGAATTTCACTTTATAACAAACTTTTAAACCAACCGAATCGAACCAAATATCATTCAAACAATTCAAAATAAGCTTTAGAAACTATCCACAAATGAAAAAGTTTTGATCTTTAACATAATTAAAAAATTCAACAAAAAGTCAATCAGGGCCCATGTGGTCAAAATTTGAAATCCGGCCTCAATTCAAGTTAAAGTTGTTTACTAATGAATTTGGAAAGAAATTCCTCTTTAAAACAGGCTGCTAGGAAGTTTAAGGTTAAAAATGGTATAAAATGAACTAAGTCCCGATTTTTCCAACTTTTGCCCAGTTGTAGATGTTGCAATTGCAACCATCGCAATCAAAACTATTATCAGTGTTTAAGGCCATCTATTATCAAATTCAACAAAAACCTTGCATTTATGAAGCCCCCAAAAATCGCAAATGCAGTGCAAGCTTTGCATTTGTAATGTTCTATACAGTCTCCAGTTATCACAAAAACAACACCTAGGTTTGAAATACAAGTCACCCCGAGTTTGCAAATGTGATGAACACTTTGCAAAAGCAAAGACCCAGTCCCCAGTTCCCCTTCGAATTTGTGAGCCTGACATCGCAAATGCAAGGCTCGCAATTGCAATCAGGTCTTTACAAATGCATGACCTTCAAGTTTACACCATCACCAGACTTGCACCAGTTATTCCAAACTCAATGAAAACATATCTGAAACTCATTCAACCTCTTGGGCTCCAATCCGAACATTCCCATAAGTGTAATAATATCATACAAACTCGCTCTTTATTTCAAATCATCAATAACATCAAATGTTAAGAATTCATCATCAAACTTGAGATTTTCAACTTTGAAACTCATTTTTTTAATTTTTTACATAATGCAATGAAACACCCTCAGGTCTGGGACCCCAACCAACAATGCGTACAACTCCAAAATATTATACGAACTTAGGGAATCGTCAAAACACCAACTCGATGTTGTTTCTTAAAAACTTTGACCATGGTCAACTCAAGTCATTTTTAAAGCCAAAAATTATATTTTATTTAAAATTTCACATATGAACTTTCCGAAAAAAATATGGACGATGCACGCAAGTCATATATCATCAAATAAAGCTACAAGAGGTATCAAAACATAGAAAAGGAAGCTAGTTCTCAAAATAACCTATATGGTCGTCACAACTAGGTAATCAGTGCATATATGAGTATCCTGACACAGATTTGATGTTTGCATCTAATATGGTCCATATATGTTCCATTCAAGGTATCATTTCGTATTTAAGGATTTTATATTATTTTCTATTGAGGACCATATTATGCAAATATATCTATTTTTGTAGCTATTTGCTATGCTTCGTACCTATCTACTTTTATCGTACTTTGATTACTAGACCACTAGTTAGTGTCGATGTTGAACCCTCGCTACTACTTATTTGAGGTTAGACTAGATACTTATTAGGTACGCGTTGATTTACGTCATACTACACTTCTACAATAATTGTACAGGTATTGAGACAGGTACATTTGGTGGTCATACAAGCGCGTAGCCATATTTGCTGAAGAAACTTTGTGGTGAGTTTCATTCTATGTTACGATATGTAGCACATAGAGTCCCCTTCCTATTCATTTACTATATTCTGTCTATTTCCTATCCAAATAGTTGTTGTAGTAGTATCGTATATTTCACTAGATGCTCATGCACTTGTGATACATGATTTTGAGGATTTTTGACCATTGTTCATGATTGTATTTCTGCTACGATATTTGATTTTATATTTTGATCATATTCTAACCTTGTAGATAATGTCAGCATTTTACTATAAAAATCGAACAATTTTGCTTACTTATTTAATGACTTATTTCAAAATGTGTCATGAACTATCTATCGGTTTGTGGATTCATTGTGGTTGGCCTAATGGCAAAGTTGGGCACCGTCATGGCCTATTACGCGAATTGGTCTATGACAACTTGGTATTAGAGCACTAGGTTCACATAGATCTCACGAGTCATGAGCAAGTCTAGTAGAGTCTTGCGGATTGGTACAAAGATGTCTGTACTTATTTTCGAGAGGCTACGGGACTATTAGGATAAATTTCCTTTCTTGATTTCTTATCATGCGACTTGATTTTTGTTGAAGCTCATATCTTCAGTTCCTTCCTACTCATTCATAGGTGATGTTGGGCACTTGATATCACTGGGGCTACGACAAGTTGTGGTGAGGCTGAAGATGTGGCAGGATGCTTTTCCCTACATTATTAGGGTGGACTACCATCATTGCCTTGTGAAGGGGTGTCAAATCATTTCATCTCAGCGATCATGATTCCACGGGGTTAGGGCTATGCACAATGTATTGTGATGCATCGCGCGTGGGTCTTTATGGTGCGGAATGATAGAGTGTTCACTTATGTGTCATGACGGAGAATGCTCCCAGAGGAGGAATATCCGGTTCATGATTGGGAGTTGGTATTTATTCCAGCTCAGGAGAGGCATTTGGGCTATGAATGTCCATGCTTCGGTTGACGAAGTTTCGAGATTAGATGTTTCCAAACTAGGTATAATTTTTGCATGAATTTTTATGCAGACGTCCTTGTTGAGCACTATAAGGCTAATCAGTATGGTGGTCTCCATTTTTTGTGTCCATATGGAAATGGTGGTGTGAGGAGGTGCAAAGGTGGTGGTCCCTAGTGATGATGTTGTGTTGAGACTTCTAGGTTGAATATGTGTTTCCAGTGTTGATGGTTCGAGGGAGATAATCCTGAGGAGGATAAGGTGATGGGATTTATTTGTTCAGGTGACACAAAAATGGATCATGGTTTGAGGTAGCATTATTGGTGGTAGAGAATGAAAAAGGACATTGTTAGATATGTCTCACAGTGGTTGATTGTTAGAAGGTCAGCAGAGATCTAGTAGTTGCTGTCACGACCCAAACCGATGGGCCGCGACGGGCACCCAGTACCTTACTCAACCGAATACCAACGTAATGCATCTTTCTTATTACATCATCATATACACGTGACATGGGAAAAGGTTACGGCGTTATATACGCACCACCACTTGATTAGCTGGTATATGATGATGATGTTGCCCACAATGGTCGACACAGTGGCCGAAATATGATTCAAACGACGTTATATATGCATATATATGTAAGTATGATTCAAACAGCGTTATATACACGTATATATGTATGTATATATGTATATGGGATATGGGAAAGGTTATGGCGTTATATATGTACCACCACCTGATCAGCTAGTATACGATGATGATTTTGCCCGCAGTGGCCAATATGATATAATGGGATGCCCTCAGAGGCTGATGATGTTATGAAACATGTACCTATGCACGACATGACATTCATACGTATACGCATGACGCTAAAAGTAATTTATGATTTACAAAGTTATTCAGACTTACAGGTTGAGTCATGCACTCTATATGTCTTCCATGTCTCTTATGTATTTATTTATGTGCCTTACATACTCAGTACATTATTCGTATTGACGTCCCTTTTGCCTGGGACGTTGCGTTTCATGCCCGCACGTCCCGATAGACAGGTCGAGAGCCCTCCATGTAGGCTATCAGCTTAGCTGAAGATGTTGGTGCGCTCCATTTGCTTCGGAGTTGCTTGTTTGGTTAGTATGAGTTAGACGTCTATTGTTTGGTATGGCGGAACTCTATCTCGACCTTTATGATATTTATATATTCTTAGAGGCTTGTAGATATATGTCGTGTACGTGAAAGATTGTACGGCCTTGTTGGCCTATGTTTTGAGTTTATAAATGATTATGTTGGCCTATTAGGCCCCTATGTCACGTGTATATGATGATGTAATAAGAAAGATACGTTACGTTGGTACTCGGTTGAGTAAGATACCGGGTGTCCATCGCGGCCTATCAGTTTGAGTCGTGACATTCGAGAACGCGTACCTCATCTAGAGTAGAAGTGAGAACGTATTATGGATTTTGTAACCCCCAATGGATCTATGATAAGATCGTTTATTTACAACGGAATGGTATACAAAAGTAGGGTAGCCGCATGCTTTGAGAAGGTCTTGGTGCTATTTTGGTCATCATGTACAAATGACTAAGTTTGTGCATTTTCATTTGGGATGGTGTCTTCTATACATAGAAAGCTCAAATGTGAAAAAATAGTTATTTAGAATGCATGGGGAATGTGAATGCTTGATTATCATGGTGGGGTTCAATATAAATCGAGTTTAGAATGTATTGTTGGACCATTAGTTAATGTTGATCAGATGGACCAATTCTTACAACTAGTGAACGGGTGTAGACTTAGGAGGATTAACTTATTTCATAGTGCTAATGCACATGGAAATGTCATTGAAAGTTGTCAATATGAGGTTACACGGGTGGGATATCTCATGTGAAAAGGTTAGGGGTTGCATGATTTTTATGAGGCTCCTATGACGTGTTTTACCTTCTATATTATATGAAGCATTAACTACGATATTGGTCTGGATTGCTTGAGGAAGATTACGCAACTGTCATGAGATCAAGTGTGCATTATGGGCTAATAACTTGGGATGTGTTATGATTAGTTAAACATGAGCTTATGAGAAATTTAGCTGAGTAACCATGTGAGACCATGGTAAAGTAGGAAAATATATCACTGTGTGTTCTTGGGTTATGTGATTGTGGTTTAAAGAAAATTGGGGGAGCCTACCGTTGATGACTAGATCACATGGTCATGTGTTTAGTAATTTCTGGATTTCGGTACGTTGTTGGATTAGTTATGACTTGAGGAGGAGGATAGCAGGGGTAACTCGAGCATGGAATTTGATGGATGTGTATTACATTTTGTCTTATCGATCTATGGATGTTGTAGGATGAATCAGATTTATTATTCTTATGTGGAGGTGATGTACAAGGGAATGGATTCATTCGGTTGCTTCTTTTGGAGTATTCATGTGCTAACAGAGCACTAGTCATTTGACTTGTTTGTTTATGTATTCGGGGCCGGGTTAGAGTGGGCGACTCTCAATAATGGATCTAATGGGTTAAAGATTTCGAGGTGTGGTGCCAAAGGATTTTCGGGCTTGTTATGTGATTAAGGATTAAGTTTTGCATCAGAGTGTGAGATAGGCTTGAGGTATTTCGACATCATTGTTTGTTCTGTGATGTGGTGTTAGAGAGATGGAAGAAAAAACTTTGGATTATAAAAGGCCTCCTAAAAACGGGCGTATCAGTTTGAGGTAAGCTCGAGTATATGTGAGGGAATAAAAAGGCTTAAGGGTATCAAGATAATGTGGTTTTGTGTTGTGGTCACTTGGGGTGAGCATTGATTGGGATCCACGGTGTATTAGGAAAGAGAAGTATTATTTTGAAGGCAAGACAAGAGGGACCTGAAGAAGTTGCGTGAGTTTAGAAATGGCATAGATCAACATGGTAAGAAAAATGGTGGGTTCCTTCGATATGATAAGGACATACAAGTGTTTCGTGGAGATGCATGTGAGCTTGGCAGTATGCTTGATTTCATTGATTTTGAGGACTCAATTTTGATGGCTCAATTATGTGTAGATTTGTCCCGAAGTGTTTATGATGGTTTCGACCATGACATGAGATCGGTGTCTTCTACGGTTACGGAAGTTAGTCGCCCGTTGCAATTTTTCTCCTGAAATGAGTTAAAGGAGGGTTTCTAGCTTATGGAGTGTTTATTCTATTTGTGATTCAGAATTTATGATAAAATTTGTGTTCTCTCGCATAATTGCATAATAGATGTAGTGAGGTGTGTTGAATTTGGATTGAAGGGCCAGGGTTATGGTTCAATTTTGACAGGAATGTCATGAGTTTGAGGCAGGGGAGGAGAGATTTCAGATGTTCAAGAGTATTCTGACACTATTTTAGTGTCGCTTAAGAATGGTGTGTTTGTGGAAAAAGAGTTGTGTATTGATTGTGGATGCTTGATTAGCACTACAAAATTGCATGGTTGGTAGTCGTTGATGTTCAAGTTTTCTACTTGATGAGGAAGGTTATGGCGGTATCTCTCACTCGGCGACTGGTATATGCGTTGTGTCAATCATTTAAGTAGGAGATATTGTGATCGGATATGGAGATTTTGTTACTCTCGCAGACAAAGAGTATGTTTCGGAGAGTCGGACCTTTCCTTTGGGTGCGGACCATGAAAGTTAGTTTAAGATTTAATAACTGATTGTATGTGACATGGATATGGTCATTGTGGACTTTTGGAAGGTTATCAACCTATTTTGGTATGATGAAAATCGGCTTGAAGGCCTATTGGTAGGCCTAATGTAATGTGTACTCTACACTAGATCGGATTATGTGTGAATCGAGTGGTACGCCACGGGTATGATGTTTGGATCAGATTTCACACCACAACGACATCATGAGTGGAACGGGTTGCATGCCGTAATGGTGAGAGGTTGGATACAGTTCCTTGTACTTATCTTCTGTGTTTTTCTTCTCCTCTGTAGGATAGATTCACAATATTTTGTTTAGTTGTTTTACTTGTTACGCGTGCTGGTACTTGGGTTTTCTTTCCTTATTGGTCATATTCGTGTCGTGGCTTGCTTAGCGCACATATTGTATCTTATGAGATTCTAAGTGGTATTTGATGTGGCATGTCGATCGAGTAGCTTGTATTGGGTAAGACAAGGTCATTGGGCTTCGAATTGATTTAATCAAATCTGCATAAGGTATGTTTGAAATATGGATACCAATAGTTAGCTCAAATTTGAATTTTTGTTATAGTTTTGGTCGGACGAGAGAACTCCATGACTTGTGGTTCTGATAGGTGGTTATGAGTTTCTACACGTTACTTTCATCATTTGCAGTGTTACGAAGGTTTGGCATATGGTTCTATTTAATGAAAGGTATGTTGTTGCTACCATGTTCGGTAAGGAGCAGTTATTGCAGGAAGATAATATGGTTATGCATGTTTGAGTTATGGGGGCAAATCATGTGGTTAAATCTTGGGGACATACGTATGACTTGATGCATTTATGGGGATTGATATAGTGTATGTATATGACAATTAGATTTTACAGGATATTCTGGATATTGGACTTTGGTTCTAAGGATTGGAAGCTAAGGTCAAAGGAAGAATATTAACTCGAGGTGCATTAATGTGCATGTATGGATTGAGGTGGCACAAATATATGCATTTTGAGTATACCGTGACTTGGCAGCTTGGGAACGACTCTTGCCACATTTGAGGAAGAACGCATTTTTAAGTGGAGGAAAATATACAACCCGACCGTTTGTGTCGAGCTTTAGCATGTTGTTCGGCAGTTTGAGATCTTGGGTAACTTCATATTATGCATTATGACTTGTGTGTATAGTTGGTTTTGACTTTTGAGAGATTTAGAGTTCATTTGGGTGAGTAATTCTCAATTAAAAAGTTTTAAGCTAGACGAGTCGACAAAGGTTTGACTTTAGAGTAAACGACCTCAGAAATTGGATTTGAAGGTTCCTATAGGTTATAAGGTAATTTTGGACTTGGGCGTACGTTCAGGTTGAGTATCGGGTGGTCCGGAAGTGATTTGGCACTTATTGTTAGAAGTTTGTATTTTAAAGGTTTTGAATTTGCTAATTTTATCTTAGAGTGGATTTTGGTGTTATACGACTCTAGATGGTGTTATAGGACCTTGGATAGGTTCATTTAGTCGATTTTAACTTGTGTATGAAGTTTGGACATAATCGGGAATGACTAAATGTGATTCGAACGCGTTTGGCGAAGTTTGATGGTTTGAAAGTTTGAAAGTTAAGAGAAGAATTTTTATCATTGATTCTTGGCTTTGATATTATTCATGGAGTTTTGAGACCTTGGTTAAGTTCAAATAAAGTATTGGGACTGATTAGTATGATCGGACAGGGCCTTGGTCAAAGTGTTTTGTTGATGCTAGTTGCTCATTCTAGTTTTGTTCTTTGCAAATGCGGTAGGGAGCGCAAATATGATAAGGATTTAGGGTGTTGAGTTTTTTTTATGCGATCAAGATAGGGGGTTCGTGAAAATGGAGAAGGAGGGAGCTACGCATGAATTGGCTTCTACGAACGCAATGGCTTGCTCGCCAATGCAAAGTGTCAAGGTAGGAAGTCTTCGGGAACATAACCAGAGGCCCGCGAACGCGATAAAGGGCCTGGCAGAAGCTTTAAAATAGTGACCATGGGGTTGGGCTCATTTTATCCAACTTCTCTCTTGTTAAGGTGATTTGGGCAATTTTAAAGAGGCATGTTCATCATCTAATACAATGTAAGTGATTCCAGCTTGTTGTGAGCTAAATACATGGATTATATATGGATTTTAACATGGTAATTAGTAGGAGTTTTGGGAGTTTTGTTTGAAACCTAGAAACAGTATTTTTGAGTTTTGACCACCAAATTGGACATGAATTCTAGGATAAGTAATATATTTGAGTTCGTGGTGCTATGAGTACTATTTATCTTCAAGTTTTAGAATCCGTGGCATGTGGACATGAAATTTGGGATAAGTAATATATTTGACTTTTCGTGTGGAGTTGAGGATTGGTTCTAATTGTTAAATTTCGAGTTTTTGAGTGTGTTTTGATTGGTTTGCACATTTTTTGGCTAGTTTTGGATCGTTTGGAATTGGTTTGAGGTGTTAGAGAGGTGTGGAGATGATTATTGGATTTTGAAGCAAGGTAAGTCTCTTGTCTAACCTTGTAAGAGGGATTTTATACCCAATAGGTATTTTATAACTTTGTAAGAGGGAATTTATCCCTAATAGTTCTTTTATTTGCTACATGCTATGTGTTATGGGAGCTACGCACATATGATGTGTCGAGCGACAATGCGTATGCTAGGTTCATGTTTATGTCCAGGTAAACTTGTACTTTCACCATGATTTAACTATATTACTTGAGTAGTATTACCTGTTCAAATGCCATAATTCGTGTCTTAGCTTGAGACTAAACTTGCATAAAGAATTGAGCTTTGCTATTCTAGAACTTGGTGCGCTACTTGAGTTGAAAGAATTTAAGGATCAAATGTAGGATATGCTTGATAAGGGATTCATTAGATCTAGTGTCTCACCTTGGGGTGCACTAGTATTGTTTGTGAAGTAAAAGAATGGGACGATAAGGATGTGTATAGATTATCGATAATTGAACAAAGTCATTATTAAGAACAAGTATTCGTTGTCGAGTATCAATGACTTATTTGATCAACTTTAGGGTGCCAAGGTATTTTCAAAGATTGATTTGAGATCTGGGTACCATCAGTTGAGGATTAGGGCATCGGATACCCCTAAGACAGCATTTCGGACTCGGTATGGCCACTATGAGTTTCTGGTGATGTCATTTGGCTTGACTAATGCCCTAGAAACCTTTATGGATTGATAAATCGGGTGTTAAAGCCCTATTTGGATTCTATTGTGATCGTCTTCATTGATGATATTTTGGTTTAATCTTGCAGTCAATAGGAGCATTAACAACATCTGTGAATTGTACTTTAGATATTTGAGTTCTGCTTGGACTTGGTTACCTTCTTCGGCTATGTTGTATCTTCTGAGGGCATTAGGGTGGATCTTAAGAAGATTGAGGCAGTTTAGAGCTGGCCTAGACCTACATTAGCTACATCAATTCAGAGTTTCTTGGGTTTGGCAGGTTATTATCAATGGTTTGTGGAAGGGTATTCATCTATCTCAACCTTGTTAACCAGGTTGATCCAAAAAAGTGCTCTTTTCAAGTGGTCTAACGAGTGTGAGTTGAACTTTCAAAAGCTCAAGAGTACATTGACTACAACCCCGGTGTTGGTGCTGCCTATATGTTTAGGATCATATACCATATATTGTGATGCATCGCGTATTGGGCTTGTCGCGGTAATGATACATGACGGTAGGGTGATTGCCTACGCGTATCGACAATTGAAGGTTCTTGAGATGAATTACCTTGTGCTTGACATAACCATTGTTCAAGCACTGAAGATTTGGAAGCACTATCGATACAACGTTCCATGTGAGGTTAATACAGACCATCGTAGTCTCCAACACCTATTCATACAAAAAGATCTTAATTTGCAAAAGCGGAGATGGTTAGAGTTATTGAAAAACTACGATATCACCATATTATATTATCCGAGTAAGGCCAATGTAGTGGTCAATGCATTGAGTAGGAAGGATGAGATTATGGGTAGTTTGGCATATTAACCGGTAGCAGAGAGGCCACTAGCTATGGATGTTCAGGTTGTGGCCAATCGATTTGTGAGATTGAATTTTTCAATGCCTAGCCAGGTTCTTGCTTATGTTGTGGCATAGTCATCATTATTGGAGTTTATCAAGGCTTTCTAGTTTGATGATCCTCACTTGTTGGTGTTGAAGGATGTGATGCAACGGGGTGGTGTTAAGGAGGTTATTATTGGTGATGATAGTGTTATGCGGCTTCAGGGTCGTATTTGTGTTCTAAATGTTGATGGGTTGAGAGAGCTGATTGTAACGACTTGGCTGGTCGTTTTGAGCATTTGCACTTTGCTTGGTTGTTTGAGGCATGAGCAGCTCCGTATGATGTATTATGACATATGTGAATCGTCGGTTTTGGTTTTCAGGTTATTTGGAATTGATTTGGAAAAATAAATTCTCAAGTAGAAGCTTTAAATTTGAAGGGTTTGACCAAGTTTTGACTTTTTAGAATTTGACCTCGAATTGGATTTGATATGGTTCTGTTAGTTTTGATGGGTGATTTTGGACTTAGGAGCACATCCCGATTGTGATTTGGAGGTCCATAGTAGAATATGGATTGAAATAATGAAGTTTGAATTTTGAAAAGTTTGATAGGGAGTGGACTTTTTGATATCGGGGTCGGATTCTGATTCCGGAAATTGGAGCAGGTCCATAATGTAAAATGTGACTTGGGTGCAAAATTTGAGGTTAATCGGACGTGATTTCATAGGTTTCAGCATCGGTTGTGGAAGTTTGACGTTTCAAGTTCATTGATTTCGAATTGAGGTGTGATTCGTCGTTGCGATGTTGTTATGTGTGTTTTGAGGCCTATTAGGTCCGTTTTATGATATGGGACTTGTTGATATGTTCGAACAAGGTCCCGAGGGTCTCGGGTGAGTTTCGGATAGGTTTGGATTGTGTTGTGCTCGTTTTTGATGTTTCGACGTCGTTTCTTCAAGCATAAAAGGTACTACATTAAGCAAATGAGCTCCGATTTTTGTTTTTATAGAAGCACTACATCCATATCGTAATTAAGGATCCATAGCAAAAAGAATCGTCAAATTTGGACATCGTATGAGGATGTGGTAATTTTACTAAAAATTGGGTTGTCAGATTCTTTTTCACATTAATTACAAAATTTCCACTGAGTTCGTATTTAAAAATCTGCATTATTTCGAAATATTAAAACCAACATATTTTCTTCAGTATAAGGTCAAATAGAGTGATTCAAGAGCCTAACTTGATGAAAATTTCACAAGGAATCCATTGGAGGCATCAAAAGTGAGTTTGGCATTATTTCACACAAGAAGCAAGGCAGAATAGCTGGCAGAAAATATATAAAATAAGGGTTTGTTCACTTGGTCATATTTTGAATTGGGTAGCTCGGATTTGGGAAATTTTGGAGGCAATTTTCACCATATGGATTGGGGTAAGTGTTCTCTACTCGGTTTTGGTTATATTTCGTGAATCCATCTTCGTTTTTGGCATTTGATTGATAATTTCAAAGTGAAATTTGGAGGTTTTGCCTAAAGTTTCATAAAGTGAATTCTTAAGTTTTGAACATCAATTCCGAGTCAGAATTTGATGAAATTAGTATGGTTGGACTCATTATTAAATGGTTTGTCGGATTTAATGTGTTTTTTCGGGTTTTGAGACGCGGACTCGAGTTGGGCTTTTTGGCTGATTTTGGGCTTTTCGATTGGGATTAGTTCCTTTAGCATTGTTTGATGTATTTGAGTTTTTCTGGTTAATTTCTAGCCGTTTGGAGGTCGGAACACGTGAGATGGCATTGTTGGAGCATTGCTTGGCTTGCTAAGTATTGGAATTGGCTTGTTCGAGGTAAGTAATTCTTCTAAACTTAGTGTTGAGAATATGAAACCTCTAATTACATGCTATGTGATTGGTATTGTGGTGACGGGCATGTGAGCGTGCACCCTGTGAATTGTGACTCCGTTTGATAAAGTAATTGAGTTGTCAATCATGCTAGATATCATCTTAGGCTTTATGCCGATACTGTTGGGAGCCATAGTGGTCATTTCTTGCTGTCATCTTACTGATTTTACTAATATGTTCATACTTAGTCATATTCATGCATTCATATCATATCTTAGTCTCAGTTGTTATTTATTAATACATCATATCATTATTGTCGGGCTAGTTTCATGACATTGTGAACTCGTGGGTGAGACTGGAGAGATTGAGGACTGAGTGAGGCTGAGAGCCTAATTATGAGTGAGAGTTATGGGATCCGGCAGCAAGCTGCAGCATGTTATATTGATTACATTTTATGGGATCGGGCTGCACGCCGCAGCAAAATACTCTTGGGCTAAGGAGCCCCTCCGGATGTATATATAATATAGTGTGTGTATGTATGTATGTGTGTGTGTATATATATATATATATATATATGTATATATATATGTATATGGATCGGGTTGCATGAGCGCAATCAACTATGTATATGTATGTGGATCTTGTTGCATGCCGCAACGAGTATTGTACAGTTCTGAGTGATTGAGTGTGCTGAGTATTGAGCACAGTAAGAGATAATACGAGATAGTGAGGTTGTGTACTCTGAGAGTGTGAGTACAAGAGTTCACCATTGAGAGGCACTGCATTTTTTATGCGTACTTAAGATACATGCATAGAGATGCATTTTCTTTTGCTTCCCGATTTTTGTAACATTCATGATTTTACTTGTATCTTGACATGTAGGCAGTGAAATATACTTTCCTCATGCTATCTAAAAAATGAAACATTTACCTGATGAAAGGATTTTGGGAAAAAAAATCAATTTTCAAACTTACTCAGATTTTTGACGATTTCGGTAAAGGATTTGGGTTTTCTTTGATATACTTGAAAAGAGGAACTATTTTCAGAAAACTATGAAAAAGTTGAGCATTTTATCTTTGAGCTATTTATTTGTTTAATTGCTTTATATTGTTATGAAATGTTGTTGGCTATTGGTGTTGGACCCGACCTATGTTCTAGCTCGTCACTACTTTCAGTCTAAGGTTAGGTTTGCCACTTACCAATACATGGGGTCGGTTGTACTGATACTACACTTCTGCACATTGCGTGCAGATATTGGCTGCTGAGGTTGATGTGTTCAATGGGAGCTGGATTTGAAGATGTACCTGCATTCCGGTTGTAGGTGCCTCCTGTTCATGGTAGCCTTAGATTTTAAAACTCTGTTTATGTACTTTTCAAATAGAAAGTATATTTAGTTCATATCAGCGTTGTAAACTCTATTCTTAGAGGCTCATGATTTGTACTTCCAATCCTTGATAAAGGTATAGGATTCAGATAATTCCTTTGTTTAATCGTCCTTTTAATATTATTGAAATTGGAAAGTTATTAGTTAGCTTACCTAGCGGGTTGTGTTATGTGCCATCACGACTAGTGAATTTTGGGTCGTGATAGATTGGTATCAGAGCTCTAGGTTTATAGGTTCTACAAGTCATGAGCATGTTTCAAGTAGAGTCTTGTGGATCGGTATGATGACATCCATACCTATCTTCGAGAGGCTACATGGAATTTAGGATATACTTCCCATCTTTCTTTCCTTATCGTGCGGCATTGATTCAGCTTGAATCATAATCCTTTGAATTCCTTCAACACTTTGTATGCGCATTTAAGCACTCGATATCAGCTGTGCATCGAAGGCTTGTGATTCCATGGATGAGGTGCGAGATGCGATTTTCTATGTGTTGATTATGGGCAAGTCTGGAAGACATGAGGCCGGGTTTTGACTATAGCTTGAGCACTGAGGTGTTGATTGTGTGAGCATGTGCTTTTGGATTTATATGTCTGGAAGTGTCCCTATTAGTGTAATTTGTGGCTGGATGACTACGTGATGAGTATGATGTGACTGCAAGATGTGTTCATATGATTTGAATGTGACGAGAAGGGTTTTCTTGAGGTTTAGAAAGAACTATTTGGTGCTTGATTTTCATCTTGATTTGACTTATAATCTCGAGTTATAGGTGTATTGAAGGATCTTTTTCATGTTGTTTAGTTGAGGAGTGGAGTGGATTTTCATGTCGTGATATGAGTTCAGACTTAGGAACATTAAGTGGTTACGTAATAGTTATGACTGTGGAAGGGTATAGAAAGATGTCAGTTTGAGGCTAAGAAGGTGGGTTATCTCATGCGGGATGTCTTGAGGCTGTGTGATCTCTATGTTGTTTTGTTGAGAGTTCTCTTTTACCAGTGAATTATATGTAGCGCAATTTGAGTTTGGATCGTTTGTGAAAGTTGGCTTGACTTTACAGGGATGAATACAAGATTTGCAAATGATTTGAGGTATTATATGGTTTGTGTTACATGAGCTTAGGAAGGATTTAGTTGAATCCTCTTGCGGTGTTATGCCAGTATGTGGGTGGCTATTGTAAGTTATCAGATGCTTTATTCCTTGTCTTTGAGCCAAGTGGGGGAGTCTGCTATCGACGGGTTGATTGCACGATTATGTGTTGTATTGATTTCAGTTTGAGGCATACTGGTGAATCAGTTATGGCTTGTAGAGGTCGAGATCGGGGTTGACTCAAGTAAAGGAAATTTTGGATAAGGGTTGTATTATGCTGTATGGGTATATAAGAAACATTGGATGATTGAGTTGTTAGTTGTAAAGGATGTAGCATGCATGGAGTAGGGATTCACTTGATTGCTTAGAAAAGTGGATTACTTCCGTGGGTGTTGTTGTGCTAATGGGGAAGAAGTTGTTTGGTTCGTATGATTAGTTTAATTGAGATCTGAGTAGAGTGGAAGACTCTCAAGAATGGTTCTAATGGATGCAAGATCTAAATATGGCAATTGAGAATATTTCGGATTTGTACATGGCTAGAATCAGAGGGTTACATTGGATGGTGTCGAGACTCACAGTATCTCTATATCATTGTGGATTCTACATTTCAGTGAACAAAGTTACAATGAAGAACCATTATCCTTTGCCTCGTATCGATGATCTATTTGACCAGCTTCAGGGCACATGTGTGTTTTCTAAGGTTGATTTGCGCTCAGGTTACCATCAGTTAAAAATTCGGGAGCCAGATATCCCGAAGACTGCTTTCAAGACTCGGTATGGTCATTACGAGTTCCTTGTTATGTCATTTGGGCTGACCAATGCCCCAGCAGCCTTTATGCATTTGATGCACAGTTGTTTCGGTCGTATCTTGACTCGTTCGTCATTGTCTTTATTGATGAATTCTAGTTTATTCCCAGAGTCGGGAAGATCATGAGCAGCACCTGACGACTGTGCTTCAGACTCTGAGAGAGAAGAAGTTATATGCTAAATTCTCGAAGTGTGAGTTTTGGTTGGATTCAATGTTATTCTTAGGCCACGTGGTATCTAGTGATGGTATTCAGGTGGATCCGAAGAAGATAGAGGCCATGTAGAGTTGGCCCAGACCATCCCCAGCTACAAAGATCTATAGTTTCCTTGGTTTGGCGGGTTACTACCATCGTTTTATGGAGGGGTTTTCATCGATTGCAACCCCTATGACCAGGTTGACCCAGAAGGGTGCTCCATTTCAGTGGACGGAGGAGTGTGAGGCGAGCTTTTAGAAGATCAAGACAGCTTTGACCACAACCCCAATTATGACACTGCCTAAATTTCGGGGTCTTATACGGTCTATTGTGATGCCTCGAGGGTTGGCCTCGGTGCGGTGTTGATGCAGGACGGTAGGGTGATTGCCTACGTGTCTAGACAGTTGAAGATACATGAGAAGAACTACCCTGTTCACGACCTTGAGTTAGCTACCATTATTCACGCCCTGAAGATTTGGCGCCATTACTTATACAGTTTGCCTTGTGAGATTTATACCGACCATCGGAGCTTGCAGCATTTGCTCAAGCAAAAGGATCTAAATTTTTGCCAGAGGAAGTGGTTAGAGTTGCTAAAGGACTATGATATCTCTGTTTTGTATCACCCGGCCAAGGCCAATGTGGTGGCCGATGCTTTGAGTCGCCGGACAGAGAGTTTGGAGAGTTTGGCTTATTTACCAGCATGAGAGAGGCCTATAGTGATGGATATTCAGGCCTTAGCAAGCCAGTTTGTGAGATTGGATCTTTCAGAGCCCAGTCGGGTTCTAGCTGTCGATGCCCCCTTTTCCTCTAACCGTGGGGTCACAAATCGGGTATACGACATTGGGAGGACAACTCTATTCCCTTTCGAGAATTGGGTTTGGAAGTTGAAGAGTCACCACCTAATGATTATAGTGCATTAGGACACTTTAAGAAGGGTTTGAGATGAAGACACCAGAGATTAGGGTAAGGGCTAGAAATTATCCCGAGGGGAAGGTGTTAGGCACCCCTCAAGATCCACTAGTGTGGTTCCCGACCATGTTGCAATTGTGACTTTACAAGTAAACAATCAAGGCTCAAATAAGGATTCGCACATAAGATTGAGACCAAGTTGAAAATTTTCAAAGATAAGTAGAGAGGGCAGAAATTCATGAAAAAGAGATTTGAACAGTTTTACAAGAAAAGATGAAAGCAAGTAATGGGAGAGGAGTCCTAAGTTTATAATTAATATGAATCACTTCAATGCAATACCCAGCGATCACTCCTCAGAAGAGGGATCGCACGTGATATTAGCGCATCGGTCATCATATCCATATCTACCCTTCCCACCCCGTTAAGGTATTTAAACGCAATCAGTCTCGTTTACTTATTGCATGCTAGTACCCGTCCCAACCTATCAGTCCCGGGGTATCAGGACTTCTAATCCTAAAGGGGAAGGAAAGGGATATAGGCATATATGGGGTTCAAAGGTTAAAATTCTAATTGCGACATACAAAACAAGTAACAAATATAATGATGAACAAAACAAATAGGTAAGGCTCAAGTAAACCCCTTAATCAAACAAACACTTAGTTTAGCATGTCTTGGCACATACTGATTTGGTTTTTAAATTAAACTCAAACAGCGAACGGACTGGTTCAACCCATATGTTTAGATAGAAAGTCTGCATTAGGAAACTTGGATCCAATTGTCAGAAATTAAGGTATTTCAAGCGAGTGATTTAAAAGGTACTGGTTTCAGGAAAAAGTAGTCTAATGCAGAGGAGTTTTGAAAAGAAAGTATGGACTGCAGTAAAAATAAAACACAGGAATGGTTGTGAAAGAGTTTCAGAGATAGAAATATCTAAGGAAAGGGTAAGTTGCAACTGTTTTAAAAGACAATTTCAGGGTCTGAGTAAAATGTTTAGACATAATGTTTAGAAAGAAAACTGTTTCAGAAAAAGATGCCGATTTGAGGGATTTAAAAGCATACTGAGTCAAGAAAGTTTTTGTCAAAGAATTAAGACTTCTGAAATCGTTGCTGTATTAGGACGTTAAAGACCAGTTAATAGATTATTATTACTTTAAGCGAATCAGACGAGTTTGCTGATCCTATAGGCATGATATCTATTTTGATTTTTTAAAACCTGTTATTGAACTTGTGATGATTGTGTTAATTAACCCTACAGTTTGTCTAATACATATGCATTCCTTACAGGCATGATCTCTATATGCATTGATTACATGAACGTCAAGTTTTATAGGCATGATTTCTATGTGATTTGTAACATAATGAAGCGTTAACCCTATAGGCATGGTCTCTAGATGATGTGGAACCAGAAATATTGAAACGCCCTATAGGCAGGATTTCTAAAAAATTAAAATCCTAAAGCATGGTTTCTACCCCTACTGATACAAGAATGTAAAACCCCTCCCACACCCTTTTACTATATTCCCCAAATCCTTTATACAAATTATTACAGACCAAAAGAAAGAAAATAAATACATTAAAACTAACAGCTAGATCCGAGCAGCCTAATTCAATCTTAATGTCCAATAACATGTGATTAACCAATTTCGAATTTCCAAAGCCTTCTCTTTTTCCAAAGTGTTTCAAAGTTCCAAGGAACCTCAAGGATTCCCGGTGTAAGCACGTGATTTTTGACCCTCCCCGAGGATTTTCACATTTTTTTAGCATAAATATGTAATTGGGTCTAATATAGCCATTTTAACTATTTTTACTTTATTTCGTTGCAAAAAGAAAAAATCACAAAATACATATATAAATTTTAGTTTATGTATTTCTCATAAACTTGAAAAAATACAAAAATTGTACTTTATTTTGGTACTTTATACAAATTCGAAAATTACAAAAATATATAGTTCTATTAATGTTTGCAGTCATTATAATTTTGAAAAATACAAAAAATATTACTTCATATTTTATCTTTATATATAAAAAAACGAAAATTACAAAAATAGTTTTATTAATATTTTGTAGCTATTTTAAATCTTGAAAAAATATTTAAAAAAGATATAGTGTTGTTTAAATATTAGTCTTATTTTTGGTAGTTGTTTTGCTTACATAGGGCTAGTTAAGCAACGTTTCCTATTTCTCGGGTCCGGGCAAAAGAATAATATTCGGGTTTAAACTACCCGGTTTTAGGCATAATTTCGGACCTAGCCCATAATAAACCGAGTCCATGACACATGGGGAACCCCACCACGCGTGGGGAACACAAGCCTCGAACCCCACCACGCGTGGGGCTCATTTTTCTGGACAAATGGGCTAATATACACGGACAGAAAAATTGAAAAGGAAAGGACTTTAAAAATTTTAAAAGGGGAAGGATCACTGTGGATCTTCTTCCTCTTTTGAAAGAACAGGGGTAAAACCCTACTGTGAGGGAACAAAAACCAGCCAAAGCTTCCCCATCCTCACGTCCGGAACACCACCTCCATCGTCGACAACCACCCGACCAGCTCCCTCCGTCGTCGTCGCGACCAACTCCCCCACTGCCCAAAACCACCACCAACACCCCAAAACCACCATCAACAACCCTATTGTCACTCACCGGCGAACACCACCAAACGACCACTCCGTCACCTTCCCCAGCACCCCTACTGTCGCAGCCAGCACCCTCGTCGTCATTTTCCAGTCGACCACCAAAACAACCCTTCTAACG
Organism: Nicotiana tabacum; assembly: GCF_000715075.1. NCBI lineage: Eukaryota > Viridiplantae > Streptophyta > Magnoliopsida > Solanales > Solanaceae > Nicotiana > Nicotiana tabacum. Next base: position 183,133,378 of record NC_134101.1, read on the forward strand.
CCGAACCTTCATAACTAGCCGGAAAACGAACCAGAAAACCTCCATCGTCGACAACCACACGACCAGCTCCCTCCGCCAACGTCCGAGCACCACCACAAACAACGACCAGCTCCCTCCGTCGTCAAAGCCCACGACCACTCCTTCTCCTCCAATCTCCATCGACACCACCAAACAGACCTCAACACCTAAACAAAACCAAAACGCACTGTTCACCCCCCTTCATCCTCAGAAAAACCTAGAAAAACTCTCACCTGCGTCCGACTTCCGGATACCCAAACACCACAACCAACCTGCTACGTCGAGAAAATCCAAAAAGCAGCCAATATCTCGTGCGTTGACAGTATTGGGTCGAGCTTTCAGTCTCCATTGAGGTCGTCTTTGGTTCGGCGAGGTCCGGTACGTCGAGGTTGTTGCCCGAGGTTTCGTCGCAGGTCCAACGCATCGGACGATAATATCAAGTAGGTCATCTCTGTCCGTGTCCTTCATATTTGTTGTTTAGTAACATATACATGTGTTTGTTGAAATACAATCATAGTTCATGCGAATAGTATGCAAATGAGCGAGACATATTCATATGATGTTTGTAAATCGCTATTTCTTGTTTAATTAACTCCGTATGATATTGAAATTTGGTCGTGAAGGCATTTCCTTTGTTTCGTCATGTTAAGTAGTTATTCGGCATTTTGTTTCTTCATGCTCAGATTATTGTTATCCAAATGTTTGTCTTAATAGTTGTTTGTACATGTAGTAGTAATGTTAAAATCATAGTAGTAATTTAATCCCGCGGAAAAATATTCGTTTCGTCAAATAAGTTTAATCTACAACCCATGACCTCGCGAAGTAGCAAAGAAATGTAGTCATTTTAGCCTTGTCCTTTTTCTAAAAAAAAAGAAAAAAAAAGAAATAAAAAAAAACGAGACTAGCTTCGCCAAAATAAATGTACAGATTGCGGAGCCCCCTCTAAATGTCTATATTAAAATAATTAGAATTCGGGACATGCCGTTTAGCGAATTTTACGGCCTTCCCCAAAATAACAATGCGCTAGTTGCTTTAGGCGCGCCTTTAATAATTTATTTTCTTAAACTCGGTTGCACATTTATGTGACCCAAATCCAAATCTCAACGCAGTTGAAATGTGTCTCTAAATCGCGGGTACATTGATTGTAACGCGTGTCGAGATGCATGTCCACGACGTTGCAAATTCCTTTAAAATAATAAATGGGACGAGCCTCGACAAACAAAAAATGCAAATTGCGGGGCCCTCAGTAAATACTTGTTTTAAATTTACTTAGAATTCAGGAGGGCCGCTTAGCGAATTTCGTGGCCTTCCCAAAATAATAACACGATAGTCTCTTTAGGCGCGTGCTTAATAATCTACTTTCTTAAAACTTGGGTGTGCATTTCATGCGACCCAAATCCAAATCCCAAAACATCAAATAAAATATGTTCCGGATTGTGGGTGCATTTCATGTGATGCAGTCCAAAGACATGTTTTAAGCGATGTTCACATTCATTTGAAATAATAATAATAAAGCGGTAAAAAGTTAAAATTGGCACATTGGTTCATAATTGTATTTAAAATCAGATAAATAAGCCGAATATGACAGTTGAGCGACCGTGCTAGAACCACGAAACTCGGGAATGCCTAACACCTTCTCCCGGGTTAACAGAATTCCTTATCCGGATTCTGGTACGCAGACTGTAATATGGAGTCATTCTTTTCCTCGATTCGGGATTAAAATTGGTGACTTGGGACACCCTAAATCTCCCAAGTGGCGACTCTGAAATAAACAAACCAATCCCGTTTCGATTGTCCTTTAATTGAAAAAACTCTCTTGTAACCCACGGGTGCGGAAAAAGGAGGTGTGATAGCTCTGGCGACTCCGCTGGGGATAATGACCCAGAACCACTGGTTCAGGGTTAAGAATTCGAGCTTAGAATAATTGTTATTATTTGGCTTTATTTATTATTTGATTATTACATGTTTTGAGCCTAATGTGTTAAATGCTGCTTTTACCGCTTTGATATTATTTGAACTGTATATAAACTGTGCCGAAACCTTTCTCTTCTTACCTCCGGGGATGTGCTTACTGGTTGAGACTCTCTATTCTGTTAGTGTCATACCCTGAATAAAAGAGGCTCGGAAAGTTTCTAAGCCGGCTGGCCTTTTGGTTCCCGGAAAGGAGCTCCTTCCTCAACTTGAGTTGTCCGCTCGGGTACACTGTCTAGAACACCGACCCAGGTTTTTGAACATAGAACAACATGACTTCATGCCGGATCCCTAGTAGGAACGTTTATTTGCATCATGTGCATTTGACTTAGGGGACTCAACACAGGGGTTGGGTCCGTCTAGGACAGGCAACCTGAAAATAATAGACCATCTTTTGGCACGTAAGTGCTACATGTTGTATTTATTCAAGGGTGAATGGGTCATTTGGCGGACCAATGATATTTGCGGACAAATGACACTCTCCTTATCATGCTGATCACGTTAAATAAGAAAGTTGCACGATTTTTTTTATTAAGCATGCTATTAATTAATTAAGCACATGGGGAACATTGTGGAATTCAAGAAGCCTTGGTATTCCACATGTCCCCCACGCTTCATTTTTGGGAAAAAGCGCATGGGGGACATTTGCGAAATCCAAGATGTCTTGGAAATCTTTATGTTTCCCATGCCACATTTTTAAAAATAATAATAAATATAAAAAATAAAAATACATATAAAAACAAAGCATGAAAATTCAAAAGATTTTGTATATTTCCATCATTTTCCACGGATTAAAAAAAACGTGAAAAATGAGAAAATAACAGTGTAGAGATATAACTACTTATTTTTATAAGAAAAAAAAACGAATGTCCGAGTAGTATTGAAACTCTGCCGAAATTTTGAAAATGAAAAAAAATGTCTTATTAGTTTGTTATATTAAAAGCAAAGGAAAAATAGAAAAAAAATCATCATTGTTCTGTCAAAAAATATAGAAAAGAAAATAGTTTGTTTTGCCATGAAAATAAAAATGAAAAAGAGTCTGGTTTTTAAAATGTTTTATTTTATTTTATTTGTCTATGAAAATGCCAAAAATAAAATAAAAAGAGTCAGGCGTTGAACGTGATTTTATTATTTGTTCCAAAATAAATATGTATATAATCCAAAAAAAATTCAAAAATATTTTGATTCTTCTTTAAAAATTCAAGCATTTCTTTTATTAAAGGAAAAATTCTAAAAAAAAAACATTTTCTTTAGAATAAGAAAAATAAATGAAAAAGAAGGAATGTTTTAGGTTTTACGTTAGTTAGTTTGTTTGTTATGAATGAAAAATAATAGTTTGTTTGTTTGTTATATATATAAAAAAAAGAATAGAAAATGGAAAAGGGTCTTCTCAAAAATAGTTTATTTGCCCGAACTACGCGGGTTTGATTCTCACCGGATGTGAGATACGTAGGCAACCCTCATCGGGTCCAACCCCACCTTTTGCTAAAAAAGCCAAAAACAAATAATAATAATAATAAAAAAATATATATGTCAAATTTTAGTTTTTGTCATAAAGAAGTCGGGTGACGCTGTTTTATCAAGACATAGCCGAATGTTCCCGAAAGGGACGCCGGAAGGCTGACTTTGCGTAAACAGCCACCTTTTGGGTCATGTCTAGGAGTTTGGTCCAGTTGACCCACACAGCCTTAAAAAGCTTCGTCCCCGAGACGTCGAAAGGCCGTGTTTGCAACACAAGGTTTTTATCGTAATTTGGAAAAAAAACAAAGATTAAACGGTCAGGTGAATGCCGTTTGGATGTTTTGTCAAAAAAAATAAAATAAGCCGAGCCAACTTCGGCCGCGTCTTAAACCGTTCTTGCCGAAATAGCCTTAGAGTATCTTTCAGTTGTCGAAAGGCTATTTTCGTAAAAGAACGGACAAGTTTATAAAGTGTCATAAATAATCCTCCCCGGCCTCAAAATTCATGTGAAGTTTGGAAGGGGCCACATTTGCAAAAATAATCGTTTGGTTGCATTTGTCAAACAGAGAAAGGGAGCTAGCCTTTTGTTTTTGAGTTTGTAAAGCTTTTGATTAAAATATGTGGGTTGTTTGATTTTTGAGTTTGTAGGTCATATTCAAACCTTTGAAACCCAGTTTGTTCTAATATGAAAAATGTTTAGTATTGTTTATCTTTCAGCGGTCCGAACTACGCAAGGTCTGATTCATGCGGGGTCATGATACGTAGGCAATCTCCATAAGATTCGACCACCACTAAAAATAATAATAATAATAATAATAATAATAACAATAAAAAAAAGAATAAATAAATAAAGGAAATTGTGGGAAATTTTCAGAGGGGCACAATTGTCTGACTGCTTAGGTGCATTGTATCTCTGATATATGATAGTCTGTAAAATGCCCTAACACTAACGTTGATGGCTTCCCTTTGCTGTGTTCATATATAGAAAAGTGGTTGGTTGTGGTAACTCCTCCCTGCAAAGCAAAATCAAAGGACAATGGCTCAGAACCGCAGAACCGAGTGGGTCGGTACTGATGACCGACAACAATTGATCGAACGGAACAGCGGGTTGGTAGAAGAAGTGAGAATGCTGAGACAGCATGTGGCAGACATGTATCAGGCATGGATAACGGGAAAAGCACCACCCCCTGCACCGCCAAGTCTCTTGAGCTCGGTCATTTCCCAAGCACCCAACACCATAATGGAAGATCCCCCATACTCTCCATCCCAACCCACTTATGGCAGCTTTCCCAGCTACCCGAGTAGCTCCATCACTCCTCAATGCTTCTCCACTCCCCAACACCACTTCTTTCCCCGCCATACTTCACTTTCCAGGCACCCGGCTCCACAAAATGCCTACCCATCTACACAAGCCTACCAAAAGCCACCTGGATCAGGTTTCCGGCCCTGTCAACATGCAAGAATGAAGAGGCTACTGAAACGAGGAAAGACTCTCACCCCTATCGGAGTATCTTATGCCAGTCTGTTTGGAAGGCTAAGGCATGCTGGCTTGATTGAGGCGCTCCCCGCGTGTACTCCAGATCCACTTACAAGGAACTTTGATCCGGCAGCGCGATGCGCATACCACTCCAATGTTGTAGGGCACAACGTTGAGAGCTGTCGTACTTTGAAAAGGGAAGTGGAGAAAATGATCCAAGAAGGGCGGATTGTGATTAATGACAGTGACATGGAGCACTCGAACCCCCTCGAGAACTAGCCGACGGAGGTTGATGAGGTTGAAGCTGGTAATGGTCTCGGCAGTATTGATGCAAAGCTCAGTGGCTAAAATGCCAATTTTGATAAAGTGGGAGGACGTTTCGTTCCTTGGTCAGCAAGAGAGAAGCTTGTGGTGGCTTATTTTGTGGTCATTTCTGTTGTTCGGATTATTAAGTTTGTAATTGGGATTTTGTCCTGTGTCAAACCTTCTTATCTTTCCATTTTGTCATAGCAGTTTGTTTAAATTTTGTCCAGTTTGTGTTAGGATTTTATTCTGGTTGTTTTGTTTGTTTTATTATTCAAACCATTTCGCCGGTAGTCTAATACAAAGTCGGTCTTTTGTTAGTTCCAGTCGTCTTTTGTTTAGTCCTTTTATCATTTCGTTCAATACCGATTCTAGGGACATGACATGCGCACACACTTTGGGCCTAGTCTTTAAAGTTAATCATAAAACCCTGGAAAGGCGATCAGACCATTTAAAGAAAATAAGGACGGTTTGAGATTATTCAGAGCTCGAGTCATGTGGAACTGGGGCAAGTTAAGCACAAAGAAAACCGTTAAAAGCAAGATTCGCCAAATTGGCATGAGGGTCGGTCATGATAATGAGAGTGTCGCCCAACGGTGCTTAGAAATGACAAAGGAAAAATAAAATGTTTAACATAATTGTCAAGTCCAGCACCATCAGAAGAGACTACAAATTTAAAGTGTGTTGTTTGCACTTGGCATGTTTTGAAGACTGAAATGACGAAGGCATTTTGTTCTGCTACCTAAACACTTTATCCTTCGTTACCCCTTTTGAGCCTTATTTATTTTTCTTTCATACCCCTCGTTCGGAATCAGTAACAACGAAAAAAAAAGAGAAAGAAAGAAAACAACAACGAAAAAAAAAAGAAAAAAAAGAAAAGAAAAGAAAAGAAAATTGATAACAAAGAAAAAAAGAAAATCAAATGAAAAAGAGGAATTGGGAACTACGTTTGACCTGATTCCTCAAAGAGGATACGTAGGCGCTTCACGGCTCGGTCATAGTTTTGAAAAATGAAAAATCAATCAATTAAAATATCCCCAAGCAAGAAACTGGGGCAGATGTTGCGTTTGATGTAAATAAATCTAATTCCGAAGGTTGTAATTAATAACCCAAAATTAATGCATTTTTTTTAGCCTTTAATACCCTTTTTTTTCTAGCCCTATCCGAAACCCACATCACGGTCCAAAGAAAGACCTTCTGATCAGTCTTCAAAAGATGCCAAGTCAGACAAATGAAGAGTCTTACCGGCGAACATAACATTCTGTTCCACAACAGAAAGGACTCTAATCTCCAACAGAGAGAGTCATACCGGCAACACTACAAAATCCCCAGCTGGAAAGTGATACAAATGAGAGAGTCTTATCAGTGAAAACCTTCACAGGCACCATAAGGCGATGAAAGCTGAGAGAAAAACCAGAAATGAGAGAGGCTTAATAGTGAAAACCCTTTGGGCACTACAAGTCGAATAGGATTGAGAATCAGATGGGGAATTGCCAATTGAAGATCTTGAAAGATGATTGACGGTAGAGGATAGGCCACATACGCATGTCATGGCCATTAGAGTCGGTATCTGCGTTTGATAGATTTTTATTTATAGTTTCTTTTGTTAAAGAGTCATTTTTTTCCTGTGTTTTTATTCTGTTCCCTTTTATCTTTTTCCTTTCATAGAAAAATCCCCAATAGAGTCTGTCTGGTCAGAACAAGTGAATTGACTTCAAATATGCCTTCAGCTTTTCAAGATGAGATCTGACTAGTACATCCAAAGGGTATAGTCAGCAAGGAACAAGCGCGAGGCCAGTGTCAATAAAGATATCCCCAGCAAAAGGGAATTGACAAAAGGATTGACGAGCGTTAAGAGGGATATCCTGGCCAAAACCAAGGTTATAAACCTCAAAGACAAGGCCCGTGAACAAAGCAAGGAGAGCAGTGAGCATGATTTGGCAAAATCCATACTAGACTAAAAGGTCGGGAAAATGCTAGTTTCCGAGCTATACCACAAAAGAAGGGGGATAGCCCCAGCAGAAAGGGATTATCCCCAGCAAATGATATCATCCCCAACAAGTTGTGGAGCACAGAGAAAGGAAGGAGAAAGGGAAAGCCATCCCAATAGGAGTATCATAGCCAACCACCATGTTTTAAACTAACAAATTTTGTTTGATTTGAAACAGGTAAAGGAAATGGCATTGATGCAGAAACGCATGCCACAAGGGATATTATCAAACTGGGGCAGAAAATTTTCCTTCCATTTAGAAAATTTTCTGGAAGTCAGGTACCCCCAGCTGATAACATTTTACCCCCCAACAGGTAAGTAAATAATTCCCCAACAGTGTTATCCCTAGCAGTTGCGAGGAGTCCAACACAAGGTTGGAAAGTCGGTATCCTCAGCAGTTCCTTTCGGGGAAAGGCAAAACGACTCTCAAGGGAGGTAGTCTTCGAAAGAAGAAGCTATGGAAAAAAAAAAGAATAAAAAAAAAGAAGAATAAAAAGATAATAATGAAAAAAGGGTAAAAAGTCATCCCCATAATCCCCAACAGTTTCGAGGGAAGACAACACATGTAAGTAAATAATTCAAAAAAAAAGAAGGAAATGGTTCACGCATAGGAGACGCACTTCCTAGTTTGGAATCACTAGAGTTCACCTATAGGAGACGCATTTCCTCCTAAGTTTGGTTTAAGTTTTACCCATAGGAGACGCATTTCCTCCTAAGTTTAAGTTTTACCCATAGGAGACGCATTTCCTCCTAGGTTTGTTTTAGTTTCACCCATAGGAGACGCATTTCCTCCTAGGTTTGTTTCAGTTTCACCCATAGGAGACGCATTTCCTCCTAAGTTTAAGTTTTACCCATAGGAGATGCATTTCCTCCTAGGTTTGTTTTCGTTTCACCCATAGGAGACGCATTTCCTCCTAGGTTTGTTTCAGTTTCACCCATAGGAGACGCATTTCCTCCTAAGTTTAAGTTTTACCCATAGGAGATGCATTTCCTCCTAGGTTTGTTTTAGTTTCACCCATAGGAGACGCATTTCCTCCTAGGTTTGTTTCAGTTTCACCCATAGGAGACGCATTTCCTCCTAAGTTTAAGTTTTACCCATAGGAGATGCATTTCCTCCTAGGTTTGTTTTCGTTTCACCCATAGGAGACGCATTTCCTCCTAGGTTTGTTTCAGTTTCACCCATAGGAGACGCATTTCCTCCTAAGTTTAAGTTTTACCCATAGGAGATGCATTTCCTCCTAAGTCTGTTTTAGTTTTACCAATAGGAGACGCATTTCCTCCTAGGTTTGTTTTAGTTTCACCCATAGGAGACGCATTTCCTCCTAGGTTTGTTTTAGTTTCACCAATAGGAGATGCATTTCCTCCTAAATGGCTGTTGAAGATAATAATAATATAATAATAAAAAAAACGAAAAAAACAAGACCTAGTCTGATGAACCCTCTCCTAGGATCAAAATCTTAGTCCGATGAATTTTTCTCCTAAGATAGAGACCTAGTCTGACGAACCTTCTCCTAGGATCAAAATCTTAGTCTGATGAATCTTTCTCCTAAGATACAAAAAAGAAAAGACCTAGTCTGATGAACCTTCTACCAAAAACAAAAATGACCTAGTCTGATGAACTTTCTCCTAGGATCAAAATCTTAGTCTGATGAATCTTTCTCCTAAGATACCAAAAAGAAAAGACCTAGTCTGATGAACCTTCTCCTAGGATCAAAATCTTAGTCTGACGAATTTTTCTCCTAAGATAGAGACCTAGTCTGACGAACCTTCTCCTAGGATCAAAATCTTAGTCTGATGAATCTTTCTCCTAAGATACCAAAAAGAAAAGACCTAGTCTGATGAACCTTCTCCTAGGATCAAAATCTTAGTCTGACGAATCTTTCTCCTAAGATGCCGAAAAAAACAAGACCTAGTCTGATGAACCTTCTCCTAGGATCAAAATCTTAGTCTGACGAATTTTTCTCCTAAGATAGAGACCTAGTCTGACGAACCTTCTCCTAGGATCAAAATCTTAGTCTGATGAATCTTTCTCCTAAGATACCAAAAGAAAAGACCTAGTCTGATGAACCTTCTCCTAGGATCAAAATCTTAGTCTGACGAATTTTTCTCCTAAGATAGAGACCTAGTCTGACGAACCTTCTCCTAGGATCAAAATCTTAGTCTGATGAATCTTTCTCCTAAGATACCAAAAAAACAAGACCTAGTCTGATGAACCTTCTCCTAGGATCAAAATCTTAGTCTAATGAATTTTTCTCCTAAGATAGAGACCTAGTCTGACGAACCTTCTCCTAGGATCAAAATCTTAGTCTGATGAATCTTTCTCCTAAGATACCAAAAAGAAAAGACCTAGTCTGATGAACCTTCTCCTAGGATCAAAATCTTAGTCTGACGAATTTTTCTCCTAAGATAGAGACCTAGTCTGACGAACCTTCTCCTAGGATCAAAATCTTAGTCTGATGAATCTTTCTCCTAAGATACCAAAAAGAAAAGACCTAGTCTGATGAACCTTCTCCTAGGATCAAAATCTTAGTCTGACGAATTTTTCTCCTAAGATAGAGACCTAGTCTGACGAACCTTCTCCTAGGATCAAAATCTTAGTCTGATGAATCTTTCTCCTAAGATACCAAAAAGAAAAGACCTAGTCTGATGAACCTTCTCCTAGGATCAAAATCTTAGTCTGACGAATCTTTCTCCTAAGATACCAAAAAAACAAGACCTAGTCTGATGAACCTTCTCCTAGGATCAAAATCTTAGTCTGACGAATTTTTCTCCTAAGATAGAGACCTAGTCTGACGAACCTTCTCCTAGGATCAAAATCTTAGTCTGATGAATCTTTCTCCTAAGATACCAAAAAGAAAAGACCTAGTCTGATGAACCTTCTCCTAGGATCAAAATCTTAGTCTGACGAATTTTTCTCCTAAGATAGAGACCTAGTCTGACGAACCTTCTCCTAGGATCAAAATCTTAGTCTGATGAATCTTTCTCCTAAGATACCAAAAAGAAAAGACCTAGTCTGATGAACCTTCTCCTAGGATCAAAATCTTAGTCTGACGAATCTTTCTCCTAAGATGCCAAAAAAACAAGACCTAGTCTGATGAACCTTCTCCTAGGATCAAAATCTTAGTCCGATGAATTTTTCTCCTAAGATAGAGACCTAGTCTGACGAACCTTCTCCTAGGATCAAAATCTTAGTCTGATGAATCTTTCTCCTAAGATACCAAAAAAAAAAAGACCTAGAAAAAAAAAGAAAAGAAAAACGTTTGAAAAAAAAGAGTCATTTTCCTAAACCCAGGCGCCCACCTGTATAACGAGAGGAATACATTTCAGTATTTGCATTTCATGTTCCAGGCACCCACCTGTATAACGAGAGGAATACATTTCAGTCTTTACATTTCAAGCATTGAAGCCAGACGCCCACCTGTATAATGAGAGGAATACATTCCAGTCTTTACTTTTCAAGTTTTGAAATTGGGAGCCCGCCCATAATAACAGAGGAATACATTCAGTCTTTACTTTCAAGTGTTGAAATTGGGAGCCCACCCATAGAACAGAGGCATACATTCCAGTCTTTACATTTCTTGTCAGGCGCCTTCCTACATAACGAGTGGAATACTTTTCAGTCTTTAAATTTCATGTCAGGCGCCCACCTACATAACGAGTGGAATACTTTTCAGTCTTTAAATTTCTTTTCAGGCGCCCACCTGTATAACAAGAGGAATACTTTTTAGTCTTATACTGCAGATTTTGGAAATCGGTAACCCCACCGGAAGGTAGAAGGTTACAACAGGAATCCCCATCTCCGGGAAGCAGAAGGCTACAACAAAAATCCCCAGCATTCAACCAAGTTATAAATAGCAGAAGCTCGCCTCAAGAAGGCGAGTCAACAGGCTGAGATGGTCAACAAAAGCTAGTCACAAAAACAAAAACAAAAAAAAGAAAAAAAAGAAAAAATGAATGAATCCAAAGCACGGAAGTGGAGAACAGATGTGATCTGCTCAAGAACTAGCGCCTACAACTAGCAAGTATCAAGGTTCAAATCCAAAGTCTGTATGAAGCGCCATTCAAGACTCAAGATCAAGTTTCAGAAGACTTAGAGATAGGAATCCTTGTAACTAGTAGCTGATAGGCTTAGTTAGTCTTTTTCAGTTTTCATTTTTGTTGTAATGACAGGACCGCGGACCGGAACCTCAACGGAATGGCACCTCGATCGGCTCCTCACCTCGGTACCCTCTACCATCTCTCTCATTTTCGAACTACACGTGGCCTGATTCCTGTATAACCAAGGATATGTAGGCAGCTCATATACCAGGGCTCGGTCACATCCCCTTCTTTTTTCCCTAGTGTGGTCCCTCCAAATAATGGTCGGGTCAAAAACATGTCTAGTCGTTCTTTGTCGGAAAACTCTTCGTGTTTCCAGTCAAAGAGGGGCAGCTGTAAGCACGTGATTTTTGACCCTCCCCGAGGATTTTCACATTTTTTTTAGCATAAATATGTAATTGGGTCTAATATAGCCATTTTAACTATTTTTACTTTATTTCGTTGCAAAAAGAAAAAAATCACAAAATACATATATAAATTTTAGTTTATGTATTTCTCATAAACTTGAAAAAATACAAAAATTGTACTTTATTTTGGTACTTTATATAAATTCGAAAATTACAAAAATATATAGTTCTATTAATGTTTGCAGTCATTATAATTTTGAAAAATACAAAAAATATTACTTCATATTTTATCTTTATATATAAAAAAACGAAAATTACAAAAATAGTTTTATTAATATTTTGTAGCTATTTTAAATCTTGAAAAAATATTTAAAAAAGATATAGCGTTGTTTAAATATTAGTCTTATTTTTGGTAGTTGTTTTGCTTACATAGGGCTAGTTAAGCAACGTTTCCTATTTCTCGGGTCCGGGCAAAAGAATAATATTCGGGTTCAAACTTTTACCCGGTTTTAGGCCTAATTTTTGACCTAGCCCATAATAAACCGAGTCCATGACACATGGGGAACCCCACCACGCGTGGGGAACACAAGCCTCGAACCCCACCACGCGTGGGGCTCATTTTTCTGGACAAATGGGCTAATATACACGGACAGAAAAATTGAAAAGGAAAGGACTTTAAAATTTTTAAAAGGGGAAGGATCACTGTGGATCTTCTTCCTCTTTTGAAAGAATAGGGGTAAAACCCTACTGTGAGGGAACAAAAACCAGCCAAAGCTTCCCCATCCTCACGTCCGGAACACCACCTCCATCGTCGACAACCACCCGACCAGCTCCCTCCGTCGTCGTCGCGACCAACTCCCCCACTGCCCAAAACCACCACCAACACCCCAAAACTACCATCAACAACCCTACTGTCACTCACCGGCGAACACCACCAAACGACCACTCCGTCACCTTCCCCAGCACCCCTACTGTCGCAGCCAGCACCCTCGTCGTCATTTTCCAGTCGACCACCAAAACAACCCTTCTAACGCCGAACCATCATAACTGGCCGGAAAACGAACCAGAAAACCTCCATCGTCGACAACCACACGACCAGCTCCCTCCGCCAACGTCCGAGCACCACCACAAACAACGACCAGCTCCCTCCGTCGTCAAAGCCCACGACCACTCCTTCTCCTCCAATCTCCATCGACACCACCAAATAGACCTCAACACCTAAACAAAACCAAAACGCACGGTTCACCCCCTTCATCCTCAGAAAAACCTAGAAAAACTCTCACCTGCGTCCGACTTCCGGATACCCAAACACCACAACCAACCTGCTACGTCGAGAAAATCCAAAAAGTAGCCAATATCTCGTGCGTTGACAGTATTGGGTCGAGCTTTCAGTCTCCATTGAGGTCGTCTTTGGTTCGGCGAGGTCCGGTACGTCGAGGTTGTTGCCCGAGGTTTCGTCGCAGGTCCAACGCATCGGACGATAATATCAAGTAGGTCATCTCTGTCTGTGTCCTTCATATTTGCTGTTTAGTAACATATACATGTGTTTGTTGAAATACAATCATAGTTCATGCGAATAGTATGCAAATGAGCGAGACATATTCATATGATGTTTGTAAATCGCTATTTCTTGTTTAATTAACTCCGTATGATATTGAAATTTGGTCGTGAAGGCATTTCCTTTATTTCGTCATGTTAAGTAGTTATTCGGCATTTTGTTTCTTCATGCTCAGATTATTGTTATCCAAATGTTTGTCTTAATAGTTGTTTGTACATGTAGTAGTAATGTTAAAATCATAGTAGTAATTTAATCCCGCGGAAAAATATTCGTTTCGTCAAATAAGTTTAATCTACAACCCATGACCTCGCGAAGTAGCAAAGAAATGTAGTCATTTTAGCCTTGTCCTTTTTCTAAAAAAAAGAAAAAAAAAGAAATAAATAAATAAAAAAAACGAGACTAGCTTCGCCAAAATAAATGTACAGATTGCGGAGCCCCCTCTAAATATATATATTAAAATAATTAGAATTCGGGACATGCCGTTTAGCGAATTTTACGGCCTTCCCCAAAATAACAATGCGCTAGTTGCTTTAGGCGCACCTTTAATAATTTATTTTCTTAAACTCGGGTGCACATTTATGTGACCCAAATCCAAATCTCAACGCAGTTGAAATGTGTCTCTAAATCGCGGGTACATTGATTGTAACGCGGGTCGAGATGCATGTCCACGACGTTGCAAATTCCTTTAAAATAATAAATGGGACGAGCCTCGACAAACAAAAAATGCAAATTGCGGGGCCCTCAGTAAATACTTGTTTTAAATTTACTTAGAATTCAGGAGGGCCGCTTAGCGAATTTCGTGGCCTTCCCAAAATAATAACACGATAGTCTCTTTAGGCGCGTGCTTAATAATCTACTTTCTTAAAACTTGGGTGTGCATTTCATGCGACCCAAATCCAAATCCCAAAACATCAAATAAAATATGTTCCGGATTGTGGGTGCATTTCATGTGATGCAGTCCAAAGACATGTTTTAAGCGATGTTCACATTCATTTGAAATAATAATAATAAAGCGGTAAAAAGTTAAAATTGGTACATTGGTTCATAATTGTATTTAAAATTAGATAAATAAGCCGAATATGACAGTTGAGCGACCGTGCTAGAACCACGGAACTCGGGAATGCCTAACACCTTCTCCCGGGTTAACAGAATTCCTTATCCGGATTTCTGGTACGCAGACTGTAATATGGAGTCATTCTTTTCCTCGATTCAGGATTAAAATTGGTGACTTGGGACACCCTAAATCTCCCAAGTGGCGACTCTGAAATAAACAAACCAATCCCGTTTCGATTGTCCTTTAATTGGAAAAACTCCCTTGTACCCCCACGGGTGCGGAAAAAGGAGGTGTGACACCCGGCATTGCTTACACTCAGGATACCATTTGGAATTAGAATAGTGCAGTGCAGAATAGCCAGCCCTCAAGCATCCAGGTTCAGTGGGAGCTCAAGGGTCCCAAAACATGGCTTACCAGAGAGGGGCAGAACTTAGAACTAGGAATGAGTGCAAAGTGAAAGAGGGATTGGGTAGCCATAGCAAATGGTGGTCATACCCAGCCATAAGTGTTGACTGGCACACCCCTGACCATTTGTTTGGTCCAAACAAGTTAAGAGCAGACCTTAGAGGTCAGACTTGAGTCTAGATGGTGATTAGGACACCACCAGACCCAAATCAGGCTTAGCATATACAGGGGAAAAGGGAAGTGGGAATTGATTCGAGTAAAGGGTTCAAAAGAACCTAGTTCAAAGTTATGGGCAACAATAACAGAGTGCTATCATGGCTAGAATTGTACTCTCATACAAAGGGGGTAAAGGGAAGGGATTCACATGAGAAGAGCACATACAGAGTTGCAGAAACATAAGGAAAGAAAGCATAACAGACTAAGATGTAAACACATGGTGAAAGAGTGAGCATGACAGGCTAGGAAATAAACACATAGTTAATGGGGCATTATTTAACTAAGAATGACATACCAGTTGCAAGTACTAGAATAGCAAAACAACAAAAGCAAGTAAATAGCCAGAAGTCAGCAGGAGCAAAATTGAGTCTTCAGCAAATACTTGAGAGTTCAAAGAGAACTCAAGAATGTTTCAGAAAGTAGAAAGAGAAGAGGAGCAGAGTGCTCAATACTAGAGGTTGAGAAAGTAGTAGTAGAGAAAGTATTGAAAATTTCGAAGTCTTTCTGTGTATCTGTCCGTTAAGTGCAGAAGGGGTAGCCCCTTTTATAGTGCAGAAGACAAGTGAGAAGAAGGTAAGAAAATAATTTTGAAAGTGAATCACACAGATTTCCCTGCAGCCAAGGGATTGATTTCAAACGGGCATGACAAATAAGGAAAGGATTTTGATTTTAAATCTTTTCTAAGGTAGTATAACAGGGGTAAATACATGGAAATCCATTTAAGGAAATAGTTCAACATTACACGGCTTGGGCTAAATAAGGGAACGCAATCAATCATAGCCAGTAAAATTCAAGGTTTGAGCCTTGGCATGAATGGATCCAACCAAGAAAAAGTGAAGAGAAACTTAATTTGAAGAAAATCATTAACAATCAATCATACCCTTTTGAAAAGGGACTCGGAATCAATCATAGGCTGGCCAAAGGCCTTTTGAGAGAAGAGAAAGTCATATAAAAACCATACCGAGACAAGAGAGAGTTGTTGCAACACTAGCAAAGAAATCAGAGTAGCAAGGAAAGTTAGGTTCATAAACTCAAAGTGAGTCTTTGAAAGAGGGTCAGGGTTCTGAATGAAACCCTAGCCCAAGCACACAACCAAGCTTGTCAAAAACCTCCAACACTAGGGTTTTCTGACTCAAATCAGATACATAGGCGAATAACAACAAGTAGAATAGGCTCAATAACCTCTCTCAGAAACTCATGAGAGAATAAGCATATAGAGAGAACAAAAAGTTTGAAACACAGTGAATACATTTAGGCAAAGCTTTGTTGCTTAAACAAGTTCAGGAGAGACAAGCAATACAGGTTTAGGAAAACAGCAGAAGAATCATGATTAGGGCTTTAAACAAAAAATTCAGTGAACGCAGGCAAGGAGCAAAAGCTCAGTAAAAAATACAGTAGAGGGATATGCGAGGGAGACACATAAAACATGCTTATAGAAACCAGTAGGAGAAAGAACAAAACATAAAACAGAAGAACATGCGTAATAACGGCAAAACACAAGAACATAGGAGAAGACATGCGAGGAAAGAACATAACACATAAGCGAAAAACTCATAAGAAACATGGCATATACGGATTCACACAAAGAAAAGAAGAAGGGGAAGAGACAGGAGTCGTTTTAAGATTTTTGAAAACCCTAAATCGAAACAGACTAGTTTTAAAAAAGAAAAATTGGGGAAAAGTTTTAAAAACTTCGAGTATAACACAGATTTACCACAGATTTAAGAAAATAAAAGAAAAAGGAACCTCGAACATCTTTTTGAGAAACCCTAAAGCGAGAAGGCTTGGAAAGGGTCTGGTCTCGAACAGGTCTGAGCCATAGCTATGCTTTTTAAGGCTTGAACACGTCGGAACGGAGCCGGAGAGGCCATAGGACCTCAGATCTTTGGAGGATCTGAACGGGCATCGTTGAGGTCGAACCTCGAAATCTCAAACATACATGATTTGGTGGTGAAGGGAGGTGAGCATAGGCCGTCCATGGCCTGAGAAGCCATGGAATCCGGTGAGATTTGGTAGGAGAAGACGAGAAAGACGGCTAGGGTTTTTGAGTGTTAGAGAGCGTTTGAGAGAAAGGGAGGGTTTGAGGGTGGCGGTCGAAGAGAAATGAGAGATTGGGTTAGGTCGTTCGAAATTAAAAAGGAAAGGAGGGATGAGGGTCGTTGATCAAAATGATCAACGGCCAGGATCTGAAGATACAAACGGACGGGTTTAGTTAATGGGTCAGGGGTCAGGTTAAATTTGAATTGGGCTGGTCCAATTTGGGCTTGAAATTGGCTAAGATTGAGATGAAATTGTGGTTAAAATTGAAACGAATTGAGGCTAAAATTGAAATAGCCAGTTTTTCCCTATTATTTTATAAAAATAGTAAAAATGTTTTAAAAGAAAATTAAAGATACTGAGTTAATAAATAATATGCAAACCTTAATTTAAAATATTGGGATCAATTTATATTTAAGAAAAATGCTATTAAATCTTAAAGAGGCTAGCATGGCAATTACATGCAATTTAGTTTTAAAATATCAAACGAATTTGTAAAAATATGCAAAAATCATGCCAACTATATTTGAGGTAATTATGAGAATAAAGTAAATTATTTTCCAAAATGGCAAGTTTTGGGAATAACTATTGGGATTTTATGATGTAAAAATAGGCCGTAAATTGATTTAAAAATCATTAAAAATGTCAAAACCCTTTGGGGTGCTTATATATGCACATATATGTCATTTTGAAAATATATAGGGAAAAATTGGGTGTCAACAGCTGCCCCTCTTTACCCGAGGAGGATGAAAGAGTTGTCGGGTAAAGACAAGATGGCCAATTTTGACCGGATCGGCGATTGAAAAGCGTTTTGACCAAGATCTGGATTCAGAGCTGCCTACATATCCCTGATTTTATCGGAATCAGGCCATATGTAGTTTAGGAACCATTGATGGAGTGTGTTGAATGGGGGTTCGAAAAGAACGGACGTGATGATTAGATTTGTAGTCGGACAGACTGTGGAGAACCGGAGCGGGATCGCTCCTGCTGAGATGGCTGTTTGCTAGCCGGTGTACCTGCAAGTGAGAAATGTATCGTGTATTGTGCATAATTTAAACATGATGCAAGTTCCCATTGGACCATGGATGTTGTCTTCGGACGGTTAGGATGACATCCTCGGACTATGATGTCCTGGGCCATGAAGAACATAAAAGTAAAGATTCGCAGGCCATGAAATGGTGTTCTCGGGCTATGCCGATGGTGCCTCCGAACTATGACGCCTTTGAATAAGTTGGCGATCTTTCATCCCATGAGAAGGTGGCAATCTTTCAGCCAAATGAATGCAAAGGGTGGCAATCTTTCAGCCAAAGCGAGAATTTAAATGCAGGTGGCGATATTTCAGTCGTTCGAAAAATAAAGTGGCGATGTTTCGGCCATGCAAGATGGAGACAATGCTTAGTCTCGTAAGGCAGATGAGTAGCCTTATGCATAATGGAGGTAGAGATTAACCTCGAAAGGCAGATAAGTAGCCTTATGCAAAAATGTAGATGGAGATAGAGCTTAGTCTCGAAAGGCAGATAAGTAGCCTTATGTAGGATGGAGGTAGAGCTTAAGCTCGAAAGGCAGATAAGTAGCCTTATGCAAAATGCAGATAGAGACAGAGCTTAGTCTCGAAAGGCAGATAAGGTTGCCTTATGCAGGTGATGATGGAGGTAGAGCTTAACCTCGGAAGGCAGAAAAGTTGCCCTATGCAAAATGCAGATGGAGACAGAGCTTAGTCTCGAAAGGCAGATAAGTAGCCTTATGCAGGATGGAGGTAAAGCTTAACCTCGAAAGGCAGATAAGTAGCCTTATGCAAAATGCAGATGAAGACAGAGCTTAGTCTCGAAAGGCAGATAAGTAGCCTTATGCAATGCAGAGAAATGCGGATGGAGACAATGTTTAGTCTCGAAAGGCAGATAAGTAGCCTTATGCGATGCAGATGGAGGTAGAGCTTAACCTCGGAAGGTAGAAAGGTAGCCTTATGCAATGCAGGGAAATGTGGATGGAGACAATGCTTAGTCTCGAAAGGCAGATAAGTAGCCTTATGCGATGCAGATGGAGGTAGAGCTTAACCTCTGAAGGAAGAAAGATAGCCTTATGCAATGCAGGGAAATGCGGATGGAGACAATGCTTAGTCTCGAAAGGCAAATAAGTAGCCTTATGCGATGCAGATGGAGGTAGAGCTTAACCTCGGAAGGCAGAAAGGTAGCCTTATACAATGTAGGGAAATGCGGATGGAGACAATGCTTAGTCTCGAAAGGCAGATAAGTAGCCTTATGCGATGCAGATGGAGTTAGAGCTTAACCTCGGAAGGCAGAAAGGTAGCCTTATGCAATGCAGGGAAATGCGGATGGAGACAATGCTTAGTCTCGAAAGGCAGATAAGTAGCCTTATGCGATGCAGATGGAGGTAGAGCTTAACCTCGGAAGGTAGAAAGGTAGCCTTATGCAATGCAGGGAAATGCGGATGGAGACAATGCTTAGTCTCGAAAGGAAGATAAGTAGCCTTATGCGATGCAGATGGAGGTAGAGCTTAACCTCGGAAGGCAGAAAGGTAGCCTTATGCAAGAATGCAGATGGAGACAATGCTTAGTCTCGAAAGGCAGATAAGTAGCCTTATGCGATGCAGATGGAGGTAGAGCTTAACCTCAGAAGGCAGAAAGGTAGCCTTATGCAAGAATGCAGATGGAGACAGAGCTTAGTCTCGAAAGGCAGATAAGTAGCCTTATGCAGGATGGAGGTAGAGCTTAACCTCGAAAGGCAGATAAGTAGCCTTATGCAGTGCAAGAATGTAAAAGGATGATCAGTAGTAAGATCTCTTAGTTGATAGCCGATTACGACAATATGACTGCTAGGGAGATTGGGTACGGATATCAATTGCGGGCAAGTGATGATTCTGAGAAGTTGCATCCTTGGGAAAGTATGCATACATAAATATACCTGACGATATTGCAAGTCGAGTGCCTACATCCAAAGAAAATTGTGAGTTCTGTGAGGGGAAAGGTTAATTCGTCTTCCCCGGGCTCTTGACGTTGTGTGTCATTGGGGTAACGTCGCTAAACAACAGCAATTCGGAAAATAGTTATGCATGATTTAATAAATATAACGTATATAATCGGAAATAGTTTTCTTTAGATGAACCAACGACTGCGACATGGTTCAGGACATTGCAACCTCTTTTCTCCAGAAATTTGAGGGTCCTCCTCAAAATTCTGCCCCATTTTGCTGATCGGGCATTTCTGACGGCTGTGCTAAATGACTAAAAAACATCTTTGGAATTTTAAGGGTTCTCCTCAAAATTCTGCCCCAGTTTGCTGGGCTGGCGCTTCTGGCAATACATGAACTAAAATTAACTTTGGAATTTTGAGGGTCCTCCTCAAAATTCTGCCCTAGTTCCAATAGCGGGGGAAAATGGATTTTTTATTAAATTATGACCGAACCCATAGGGCTGCCTACGTATCCCCTCTTAAACGGGAATCAGGTCAGACGTAGTTCAAATTACATCATTAAGGGAATCATAAGTGGTTACACATAATATCGTTTCACTGCATCTGAATTGGTTGGCTTCGGCCAGACTTCTCCATCCATATCTGATGGTATCCAGCAAAACAATCGACGAACGACTGCAGCTCATGCTTGGCGCAGTTGTCGATCAAGATGTGTATATTTGGCAAGGGGAAGTCATCCTTGGGACTGGCCCGGTTGAGATCCCGGTAGTCGACGTAGATTCTAACCTTCCCATCTTTCTTTGGTACTGGCACGATGTTGGCTAACCATGTCGGATACTCTACCATTCTGAGAACCTTGGCTTTGACTTGCTTGGTAACCTCTTCTTTGATTTTCAAACTCATGTCGGGTTTGAATTTCCGAAGCTTCTGCTTTACCGGTGGGCATGTCGGGTCTGTTGGCAATTTGTGAGCTACAATGGATGTGCTGAGACCGGTCATATTATCATATGACCAGGCGAATATGTCTTCATATTCCTTTAGGAACTCCTTGTACTCTTCCTTTTCTGATGGTGGCAGGTGAACGCTGATGCGCGTTTCTTTGACATTCTCTGCATCTCCCAGATTAACGATCTCAATTTCATCCAAGTTAGACTTAGCCCTATTTTCAAAGTTCTCAACTCCTCTAACGACCTCTTCTGGTATATCATCCTCTTCTGAATCTATATCTGTTTGTTGCGTTGCCTCATTGCAAGTCACAGTTGTTGGTTCATCATCAAGATATGTAATAGTAATGTTGTGTAAAATAAAATGAATGATAGGAAAATAATAAGAGCGAGATATATAATAAACTAAAATGCTTCGATTAGATTCATAATTGTTTCGAATATCAGAGCTCTTTTCAAAATTAAAGACAATGCGGAAATAAAATCAGCTAGTAAAAAGTAAAAATGTGATGCATGGTGATTTTGTTTAGCCTTGCTACCCCGAAGCTTTCCGGGCCCTGGTGGTCCTGATTGACCAATTGCTGACTGAGCATTGGATCTCTTACTGTATGATGATGGTACCAGAATGCACGAACTAACCTTTGGGGAGGGGAATAAAAATAAGGAAAAACAAAAAGGTAACAAGTTAGTGCAGGTTATGAGAAGAAAATGTTGCAATATTTAAACACATTGTGCAAGAATATAAATCGCGTCCTAATTTGGGTGCCTCATTGTGCCCGAGGTAGGCCTAGCGGCAAATTAAATTTGGAGAACTTATAATGCTAAATGCCTCATTTTATTGATAAAAACAAGACGAGTCTTAAAACAACTGAATAATAAAAATATCACCAATGGCCAGTGGCATTATTACATTATGAAAGCAGAAAATAAAAGTCCTACTACTTGGTCCCAGAAGGACCTTCCCCAGATTCGGTATTCTTCCCTCCCTCGTACAGCTGCAGCAGCTCGCACAATCCTAACAGTAAGTAGGCTCGGGCCAAATTCCCGCCCGTATTTCCCTCGGCATTCTGGCAGTCTTCGATCCTCTTCAACAACTTTCCTTCTAATTCTACTAGACCCCGCTCCAGATACCCTAACCGCTTGTTGGCGTTAACAGCCATATCCTTCCATTCGTAGATCAGCTTCTGGTGGGCTTCCTGTATTCCCCGGTGCTCATTTTCACACTCTCGAATTCTCTTGCACAATTGATTGTACTTAACCCGTGCTTCAGCTTTCTCGTCGATGATTCTGTGTCTGTAAATGAACTCGGGCTCACCCATACCATTGTGATTATTTTCCAACCACCCCGAATAATGCGGTACACACCCGACATGAGACCTGTCTGGCTCAATAGATTCTCTCCCTAAGACAATCTTGCAATGCCACAGGTGCTGAGCTTGGCATTTGTGAGGGCTATCATCTTCCTGGAAATCAGCCTTAAAGTGACTCATCTTGTCGACCCTTGGTATGATTTGTTTTCTCCCAGCCTGCCTCATGGCCCGGAGGGGGACGTAGGGATAAGTTCCCTTTAGACCAATGAGTATGAGAAATGGCGCATCTCGGGATCGAACAATGAACTCTTCCGTAGGGAACCACTCAACCATCCACTGTACCTGGTCCTCCTTCAGATTCTCAAATAGCTCTACCCATCCTCCGGCGTCTTCCGCCTGAGAAAACATGTTAGGCATATAGTTCATACGCCTTGGCTGGTAGAAGGCAATGTGATCATCCCACTCTCTGCGTAGGATCTCCTGCCGGTATTCTCCCTTCTGGAGGTGCTCCATGAGCCAGAGTTGAAGTAGTAAATTGCATCCCTAAAAATGACTGGCCCTTCGCTGACAGTTGTCCAGGGGTCGGTATATCTCCGCGATAATCATGGGCACTATGCTGAAAGGTTGCCCGCCAATCCCTTCCATCAGAGTCTTAGTTACCATAGCCAGTCTAGTGTGAATCCTAGCCTTCTTCATAGGAAAGATCATCATACCCAGGAAACATAACATGAACACAAAGACCCTTCTATGTATATGCCCTAAAGAGGTGAGGGCAAATTCATCCAAATAAGTGCGGTATGACTTGCTATGGCCATACCTTTCATAGAGAAAATCAAACGGTATGTAGGAATCTTTCAGACAAGTCAGATCCGGATTCTTCTTGAGTCCCATCATTTTGAGGAAACCCCTACCCTTGCGATTCTCTGGCATAAGTAGACCCGGAGTCTCCCAAGGAATACCAGCTAGACCCCCCCTATTTCTTCCAGTAAAGGGGTCATTTCAAGGTCCCCGAAGCGAAAAACCGACCTATCACCGTCCCAAAATAGAGTAGCAGCCTCAATAATTTTGTTGTCAGGCCAGACTTCCAGGAGTGAAGGAAGATTTCTTAATACTTGCGGAAAAGGGTCCGATTGCTGTCATGAAGGTCCTTCCACCAGCTTAGCAACCTTGGGTGAATGTTGGTTACCATACCGAATCTAGGGACTTCGTGCCTCATTTTCTACAAAATAAAGCGTTAGGCCCTTAACCCCACCAGACTCGACTATTTAAATCAATAATTAGCAAGAACAGGCATTTAGTTCTCCAAATAAATGCACATAACACAGAGGTGTCCGTTTGGGTTTCGTGGAAACCCGATGGACTTTGGACATAGGCTATCTTAATGAGTCATTATGCGGACAACATAACTGACTCGGCTAGGTTTGACCATGATGCATGAACAGTTAGACAGAGTAAGGTTTCTATTGGGGTATTAGACAGGTACCCTTGAGTGGACAACTCAAGAGGGAAAGGCACGGAACCTTCGACTGCACCGCTGATCAACTGGTTTTACCTCAAATACGCCTTTGCCGAATTTAAAGGGTGATAATATTGGAAGAGCGCAACCACTCATTATAAGCGTTGCTATGGTGTTTTTTTTGGCACGAGTGGAATATGATGTTGAAGATGCAGTTTACAAGAATGAAACAAATTGACATGTATTTTCACGTTCATAAGATAAATGATTACAATAATTGCAGTAATTACAACAACATTGAAATAAAGTAGTAAAGGAAAGCAGCTAAAGGAAAGAAAAGACATGAAGAGCCAAGTCAGTTTTGTAGTGAAGGAATAAGACAGTAAATAAAGCAATTAATGAGATAATAAAGTCACAAGCAACATGCAATGGTAAAAGCCTAAAGAAAATCCCCAGTAGAGTCGCCATGCTGTCGACGTCCCCTTTTCCTCTAACCGTGGGGTCAGAAATCGGGTATACGACATTGGGACGACAACTCTATTCCCTTTCGAGAATTGGGTTTGGAAGTTGAAGAGTCGCCACCTAATGATTATAGTGCATTAGAACACTTTAAGAAGGGTTTGAGATGAAGACACCAGAGATTAGGGTAAGGGCTAGAAATTATCCCGAGGGGAAGGTGTTAGGCACCCCTCAAGATCCACTAGTGTGGTTCCCGACCATATTGCAATTGTGACTTTACAAGTAAACAATCAAGGCTCAAATAAGGATTCGCACATAAGATTGCGACCAAGTTGAAAAGTTTCAAAGATAAGTAGAGAGGGCAGAAATTCATGAAAAAGAGATTTGAACAGTTTTACAAGAAGAGATGAAAGCAAGTAATGGGAGAGGAGTCCTAAGTTTATAATTAATATGGATCACTTCAATGCAATACCCAGCAATCACTCCTCAGAAGAGGGGTCACACGTGATATTAGCGCATCGGTCATCATATCCATATCTACCCTTCCCACCCTGTTAAGGTATTTAAACGCGATCAGTCTCATTTACTTATTGCATGCTAGTACCCGTCCCAACCTATCACTCCCGGGGTATCAGGACTTCTAATCCTAAAGGGGAAGGAAAGGGATATAGGTATATGGGGTTCAAAGGTTAAAATTTTAATTGCGACATACAAAACAAGTAACAAATATAAGTATGAACAAAACAAATAGGTAAGGCTCAAGTAAACCCCTTAATCAAACAAACACTTAGTTTAGCGTGTCTTGGCACATACTGATTTGGTCTTTAAATTAAACTTAAACAGCGAACAGACTGGTTCAACCCATATGTTTAGATAGAAAGTCTGCATTAGGAAACTTGGATCCAATTGTCAGAAATTAAGGTATTTCAAGCGAGTGATTTAAAAGGTACTGGTTTCAGGAAAAAGTAGTCTAATGCAGAGGAGTTTTGAAAAGAAAGTATGGACTGCAGTAAAAATAAAACACAGGAATGGTTGTGAAAGAGTTTCAGAGATAGAAATATCTAAGGAAAGGGTAAGTTGCAACTGTTTTAAAAGACAATTTCAGGGTCTGAGTAAAACGTTTAGACAGAATGTTTAGAAAGAAAACTGTTTCAGAAAAAGATGCCGATTTGAGGGATTTAAAAGCATACTGAGTCAAGAAAGTTTTTGTCAAAGAATTAAGACTTCTGAAATCGTTGTTGTATTAAGACGTTAAGGACCAGTTAATAGATCATTATTACTTTAAGCGAATCAGACGAGTTTGATGCTAATCCTATAGGCATGATATCTATTTTGATTTTTTAAAACCTGTTATTGAACTTGTAAAAGATGATTGTGTTAATTAACCCTACAGTTTGCCTAATGCATATGCATTCCTTATAGGCATGATCTCTATATGCATTGATTACATGAACGTTAAGTCCTATAGGCATGATTTCTATGTGATTTGTAACACAATGAAGCGTTAACCCTATAGGCATGGTCTCTAGGTGATGTGGAACCAGAAATATTGAACAGCCCTATAGGCAGGATTTCTAAAAAATTAAAATCCTAAAGCATGGTTTCTACCCCTACTGATGCAAGAATGTAAAACCCCTCCCACACCCTATTACTATATTCCCCAAATCCTTTATACAAATTATTACAGACCAAAAGAAAGAAAATAAATACATTAAAAACTAACAGCTAGATCCGAGCAGCCTAATTCAATCTTAATGTCCAATAACATGTGATTAACCAATTCCGAATTTCCAAAGCCTTCTCTTTATCCAAGGTGTTTCAAAGTTCTAAGGAACCTCAAGGATTCCCGGCATTGCTTACACTCAGGATACCATTTGGAATTAGAATAGTGCAGTGCGGAATAGCCAGCCCTCAGGCATCTAAGTTCAGTGAGAACTCAAGGGTCCCAAAACATGGCTTACCAGAGAGGGGCAGAACTTAGAACTAGGAATGAGTGCAAAGTGAAAGAGGGATTGGGTAGCCATAGCAAATGGTGGTCATACCCAGCCATAGGTGTTGACTGGCACACCCCTGACCATTTGTTTGGTCCAAACAAGTTAAGAGCAGACCTTAGAGGTCAGACTTGAGTCTAGATGGTGATTAGGACACCACCAGACCCAAATCAGGCTTAGCATATACAGGGGAAAAGGGAAGTGGGAATTGATTCGAGTAAAGGGTTCAAAAGAACCTAGTTCAAAGTTATGGGCAACAATAACAGAGTGCTATCATGGCTAGAATTGTACTCTCATACAAAGGGGGTAAAGGGAAAGGATTCACATGAGAAGAGCACATACAGAGTTGCAGAAACATAAGGAAAGAAAGCATAACAGACTAAGATGTAAACACATGGTGAAAGAGTGAGCATGACAGGCTAGGAAATAAACACATAGTTAATGGGGCATTATTTAACTAAGAATGACATACCAGTTACAAGTACTAGAATAGCAAAACAACAAAAGCAAGTAAATAGCCAGAAGTCAGCAGGAGCAAAATTGAGTCTTCAGCAAATACTTGAGAGTTCAAAGAGAACTCAAGAATGTTTCAGAAAGTAGAAAGAGAAGAGGAGCAGAGTGCTCAATACTAGAGGTTGAGAAAGTAGTAGTAGAGAAAGTATTGAAAATTTCGAAGTCTTTCTGTGTATCTGTCCGTTAAGTGCAGAAGGGGTAGCCCCTTTTATAGTGCAGAAGACAAGTGAGAAGAAGGTAAGAAAATAATTTTGAAAGTGAATCACACAGATTTCCCTGCAGCCAAGGGATTGATTTCAAACGGGCATGACAAATAAGGAAAGGATTTTGATTTTAAATCTTTTTTAAGGCAGTGTAACAGGGGTAAATACATGGAAATCCATTTAAGGAAATAATTCAACATTACACGGTTTGGGCTAAATAAGGGAAGGCAATCAATCACAGCCAGTAAAAATCAAGGTTTGAGCCTTGGCATGAATGGATCCAACCAAGAAAAGGTGAAGAGAAACTTAATTTGAAGAAAATCATTAACAATCAATCATACCCTTTTGAAAAGGGACTCGGAATCAATCACAGGCTGGCCAAAGGCCTTTTGAGAGAAGAAAAAGTCATATAAAAATCATACCGAGACAAGAGAGAGTTGTTGCAACACTAGCAAAGAAATCAGAGTAGCAAGGAAAGTTAGGTTCATAAACTCAAAGTGAGTCTTTGAAAGAGGGTCAGGGTTCTGAATGGAACCCTAGCCCAAGCACACAGCCAAGCTTGTCAAAAACCTCCAACACTAGGGTTTTCTGACTCAAATCAGATACATAGGCGAATAACAACAAGTAGAATAGGATCAATAACCTCTCTCAGAAACTCATGAGAGAATAAGCAGATAGAGAGAACAACAAGTTTGAAACACAGGGAATACATTTAGGCAAAGCTTTGTTGCTTAAACAAGTTCAGGAGAGACAAGCAATACAGGTTTAGGAAAACAGTAGAAGAATCATGGTTAGGGCTTTAAACAAAAAATCTAGTGAAGGCAGGCAAGGAGCAAAAGCTCAGTAAAAAATACAGCAGAGGGATATGCGAGGGAGACACATAAAGCATGCTTATATAAACCAGTAGGAGAAAGAACAAAACACAAAACAGAAGAACATGCGTAATAACGGCAAAACACAAGAACATAGGAGAAGACATGCGAGGAAAGAACATAAGACATAAGCGAAAAACTCGTAAGAAACATGGAATATACGGATTCACACAAAGAAAAGAAGAAGGGGAAGAGACAGGAGTCGTTTTAAGATTTTTGAAAACCCTAAATCGAAACAGACTAGTTTTAAAAACGATTAATTGGGGAAAAGTTTTAAAAAATTCGAGTATAACATAGATTTACCATAGATCTAAGAAAATAAAAGAAAAAGGAACCTCGAACAGCTTTAGGGTTTCTCAGAAACCCTAAAGCGAGAAGGCTTGGAAAGGGTCTGGTCTCGAACAGGTCTGAGCCATAGCTGTGTTTTTTAAGGCTCGAACACGTCGGAACGGAGCCGGAGAGGCCATAGGACCTCATATCTGTGGAGGATCTGAACGGGCATCGTTGAGGTCGAACCTCAAAATCTCGAACAACCATGATTTGGGGGTGAAGGGAGGTGAGCATAGGCCGTCCACGGCCTGAGAATCCATGGAATCCGGTGAGATTTGGTCGGAGAAGACGAGGAAAACGGCTAGGGTTTTTGAGTGTTAGAGAGCGTTTAAGAGAAAGGGAGGGTTTGAGGGCGGCGGTCGAAGAGAAATGAGAGATAGGGTTAGGTCGTTCGAAATTAAAAAGGAAAGGAGGGATGAGGGTCGTTGATCAAAATGATCAACGGCCAGGATCTGAAGATACAAACGGACGGGTTTAGTTAATGGGTCAGGGGTCGGGTTAAATTTGAATTGGGCTGGTCCAATTTGGGCTTGAAATTGGCTAAGATTAAGATGGAATTGTGGTTAAAATTTAAACGAATTAAGGCTAAAATTGAAATAGCCAGTTTTTCCCCTATTATTTTATAAAAATAGTAAAAATGTTTTAAAAGAAAATTAAAGGTACTGAGTTAATAAATAATATGTAAACCTTAATTTAAAATATTGGGATCAATTTATATTTAAGAAAAATGCTATTAAATCTTAAAGAGGCTAGCATGACAATTACATGCAATTTAGTTTTAAAATACCAAACGAATTTGTAAAAATATGAAAAAATCATGCCAACTATATTTGAGGTAATTATGAGAATAAAGTAAATTATTTTCCAAAATGGCAAGTTTTGGGAATAATTATTGGGATTTTATGATGTAAAAATAGGCCGTAAATTGATTTAAAATCATTAAAAATGCCAAAACCCTTCGGGGTGCTTATATATGCACATATATGTCATTTTGAAAATATATAGGGAAAAATTGGGTGTCAACACTAGCTTGCATAGTTTTTTGGTCTTCCTTATTTGATCGTATTAGGGAGCGGCAGTATGATGACCCTCATTTGCTTGTCCTCGAGGACAAGGTTCAACACAGTAATGCTAGGGATGTGACAATTGATGATGATTGGGTATTGAGGATGTAGGGTCAGATTTGTGTACCCAGTGTTGATGGGCTGCGAGAGTTGATTCTAGAGGAGGCCCATAGTTCGCGGTATTCCATCGATCCGGGTGCCGCGAAGATGTATTAGGATTTGAGCTAGCACTATTGGTGGAGGCAGATGAAGAAAGATATAGTTGGATTCGTAGCTCGGTGTCTCAACTGTCAGCAGGTGAAGTATGAGCACCAGAGACCGGGTGGGTTGCTTCAGAAGATAGAGATTCCAGAGTAGAAGTGGGAGCGGATCACAATGGACTTTTTGGGCTCCTACGAACTTTGAGGAAGTTTGATGCCATTTGGGTGATTGTGGATCGGCTGACCAAATCCGCTCATTTTATTCCTGTGTGTACTACTTATTCCTTGGAGCGGTTGGTTGAGATTTATATCCGAGAGATTGTTTGCATGTATGGTATTCCAGTTTCTATCATTTCAGATAGAGGTACCCAGTTTACATCACGGTTCTAGAGAGTCATTCAGCATGAGTTAGGTACTCGGTAGAGTTGAGTATAACATTTCTCCCTTAGACGGACAGTCTGAGCGCACTATTCAGATGCTTGAGGATATGCTTCGTGCGTGTGTGATTGAGTTTGGAGGGTCTTGGGATCACTTCTTGCCATTGGCAGAGTTTGCTTACAATAACAGCTATCAGTCCAACATTTAGATGGCACCGTATGAGGCTTTATATGGTAGGCGGTGCAGATCTCCGGTGGGTTGGTTTGAGCCAGGTGAGGCCAGACTATTAGGCACAGACTTAGTTCAGGATGCTTTGGAGAAGGTTAAGGTGATTCAGGATAGACTCCGTACAGCCCAGTCCAGACAGAAGAGTTACACGGACCGGAAGGTTCGTAATGTTTCCTATATGATTGGAGAGCGGGTTCTGCTTTGGGTTTCGCCTATGAAAGGCGTCATGAGATTCGGGAAGAAAGGGAAGTTGAGTCCGAGATTTATTAGACCTTTTGAGATACTGAGACATGTTGGGGAGATTGCTTATGAGCTTGCCTTACCTCCCAGCTTGGCCGGAGTTCACCTGGTATTCCATGTTTCGATGCTCTGGAGGTATCACGAGGATCCGTCACACGTGTTATATTTCAGTTCAGTCCAGTTGGACAAGAATCTATCTTATGTTGAGGAGCCAGTGGCAATATTGGATAGGCAGATTTGAAAGTTGAGGTCAAAGAAAATTGCTTCGGTAAAGGTTCAGTGGCGAGGCTAGCTGGTCGAGGAGGCGACCTGAGAGACCGAGCAGGATATGTGCAGTCGTTACCCTCATATTTCACTACTTCAGGTATGTCTCTATGCTCGTTCGAGGATGAATGAATGTTTAAGTGCAGGAGGATGTGACGACCCGCCCGGTCGTCTTAAGAATTTACGCCCCAATCCCCTATTAACTGTTTTCCTCAAGTTTATTTATGCTAATGTGATTTGCCGGGATGTTCGGTTTTGAGTTTCGGAGAGTTTTGGGACACTTAGTCCCAAAATGATAGCTTAAGTGTTGAAAAGTTGACCGTAGTCAGAACAGTATGAAGACGTCCTCAGAATGGAAATCTGATGGTTCTGTTAACTCCGTTGGGTGATTTTGGGGTTAGGAGCGTGTTCGGATTGTGTTTTGGAGGTCCGCAGCTAATTTAGGCTTGAAATGTCGAAAGTTGAATTTTGAAAGTTTCTGGTTCGATAGTGAGATTTTGATCCGAGGGTCTGAATGGAATTTCGAGAGTTGCAGTAGTTCCTTTATGTCATTTTGGATGTATGTGCAAAATTTCAGGTCATTCGGAGGTGGTTTGGTTGGATTTTTTATCAAAAGAGGAATTTGGGAGATTTTTGAAACCTAGGCTTGAATCCGATATATTTTGATTGATTTGGTGTTGTTTGAAGTGTTTTGAAGATTGGTACAAGTTTGAATGAGGTCCCGGGGGCCTCGGGGTGATTTTGGATGGTTATCGGAATGTTTGAGGAAATGTTGCAGCTACCTTTCTTTGCTGCTTCTGGTATTTTCGCATCAGCGGTTTGTGGGTCGCAGATGCGATGCCGCAGAAGCGGTTAATAGGCCGCAGAAGTGGATTATGGTCTCTTTAGCAGGAACCACATATACGGTTACTTTTCTGCAGAAGTGGTACCGCATCTGCGGATTGGGAGTCGCAGATGCGGAAAGTTGCCATTTAAGTGAAAAGTCTCAGATGCGACGTTAGTTCCGTAGAAGCGGGACCGCAGATGCAGAAATCGCTGGGCAGAACATATAAATAGGTGCCTTCGCGAATTTAAGATATTCTTTCAACATTTTTACCCGGGTTTGAAGCTTTTGAGAGAGATTCTTGAGTAAAACAAAGGGAAATCGCTTGGAGGTAACATCCTTCACTTCATAACTCATTTTTATGTGATTAAAGACCTAATTAGTGGTGAGAAATATTGGGAAATGGTTAATTAAGGCTTGAGTTTAAGAGGCCTTTAAATGAGGATTTTAGGGGGCAATTGGATTCCAATTTCAGTGTTCTTGCTATGTATGAACTCGTGAGAGTACGAGGTTTCTGAAAATGTAAATTTCACCCAATTCCGAGACGTAGGACGAGGGGCATTTTGGTTATTTTATGTAATTTTGCTTATTAGCTTAGAATTTAATTGTAGAATCAGTTACTTGAAGTGTTATTTACATTATGCAATTGAATTGAATAGATTTGGGTCATTTGGAGTCGAGTACTCGTGGCAAGAGCGTGGTTTCAGGTTGATTTTGAGCCAGTTCGAGGTAAGTGGCTTGTCTAACCTTGTGTGGGGGACCTTCCCCTTAGGATTGGTATATTTGGTAATTGAAATTCCTTGTACGTGAGGTGACGAGTGCGTACTTGTGCTAATTGTTGGAAATCCGGTTTTCTTTAGTAATTACTAGTATGTTTCCTTTCCTGTTTCTATTTCTTGCACTATTAAGCCTGCTGTTAGGTTAGGAAAGCATGTCTAAGTGATTTAATTTGCTTTATTTGATTCAACCTGCCTTACTTGAATTCTGTGCAGCATGCTAGGCTAGAATCACTTGTTGCCTTAATATGAAAATTTTCCATTTCTGGATATCTTCCTGCGGTTGCTGTGTATTTATTATGGGACTACAGATGTGGGATTCCGGTAGCTCCCCCTTGTCTGCTTACTTTGGGACTACGGGTTAGATTTCCGGTAGATCCCCCTGCAAATTTACCTTGGGACTACGGGTTAGATTCCCGTTAGATCCCCCTGCACAGTTATATGAAACTACGGGAATGCACCCGGTAGATTCCCCCCAGTACTAGGTATTTACATTTGGGACTACGGATCGAGAATCCTGCAGATCCCCGTGCATTGATAGTTGGACTATGGGACGGGATCCTGGAGATCCTTCGGACATATATATGATGGACCACAGGACGGTATCCCAGGAGATCCACTGGACAATTGTAATTGGGACTACAGGACGGTATCCTGGAAGGTGCCCCGGTTGTTATCTCTTTGTTGAGCTGTATTTCTTTCCGTGGCTTGTTTTGTCTCAGATCTAGCTGTTTTTGTTCTGTCAATTCTATGTTATTTCTTACTGTTGTACTTATTTATACTGTTTTATTCCATATTGTTAACTCTTATATTGTATTTAACCTCAGTAGGGCCCTGACCTTTCTCGTTACTACCCAACCAAGGTTAGGCTTGGCACTTACTGAGTACCGCTGTGGTGTACTCATGCCCCTTCTGCGCATGTTTTTCACGTGCAGATCTAGGTACCGCTGATCAGGCCTACTATCGTTGAGGGAGGCGACTGCTTAGAGACTGCGAGGTACATTTGTCGCATCCGCATACCATGAAGTCCCTTTCTATTCCTGCCTTTAGTATTTAGCCATTCTGTACTTTTCTGTTCTTTATTAGAAATTCCGGAGTTAGAGCTATGTAGTATTTCTTTTCTTAGCTTATGATTCATGGGTTTTCGGCTCTTGGATTTATGTTTGGTATTGAGAGTTAAACATGGTGTGTGCCGAGCGGCACATTTAAACATTATTATTACTTTATTTCCGTTTTAAATTGTGTATCTCCGCAAATTTTGGTTTTTCTTCCGCAAATTAGGCTTACCTAGTCGTAGAGACTAGGTGCTGTAACGATAGTTCACGGAGGGCAATACGAGGTCGTGACAATGTGCGCATGGTTGGGGTCCGGGGTGATCCAAACGCGTTTTAGCGCATTATGTGTGAAATTGAGAAAATTGAGTTTTAGTTGAAAATTCTTGAGTTTTGAAGATCAATTCTTGTTATTTGATGTTATTTTGATCGTTTGAGGTAGTGAACAAATTTGTATAATGTTATTACACTAGTGTACATGTTTGGTTTGGAGCCTGAGGGGCTCGGGTGAGTTTCAGATGGTTAACGGATGAGTGTGGGATGGTTTGCAACTACTGTGTTCAACAGTTGTTGGTGCACTACAGATCTCACAAATGCGAGGTCTGGCCCGCATTTGCGAGCTCCATTTTTACGATCAAGACAACGCATTTGCGAGCATGGGCTTGGGCTGGCGGACCTTGCATTTGCGAGGAATTGTTTGCTTTTGCGATGGAGCGACAATTGCAATTACGGACAAGTTGATCGCATTTACGACTAATGGACCTCTAGTACATCTTCGCAAATGCAAAGTAACTATCCACATTTGGAAGGGGGCAGTTCGCATTTGCAATTATAATGTCGCATTTGCAACTTTTGTGCAGTTGATGCACGGATCGCGTTTGCGATCCGTGTGTCTTATTTGGGGGCATCGCATTTGCGAACAAGTGTTCGCAAATGCGACACCTGCAGCTAGGTAAAAGAGGGAGAAAACGTGACTTAGCTCATTTTATACCATTTCTAATCCCCAAGCATTCTAGAGACGATGTTCGAAGAACTTTTTCTTCCCATAATTCATTAGTAAGTAAATCTAATTCATTTTCTATCAGTTCCCCCATTATATTTCATAAGTTTTTAACATCAAATCTTTGAATTTCATGGTAGAAATTAGCAATTTTGGGTAGAAACTAGGAATTTTATAAAATTAAGATTTAGTCCTCAAATTAAGGTCGGAATTCGAAATAAATCACATAAATGGCTCGGGAGTAAATGGGTAATTGGGTTTTGATACAAACTCGTATTTCGACCATGCGTGCTCGGAGTTGACGTTTGTTGACTTTTTCAAAAATGATCAAAGATGAACCATTTTCATTCGTGTGTAGTTTCTAAGGCTTATTTTAAATTGGTTGATCGTTAATTGGATAGATTTGGTTGGTCTAGAGGCTTGTTCGAAAGGCAAAGTCGTGGTTGGTTGATTTAATTAGTTTCAGAGTGAGGTAAATGTCGTGTTTAGCTTTGACTTGAGGGAATTATGACTAGTTGGTCTATTTTCTATGTAAATTAAAAGTGGAACGGCCTATATGCAAGGTGACAAGTAAATATGTGTCGTCATGGTTAAACCATGCGGATAAAAATTGATTTATTATACCATGTTGCTTATTTTACCATGACTTATATGCTTTTTTAGTTAGATTGTTATTCTTGATGGTTCGTTATCGTGTTATTGATGAATTTGAAATTGTTGGGATATCGACAGTTGAATTTGTTGATCATAACACCACAATTGAAGTTGAAATTAGTTTCTCACCTTGCTTGATATTTGGATTATTGTTGTTGCTTGGTGAGGAAGAGTGAAAAGCACGAAGAGTTTTGCCATACCATAATTTCATATTGATATCATTAAATGAGTGAATGTGAGGATTAAAGCACAAAGGGTGATGTCGTGTAGTTGATTGCTTATTATCATTTATCATATCATGTGAGGAAGTGAGTAAAATCATGAATGATGATGTCGTGTCATTTTATTTATCATATCATTATTATATGGTGAGGATGAGAGTAAAAGCACGACGGGTGATGTCGTACCATTTCGTTTATGATATTACATGATAAGGATGGGAGTAAAAGCACGAAGGATGATATTGTTCCATTGCTTTATTTGATTACATGATTGGTGATTTAATCGGTTACATTGTTGTTTATTTTGGAAAAAGGCTACTTGGTGATTTTTGTACTTGCCATTCTTATCTTACTTCTCTTTTTACATGTTCCCTTCTTGTTGTTGTTCTGAATACTTAATTTTTATTTATGTTGCTTTATGTATATATATGCATAGGATGTTAGTGGGTGTCTTGTCATAGCCTCGTCACTACCTCGTCGGGGTTAGGCTCGGTACTTACAGAGTACATTGGGTTGGTTGTACTCATGCTATACTTCTACACTTATGCAAATACTGGTGTTGGTCTCACCGGTGTCTAGCGATGCTTCTGCTCGCATCATAGATACAGCAAAGACTAGAGTTGTTGGCGTTTACAGTACATGGACCCGAAATTGGGATCCTGGGCCGTGACAATAACAGATCGACCAAGCAAGATAAATAATTGGATGAAACTCACTAGAATAAAAAATTAACCAAAGCGTCGTTAGAGAAAATATCACACCCCCACCAACATATATTTAGCACGGTCGAAAGGGAGCGGATAAATGGTCGCTAAAGGAAAGCTACAGCGAAAGCAAAGAAAGATACCGATCGGAAGTAAAGAAAAACAAAATTAAGGGCTGCTAAATGGAAAAGATGAATACCAAGAACTAAGGTTATATTACAATTGTGCCCATGCTCGTACAACGCTAATCTGATGACATGTGAATAGTTATGCAATGACACATACAGCAGTGTGGAGTGTGAAAGTCTAAAAGTAACCTTTGTCATACCATCAACTTTCATTTATTATGTAGTTAAAATCGACCGATTTTGCTCGGTAACATTCTTTTTTAATAAAATCGATCAAATTTGGTCTGTGATTTTCACGAATTATACGATTAAAGAGTATAAATAAATAAATAAAAAGTCTCAATAAACAAGCACCAATGGCCTAGTAGACGAATAGTATCCTTCCCCAGTATAGACAACAGTTTAATCTCTAGATGGTGTATTGATTAATTTAGAGAAAGTCAAATTTTTCAGTTGATTTTTATTTTTTTCAGTCGAGTGTGAAATTCAATTGACTGACCGAAATTGGTTGTTTTTTATATAAATCAGTACTTTCCCGAGCCACCCAATTGATCATTTTTAACGGTAATCGTTCGAAACCAATTGTGTTCGGTGAATTGTTTTGGTTGGCATAGAGTTGCTTTTAATAACGAAAAAGGGCCAAAATTGCTCCCAAACATATTAACTCCAATCTAAAATGTCCCTCATTAACTTATTTTGCTAAGAATGACCCCACCGTTAAAATTTTAGTATAGTTGTGCCTTTAGTTCTGACAGCTGACTTATGATTTAATTTAACATTTTATTAATTCCACGTGGCTATTTCTGATTGGCCATTAAATAAGGCACACCCCAAACTAGATTTTACCCCATCCATAACTCATCAAGACCGATTTGAGCCACTGAATATTATTTTACCCCCAAAACACCCAATTGTTAGGTCATTTACCACCCACTTCAACTACTCTAAGAAAAAAGGGTGAAATGGTCGGCAGTTTTTGGAGCTTGACCTCTTGGGATTTTCTACTACGATTTTTTTACTGAAGTTGACAAATTCAAGTTTCTCTTTAATGTTAAAGTCTCCTCTCCATTCAGATAAGACTTTATTGTCGATCTCGTGTTGCTTAGGACTTTTTGGAATCTTCTATCTCGTGTTGTTTTTGATGTTCTGTGGTGTTTCAGTTGTGTCTTCAATGTTAATAGATGTCTTTATGTAGTAATTTTTTGTTCCATGTGGTCCTACTTAGATTAAAGTTGTCTGAACTTAGGGTTTTAATTTGGTAACATCTGATTTATTTATTCATATGGGGATGTCGTTTTTTGTCGATTCCATTTATTTCAAATCTTTTGCCATTGTTTATCAAATTTTCAATTGCATGTGGTCCCTTCACTTTTTGTGTTGCTCTAGACTTAGGGGTTCAATTGTTGTTGATACCTGATTTTTTTATTCATATGGGGTCTATTTGTTTGTTGATTCCTGTAACAACCCAACTCACAAGTGATATTGTCCGCTCTGGGCCTAGGTCCTCACGGATTTAAAACACGCCACTAGGGTCTAAGGCTTGTAACTTATATACCCAACATCTCTCTTGTGTTTTGCCTATGTGGGACTCTGTCTTAAGTCTTGGGTGTTACATACACCCCCTCTTATGGACTCAGCGTCCTCGCTGAGGTTTTCCCCACCCATGGGGTTCGCCTAGACTCAGGACTGCGGTTTGCCCCGCCTAACCTGAATTTGCCTAAACTCAGTTGAACTCTGACCTACCATCGGCAAGGCTGACACAATAGTGGCCCTGATACCATCTGTAATAGCCCAACCCGCTAGTGATATTATCCGCTCTGAGCCTAGGCCCTCACGGGTTTAAAATGTGTCACTAGGATCTAATGTTTGTTAACATATATACCCAGCATCCCTCTTATGTTTTGCCGATGTGGTACTCTATCTAAAGTCAGGGGTGTTACAATTCCGGTCATTTATTCAAAGTTATTGCCTTTGTTTACTGAATTATTGCTTACATGTGGTCCCTTCCTTTTTTGTTTTGGTCTGGATTTAGGGGTTCAATGGTTGTTGATATTTGGTTTTTTTCTTCATATGGGGTATACTTGTTTGTTGATTTCAGTTGTTTATTCACTATTTTTGCTTTTGTTTACTTTGTTTTGGCCGTATTTGATCCATATCCCTTTAGTGATA
The DNA here is from genome assembly GCF_000715075.1 of Nicotiana tabacum. Lineage (NCBI taxonomy): Eukaryota > Viridiplantae > Streptophyta > Magnoliopsida > Solanales > Solanaceae > Nicotiana > Nicotiana tabacum. The sequence goes on from NC_134101.1 coordinate 183,171,221, forward strand.
GATGCCTTCTTTAACTTTTCTGTTTGTATATTACTGATTGGTCCATTTTCTCATTTCTTTTATGGCTTGCATTTATTTTCGTTGATGAATGATTGAGAAGGTTGATTTGGTCTTTAATCATGGGGGTAAGTGGGTGTTGTAACCTCAAGTGGTGTATCTTCAAAAAAACATGAATTGATAGGTTATGATGTGTATTTGTTGTCTTATATAGACATTGGTTCTGAATATACTAGAGGTTAGTCTTTAATGAGGTGAAACAATTACTAGTAGCAGACTTTGTTGGTAGGTGCTTTTTAATTGAGGGTAATATAGATATTGAATACTATAGTCTTTACTGTCAAACCAATTCAATGAGATTTAAATATTTGTTATAGATGAGGGTGAATTACTTGTGCCAGCTCCTAGCATCACTCACAGTGATAAACCTTATAATTTGGCAGTAGGAGAAGAAGTTGGAACTGTTTGTGATTCATTTGATGAGGAGGAATCTAATGAAACTAATCTAGTGATAATGATAGTGAAGAGTTAGAAATATTTAGAAGAGAAAAGAACAAGAAGTTAATGACACACTAGACAAGTATAAAAACCTGGAGAAAGGTATGAGTTTTTAATGACTTGGCTGAAGCTAAAAGAGTTGTGGGGTACTATAAAGTTTCTAATAGGAAGTGCCTTAAATATGGTCCAGTATTTCAGAATAAGTTGGAGATCAATGATTTAAGATCAAGACTTTGAATACAAAGCATGAATATGGTCCAGTATTTCAGAATAAAAGAGCTACTCCCAAAGCTTTAGCCCATTATTTCAAGAACAAAGTTCAAAATAATCCTAAGTACAAAATCAAAGACATGAGGGTGGACTTGGAGGATAGATTCAGACTTAATGTTAGCTATTTAAAGATGAAGATGTTTAAGAGAATGGTCTTAGAGAAGTTGGAGGGTGGCTACATTAATGACTATAATAGGTTAGAAGCCTATGCTCAAGAGTTGAGGGATAGGAACCCTACTACAAATGTGGTTATAAACATATCAAAGGATGCTTTGGAAGAGAGAAAGAGGAGGCTTCTTAGAATGTATTTATGCTTCCAAGCTTTGAAAAGTGAATGGAAAGCAGGGTTGAGGCCTCTAACAGGTCTGAATGGCACATTTCTAAAAGGAAACTGCAAAGGAATTTTACTAGTATCTATGGCACAAGATTATGCCAAACACTTTTATCCACTTGCTTGGGCAGTGGTGGATAGAGAAATAGGTAGAACATGGAAGAGGTTTATAGGGTTATTGAGATCTTACTTAAAGTTGGGAGATGGTGAAGGAGTGACATTCATTTCACGCATGCAATAGGTAATATCATTAACAACTTACATTATTTTTCACTATTAGTTTATTTTAACTACTAAAAGACTCACCTTCTTTATTTATTTTGATTATTGTAGGTTTTCTTGATGTTGTTGCAACTATGGTTACCAAATCACATCAGAGATGGTATGTTAGGCACATAGAAGCTAACTGGAGCAAGAACTAGATGGGTGTAAAAATAAAAAGGTTGTTGTGATGGTGTTCTTGGAGCTCTTATGATGAAGAATTCAAGGATCAATTGAGGACCCTAAGGATTGTTTTTGAATAGGCTGCTAAGAAAAGAAAAGAACTTGTCATGACATGTGAATAATGTAGTAAGAGCGGTCACAACATTAGAAAATGTCCTTTGGTAATGCTACTCATTCCCTTCTTATTAACTTCAAACAATTTTAGCTACAACAATTCTAAATGTGTTACATTCATTGTTTGACCTTCTAGATGAAAGGAAAACATAGCCACTACTTCCAAGATGATGGATCTTCCCAAGAAGTACAAGATGTGCTCTTGACAGCACCCTAAGATAGCCAAACTTTTGAATTTGTTTTTGTTCCTACACCTGGAATGAGGCCAATGACATCAGCCCAAGACACACATCAACATAACACCTCTACTCAATCCCCACACAATGAAATAGCACCAGTACCAGCACCAGCAACACCATCAACTGTTCTGGATAAGATGGATATGCAATATCTGAAGATGACGATGAACATCCAGTTTTGATGCCTAAGGTGATATCTGAAGCTAAGACTAGGCTTCAAAAGAAAAAACTTAGGCAACTGCCAACTGCTACAAGGAAGATTGCATTCAAGGGAGATGAATCTGGTGTCAATATGCCTACAAACTTGCCCTATTCACCAAGGAAAATCATTTGGAAACGCAAAGCAGCAATGACATCAAGACAATTGTTGGCAGAAAAGGAAAGAAAAGTTGGTAAATTAAAGTGTTTACCGTGAAAATGGTAATAATAATTAAATTTAATTTAGTGGTTCTAAAAATACGTGATCTATTTTTATGCTAGTTGTTAGGCATTTGATGTTATGTGAAAGACTTGGAAACAAAATAAGAGCTTAAAACGAGATGTTAATCAAACTTAATCACTGTCAATCGGGGCCTCGAGCTTGCCTATTCGGGGGCCTCGAGCTTGCCTATTCGAGGCCCTCGGGGTCGAGTCCGAAGCTCGATTGAGAGATATCGAGGGTGGTCAATAGGGAATAATAGTTATAAACAAAGCAATTACAGCTCTTTATGGCCAATAATAAGTAATAAATAAATAACAATATATAGAACACAACAAATATAAGCAATAAATGAGATAACGAGACTAAGAGAATGTATTAGAGAGCATAGAGAATGTTTTAGTATATTTAGTATGGAGCAACAAATGTTTACAAAATGTCAAGGATCCCCTTTATATAAGAGAGAAAATCTCAACATAATACAAGTGCATTTATTATAAAGATATGGAGATGGAACAACTAGTTGATGCCACAATACGGGCTCAGACTAGCCTGACAAACTTCGCTGGCTCTAGCTTCATGCCTTGGGGATTCCCCACTTTCTTTCCATAACTGTCAATCTCATACTTCCCCGAGGTTGAGCATCGATGGCTCTCGAGGTATGAAACTCCACCGTGATTCGAGCCTTCGCGACGTTATGACAATGAAAAAGTGAACCCTCCGATTTTACCGTATACAGATAGTCCCCGCATTTCTTAGAGTAGAACGATATGAAATGACCTTGATAACCATCTTTCTAAATTTCCCGCAATGACGTCATACTGATGGCACAAGCATCCATGACAATTGAGATGTCCCGTCGTTTCAGTTTTCCATAATCATTCAAAGCATTACCATTTCTTCTTCTTCAAAGCAATAATATCATCGCTGGTTCAGCTCCCAAGGATGCATTAAATATGCATGTTATTACGTCTTTCAAAGACAATAATGGCACCGTCGATTACGCTGTCGCCCCTCCTATAAATGGGGGTCTCTAGAACCAACTTTCTGTTCAAGTGCCCTTCAATCAACCTTTCTCCCATTTCTTCTCTCCGTCCTCATCTGCTTTCATTTCCCATATCTGAGGCCCATGGCCTCAAGGCTGTCTGTGGCATTCTCATCAGTTATTCCATGATTTTTTCCCGGGGCTCTTCCCTATCGAGCGAGACTATACCAACTTTTTGTTGTTATTATTTCTTTCGTCGTTGGCCCGAGATGAGTAGATAGGGGAACCAATTTCTCCCAACTCCGGAAAATATTTGGACTCTACACTGTTGCTCACGAGGGAGTTCGGACTATATACCGCTGCTCACCTCCCCCGATTACCCGGTGCGATGCCTCACTCCCTTTGCTTTCTATGTAGTGAGGTGGTACTATCTACTAACTGTTGCATCCCGCACCGAGGTAATGTCCCAAGAAGTGGCTTTACAATAGTAGCACTGGCGAAATCCATACTAGCCAAATTTTTCACCCAGCCACTTCTTGGTTCCTTTATGTTTCTTGTGCATCACTTTGCTCTTCTCCACCACTTTCATCTTCTTCATCTTTGCCCTCGGATATATCATTTTGGAGGACCGAAATGACACTCCCGGGGAGATGGTGCTCGAAGATACTGCCACCGAGGATGCATCCTCGAGAATAGGCAAGGCTCTAGGCTTTTACTATATGTGTACCTTTTTTGCTTCTCTGTTTCTATATAAGGATCCCTCGTGGGCTTTTGTAATCGTATGTAAGGACCCCTCTTGGACTTTTGTAATCGAATGTTTATGAATGAAAAATGTGTCTTTAAGTTGTCTCTGATGCATATTATTTTCCCTTTATCTATGATTGTGTAGAATCTAAGTGCATGACCCTATCGGTTGGTGCAAATATCAGGCCCGGGATGGTCTGATAAACTCGGGTCGTCGGGACCCTAACTTCGAGTTGAATGAGAGTAGGGCTTCGAACCGCCAAATTGAGACTTAGCCTTTAGACACTGCGATAATCTTCGAGGGGGAATTTGCTCGGATGCTCGAGAATAGAGACTGCCTTTAGATCTTTCGAGAGTAGTCCCCGAGTGGGGGTTTGCTCGGGCCGTCTGGAAACTAGTTTTGAACTTATTGTAGATAGATCCCGGATGAAGGACTGCCCAAATTTAGATGGTACCCTGAGTCCAAGCCCATGCAAATAGAGTTTTAAGGGCTTATTTTTCTCCTTGAGAGAAGCCTTCGAAACCGAGTACCATATCGAGTCTTGTGATGACGTCGATGGCCCCTTGGAGAGATCCCTAAGATCGGGTACCATCTCGGGTCTGGTGACGATACCAAAGGCTTCCTGGAGCCTAACTTCTTTTTAATGGAGGTCTTCGAGATCGGGTACCATCTCAGGACTTGTAGTGATATTAATGGCTTCTTGGAGCCTTTCTTATTTTTTGTGGTGATCTTTGAGATCTGGTACCATCTCGGGACTTGTAGTGATATTAATGGCTTCTTGGAACCTTTCTTCTTTTTGGTGGAGATCCTCAAGATCGGGTACCATCTCGGGACTTGTTTGGTGTGGGGGTCTCCGACCCCAAAATGTCATACGGTGTTCGTCAAATGGACGACACGGCTACAAAGTGACCGAGGCGATCCCGCTGACATATCTTCCCAAAATGATTTCGGCCACCATTTTAATTGGCCTCTAAGGCAGGCGGATTGTCGCCGCTTTTTCCATATATAGGGTTGTTTCTTCCCTTTTGGAGATTCGACCGTTCTGAGTAGTTACTCTTCTTTTTCCTGCATTAGGCCTTTCGCTATTTCAGCATTATCGCCCTTGTCTAGATTACTGCTCCAATTTTCTAATTTAGTTGTATGCATGACTGCTACATCAGGACCCGTTCGACTAGGAGTAGAGAGTTCCGCCCCCGGTTCTTGCCTTGATGGCTTGGGGCATTTTGCTTCGAGAGGGGACTTTTTGTCAAAAAGGTGCCCTGATACTCAGGACCAACGGGAGCGTACCTTGAAATTTACTTCTTCTATAGGAGAGGGACATCTTGAGTCGGTAAGGAAAGACTGTGGATGGGGGAAAAGGTAGTACTGCAGGTGTTTCTTCGATAGGAGAGGGACATCTTGAGTCGGTAAGGAAAGACTGTGGATGGGGGGAAAAGGTAGTACTGCAGGTACCTTCCCCGGATGAGAGTACTACGGATCGTGCCAAGGGGTTTCTGAATGTGTTCACGTGTCCTTTCACGCTGGGGCCCCTTGATAGGGTAATGCTTGACTTCTGTCGAAAGTATCGGGTTACCTTGGCCTAGATCCATCCGTCATTTTGGCGGATAGTGTTGATAGTGAGGTTCTTTTCGGAGAGGGCAGGGCTTGAATTTATGCTTAGTCATCTTATCAGGCTATACCGGCCCTTTCATCATCGAGGTCTGCTAACCTTATGATGCCAGTCGACCACACCTTTCGTTGTAGATGATGAAGAAGACGAAGGTCGGGAGTGGATGAGCCGATTCATCCGAGTACGAATAGTTGATATTATCCTCGTGGAGTTTATGTCATTCCATGAGGAATGGAATTATACACGTAAGTCGTACACTTGTGCCTTTGCAATTTTGCAATTATGGCGAAGGGGTGTTCCGTAAATGTGCCTTATTTTCTGTTTCTGCAGCAACTTCGTGGATGCCGGGTGAGGTTCCCAATCTGCCAGATTGGGTTCAGAAGTTAGTGACCCACTCGACTTACAACGAGCGTAAGTGGCGAGCTTTATCTAAGGATAGGTGGGAGGAAAAATACCACGGTATGTGTTGTGTGATCTGTTCCCTTCTCTTCTTTTAGTTGGAAAAGCACTTTCTCTTTCCGCGTACTAACCCTGTTATTGTAGGCATCGGGGAGCCTTCTGAGGCGAGGTCGTGCCCTCTTGGGGGCGAAGGCCGCTAGCTTCTAAGCCAAAGAATGATAATAATAAGTAAGAGATACCTTTGCAGGGCGAGGATGCTTGAAGTAAGGAAAACCTGGACCGGGGGCCTGGAGTGGAAGTATTGACGGAGCCCGCCGCACTTGTGATTTCTGGTTTTGGAGAGGCAGTTTATCCTCCGCTATCATATTCTTTTTCTATTGGAGGTACTTTGAGGGATACTCGAAACCTAGGATAATATGCACCGAGTGACTGTGTCTCGGTCGGGGTGGACTCTGTCGGAGCTGAGGGAGCTAGGTTAGCAAATATGCACTCGACCTTCGAGGAAGCACAACAGCTTCACTCTGTGGTGTGTTTTTTTGCAGATGCCTTTCGAGTTTGGCGCCTTCCCTTCCTTAGTGAGTTTTCTTTTGCAGGCCTTCGACAAGCTTAAATCCGAGTTACTTTGCCGTGAGGCCAAGATGCAGAAAGCTCTAAATGAGGAGAAATCCTTTAGGCTCCTTTGCAATGAAAGGGAAGTCGAGTTGGCATATTTACGATATAAGGCGAGTCGGAGCTCGAATTATGAGAGCTACTTGAAGGAGTAGGTAGTTTTTGTTCCGAGCGAGTGTGCATTCCTCCTTCTAACTCCTGAAGCTAATGTTTTGTTTATTTCAGTTGCAGAAAAATGTAGAGGGCTTGGAGTGCCTTCGAGACGAGGTTGGCTGATCCAAGCGCAAGTATGATGAGTTAAAGGTTCATGCAGACGCTCAGGCTTCGATGAAGAAGGGTGCTCTGGCTAAGGGTTCTGCCCTTGAGGTTCAACATTGCTTAGCTCGCGATAACAGCTTGGCTCGAACAGGTATGATTACAAAGCTCGAGACTGATCTCTCGAAGATAAAGGCGGAGGTTGTGGATGCCCGAGCTAAAGCTGTAATGAGCTAAACTAAGGCTAACCAGAAAGTGGGAATCTATTTGAAGGACACTGCCGATGCTCAAGCTAAGCTGAGAAAGATCCTTGACCGCAAATATAGGAGCAAAGAATACGCTCGGTGTAAGTCTCATAGGAAAACCCTCGAGGAGATCTGCACTATGGGATTTGAACTCTCGAAAGAGTTGACGCAGGCAAGGACGAACGAGCGTGGTGCTCGGTTGCTTCTGTCTGATGCTAATGATAGAGAAGGTAAGGCCGACGGGCCATAGCCCCTAGGGGGAATGTAGATTTTTCTTTCCTATTATGAATATAGCATTCTCAAAGAACATTTGTAAATGGAGCTTGTAATTATCTGCATGAATGTATAAAGAAGAAACCTTGCGGTTTTGTTTCTCCTACATTTTCTTTTTCCTTGATTTTAGCCAGACGAACTGGTCTTTAAGATGAGGGAAATCCTTAGATTCACGGTATGGCCCTGAGGCTTATTGGGCTAGCCCATAGGCTCTTACGCGCTTTTGCTCTTAGGCATATTTAGGCCAACTATTTTGGCTCAGTCCCTGAGTCGGGCATCGAGTCAAGCTTATTTGATCCTCAAGTTGTCGAATTTTAGGCTGGCGACAGTGGCTCTTATGCTTTTGGTCGATGCGACCTTTTAGTGTATGTGGGTTGGCGACAATGGCTCTTACACTTTTGCCGTTAGGCATATTTAGTTAACTGTTTTGGGTTTAGTCTCCGAATCGGGTTATGACTCGAGCTCATTCGACCCTCAAGTTTTTGAATTGCAAGCTAGCCCTTAGGCTCTTACGTGTTAGGTCCGTACGACCTTTTATATATGTGGGCTGGAGATAGTTGCTCTTACACATTGGGTCGATGCGACCTTTTATGTAGGCTTTAATTTTCCCTCGATAAGGATTTTTTGAAAAGGTGTTTTCCTGACTCTTCGACGGTTTAATAAAAAACCTCGATTGTGAGTCGTATTATGGCGATGATTGAGCACCTTGGGAGGTTTGGCTCGGAGGCTGAGTATCTCGAAGCCAGTGTTTAGGAGCTGACATTTTTGAAGCTCTTTTGCTTATATCGAGGGTAGCTTGTTTAACCGGTTCTTTCTGAGGTATATTTGAAGTAATTGAAGGCCTGTGATTTATAGCGACTGTCGGGCATCCCCGAGTCATGTTAGTTTAGTTGGTACAGCCTTGTAACCGGAGTCATTTGTGTTTAGACGGAGTTTTTAAGTCCCGAGTGAAGTAGTTTCGGCATCTATATCGAGGGTATGCCTTTTTAGGGGTCTTACAAGCTTGATATATAGCCAAAACATTGAGATCGGGTTTATGCCTTTAGTAAGGTCTTACAAGTTTTTCATGCCTGTGAGGTCTTACAGTTTTGGATACTTGGTACAAGTATTGTTCATGCCTTGCTTGAGGTCTTACAGATGTTGTTGTTGCCTTATATAGATCTTACGAGACCGAGGCTGCCGCATGTGGCCATACGGCCTCGGATTTTATAAGTTGATGGAGATGGCGATTGATGACAGTCCCCGAGTCATCGAGGGTTTCTTGGCTCGGGAGCCATTACTTGTAGATTCGGTATTGCCTCATTGAGGGCTTACGATTTCAGAGTTCCCAACCCGGAGGTCATGTAGTATTGAGTATTTGACGCCAGTCCCCGAGTTCGGGACATTTTTGGCTCTGGAGCCACTTTGTGATCTTGATGTTGCCTCATTGAGGGCATATGAGTTAGGAGCTCCGGACCGAAGGTCATATTGTTTTAAGTAGTTGACGCCAGTCCCCGAGTGTTCAGGGCATTTTTTGGCTCTAGGGCCATTTTTTGCAAAAATATCAAGCTTCCTTGAGATGCAAAATGCTTTTGGGAAGTATTCTTTGATTACTTGGTACAAGTATACATGTTTTTGCTGTTGCGGGCTCAGTTGTTCTATGCGGACATGGTTCGTTTGACCGTTTGGCCCGGTACATTGCTTTCCTATTGAGCCCCCGTTCGGCGTATCTTGGCTTCTCCGAGTAGGTGACCTTCCGGGGGGGATGCCCCCAGTATTTGAGGTTGATTGCAAAACAAGCCTTGAATACTTGTTGGATATTTCATTAGGTAGCATGTAGGTGTTGCCTCGTTAAAATCTTGTCGGTAAAACCCTTCTCAGGATAAAAACTCGGTCTAAGGAAAAGAGTGCAATGGATGCTTTTTGAAACCTAAGGCCTTCGAGTAGGAGAGTGCTTTGGCCGTTCCGATTGGATGCGTGCACTCAGATCAGCATAGAATATAATTGAAAGAGAAATGATACGGTCATACCTTAGCGTAGAGTGTGCCGGCGATGTTTCGGTCCCTAATACGTTTCAGTCACCTATGATGACGACGTGGTACGGTTCCCCGCTTTGCTTAGTCGGGGATAGCCAAGAGTGTAGTTTGTTATTGTTGTTTTAGTATTTGCTTATTCTTTGGCTCCTTCGAAGGTGGAAGTACCAATGTCGGGGCCAAATCATGTACCGCAAACATTTCTTTCGCCGCATATTGTTCCCCATAGATGGTCTTAATCCCATTCTTTGTAGGGAATTTCATCATTTGATAGAGGGTGGATGGTACTGCTCTCATGAAGTGTATCCACGGCCTTCCTAGCAAGGTGTTGTACGTCATGTCTCCCTCGATGACATGAAATTTTGCATTTTGGATTATGCCGGCCACGTTGACTGGAAGGGTGATTTCCCCTTTTATTGTTTCGTTTGCCATGGTTAATCCGTTGAGGACTCAAGAGGTAGGTACGATTTGGTCAAGCAGTCTGAGCTGCTCTACCACCCTCAACCTGATAATGTTGGTCGAGCTGCCTAGATCCACTAGTACACATTAATCTTAAATGTATTTACAAGAAAAGAGATTCCCAGTGCGTCGTTGTGGGGCTTCGTCACTGAATGTGAGGGCATCCTCGAGTAAGTAATCCCGAGTTCGCTTTTCTCTGATGATGGATATTTTTGTTCTTCTCATCATGGGCTCTTGTGGGGCATCGATGCCTCCCAAGATCACGTGGATGACATGTTTTGGCTCATTTGTTTCGTTCTTCTTGGCCACCTCTCTTTCCCGGAACTAGTTTTTGGCCTGATCGCTAAGGAATGCTCGGAGGTGACCTCTACTGAGTAGTCTGGCCACTTCCTCTCAAAGCTGGTGGCAATCCTCGATCATGTGGCCATGCGTGTTGTGAAACTCACAAGATAAGTTATGATTTCTTTGTGAAGGATCTGATTGCATAGCCCTGGGCCACCTGGCGTCTCTGATTTTACTGATGGCGAACATGATGTCTAATACATCTACGTTGAAGTTGTACTCCGACAAGCGAGATGCCTCCGTTGGCCCCGTGTTCCTATCGAATCCAGCTTTGTTGAAGAATCCTCGAGGGTTTTGGCCTCGGTCCATCCTTCGGTCATTGCAGGGTATGTTACACCTTGGGGCATTTCTCCTGTCGTCGGTGTATGACTGGTACCTTTCCTTGTTTGGCTTTGGCTCCTTCGCCAAAAGCCTGGTTGGGTATACCGAGCTCGAGAGGGCTCCTAGTTGGTCATCCTCGGCCCTGATTTTTGATTGATATCAGTTGTGAACGTCCGACTAGGTCACGGCGGGATATTCGACCAGGTTCTGTTTTAGTTGCTTCGAAGCCACCGAGCTTCGCTCATTCATACATTGAGTGAAGGCTTGTACTGCCCAGTCGTCGGAGACTAGTGGTAGTTCCATCCATTTCATTTGAAAGCGAGATACAAACTCTCGCACCATCTCGTTCTCCCTCTGCGTGTTTTTGAAGACGTTAGACTTCCTTGTTGCTACTTTGATGGCACCGGCATGTGCCTTTATGAAAGAATCTTCCAGCATGGCAAATGAGTCTATGGACTCAGGAGCTATGTTGTGATAACACATCATGGCCCCCTTCGAGAGTGTTTCCTCAAAGTTCTTTAGTAAGACGGACTGAATCTCGCCGTCCTTTATGTCGTTGCCCTTCACTGCACAAGTGTAAGCGGTAACGTGCTCATTGGGGTCTGAGGTCCCGTTGTATTTTGGAAGGTCTGGCATTCTGAACTTCTTTGGAATGGGTTTTGGAGCCGCCTTCTCTGGGAACGGCCTTTGTATGAACTTCTTTGAATCCACACCTTTCAGGATTGGGGGTGCGCCCGGAATTTGGTCGATATCATTACCCCAGTTCGCCCTCCGTGAACCATCGTGACGGCACCTAGTCTCTACGACTAGGTAAGCCTAAACTTGCGGAAGATAACCAAAACTTGCGAAAGTAAAACAATTTAAAAACAGAAATAAGGCAAATAACAGTGTTAAATGTGCCGCTCGGCATACACCATATTTATATAGATCTCAAAACCAATATCTAAATCCAAGACCCGGAAACCCACGAATCACAAGCTAAGAAAAAGAAATACTACATAGTTGTAACCCCGGAATTTGTCTAATAAGAACAGAAAGTACAGAAGGGCTAAATACTAAAAGGCAGGAATAGAAAGGGACTCCTCGGTCTGCGGATGCGGCAAATGTACCTCGAAGTCTCTACGTAGTCGCCTCCCTCGAGGATGGTAGACCTGAGTAGAAGTACCTGGATCTGTACATGAAAAATATGCACAGAAGAGGCATGAGTACACCACAGCGGTACTCAGTAAGTGCCAAGCCTAACCTCGGTTGGGTAGTGACGAGGAAGGTCAGGGCCCTACTGAGGTTAAATACAATATAAGGGTTAACAGTGTGGAATAAAATAGTATAAATAAGTGCAACAGTAAGAAATAACATAGAATTGACAGAACAACAACAACTAGAACAGAGACAAAACAAACCACGAAAAGAAATACAGCTCAACACAGAGACAACAACCGGGCACCTTCCAGGATACCATCCTGTAGTCCCAATTACAACTGTCCAGTGGATCTCCCAGGATACCGTCCCGTAGTCCATCATATATATGTCCGAATGATCTCCCAGGATCCCATCTCCCGTAGTCCAACTATCAATGCGCGGGGATATACCGGAATCACGATCCGTAGTCCCAAATGTAAATACCCAGTACTGGAGGAATCTACCGGGTACATTCCCGTAGTTCCATATAACTGTGCAAGGGATCTACCAGAAATCTAACCTATAGTCCCAAAGTAAATGTGCAGGGGGATCTACCCGGAATCTAACCCGTAATCCCTAAGTAAACAGACAAGGGGGAGCTACCGGAATCCCACATCCGTAGTCCCAAAATAAATACACAGCAGCAACAGGAAGATAAACAGAAATGGCAAAATTTCATATTAAGGAAATAAGTGATTCTAGCCTAGCATGCTGCATAGAATTCAAGTAAGGTATATTGAATCAAATGAAGCAATTAAGTCATTTAGACATGCTTTCCTAAGCTAACAACAGGCTTAATAGTGCAAGAAATAGAAACAGGAAAGGAAACATACTAGTATTTACTTAAAGAAAACCGGATTTCCAACAATTAGCACAAGTACGCACTCGTCATCTCACGTACAAGGAATTTTAATTACCAAATATACCAATCCTAAGGGGAAGGTCCCCCACACAAGGTTAGACAAGTCACTTACCTCGAATCGGCTCACAATCAACCCAACACCACGTCTTTGCCACGAGTACTCAACTCCAAATGGCCCAAATATATTCAATTCAATTGCATAATGTAAATAACACTTCAAGTAACTGATTCTATAATTAAATTCTAAGCTATTACGCGAAATTAAGTAAAATGACCAAAATGACCCTTGGGCCCACGTCTCGGAATCAGGTAAAATTCACATCTTAAGAATCCACATACCCTCACGAGTCTAACCATACCAAAATTATCCAATTATGATACCCTTTGGTCCTTCAAATCATCATTTTATATTTTTGAAAGATTTTACAAGTTTTTTTCCCAAATTCCATCCCAAATCACGAATTAAATGGTGAATTCAATGATAGATCATGTACTCTAGCTAAATCTGAGTTAGAATCACTTAACCCGATGAATTTTTTGAAATATCGACAAAATCCGAGCTCTCTAGGTCAAAATATGAAATAAAACCCAAAACCTCGTATTTATAGAGCACCCCCCGGATTTCCACCACTGCGGATCGCACAAAAACGAGTGTTGTCTGCACAGGTTTTGACTGCAGTGACAGGCTTTAGTATTTTGGCCATAACTTTCTCTTGAGATGTCTAAATTGTGATTCTTTTACCTTTCTGGAAACTACAAACGAAGAGCTACAACTGTTGTTTTTGAATCATCCCAAAATTCCTTGTATATAAAAAGATATGAGCTTCCGAAGTAGGACAATTGAAATTTTCCTCACCGCGGACCGCACTGGATTTTGTGCGGACCACACTGGTGGGTTCCGAGGCCTGCAACTCTTCTGGACCTGCAATAGATATGATTTTCGGCCTAAAACATCCCGGAACATACCCGAAACTCACCCGAGTCCCCGAGACTTCAAACCAATTGTACCAACACATCTCATGACATCGTTCAAACTTGTTCAAAACTTCAGAACGCTCACAACAACATCAAATCACCAATTTAACATAGGTTCAAGCCTAAGAACTCCAAGAACTCTTAACTTATGCTTTCGATCAAAAAATCTATCAAATCTCGTTTGAATGACCTGAAATTCTGCAAGCATGTCACATTCAACACTATGGAGCTACTCCAATTCTCGGAATTCCATTCTGACCCTTAGAACAAAATCCCACTATCGGACCGGAAACTTAAAAAATTCGACTCTCGCTATTTCAAGCCTAAATTAGCTACGGACATCCAAAAAGCAATCTGATCACACCCCTAAGCCCGAAATAACCCAGCGGAGCTAATGCAACCGTCGGATTTCTACTCTGAGGCCGTCTTCACACTGTTCCGACTACAGTCAACTTTCCAACACTTAAGCTCTCATTCTGGGGCTAAGTGTCCCAAAACTCCCGAAAACTCAAAATCGAACATCCTGGCAAATAAAAATAGTATAAATAAACTCGGGAAAGCAATTAATAGGGTATCGGGGCGTTAATTCTTAAGACGACCGGTTGGGTCGTCACATCCTCCTACACTTAAACATTCGTTCGTCTTCGAACGAGCATAGAGACATACCTGAAGTAGTGAAAAGATAAGGGTAACGGCTGCACATATTCTGCTTGGTCTCCCAGGTCGCCTCCTTGACCTGTTGGCCCCGCCATTGAACCTTCACCGATGCAATGTTCTTTGACCTCAGTTTTCTGACCTGCCTGTCCAATATTGCCACTGGCTCCTCAACATAAGATAGATCCCTGTCCAACTGGACTGAACTGAAATCCAACACATGCGCAAAGGATCACCGTGATACCTCCAGAGCATCAAAACATGAAATACCGGATGAACTCCTGCCAAGCTGGGAGGTAAGGCAAACTCATAAGCAACCTCCTCAACATGCCTCAATATCTCAAAAGGGCCAATAAACCTCGGACTCAACTTCCCTTTCATCCTGAATCTCATAACACCCTTCATAAGCAAAACCTGAAGCAGAACTTGCTTTCCAACCATATAGGAAACATCACGAACCTTATAGTCCGCGTAACTCTTTTGTCTGGACTGGGCTGTGCGGAGTCTATCTTGAATCACCTTAACTTTCTCCAAAGCATCCTGAACCAGGTCTGCACCCAACAATCTGGCCTCACCCGGCTCAAACCAACCCACCGAGGATCTACACCGCCTCTTATATCCTCATACGGTGCCATATGAATACTGGACTGGTAGCTATTGTTGTAAGCAAACTCCGTCAATGGCAAGAATTGATCCCAAGACACTCCAAACTCAATTACACACGCACAGAGCATATCTTCAAGAATCTGAACAGTGCGCTAGGACTGTCCGTCCGTCTGAGGGTGAAATGTTGTACTCAACTCTCCCCGAGTACCTAACTCATGCTGAACGACTCTTCAGAACCATGATGTGAATTGGGTACCTCTATCTGAAATGATGGAAATCGGAATGCCATGCAGACGAACAATCTCCCGGATATAGATCTCCGCCAGCCACTCCGAGGAATAAGTAGTTCACACAGGAATAAAGGGGGCGGACTTGGTCAGCGGATCCACAATCACCCAAATAGCATCAAACTTCCTCAATGTCCGTGGGAGCCTAACTACAAAGTCCATGGTGATCCGCTCCCACTTCCACTCTGGAATCTCTATCTACTGAAGCAAACCACCCAGTCTCTGGTGCTCATACTTCACCTGCTGACAGTTGAGACACCGAGCTACGAATCCAACTATATCTTTCTTCATCCTCCTCCACCAATAGTGTTATCTCAAATCCCGATATATCTACGCGACACCCAGATGAATGGAATACTGCGAGCTATGGGCTTCCTCTAGAATCGACTCTCGAAGCCCATCGACATTGGGTACACAAATCCGACCCTGCATTCTCAATACCCCATCATCACCAATAGTCACATCCCTAGCATCACCGTGCTGAACCTTGTCCTTGAGGATAAGCAAATGAGGCTCATCATACTGTCGCTCCCTGATACGATCAAATAAGGAAGACCGAGAAACCATGCAAGCTAAAACCCGACTAGGCTCCGAAAGATCCAATCTCACAAACTGGATGGCTAAGGCCTGAATATCCATCGCCATAGGCCTCTCTGATGCTGGTAAATAAGCCAAACTCCCCAAACTCTATGCCCAACAACTCAAAGCATCGGCCACCACATTAGCCTTGCCCGGGTGATACAAAATAGTGATATCATAGTCCTTTAGCAACTCCAACCACCTCCTCTAGCGCAAATTTAGATCCTTTTGCTTGAACAAGTGTTGCAAGCTCTGATGGTTAGTATAAATCTCACAGGGAACCCCGTATAAATAATAGAGCCAAATCTTCAGGGCGTGAACAATGGGAGCTAACTCAAAGTCATGAACAGGGTAGTTCTTCTCATGTATCTTCAAGTATTTGGACGCGTAGGCAATTAGCCTACTGTCCTGCATTAACACCGCTTAGAGGCCAACCCTCGAGGCATCATAATAACCCGTATAAGACCCCGAACCTCTAGGTAGTATCAAAATTGGGGATGTGGCCAAAGCTGTCTTGAGATTCTGAAAGCTCGCTTCACACTCCTCTGTCCACTAAAATGGAGCACCCTTCTAGGTCAACCTGGTCATAGGGGCTGCAATCGATGAAAACCCCTTCACAAAACGACAGTAGTAACCCGCCAAACCAAAGAAACTGTGGATCTCTATAGTTGAGGATGGTCTGGGCCAACTCTGCACAACCTCTATCTTCTTCTAATCCACCTGAATACCCTCACTCGATACCACGTGGCCTAGAAATGCCACTAAATCCAACCAAAACTCACATTTCGATAATTTAGCATATAATTTGTTCTCTCTCAAAGTTTAAAGCACAGTCCTCAAGTGCTGCTCATGATCTTTCCAACTCGGGGACTACACCAGAATATCATCAATAAAGACAATGACGAACGAGTCAAGATACGACCGAAACACACTGTGCATCAAATGCATAAAGGCTGATGGGGCATTGGTCAGCCCAAATAATATAACAAGGAACTCGTAATGACCATACTGAGTCCTGAAAGCAGTCTTCGAGATATCTGGCTCCCGAACTTTCAACTGATGGTAACCTGAGCGCAAGTCAATCTTAGAAAATACCCATACGCCCTGAAGCTGGTCTAACAGATCATCAATAAGAGGCAAAGGATAATGGTTCTTCATTGTAACCTTGTTCAACTGGCGATAATGAATACACATACGCGTAGAACCATCCTTTTTCTTCAGAAACAAGATAGGAGCAGCCCAAGGTGATACACTAGGTCGAATAAAACCCTTATCAAGCAATTCCTATAACTGATCATTCAACTCCTTCAACTCAGGAGGAGCCATATGATATAGAGGAATAGAAATGGGCTGAGTGCCTGGCAACAGATCAATGCCAAAATCAATATCTCTATCAGGCGGCATGCTTGGATGATCAGCTGGAAACACATCGAGAAAATCCCGTACTACTGGGACTGAATCAACTAAAGGGGTATCAATACTGACATCTCTCACATAAGCTAAATACGTATCACACCCCTTCTCAACCATATGCTGAACTTTAAGAAAAGAAATAACTCTACTAGGAGTGTGATCTAAAGTACCCCTCCACTCGACACATGGTATACTTGGAATAGCCAGCATCACGGTTTTGGCGTGACAATCAAGAATAGCATGATGGGGCGACAGCTAGTCCATGCCCAAGATAATATTGAAGTCAACCATACTGAGTAACAATAAATCGGCTCTGGTAGCAACCAAACATGACCGATAAACGCGGTCCACAACAAGAGAATCCTCACAAGTGTAGAAACATAAACAGGGGAACTCAAAGAATCCCGAGGTACACCCAAATGCGGAGCAAAATAAGAAGACACATAGGAGTAAGTAGAGCCTGGATCGAATAGAACTGATGCATCTCTATGACAAACCAATATAATACCTGTGATGGCAGAATCGAAGGCAACAGCCTCGGTACGGGCAGGAAGGGCATAGTATCTGGCCTGGCCTCCCCTTCTAGGGAGACTTCTACCTCCCCGACCTCCACCTCTAGCTGGCTGAGCAGGTGGGGTAGCAAATATAGTTTTAATCATAGCCTGAGAACTCTGCGGGGCACATTATAGCTGAGAAGTCTGTGGAGGTGCACCCCTCCCAAGTCTGGGGCAATCCCTCACCATATGATGTGTGTCACCGCACTCAAAACAAGCTCTGGGAGGATGTGGTGGCTGTGACTGGCTAAGGCCAGGTCTGCTGGACTGACCTCTGAAAACACCCCACGCTGGAGGCGCTCAAAAAACCGGTGGTGCATAATAAGGCTCCTAAGGCCTAGGAGGAGCTGGAATACCACTGGCTGCTGGAAGAGCCGAGTGAATAGGGCGACTCATATAACCCCTGCCATAACGACCTGCAGCTGGGGTACGGGCACCAGAATTATGACCTGACTATCAAGACCTCTTGGCCTCCCTCTCCTCTTTCTCCCTAACATGCATACCCTCAATCCTCCTAGCAATGCTCACCACTTGCTGGTAAGAAATATCCATCTCCAACTCACAAACCATGCTAGATCTGATGCGGGGAATAAGGCCATCAATAAACCGGCGAACCCTCTTGTGGAAAGTAGAAACTAAGGCTGGTGCATGTTTATCCAAGCTAGTGTAACGGATAGCATACTCTGAAATAGTCATAGCACCCTGGCGCAGATGCTCAAACTCTATGCGTCATGCGTCTCTGAGGCTTTGAGGAACATACTCCCTTAGGAACAGATCTGAAAACTGAGCCTAAGTCAGTGAAGCAGCCTCATCTGGACTGTCTAGCTCATAGGTGCGCCACATCTCATAGCTAGCTCCTCGAAGATGGAAGGTAGTGAAAGAAATCCCACTCGATCCTGAGATACCCATGGTACGGAGAATGTGGTAACACTCATCAAGAAATCCCAGAGCATCCTCCAATGCTAGACCACTAAATACAAGAGGCTTGTACTTCTCGAACCTCTCAAACCTCAACTGCTCATCCTTAGAAGCAGCTGCCCTGTCCTCGGGCTGAGCTGGTAGTAGTAGTAGTAGTAGTAGTAGTAGTAGTAGTAGTAGTAGTAGTAGTAGTAGTAGTAGTAGTAGTAGTAGTAGTAGTAGTAGTAGTAGTAGTAGTAGGCGTATCAGGTGCCTGGACTCCGGCTGGATCAACTGGTGGTACCTCGACGGTAGCTCGCACAGGTGCTCTGTCTACACCACGTGCGCGTTCTCGGCCTCTACCCCGACCCCGGCCACTGACGACTACAATAGGGGTGCGGGTGCCTGATCATCTCGGGTAGCACGTGTCCTCACCATCTGTAAGAGAATAGAAGATAGAAGTTTAGAATGGTGATGTCAAAATATCGTACGACAAGGAAATCAAATGAAGTGAAATTTTCCTAATAGTTACATAGCCTCTCGTAGATAAGTACAGACGTCTCTGTACCGATCAGCGAGACTCTAATAAACCGGCTTGTGATCCATGACTCCTACGAACCTAGAGCTTTGATACCAACTTGTCACGACTCCGGTTCTCCCTCCGTGAACCATCGTGACGGCACCAAGTCTATACGACTAGGTAGGCCTAAACTTGCGGAAGATAACCAAAACTTGCGGAAGTAAAACAATTTAAAAACAAAAATTAAGGCAAATAACAGAGTTAAATGTGTCGCTTGGCATACATCATATTTATATAGATCTCAAAACCAATATATAAATCCAAGACCCGGAAACCCACGAATCACAAGCTAAAAAAAATACTACATAGCTCTAACTCTAGAATTTGTCTAATAGGAACAGAAAGTACAAAAGGGCTAAATACTAAAAGGCAGGAATAGAAAGGGACTCCTCGATTTGTGGATGCGGCAGATGTATATTGAAGTCTCTAAGTAGTCGCCTCCCTCAAGGATGGTAGACCTGAGTAGAACTACCTGGATCTGCACATGAAAAACATGCGCAGAAGAGGCATAAGTACACCACAGCGGTACTCAGTAAGCGCCAAGCCTAACCTCGGTTGGGTAGTGACGAGGAAGGTCAAGGCTATACTAAGGTTAAATACAATATAAGGGTTAACAGTGTGGAATAAAACAGTATAAATAAGTGCAACAGTAAGAAATAACATAGAACTGACAGAACAACAACAACTAGAACAGAGACAAAACAAATCACAAAAAGAAATATAGCTCAACACAGAGACAACAACCGGGGCACCTTCCAATATACCGTCATGTAGTCCCAATTACAACTGTCCAGTGGATCTCCCGGGATATCGTCCCATAGTCCATCATATATATGTCTGAAGGATCTCCCGGGATCTCGTCCCATAGTCCAACTATCAATGCGCGGGGATCTACCGGAATCCCGATCCGTAGCCCTAAATGTAAATACCAAGTGCTGGGGGAATCTACCGGGTGCATTCCTGTAGTTCCATATAAATGTGCAGGGGGATCTACCGGGAATCTAACCCGTAGTCCCAAAGTAAATGTGCAGGGGGATCTACCGGAAATCTAACCCGTAGTCCCAAAGTAAATACACATGGGGGAGCTATCGGAATTCCACATCCGTAGTCCCAAAATAAATACACAGCAGCAGCATGAAGATAAACAGAAATGGAAAAATTTCATATTAAGGAAATAAGTGATTCTAGCCTAGCATGCTACATAGAATTCAAGACAGATTGAATCAAATAAAGCAAATTAAGTCACTTAGACATGCTTTCCTAAGCTAACAATAGGCTTAATAGTGCAAGAAATAGAAACAGGAAAGGAAACATACTAGTATTTACTTAAAGAAAATCGGATTTCCAACAATTAGCACAAGTACGCACTCGTCACCTCACGTACAAGGGATTTCAATTACCAAATATATCAATCCTAAGGGGAAGGTCCCCCACACAAGGTTAGACAATCCCTTACCTCGAATCTGCTCAAAATTAACCCAACACCACGTCTTTGCCACTAGTACTCGACTTCAAATGGCCCAAATCTATTAAATTCAATTGCATAATGTAAATAACACTTCAAGTAACTGATTCTACAATTAAATTCTAAGCTAATATGCAAAATTATGTAAAATGACCAAAACACCCCTCAGGCCCACGTCTCGGAATCGGGTAAAATTTACATTTTCAAAATCCTCATACCCTCACGAGTCTAACCATATTAAAATTATCCAATTCCGATACCATTTGATCCTTCAAATCATCATTTTACATTTTTGAAAGATTTCACAAGTTTTCTTCCCAAATTCCATCCCAAATCATGAATTAAATAATGGATTCATGTACTCTAGTCAAATCTGAGTTAGAATCACTTACCCCAATGAAATTCTTGAAAAACCTTCAAAAAATCGCCAAAATCTGAGCTTTCTAGGTCAAAATATAAAATAAAACCTAAAACCTCGTATTTATAAAGCACCCCCCGGATTTGCACCACTGCGGACTGCACAAAAACATGTGCGATCCGCACAAAAATGAGTGTTGTCCGCACAGGTTTTGACTGCAGTGGCAGGCTTTAGTATTTTGGCCATAACTTTCTCTAGAGATGTACAAATTGTGATTTCTTTACCTTTTTGGAAATTAGACACGAAGGGCTACAACTTTCTTGTTTGAATCATCCCAAAATTCCTTGTAGATCAAACGATATGAGCTTCTGAAGTAGAATCAGTGAAATTTCCTCACCGCCGACCGTACAACATTTTGTGTGGCCGCATAGCCCCCACCGTGGACGCACTGGATTTTATGCAGACCGCACTGGTGGGTTCCGAGGCCTGCAACTTTCTGGACCTGAAACAACTATGATTTTTGGCCTAAAACATCACGGAACCTACCCAGAACTCACCCGAGTCCCCGGGACTTCAAACCAATTGTACCAACACATCCCATGACATCATTCAAACTTGTTCAAAACTTCGGAACGCTCACAACAACATCAAATCACCAATATAACATAGGATTCAAGCCTAAGAGCTCCAAGAACTCTTAACATATGCTTTTGATCAAAAAGTCTATTAAATCTCGTCCGAATGACCTAAAATTTTGCAAACACATCACATTCAACACTACGGAGCTACTCCAATTTTCGGAATTCCATTCCGACCCTTAGATCAAAATCTCACTATCGGATCAGAAACTTCAAAAATTTGACTCTCGCCATTTCAAGCCTAAATTAGCTACGGACCTCCAAAACACAATCCGATCACGCCCCTAAGCCCAAAATTACCCAACGGAGCAAACGGAACCGTCGAATTTCCATTCTGAGGCCGTCTTCACACTATTCCAATTACGGTCCACTTTCCAACACTTAAGCTCTCATTCTGGGGCTAAGTGTCCCAAAACTCCCCGAAACTCAAAACCGAACATCCCGACAAATAAAAATAACAGAAATAAACTTGGGAAAGCAATTAATAGGGGATCGGGGCATTAATTCTTAAGACGACCAGCCAGGTCGTCACAGTCGATCCTAGAGTTGTAGGTCTCGACCTTTTTGTCATTGGCTTCTATCTTCTTCTCGCCCGATTCTATCCTCTTTGTGAGGTCCTCGAACATCTTTATGATGGCGGGTCGGCTACCGACCCGTTGTACCTTGACCTCTCCAGTATCTGCTAGGCCCGATGAGCCGTCCCCGGTGCTACTGTGCTGGGAGTTTTCTGGTGACTTTACAGCTGAGCAATCTCTAGTTGTTGTGCCTGCAACATTTCAAAAATAACGTGAAGGCTAACCTCCCGTTCTTCCCTAGCCGGGGTTTCCTAAGCTTCTGGTTGGTCTCCTTGGTGCACGCTTTTATTAGTGTGGGAGCTTACATGGAAGTGTTGAGCATCGTGTGAGACCGCATCCACGAAAACTGGTTCTAGTGCGTTCTCAGGGTTTCGTGGTGGTACACCAGCACCTGGAACATCTACACAATTTTCTCCGTGGTTCTCAAGATTGTTGTTCACTGAATCAGACATTTTGACCTGAAATCAAAGATCTTGAGCAAGAAAAGGTGTGAAAGATAACTTGCGTTATGTAGTTAAACCAGCAAGAAAATAATCACTATTATTTTTAGCCCCACGTTGGGCGCCAAACTGTTTACCGTGAAAATAGTAATAACAATTAAATTTGATTTAGTGGTTCTAAAAATACGTGATCTATTTTTATACCAGTTGCTAAGAAGCTGATGTTATGTGAAAGACTTGGAAATGAAATAAGAGCTTAAAACGAGATGTTGATCAAACCGAATCGCTGTCAATTAGGGCCTCGGGCTTGCCTATTCGAGGGCCTCAGGGTCGAGTTCGAAGCTCGGGTAAGAGCTATCGAGGGTGGTCGATGGGGAATAACAGTTATAAACAAAGCAATGACGACTCTTTATGGCCAATAATAAGCAATAAATGAAGAACAATTGATAGAACACAACAAATATGAGCAATAAATGAGATAACGAGACTAAGAGAATGTGTTAGAGAGAAGAGAGAATGTTCTAGTATATTTAGTATGGAGCAACAAATGTTTTCAAAATGTCCAGGATCCCTTTTATATAAGAGAGAAAATCCCAACATAGTACAAGTGCATTTATTATAAAGCTATAGAGATGGGACAGCTAGTTGATGCCACGATACGGGCTCGGACTAGCCTGACAGACTTTGTTGTCTCTAGTTTCATGCCTTGGGAATTCCCCGCTTTCTTTCCATAACCATCAATCTCATACTGCCCCGAGGTCTAGCGTTGATGGTCCTCGAAGTATGAAACTCGACCGTGATTTCGAGCATTCGAGACGTTATAACGATGGAAAATTGGACTCTCCGATTTTACCGTATACATGAAGGCTAAGAAGATCAAGCTTTAGAGACCTCAGTTGTGTTTGAATGACTAATTTTTAACTTAGGAAATGAAATTATGTTTTTGTGATGACTATAACTTATTATGTTTGTTTTGTGGTGAATCGGTTGTGGAAGTTGTTGTATTGATTTACCCCAAAAATCGTTTGTTGGGATTATATTAGGGTGAAGTACATTGTGACAATTGGTTGTTAAGTATCTTTGTTGGCTACATACAACAATGCCTTGTTATCTATTGATGATCTTATTATCTATTGATTGTGGAAGTTGTTGTATTGATGTTGTTTGTTTTTGAATGTGCATAACATGGTGTTGGTTCTTGTAGAAGTACATTAGATTTCAATGAGCATAACATATCAATGAAAATAGAAATGAAAATTGGAAATTCGTTTAAAACGGAAATATGGAACTGCAGTATGAAGATAATTGCAAATTCAACTACTAGCACTAAAACATACAGACATTAACCTAACTAAAACCTGCAAATTCCCTTCATTTAACAATTATGCCAACAATTTGCTAATTTTGTAAGCCATAACATCATAACCCTTACCAAGTAAAACGAACATCTCTACATCATCCTGCAAGTCACAAAGATAAACAATCTGCAGATTTTGTAAGCCATAAGGATTAGTAGATTTCTATGGTCACCACATTTGGTCACTACTAACCAAAACAGAACTTCTTTACATCATTTTGTAAGCCACAAATATAACAAAAATAGACCATGATTATATTATAAACTTTTTCCATTGGTTCAAATTCAACACCAAATTTGAAACTTTCTCCTCCAATGCAGATATATTATTCCAATTTTCAACTTTAATACCAACCATATCATTGACCATCTTCCTAAATTTATTAATTTTTTGACGAAGAGCATCCATTGTAATTTTTTGCTTGTGGATAAATATTGATACATGAGGTGGAAGTTTTTTATCGCGCCATTCCCAATAATGACAACCATTACTCTTGTAACGAGGATATTTATAGAATCTACGACTACCATTCGCAGGTATCGTAGCAGTAAAATAATTAGCTATCACTCCGCAATAACAAGCAAGAGTGTCACCTGGTTCATGAGAAGAAGTAGAAGAAGATTCTGCCATTTGAAGCTTAAAAAGAAACGAAGCCAAATTTATCAAAGATTTCGAGTTAAAAGATGGGAGATGAGAGATGAGAGAGGAGAGAAATTATTGTAATTTGGTGATGAATTGGGTGGAAAATAACCCAACAATCGGGTGTTTTGGGGGTAAGATAATGTTTAGCGGGTCGGGTTGATCTGGATGGGTTATGGGTGGGGGTAAAATCTGGATTGAGGTTTTTCTTATTTAAAGGCCAGTCAGAAATAGCTACGTGGAAATAATAAAATATTAAATTAAATCATAAGTCACTCATTAGAACTAAGGGCACAATTATATCAAATTTTTAACGGTAGGATCATTCTTTGCAAAATAAGTTAACGAGGGGTATTTTTAGACTGGAGTTGATATGTTAGGTGCAAGTCTCGCCCTTTTCCGTTTTAATAATAATTGTTTCATCTGGCAGGGATGTGCAATTGTTTCTTACTCTAGGTGTCATTTAGAGCGCCAGAAACAAATGTTGCTTTGCTAAGTGAACAAGAGATCACAAATAAAGCTCTACCAGTGGTAGATCATAAAGATTAACACTGATGCTTCTTGGAGGAGGATGTAGAACTAGACTGAATTTAATACTGAGTTCAATTTTGAATTTTCGTAAAATATGAGTCCATTAATTTAAAATTTATACTACTACTTTTTAAGATATAGGGGATGAACCAATTTCATCAAAAAATTTACATCGTGTTATCAGATTAAATTTTTTTTTAATGTTACTATGTTAGATGTTGAATCTTCTTATTTTTTTGGTGTGTTTATTTCTTTCTTGATTTTTTTAAATTCCCTTGATAAAAATTATGACACCGGTCATGGTTGTAAAAATAATGAATCCAATTGAATTCACTCTTAACACTTCAAGTCTGCCTCTACCTAAATATACCCCTTTAAATTCAAATATTGTTTACCTGTACCCCTTGTTATACTATTGGGCTATCCATACCCCTACCATCATATTATTGGGTTATCTATACCCCTATTGTCATACTTTGAAACAAATATACCCCTATTTTGGATGGAGTGACACGTGACAACACCAGATTAAAACGACCCATTTTTTTTACCAGACCCGTTTTAAAAAAAAACCCCACAACCCGACCCCTATTTTCATTTTTTTATAGTTTTTTTCAAAATTTCAGTTTTTAAAAAACAAAAATATTTTGTTAAAAAACAAAAAATATTTTTTTTCTGTTTTTACAAATTTATTTTTCCAGTTTTTACAAAACAAAATTCTTTTAAAAAACTGAAAAATTGAAAAAAAATATTTTTCAAAAACGAAAATATTTTGTTGAAAATAATTTTTTCAGTTTTTTAAAAAAGAAAATATTTTGTTAAAAAAGGAAAATATTTTTTTCTGTTTTTACAAAAAAAATTAAGTTTATACAAATTTGTTTTTTCAGTTTTTACAAAAAGAAAATCTTTAAAAACTAAAAAAATGAAAAAAAAATACATTTTTCAAAAACGAAAATATTTTGTTGGAAATATGTTTTTCAGTTTTTAAAAAACGAAAATATTCTGTTAAAAACTGAAAAATAAAATTTCTAGTTTTTACAATTTTTTTCAGTTTTTACAAATATGTTTTTACAGTTTTTACAAAAAAAAAATTGTTAAAAAAACGATTTTTTTCAGTTTTTACAATTTGTTTTGCAAAATCGTTTCAGTATCTACTCAGTTTAAAAAAACGAAAATATTTTGCTTTTTTTTTTAAGTTTTACAAAAAGAAAATTCTTTAAAAAAACTGAATAATTAAAATATGGTTCGGGTTGTGGGTTTTTTGTAAAATGGGTTGGGTAAAAAAAAGAAATGGGTCATTTTAATCTGGTGCTGCCAAGTTGCACTCCATCCAAAATAGGGATATTTTTGTTCCAAAGTACGAATGTAGGAGTATGGATAGCCCAATAATATAACGAAGGGTACAAATAAACAATATTTGAAATCGTTTCAGTATCTACTCAGTTTAAAAAAACGAAAATATTTTGCTTTTTTTTAAGTTTTACAAAAAGAAAATTCTTTAACAAAACTGAAAAATTAAAATATGGTTCGGGTTGTGGGTTTTTTGTAAAATGGGTTGGGTAAAAAAAAGAAATGGGTCATTTTAATCTGGTGCTGCCAAGTTGCACTCCATCCAAAATAGGGATATTTTTGTTCCAAAGTATGACGGTAAAAGTATGAATAGTCCAATAATATAACGAAGGGTACAAATAAATAATATTTGAAAGTAGAGGAGTATATTTAGCCCTTTGCCGCTACCTAAATGAAACAAGTGGGAAAGTGTTGCAAGTGTAGCTGCTGCGAGTTTCGAACATAAAATGAGTCAAGATTGGATAAGTGTTGGCAGCAAGTACGGCTCCATCTATAGAAAGAGGACACCAGGCCCTCTGCTCTAGGAAGAGGACACCAGGCCCTCCGCTAGTACGTCGTGATGGAAGACATATTTTGTCATACAAATTTCATTGAGAATTAGCTTTACTCATATATATCGTAAAACATATATATGATATATATGGTAAAGCTTTACTCATATATATCATTGAGAATTAGCTTTACTCATATACGTCGTGATGGAAGACATATTTTGTCATACAAATTTCATTGAGAAAGCTAATTTCATTGAGAATTAGCTTTACCAGGCCCTCCTCTAGTACGTCGTGATGGAAGACATATTTTGTCATACAAATTTCATTGAGAATTAGCTTTACTCATATATATCGTGAACCTCGTGAAAGATATTGGATGGAATCAACTGCATTAATATGTTTCGTTAGGAGACAGTACTATGGAGTATGTAAGCCAATTGTCTTTTCATGTTGTCATGGAATCATCCCATTAATCAAGTGGCAACAATTTGAACAGTTGTGTCATGATTTCGCGGTTAGTAGTATATAACTGCAATAATTTAGTTTGATATTTCTTACTCTCTTGTTTATAAGGTACACTCTATCATCAGTTAATTGGGATAGTATATATGAATATTATGTCACCCCATCTAGCCACCTAGACCTGCTTCATTTCAGTATTCAATAATGTGGAGTTCATTAACTAAATATTTTCCGCATTTTCTACTATATATATAAACTCTATGAAGATTAAAAGACCATGAAAAGACATTGAACTAATGTAATTGTACCAACATATTGAGCTTTAATCTCAAATAGCTAGTATGAACTATATAGATCTTTTATTTTCAATATCCAAATATATGTTCAATTTTTAGGAGGTGGCATACATGGATTCAGGGACGGTTCAATAGCGTTCGAGGCGCATATATATATATATATATATACTAGATGGGAATGCCCGTGCTTTGCACGGGCCTAAGAGCACAGGCCCAACATAATGGAAGCCTTAGGCATATTCACAAATTACTCGCAAACTTCAAGACATTTCATATCCTTGCACCTCTGTGAACAACTTAAATATATCAAATAAAAGAAACAGCCGCTCTATCCTTTCGGGTAGAGATAAAGTCTCCGTACATTCTACCCTCCCCTGACCCCATTAGTGGAATTCTATTGCGTTGTTGTTGTTGTATAAAAGAAAAGACAAATAAATGTTTAGCTAGGTTTATAAAACTCCAAGAACAAATCGTTTTTTCCAGACTGCATCATTCTCTTGATTGGAATCCAAGCAGTGGCTATTGTATCACTTCTATCACTTCTGATATCAGCTTCCATGATCTTCTTGGGCTTCCTACCTTGGATATTAGGCCTGAAACTTCAGTCCAACAAATAACTTTATTTTGTCTTTCTCAACCAAATTAAGCTGTTGCTGGATGAATCAATGTGTCACTTCCCAGATTATAGGAAGATGTTAATGACATCCGAGTCCATAAAATACAGTTGTGTAGATAAAATGAAACCACCTATAAAGGATAAAAAAATAATTCAGCATGTAATTACAATGGACCACTTTAAGAAGAAAAATGCAAAACCATCTAAATGTTTTTTGAATGCAAAAAATCACAAAAATGACCCCAATTCTAGATGAGTTACACTCAACTATAAATCCTATTTATTCTTTAGCAAAGAAAATCTTTCTCTACTCCAAAGTAATACTTTTTTTGCCTCTTAGAGCTAATGCTGCAAGTGGAATTTAATATCGATAATTGAATTAGCTGTAAAATCATACTGTGATGTAACAAAATATGCCTTTTGCTATTTGATTTGTCCAAGGAATGTTGTTATTCTCTAATTCTTAATCATGCGCGTAATGCTTAAAATTAAAGATTGAATGTTGATAGTACGTATCCATAAGCAGCATTTTCAAATTATAAATAAAGTAGTACAATGCACATAAAATAAAATAAAAAAACTCCGTAAAAGGTCAGATGAGTCACTTTTCACTCCCGTCAAGTAGATAGAATAGTCTAATTTCTCTTCACCATTAATCATAGCACAACAATGCCGAGTTTTTACTAAATAGTTTGTGAATCTGCATCTTAAGATGTAAATCTCCTACAGCTTATATTAGCAATTAATCAATTAGTACTGCCTCTTTTTGTGGTTTACTTTCATAATAGAAGTCACTAACTTGTGCGCTCGAAAATATAATAACATATTAGCTAGATTTATTCTGATAAAGTTCTTTCCTTAAGCTATAAGGCTGTTTCGAGAAGCTATTTTCTTAGGAACAGAATATCAAATATGTCTGTGTCACAAAGCCTAAGAAGTTTAATCTCGGGAAGGATACGGTGGACATGCAGATAATTTTTTTAAAATGCCATTCATCTACCAGCAATTCCTCTTCTCACATTGGGGTCAATATTTTGTGCGTGATCTTCTGCACGAGCCTCGTCACTAACTTTGAGCAATACCCTATACAATTTATATGATGGTTTAGGTGTTTCACTATATATATGACACCAACTGAATCCATGGATGATACCTAATAATGCCTGAAACAAATTAAAAAAGAAATTGATTAACACAAATCCATATACTCAAGGGCGGATCCAGAATTTTCAAATCGTGGGTGCTCAATTATTTTTAATCTGAAAAATTGCTACTGATAATGAGTGCTCGGTTAATATATTTATATGAATTTACTAGTTTTTTATATAAGTAATAGTATTTGGCTCTAAAAGTAATGGGTGCTCAAGCACCCATAACTCAAAGAGTAGATCCGCCACTGCATATACTAAAGCTGAGCATAAGCATTCAGGAGGTCTCTTTTGTCCAAGGGCTAACAATAGATATTATCAGGTTGAAGGAATATATGTATGATACCAACTTGAAACTTGGCTGCACGTACAAAGTAGGAAGATAATTACACTTAAATAAGTACAATGTCATACTTAAGATTTAATAGCAGATAGAACTAAACACCGCAATTTAAATAATGTCTGACTGACACTAAAATACAGTAGCTATGCATAAGAGATCCTTGGTATAGTTAATAAAAGTATTCAACTAAATATGCCACACTATATTTGCTGTATGATTAACATTATATTTACCTTTGGAAAAGGAAAGAAGAAAGTCGGGCAAATATTTGGAATATTCAAATAAATGCAAAATAATTGAGATCTTCCTTATCATGGGAAGAAGATTACATTTTTCTGTTTCTACATTCTTTTTTTTTCTTTCATATCCACTAAAACGATTTAAGAGTTTCTCGGACTAAAAATTCAAAATCGAATATTCATCTATATAACTTATCCTTAGATACTATTAGATGTTTTAGGACCAGAGGCTCAATTTATGCTGGAATAGGCTTCAGCCCAGAAGACAACACCTAACAAGCAAGCCTTTGCAATTTAAATAAGTGAGTTAAGAGGTCTACTTATCCTTTCACTTGAGCACTTTAAGAACAACACCATCAATTTATCAAGTATATTTATCAGCTCCAAGAGGTATTAACAATAAATTGAGATAATTTTAATTTACTATGATTCAATCAAGGACAACATAAACTATACCAATTAAAATCAACACCTAAAAGATGTCACCTGAAGCCGTCACCTGCTGGATAGCCTATGATCTCTGGGAAATTCTTAAAGTTTCTCATATAAAGGTGCACAAAAAATATTTTATCTAAAATATGGAGCTTTTGCCATTTTCCCTTGAAGCCATCACCTGCTGGATAACCTTTGATCTCTAGGAAATTCTTAAAGTTTCTCATATAAAGGCGCACAAAAAATATTTTATCTAAAATATGGACCTTTTGCCATTTTCCCTTGGAAATATCTTAGTGGAAGTCGGGAAGAGTTTAACAAAATTCAAAATGTTTTATAGAACTTTAAATAGTTTACATGTAATAGATGCAATAATCTAACAATTAGAGCTTTTATTAGATGCAGAAGCTGTGATAACTGTGCGACTTACTCTCCATAGTTGGACTCATCATATACTCCTTAGGCTATTTAAACTCAAAACTTCTTTTACATCCTTTTCACCCCTATTCTGCATTACCTATATATAAATATACACTAGTAAGTGAGGTTCCATAAATCCGTAGCCAGAAAAATTCAGCAATTTAATTAACTAAATAACATAGCAAAGCAAAGCAAAAAAGAAGAACATATAAAATTCATGAGAGAAATTCAATAATAATTGCAAACCGGTTGGAGAAAAACTATTATACTATGTTGACTTTAACATAAAGCACATTGTAAGTATGAGTACAATGAAACTTCCACTCTGGTGGTGAATTTATTTTCACTGGTGCAACTATTTTCTAGCTTGTAGTTGTATATATTTTAAATATTATTTTCACTCCACTCCTCTTCTGTATCGCTTACTCTCCATTGTTTACTTTTTGTGATTATCAACAAAGTTTGTGTTTCATTTGGTCTGTTCAACCAATTATAGGAAAAATGACTTGGCAAGTGATATCTTTTAGTAAAATATTTTCTAAAAGAATACTTTACTCACATAGTCGCTCGCTCGTGCCATGCTGATATAGGTGTGTGTGTGCGCGTACATATAGGAATATAACAATTAAAAAGATATACAAAACCCACAATATAAGTCTAATATTAGTCCATACCTAATTAATTTTCATCTATCAAGTCAACACCACCTTGGCAACAGTTGTTTATGTCATTTTCTTCGATTGCCTCCCCTACCCCTTTTTTCCGATTATGACCAGTTTTTTTTCTGCTACTCTAGAAACTCCTTCGAGTTCATACTTTCTCTCCCTATAAGCATGCAAACAATCTGATTCGCATCTTGATAAAAAAAAATGCATAGGTAAGAAACTAAATCTAAATTGAGTAAGAAAATTATAAAATAAAGCCGAGAATATAAAATAAAAAACAATGAAATTACATAGAGGGAATACAATGACAAATCTCAGAGAAGCTTACCAATCAACAAAATGGGAATTCAAAGTGCCATCAGTAGTAGAAATCAAGTTGTACTAATCTAATTAGTGCCAATTGATATGTAAAAAGCTTGATTGATTGCAGAGAAGAGGTCAACCGAATTGTTGAAACTATCTTCCTTTCATTGGAGAATTTCATCAAATACATTGAAACTTCATCAAACACATTGGTTGCATTAAAGCCCTTCCCTTGGTAGTTTATTTTTCTCCGAGTGGCAATTTCCTATAGCCGCTGTGGGAGCAGTCATGCTACTAAAGCTGAAAATTTTTAAAGAGGCATTTTTAAAAATAACCACATGTATGACAGAATCCATAAAGGAAAAACGGGGAAAGAGGGAAAATTTAATATCAAAATTAGACACACTTAACTAAAAACAATAAAGCATAAAATATAAAATCAGAGGCAAAATGAAAATTGTAAATCACATAATTTAGATTCTAAATCAATTATCTTTAAACAAAAGAGAATCAAAGCCACATACAAACCGGAAAATAGAGAAATTTTGAAAAGAATATCAAAGCCAAGGACAAACGCAGCTGGAGCAGAAAAGAAAAAAAAAAGGAAGATCAATGATTAAAAGAGAAAATAGTTTTGTAGCTGAAAATTTTGACTATGAGGAGACCAAATTTTCAATTGAAGACATCAAGTGGAATTTCAATTTGACCCAACCTTCCAGTTCTTTATCTTGGAAGAATCTTGATGAACTGATGAAAATATCTATGATGGACACGTAGAGTACACGTGTTTCTATAGAAATTGAGTTCAAAAGGGAGCAGGTATATTTGTCAATTTAAAAGTGTATACACACAAGTAATGAAGAATGTATAATTGGAAATAGCTGCGTTCGTCCTTCCCTTCACATTTATATATAGTAGTAAAAATAATATATTAAACGGCATTCTTATTACCTGTTTCAGGCTTCATTCTTCTCTATTAGAAATGAAAAAAGAACTTGGTTAGATAAACTACAAAAACTTAAATGAATTTACCGTTGATTGTATCACAATTGAAATGAGAGAACATTACGTGATACTCTTTTTTCAGTTAATATCCCAAAAAGAATTATACCTTTTTAAAAAAAAATTGTTGTCATGTGACCATGAGGTTATAAGTTCGAGCTGTGAAAACAGCTGTCACACTTCCTTTTTCCTACACCCGAAAGGGTATAAGGGAGTTTTTTTCAATTTAAGTGACAATCGAAACGGGATTATTTATATTAAAATTTAGAGTCGCCACTTGAGATAATTTATGGTGTCCCAAGTCACCAGTTTTAAATCCCAAATCGAGGAAAGTTGACTCTTATTTATGGCCCGCGAACACAGAAATTCGGGTAAGGAATTCTGTTAATCCGGGAGAAGGTGTTAGGCATTCCTAGATTCCGTGGTTTTAGCACGGTCACTTAAACTATTAAAATTGGCCTAGTATCCGATTTATTACATGTTTTAGCCTATGATGCATCTTTAACTTGTTAACCGTTTTTAATCATTTTTAGAAGATTCAACGTTATTTAAAATATGCCTTGAACCACGCCACATGAAATGCACCCGCGATTCACGACACGTTCTATTTAACATTGTTAAAAATTGAAATTGGGTCACATGAAATGCACACTCGAATTTAATAAATAAAAGAAAATCAATTAAATAGGACACCTAAAGCAACTACGAAATTTCAAATTAATAACAAGGTTTGCGAGGGCCATGGAAAGTTCAATTGATGGCACACCTCGATTTCTAAAGAGTTAAAATTAATTAAGTGAGGGCCGTAAGTTTTGGAATTTTATTCAACAGGGCACACCTCAGTCTAATTTAAAAGAGTCTAACTAAATGAAGAAGGCTTAAAGGAAATTGAATTTATTTTAGCCAAATTGTTCAAGCTAACCTAGTAATTAAATGGCTGGTATTAACAGAAATCCGATGTTAGTTTATTTGGAAGGGTCTAAACTGGTGGCAGGCCCAATTGCTATTTGAAAACTCCTGGATTGGAATACAAGGATCGGCTGGGCTAAGCGTGAAGCCCCGCATTGAAAAAACCTTCTCCATTTAAACAAGCAAAGAAAATCATATATATCAACAACCTATCGCATATGGTGAGGTTCAGAATTGGGTCAAGGGCGATATGTGATGACCCAAAAGGATATCACTTGCTTTTAAATTGAATTTTGTGTTCCGAAACCTTGAAAACCTCATTTAACATCACCTCGAATTACGTGCACAGTCCGGACGCGTAGCCGGAAAGCCTAAATATGAAAATCTAGGAAAATGATAAGTTTTGACTATAAAATGAGTTAATTTGACTTCGGTCAATATTTTGGGTAAACGGACCCGGACAAGTGATGTGACGGTCCCGAAGAGTCCGCAGAAAAATATGGGACTTGGGCGTATGTCCGGAATCGAATTCCGAGGTCCCAAGCCCGAGAAATAAATTTTTAAAGAAAATTATTTTCTGAAATTGTTTAAAGGAATTTGAAATGGATTTAGATTAGAACATGTAGGTATCGGGCCCGTATTGTGGTTCCGGTATCCGGTACAGGTCTTATATGTGATTTAAGATAACTCTGTGAAGTTTGGTAAGAAATGGATGTCATTTGACATGATTCAGACCTAAATTGCAAAATTTGATGTTTTAAGACGTTTGAAATATTTCATTGATTTTGATGTTTAATTCGATGTTAATGATGTTAATTTGGCGATTTGATCGCACGGATAAGTTCGTATGATGTTGTTGAGTTAGTACGTATGTTTTGTTAGGAGCCCCGAGGGCTCGGGTGTGTTTCAGAAGGTTTTGGACTTATGAAAAGTTGCAGGTTTTTGCTGTTTAGTGCCCAGGGATTTTGTTCTTCGCGTTCGCGTGGGTCCACTCGCAAACGCGTAAGGCAAATTTCCTAGGAGCCAAACTTCTTCTTCGCGAATGCGAAGCTGGAGTCGCGAACACGAGGCTAAGGAGGGATACCCTTTGCGAACGCGACACAGCTCACGCGAATGCGATGGCTAGTGAGCCTGGGCAGGGGGAGGGGCATTTTACCTATGCGAACGCGACCCATTGGACGCGAACGCGAGGCTCGAGGAGTTTCTTCTACAAACGTGAGCCGACTTCTGCGAACGCTAACGCCTATCAGGCCTAACCCATCGCGAACACGTTGAGTTTATCGCGAACGTGATGAGTAATTTCGCCCAGTTATTTTAAAAGACCAGAACAGTAGCCATTACGGGAGTTTCACCAAAACTCATAACTTCTTCATCTTAACTCCAAATTGGGCGATTTGTGAAATGGGATTCCACCACCAATACATAAGTATGTAATCTTAGACTCATTTTTCTTCAATTTCCATTAATACCCATTTGATTTCTAGGCTTAAATAATGTAATTAAGGGTAAAAAATTAGGAATTTGGGTAGGATTAGGGCTTTTTGATTATCTGTGATTTAGACTTCGTTTTGGGATCAGAGTTGAAAACAAATTATATATTTGGGCTCGTGGGTGAATGGGTGATCGGGTTTTGGTCCGAACCTCGTGTTTTGACTAAGCGGGCCTGGGGTCAATTTTTGACTTTTTGGGAAGAATGATTAGAAAGCTATAATTAAGCATTGGAATTGGATTGTGTAGCGTTTATTGATGTTATGAAGTCGATTATGTATAGATACAATCGATTTGGAGCCGAATTCGTAAGGAAATGCGGTGTTTGAGACTTGAGTTGGCCGTAGAAGTTCGAGGTAAGTGTTCGGTCTAACCTTAGCTTGATGGATTAAGAGTTGTGTCCTATTTGCTATTTGCTTCTTGTTGAGTACGACGTATAGGCATGGTGACAAGATAAATTCAGAAGACTCAGAAAGAAGGGGGTTTCGTAGCAGTTGTATATATTCATAATTCAAATAATATTAAAGTGGTAAAAAGCAACATTTAGCATATTAGCATATAAACAGTTGAAAATCATATAGTAAATAAAGCCAATTAACACAGATATTTTAAGCTCGAATTCTTTAAACCCTAAACCAATGGTTCAGGGTTACAGTTTACACTTTTTATCCCCAGCAGAGTCGCCAGAGCTGTCGCACCTCCTTTTTACCGCGCCCGCGGGGCGCATGGGGGAGTTTTCTCCAATTGAAGGACAGTCGAAACGGGATTTATGTAATTATTTCAGAGTCGCCACCTGGGAATTTTAAGGCGTCCCAAGTCACCAATTTTAATCCCTGAATCGAGGAGAATATGACTCTGTTTATTATTCTGCGAACCAGAAATCCTGAGTAAGGAATTCTGTTAATCCGGAAGAAGGTGTTAGGCATTTCCGAATTCCGTGGTTCTAGCACGATCGCTTAACTGTTTTTATTATTGGCTTAATTATCTTGATTTTACTAAATACGTTTTTATTGCATGATTTTACTACCGCTTTTTTACTTATTGTTTACAATTATATGGACGAATTACGCGTACGTATATTCGTATTATATACTTTTTATAATTATCGGGGATCATGCCACGCGTACGTGTACACAATAAAATTGTCCATGTTATAGTTTTTATAAAAAATATATGTTCGAAATTTAAAATAAAATCAGGAACATCATCACCCTTTTTATTTAAATAATGAACTGCACACCTCGGGTTATATGAAATTATTTTAACATCCTTGGAAAAATCCTTTTCTTAAATATTCGCTCGAAATTGCGCGTACGCATAATCCGAATTTGTTTTTTAAAAAAATAATCAGGGTACGCGAACGCATCCCTAATTGCGTAAAATTTTTGTAATAATATTATGGATTTTCCACAAATTTGTTTATTATATCTACACATTTTTTATATGAAATTCCTGTAAAATTCATATTTTAGGGGATGCCTTTAAATTCTTAAAAGAATTCACAATTTATTAAGTATTGCCCGTTGACTATAATTTCCGAGTATTAATTATGTTCATCCCAAGACTATTCAAATTCAAAGTAAAATAAGAACATGATTAATACTATTCTTCACAAATACAACATATACATATACCAAAGGATGAATGCCATATGAAACTCACAAAAATAATTTATGAAGGGAAGAAGTATTTTTGAACAATTTTTATTTATTTTAATTAGTGCAAATTCTACTTTTATTTACCATTGATATAAAGTGTTGCGATTTGTTCTTATACATATCACTTCATTCTCACATGCTTGTTTTTTATCCAGAATTATAATTGCTCAGTTTATTTATAACGATAAATAATCAAATTGATGAGAAAAGAGTTATTATTCAAATTGATTCAATTCGAATTGTATTACATACAACATAGTTGTACGCCTAAACATTCATAATATTCTTAACATCATGACGAGCTATACCAACTCACTTTACTCATATGATTATACCTGTCATCATACCATATAACAACTTATACCAACCTAAACAAAATCATATTTGTTACAAGATATACTACTAATGTAACTTCTTAATATTTCCATTCTACTTTACATTTAGCTAATGGTATTATGGGATGTAATCAATGGCCCATTTTTATGCCTTACTCCCTGTTTTGACAATTCACATATACCTATATCAATGAGATTTCGGAATGGATAACATTATTACAAAGCTTTACATGAATTTCAAATAAAGACAATTAACTCATAACTATCAAATTGAATTCACTACTAGTTAACTAACATGAAACAAAAAAATGAAGTTTAAACTAATGAACTTGAACAAATGAAAAATAGAATTTTGCAATTCAAGCTTCATTGATTTGTCATGCTGAATCTTTTTTCCAACGTAGAATTTAAGAGATAAGTACCTGGAAATGAAGGTAGAAGAAGTAAGTTTTCAGCAGTTGCAGCAGTAACAAAATCAGCAGAATAGCAGTCTTTCCACAGACTTGAACAATAATGAGACCCGAGAAACCCAGATGCACAGTAATAGTATTTTAAAGAAAACTTCAGATTTTAACTGAACTATGGATTCAAATAAATCCGAACAGATTCAACAAAGGGATAATATTTCAGATTTCAGTTTCTTTTCTGTTTCAAATTCCTGTTTTTGAATTTTTTTTTTCTGTTTCTGATTTTTCTGTTTCTTCTTTCTTCCAATCTGATTTTTCCCTTCTCGGATTTCTGTTTCTCTCAAATGTATATGTATTTCTGTGTGTATTTTTTATGCTTTAGAAATCAGCCTCTCTTTTCTTTCTTTTTCTTTCCTCTCTTTTCTTTCTTTTTCTCTGATCTTTTTTCTTTCTTCAATCTCCTAAAGTCTGCCCCTAAAAGTCTATCCAGCTCCCTGTATTTATACAGGGCTGGTCCTATCTTTTTAAGTGCTTCTTGGACCCTTTTCTCCTTTTAAAATCAGAAAGTTTTCCCTTAAAACTGTTTTTGAATACTTTAAATCTAAGTGCTCTTATCCTGATTTTTCAGCAGCCCCATTATCCCTTGTTCCCCATTATTACTTAAATTATGGCCACTATCATTCCATTATAAGCACACTATCACATTACCCTACTGTTTCAATCCAAAATAAACCTGAAATACTACTGTATTTACAGCCTTTAAACTAAAGTCAGAATCTATTACAAAACAGATTTTAAAGTTTGTTTTAACAGTTATAACCATTCCTAGGATTAACCTCCTAATACAATTGTATTTAACCAACCTTTGTAAATTCGAATTCAAAACTAACATCACAACAATATTATACTGAATTCAGCCTAATAGTTCAAATGAATTTCAACATTGGACGAAAAATTAAACAAACATAAGAGCATTGTCAATATACTGACAATGCCCTGTTCAAAAAAATAATATATACACATCATACATTTTAATTTACTGATTTGTAAACAAACATGATTTAATTGACGAGTATTAATCAGTTGACTATTTACAACATTTGTCCATAATCAGTCTAAAATAATAGAAGTAGACTATTTCAATCAGCATTATCATAAATGAGAATTCATATTATAACTAATCGACGAACTTAATCGAGTCGATTACTTACATTGTAAATAATCACAACCAACAAAAATAGTTTCATATTTGATCATATAGACGGGCATGAGACAAAGATGACAGAATTAATCAAATAAAATAATGAAAAATTAACAGGCTATTAAGACAAACAACAATACACGTAGAATACACAAAAGAAATAGAAAAATACCTCTGAATCTTCAAACTTCATACGGACTCGAACTCAACTTGGATTCGGACTTTGTTTGAAATCAAACAGACCTTAGTCGAAATATTTTCCACTGAAAATACTTCGACTAAGGTCGATTAAACCTCAATCTTTATTTAATTTGGGCAGAATCCAAAAGTCTGGTATTTCTAGGTTTTTTTGAAGATTCGATTTGGGACTTAACCATTTCTGGTCAGATTCGAGGGGGACCAAATATGACACAAGGGTGAGGGTAACCTAGGGGTCATTTGGTGTCAATTTAGAATAGATCTGAGTTTGTTCTTGTTTGGTACGAATCTTCAAAAGAAGATTCGAGAAGCTCGGAAGTGATTTGAGCCAAACAAGCAACAGATCCATACCTAGGGTGGTTAGGGGAAACTACGGTGTCAATTTGGGGCTGTTAGGTTTAGATCCGAGTTTGGCTCGAATCTTCAAATGAAGATTCGAGAACCTTCAGGAAGATTCGAGCCAATAGGCTAACATATTCGGATAGAGGGTGTTCAGGGGATTCTGGGGTGTTATTTTGGTGACCGGCGGCGTTGATGCCGCCGGGTTTCGGGCGGTGGGATCCTAGGGCGGCTAGGGTTAGGGGTGAGTTTCGGAAGGGATGATGAACAGGGAAGGAGGGGGGGGTGTTTGGCTAGGGGCCGGGGTAGGGATTTGGGATTTATATAGGGGGAAGGTGAATTGATACTAACCGTTAGATCAAGTAGAATGAAGGGCCAGGATCAGTTCATTAAACCAAACGATGTCATTTGGTTTAATGCCAGGGTCGGCTGAGTCGGGTCAATGGGTCGGGTTACGGGTTACGGGTAAGGGGGTAAGATCTTAACCGTTGGTTGGATTTGATCCAACGGTCCCTGAGAAGCTACGACCAAACGCTGTCGTTTTGGCTCGTCTGGATTGGACCGGACTTGAGGCTGCCTGGATTGGGCTAAGGGGGGTAATTTGGTTTTGGGCCTGGATTTTAATCCAGGTCCGATTTTCACATTCTATTTTATTTTATTTTATTTTTTATTTCAATTTTCTAATTTAAATTCCTAAATTTAATTATAAAACAATTTTAACTTCTAGACAATATTAATCACTTTATAACAACTGTTCAACATACAGACAAAACATTAATCACATAGTGGAATATTTAAAATAGAACAAAAATGCATATTTTTGTGTTTTTATTTTGAATTAATGCATAATTAAATCCTAGATATGCATGCAACATGTATCTTATTTTATTTTTCATTTTATTATGACAACGTAAATATTTACGGACATAAAACAAATATTTAACAAACACCACGCAAATTCACAAATTGCATACTAACAGAAATTTATTTTATTTTTGATTTATTTTTGGAGTAGTTTTCGTAAGGCAAAAATCACGTGCTCACAACTAGTATGTCCTGATTTAAGATTTCAACTTCACAACAATGTGTTTATTTACTGCTTCTGTATCCCTGTCTGCTTACTGCTTCTGTGTGTTTCTTGAGAATCGAGTAGATTTATTGCTTCTGGACATGGTCGACTTCGATGTTATACTGGGGATGGACTGGTTATCACCTTACCACGCTATCTTGGACTGTCATGCCAAGACTGTGACCTAAGCTTTACCGGCTTTGCCTCGTTTAGAGTGGAGAGGGACTCCTGGCTATTCTACCCGTAGTGTTATCTCTTATGTGAAGGCTCGATGTATGGTCGATAAGGGGTGTTTGGCCTATTTGGCTTATGTTCGTGATTCTAGTGCTGAGGTTCCTTCTATTGATTTTGTGCCCGTTGTTCGTGAGTTTCCTGAGGTATTCCCTTCAGACCTACCAGGTATGCCACCCGATAGGGATGTTGATTTTTGCATTGATTTGGCTCTGGGCACTCAACCTATTTCTATCCCGCCATACGTATGGCCCCACCTGAGTTGAAAGAGTTGACGGAGCAGTTTCAAGACTTGCTTGAGAAGGGTTTTATTAGACCCCGTGTTTTGCCTTGGGGTGTGCCGGTGTTATTTGTTAAGAAGAAGGATGGGTCGATGAGAATGTGTATTGATTACCGGCATTTGAACAAGGTTACAATCAAGTATAAGTATCCATTGCTGAGGATTGATGATTTGTTTGATCAACTTCAGGGTGCCAAGGTATTTTCGAAGATTAACTTGAGATATGGCTATCATCAGTTGAGGATTAGGGCATCCGATGTCCCTAAAACAGCTTTCCGCACTCAGTATGGGCATTATGAGTTCTTGGTTATTCATTCGGGTTGATAAATGCCCCAGCAGCTTTTATGGATTTGATGAACCGAGTGTTCAAGCCTTACTTGGATTCGTTCGTGATAGTCTTCATTGATGATATTTTGATATATTCCCGCTACCGGGAGGAGCACGAGCAACATCTTAGAGTGGTTCTTCAGACCTTGAGGGATAGTCAGTTATATGCTAAGTTCTCGAAATGTGAGTTCTGGTTGAGTTCAGTTGCATTCCTGGGTCATGTTGTATCAGCAGAGGGTATTCAAGTTGATCCGAAAAAGATTGGAGCAGTCAAGAACTGGCCTAGACCAGCATCAGCTATAGAGATTCGGAGTTTCTTGGGATTGGCAGGCTACTATCAACGGTTCGTGGAGGGGTTCTCATCTATCGCAGCCCCGATGACCAGGTTGACCCAGAAGGGTGCCCAGTTCAGATGGTCGGATGAGTGTGAGGCAAGCTTCCAGAAGCTCAAGATGGCTCTGACTACAGCACCAGTGTTGGTTTTACCCACAGGTTCAGGGCCTTATATAGTTTATTGTGATGCTTCCCGTATTGGGCTTGGTGCAGTATTGATGCAGGATGGCAAGGTCATTGCCTATGCTTTGCGGCAATTGAAGATTCATGAGAAGAACTATCCGGTTCATGATTTGGAGTTGGCATCCATTGTTCACACAGTGAAGATTTGGAGGCATTATCTGTATGGCGTGGCATGTGAGGTGTTCACGGATCACAAAAGTCTTCAGTATTTGTTCAAGCAAAAGGAGTTGAATTTGAGACAGAGGAGGTGGTTGGAGTTGTTGAAAGATTATGATATCACTATCTTATATTATCCAGGAAAGGCTAATGTAGTAGCCGTTGCTTTGAGTAAGAAGTTAGCCAGTATGGGAAGTCTTGCTTATAATCCGGTGGGTGAGAGACCACTTACTTTGGATGTTCAGGCTTTGGCCAATCAGCTCGTGAGGTTGGATATTTCTGAGCCCAACCGTGTGTTAGCTTGCATAGTCGCTCGTTCTTCATTATTGGAGCGTATCCGTGAGCGGCAGTATGATGATACCCATTTGTGTGTCCTTAGAGACACGGTGTAGCACGGAGGTGCCAAGCAGGTTACCATAGGTGATAATGGAGTTTGAGATTGCAGGGTCGGGTTTGTGTGCCTAATGTGGATGGTCTTCGAGAGTTGATCTTAGAGGAGACCCATAGCTCCCGGTACTCTATTCATCCGGGCACCGCGAAGATGTATTAGGATTTGCGGCAGCATTATTTGTGGCGGAGGATGAAGAAGGATATCGTTGCATATGTGGCTCGGTGTTTGAATTGTCAGCAGGTTAAGTATAAGCATCAGAGGCCTGGTGGTTTGTTCCAGAAGATTGAGATTCCTGAGTGGAAGTGGGAGCGAATCACTATGGACTTCGTTGTTGGACTCCCACGGACTTAGAGGAG
The DNA here is from genome assembly GCF_000715075.1 of Nicotiana tabacum. Lineage (NCBI taxonomy): Eukaryota > Viridiplantae > Streptophyta > Magnoliopsida > Solanales > Solanaceae > Nicotiana > Nicotiana tabacum. The sequence goes on from NC_134101.1 coordinate 183,214,007, forward strand.
GTTCGATGCAGTGTGGGTTACTGTTGATAGGCTGACCAAGTCAGCACATTTCATTCCTGTGGCAGCCTCCTATTCTTCCGAGATGTTAGCTGAGATCTATATCCGGGAGATTGTTCGTCTTCAAGGTGTGCCTGAGTCTATTATTTCGGACCGAGGTACGCAGTTTACTTCACATTTCTGGAAAGCAGTTCAGCGAGAGTTGGGAACACAGTTTGAGTTTAGCACAACATTTCATCCTCAGACAGACGGGCAGTCCGAGCGGACCATTCAGATTTTGGAGGATATGCTCCGAGCTTGTGTCATTGAATTTGGAGGCTCGTGGGATCAGGTTTTGACTTTAGCAGAGTTTGCCTACAATAACAGCTACCCGTCGTGTATCCAGATGGCTCCTTATGAGGCTTTATATAGTAGGCAGTGTTGGTCTCTGGTTGGATGGTTTGAGCCGAGAAAGGCTCGGTTGTTGGGTACGGATCTAGTTCAGGAGGCCTTGGATAAGGTCAAGATGATTCAGGATAGGCTTCGTACAGCTCAGTCCAGGCAAAAGAGTTATGCTGACCGCAAGGTTTGAGATTTGGCTTTCATGGTCGGTGAGCGGGTATTGCTCTGAGTGTCGCGTATAAATGGCGTGAGATTTGGGAAGAAGGGAAAGCTTAGCCCTAGGTTCATTGGTCCGTTTGAGATTCTTGATCGAGTGGGAGAGGTGGCTTATAGACTTGCATTACCGCCGAGCTTATCAGCCATGCATCCAGTGTTTCATGTGTCCATGCTTCGGAAGTATCACAGCGATCCATCTCACGTGTTAGATTTCAGCACTGTCCAGTTGGACAAGGACTTGTCTTATGAGAAGGAGCCGATGGCTATTCTAGACCGGCAGGTTCGTCAGTTGAGGTCGAAGAGTTTTCCTTCTGCTCGTGTTCAGTGGAGAGGTCAGCCTCCTAAGGCATCGACCTGGGAGTCCAAATCCGATATGCAGAGCCGTTATGCCATCTTTCCCCAACTTAGGTACTTCCTTCTTATGTCCGTTCGAGGACGAACAATTGTTTTAGAGGTGGAGAATGTGATGACCCAAAAGATCATCACTTGCTTTTAAATTGAATTCTGTGTTTTGAGGCCTTGAAAACCTCACTTAGCTTCAGCTCGATTTGCGTGCGCAGTCCGGGCGCATAGCCGGAAAGCCTAAATATGAAAATCTAGAAAAAATGATAAGTTTTGACTATAAAATGAGTTAATTTGACTTCGGTCAATATTTTGGGTAAACAGACCAGGACCCGTGATGTAACAGTCCCTGAGGGTCCGTAGGAAAATATGGAACTTGGGCGCATGTACGGAATCGAATTCATAGGTCCCAAGCCCGAGAAATGAATTTTTAAAGAAAATTATTTTCTGAAATTGTTTAAAGGAATTTGAAATGGATTTTGATTAGAACATGTTGGTATCGGGCCCGTATTGTGGTTCCGGTGCCCGGTACAGATCTTATATGTGATTTAAGATAACTCTGTGATGTTTGGTAAGAACGGATGTTATTTGACGTGATTCAGACCTAAATTGCAAAATTTGATGTTTTAAGAAGTTTGAAATAATTAATTGATTTTGAGGTTTAATTCGATGTTAATGATGTCAATTTGGTGATTTGATCGCACGGATAAGTTCGTATGATGTTGTTGAGTTAGTACATATGTTTGGTTAGGAGCCCCGAGGGCTCGGGTGTGTTTCGGATGTGTTTCAGAAGATTTTGGACTTATGAAAAGTTGCAGGTTTTTGTTGTTCAGTGCCCAGGGATTTTGTTCTTTGCGCTCGTGTGGGACCACTCGCGAACACATAAGGCAAATTTCCCAGGAGCCAAACTTCTTCTTCGCGAACGTGAAGCTGGAGTCGCGAACGCGAGGCTAAGGAGGGATTCCCTTCGCGAACGCGATACAACTCACGCGAACGCGATGGCTAGTGAGCCTGGGCAGGGGGAGGGGCATTTTACCTACGCGAACGCGACCCATTGGACGCGAATGCGATGAGTAATTTCGCCCAGTTATTTTAAAAGAACAGAACAGTAGCCATTACGGGATTTCCACCAAAACTCATAACTTCTTCATCTTACCTCCAAATTGAGCGATTATTTAAAGGGGATTCCACCACCAATTCATAGGTATGTAATCTTAGACTCATTTTTCTTCAATTTTCATTAACACCCATTAGATTTCTAGGCTTAAATCATGTTATTAGGGGTAGAAAATTAGGAATTTGGGTAGAGTTATGGCTTTTGATTATTTGTCATTTAGACTTCATTTTGGGGTCAGATTTGAAAACAAATTATATATTCGGGCTCGTGGGTGAATGAGTAATCTGGTTTTTGTCCAAACCTCGTATTTTGACCAAGCGGGTCCCGGGTCAATTTTTGACTTTTTTGGAAGAATGATTAGAAAGCTATAATTAAGCATTGGAATTGGATTGTGTAGCATTTATTGATGTTATGAAGTCGATTATGTATATATACAATCGATTTGGAGCCGAATTCGAAAGAAAAAGCGGTGTTTGAGGCTTGAGTTGGCCGTGGAAGTTCGAGGTAAGTGTTCGGTCTAACCTTAGCTTGAGGGATTAGGAGTTGTGTCCTATTTGCTATTTGCTTCTTGTTGAGTATGACGTATAAGCATGGTGACGAGTATCTATACGTTGGTGTCGAGTATGACAGTAAGTCTTAAATTAATATTTGTTGTGTTCTTAAATGATACTACAGATACTTTAATTGGTTATTCTCGATATTGAGCAAGGATTTAGTTTATTTTCGTGGAAAGTAATTATGATTGAGTATTGGTGTTAGCTGATATGAGTAGGGATTGAGTTAAGATTGGTTATAGCTGATTCTCCCTTGCCGGGACATATATACTTTTATTGTCGAATTTATATTAAGGTATATAAATATATTGGATCGGGTTGCATGCCGCAACATTATTATATATTGGATTGGGTTGCACGCCGCAACAATGTTATATTAGATCAGATTGCATGCCGCAATAGTAATATAAATAGATCGGGTTGCATGCTGCAACAGTGTTAAATGATGAGGGATCGGGTTGCGCGCTGCAGCAGTGTTATTATTGTTTATTGTAGAATTTGAACTGTTCTCTCTCTTATCTCTCTTTAGCTTCGGTTGGATTGGATATGTTTCCCCTAGAATGTACCCCCGCCCATTTACATTGTTTATTCCTATTTATTTGTTAGTTGTATATTATATAACTGCACAGGTTTATCTGGAGTCTGGTCCTAGCCTCGTCACTACCTCACCGGGGTTAGGCCAGACACTTTCCAGCATATGAGGTCGGTCGTGCTGATGCTACACTCTGCACTATGTGCAGATACCGGAGTAGCATTTGGACAGTAGTACTTGGGGAGCCAGCCTTCAGTCCACTCAGAGATCCTGACGTAGTCCTATAGGCGTCTGCATGCCCGGCGTTCTCTTCTATCTATTTGTATGTTCTGTTTCTACTTGTTTCTGAGACAGACTGTATTTCCTTGTTCAGACATTTGTATGTAGTATTCATAGACAGTCCGTGGATATTGTGACACCGGTTTCTGGGTAGAGACACATGGTGGCATTTTTGTACTGATTTTGGTGTTATATTAGTCTAATTCTTCCGCTTAATTTCACCTTTCGCTATTAAATGTTGATCACCTATTAATTCAATTCGTTTAAAAGAGTTAAAAATGAAGGAGATTGAATTTTCTATATTTCATGGCTTGCCTAGCTTCTATGAGTAGGCGTCATCACGACTCCCGAGGGTGGAAAATCCGGGTCGTGACACGATAAGAGCCAAACAAGCCCAAAGAGCCCATTTTCATCAAGTCGTCTATCATCTGCCCAGGTTAAGCCCAGTCATTAAAATTGTGACAAACATGAAACAAACGACATCAAATATGAATACCAGTGGCTAACATAACTTTCAACATTTGTTGCAATTAACATCACATGAACATGAGTTCGAAACTCCTTATTAAATATGTCAACCCTCATATTGACAAACACCGTATGAATACATTAAACTGATTGATTTCACTAAAACCAAATAAGAGATTTACCACATAATTTAGATCTATATTGCAAAATAGAGCACTTCATGCTCAAAGAACACACAAACCTTCTGTATTTGAAAGTCAGAACTACTTCTCATCACTTTGAACTCATGCACTTAGTGAATCTAACAGTAAAATAATTTAATCCTTCAAACTAGATATCAAAAATGCAACAATAGCTCATATATTCGTGGGGATATTAAAACCAACATTTAACCAGCAACACTGTGAGAGGAGCTCCTTGTGGACTGATTGATTATCACTACTAGCCCAAAATAACTCAATCACAATCTTACAATATGAAGATACTACTCGTCTAAATCAGTCCATGCTGCACAGTCCAAATTAAATACATGAAGAGAATAGTTCAACTCAATTAAAGCCAAAGTGACTAAACCAAACTCTAAACATAATCTCAAAACGTGCTGCTAAAAACATAAATGTAATACAACACATGTTAAACTAATTCAACGAAGAAAAAAAGAACATGAAGGATCTTCGAAAAAATGCAAAGCTTAACATTCAGCAAATTTCCACTCATCCATAACTGTTCAAGTTGATCACATAGCTTCAAAAGTGCATTTCATAAACTCATAGGGTCCAAAGGGTACCTGCTTACAGCAAAACCAACAAGGGAAATAAGCTTGAAGTGGGAGAAAACAAATAGCAAAGTATTAGCAGCACCAACACAGCTAAACAACCATGAGACTCAGCCCTTTTGAGCCATTTTAAACCCAAAATGAAACAAAATTTCTTGAGAAAATGTCAGGCTATGAAGACAAACAGCAGAAACTAAACCAATTTCTACTAAAATGCAAAGGATTTCAATGTTTTTAAACTCAGCCGTTTTTTTTCCAGTTTTTAGTATTGTAATTCTCTCTATCCTCCCATGAAAGAGAAGGAAACATGCCTTTTTATAGAACACTTTTAGGGCAGCAAAATTGGTTTCTAGTTTTACCCATTACCCCTTCTTAAATTTTCAATTTGTTCACTTTTACCTTGAATTTTGGTTTTGTTTGTTAGGTCAGTCCCTTTCCCCACCTTTCAGGAAGTTTCCAAATAAGTTATAAGAGATTCTCTTAATTAATATCCCTAAACTACCCTTGTAACCCTTGTTATTTACCCTCAGTAGATCACATGGGTCAAGTTGACCCGACAAATGACCCAAAACCTGGGCTTGCAAAACCCGGACTAACCCTTTCCTTTCCCTTTGGCCTTCTGAACCATGAAGCTCAATTCCAATTAAAAACTCAAAAGAAAACCCACACAAAAATACAGGCTAAAGGGGTTGCAAAACCAAAACTCTTTCGAAATGAAACCAAAAAATGAGAAGGAATTAATCATGAAAATCAAAACAAACGTAACTAACATGCTTTTAATTTAATCATGCCAACATAAAACTGATACAAAAACAGAAAAATAATAAAGAAAAAAGAAAGAGGAAACAGAAGGAGATAAAGACGGGAAATAGAACAAAGGAACGGGGAAAAATAAAAGAACGATAGTACCTAAAGAAGAATGTAGACGAGCATGGCTTGAAAAGATCTCTGATGTTTTCCGATTTGAAGCAAAAAAGGAGTATTAGTCGGCTTGTTCTTGTGAGAACAAACATCTAACACTCATTTCTGGCCAAAATCATCTTCAAAGACTGGAGAACAATGAACCTAGACCCTTTTCATGAGGAATCGAAGGCGGGAACGGATCTGGGATTCCATTTATGATCTGAAATTAAAGAAAAATGGAGGGGATTTAGGGGAAACTGACGGTGACTTAGTGTCTGATGGATTATGGGGAGTGTGTGATGAAGTTTTTGGGTTGATTGGAGCTTCAATCACTGGTGGAAATAGCGGAATTTGAAGGCAGCATTTAGGGTTCAAACGAAGGAGATGAGAGACTGAAAAGTCGAGTTCTAGGTTGAACTGGTATGTTCAGACAGTTTTAATCAAAAGAGGGGTAGTTCCCTGGCCATTGGATCAAGTCAAATAGAAGGCTAGGATTGATTTTGAAACCCTGAACTCCAAACGACGTCGTTTGGCTAACTAAATAGGGCAGACCGGGTTAGGGGTATGGGTCTGGGCTGGACTGAACGGGTTTTGGAGAAAATCACTTGGGTTGGTATGAATTGGCCCAAAATCAAAGCATTTCTTCATTTTCTTTCCTTTCTTTTTTCAATTTCAATTTTTCCTTTTCTTTTCAAATTAAATTAAAACCTAAATTAGCTCTTAAAACTAAATTAACTTACAAAATTGAGCTAAGTACCCCTCCACAATATTACACAATTAATTAACTCCTAAATTAAAAGAGGAATTACAAATTTAAAATTAAGCGGTTAAAAATGCAAAGTGAGTCATTTTTTGTGATTTTTTTATTTTTATCTAATAACTAATTTACCAATTAACCTAAAAATATAAAACTAAATCCTAAATGCAAATACAGAGTATTTTTTGTATTTTTATGACTTTATAAAAACTAAACATGCATAGACAAATGCGAATAATTAAGAAAACTCTACAAAATTACTAAAATGGCAAATAATTAAAAGAAAAATCTAATTCCTTGGGATTTTGTAGGAGTATTTCATATAGGGCAAAAACCACGTGCTCACAACAGCCTCTTGCAAAAATACAGGATAAGATTGTATACAATAAACTCTTGTGGTTCCGTCCTTCCCCGGACCCCACGCATAGCGGGAGCTTAGATCATTGTGCTGCCCTTTTATTTTTTACTCCTAATCAGATGATTTCTAGCCACACAAGTATCTATGATGTGTTTTAGATCACAAGTTCAAAAGTCTTCTTTTATTTCTTAAACTTCATGCTTTGTCAAACACCTTCACTAAATTGAGAGGGAGAAAATATAATGGTATGACCCAAAATCCCACCTTAGGAATTTGTGATGGCGCCTAGTCTCTAAAACTAGGTAAGCCTAACGCATGAAGAGATCAAACAGAGATAACCATCTTAGCTATATAAAACTTAAACTGATGTATAACGTAACTAAAACTGAACAAATGTTAAATATTTCCCAAAACCGGTAGTACAGAGTCACAAGCTCTACCAGCATACACTAAAATTTTTAAATACAATATGGTTCTGAAATGAAGATAAAATGCAGTAAAGATAATATCCGAAAGTGACTCTTAGGCATGCGAAGTCAAGCAGGTATACCTTGAAGTCTCCAGCCGCACAGACAAAACTCTCAAGAACCAACACAATCAGAAGTATCTGGATCTACACAAAAATGTGCATAAGCGTAGCATGAGTACACCACACTGGTACCCAGTAAGTATCAACACTATATAGTAATGACGAGGTAAGATGAGACACGCACTAGACATATAACTTGTGCTAGATATTAACATAAAGCTAGCAATGGCAAGAACATTAATGTAAGGCTAACAACGTAAAGATTATTAATATAAAACCAACAAAGGAATAATGGAAACACAACTGGAAACAAGATGTAAATGGTTAATAAAGTAGCAACATAATCAGCATAACACATATGATATATTAATGAACTCAAATTAGGAAAATAGATGACAATTCAAGTAACCAAATTATTCCCAACGCATGACTTACAACAAAGTTTACAAAGAGGAACCACACTTCGTAACCACAAATCTTAAGCCACAATCCTGAATCTTACATGCATGGCACCCCGTGCCCATATTATCATTCACTGTCGCACGACAAAGTCCACGTGCTACCATATACATTGTATCTATGTCAAATGATAAATAAAATATTTGATTGATTTATTTAAATTCAATAAGGCATAATAACATTCTTGAATAAAGTAAGGCGTCAAATGAGATAATGAGTTTATTTTAGAAAATAAATAAAGCAAAGTAAAATACAATTTGTACGAAATAGCGTATAAAATAAGTTTAGTTTAGAAATCAAGAAGGTAAAGTAAAATAGTATTTTTAAATTAAGAAAAACACCATATGACTTAACGGATTAAATATAGAATTTATTAAAGTAAGGCGTGATAACAATTTCACATAACGTAAAACATCAAATAGGGTAGTTTAATTTGAGAACCCAATTAAAGTAAAATGTGATAATCATTTAAAAATAATAAAGCACCGAGTGAGATAACGAGTTCTATCTTAAGAGTCACACAAAATAAAGCATGTTAATAATTCTTTTATTTAAAACTGATATGTTACCAACAACTCAACAGATTATGAGATAATGACTCAACGCAAGTAACACTACAAGAAAAACGACCTTCAAGGAAGGGAAATCTGGTCCCTAAAAGTTAAAATCTGGTCCTAAAAGGGTAAATTACCAAGGGAAAAGTCTGATCGTAACCCGTCGTAATAGCCTCCGTCGCTAAATGTCAATAACGACGGGTCTTAATACCTGGTCATTAAATCACTTTAGAGACGGACAAAAAAACCGATCGTGAAATACTTTTAGAGACCACATTTCTTGTCCCTAGTAGGCGATGAAAAAATATTTATTCCCGTCATGAAATCTTTGTAGTGACCAACTGTATCTGGTCCTAAATTATCTTTTAAAGACGGATAGAAAAACTGGTCGGAAAATGTAGAGACAGACTCTCCATACTCGAGATATGGTATGACTTCATCGCAATTCTTCAGTATGTATATATGTGGTTGTTCCAATTCATTTTCTTCAAGCTCACATTGTTCATTAGCTCCCAGAGTACTTCCATGTTGATAAAACATAAATAAACCTCCATTAGATTTTTTTTAAACCCCCGTCATAATTTCATTCAGGTCGATTGAATTTTGTGTCAATCGTATGTAGATACCGTGAACATAAGGTCATACATTCATTTGCAATGTAGCCCTCTGCAATAGAGCCTTCTGGACATGCCCTATTACCAATTAGAGGTTTCAAAAAATATAACCATCGTTCCACAGGATACATCCACCGATAATGAACAGGTCCAACAATCTTAGCTTCACTAGCTAAATGAATAGGCAAGTGCACCATGACATCGAAAAATGAAGGAGGGAAGACCTTTTCTAACTTGCAAGGCGTTATGGGAATTTACGCTTCAATTTGTTTCAAGTCATCAATCCTTAACTCCTTTGATCCAAGCACATTAAAGAATAAAGATAACTCAACAAGCGGTTCACACACTTCTTTGGACAACATACCACGAAGTGCAAGAGGAGTATATGTTGCAGAAGTACATGGCAATCATTACTTTTCAACCCAGATATCTTGTGATCTTTCAGGTTCACATATTGAGAAATATTAGATGAAAATCCATCAGGAACCTTTAAATTCTTTAGGAATTGGCATAATTTGTGCTTACTTTCAGGAGGCAATGTGTAGCATGCAGTTGAAACTTCAACTTTCTCCCCTCTTTGAATGGGGTGCAATTTCGGCCTAATATTCATGTCTTGCAAGTCTAATCGAGTTTTAATTGTATCCTTGGTCTTTCCTTTGACCTTCATGATTGTTCCCATAATATTATCACATATATTTTTTTCAATATGCATAACACCCAAATTATGTCGCAACAAGAGAGACTTCCAATATGGAAGTTCAAAAAAAATACTTTTCTAGTTCCAATTATCCTTTCGATTTTCATGCGATATCTTCTTCTCTTTCTTTGGATCCTTTGTTAATTGTATCCCTTCAAGATCTTGCACTTGATTAAGTATCTCAATACCAGAATGCATTTTTGGTGGGAGCCTTTTCTCTTTTGTACCATCAAATGAATCCGTGTCATTCCTCCATTTGTGGCTAAGAGGAAGGTAGCGTCGATGACCCATAAAGCATTGCTTCTTACTATTAGCTAATAGAATTGAGGAGGTGTCTTTATTGCAACACGGGCGTGCCAATATTCCTTTTGTACTCCATCCAGATAAATTTCCATAGGCTGGAAAGTCATTGATGGTCCATACCAAAGAAGCATGCAGCTTAAAATTCTATGTAGATGATGCATCAAATGTCTCAATGCCAACTTCCTACAAATCCTTCAATTCCTCTATTAAAGGTTGAAGATATGTATCAATAGCATTACCTGGACTATCTGGACCTGGAATAAGCATTGACAAAATAAAATTTTCTTGTTTCATACACAACCAAGGTGGTAAATTATAAGGAATAAGAACCACAGACCAAATGCTATATGAGGTTTTTGAATTCCCGAAATGGCTGAAATCCATCACTAGCAAATCCAAGTTGGATATTACGAGGCTCAGCCGCAAATGAAGGATGAAGTTCATCAAACGCCTTCCACGCCATTGAATCAACTAGGTGCCTCATTATTCCATCATCAACTCTTTTATCCGTATGCCATGTCATTAAACTAGATGTCTTTGTAGACATAAACAACCTTTGAAGCCTAGGTTTTAATGGAAAATAGCGTAAAGTCTTTGCTGCTATCTTCTTACCTTTTTTATTCCTTGTTTCCCGGCTATGTCTATCTATTTTCCATCTAAACACACCACAAACTTTGCAAGAATCAAGTAAGCTATCATCCTTCCAGTATAATATGCAATCATTAGTACAAGCATCAATTTTGTTGTAGGAAAGGCCAAGGTCTTGTATTATCTTCTTTGCCTCATAATATGATTTTGGCAAATTGGTGCCATCAGGTAACAACTCCTCTTTTAACATTTTCAATAACATTGTAAATGACTCATTACTCCAATAACCCATGCTTTTGATGTAAAGCAATTTAATCAAAGAGAAAAGCTTTGAAGCTTTTGAATTTTGGTACAGTGGCTGCTCGAAATCCTTTAATAGCCTGTAAAATCTTTTTGCTTCAATATTTGGTTCCTCCTCAATTAAATTATCATAATCAGTGTGCACGGTTCTTCCATAAATATTAGGATACATATCTCTCAACAGTTCTTATACTTCGTCTTCACTTTCATATTCTTCTAGTTCATCACCATCTTCATCTTCCAATTCTGACAATGGCTCACCTAAATTGTTTCTGTGTTGATACCAAAAAGTATAATTTTGAATTATTCCGTATACTTGCAAATGTGTCTCAACTGTCTTAGGAGTTTCTAAAGTTTTATTACAATATTTGACACGTGGACATCGTATCTCATATTCTTCTCCCATTTTCTGAAGAGCATAATCCAAAAACTTTTGCAGTTCGATTAAGTAGGCTTTATCGAGCCGATTATCAACAAGTTGCATCCATTGCTTACTAGGTGCCATAACCTTGGAGAGTAAATAAAAGTTAAATTAAATAAAGATAAAAGATAAGAAAAATACTACGATACACACTACTTGTTACGATCAAATGCACATAACTGGATTCTCAAGAGTTGGTATGAAATGGAGAAAGAATAGTCTCAAGATGCTAAGAAATGTCCCTAGAGTAGTTATTTTTAATGGTTTGATACTAAACTATTGAATACCTTTACACAATTATTCACTACATACCAGAGACAAATAGTGGTGATGCCAGAAAAATGGTCACTACAAATTACTCCATTTTCACCATAAAGGTAACAATGTTCTTAGAGCTCTCCAACTATTTCTAGAAAGTGTGTTCCAATGTCAGGATTTTATGAAGTAAATCCTCTCTTCTTTCATTTGAGTGGTGTACAAATACAGGACCTCAATCTGATTCATTCCACATCAAATTAGTGTGCTTAGATCAAAATTCAGGTCGATGTAATTGGACTCTACTGATCTATAACCCTCGTCTTTCTAATTTGGTTGATCAAAATGCATTTAAGGGAGGGTAGAGATCCTTAAAATAGACTCAACATGCTAAGGAATGTTCATGGCTTGATACTAAACTGTTGCATACCTTTACATGGTTATTCACATCACACCAGAGACAAATGGACAATTTAAAACAACCATTCAATATCACATAGTATAATACATGAAAATCACTCTTGCCATTAAAACATCACCTACTTCTCAATTGTAGGTCAATTAATAAGCTATTACATATTCTCATTCATGAAATACAACATATCTTAAGCTAAATTCTTTCTCGTTGTCTTTTTAAGATTACCCTACCTTGGCCTAATTTTATTTGTACTCCAGTGTTTGATATAAAAACATTTGATGATACAATTAAATATTCTAAAGTAAAACAATTAGAAGAATACATGTAAAATCAAACTTGAGATATCACAACAATAAAATATTGCCTGAGCAAAAACAATTTTGCTATTTAAGAAAAAAGATCAGATATTTTGGACCAATATGGATAAAGTGTCCTAACCATTGTACTCAGCAATGTCATAGCAAATTAGAACGCATCCAAACAAACAAAAGTGCAACATAAAATATTGAGATATACAACTAGGATTGCAACTGTCCAAGCAAACAAAGTACTAAACTCGAAAAAAAAACATAGGAGTCAGATATCTAATAGCCGTTTGATCACAACAAATGCGTATGGAATCCACTAGTCCAGAACACCAAAATTGTAGTAATTTGAAATTGCCACTCAATCCAAGTAATGAACAAAGATATTTTACACAATATTTTTCTACAAGACACCTATATAACTAAACACCTAATGTTCAACTTATGTACCAGGTTTTCATCTCATTCATTGCGATTAATAAGAGTTCTCTGTCTGAGCTTTTCATCTCAACTTATGTACCAGCTTTTCACTAAACACAATTAGCAATTCAAGAATGTGCTTTCAGCACTCTTCTATAGCACACAAACAAGACTGCTAGTTACAGGGATTAGTTAACCCATGGCGAAGGCAGAAACACACATCAATGAAGCAAAAGAAGGTAATTAAAATCTGCCGCTGAGGATACTGAATCGCAATTTTATATAAACTTCAGAAAATTAAATTATCAAATTAGGAATCCCAATCCAATAATCTTTTCACTGATTTTTTAAAAGAAAAAAATACCAAAATATGAAACCTTACCAAATTTTTTATGTTAGAGAAGAAAAAGAAGATCGAAGAACTCGAATAAGCGAAGCAATCAGCGAAAAGAGCAATTTGAAAGAGGGGGCATACCACGGATTCTCAACGAGCGAGATGGAAACTTGGGCAAATTCACACACCACCAGATTCACAACTTGTGTTTTGAGAAAACACAGTAAAGGCGACAGGCAGAGCTTGGCGGAAACTAAGGTTGAGCTTTTGGCACGACTTGTGTTTCAGAATACAGAGAGTTTCATGGATTCTCAACGAGCGAGATGGAAACTTGGGCAAATTCACACACCACCAGATTCACAACTTGTGTTTTGAGAAAACACAGTAAAGGTGACGGGCAGAGCTTGGTGAAAACTGGGCAGAGCTTATGTTCGCGACTTGTGTTTTAGAATACAGAGAGTTTCTTGACTTTTTAAATTTTTTTACAATATATTAGTTTTGGCGCCTGATTTTTCACAAAATAATAATTTTCTAATATTTTGATATTGGATTTGGCGGCACAGTGCCACGCTGAATGTCCCTTAATTATAATTTGGGACCAGTTACTACTTTCTTTAGGGACCGGATTTACTACCTTCATAATAAAATATAGTATTAAGGACAGCAATATTATCTCGTCCCAATAAATATACTTTTGCGACGAGATTATTAACTCGTCCCTAAAAGTTGGTCATAAATAAGGATTTTTCTTGTAGTGTAAATTCATCTTAAAACTCAATTCACCAAGTAACACGGAGGCACGGGTTAGCACATTAAAGCAACACAACAAATCACGTAGAATCTATGACTCACAAAAGAAGTCACAATTGTTCCCAAACAAAAAAATAACAAATAACCAAATACAATCAAAATACAAGTTAGTTGATTTAAGCAAAAATAATAGCCATTCAAATCAACAGGCCTTTCAAATAAAGAATTTACAACATAATCACACCGAGGTACCATGCCTCACATCCACATTTCAGCTTTCAAAATCACAACATTTCCTTATACTGCTGCGTGAGCCTTACATTTAGATATTTTTAAAAATAGTTTTTCCGAAATAGGTACAAGAACTTTATCCCTCTTATGTCGCCACGTGACTTCACGTAGTTCCTTACTAGCAACATGCACATAATATCCCACATTATGTTGCCGCACGCACATTAATTATAACGACCTGACTGGTCGTTTTGAGCTTTAGCATTCCATAGGGTGGTTTGAAACATTGAGTAGCTTTATATTATATATTATGACTTGCACGTCTGGCTTGTTTCAGTGTTCGAGAGATTCGAGATTGATTTGGAAGAATGATTCTCGTTTCGGAAGCTTTAAGATGGAAGAGTTGACAAAGGTTTGACTCTTAGGTAAATAGACTCGGAATGAGGTTTTAGTTATTCCAATAAATTTGTATCATGATTTTGGACATGTATATAAAGTTCGATTAAATTCTGATGAGTTTTGGATAAGTTTAAGTTGTATGGTGATTGTTTTCGGTTTTGAAGTCGAATTGAGCATAAATGTTACCATATTGAGCAAACGGCCTTTGATTCATGTTTCAACTCAACCACTATATCTGTATTATAATTTTAGAACCATATCAACTAAAATGATCAAGTTTCGACACCGTATGAGGAATTTATAGAATTTGGTTACCATATTTTTCATATTAATTACGAAGATGTCATGAATTCGTATTTAAAAATTTGTACTATTTTTAAATTTGAAACCAACATATCTCCTTTATTATAAGGTCAAATGGAGTAATTCAAAAGCCTAACTTGACTGTAGTTGCACGAGGAATCCACATGGAGGCATCCAAAGCGAGTTTTGAGATCATTTGCACAAGAAACGAGGAGAACAGTTAGGCAGAAGCATATAATATCGAAGGTTTGTTTATTTGATCATATTTTGAGTTGGGAAGCTCGGATTTGGGCGATTTTGGAGGCAATTTTCACCACATAGATTGGGTTAACTATTCTATACTCGGTTTTGGTTATATGTCATAACTCCATCTTCGTTTCTCGCATTTGATTGATGATTTCAAAGTGAAATTTGGAAGTTTTAGTCTAAGATTTCATAAAGTAAAAATTATCGATTCGGAGTAGGATTTGAGTAAAACTAGTATGGTTCGACTAGTAATTGAATGGGTTGCCGTATTTTGTAAGTTTCATCGAATTTCGAGGTACGTGCTCATGTTTGAATTTTTGGTTGAGTTTGGGCTTTTGATTAAAGATTCGACCTTTATCGATTGAGTTTATTTCATTTGGCATTATTTGATGTTCTTGAGTTGCTTTTCTCTAGTTTCATGCCGTTGGAGGTTAGTACACGCGAGATGGGATTTCTAAAGTATTGTTTGGCTTGCTCGATATTAGATTTGGCTTGTTTGAGGTAAGTAACACTTCTAAACTTTGTGTTGAGGGTGTGAATCCCTAAATGTATGTGTTATATGTTTGGCATTGAGGTGACACATATGCTAGGTGATGGGCTTATGGGCGTGCATCGTGTGAATTATGACTCGATTGATTCTGTGATACTGTATAGTTACCTAATCCTGTTTTTATCCATGAAATTTCTACATGTTAGAGAAATTGAGATGTGAATCATTTTAGAAATTATATTTAGGCTATATGCTTATTTTGCTAGGACCCACTGAGAACATTTCTAGTGTTGAGTTATTTGATTAAGTTGCACTTATGTACTAAGTCATATTCATTCATTTGTATATTATATCTCAGTCTCTGCTCATCATTCATTGTTACATCGTATTATCATTGTTTGGGCTTATTCGCATGTGATTTGTGAGCTCGAGAGACTAGAGAGATTGATGACTTAGTTGGGGCCTGAGGACCGGATTGTGAGTGATATTGATGGGATTGTGTATAACAACTCGGCCGGTCCTTTTGAGTATTATAGCCCCATTACCCATTTATTGCCTATTCTGTATTTTTTGTTGTTATGTAACTTGTCGGGTGGTTCGTTTGGTTCTGGGGATGTTTCGGAGTGATTTGGGACGCTTAGTCCCAAGGTTAGAAACCTAAGTTGAAAGAGTTTAGCAAATGTTAACTTATGTATAACGACTCAGGAATGGAGTTTTGATGATTCCGATAGCTCCGTATGGTGATTTTAGACTTAGGAGTGTGTCCGGATATGGGTTTGGAGGTTCGTAGAAGTTTTTGGCTTGATTTGGCGTAAGTTGGGAAAATTAGAAGTTTAGAGAGTTGAGAGGTTTGACCGAGAGTTTACATTGTGGTTACCGGGCTTGAATTTTGGTTCCGGAAGTTAGAATAGGTCCATTGTGTCATTTATGACTTGTGTGCAAAATTTAAGGTCAACCGGAGTTGATTTAATAGGATTTGGCATCGATGGTAGATGTTGGAAGTTCATTAGTTTTAATAGGTTTGAATTGGGGTGCAATTCATGTTTTTGATGTTGTTTAACAGGATTTGAGGCATTGACTAAGTTCGTATTATATTTTAGGACTTGTTGGTATGTTTGAACGGGGTTCTGGGGGCCTCGAGAATAATTCGGTTTCGAATCATATTGGAATTTGGACTTAGGAGGATTTTCTGTTACTACTGATATCTGGTGCCATCGCACCTGTGGAGGTTTGGTCGCAGGTGCGTGACCGCAAAAGCGAGTTAGTGGTTGCGAGTACGGTTTAGAAGAAGTTGGGCAGAGATCGCAAGTGCGAGGGTTTGTCCGTGCCTGCGAGTTCGCAGATGCAGAGAGTTGAGGCGCATGTGCGAGGCCTGGAGATGAGACTCGGGGGCACAGATGAGAAAAGAAGGCCGTAAGAGTGGATATGCTTCTGCGCATGAGGGTTCGCAGAAGTAGAGTTAGGCTCTGTAGTTGGTGATCGCAGAGGCGAAGGTTTTGTTCGCAAATACGGCTCTGCGAGTGCAAAGATGGGTACCGCAGGTGTGCGATGTCGGTTGTGTAGTGCAATTCTGCAGGTGCAGAGCTTTCTGGCAGTGCATATATTCCAAGGGTTTTGAGTTTTATTCATTTTTGGACTTTGGGAAATTAAATTAAGACGATTTTTGCAGGGGTTTCGCGAGATTTCTAGAGGTAAGTCACTTTTGGTCATTTTTATCTAATTATATTGAATACCCATTGAATTTATCCCATAAATTTGGTGTTTTTGAAGTGAAAATTGGGGATTTTTCACCCATGTGTTAGAGAGTAAAACTTGGAGGTTTGAGTGACGATTTGGTGTCGGATTTTAGTAATTTTTGTATGGTTGGACTCGTGGTTGAATGGATGTTTGGATTTTGTAACTTTTATTGGATTCCGAGATGTGGGACCGAGGTTGACTTTTTGACTTTTGCTTATGAACTTAGCTTTATCATTTGGAATTGACTTCTATAACTTGTGTTGATCATATAAAGCTGTTTGTGGTTAGATTCGAGTCGTTCGGAGGCACGATTTGCGAGGCAAAGGCTTATTAGAGTAGAGATTTGCATAGTTTGAGGTAAGTAACACTTCTAA
This sequence comes from Nicotiana tabacum, assembly GCF_000715075.1. Lineage (NCBI taxonomy): Eukaryota > Viridiplantae > Streptophyta > Magnoliopsida > Solanales > Solanaceae > Nicotiana > Nicotiana tabacum. The sequence goes on from NC_134101.1 coordinate 183,231,413, forward strand.
ACTTGGTACTGTGGTTATAAATCCCTGAATTGCGTGTTATGTGGTTGGTGTTAAGGTGAAGCACATGCTAGGTCACGGGTTGTGGGCGTGCATCATAGGAATTATGACTTGATCTATTTCGTGGAACTGTGTAGTCAAATAATCTTATCATTATCCATATATTCTCCATGTGTTAGAGAAATTGAGTTGTGTTTCATGTTAAAATCATGCTTAGGCTATATTTTGGTACTTTTGAGACCCACAGAGGTCGTGTTGCTGTTGAATTACTTGTTTAATTTAAAATTATATGCTCAATCACATCTGTCATTTGCATATCATATCTCAGTCTCTGTTGCCATATATTGATACATCATATCATCATTGTTTGGGCTGATTGTCATGATATTTGTGAGCCCAGGAGACTGGAGAGATTGATGACTGAGTGAGGCTGAGGGCCTGATTGTGAGGATATTTACGGGATCGAGTTGCACGCCACAACAATCTTTATTGATTTATGCCATGATTGGCTTATTTTAGATCTTGGGCAGGATCCACCCCTCTAGAGTCTGACGTATCAGCAGTGGGCACATGCACCTACCGAGTGCGAGCGCGAGTGCCAAGTACGAGTGTCAAGCGCGAGTACTGAGTCACTGTGAGGACTGAGTGATTGGGAAGACTGTATACATTGGTACTTCGAGAGTATGCATATGATTTTATCATTGTGTTGCCTTACAATTAGCATGTACAATTGACATGTAGAGATAGAGATGTATACTTCCTCATTTCAGTCACACTTTGGCATATTTTATCTGTTTGAGCTTACAATGTTGAACTTCAAAGCATTTCTACATTTCTGTATCATTATTTCTGTATTTGGATTGTACATGTTGAGCTCATCATTTCTTTAAGACCAAGGTTAGTCTTATTACTAATTTGGTACATTGTCGGTTGTACTCATACTACACTCCGCACTTCATATGCAGATCCAGGTACTTTCGGGTAAGTTTGTTGCTGATTTTGGAATCTTTATCAATTTGGAGATTCTCGAGGTAGCTGCTTTGGCGTTTGCATACCTTGACTTTTATCATTTGTCTTTTAATTTTACTTATACTATTCTACCTTTCTAGATAGTGTTTCAGTAGTCCGACCATGTTATTGTATAGATGCTCATGTACTCAATGACACCTGGATTTTGTATTGAGTTGCAGCATTTTTCATATCAGTTATTTTATCAGATTTTACTCTTAAGCTTATTTTATTATGTTTTCAAATTTAAAAATGAGTGGTTTATTATGATTATTGGCTTGCCTAGTATTGCGATAAGCGCCATCACGGCATGTGGGATTTGGGTCGTGACAAGTTCGTATCCGAGCCTAGGATACATAAATGTATGTACTTACTTTCGAGAGGCTGTCGAATCCTTAGGAAAACTTCACTTTCTTATATTCTTGTCATGTGAATTTGTTGATTCCAAATTCTTGTCTATTCTCTCATAGATGGTGAGGACACGTGCTAACAGATCGCAAAACGGCCACCAGTACCACCAGTTAGGGCCACGAGAGATCGAGGCCGTGGTAGAGACCTAGATGAGCTCGTATAGCACCACATGAAGATCCACTAGTTGCTCCAGCTTAGGAGCAGATTACAGAGGTGGCTGAGCCGATGGGACCAGCTATGCCCATTGTGATTCCAGGCCTTCAGGAGGCTCTGGCCCAAATATTGATTGTATGCATTGTCCTTGCTCTAGCAGTTTCAGTTCTAGACACCAGGGACATTACCAGCCCAACTGGTTTAGGTTGCTTAGGCCTAGTGGGTCCCATTATAAAAGGAGCATAAGAGACTAGAGAGGTTTGGGAGGATAAAGCCTCTATCATTTAGTGGGGTTGAGTCAGAGGATTCTCAGGACTTCTTGGATAGGTGCCAGCGAATTCTTCGCACGGTGGGTATTCTGGAGACTAGTGGAGTCTCAATTACTACTTTCCAACTAATAGAGGAAGCTTTCAGATGGTGGGAGGCCTATGAGTGGAGCAAGCCAGCCGATTTTGCAGCACATTCATGGCACGAGTTCTCCGTTCTCTTCTTCGAGAAGTTTGTGCACCCAACCTACAGGGAGGAGCTGCGTAGGTAGTTTGAGCAACTATACTAGGAGGGTATGTCTGTGACCCAATATGAGATGAGATTTTAAGAGTTGGCTCGTCATGTGATTTGGTTGGTTCCCATAGAGTGGGAGAGGATTAAGCGGTTCATTGATGGCCTCAGCTATGGGTTACATTTTGTTATAACTCGGGAGAATGCATCAGGTGCTAGGTTTGACGAGGTGGTTGATATTGCTTGGGTGGTTTCAGCGGTGTTACTTCTGAGGGCAGTCCTACCACAACAGTGGTCGTCCTTACAAGCCCTATCAGGTAGCTCGTCCAGTTCATTATGGCGCATCAGTTAGCCATGGCTCATATAGTGCTCGTCCAGTTCAGTCATCTCTCAATGCCCTTCCAGCTCAGAGTTCATCTGCACCAAGTCCTTCCAGCAATTATTCTAGTTCACGGGGCCGGATTCTGTCCCCACCACCAGAGGGGAGTTACTTTGAGTGCGACGAGTTTGGACATCTGTGTAGACAGTGTCCTCGTCACATTGGAGGTCCAATTCAGTAAGGAGGTCAGGCTATGACTTCTACACCAGTTAATTTACCACCCGCCCAGCCAGCATTGGGTGGGGCTCTGGCAGCTAGGGGTTGCCCTAGAGGTGGAGGCCGATCAGGTGGTCAGGCTCGATTCTATGTTATTCCTGCCAGGCCGGAGGTTGTTGCTTCAGATGTAGCGATCACATGTATTTTTTTAGTGTGCCACAGAGAAGATTCCACATTATTTCACCCTAGTTCTACTTATTCCCGTGTATCATCCTATTTTACTCATTATTCAGATATGCCCCATGAGCCCTTAGTTTCACCTATTCACGTTTCTACGTCAGTGGACAATACTTATTATGAACCATATGTATCGGTCGTGTATGGTGACCATTGGAGGAGTGGAAGACTAGAGTTGATATCTTATTACTTAGTATGGTTGATTTCGACGTGATTTTGTGTATGGAAAGGTTGTCTCCATGTCATGCTATTCTGGATTGTCATGCTAACGCTATGATGTTGGTGATGCCGGAGTCACCAAGGATCAAGTAGAGAGGTTCTCTATGGTCCCAGTAGGGTGATTTCTTATCTGAAGGCTCAACGGATGGTTGGGAAGGGGTGTTTGTCATATTTGGCTTTTGTGAGGAATATTGGTGCTAATACTCTTACTATTGATTCTATTCCAGTAGTGCGAGACTTTCTGGATGTGTTTCATGCAAATCTACCGGGTATGCCACCCAACACGAATATTGATATTGCCATTGACTTGGTGCTGGGCACTCGGACCATTTCTATTCCTCCGTATCGTATGGTACCAGTATAGTTGAAGGAATGGAAAGAGAAACTTCACGTGCTTCTTGATAAGGGATTTATTTGGCCTAGTGTGTCGCCTTGGATTGCACCAGTTGTATTCATGAAGAAGAAGGATGGTACTATGCAGGTGTGCGTTGATTATAGGCAGTTGAACAAAGTTATAATCAAGAACAAGTATCCTTTGCTGCGCATTGATGATTTATTTGACCAGCTTCAGGGAGCGAGGGTGCTCTCTAAGATTGATTTGAGGTCTGGGTATCACCAGTTGAAGATTCGAGACTCGGATATGCTGAAGATGACATTCAGGATCCACTATTGTAAGTATGAGTTTCTTGTGAAGTTTTTTGAGCTGCCCAACGCCCCAACATCATTCATGCATCTGATGAATAATGTAATTTAGTCATATCTTGATTTGTTTTTCGTAGTATTCATTTATGACATCCTGGTGTACTCACAAAGCCAGGAGGAGCATCTCCAGAGTGGAATTGGAGAATATCACCATGGATTTTGTATTTGGGCTCCCACAGACTTCAAGGAAGTTTGATGCTATTTGGGTGATTGTGGATCGGTTTACCAAGTCCACACATTTCATTCCAGTTAGGACTATCTATTCTTTGGAGTGGTTGGTTGAGATCTACATCTGCGAGATTGTTCGGCTTCACAGTGTGCTAGTGTCCATCATTTCGGATCAGGGCACGCAGTTGACATTGTAGTTTTGGAGAGTAGTGCAGTGAGAGTTAGGCACACGGTTTGAGTTGAGTATAGTCTTTCCACCCTCAAATGGACGATCAGTCCGAATGCACTATTTAGATATTGGAGGACATGCTACGCGCTTGTGTCATAGATTTCGGGGGTTCTTGCAATCTGTTTCTGCTGCTTGCAGAGTTTGCCTACAGCAACAGTTACCAATCGAGCATATAGATGGCTACGTATGAGGCTTTGCATGGGAGATGGTTCGGTCTTCGGAGGCTTGGTTTGAGACGGGTGAGGCTAGGTTATTAGGTACTGACTTGGTTCAGGATGCTCTAGACAAGATTAAGTTGTTTCAGGATCGGCTTCACTCGATGCAGTCTAGACAGAAGAGCCACACTGATCGGACAGTTCGTGATGTTGCTTACATGGTAAGGGAGAAGGTACTACTCAGAGTTTCACCCATGAAGGGTGTTATGAGGTTCTAGAAGAAGGGAAAGTTGAGCCCTCGGTATATTGGGCCTTTCGAGGTTCTTGAGAGGATTGGAGAGTTGGCTTATAGGCTTGCATTACCGCCTAGTCTGTCGGGTGTTTATCCAGTATTTCATGTTTTGATGCTCCGAAAGTATGTCGTCGATCCGTCTCATATTTTGGAGTTCAGCACAGTTTAGTTGGATAATGATTTGACTTATGATGTTGAGCTGGTGGCTATTTTGGATCGGCAGGTTCGAAAGTTGGGGTCAAAGAACATAGCTTCAGAGAAGGTGCATGGGTGAGATCAGCAAGTCGAGGAGGCTACTTGGGAGACTGAGCAGGAGATGCAAAACAGATATCCACTCCTATTTAAGGGTCCAGGTATGACTCTGGACCCGTTCGAGGACGAATGTTTGTTTAAGAAGGGGAGCATGTAACGACGCGACTGGTCGTTCTAAGTGTTGTAGCCCAGTTCCCCCATTTACTGCTCATTTTGTGCTCAATTTCTGTTATTTGACTTGTCGGGGTAGTTGTTTTGGTTCTGGGGATGTTTCGGAGTGAGTTGGGACACTTAGTCCCAAGGTTGGAAGCCTAAGTTGGAAGAGTTGAGCGCATGTTGACATATGTGTAAATGACTGCGGAATAGAGTTTTGATGGTTCCGATAGCTGTGTATGGTGATTTTGAACTTAGGAGTGTGCCCGGATATGGGTTTGGAGGTCCGTAGAAGATTTTAGCTTGATTTGGCGAACGTTGGTAAAATGAGAAGTTTGACAGTTGAGAGGTTTGACCGAGAGTTGACTTTGTGGTTACCAGGCTTGGATTTTAGTTTCGAAAGTTGGAATAGGTCTGTTGTATCATTTACGACTCTTGTGCAAAATATGAGGTCAGTCAGAGTTGATTTGATAGGATTCGTCATCGATAGTAGAAGTTGAAAGTTCATTAGTTTGAATAGGGTTGAATTGGGGTGTGATTCACGTTTTTGATGTTGTTTGACGTGATTTGAGGTCTCGACTAAGTTCGTATCGTGTTTTATGACGTTTTCGTATGTTTGGACAAGGCCCCGGGAGCCTCAAGACTGATTCAGGTGGGAATCAGATTGGAATTTAGACTTAGGAGCATTTTTGTTACTGCTGATGTTTGGGACCATAGCACCAGTGGAGGTTTAGTTGCAGGTACGTGACCGCAGAAGCGAGCCAGTGGTCGCAGGTGCGGTTTGGGAGAAGTTTGGGCAGAGATCGCAAGTGCGCGGGTGTTGATACCCAATTTTGCCCTCATATTTTACAATATAGTCTGTATACTTTCAAATTATCATTTTGGACTTACAAAGATCATATACGTATTTTCTATAATTTTTTTTATAATTTTAAAAGTTATAAAATGATTTTCTTTCACTCAAATTGTTCAAATATTAATTAATTATTCCTTAAAATTATTTTATGGTGTCTTAATCATTTGAATTTATTGTTTATACTTGTATATACACTTTATAATATTTTACTTCATTTAAAATAATTACATTTGAACTTTTTATGCTAATTATGCAATTTTGCAATAATAGGATATACTTTACAACTAATTTCTTTTATCATTTTATTTAAGGTCAAAATAATTTTTTACCTTTTTTATAATCATCAATTATTGTTTTAAAGTATTAAGTTTCATAAATAACATTTTTATATTTTTATTAAGCTATTTTATTAAATTATTTTCCTTTAATTCCTTGTATTTAGTATATAGCCCAAGTTATGCCAATTTTCGGACCACATTAGTGGCCCAAACACCCCAAATCCATGGCCAAATTCACAGAGGCCAATCCAGACGACCCTCTAATTTGACCCAGTCGGTACCCGTTTAAACGACCTGCCCCGTTCATCCTTTAAATCATGGCCGTTGATGTCTTAAGATTAACTACCCTCGTTCACTCAAGCTCTTTTAATTAACCAAACCCTGAAATCCTTACACATTTCCCCTCAGCACCCGCCTCCATACTCCCTCAAACCCTCCCCTTACTTCACAAACCCTAGCCGCTCACTCAAATCCCATTCCCAATCCGATATCACATGGAAACTCTTCATGTTTCCTTTCCCTTCTTGTACACACGGAAATCCTTACTATATCTGAAATATTACAATGTGTTAGGTACTGAGTTATTTATGGAAGTTCATCAACAGGCGTTCATTCGAATCTAATTATGTATTATCTCCATGTTATTGACTTGATACATTAACTACTAGGTTATATGGGTCTGATTCAGTTAGATCTTTAACTATTATGGTTCTCCATTTTGAACTAGGGTTTGCCTACTTTTTCTCCTAATCTGATTCTAAGTCGATTTTGCATGCTATTATTTCCTTTATTAATGTTTTATTGACAATGCTTTCTTATTTGTTCGCTTAAATTTTACTACTATATAAACCCCTCCTTTAATCCCCTTTAAACAGACCTTAACAATCACTGCATTATTCTCTCATTCTCACTGATTACACGTTGAAACTTAAGACCTTGGTCGGCTGAAAGCCAAGGCCATTCAAATTCGATTGTGTTCTTTCTTAGTGCGAGCACTGCCCAGGGTTCACTTGAAACCCTTGAGAACTCTGATGCACTGGGATTGGTTCTACTGCTCTTTTTCCACTGACAATTAAAGTACTGCTGGAAATCATTCTTCTTACTTACTTGTCCGTTAATTTGTAGTTGTCACTCATTTGGGCATGGTATGATGGACCTGTCGTGGTACTGGAACTCTTGAATGCACTTTCCGCATTTGGAGTTTGGACCTGCAGTCGATACGAAGTTTTAAACTTGTTTGAAGGCCCAAATGTGTTACTGGGTTATTTTGTATTCATATTTGGGTCTGTAATCATTCAATATGGTCTGTAATAATTTGTAATAACAAATGATGGGGATATCAATGAAAGAGGGCTGGGGTATTCTAATACATGCATAAAAGGGTAGAAAATATGCCTATAGGGTCTATGTGTTCTATTTGCTATTACGTCCAGCATGCCTTCTTTGTTGTTTTGTTTAGTATATTTCACACTAATAGTAACCACGCCTATAGGAATCACACACAAACTTCACTTAACCTGTCAAAATATTTCGACTCATGTAATTGTTACTCTATTTCCATGTCTATTACTCAACACTTTAGATAGCATGCCTATAGGATACAATAATATAATACCTTTGCTAATCTAGATATCATGACTATAAAGTTTAATAATTGATCAACTGCTTTATGTTACTTTTTTACTGCCTCACTTAGATAGCATGCCTATAAGGATAAAATATTATAAAATCAAGTCTAATTGTCAAGTGTTAGAAATCCTGCCTATATTCGTTTATCGACGTTGTTGATCCTATGTTTTCAAGCGACTTCACTGCCTAATTCTGCAACTATTTGTGTGTGTGTGTGTGTGTGTGTGTGTGTGTGTGTGTGTATATATATATATATATATATATATATATATATATATATATATATATATATATATATATATATATATATATATATATATATCAGCGGCCTAATTCAGAGTTTTGTGATTGTTTTCACTACCTTTTTAAGTAAACAAAATTAGAAATCATGCGTATAGGACTTGTAACGCTCTAATCTGTCTATACATTTGTTCAGAAGACGCAGTATTGCCTGTATAGTACTGGAAATCAGAATCATATAGAACCATGCTAATATGACTTAATGACTCTCATACGTCTTAATTATGTCTACTGTTAGACCCGAAACATGTTTGCGTGCTTTTGTACTTATGTGTGGACGCTAACTTGAGCCTTTCATTGCTATTATGTAGTCTTACCTGTTTTGGATGTCGCTTAGTTTTATCATTTTGATCACCTTAAGTAAAGTCTAGAACCACCCAAATAGTCAGTCCAAAGCCTCCTAGACTATAGACATGGGACGTGTAATGCACGCTTAGGACACGATTTATAATTGAACTAGAGCATTTTAGGCAAACAACCTCAATATAGTAATTGGGTAGCAGGAGATGATAGTCTGTGCCCGCTTAATAATATGAGCAACCCTTTCCCTAAGAGAGTTGCGAAGTATTATTTATGTTGCACGTGGTGATACTTTAGGCTAAAAAACTTACAACCCCCTTATCCTTTTATATAGTTGTTGTTCACACTTAGTCATAGATCAACGAAATTGTACTCCTTGTGATTTTTCAGACTTGTACCAATTAGTTATATAGTTAATTCTCATGTTTTCTACATCTATATCTTTCCTTGTTCATTTGATCACCTAGCTTAATTATCCAATCCACATAGTTTAAACTTCAGTCGGTAACCACAGTTGTGGACCTCGAAGAGTGTTGAACACCTTCTCTTTGAGGTAATTTGAGTCCTTACCCGATCTTTGATGACGTTGACTAGTCAAACAGAGTTATTTGCAAATAGATAACCTAACACACCTTAAAATAGTTAGGTGGGGACACTTCTTTTTTAATACCTATTTAAAAGAGTTGTCATACGTCGAAACCCACTTTCGCAAGAAAACAGGGCGCCACAGCATGATGACTCTGCTGGGGATTTACACTTAGGCTCTTACCATAACAAAGTTGACTTATGTGGATTATTTATATGTACATCCTTTTCCTTACTTGTTAAATTGCTATGACATGCACATCCGTTCATTTTTTTTCTTTATCTGTCTAAATTGCTATGACATGAACATCCCTCCCTGCTTCCCTTTATTGCTATGGCATGGATAACCCTTCCCCATTCCCACGTCTTGTCTAAGACTGCTATATAATGACTCTCCCGTCCCTATTTTCCTACTTGTTTCATTACATTCTCGCACGTTTTCATGAGTTAAACTGACTTTTCTTTTCGTCTTTTTATTTCTCTTTTGTTTCTACTCCTGTTCATCTTTATCATAATGGATGTTTTTATGCACTTTTATCATGCAAATACCTGGCAATGTGTTTTTGTTTCTGCATAAAGCATGCTCCACATCATACTTCACATGTACCTATTATAAACATAGCGGTGCTTGATGAGTGTCTGCGCTTTCCTGAAATCACCCTTTTAAATCGGAAAGTCTTATTTGCGGTATACTAATCGATCAGCGGTGCAGTTGATGGTCTCGTGCCTTTCTCTTTCAGGTTGTCCACTTTATTGTACCAGTCTAGACCTTTCTAGAAACCATATTCTGAGTTAAAATGTACATGCATTATGCTAAACCTAGTACAGATTGAATCACGATGACGTAACAACCCGTTAAGATAAACTTTGTCCAAAGTCCGACGGGATTTCCATGATCCCAAAGGACACCATCATATTACGTGCATTACTTGGAGAAAATGTGCCAACATGTTGATCATTAATGTATAAGTAGTCGAATCTGGAAGGGGAAAGGGTTAATCTTTGTCTGTTTCCAGAAAATGAAGCACGAAATCCCCAGGTTCGGTATAGTCCAAAACATCCTGTCTTTTATAATTGACTAGTGGAAAGACCTTGCAACCTGTGATAGGAATCATGTGAGGAGAGTACTTGGTGACATGCCTTCCTTATTGAACATTCGACCAAATAGGGAACTGATCGAGGCAGCTACCATGTTCTGGGATGAGAAAAGAGCTATTTCTCAATTTGGCAATATAGAAATGACTCGTCTCCTTGAATAATTAGGATGTTTTGCCAAGTTACCATGGGATAGTCCGGGACTACTAGTACCAGAAAATTGCACTCCTTGAATATTCTTTACTGCTTTCTAGTTTAGATTAGATTTTGATGTAATAAGGGTTAATGTCATTACTGATTTTATTATTATTATTGTCGATTTAGTAAAAGATTGTTTGGCTTATTTTCGCACTAATGAAATGAAGCAAACATTGGCATCAATTTTCTCCAAGTCTATGTGTCGGTTAGGCCTACCGCAGCACAATGAGGTCCCCAAATTAGGACATGAATTATTGCATGACTTTTGTGATACATGTTTAAATATTTCAAACACTCTTTTACTTCGCCTCACTAACTTGATTACCTTTTCGTATTTATTTCTTTTTTTATTCCCATTCCCAAAGATTAGTTCGTGCATACTGGAATCATCAGCATGCACACTATATCTAGAGGTCCTCCACCTAGTGACCCGAAAAACAAAGGCTAGGTCAAAGGGAAGATTGATGATTTAAGTGGTATCCGGAAAGATAATTCTACTACGGCGGAAAATGTTGAAATTTAAAATGGTAGAAGAACTACATGACATAATGAGTTGGTCTTACGCTTGGATCAGAAAATCCTGGAGCTACTGGGTGAGCTGAAAAAAGTCCGAAATGCTGCAAACCATTCCCTTACTCTCAATGTTCGCGACCTCAACCATCAAAACCCAACCACTCAAAACAAAACACCACCACTAAAAACACACAAAACTACAATCTACCACACATAGCTCTGAATACTCCCGTACCGCACCAGTATCATAATCCCGTACCTCCCCTAAACCTTAAACCACCACCAGTGAAACCCCTCAATAACACCACCATCACCCGACTCACTACCCGCAAATCACTACTTCTCACACCCCAAAATGCACCACAACCTACTCCTGATCCCTAAAACTAAACCAACAATCACCCATATACCCAAGTTCTATAAACACATCAAAGCAATCTGGTATATATGGAAACCTTACCCTATACCCGCAGCAAACCCTATACATACCTGAGCCAACTAAGAATGACTTGATCATTCGAAACATGGAAGTGGAACTCAAGAAACTTATAGGGAGAGTCCAGAGTATTGGAGGTGGGAAAGGCGTTGAAGGTTTAAACTATAAAGATTTGTGTATTCAGCCAGATGTAGAACTGACCTCCCAAGTTTTAAATGTTCAATGGCACTAGTGATCCGAAGGTGCATTTGAGAACCTACTGTGACAAGTTTGTAGGAGTGGGTAAGAATGAACAAATCCATATGAAACTTTTCATGTGAAGCCTTACAGGAGACGCTTTGTCTTGGTATATTAGTCAAAGCCCAAAGACGTGGGAAAATTAGGTAAGTATGGCATCAAATTTTATGGATAGATTCAGGTTAAATACAGAGAATGCGCCAGACATTTTTGATATTCAAAACCTCAAGAAGAAGCCGACAGAAACTTTCTGCAAGTATGCTACTCGTTGGAGATCAGAGGCCGCAAAGGTAGGGCCAACACTTGAAGAAGAACAAATGAATAAGTTCTTTGTTAGAGCTCAAGACTTGCTGTATTGTGAGATGTTGATGGTCATCGAGAATCACAAGTTCTTAGTCATCATAAAGTTAGAGGAAAGAATAGAAGAAGGAATCAAGAATGGGATGGTGACTAATTTTGAGGCGCTGCAAGCCACAAATAAAGCCTTGCAATCAGGAGGAATTTCAAAGAAGAAAGAAGTGGGTGCTGTGATGGTAGCCCAGGGCCCTAAGTCTCCCCTCACATATCAAACACCTCCACCAACATACCAACGCTCACCCCTAAAATACCAATACCCTGCCACCACCTACCATACTTGTAACACTCACCCTGTATATTACCATTCACCTCCACCCACCCCGCAAAATTACCTAAAGACACGCCCAAACATCGACCGCAGAACTCCCAGAAAATACCCCTCAATTGCTAAACCCATAGACAAACTGTATGAGAGACTGGTCCTACAATGATATGGCTGGGTTAAGCACATCCATAGTAGCTTACAAGCTGCCTATCAATCCCATGTGTCCACTAGTAAAGCAGAAGCTCAGAAAGTTCAAGCCAGATATGAGTCTGAAGATAAAAGAGGAGGTCACCAAGCAAATCAAAGCCAAGGTTCTTTATGTGGTCGAATACCCAACTTGGTTATCCAACATTGTGTCTGTTCCAAAGAAAGTTGGGAAAGTTAGAGTATGTGTCGATTATCGAGATCTGAACAAGGAAAGTCATAAGGATGAATTCCCGTTACCTAACATACATACATACATATATATATATATTGACAATTACGCCAAGCATGAACTCCAATCCTTTATGGATTGCTTTGCAAGATATCACCGAATTTGGATGGACGGAGAGGATGCCAAAAAGATAGGCTATATCATACCATGGGAGATATACTATTACAAAATGATGTTGTTTGGTTTGAAGTATGTTGGGGCCACCTACATGAGGGCATGACGACTATCTTCCACGATATGATATACAAGGAAATAGAGGTGTACATGGATGATGTTATCCTTAAACCCAAAAGGAGTTCAAACCACATAGTAGACCTGAAAAAGTTTTTCGACCGACTTTGAAAATACAATTTGAAGCTATCAGCAAATTATGCCTTCATAGACCATGCTGGAAAGCTGCAAGGTTTCATCGTCAGTCGCCGAGTTGTTGAGTTAGACCCATCAAAAATCAAAACTATCCAGGACTTGCCACCGCTAAAGAATAAGAAGGATGTAATGAGTTTTTTTTAGGACATCTCAATTATATCAGCCATTTTATAGAAGAATCAACGATGATATGTGAACTGATCTGAGAGATGCTAAGGAAAGATGCTGCAACAAGATGAACGGAAGAATTCCAAAAAACCTTCGACAAAATCAAGTAGTATATATCTAAACCGCCTGTGTTGGTCCCGCCAGAACCAGGTAGACCTCTGCGTCTTTATCTGTCCGTGTTGGATGGAGCCTTTGGCTGCATTTTGGGGAAACATGACAAAACTGGAAGGAAAGAGCAGGAGATATATTATCTGAGCTAGAATTTCACACCTTACGAGGCCCGGTATTCTCTGTTGGAATGCACCTGCTGTGCTTTGACATGGATAGCCCAGAAGTTGATAAATTATTTCTGTGCATACACTACATATCTCATAGCAAGGATGGATCAAATAAAATACACCATTCAGTAACCCATTCTTACGAGTAAGTTATCAAAGAGGCAGCTATTGATGAGTGAGTTCTACATCATCTATATGACTGGGAAGGTAGTCAAGGGGCAAGTGTTGCTGATCACTTAGAGAATCCCGTAGATGGAGAATACGAATCATTGAAGACATATTTTCTCGACGGGGAAGTGTCGTTGTAGGTAAAGATATTATCGAAGAATACAACAGTTGGAGGATGTTCTTCGACAGATCAGCGAAATTCAAAGGAGTAGGCATCAGAGCTGTTTTAGTATCAGAAATCGATTAACATTATCTGGTATCCGCAAAACTCAGATTCACATACACCAACAATATGGCAAAATATGAGGCCTACATCTTGGGACTTAGGTTGGCCATTAACATGAACGCTCAGAAGTTGCTTGTAATCGAAGATTCAGATCTGTTAGTACATCAGGCACTAGGAGAATAGGATATAAGAAACACTAAAATATTGCTGTGCTTGCACTATGTACAAGAACTGATCAAAATATTCACAAAGATAGAATTCATACATGTTCCAAGGATTCAGAATGAGTTCGCAGATGCATTAGCTACTTTGTCTTCCATGATACAATATCCAGACAAGAATTTCATTGATCCTATCCCAATAGGAATTCATAAGCCGCTGTTGATACCCAAGTTTTTCCTATGTATTTCCAATATGCAAAATAACTTCAAAATAGTATATATATGCATATATAAGCATGTCCAAATGTTTTATTATTTTTCCATATTTTTTTATTGATTTATTTTCCCCCCTTTTTTCCATAAAATCTCAATAATTATTTCCAAATTTTATTATCTTGATAATCCATCTATTGGATTTTTATATTTATGCCAAAATATGGCTAAAATAACTTTTACATATTTTTACAATTTTATTTAGTATTTTCAATTTACTTTTAGAAGCTATTTATTATTTTTTATAAATTAAAAAGTAAAAAATGGCTATTTAAATGACAGCCCGTTTGTATTTCAATTATAGCCTAAATTAGACCCCAAATTTACCAACCTAATTCCAATTAAAACCTACCCCTTACCCTTTTAAAACCAACCCGAACCCGGATCCCCACCTACCCCTTTTTAATCTAGGCCGTTGATCATTTAGATCAACGACCACCATTTTAACTTACCATTTTTAACTCAAAACGACCCCTAACCTAATCCATTTATCACCAACCCACTTCCCTTGAATCCCCTTTCCTCTCAAACTCTCTCTGAAACATAAGGCTAACCCTAGCCTCCGCCACCAAAATCTACCCTAATCCCCTTTTATCTTCACCTAATCCATGGACTCCCATGGCTGTTTGAGAGGTGTACCAGTCTCCTATGGCTCCTGGTTGTTTGTTTCCGTGATTTCAAGGATAGATCTCAAAGGGATCTAGTCCAGTCTTGGCTCAACTTCTATCTATAGCCTTTTTCCGGCCACCCATGGCCGATCGAGTCAGATCCATGGCTTTTCCAGCTAGATCGGTAACTTTTCAAAGTTTTTCCCACTTTTTTTGGTTTCTCCGAAATACTAGCTTTAAGAGCTTTTCGATTTTCTTTCAGATCTGTCTTAGATCTATGCATGTTATAAACTTCTTGGTGTTTTCTCAGAGGTTCTTCGGTTTTCTTTCAAATTGACTCTTCGTTTTCAAATTAGGGTTTCTTAAAACTCTTTTTAAAAGATCTCTTCTCCGATTTTCAGTGCTGTTTTATGATTTTACTTTGTTTAAATGATTTGTTTATATTTTTCTACCACCTAGTTCATCGTGTTAAAACCTTATGTATTTTTTTGGTCCTGAAGCCGTCTTGGTTTGTCTTGCATGTATACTGTTTTTGACTGAGTTCTTTGTGTTTAGATCCTTTTCTTTGTTTAACTTGACTGATTCTAAAGTTCTTCCCTTTTTAACTTAGCTCTGTTAAAACCCTAATTCCTTATAAATTTTTCCTTTTTCGTCACTTATTGCTATGAGTTTAAAGACTTTTCTTGTTTCTGTACGTTGATCTCCTTTACCTATTGCTATGTGCTAGACTGTTTCCTTCATTTTTGGTTCTATGTGACTACTTAACTTTGTTGACTACTATGCTTTGAGTAGGTTTCTTTTACTACTGAATCCTAGCCTACTCCTCCTACTATTGTATATTTGTGTTGCTTCTTTTGGCAATATGGTTGGCCTTGCATGTCTGATACTTTTGTTCATTCTTCTCTATTTATATGGCAAAGTGCAGAATCATGATTCTTTCTTGATTTCCTCAAGTTATGACTGATTGCAAATATTTTTCTCATAAATCCCTGGTTTCACTCGGTTTGCTTAACTCGATTGATTCCTTTCCTTTGCTGTGATGTTTTACCTTTGCTGAACCCTTTCCCCAATTAAGTATATTTTGTACTTTGACTCAATTATTTACTCTATACTTTTAATATCCCCTATATGGTCAAAAATTAATCTTTCTCAAATTATTTTTTCTTTCCTTAATTACTCCTGTCAGTATCCGTTTGAACAGTAATTCCTTAATTTAAGGAAGGTACTTGTATTAATTGATTCTGATTGTGGTTATTTCCATGTTTGTGTTAAAACTTTACTTGTTACCTTATTTTCTACTCGTATTCAAAGCTATAAATACCCTACCCTCTCTTCTCTAAAGACATGAACAACTGAGTTAAAAAACACACACTTACACACTCAAAACTCTCTCTTTCTCTACTACTACATGTGTTACTGCCTCGTCTAGCCGGGTGAAAGCCAGGGCTAGACTTTGGAACTCTGATTACCTTTCTTTTCTGCACTTTGCTTCTTTGACTGGTATGTCCTATTTTAATTTTAAAGCACCAACAACAACATACTGCTTTATTTGTTTCATCTTCTTTCAGTTTTGGTCTACTTCTGCTTGTGGTCCTATTAAGATACATTACCAGCATGCTGTAATATGTCCCCTTTCCTCTTTAGATTAATGCACTCCCCTATGTGTGTTTCAAGGCATACTATGTCAGTCACTTATTGTGTACTTGCCATCTCAAACCCTTATCCCCTTCATGTGTTTGTGTTCTTTTGGCTGGTTTGTGATTATGCTAGTATCAGCTATTGTTGTGCATGTCCAAATCAGACCCCTGCTGGGGTTATATGTTTATAATCAAATGTCTGTGTGTCCCAAATCCCTTGACCCCCTTATATGACTACTGATTCTGTGTGTGATCCCATCTTGGAAGTTTGAGTTTTGTTTACTACTACAATTGCTTTCAATCACTTTTGTTACTAATTGCTTTTCAAAAAAATGGATTTGATAGTCCAGTTTTTACACAAACTCTTTTTCAAACTATGTCAAGCACTCTCACATATACTCTTAGAATACTAGGTTCTGCGCCTCTTGTGTGAGCCTTGCCTTGGGACCCTTGAGCTCCATGTGAACTTGGACATATAAGGGCTGGTCCTTCCACACTGCACTCACTCTCTTGGTTATGCAATCTGGGTGTTAGCACTGCCCGCAATCATTTGAGGTCCTTAGGGAACTCTAACACACCTAGATATGAGCAAGGCTTTGGAACAATATTGGCTTTTGAGGTGTTTCATTACATAACTCAGAGAGGAAGTGAAGATCAGGCTTCCTATGGTTATAACTTCTTATTTTTGCACCTCTTCTTGTAATTCAATCATTTGGTCTGCAATAAGGTCTGCAATAATCAAGTATGGGGTTGGCTAGTGAAAAGGGATGGGAAATATGCATGCTTTAGCTATCAAAAGGGTAGAAAGCATGTTACTAGGTTTACATTCTTACTTGCGCAATAGAAACCATGTCTAGGACTCATTTCATGCATTAGAGATCATGCTCCTTAGGATTTACACTTACTGTTTTCAGCATATCCATTTCACTATCATATCACTTAGAAATTCCTGCGTTAAATGTGTTAATAACCAGTGTTTTCTGCGATCATGTTCCTACTGCCATGCACATTTAGAGATTCTGTTTTAGGCTAAACAACACTAACAAACATATCATCTCTGTATATTCTGGAAATCGTGTTTTAAACATTGTAATATTTGTGCATATAGAAATCATGCTTAGTATTCTACATATACATCATTCTGCATCTCGGTACATTAGATACCATGTCTTTCGGATTTCATTTATATTCTCTTAAACACGCCTAGGCTAACTATGAACGTAAAAAAGGAATAAAAAAACAATTTTACTTAGTCTTACGACCAACTGGCAATAATTTTATGTGCTGAACACCTAGAACAACATGTTTTAGGTAATAATAATCTCCGGACTAGCTTAATGATTCTGAATAACTACTGAATACTGCTTACGCCTAGGCAAGCCTTAGGTAATAACCTGAATAAAACTAGAACTGCCTCTGTTTAATTCTAGACTACTGCAACCAGCGGGCAGGCCCAATTCGAACTTCTTTTCTAAGTTATATAATGAATCTAGTTCTGATTCAAACACCCTGCTTAGGATTCTAAAATTCAGACCTTAACTGTTTTTAAGTCATGCTATTTATATGCATTATTTGCGGAGGTATACATGAGCCTTCTAGTTGCTTACATGTTTCCCCTTTAAATGCAGTCCTACTTGTTTTGTATGTCGCCTTAGCATTTTACCTTTAAACCTAAGAGTCAGCCTAGAACCTCCTCCTTATAGGAATAGGAGTCCTAAAATTCCTCCGGGACTGATAGGAATGGGATGGGTAATAGCATGCAATAGAGGTCGAGACCAATCCTCACTTTAATACTTTAACGGGGCGGGAAAGGGTAGATATGGATATTATGACCGGTGCGCTAATACCACGTATATCCCCTCTTCTGAGGAGTGTCATACTGGGTATCGCATTGATATGATCCATATTACAAACAAACCTAGGACACCCCTTTATTTTTATAAGTATGCTTAGACTGTAACTCTTTTTAAAACCTTGCTTTTATTGTTTTCAAACACTTGTGTATTTAAACTCAAAATCCCCTATTAGTTGAGCCTTATTTGTTTACTTGCTCATTGCACAAATTCACAAAAACTATCTGGCCGGGAACCACACTAGTGGATCCTGAGAGGTGCCTAACTCCTTCCCCTTAGGATAATTTCAAGCCCTTACCCTATCTCTGGTTGTCAAACATAGTTGAACCCTATAGGGGCCCTAACGCACCTTAAAATCGTTAAGTGGCGACTCTTTAAATATCCAATTCCCAGAAGGAAATGAGTCAGTACATCTCATGAATGTCGAAACCCGGACTCCTCTCCGATGGAAGGGGGAAAAAGGGGGCGCGACTGCGTGGCAACTCTGCTGGGATATTTAGGCTTTTACCATTTCATATTATTCTTGTGAATTTGTACCCCTCCCTTTATGTGCAATTACTTGTTTAATTCCTTTAAGCATTTAATTTCTTTTTTTACAAAGGTGAAACTGACATATCTTTCTTGTTTCCTTCCTTTATTGCTGCTTTAAATTATAAAATAGCTGTATTTATCGCTTTCTTAACGTGCAAATACTGTCAACATGTTTTTTATTATTGCATAATAATGCTCAACATCATACTCCACTCGTGCCAAAAAAATACAATAGCAACACTTTTAATGAGTGGTTGCGCTCTTCCTATATCATTACCCCCTTAAATTCGGAAAGGCATATTTGCGGTAAAACTAGTTGATCAGCGCTACAGTCGACAATTCCGTGCCTTCCCCCTTGAGTTGTCCGCTTAAGGGTACTAGTCTAAAACCCTATAGAAACCTTACTCTGTTTAAATTGTGCATGCATCATGGTCAAACCTAGTCGGGTCAGTTATGTTGTCCACATAATGATCCTTTAAGATAGCCCTGTCCAAAAGTCCACTAGGTTTCCCTAAACCCAAACGGACGTCATTATGTTCTGTGCATTTATTTGGAGAACAAAATGCTTCATGCTAATTATTGATATTAATAGTCGAGTCTGGTGGGGGTAAGGGCATAACTCTTTTGTTTTGTAGAAAATGAGGCACGAGGTCCCCAGTTTCGATATGATTAGCACACCCCCACTCTTGATAAACTGGTGGAGGAGTCTTCCATCAAATGACCAAATCAATGAGTGGAAAGAGAGGACCGCCAAATCCATTGAAAAGCTGGAATGTCTGGAATACATTTTGTTGGAATTGGAAGGAAAGATGAGGAAGAGAGTCGCCGATTTCCAGAACGCTGAGGGAAATGAAGGAGAACATTTGGCGAAGGCATTTTTACTGGTGAACCTACGCGAATTGGAGGATTTGATCAACGACAACATTCAACCTGAGGAAGGTCCTTCTGGGACCAAGTAGATATGAGTTTCTCTTTTTCGCTTTATGAATGTAATAAGGCCAATGGCCATTAGTGACTTTTATTTCTTGCTCATTTAGTGTCGTTTTGGGATTCGTCTATCTCTATCAATAAAATGAGGCATTTAGCATTCTAAGTTCTCCAAATCAATCTGTCGCTTGGCCTACCTCAGGCACAAAGAGGTTCCCAAATTAGGACACGCTTTACTTTCCCGCACTATGTGTTTTAATATAGCAATACTTTTTATAATCCTCACTGGCTTGATTACCTTTTGTTTTTATTTTGTTTTCTTTTATTATTCCCCTCCCCAAAGGTTAGTTCGTGCACTCTAGCATCATTATATTATTTCACAAGATCCAAAGGCCCTTCTATACAGGCTATGAGCAGAGGGGCACATCTCAAGAATTGGACCATCAGGACAACCAAAGCCCGGCGAACTTCGGGGTAGCAAAGCTAAAATAAGCATTATTCATTGTTTTTACTAAATGATTTTCTTTTCGCATTTTTCAATTCCCGCAATAAGATCTTCAATGTTCAAAACAGTTATTCAACTTATCAAAAGCATTTTGATTTTTCTTATGAATTAATATTTATTGCTATCGTTTTATTTCCTTACTTTACCAATACACCATTACTATTACTTATCTTGATGAACCAATGACTGTGACATGCGATGAGACGACACAACAAACAGACATTGATTCAGAGGAAGATGACATACTCTGACGATATTGTCAAAGAAGTTGAGAACTTTGAGAACAAACATAAGTCCAACCTGGACGAGACCGAAATTGTCAACCTGGGAGATGTGGAAAACATCAAGGAAACACGAATCAGTGTTCATATGTCGCTATCAGAAAAGAAAGAATACACAGAATTTCTAAACGAATATGAGTACATATTCTCCTGGTCGTATGATGACATGACTGGTCTGAGTACGTCTATTTTGGCTCACAAACTACCAACCGATCCGACGTGTCCACCGGTAAAGCAAAAGCTCAGAAAGTTCAAACCTGATATGTGTCTGAAGATCAAGGAAGAAGTCACCAAGCAGGTCAAAGCTAAGGTTCTCAAGGTAGTAGAATAACCGACATGGTTAGCTGACATTGTGCCAGTGCCAAAGAAGGATGGGAAGGTCAGAGTCTATGTCGACTACCGGGATCTCAACCGGGCCAGTCCGAAAGACGACTTCCCTTTGCCAAATATACACATCCTAATTGACAATTGCGCCAAGCATGAGCTACAGTCATTCGTGGATTGCTTCGTTAGTTATCATCAGATCTGGATGGATGAGGAAAATGATAGAGAATCACAGATAGTGGAACAAGAAGTTATCATTTGCTCTTCTACGGGTATCGTACCACAGTCCGCACATCAACCGGGGCAACCCCCTATATGTTGGTTTACGGTACATAGGTTGTCATTCCCGCTGAGGTAGAAATTTCTTCCCTAAGGATCATACAAGAAGCCGAGCTCGACGACGCAGAGTGGGCAAAAAGTCGCTACGAGCAACTAGCCCTTATGGACGGAAAGAGAATGAATGCAGTTTTCCATGGTCAACTCTATCAGAACAGAATGTCCAGAGTCTTCAATAAAAGAGTAAAGCCAAGACAATTCACATCGAGGTAGCTGGTGTTAAAGAAATTTTTTCCGCATCAAGATGAAGCCAAAGAAAAATTCTCTCCCAACTGGCAGGATCCATACATGGTTCACCAGGTTCTGAAAGGAGGAGCCCTCATACTTGCAGAATTGGACGGAGAAGTTTGGCCTAAGCCGATCAATTCAGATGCAGTCAAGCGTTAATATATGTAATTGTTATGTTTTCCTTATATGATATAATTTGAACTACACTTGACCCGATTCCCATTCAAGAGGGCATATGTAGGCAGCCCTATGGGTTCGGTCACAATTCAATAAAAATGTCATTTTCCCCCACAATTGGAAACTGGGGCAGAATTTTGAGGAGGACCCTCAAAATTCCGAAGTAACTTCAGCCGATCATCGTACAAGCAATAGTCAGAAATGTCAACCCATCAAATTGGGGTAGAATTTTGAGGAGGACCCTTAAAATTTCATAGCAAGAGAGGTTGCAATGTCCCGAACCACGTCACAGTCATCAGTTCATCTAAAAGCTATTTTTAATTATACATTTATGTCTTACTTTTACAAAATCATGCATGTTTATTATTGAAACTACTTTGTTTAGCGACGCTACCCCAATAATACAGACGGTATCACCAGAGCAAAGATGAACAAATCAAGCAAAGCCAGCGGGAATACGAACTAACCTTCCCCTTACAAAACTCACGATTTTTCTTTGGATGCACGCACTAGGATTGCGAAATCATTGAACGTATTGTACGCCCATGGAACAAACATTGTTCAAGAACACGACTCTCCGAACCGTTGCACTAGCCAACATTTTCTATCAGCACATACAAGAAATGCTTCGTAGTCACAATGCTCCCAGTAATCACAATGCCGTAATCTGCTATCAGCTAAGAAAACTCTACTATCATTCATTATTTTATTGCATAAGGCTACCATTCTTCCTTCCGAGACTAAACGATATCTCCATCTGCATTTGCATTGCATAAGGCTACCATTATGCCTTCCGAGACTAAACAATGTCTCCATCTACATTTGCATTGCATAAGGCTACTATTCTGCATTCCGAGACTAAATGCTATCTCCATCTGCATTTGCATTGCATAAGGCTACCATTCTGCCTTCCGAGACTAAACACTGTCTCCATCTGCATTTGCATTGCATAAGGCTATCATTATTCCTTCCGAGACTAAACGCTGTCTCCATCTGTATTTGCATCCTTGCATAAGGCTATCATTCTGCCTTCTGAGGTTAAGCTCTACCTCAATCTGCATTCGCATCTGTGCATAAGGCTACCATTCTGCCTTCCAAAACTAAACTCTATCTCCATCTACATTCACATTGCATAAGGCTACCATTCTGCCTTCTGAGGTTAAGCTCTACCTCCACCTGCATTCGCATCTTTGCATAAGGCTATCATTCTTCCTTCCAAGGCTAAGCTCTGCCTCTAATTTGTTTCAAATCTAAGCACCATCTCAAGCACTATTTATTTTGCTTTACTTACGGGCTAAGCTCTGCCCTTCAATTCGCAAGACTAAGCTCTTCCTTGTCCACATCATACTACTACATCCTTCATGGGCTGAAATATCGCCAACTCATCTGAAGGCGTCATCATTCGGAGGCACCATCTTCATAGCCCGAGAACACCATATCATTGCCTAAGGATCCCTTTTAATCTTTTGAATATCATTATTCAAAGGCATCATGGTTCGAAGGCACCATCCTCATAGCCCGAGAGCATCATTTCATGGCCTGCGAATCCTTTATCATACGCTTCATGGCCCAGAACATCATGGTGTAAAGACGTCATCCTAACCGTCCAAAGACAACATTCATAGACCAAAGGGAATTTGCGTCATGTTTAAATTTATGCACAATATATGCTTGTATTGTTTCTAATTGCGGGTAAACCGGCGAGCAATGGCCATCTTAGCATGAGAAATTTTGCGCCAATTCCCTCAAGCCATATCAAACCTTAATCATCCCCGTAAACCTATCACTCACCCGGCTCTAGATATTGCATCTGTTCTTAAAAGTCTCCATCGACATACTCCGTAATGGATCCTAAACTACATACGGCCTGATTCCTATAGAACCAGGGATATGTAGGCAACTCAGAAGCCAGGGTGTGGCCTAAATCTTCTTCAAACCATTTCTCTCGGTCAAAATTGGTCATTATATCTTTACCCGACAACTCTTTCATCCTTCCCGGGTAAAGAGGGGCAGCTGTTGATAACCAATTTTTCCCTATATATTTTCAAATAGCATATATATGCAAATACGCATGCACAGGGTTTTTATAATTTTCCCCATAATTGTAAAGATTTAAATTGATTTACTTTCTTCCCTTCTTATTCTTAAAATCCTCAATAATTATTTCCCAAAGTATTGTTATGACGATTTATTCATTTAATTTCTATACTTATACCGAAATATGGCTTATATATTTTTCATCCATTTTTTATAATTATGGCTAAAATAATTTTTACATATTGTTATAATTTCATTTAGTAATTTTAAAGCTAAACTACACAAAATTGCAATATTAGCCATTTTAAGGTTTAATTGTGTCTTATATTCATAAAATTGAGTCTTGTATTTTTAAATTGTTATTTATATGTTATAAATCATTTTAGTATTTTCAATTTATTTTTAGAAGCTATTTACTATTTTTTTATAAATTAAAAAGAGAAAAATAGCTATTTAAATGACAGCCCATTTGTATTTCAATTATAGCCTAAACTAGACTCCAGATTTCCCAACCCTATTCCAATTAAAACCCGCCTCTATCCTTTTAAACCAACCCGAACTCGGATCTCCACCTACCCCATTTTTAATCTAGGCCGCTGATCATTCAGATCAATGGTCACCATTTCACCTTACCATTTTAAACTCAAAACGACCCCTAACCTAATTCATTTGTCACCAACTCGCCGCCCTTGAATCCCCTCTCCTCTTAAACTCTCTTTGAAACCTATGGCTAACCCTAACCGTCGCCACCCAAATCTACCCTAATCCCCTTTGATCTTTACCTAATCCATGGACTCCCATGGCTGTTTGAGATGTGTACCGGTCTCCTATGGCTCCTGGTTGTTTGTTTCCGTGATTTCATGGACAGATCTCAAAGGGATCTAGTCCAGTCTTGGCTCAACTTCTATCTATGGCCTTTTTACAGCCACCCATGGCTGTTCGAGTCAGATGCACGGCTTTTCCGGCTAGATCGGTAACTTTTCAAAGTCTTTCTCACTTTTTCTAGGTTCTCTGAACCCTAGCTTTAAGATCTTTCCAATTTTCTTTCAGATATGTCTTAGATATGTGTATGTTATGAACTTCTTGGTGTTTTCTCAAAGGTTCTTCGAATTTCTTTCAAAGTGACTCTTCGTTTTCAAATTAGGGTTTCTTAAAACTCTTTTTAAAAGATCTCTTCTCCGATTTTCAGTGTTGTTTTATGATTTTACTATGTTTAAACGATGTTTTCATGTTTTTCTGCTACCTGGTTCATCGTGTTAAAACCTTAGGTATTTTTTTGGGTCCTGAAGCCGTCTTGGTTTGTCTTGCATGTATACTGGTTTCGACTGAGTTCTTTGTGTTTAGATCCTTTTCTTTGTTTAACTTGACTGATTTTAAAGTTCTTCCATTTTTAACTCAGCTCTGTTAAAACCCTAATTCCTTATAAAGTTTTTCTTTTTCTTCACTTATTGCTATGAGTTTAAAGACTTTTCTTGTTTCTGTGTGCTGATCTCATTTACCTATTGCTATGTACTAGACTGTTTCCTTCATTTTTGATTCTATGTGACTACTTGACTTTGTTGACTACTGTGTTTCGAGTAGGTTTCTTTTACTACTAAATCCTAGCCTACTCCTGCTACTACTGTATGTTTGTGTTACTTATTTTGGCAATATGGTTGGCCTTGCATGTCTGATACTCTTGTTCATTCTTCTCTATTTATATGGCAAAGTGCAGAATCATGATTCTTTCTTGATTGATCTTGATTTCCTCAAGTTACGATTGATTGCAAATATTTTTCTCATAAATCCCTGGTTTCACTTATTTTGTTTAAATTGATTGATTCCTTTCCTTTGCTGTGATGTTTTACCTTTGCTGAACCATTTCCCCAATTAAGTATATTTTGTACTTAGACTCAATTATTTACTCTATACTTTTAATAACCCCTATATGGTCAGAAATCAATCTTTCTCAAATTATTTTTTCTTTCCTTAATTACTCCTGTTAGTAATTCCTTAATTTAAGGAAAGTACTAGTATTAATTGATTCTGACAGTGGTTATTTCCATGTTTATGTTAAAACTTTACTTGTTACCTTATTTTTCTACTCATTTTCAAAGCTATAAATACCCTACCCTCTTTTCTCTAAATATACGAACAACTTAGTTAAAAAACACACACTTACACACTCAAAACTCTCTCTTTCTCTACTACTACTTGTGCTACTGAATCGTCTAGCTGGCTGAAAGCCAGGGCTAGACTTTGGAACGCTGATTACCTTTCTTTACTGCACTTTGCTTCTTTGACTGGTATGTTCTAGTTTAATTTTAAAGATCCAACAACAACATACTGCTTTATTTGTTTCAGCTTCTTTAATTTTTGGTCTACTTCTGCTTGTGGTCCTGTTAAGATACATTACCAGCATGCTGTAATATGTCCCCTTTCCCGTTAGATTAATGCACTCCCCTATGTGTGTTTCAAGGCATACTCTATCAGTCACTTATTGTGTACTTTCCATCCCAAACCCTTATCCCCTCCATGTGTTTGTGTTCTTTTGGCTGGTTTGTGATTACGCCGGTATCAGCTATTGTTGTGCATGTCCAAACCAGACCCCTACTGGGGTTATGTGTTTACAATTAAATGTCTGTGTGTCCCAAATCCCTTGACCCCCTTATATGACTACTGATTCTGTGTGTGATCCCATCTTGGAAGTTTGAGTTTTGTTTACTACTACAATTACTTTCAATCACTTTTGTTACTAATTGCTTTTCAAAAAAATGGATTTGACAGTCCAGTTTTTACACAAACTCTTTTTCAAACTATGTCAAGCACTCTCACATATACTCTTAGAATACTAGGTTCTGCGCCTCTTGTGTGAGCCTTGCCTTGGGACCCTTGAGCTCCATGTGAACTTGGACATATAAGAGCTGGTCCTTCCACACTGCACTCACTCTCTTGGTTATGCAATCTGGGTGTTAGCACTGCCCGCAATCCTTTGAGGTCCTTAGGGAACTCTAACACACCTAGATATGAGCAAGGCTTTGGAACAATATTGGCTTTTGAGGTGTTTCATTACATAACTCAGAGAGGAAGTGAAGATCAGGCTTCCTATGGTTGTAACTTCTTATTTTTGCACCTCTTCTTGTAATTCAATCATTTGGTCCGCAATAATTTATAAACAAGTATGGGGTTGGCTAGTGAAAAGGGATGGGAAATATGCATGCTTTAGCTATCAAAAGGGTAGAAAGCATGTTACTAGGTTTACATTCTTACTTGCGCAATAGAAACCATGTCTAGGACTCATTTCATGCATTAGAGATCATGCTCCTTAGGATTTACACTTACTGTTTTCAGCATATCCATTTCACTATCATATCACTTAGAAATTCCTGCGTTAAATGTGTTAATAACCAGTGTTTTCTGCGATCATGTTCCTACTGCCATGCACACTTAGAGATCCTATTTTAGGCTAAACAACACTAACAAACATATCATCATTGCATAAGGCTAAGCACTGGCTTTTCTTGCATGAGTCTAAGCACTATCTCAATTCCTTGATGCGGCTAAGCACCACATCCATTCTTGCATAACGCTAAGCACTTCCTTTCCTTGTATGAGACTAAGCATTGTCTCCACTCCTCGCATAGGGCTAAACACTGCCCTCACTATTGCATGAGGCTAAGCAGTTCCTTCATTATTTCATAAGGCTAAGCACTGTCTTACCTTACATGAGACTAAGCATTGCCTCCACTCCTTGCATCAGGCTAAGAATTGCCCTCATCACATACAAGACTAATCCTTGTCTTGTCTCATTCTCGCATAGGACTAAGCATTACCTGTTTCCTCTCTCAAACAATTGATATCATCACATCTTTGCATTTCATGGGCTAAAACATCGCCACATTGTCCGAAGGCATCATAGTCCGAGGGCATCATACTTATAGCCTGAAGACATCATGTCATGGTCGAAGGATCTATCAAAATTGCATATCATTATTCAAAGGCTTCATAGTCTAAAGGGACCATCATCATAGCCCCAAGACACCATTCATGGCATATAAATCTATTATCGTACTCTTTATGGCCCAGGGCATCATGTTCTAAGGACATCATCCTCATCCTCCAAAGATAGCTCTCATGGTCCGAAGGAAATTTGCATCATGTTTAAATTTTTGGAATAACCCAATATATATATTCACATACATCGTGTTTTAAGTTTGCAGGTAACTCGGGAGGTAACCGTTCCACAAACAGGAGCAATTCTTGCTCCAGTTTATGTTCACAACGTTTATATCCTTCGATCATCTCAAACATAACTGACGATGAGCAATTGATTGCCTTTTGTTCCGTAACCACTCATATATTCGCCTTATAAACTTGTAATATTTGAATTCGCATTGGACAAAATTGAACATCATTTTCATTACCCTACAACTATTTCATCCTTCCCTGGTAAAGAAGGGCAGTTGTTAATACTCAATTTTGCTCTCATATTTTGCAATGTAGTCCGTACACTTTCAAGATATCATTTTGCACTTACAAGGGTCATATAAGTATTTTTATAATTTTTTAATTTAAAGGTTTTAAAATTGATTTTTTTGCACTTGAATTATTTAAATATTTTTTAATTACTCCTTAAAATTATTTTGTAGTGACATAATCATACGAATTTATTGTGTATGCATGTATATATGCTTTATAATATTTTACTTTATTATATACAATCATATTTGCATTTTTATGCTAATTACGCAATTTTGTAATAATATCTTATACTTTACAATTAATTACATTTGTCATTTTATTTAAGGTCAAAATAATTTTTTACATTTTTTATAATCTCTAATTATTGTTTTAAATTATTATGTTTCATAACTATAATTTTTATATTTTTATTTAACTTTATAGCCCAAGTTATGCTAATTTTTGGATCACATTAGTGGCCCAAACACCCCAAATCCCTAGACCAATTCACAAAGCCCAAGCCAAACAACCCTCTAATTTGACCTGGTCGATACTTGTTTAAACGACCCACCGTGTTCATCCTTAAAATCCTTGACGTTGATCTCTCAAGATCATTGGCCCTCGTTCACCCAAGCTCTTTTAATTAACCAAACCCTGAAACCCTAACCCATTTCCCCTCAGCAGCCGCCTCTATACTCTCTCAAGCCCTCCCCTCACTTCACAAACCCTAGCCACCTCACTCAAATCCAAGTCCCAATCCGATATCACATGAAAATCTTTCATGTTTCCTTTCCTTTCTTCCACACACGGAGATCCTTATTGTCTCCTAAACATTAAAATATTTTTGGTACTGAGTTATTTATGGAAGTTCATCAACAGGCGTTCGTTCTACTCCGATTATGTATTATCTCCATGTTCTTGACTTGATACATTCACCACCAAGTTATATGGGTCTGATTCAGTGATATCTTTAACTATTTTGGTTCTCCATTTTGAACTAGGGTTTGCCTGATTTTTCTCCAAATCTGATGCTACATTGATTTTGCATGCTATTATTTCCTTTACAGAAAAAGGCCAAAACTGCCCCTAGCCAATTCGCTTAAGTTTAAAAATACCCTCCGTCCACCTATTTTGTAAAAATTTCCCTCACCGTTAAAAATTTGGCCCATTCATGCCCCTAACGTCAACTTTTCGGCCCACTCATACCCTAAAAACTAACAACCCTATTTTGATTAAGAGAAAAAATTATTATTTATTATGTGTTAATTTCCTATTGGCTTAAATTAAAATCTCACCCCATATCCACTTATTAGCCTACTCCTTCTTAGATTTTCACCCTTCAACACCCACGGATCTCTCTCTCCATCTCAGATTTTTTCGGCCTTAATTTAATTTTTAAATTAACAATTTTTATTAAATCAATTTTCTGAGTGAAATCAGGTACTCTTCGAAATTATGCTTCATTGTAAGATTTTATGGTTTAATAAGTTATTTTTCTGCCAACATTATAATTGTTGTGCCACCATGTAGCTTTTAAGAGTTAATTGAAATCATATGGCCAATACTTTACGTCATACAACTTTCACCTGAATATATGAACACTAACAGAGTGTCAATAGTAATGATCATTGAGCATTTGTAATATTTTTTTTTGTATATTTTCTAACAACTTCGCATCCAATTTTGATTATACCAACGATTTATTTGGTCTCTGCTCGGGCCTCGACCTTTTTCTTCTTCATTGTCTCACCATAGTCTGAACATCCGACCATATCCATAAATTAAGCTATTGTACGAGGATGCTCTTCAGGTTATATCAACACCGCCTTCTTCATTGGTGAATGTGACTGTAATAAACACTTGATTGAGCTTATTGTATGAAGCAGTAAAGTGTAGTAAGAAAAGAATTGATGATGAATGGTATTTCTATGACGGAAAAAATTAGAGTATTGATGTGTACATTTAATATACAAAGAAATAGGAAGAGGAAGGTGATTAACTATACAAGAGAGTTTTGTTTGCTTAGGGAAAAAAATGGGTGTATGAGAGTTCTAGTTGGTGGAATAATTTTTAAAAGAAAGAGGAGAAAGAAATGGAGATAAAGGGTCTTAGAATGTTGGTGAGTTTATTTTAATTTAGGTGAGTCTTAAGTTAGGCCAATAGGACTATGACACATGGAAATTAATTAAGTTTTTTTTTTGCCTAACAGGGTCTTTGAAAGTTGTATAACGTAAAGTATTGGTGACAAAAAATTTTGGTTGTCCGAAAATAAAATTTTAATGATGTTTGTAGTGATTATTCAAATAGAATGCAAGGTCAAAAAAATGATGAAATGAACAAGAAGAATATGAACGCACACACGCTAGAGGGGGGAGGGTGGGAAGGAGAGATATTTTGAGATGAGGGGTATTATTGTACCAACTCCAATAGTTTAGGGGCAATTTTGACCTTTTTCCGCTATGACATGTGGAAATTAATTAAAAATTTTTTTATCTAACATGGCCGTTAGTCATAAGGGCATTCTTGAGCCTAAAAGATAATGGTGAGGGCAATTCTTTCAAAATAGGTGGACCGAGGGCATTATTGTACCAACTCCAATAGACTAGGGGCAGTTTTGACCCTTTTCCGTTTCCTTTATTATGTTTGATTGACTATGCTTCCTTGTTTGTTCGTTTAAATTTTACTACTATATAAACCCCTCCCCTAATTCCCTTTTGAACGAACCGGAATCACTGCATTATTCTCTTATTCTCACTTATTACACTTTGAAACTTGAGATCTTGTCCGACTGAAAGCCAAGGCCATTCGAATTCGATTGTGTTCTTTATTAGTGCGAGCACTGCCCAGGGTTCATTTGAAATACTTGGGAACTCTGACGCACTGAGATTTTGGGGTTCTGCTACTCTTTTGCTACTGACAATTATAGTATTGCTGGAAATTGTTCTTCTTACTTACTTGTCCGCTAATTTCTAGCTGTCATTCATTTGAGCCTGGTATGTTGGACCAGCCATGTCACGACCTTAAATCCGGACCCGGTCATGATGGCACCTCTCGTGAAGGCAAGGCCAACCGACACACACCCAATTCATTTTAAGTAGTTAAAATAATACTAATTAAGTCTTTTACATAATAATAATCCCAAAGCAAAGGTAATTAAGACAATTTGCAGAATGGACATAGCCCGACATTAGGGTGTCACCAGTCATGAGCATTTATCATAACACTACAAGTTTGAAAGAGACTACACAAACTATTACATAACTATAACAAGGAAAAGAAATAATGATAAGAGGGAGAGACACTGGGCTGCGAACGCCGAGCAGCTACCTAGTGAACTCCATAATCTGCTGGAAGCTCTCAACCCTCGCAAGCAAGACCTGAAGTGTCTGAATCTGCACACGGGGTACAGGGAGTAAAGTGAGTACTACAACTCAGTGAGTAATAATAATAAATAAAGACTGAGCGATAAGAAATCACGTAAAGGCACATCAACATGCTATAAAGAAGCAGTAATAAGCTAGCAAAAGCAATGAAATAGTGAAAACATATAAAGTCACCTTAGTTCAGTTTAAGCTTCTTTAAAATACCTTTTAAGCAGTTAAGAAAGTAACTGACATGCAGCTAGAAAAGATAACACATAAAGAACCGCCCCTCGGGCACAATACCAATAGAATCAGCCTCTCGGGCAACACATGGAACAATATCAGCCCCTCGGGCTATAACTCATATCACAATGGGTACCCGCACTCACTGGGGGTGTAGACTCCGGAAGGGGACCCTTACGGCCCAAGCGCAATATCAAGCTATCTCGTGGTATAATCAATAGGCTCTCAGCCTCATATCAAGTCACCTCATGGCGTATAACTCATGCCCTTGGCCTCATAATCAAAATTAGTGCAACACTGCTGCGGCATGCAGCCTGACCCGAAAGTATCCTCACAACACAGGCCCTCAGCCTTACTCAGTCAGAAATCTCTAAAAAAGTCACTCGGTCACAGTAAAATATGATGCTCAACCCAAAAATATCATTTAAAGTTTAAAACAGAGTAAGCATGGCTGAGTTGTGAGAACAGTATAATATAGGGTGACTGAGTACAGATATAAAAATAAAACAGTGAGAAAATAGTAGTAAAAATCCCTTAAGGGTCCAAATAGTTGGCACGAGGCCCAAATATGGTATTCAGCCCAAATCATGATGATAGCAAATAGTTTTCAATCAAAATACACAGTAAAACGTTCATTCGGGATGGACTAAGTCACAATCCCCAATAGTGCACGACCTCACGCTCGTCATCTAGCATGTGTGTCACCTTAATATAGCACAATGAGGTGTAATCTGGGGTTTCATACCCTCAGGACAACATTTACAATCATTACTTACCTCAATCCGGTCCAAACTCTAGCCCGCGACGCCTTTGCCTCTCGAATCGACCTCCGGATGCTTCAAAACTAACCAAAATCAGTGCAAAACCATCAAAATATGCTAAGGGAACAAAGTCCACTCGAAAGAAATCAAATTAAAACACAAATCCCAAAATTGGCCAAACTCGACCCTCGGACCAACGTCTCAGAGTCCGATAAAAATTACATCAAGACTCCTTATCACTCCCCAAGTTCATTCATATCAAAAGTCCCAAAATCCGACCACAAATGGCCCCTCAAATCCTCAAGACTAGGTCTCCTATACCAAGTCCTAGTTTCTCAATTTTTAACCCTTAACTTCCTTAAATTACAGCTCTAATCCGTGAAATAATACCATATGATCGATTAATAGACTCAAAAATCTTACCTCCAGACGATATCCCTTGATTCCCTCTTCAAAATCTCTCAAAAAGCTCCAAAACCAACTTGAAATGTTGAAGAACAACTCAAAAATCGCGAAGGAATGCTTTTATACCTTCTGGGCCAGGGATTTAGTATATGCGGCCAAAATCCCGCTCCTGCGGTACCACTTTTGCGGTCCATGAACCGCTTCTGCGGTTTTCACTTAAGCCCCTCAGCTTTCGCAGCTGCGATACACAACCCGCACCTGTACCAACGCAGGTGTGGTTCCTTAACCGTATCTACGGTTCCTGCCTTCCTTGGCTTCTTCCGCTTCTGCGACTCCAAACTCACTTCTGCGAGACCGCACCTGCAGCTATGAGAGCAATGACACACCTTTAGCTGCTAAAACCAACTTCCAAACTTTCTGCCAACCATCCGAAATCACCCCGAGGCACTCGGGACCTCAACCAAAAGCACAAACACATCAAATACCACCATCCAAACATATACCACTCTTGAAAACACCTCAAACAACATCGAATCAACCAAAACACATCGGATTCAAGCCTAAGTTTCCAAATTTCCAAATTACGCTTTTGATCAAAAGGTATACCAAACCACGTCCGAATGACCTGAAATTTTGCGCACACATCCCAAATGACCCAACAGAACTACTACAACTTCCGAAATTCTATTCCGATCCCTATATCAAAATTCAAGCCTAAATCTATTCCGGACCTCCAAATCACATTCTGATCACGCTCTTTAGTCCCACATCACCTCCCGAAGATATTCGAACCATCGGAACTCACATCTGAGCCCTCTATCACAAAAGTCAATATCCGGTTGACTTTTCCATCTTAAGCTTCCTCAAAAGAGACTAAGTGTCTCAAACATTCTCAAACCCTCTCCGAACCCTAGCCAACTAACCCAATTACATATAAAACTAGTAAACAAGGTAATAAGAAGCAGAAATGGGAGAAATGGAGCGGTAACTCATAAAACGACCGGTCGGGTCGTTACAAGCCATGGTACTGGAACTCTGGAATACACTAACCACATTTGGAGTTTGGCCCTGCAGTCCATACAAAGTTCTAAGCCTCTTTGAAGGCCCAGATGTGTTAATGGGTTATTCTGTATTCATATTTGGGTCTGTAATAATTTAATATGGTCTGTAATAATTTTTAATAACGATTTGATGTGGAGATCAATTGAAAGGGGGCTGGGGTATTCTAATACTTGCATAAAAGCGTAGAAAACATGCCTATATAGTCTATATGTTCTATTTGCTATTTCATCCAGCATGCGTTGAACAATTTAACCAATTAAATTAAAATGAAGTCCAAAATAAAATACGAAATAGCGTAATAATCCAATATCTAGTACAACCCAGATCTGGAGTCACAAGTACACGAGCTTCTAAAGGTTTTACATATAAAGTCTGAAATAAATACAATTGTCTAGCATGAGATGAACAGTAAAATAAGGAAGGCCGAAGGGGACTTCAAATTCTACAGATGCCAGCAGATCTACCTCGAGCCTCCAAATGATAATCCGAGCTAATACGCCTCACGGATAGCTAGGACCAGTACAAAAATCTGCACAAGAAGTGCAAAGTGTAGTATGAGTACAACTGACCCAATGTAATCCGTAGTGTCGAGCCTAACCTCTACGAGCTAGTGATGAGGCTATGACAGAACACCTACAAAATTAAACCTGTGCAGATAACAATATACGTACAACATAATAATAAATAAAGGCTAAACATGTACTACTGGGAGGGGACATGCGAAAGGGTTAGTAGATAGGGTAACTATAGTAGGGAATGATAATAGGAAACAGTCGATAAACCTTCAACCAATAAAACAAATAAACATAATGAATAGAATTGTACGACATCACCCTTCGTGCTTTCACTATGTAACACCCTGTACATTTGAACTAGGTGTGGATATGTTAAATGGGTATTAATCTGATATTTTAGACATGTGAACTCCTAGCGAGATGAGTATGGATGAAAATAGTTATTTTAGAATCAAGACGAAGAGCGAGGTGTACAAGATTCGATAAAATCGACTAAGTTTACAAAAGGTACGTCTACCAGCAACAGTTAGTGAAATTGTGTAAGGATTTTCGGAAAATGCAAAATATGAAAGTTATAGACCTTTGAAATAGTTTTCCAACAATATATTATAGATCCCGAACGGACCTCTGTGGAAAACGTTATATGCATTTTACAAAACTATGAGCAATATGCACGCCCAGTGCGCGCCCCGAGCGCGACCGCGCACATGTGACTGTGTTACTGCCATTTTCCACGGTCAGGTGCGCGGTCAGGCCTACAGGTACACGGGGGTGCACTTGGGTGTCATTTTAAAGCCCTACTTTGTCCCTCACAGCCCCAAAACATAAAAATTTGCTTTAGAAAGGGGAACTCTCAAAAACCTAACTCCTTAAGGGACCCTCCACTATCCAAGGTAAGTTCTAATAGTTATTCTAAGTTATTTTTCAACATTTTTTTAATATGGGTAAACCCTCCATATCAGTAGATATTCGATTGGGATATCATTGTTGAGATAAGGAACCTTAGAACTCGAATTCAAGGGGATTGAACTTCGAAAAGGTCATGTATTCACTCTCTAATGGATTCTAGCATTAGATTAATGATTATAGACTCTAGTTCATGAGATATGAGTTGATGGGTTTGATAGAAAAGCATGGATAATTATAGGTTTGGGGTGTTGATTGTTGATTATTAGTTAAGGGTGTTGTTTACCTTATGGGTGATAAAGAATAATGTTGATTATAACCATGTGAGACTTTAGAATTTATCTAGGAGAAAGAGAATGGGTTATTGGGTGTAGACACACCATTACTAAGGACTATGAAACTTTATTCTCACCAAGGGTTTTATAAAATGCTTAAGTGACCAAAATATGAGTATCATTGCTAATATGGAATCCGTTTGACTTGTATTGCTATAGATTAAAGTTGAAAGGTTTGACAAACGTTGTATTACGCTCAAGAGCTGGAAGTTAAGGTATCTGAGGCTAACTCTTTATGTTTGGGAACGTTAATGATTCTCCCAACACTACGTTTCTTTTACGATGTTACTAATTACCTCAGAAATATAGTTTAGCCTAGTTCCTTGAATAGTTGTAGAACTTCCATTCTTTAGCTTCATAACTCATTCATGACTTTCGTTCTGAATGTTGTGATCTCAGTGCGTATTCAATATAGACTTGAATTTGATACCCCCGAGTCTTAGTATAGATTACTCAGTATGCCATAAACAGTTGAAGATTCAATGTTCATAATCAGTTCAGGAATACATGTCTCAGTCTAGTCCTATTCAGTATTCTATTATTTATGTAACTTATTGTGATTCAGTATTCCAGTATCATGTAACTCAGTGTGATTCAATATTTCACTATCATGTATTGCAGTGCGATTCTTAGTTCCTGATTTTACATTCATGAATATTGAAATACATGTATTTGGGCCTGAGGCTGTAGTTTATATGCTTTATGTGTACTTGGGCCTAAGGCCGTAGTTTATGCTTTATGCATGTTTGGGCATGAGGCTGTAGTTTATGCTTTATGCATTCTTGGGCCAGATGTCGTAGTTATGTATACGTACTTGGCCCTGAGGCCTTAGCTTGTGCACATATATATTGGGCCCAAGGTAGTAGCTTATTCAGATAAACAGGTTGTTCATCATTCAAAAGAGGGAGTATTCATATCCTTACTTCCACTGTTCAGTTTAATTATTTGTTATCATTTCAGTTACCAGTTACCAATTATCATTTCTATTTCAGTTTCAATAGTTATCATTTCAGTTATCAATTATCAATTCTCAGTTATCAGCTTAGTTTCAATTTCAATATTAATAACTCTTTTTTTCAGTTGCTTTACATACCAGTGCAATTCTAATGTGCTGACGTCCCTTTTTACCTGGGGCCTGCATCTCATGATGCAGGTAATAATTTACAGGTTGATGATTCAGAGTGCTAGGATTCTCGTACCAGCTATTTGGTGATCCCTAGTTCTTTCGGGGCATTATCATTACTTTATAGTCCTTCAGTATTTACAGACAATCAGTATTTTCAATACTTTATTAGAGGCTTCACAAACTAGAGTAACATTTATACAGAGTCTCTGGCTTTTCATGTTAAGCTATTTTGGTTGCAAATATGTTTCAGAGTTGTATAAGTATTTTCGCACTTTGATTTATATCATCCAGACTTCAGTATATCAACATGTGTTAGTTTATCTTCCGCATTCAGTATGTTATGATATCACATGTTGATTCAGCTAGCCAGTTGGTTTGCTCGGTCATATGGAGTCAGGAACCGTGTGCCGTGTTATGTCCAAGCCCAAGTTCGGGGCGTGAGTCAAGCACCAAGTATTGTGTTACATCTAGGCTCAAGTTCGGGGCGTGACAAAGCTTGGTATCAGAGCACTAGGTTCAAGTGTCCTAGGGAGTCTGTGAAGTCATGTCCAGTGGAGTTTCCTTTATATGTGTGTGTCGGCCACTCATATAAACGGTTAACTACCAAGACATCCAGGATTGTCTCATTTCTTTTTACTCTAGATCATGCCATGAAGTTTAGAGCAATAGTTAAACTTCTCTTCCTATCGAATTCCAAATGTACTGGATGCCCAAGCGACGGCAGGAGAAATCTAAAGTCCTAAAGAGTATAATTGCCCCATTGGGGTATAATTATGGAGTACAACTTGGTAAATATGAGACTTGAAAGGATGTTAAAAGTTGGATGCAATGGATAGTAGTTATCATGTCTTATGGTTATCAGTTTACCTCAGTTACCAGTTATACAATCTTTCAGTTAACAAGTTTATGGTTATTCAGTATGCCAGTTATTAGTTATCCAGTTACCAAGTCTCCAATTTTCAGTGTATAAAAATTCTGGTAACTGGTGAGAATACAGTGATGCCTATGGGTGCTAAAAGAAAATGTAAGTAACAGTGGTTACAGCGAAATCTTCACATATTTTAGGTCCGGATTAAGACCCAAGAATCGCCGGATGGTGTAGTAAGTGATTTATCAGATGATGGTATACTCTGAAGGATAAGTTTGTGTATAGTAATCGTATGTGTTTTACCTCAGAGAACAATTTCTTTTAATTCTTGCAAATGGAGCCACAAGTTGGATGATGATAGTTTGGATGTCAGACCCCAACATTGGTCACTATAGTTTTGGACAGAAAAGAGCCTAAGGGTAAAATACCTAGGAGTCAGAAACGTTTGTTATTACCAAAGATGTGATTTCGTACAACTCATGCAAATGACTAGAAGATATAATGTATGCAATGAGAACTAAGAGCAGCCAATACTGAATTTCAGGGAATGATTTTAAGCTATTCATGTATTATTCAAATCACAATTAGAAGGTACCACGTTACTGAATTCCTGTAAGAAGCTGCTATTATTGTGAGATAAAAGGTAAGATAGTACCCCCTTAGGTTATGTGACTAAGTGTTTACCTCAGATGTTTATAGTCTGATATGATTTTGTATTGTATAGAATGTTTGGGGTTAGATTCCAATTTTTTTTAAGATAGATGAACTTTCCATAAGTGTGATCCATGTACATGGTCCAAAAAATACGTTAAGTATGCGACCATAGAATAGGGTCGGATGGTGACGGAAGTTAGAAATAACCTTATGCCTCACTTTAGTTATCAAAAGTAGAACAAGAAAACATGGTTCTAGCAGGTGGTTAGTAAAAGAATAGTAAGTAAGTCTGGAGTTGATATAGTGAATTAGCAATTTCAGCAAAGCTAGTAGATGTACAATTTGATTCACTTAGCTAGGTTAACAATAGTGAGTGGATGACAATTTGAAATACCGAACACGTGTTAGAACCCAAAGAGTTTAAGTTAAACCCGAAGTACAGCGATAGTGGGAAAAATCAGCTAGGCAGTAAGGGATCCAACTACAGAAGAATAGCCTTTAAGAATTATTGAAAAGGGGTCTTCCCAAGATTGACAGTGTGAGCAGAGTTAAATTATTAAGATTATGTATGATAGTTGTGAATACATTAGCTTTCCGTTATGTGAATAATTTAGTTTTTCCTATCTCCGAAGTAAGTTGGAAGATGAGTCATCATTGATGTAGAGTGCAAAGAATTGCAGAAAATAAGGAAAGTTATTTAGATCCAAACAAAAAGAGAAGGATCCGCAAGTATAAGACCTTTGGTCTAAGGGGTGATGTGAAAATTTTCAGTAAGTCCAGTTAGAGATTTGAAACCCGAATAGTTAGCATGGGATATGAAAAATAAAAAAATCAGTTCAATAATGAGGAAAAACTTGTATAATTACCACAGGGATTATGTCTAGCATGTGTAAGAAATACAAAGTGAGCAGAATGTTCACCGATCTTAGTTATTGATGATAAAGTGATCATAGAAAAGCTATAAAATCATGCCGATTTATGTGTTATGAGGGTAGTGCCATTGCACAAGACTCTAAAATTTAGAATACATGTCAAATACTTAGTTCACAATAATACTATAAGTGTTTTCAGGAAGTGCTTAAGAAGATAAAGTGTGGGAAGTATAACTCATGATTGAGGTAGATAAGAGAACTCCGGTGAAAGTAGTTCACCAGCCAC
Organism: Nicotiana tabacum; assembly: GCF_000715075.1. Classification (NCBI taxonomy): domain Eukaryota; kingdom Viridiplantae; phylum Streptophyta; class Magnoliopsida; order Solanales; family Solanaceae; genus Nicotiana; species Nicotiana tabacum. Next base: position 183,270,826 of record NC_134101.1, read on the forward strand.
AATAGGAGTTCAATTTGCGTACTCGAAAGATAGTAGAGTATTTATCTAGAATATAACTTGTTCCCCCTTAGTAGCCGAAGTGAAGGAGAAATAGTTTGATGATCCATACTTGTTGTAGCTGAAAGAGGGGATTCACAGGCATAAGATGATGGCTTTTAAACAAGGGGGAGATGATAGTACTTTGAGGTACCACGATAGATTGTGTGTTCCAACCATAGATGGAATTAGTGAGGGAAGAAGATGCTAGAAGCCCATAATTCCAGGTATTCTATCCACCCAGTTTCCCCAAAGATGTATCATGATCTCAAGGAGATTTATTGGTGGAACAACATAAAAAAGAACGTCGCAAAATTTGTGTCCAAGTATAGGAATTGCCAGCAAGTGAAAGTCATGCAGCAGGAAACCAAGTGTTTATCTCAGAAGACACATATTTTGAGTGGAGATGGTAAATATGGAGTTTATAACAGGATTATCTTGCTCATCTTGAAAGCATCATTTGATTGGGCGATTGTAAATCGACTCACCAAGTCAGCACATTTCTTGCCAGTAAAGACTACAGATTCAGCAGAACATTATACCTAGTTATACATTCAGGAAATCGTATGATTGCTTGGGACTCCGTGGTCCATCATTTCGGACTGTGGTGCTAAGTTTCCAATGAACTTTCAGAAGTCATTTTAGAAAGGATTAGGCACAAGTCTTCCATCCTCAGAAAGATGGACAGGCAGAGCACATTATTCAAACACTTGAGGACATCTTTGATTTTAATGGCAATTGGGATGATCACATATCTCTCATTGAGTTTGCTTATAATAACAACTACCATTCTAGTATCGAGATGGCACCATAAGAAGCTCTATGTGGGCGAAGGTGTAGACCGCCAATTGGTTGGTTCGAAGTTGATGAAGCAGAGTTGTTGGGACCAAATTTAGTCTATCAGACAATGGAGAAAGTTAAGTTGATTCAAGAGAGTTTGAAGATGGCTCAGAGCCGCCAAAAGTCCTATTCGAACGTGCAGTATAGTGACCTAGAGTTTTAAGTAGATGATTGGGTGTTTCTGAAAGTTTTGCCTATAAAAGGCGTTATGAGATTTGGGAAGAAGGGGAAGCATAGTACCTACTATATTGGGCCATATAGAATCTTGTGAAGGATCAGTCAATTAGCTTAAGAGTTGGAGTTGCCACCAGAATTAGTGGTGGTACATCCAGTATTTCACGTGTCATGTTATAACATTCAAGTTTCCAGTACTCAGATACTCATGTCAGTTCAGTACTCAGATACTCATGCCAGTTCAGTACTCAGAAACCTATGCCAGTTTAGTACTCAGATATTCATGCCAACTTAGTATTCTGATATTGATGTTAGTTCAATTCTCAAATATTCGTGCCAGTTCAATATTCATATACCTATGTTAGTTAAGTATTCATGTATCCATGCCAGACCAATATTCAGTCAATATGATAGTCATTCAGTTCACTATCTCAATAGTTCAATAGTTATGTATTCATTTAGTTTAGTATGCAAGTGTTAATGAAAGCTCATGTTTCCACCAGACCCATTTAAGGTCCGGAGTTAGCAGAAGTTACAATCAGGACAAATATACGAGGACGAATGATCCCAATGGGGAGATAATGTAACACCCCGTACATTCGGACTAGGAGTGGATATTTTAAATGGGTATTAATCTGATATTTTAGACATATGAAGTCCTAGAGGCATGAGTATAGGTGAAAATAATTATTTTAGAATTAAGACGAAGAGTGAGGTGTACAAGATTCGATAAAATCGACTAAGTTTACAAAAGGTCCATCTTCCAGTAGAAGTTAGTGAAAATATGTAAGGATTTTGGGAACACCCAAAAGGTGAAAGTTATAGGACATTGAAATAGCTTTCTAACGATATATTATATATCCCGAACGAACCTCTATGCAAAAAGTTATGTGTGTTTTACAGAATAGTGCGCAATATGCACGCCCAGTATGCGCCCCGAGCGCGGCTGCGCACGGGTGACAGTGTTACTGCCATTTTGCGCCATCAAGTGTGCAGTCAAGCCTACAGGTGCGCGAGGGCACACTTGGGGATCATTTTAAAAACCTACTTCGTCCCCCACAACCCCAAAACATAAAAACTCAATCTAGAAAGGAGAACTCTCAAAAACCTAACTCCTTAAGGGTCCCTCCACCATCCAAGATAAGTTCTAATGGTGATTCTAAGTTAATTTCAATTTCCAACGTCTTATTAACATGGGTAAACCCTCCACACCATTAGATATTCGACTGGGACATTATTATTGAGAGAAGGAACCTTAGAACTCGAATTCAAGGGGATTGAACTTCAAAAAAGTAATGTCTTCACCCTCAAATGGATTCTAGCATTGGTTTAATGATTATAGACTCTAGTTGATGAGATATGAGTTGATGGATTTGATAGAAAAGCATGAACGATTATAGGTTTGGGGTGTTGATTGTTGATTATAGGTTAAGGGTGTTGTTTACCTTATGGGTGATAAAGAATAATGTTGATTATAACCATGTGAGACTTTAGAATTTATCTAGGAGCAAGAGAATGTGTTATTGGGTGTAGAGATACCATTAATAAGGACTATGAAGCTTTATTCTCACCAAGTGTTTGATAAAATGCTTAAGTGACCAAAATATGAGTATCATTGCTAATATGGAATCCCTTTGACTTGTATTGCTATAGATTAAAGTTGAAAGGGTTGACAAACGTTGTATTATGTAACTCAATATAATCTAGTATTACAGTATCATGTAACTCAATGTGACTCAATATTTCACTATCATGTATTGCAGTATGATTCTCAGTTCCTGATTTTAAATCCCTGAATGTTAAAAACCTACATTTGGGCCTGAGGCCATAGTTTATATGCTTTATGCATACTTGGGCCTGAGACCGTAGTTTATGCTTTATGCATGTTTGGGCCTGAGGCCATACTTTAAGCTTTATGTATTTTTCGGCCTCAGGCCATAGTTATGTATATGTATACTTAGGCTTGAGGCCATAGCTTGTTCACATATATATTGGGCCCGAGGTCGTAGCTTATTCAGATAAACAGGTTGTTCATCATTCATAAGAGGGAGTATTCATATCTGTACTTCCTTTGTTCAGTTCAATTATTAGTTATCATTTCAGTTACCAGTTATCAGTTATCAGTTATCATTTCTGTTTCAGTTTCAATAGTTATCATTTCAGTTATCAATTATCAATTCTCGGTTATAAGCTTAGTTTCAATTTCAGTTTTTATAATTCTTTCTTTCAATTGCGTTACATACCAGTGCAATTCAAATATACTAACGTCCCTTTTTGCTCAGGGCCTGCATCTCACAATGCAGGTAATGATTTACAAGTTGATGATTCAGAGCGCTAGGATTCTCGTACTAGATATTTGGTGATCCCCAGTTCTTTCAAGGCATTATCATTACTTTATAGTCTTTCAGTATTTACAAACTGTCAGTGTTTTCAGTACTTCATTAGAGGCTTCATAGACTAGAGTAATAGTTAGACAGAGTCTCGGGCTTTTCATGTTAAGCTATGTTAGCTGCAAATATGTTTCAGAGTTGTATTAGTATTTTTGCACTTTGATTTATATCATCTAGACCTCAGTATATCAGAATGTGTTAGTTGATCTTCCGCATTAAACATTTTATGATATCACATGATGATTCAGCAAGCCAGTTGGTTCGCTCAGTCACATGTAGTCAGGAATCGAGTGTCGTGTTATGTCCAGGCCCAGGTTCGGGGTGTGAGTCAGACACCGAGTGTCGTGTTACGTCCAGGCCCAGTTTCGGGGCGTGACATACTATCAGCCTTACATGAAATACTAATAATGGCACGACATCACCCTTCGTGCTTTCACTCTCAATCTCTAAATAAAATGATAAATACGGCACGACATCACCCTTCGTGCCTTAACACACTCCCTTACCATGTAACAATGAACATATAACAATTGGGTGATAGCATAAGCAAGATCAAGCCTTATGTCAACAATGGTTCCACAATATCAACCTCAACCTCGAAAATAATTCATAATTATCACAGATAGCCTATAAATGCAGGAAAAACGGTCAATTTAATAATTAACTAATCTAAGCATGGATATATGATCAAAGAGAGAAATAAATTATAAGAAACAAGTCCCACTCGCATGATTTGACCCTACAACAACGCATAAGTACTCGTCACCTCATATATACGTCGTATCCAACATTTAGACATGTAGCAAATAGGCAAACAAGTCCTAATCCCTCAAGTCAAGATTAACCACGACACTTACCTCGCTCCAAAGATCGACTCAAAACACTACCGGTGCCTTTCCCCTGGAATATGCCTCCAAACCACTCGTATCTAACCACAATTGACTAGATAATGTCAAATATTGCTAAAGGAATTAATTACAATGCATAAATTTAGGATTTCCACACTTTCCCCCAAAAAATCAAAAATCGACCCTGGGTCTGCTTGGTCAAAACCCGAGGTTTGGATCAAAATCCATTAACCTATTCACCCCCGAGTTTGATTATTTAATTAGTTTCGGAATACGACCTCAATTTGAGGTCTAAATCCCTAATTTCCAAAAAAACCCAATTCTTCCTAAATCCCTAGTTTTCTACCATGAAAAAACAAAGATTAGGGATAGGAATTAATGGGTGATATTACAAATGGAAGAAAATATATTAAGGTGTACAAACCTATGAATTGATGTTGAGTTTCCTCTTAACAATCGCCCCTAGGCCGAGCTTTAAATCACTAGGCATCAGGCCTTCTTCGCGTTCGCGAAGGGCCTGACGCGATCGCAAAGCAGTGACTCAAATAGCCTACAGTTTGCGAGAAACTCTTCATTTTTGCAAAGTCTTACCCTTACCAGCCTACGCGTTCGCAAGCGATGTTCCGCGTTCGCGAAGAGTATTTATCAATTCCCCTCCCCCAGGTCCCATGTCCTAAGCGTTCGCGAGAAGCTGGCTGCGTTCGCAATGGGTATTGCCACCATTGCTCCGCGCTCGCGACCCAGCTATCATGTTCGCGAAGAAGGAGTTTTCCATCCCAGCCTAGTTCAGTCTCCGTGATCGCAAAGAAGTAAGCACCAAAAACCAATAGAAGTCTAAATGCCAGATTCTTTTCTAAGAACTAAGGTTCGTAGGCTATCCGAAACTCACCCGAGCCCTCGGGGCTCCAAACCAAATATGCAAACAAGTCCAAAAACCTCATAAAAACTTGCTAGCATGATCAAAACACCAAAATAATGCCTAGACTGCGAATCAAACACCAAATCAAATAATTTTTTCAAGAAAATTTTAAAACAACTATTTTAACAACCGGACGTCCGAATTACGTCAAACTAACTCCATTTTTCACCAAATTTGACAGAAAAGTCATAAATATAGTAATGGATCTATATCGGGTTTTAGAACCAGAATATGGACCCAGTATCAACAAAGGCAAACATTGGTCAAACCTTTAAACTCTTTAAACGATTAAACCTCAAAATTTCGACAAAAAACGATAACTCGAGCTAGGGATCTCCGAATTCAATTCTGGTCATATGCCCAAGTCCCAAATCACGATACATACCCATAGAGATCGTAAAAATATTTATCCGTGTCCGTTTTCTAAAACCATTTATCGAAGTCAACTCAAATGGACTTTTTAAGGAAAATTTTCATATTTTATCAATTTATAACATAAAATCTTTTCCAAAAAACACCCATACTATGCACCCAAATCAAGGAATGTTTATAGAAGAAATTGGAGGCTTGACAACATAGAATTAAGGTTTAAAACTCTAGATGACCTATCGGGTCATCACATATTGAATTCCTTCCGCTCATTCGTATGCGCATGTGATTGCTCGACATCAAATGTACATTGATAGCTTGTGGATTTCATGGATGAGGTACGAGATGTGTTTTATATGTTTTGGGCTAAGCATGTGGATTATCACCTGGGGGTAATCTACGTATGTGTGATCCTATAGTGTTGTGTGGAGGCTTTCTTTTCTATCTGTGGGTATAAGTGTTGCGAATTGAGTTTGGATTGGTTGAGAAAGTTGACCTGACTGTCACGAAGATAAATGTGAGCTTAGCAGATTATTTGAGATATTATATGGTTTGTGTAACATAAGCTTATGAAAGATTTAGTTTAATCTCACTGCAGTATTATGGCGACCTGCATGGCTTGGTTGAGTTAGAAAGATTCAGTTCTGATGGCTTGGTAATGTGTAAATGGGCTTCAAAAAATTCTCAATAGTTTCTACCACGGTTTGAGATGAATATTTTCTACCGACATAAGGAGCAGGTTGTGTATTATGATTTTTCTCCTAAATAGGATCAAGTGGAAGGTTTCCATCTAACCGAGTATGTAATCTGCTTGTGACCTAAGGTTGGTAATATGGTTCTCATGTTTTCACATGATGTCATGATAGATGCGATGTGTCGTGCGGGATTGAGATTTGCATATGCAAGGACACGGTTTAGTGTTGAAGGGAGGGTCATGAATTCTTAGACAACATGGACGGTTTTAGATGACTAGATGAATGTTGTTACTACTTGGTATTGTTTGAGAAGAATGTGCATTTCAAAGGGCGCCTCGTGTTTTGACTTAGAGATGCTTTATTAGTATTGCGGTACTCGCTTGGTTGATCGGCTGTTGATGTTCGGATTTTGCTATATGGCAAAAAATAATTATGGAAGTATAGCTCGTAGAATGATTATATATGAAGGATGAGTCAGTCACTTGAGTGGTGGAGATGGGATCAGATTTGGTGATTCTTTTGTATTCTGGTGGTTTGGAGACGGGAGTCTCAGAGGCAGATTTTTTCTTGGTTGCGGACTGTGAAGGTATGGCCAAAGTCAGATATCTAATAGTAAGTGTTATGGTTAGGCCATTGAGGACTTTTGGAGGGCTATTTATCTATCTATAGATGACCAGAGCTAATTTGGGGGCTCATTGGTAGGCCAATGAGAATATGTATTCTACACCGGGTCGGAATTATTGACTCAGCACTGTTATTATTGAGGGGTGTGTCATTCAGTTACAGTTGAGCTTGTTCGTGTTCCGATATGTTCTATGTGTTACTCTTCTATGCTATAATGGGTTATGATTTGTTGGTTATACGCACACTAGATGTGTTTCTACTTTGAGCGGGATGGTTATTGAGGTGTTGATTGGCTAGTTGCACCATGATTATGGTCTTTCCTGTTGATGGTATATCGTGCTATCTGTTTCTTCATGATTATGGTCATGCACTTTGTGTGGTTGTTTTTGACTTGCTTATGCACTACAAAAAAAACAGCGTTTAACGACGGAATTTAGCGACAAGTGATATTATGTAGCTAAATAAGGACGGATTAGCGACAAAATTTGTATTTTGTCGCCAAATAAGCTAGAAGATAATTTGTACCAAATATAGCGACGGATAGCGACAAAAACTTAAATTCCTCGCTAAAATTGGCGCTAAATATTAGCGCCTTTATTTAAGCTACAAAATTAGCGACGAATGCTGGGCGACAAAAAAATATTAAAACTTAGCGACGGATTTAACGTCCAATAATCCATCGCAGAATTCATTTTACTTATCAAGGCATTCGAAAGTTATCTGCGACAAAAATATTCCGTCGCTAATTTCCTAAAATATAATTTTATTAATTACTATTAGCGACAGAATTTCGGTCCGTCGCTATTCCGTTGTTAAATTTCCGTCCCCAAAATTAAATTACCCTAGGTAAAAGACCTTCCTAACCATTTGGGCACAAACACCCTAATTTCTCCACTGTTCTTCCTATTTCTTCTCTTCCTCTTCTTCGAAGGCACAAACACTGAGACTTCAGCACCTCTATTTTTTCAGTCGACAGTCCTCAATAAAGGTTGAGACCTCAGCAGCGTAGGTTTTCAGTCGAGGGTTTCCTATTTTTGCAAAGGGGTTTTGTTCTCAGAGGTATGGGCTTGCTTTCTTCTGATATTTGACAAATTAAGTGTCAAATCTTTGACAATTTCGTTAATTTTCTTGTGTTAAAAAGTGATTTTTTATACCTATCTGAAAAATACAAGAAAACCTTTGAAATTGCAATTTTTTTGCTGCGGATCTCTGAAATTCGAAGTCATGTGTTTGTAAAATTCTGAAACTCCAAGTCGTGCGTTGATTTTAGGGATTGCATGTCCTTGATAAGGTAAGATTATTTATGCAGTACTTACTACCTTGTTCCCGTTCTTCTGTAAATTCAATTGTTTGTATTCATATAGCAGTAGTTCTTCTTTCTTCTGTGTGATTATCCTAAGTCAAAATATTTCCTATCCGTGCATGGTCTTCCTCTTCAATCTTAAGGAATTGTAGTAAAGTTCTATGAGAGATTTCAAACTTCTCTTAATGTTTACTCTATTTTTATGCTAGTTTGATCCTGACCAGTTAAAGGGCAAGTAAATGTTGCAGCCATTGTTTGCCTTAATTGGCTGCATTGTCATCAGAAATGCATCTGAAATCTGCACCTTTTAGCTGAGTAGTTACTGTAACTAATGATTTATGTCCAGTTTGATCTGTTATTTCTTGAATTAGAGTTGATATCTCTTGAGTCACATGTTGTAAAATGTAATACCATGATACTTTCCAGAGTGATGTACTGTTTGCTAGTAATATAAGAGTATCTTACTCAAAGGTTTGCTAAGATTTTGGAGCTGGTTCTTTGTCCAGTTAATTTTGAGTTAGCTTCAAATTGTCACTAACATTAAGAGTAAGGAAATGCTTAACAGGAATGCTGAAAAATTGAGAATATATGTTTTTCCATGATAGAACCAATACAGTTTTTTAAGGATTATCATGTATGTTATGAAAAAGTGTTGAAAAGGAAAGAAATATACTTCAAGTATTTTTAACTATTTAACATTTAAGTGCCACAAAAGGACACATGAACACCTATGTGTGTCACCCTTTATCCAGCAATTTAACACAATGGTAGAATTAAAGACCTTCTCTTTTTTCCTACTATCACCTCCCTTTATTTAAAAACCACCATTTTCACTTCAAAAACTTCATACAACAAAATATTGTTTTTCCATATATTAAGGGACAATGTGAATATTTCTGCTGTTTTCACTGTTCCTTGAGCCGTGGGATTACATTGAGTTTGTTGTTGTTGTTGAATATTTCTACGTTTGCACATTGTTTACATGACAGTGGAATTGTAGTACTTGGTAAAATATGGCTCTGATTGGCAGAAGGTATATAATTCTGTTGCTTATAATTGAAAGTTTTGCTTTTCTATAGATGAGTAGTGTAGTCTGTAATTAGTCATTGCACTTAGATTGGTTAGGGTCAAACATCTCTGTTTGGGATGAAAGAGATTTTCCACCATTTAAGACAAAACAAGTGCAATATAGTCTTGAGATTTTGAGCAATGTGAGTTCTTTTAAAGAACTTTCTGTAATATATGCCTTCAGGTACAAGTTTAATCAAATCAATAATGACATTTATTCAAACACTTTCACTTCTTGCTGAAAAGCCTTCAATTGCTGCAGTTGGATCCTGAATTGGCAGTAGTTGCTGCAGCAGTCATAGCAGCAGCAGCTGCACCTACTGTTATACCTCCTGCAGCTTTAACAAGCTTTAACAACTTTTTGTTTATTTTAATATTAAATAGAAACATGGACAATCTAGAGAGTGATTGGATGTACAAAAGGTTGGATGGCCGAGGGGGTATTAATTCAAGTTTCATAACTGGTGTGAACAAGTTTCTCCAGTTTGCTTGTTCTCAGCGCAATCGCATGAGTGGTGACAATGTTAGATATCCATGTAAAAAATGTCACAACATTAAATACGTGGATGTTGAAACTATTAAATTGCACCTTTATCGATATGGATTTGTTAAGAACTATTTTCTTTGGAAGTATCAAGGAGAAAAAGATGTGATCGGTGAGATGTCTTCTAGTGGTGATTTGCATGGTGGCGCTCAACCTGAATCGGGATATGAGAATCCATATCGACAAATGGTCTTGGATGCAGCTGGACCCAATTTTGGCCATGGTTTGAGCTGGAAGTCTTATAATAATACTAAACCTGAGTCATCTCATTCTTATGAACCTTCAATGGAGGCAGAGCCTAATCCTTCAATGGAGGCGGAGCCTAATCCTTCAATGGAGGAGGGGCCTAATCCTTCGATGGAGGAGGAGCCAAATCTTGAGTGCCAAAGGTTTTATGATTTGCTACAGGCCGCTGATGCAAAATTATACCCTAGTTCTTCCCTCTCTCAACTTGCAGTGGTTTCCAGGATGCTAAATATTAAAATGGAGAATGCTTTATAACAAAGAGGTTATAACGATGCAATTGTTGAAAGAGGCTTTACCAGAAGATAACACAATGTTTGATAACTATTACGAGACCAAGAAACTAGTGTGTAGCTTGGGTTTGCCAGTTGAAAAGATTGATTGTTATAATTCTGGATGTATGTTGTATTGGGGTGAAGATGAGGACCTCACATCTTGCAAGTTTTGTGGTCACCAGAGGTACAAACACCGTGTCGGTTCTCGTAAGAGGAAATTAATCTCTTACAAAAAAATATATTATTTTCCTTTGATTCCTAGATTGTGGAGATTATATGCATCTCATGCTACAGCCGCTGATATGAGATGGAATCATGAGCACAAACAAGAGGAGGGCGTAATGTGTCATCCATCAGACTCTGAGGCTTGGAAGCATTTCAATGAAACTCATCCCTTTTTTGCTGCTGAACCAAGAAATGTGAGGTTGGGATTATATACTGATGGTTTTCAGCCCTTTGGTAATTCAGGGAGGAAATACTCATCATGGCCAGTAATTGTCACTTCATACAATTTGCCTCCAGGGATGTGTATAAAAGAGGCGTACATGTTCTTAACTGTCATTGTTCCAGGGCCAAACAACCCTAAACAAAAAATTGATGTTTATCTACAACCTTTAATAAAGGAATTGACCTTGTTGTGGGAAACGGGTGTAGAAGCATTTGACATCTGAAAAAAAACAAAATTTTCAAATAAGGGCCGCTTTGATGTGGACAATCAATGACTTTTCAACATATACTATGTCATCTAGATAGAGTACTGCCGGTAACTTAGCATGTCCTTATTGTATGGAGGAAGCACAATCCTTAAAATTACGTCATGGTGGGAAAACAACTTGGTTTGACAGTCATAGAATGTTTCTTGACCAAAATCATCCGTTTAGGAGAGATCGTAAAAACTTTCATAAAGGTCAGACTGTCAGAAGGCTACCACCACCCCTTAGGACAGGAGAGGAAATCTTGAACCAAATTTGTGAGTTGGGACTGAGAAAAGTAACTGAGCTAGATGCATAAGAAGTTAATGGGAGAATTTCTAGGTGTTGTGGATGGAAAAAGAGAAGCATTTTTTGGGATTTGCCTTATTGGAGCTCTAACATGATTTGCCATAATCTTGATGTCATACATATTGAGAAGAACGTCTTTGATAATGTATTTAACATAGTTCTTAACGTTGATGGCAAGACAAAAGACAATCCAAAGGCAAGTGAAGATATGGTAAACTATTGCGATCGACCGCAATTGGCAAAGAATCCTATTGATGGAAGCTATCCCAAAGCTGCATTTCAATAGAGAAGAATAAAAAAATTGTCTTGTTCAATTGGTTGGAAAATGTGAAGTTTCCAGATGGGTATGTTTCGAATTTGAGTCGGTGCCTAGACATAGACAAGTATAATATATTTGGTATGAAAAGTCATGATTGTCATGTGTTCATGCAACGATTAATGCCTATTGCCTTTCGTGAGTTACTTCCTAGTAACGTGTGGCAAGCACTTACGGAATTGGGCTTATTTTTTAAGGATCTCACCTCGACTGTTCTTCGAGTGGTGGACATGGAGAGATTAGAGGCAGATATCCCACAGATCTTGTGTAAGTTGGAGCGTATATTTCCTCCTGGATTCTTTAACTCAATGGAACATGTGCCTGTACACCTGCCATATGAAGCAAGGATTGATGGACCTGTCCAATATAGATGGATGTATACTTTTGAGAGGTTATGAACTTTTTATGCTCTTATTATGACAAATATGATACACATGACTTTATGAATTTAATGGTCTATACATTTACTTGTATAGTTACCTTCGAACTCTTAAAAAAATGATAGGGAATAAAGCTAGTGTCGAGGGTTCAATTTGCGAAGCATACTTGATGATGGAATCAACACAATTATTTTCTCATTATTTTGAACCTTATGTCATGACACGTAATCATAATATGGTCCGTAATGATGATGGTGGTGTTATGGAAGATATTGAAGGAAATTTATCAATATTCACCCATCCAGGCCGACTATGGGGAGAAGGAAAAAAGAGAAGTTTCTCCCTCGAAGAAATCAAGGCAGCCCAAACTTATATTCTACTAAATTGTGTAGAGGTTGAGTCGTTTGTAAGGTATCATGTTTTAATAATAATAAATATATCCATATATTTTGAGTATGTATTTAACTTATTTTGTTGCAATGAAGTATGCACATACAACGGTTGCAAGAAGAATTTTCCAACCTATCTCAGGATCAAATAAATGAGAGTCTCGAAACGTGTTTTGCTATATGGTTCAAGGAATATGTAAGACTATAAAAATCATTATCTTTTAAGCAATTATGTACTTAAATTGGCTTGTTATATTTAAGCAAGTCTTATAATTTTTTTGAAATAGGTTCAATGCAACCACATTGAGAACCAATTCTTGCGTAGTCTTGCTCATGGACCATTAATAAGCGCAAAATGTTATCCGGTGTATTTTGTTAATAGATACAAATTTCACACGGAATGTCATGGTAGTGCAAGATCAACAATTAATAGTGGAGTTTGTATCTCGAATCCAAATATTGGTGACTATTATGGACAGATACAAGAGATTATACAATTGGAATACTGCGAAGAACCTTTAAAGCAAACTGTGTTATTCAAGTGTGAATGGTTTGATCCAACTGTGAATGTTGGTGTCAAAGAGCATAACCAATACAAACTAGTCGATGTGAACCATCGCCGTCGTTTTAACAAGTACGAACCTTTTATTCTTGTGATACAAGTAACTCAAGTGTGTTATATGCCTTATCCTAGCATGAAAAAAGACAAGGATGATTGGGTAGCTGTTTTGAAAGTTAAACCTCGAGATGTTATTAAACTTCCTGATGAGGCAATAACATCAACTCCAGAACTGACTCTTCCATTCCAAGTTGAAGAAGTTGAAGTCCATTCGATAGATATGAATTTCACCACTGATGAGAATATAATCTTACATGATCCAAATGGGGATGTAATTGAAATGGTTGAACCCATTAATGATGGACTATTGATAGAGAATCAAGAGTTCGAAGATGAATCTTCAGAAGACGAGTATGAAACTGAGGATGAAAATGTGGAGGAGGATGAGGAAGAGTTTGAAGAAGAAACAGATGATGACTAGTGTGTTGATAATGCACTACTATATTTTTATTGAATTTTGGTTTTCTAATAATCTGTGTGGTATGTTATAAGTCATGTATCTATTTTTTAGTATAATCTATAGAGAATCGAATCGAATACCACGTTTGTAGTAATCTAAATGGTATAGTACTCTTATAGCTTACGTTGTGTTGTGAATCGAATATCACGTTTGTAACATGTATTTTTCTGCTTTGTGTTGCTTCAATATTGGATTCTTTTGATGAATCTACCTTTGTTTCTTTGCTGCTAAAATGAGCTAAAGAAGCAAGCTCATTAACATAATCAGCAATTTCTTCGACACAAATGACGATATCGGTTAGTATTGATGCAACTGCAGCCACTGGTATGACTTTTATTAAGTTAATATCTTCCCATAAACCTGATATGAGAAGTGATTTCAGGTTCTTGGCTGTTGTTTTGGCATTTGAGACATGTTTATTAGCTGGCAAGGGAAAAGTAATTATTTTTATAGAACGTGCTAGATCTTTTAGTGCTTTCCCAGATTCTATGCTCATTTTTGTTGTTGTTTCCTTGATCATTCCCTTGATCTCTTCAGGTGCCTCCAATGGAGTCACCATGTATCTCTCCGCATTCTGTTGAATTTTATAAGCTTTCATACTAGCTTAGCTTCTGTAACTTAGCTTCTGCTTGTTTGAATTTTCAGTAAGTTAGCTTCTGTAACTTAGCTTTTGTGACTTAGCTTCTGCTTGTTTGAATTTTATAAGCTTTCATACTAGCTTAGCTTCTACTTGCTTGAATTTTCTGTAACTTAGCTTCTGCTTGTTTGAATTTTATAAGCTTTCATACTAGCTTAGCTTCTGCTTGTTTGAATTTTATAAGCTTTCATACTAGCTTAGCTTCTACTTACTTGAATTTTCTATAACTTAGCTTCTGCTTGTTTAAATTTTTAGAGACTATACTGCTCAGGTTAAGTTCGAGCAGCCCATTGCAGCCCAAGAAAAGGAGCAATTGGAAATATGCCTCGAGGTAGTGGTCGAGGTAGCGCAGGCCGTGTAGGTAAATCTTCAGTTAGGGGTAATTTTTCTACTCGTGAAAATATGCCTACTATTCCCATTCCCATAGTCATCCTCAACAAGGTGGTACGAATTCCTCAGGTGGATCGGATCACATCAATCAAGTTCAAACATTAGGTCCTAGTAGTACGCCACTTATTCAAACATCATGCCATGGTAGTACCCCAACTATTAATTTGGAACCATCTCCAAATACCCCTAATCAGAGCAACACAATAGGTGAGGGTACATCTTCTCAAAGCAACATAATAGGCGAAACTATGTTAAACATGAAATTACCAATGAAACTTCTGATCGAGGAGATACCATAATACCAAACAGTTGATAGAATCAAAACAGACAGTCAAGTTTCTCAAGAATATTAAGTAGAAGATAAAACTGATAAGAGTGTTTCATGCTTTTACTGTAAAGACCTTTTACTCTTAAAATTTCCTATAAAAATATTTTCTCAATATATTTCTATAAAATGTAACATTGGCAATATTCTTTTCATGCATTTTACTATCAAATGTTTGTTTTGAAAGTATTTCTAGGATTTGAAGTAATTTCGATATCTGAATTCAGTGACCTTTTTTCCACTGAATTATCTTATCATATGACATCACTCGATTCTGTCAAAATCATTAAAGCATTTCCTGTACGTAGGAATGACAGGGGATATGTTCCCTTGCATAGAGGCCTCACTAGTAACTTCTTTAGTTCCATCCCTTTATTATTTAGTACCTATATTAGTTTATATATTTTTCTCTGTCTATCATCATTATTTCCTTTATCTTCCTCCCTCCTCCATCAGTTTATCAAAGCTGTTTTGAGTAATGATAGTGTTCTGATCCATAGCTCATTTGATAGAATCTTCCATATTTTTCTTTATACATTTACTGTTCCCTTTTTTTATTGAGTTCTTTTTAGATTTTGAGCTGCCAGCCATTTCCTAATCCACATTGAACAATTTAACTAGTAACTTCCCTGGCTCTTTGATCATGATACTATTAGGTGTGTTGTTGAGTAGATACTCATGTTCCTAAGCTAGTTCTGTATTGTCTTTTATATTTGCCTGTTAAGTTGGTTGAAACACTTAAGTCAGCTCATTTTAAAAGCCTTTTGTCTTCAGCCAAAAGCTAAATAGCTACTAAAATATAGGTTTTGGAAAATGTCAAATAATGCTATTTAAAGAATAATTTAGTTTCTATATTTCCATTCCAATTTGAAGTCAATATATAGATACTGACTTTAGTCTAAACTGGAAAATAGAACTAAGAAGAGAAAATATAAAAGAGAATTAACTTAGTAGATACTATAAATATTCTAGATAAGGGGTGTATTTTTAAATTAGATCTTGGTGTGTACTCTTTGAAATATAAAGTTGATAGAAATTAGAAAAAGTTGAAAAAGTCTTATAAGCATTTATTTGGTATACTTACGTTAGTTCAGGGTTGGCTGCTAACAGTCATTTAACTAACATTGGGGGGTTCGGTAAAATTTCCCATTGCTAAAACAAGTCTATAAGCTTATAAGCATTTATTTGGTATCACGAATCAGATATACTCTCAGATATGCTCTGCAATGAGGGATGCCAAGCTCTTTATTTTGCACCTATAGACTTTCGATGTTTTTCGTGTTTAATTACCTGAAAATTTGATCAGCTATTTGAAGTAAACAAACATGTTCTTTCTTTGAAATACAAAGGAAATTAATTTTGTGAAATTTGGAAAATTAATATTCACCTTGTCTTGATGAACAACTGCCTTAGTTTGTGAAATTAGGATTTCAAATTTGGAACCAAGATAATTCCTCCGTTTCAATTTACTTGAACTCGTTTGACTGGGCACGGATTAAAAAAATCTTATTGGCTTTTGTTAATTATTGTCATTTTAACCCGATGGTGTCAAATAATTTTTGCTATTACTGCATATATGTTGAAACTATTTCTTTTATTCTTTTGTGCCTTGCACACACTCTTTTTAGCGTTCAACTCCTTAGCAAACTTCAGGTTGATTGAGATTCGCGTAGTGTACCCTTTTGTTTCTCTATCTTCTTAATTGAATAATTTCTGTATAGGCTGCTAAAAAGGGTTGAGATCCAACACCAAATGAGTTGCATTTGCACGTCCATACACATGGTAATGATGAAAAATCTTTTGTTGCTGAGAAATCCCGAATCGTACATGTAAGATAACTTTTTAACTGACTGTACTTTCATATATATTTTTCATTTTGTAAATTGAATGTTCTTATTAACTCTTCTACAGGAAAAATAACAGGAGATATTACAACAACAAACACAAACTCAATCTGATATTGATCAGTGTAAAGCATATTATCAAGCCGCGGGAGGAGAACAGAAAAGAAGAGTATATGGCCTTGGATCACAAGCAAAATGCTACCATGGGCCAAATCTTCATGGCTCTCTTGGATCTGATGCTACATCATCAACAACACCTCCAAATTCTCAATCAACACCAACGGGAATCTGGATGAGTTAGTGATGCGATTGATTCCTGCACTGATAGATCATATAGTTCCTGTAATCGTTGAGCGGGTACGCGAATTAGTTTCCTTACCCTCGCATCAGCCAAATACTAATATGGCACCTACATTTCCAACATCTTCTACTACTGCTAATATTGATGAGGTTCATGTATTGGGTTCTGATGATGACCGTAACTCTCCAGCCTAGCGTAGTTATCTTACTTTGTTTGGACATTATTGTCGGTCCTTGTGGATTTTTTGTACTTAATGATATTGTTATATGCATTATGCTATATATTTTGGACCTTATTGAATTTATATTAATATCAGTGACTTTTTATTAAGTGTATTTAATAGTTTATGTAATATGTTTGAATAGAGTACATTTAAAATAATAAATAAAAAGAATTTTAAAAAACCAACAATATAGTAAAAATTAATCAGCGACGGATACGTTCCGTAGCTAAAATATCACGTAAAATAAAATCTTGCGACGAATTGGTGACAAAAGGTTTTTGTTGCAAAAAGCATAGACAATTAGCTATAACATGGCTAGCAATGGACAATTTCGTCGCTATAAGAACAAACGAAGAATTTTATTATGTATTGCAGTGACGAAAGGCATCAAAATAGCGACAGAAACAAGCTCTATAGCGACGGATATTTCCCTCGCTAAACTTTGCTACAAAAATATGTCATCGCTACTCCGTCGCTAATTCTGCGACGGTTTGGTATTTTTCGTCGCTATAAGTCTAGCAACGAGGATTTTAGGGACCAACTTGAATCCATCGCTATTCCATCGCTAAACAACTTTAGTGACAGAAAACATTGATTTAGCGACGGAATGCGGCCGTCGCTAAACACTATTTTTTTGTAGTGATGGTTGTTGATTTTGAGCATGGTGGCTTGAGGTATTTCATATGGACCGGTGTTTGAATGGGAACACATTGCAGCAGAGCTCTGTTGGGATATGATCCTTTGTGTTAGATTCATGTGTCTTGGTCCTACTATGTTTGATAGGTTCATAGCATTACGTTGCAGTGGTACTTGTTGAGCTTCCAGGGTGGTTCTCTTATTTGAGTCATTTCCCATGTTTGAGTAACACTTGAATTGTTGTTTTTTGGTGCACGGGTTGCACGGTTTGTGGCTTTAGGTTTTCTTGGTATGGCATGTTAATAGAATAGTTGAGTTTGATGAGATAAGGTCATTTGACCTAGAAAGGATAGTATAGGATTTGATTATGATATATTTGGAAGAATAATATCGGAAGTCGGCTTACAAATTGGCTATGGTTCTTGTAGAACAAGGGAGGGCTCCATGGCTTATCGAGTCGATGAGAGGATATGAGTTTCTGCGTGTTTCTTTCATCATCGGTGTAACGAACCGACCAATCGTTTTGAGAGTTAGAGCCCCGATCCCCTACTAACTTGCCGGGAGGTTTCATTTTGTTTTTTTTGGAAGTGTTTAGGACACTTAGTCCCTGAATGGAGGTTTGAGCCTTAGGATTTGGACCGTAGTGGAAACTGTATGAAGACGACTCTAGAATAGAGTTCCGTCGATTTCGTTAGCTATGTTTGGTGATTTTGGGCTTAAAGGCGTGTCCGGATTGTGTTTTGGAGGTTTGTAGCTCATTTAGTCTTGATATGGTGAAAGTCAAAATTTTGGAGATTTGGACCGATAGTGGAATATTTGATATCGGGGTCGAAATCCGAATCCGGAAGTTGGTGTAGGTCCGTAGTGTTGAATATGACTTGTGTGAAAAATTTGGGGTAAATCGAACATGGTTTGGTTGGTTTTGGCATCGGTTGTCGAATTTAGTAGTTTCAATTTCTTTAAGTTTGAATCGGAGGATGAATCATGATTCTAGCATTGTTTGAGATAGTTTGAGGGCCCGACTAAGTTCTATAGTGTTCTAGGATTGGTTGGTATGTTTGGTTGAGATCACGGGGGCCTCGGGTGAGTTTCGGGTGCTTAACGGATGGAAAATTGGACTTATGCAAGTGCTGAAGCTGCTGCATCGGGTGTATTTGCACTTGTGCACTTTGGGCCGCAGGTGCGGTGCCATAGAAGCATCCATAGAACCGAAGAAGCGGATTTGGCCTTGCTCAGCTAGGATTGCAGGTGCGGTGGTTGGTCCACAGAAGCGGGTGCGCAGAAGCAATAGGGTACTACATGAGCGGGCTCACAGGTGCGGCCCAGTGCTCGCAGATGCAATCCCAGCCCATTTAAGTTGCCTTCGCAACTGTAATGGATATTCCGCAGGTGCAGGATCACATATCTAGTTGAAGGCTTGCAACATAAAATCTCTGGCAGAAAAAAGGCTAAGTGCGAGGGTTTGAATTCTTTCTTCATTTTTGAACTTGAGAGCTCAGAAATTGGCGATTCATTAAGGGAATTTTAGAGAAAGCTTTGGTTGTATTCCATTAATCCATAGTTGTTTTCTTCATTAAATTGAGGAATTTGGATGAGAAGTTGGGATAATGGGGGAAAAGTTCTTCAACTGAATTTCTGAGTTTTGATTGGGATTTAGACATCAGATTTGGATAATTTTGGTACGAATGAAATCGTGAGTGAATGGATGTTCCTAATTTGTGACTTTTACCCGATTTCGAGACGTGGGCCCGGGGAGGCTTTTAGGGTGATTTCCCAATTTCTTACTTTAGCTTTGATTTAGTATCTATATTAGTTCCTCGTAGTTGTATTTATGTTATGTAATTGATTTTGGCTAGATTTGAGCCATTCGGAGTCGGATTTTCATGGAAAGAGCATTGTTACGGATTGATTTGAGCTTGGTTCGAGGTAAGTGGCTTGACTAACCGTGTGGGGGGAACTCCCCTTAGGATTTGGTACTGTTTTGATATGTGAGCGTCATGTACGTGAGGTGACGAGTACGTACACGGGCTATTTGTTGCAAAACTCTGTTTTCACTAAGTAATAACTTGTTTCTCCTTATTTGAGCTACACTAGCATATGTAACTATCTTGTTTAGTCTAGAATAGCATGCCTACGTGTCTTAACTGTCTATCTGAACTTTGTGCAGCATGTTTACTGAAATTACTGCTTTTCCTTTACTTGAACTTAGTCTCGATTGTAGGTTTCTTGCTGTAACAGTTGTTTTTTGTTGGTTGAGCTGCATTTCTACTTTGGGACTACGGAAGGGTATTCTTGAGGTCCCTTCCCCCCTCCGCCCCCCCCCCCCCCCCCCGCACTATATATTTACTTTGGGACTGCGGAACGGTATTTTGGGAGATCCCCCTACATATTTACGTTTGGGACTACGAGACGGTATCTCGGGAGATCCCTTGTTGTTATCTCTGTATTCTAAGCTGTTGTCTTTCTATGATTCCATTCTTGTTAAATTTCAGTATTTATTTTTACTGCAATAATACATGTTGCCTTATTTCATTATATATATATATATATATATATATATATATACTGGGTACCATTGTGGTGTACTCATGCCCTTCCCTGTACATGTTTTTCGTGTGCACATCCAGGTACCGCTTACCAGCCACATTATCAGTGAGGTGAGACTGCTATAGAGGCTACAAGGTATATCTGCCGCATCCGCAGACCTTAGAGTCCCTATCTACTCTTCCCCATGTCAAACACTTCTTGTATTTCCTTTTGTTAGAACCTGGAGTATAGAAATACTATTTTCTTTCTATAGTTTGTGAATAACGATATTCCGAGTTTTGGGAGAGTTTATTTACATTCGAGAATGATTATTGTATATGCCGAGCGCCAACTTAATTTCTTATTAAAATTTACCTGTTAGTTGTTAGCTCTTATGTTTCACTTCTTTTCCCGCAAATGTTTGGCTTACTGAGTCATAAAGAATAGGTGCTGTCACGATAGTTCATGGAGGGAGAACTTGGATCGTGACAATCAGCAGTGTATGAAGGTTTCGAATGAAATTTTATTTGATATGAGGTTTACTACTAGTATCGTGTTTGTTTTTAGCAGCTACAGTGATCGAAAATTATTGCTACGAGTATGCGAGTTATGTGGTATATAATGTGATTACATTTTGGGTAATGTTAATGACTTGATGCATCTTGCTGAAACTTATACAGTGTGTAGATGCGAGATTCGGGTCTGGCAAGGAATTTCAGGCGTTGGGAATTGCTTTCTAAGGCTTACGGTCTAAGGTTAAAGTAATGACCTTCAGTTATGTTATGATGTTAGGCTTATATGGACTAGGGTGTCGTGGGATCACCCTCGGGTATGTGCATGGTAAGGTTACAATTAATGGCTTTGGAACGACTCTTGGCAAGTTCGAGGATGAACGTATGTTTAAGTGGGGGAGAATGTAACGATCCAGTCGATCGTTTTGAGAATTTGCATTCCGTTTAGCTATTTGAAGTCTTAAGCAGCATCGTATGATGTATTATGACTTGTGTGAATCATCAATTTTGGTTTTCAGGTTATTCGAAATTAATTTGGAAGAATGATTCTCAACTAGGAAACTTTAAGTTGGAAGAGAAGACCAAGTTTGACTTTTATGTATTTGACCTCCGGATCGGAGTTTTTCTGGTTCCGTTAAGTCCGAATGGTGGTTTTGAACTTGGTCATATGCTCAAATTTGAATTCGGATGTTTCTAGAAGGTCTCGGCACTATTTGGCAAAATTTGAAAATTTGAACGTTTGGAATGTTCATAAATTTGACCGAGAGTTGACCTTGCTAATATGTAGTTCGGGATTTGAAATAGCTTCATTATGTCATTTGATACTTCTGTGTAAAATTTGAGGCTCATTCCGAGTTTATTTGGTTTGGTTCGGCATGAGTTTTGGAAATTGAAAGTTCAAAAGTTCATTAAGTTTGATTTGAGCTGCGATTCGTGGTTTTGACGTTGTTATGCATGATTTGAGGCCTCAATTAAGTCTGTTTTATGTTATGGGACTTATTTGTATGTTCAAACAGGGTCCTGAGGGGCTCGGGTGAGTTTTGGATAGGTTTGGGTTGTGTTGCGCTCGTTTTTTATGTTCCGACGTCGTTTCTTCAAGCATGAATGGTACCACATTAAGCAAATGAGCTCCAATTTCTGTTTTGATTGAAGCATTAGGTCCATATCAAGTTTCAACGGTGTATGAGAAATTTCTGTTCATTTTACTAAGAATTAGATTGCTAGATTTTTTTAAATTAATTACGAAATTGCCACTGAATTAGTATTTAAAAATCTGCACTATTTTCAAAATATTGAAACAACATATCTCCTTCATTATAAAGTCAAATGGAGTGATTCAAAAGCTTAAGTTAACTAGAATTTCACAAAGAATACATTGGAGGCATCAAAAGCGAGTTTTGGGATCATTTAGCATAAGAAACAAGGCAGAACATCTGGGCAGAAACATATAATATCGAGGGTTTGTTGATTTGGTCATATTTTGAGTTCAGAACTTGGATTTGGGAAATTTTGAAGGCAATTTTTACCACATGGATTGGGGTACGTATTCTATATTCGGTCTTAGCTATATTTCATGAATCTATCTTTATTTTTGGCTTTTGATTGATAATTTCAAAGTGAAATTTGGGGGATTTCGTCTAAAATTTCATGAAGTGAATTTTTGAGTTTTGAACATCGATTCAGAGTTGGATTTGAGTGAAACTAGTATGGTTGAACTTGTAATTGAATGATTTGTTAGATTTTATAAATTTCGTTGGGTTTTGAGGTATGGACCCGGGTTTGACTTTTTGGTTGACTTTGGGCTTTTGATTAAAGATTCAACTTTTATCGACTAGGTTTTTTTTCTTTGGAATTATTTGATATTCTTGAGTTTCTTTTCGCTAGTTTTGAGCCATTCAGAGATCGGTATGTGTGAGATGGCATTTTTACAGTATTGTTTAGCTTGCTTGGTATTATATTTAGCTTGTTCGAGGTAAGTAACACTTCTTAACTTGATGCTGAGGGTATGAACCCCTAAATATACATGTTATCTATTTGGTGTTGAGCTGACGCACGTGCTAGGTGACGGGCGTATGGGCATGCACCGGTGTTGAGGTGACGCACATACTAGGTGACGGGCGTGTGGGCGTGCACCGTGTGAATTATGACTCGGTTGGTTCTGTGGTACTATGTAGTTACCTAATCTTGATTTTATACATGAAATATCTACGTGCTAGAGTAATTGAGTTATGATCCATGTTAGAAACCATTTTTAGGCTATAATGCTTATTTTGTTGGGACCCATTGAGTTAATTTTTGTTGTTGAGTTATTTGCTTAAATTGCATTTACATACTCAGTCATATCCATTCATTAACATGTGATAACTCAATCTCTATTATCATTTGTTGTCACGTCATGTTGTTATCATTGGTTGGGCTAATTGGTGTGATATTTGTGAGCCCGAGAGACTAGAGAGGTTGATGACTAAGTTAGGGCCCGAGGGCCGGATTGTGAGTAATATTGTTGGGATCGGGTTGCACGTCGTAGCAAATTTTATTGATTCATGATGGGATCAGGTTGCATGCCGCAGTGGGCTTTATTGATTCATGATGGGATCTGCATGTCGCAGCAGGTATTACTGATTCATGATGGGATCGGGTTGTGTGCTGCAGTGGGTTTTATTAGCGCTTGGATAGGATCTGCCCCTCTGGAGTCTGACATACCAACAGTGAGCGCATGTTTTATTGACTCGTAACGGAATAGGGTTGCGCACCGCAGCAGGTACCGTACAGTGCTGAGTGACTAAGTGTGCTGAGTTATTGAGCATGATGAGAGGGAGTGCGAGACAGTGAGATTGAGTACTCTTAGAGTGTGAGTATGTGAGTTCATCTCTGTAATGCATTGTATTTGACATGCATACTTGACATACAGGCATAAAGATGCATTTCCTCATACTACACAATTGTGTGACATTCATGATTTCACATGTACATCGACATGTAGGCATAGAGAGGTACTTTCCTCATGTTATTTGATAATGAAACATCTTATATATTATTGAAAGTTTTTGGGAAAAATCACAGTTTTCTAATTTACTCATATTTTAGTGATTTCGGTCAAAGATTTGAGTTTTATTGTTATACCTGAAAAGCATGCCTATTTTTCATAACTGTGAACGAGCTGAGCATCATATCTTTGAATTATTTCTTGTACTTCTTTTTATTATATTGTTATGAATTGTTCTTGGCTATTGGTGTTGGACTCTAACCGTTGTCCAAGCTCGTCACGTATTTCAACCTAAGGTTAGGTTTGTTACTTATCACATGGGATCGATTGTACTCATACTACACTTCTGCACCTTGAGTGCGGATTTTGGAGCTGATGTTGCTGTGTATGGCGGGAGTTGGCACTAAAGATGAACCTGCGTTCCGGTAATAGCTTCCTCTTGTTCATGGTAGTTTTAGATTTATAAATTTATTTATGTACATTTCGAACAGATGATGTATTTATTTCATACCAGCTTTGTAAACGCTAAGTCGTAGAAGCTAATGATTTTTACTACCAGTCCTTGGGGAGTTGTATAAATTTAGTTATTTCTTTTTTGACTCTTATCATTATCATTATATTGTGGTTTATTGTTAATAGCCTTACCTATTAGTAGTGGTTTATAAAAGAAACCGCCAAACCGCACCAAACCGATAATCCGAGTCAACCCGAGGAAAAAAATCCGAAACCAAACCAACCCAAGATTACATGTATACAAGTTTTAAAAATATTTTATACATAAAAATAATTATTGTAATGTAAATTATAAATATAATTTAAACTCTTTAATATTCTCTTTTAATGTATTATTTCAAGCTTGGAATTTGAATTTTTAAATGATCAAATATATTTTATAACCCATAAAAGTTAGTAACTTAAATAAAGCCCAAAGCAAAATCAAATCAATACTAATACCAACAAAAAACAAATTCAATTCAATACTAGAAATGACAATAATATTGGATATATATTATTTTAGTTTCACATTGATTTAGATAGTAAATACGCATAACTCACTTTTACTATTATTTAGTCATGTAATTAATAATTAGTATTTATTAGTCGTACTTATTTTAACAAGACTTAGTACTTTTAGATTATGTTTATTTTTATTATGGCTTATTAATTAGCAATATTTATCTTATGCGATTTGTTGAGTATTTTAGTATAATTATTACTCATCTCACATTAATTTATATTATTTTATTGGGTAACATTTGATATAATTTTATCCTACTAGGACCTAAGAAATATTAGAGCACAAATTACAAATTTTATTCTATGAAGATTTTGTCGGAAAAAATCTAAAAAAATCCGAAAACCCCGAGAAAACCCGCGATTGAAAAACCCGACTTTTGTTGGTTTGGTTTGTAAATTTAAAAATTCGAGACAATTGGTTTGATTTGGTAATTGAAAATTCCGAACCAACCCGCCTTATGCACACCCCTACCTAGTTGAGTTTTGAATCATGATAAAGATAAAGAGCGAAAGGCAGTCTGATACTTCATGTTTAATGTCATGTACTTAACACAACTTACTTACTAGAAGTACTAAAATAATAAATCTGCCCATATATGCACAAGTTGGAGCCATAATATAATGGTAGTTATTTTTTCTTAAAATGATAACTAACGGGCAAGAATATTTATGTGCCAATTGCGAACGCTTGCTATAAGCCAGTTTAACATATGACTGAGCACAGAAAATTTAATAAATAAACGTGATCAACATAAATTTTAATTATAGATTAAACAGTTCGGAGATAGAAACAACAAAAACAAATTTGTAAATGAAAATAGAAATATAATGTGAACCCTAATAGTGAAAAATAGTTTGAGAACTAACATGTGATAATTGCAAATCACTGATGGTATTTTAAATTCTTCCAGAGTTAAGAACGAACCACAATTTGGAGTGAGAACGGTGGATATATATTTGGGTGGAGTAAGTATAAAATAGGATAAAGAGAAAAATATAATTATGGAACAAGAAGTAAGGGCATAACTGGAAAAAAAAATATGAAACAATCCCGCCAAATCGATTTAGTTGTTTCAAAAAAAGGAGTTTTTCGTTATTCCAGAACAATGGATTTAATAATATAATACTATTAATTTTAAATAAACAATCAAAACAAACATTAATTTTGAATAACAATACAATATAATAGAACGGGTAACAATCGTCCGAACAAGCTGCAAGCAAATCACCATATATATGATACACTAATATGAAATGAAGATAAAAAATTTATTACAATAAAAGTATTAGCAAGAACAAAAATAGAAGATATTGAACTAGAAACTTTGACTTTAGTAGATACGGGTTGCAGGAAATGCATTATTAATAAAAAGATAGTACCAAAAAACTTAATAAAGACACTAGCTAAACCAGAATTAGCCATGCAAATGGATGAGACTCATAATGTTTATAGTCATCAGTGGCGGAACCAGAATTTTCGTTAAGAGTGTCAAAATATATAAAAGTAAATATATCAGGAAATTAAGGGGAGTCAATGCATAGTGTGTGTGTTTATATATTTATTTTTGTACCTACCTACACTGTGTATTTTTCCAGCAAAGGATGTTATTTGACACCCCTTCCTATAAGGTGGCTCCGCCACTGATAATCACTATGTAAATAAAGCACAACTTAGCTTTATCAATACATGCATAGAACTTAAACCAACATACAAATTAGATAAAATCTGGATAAGAGACTTATATATAAATACAGACTTTGTTTTAGGACTTAGTGTCATGCTTAATAATAATGGTAGTTGTTTAGTATCTAGAGATGGCAGAACATTTTTTAAGCATCTTACTCATACACCAGTACAAACTGGAAAATATCCTACTATAGGATGACAAGTTAAAAAATATCAGAGTTTGGCAGAAAAGCATGGTGGACAAGGAGAGAAGATAAATACGTGTTGTAAAAATTACAAAAATAATTGTGAAAACTGTGAAGATCCTATATTGATAGGAGAAATAGAAAATAAAATTCAAGAAGAAAAAATAGATAAAGACTATGCTCTAATAGAAATAGATAAAGAATTTTATAATTTCAAGAGAGGAGGAGAAAAAAAATAATAAATAAAAACGAAGATTTGGATAGGATAGTTTGAATTCTGGATGAATTAGAAATCATTGAAGATAAAACCCCTCAAACACTGGGAAACTGATAGTTTGTAAATTAGATTGTTTGCCATAAAAATCGAGTAACAATTAAACTTGTAATGTGGTTTTAAGGATACGTGATTTCACTTAATAACAATTGATTAATTGTAAGATAAGTGATGGGAATTAACAAGAATATAAAACAAATCGATGCTTGGACAGTGCTCTCGAGCTAATGAACCCTCGAGAGTAGTAAAGTAAGAACAGTTAAAGAACAATAAGTTGATGAACAATAGAGAAATATTATATTGCCTTGATCTGTCTGTATGTGGTATCTTTACAAATGATGGGGACCCCTCTTTATATACGAGAGGAATCTTAATTGTGGTTCAATTCTAATTACAGAAGTAAATCCCATGATACAAATAACCGCCCTTGATTTGATCCGTTTCGAGATTTTCACCGTGATCTCCGACCGGTTACGGATATTTTGCATTTCCGTTATTGCGTTCCGCACGAAGCTGATCATATCTGGTCTCGATCGTCGGGGACCTCGCTTTTGATGGGTACCTCGATCTCCGAACTTGGTGTCTTGTCTTCGTGCTCAGGGCTGATCCATTACGAGGCTGACCCTCGATGCAGTTCTGTGATCTCGAAATAATGGCAAAATCGGGCAAGCACGATTTTACCCGTATACAGATAGTCCCCTCATTTCTTAGAGTGTAATGAGAAGAAACGACTTATCTTAATCTTCGAAGCTCTCCTTCCTTCAAGTTCCTCAATTCTGCAAATTATTTACATCCCGTTTGCCAATCCTCTCTTAAAACAACAAACTTCATCCTCTTCTTTTTTCTGAACTCACATAGATATGGCGAAAACATTTAAAACTGTTCCCAAAAAGGACAAAGCCTCTTCATCGCGGCCGGACGGTTATAAAACGCCGATGGAGCCATGCATCGAAAAATGCGTTCCTGGGTCACATGACCTTACCTCTGATTTCAAAGTTGAAATTCGGTCCCTGGCCGATGTGAACCCATGTCGAGATATATATGCTCAATAACCGAAGGCGATCTCGAGCAGGTAAAAAAAGCTGCCATTAGAAAAACACAC
Source organism: Nicotiana tabacum (assembly GCF_000715075.1). Lineage (NCBI taxonomy): Eukaryota > Viridiplantae > Streptophyta > Magnoliopsida > Solanales > Solanaceae > Nicotiana > Nicotiana tabacum. The sequence continues at coordinate 183,298,964 of NC_134101.1, forward strand.
AAGTGGTGATTCGTACCCCCGAGGAGGATATTACCACTCACGTGAAAGGCTTTTTAAGTGTTCACGCTAGGTCCCGTCGATCCCATTATTATCGACTTTTTTTGCCAATACCACATAACCCTAGGCCAAGTCCACCCCTCTTTTTGGCGCATCATTATTTTGCTCCGATTCTTCGTGAGCAAGGTCGAAGGGATGCCTTTCACCCTTGATCATCTCATTATACTATACATCCCCCGTCTGTTTGGAGGCGGATTAGTAAGGCTTCAGCTCCGAACCACAAAGGTGTTGTTCTCGAGCATAGACGAGGACAAAGATCGAGGATGGATGGGCCGGTTTGTCCAATTGAGGACCTCGGATATAATCTCGGCCGAGAAGATGTCATTCCCCGAGGAATGGAACATGAAGCGTAAGCACAAACTCACCTATATTTTCCGCTTAAAATTTTGTTTCTTTTGTCCTTTCATATTGACATCCTTTCCTATGATACAGCAGTGTCTTGGGTACCCGGTGCAATCCCGAACCTTGAAAGCTGGGTTCGGAAACTGGCTTCAACCTCTTCGCACACTGAGCGCTCGTGGCGCGATTTGGCCGAGGGTCGATGTGAGGCCAAAAACCACGGTAATTTTCTCTATCTGTGTTTGACGCCTTTCTGTGAAATGTTTATTTTTTATTTTTACTTGATTTCCTCCCATACAGGTCTCGGAGACAAAGCTTTCATGAGGTTTCCCCCTCCTAGGGAAGAGGAGGCCCTGAAACCGGCCAAGGATAAGAAGAGGAAAAGGGTCTCGCCTTCCAATACCCCAATGCCTAAGAAGAACAAGGCTCGCAAGTCGAAGCAAGATGTTTCCGCCCTATATGAAAATGTAGTCTAAAAACTAAGAGATGAAGAAGACGGAGAAGATGTTGATTGTGAGCTGGTGGCTCGAAAGAGGGGAAACATCGAAGCTTCAAAAGCAGCTGAGCCGGTGATGGTCAAGGAGGCTCATCTTCAGACCGAGGAGATCTCGGAAGATGGTCCGAGCAAAGTTCCCGATCTCCCACCGTGACAAACAATTGGTGAGTGTGCCTAAAGAGTCCAATTTCGAGGCCCTCCGAAAAGGAGAGAGTACCCCAAGTGACTTGCTTGGGGCAATCAATATTAATGACTTACCGCCCCTCCCTACATTTTCTGAAGGGCAGTTTCGGGAGGCCCAGTCTGTAGAGACCCCTGATGTGGGAATGACCCACGAAGGGGATGACTTATTCTGTGGCTGCTTCACGGGGGTCGTTGATGTTTCCAACCTAGATGTATCGATCATTTTCGATGAGGCTCAACGACTCTTCAACCAGATAGATTTTAGCCCTCGTTATTGGGTTTACGTCTACTTTTATTTCCTTTTGTCTGATTTCCTTCCTTTCTCCATAGGCTGTGATGCTTCATCGGGAAGCATTTTCCAAATTTTGAGCTGAGCTGAACCGGTGTGAGGCCGATCTCAAAAGGCTCACAGAGGAGAGAGACGACCTCAAACTCCTTTATGTGTAAAACGCAGAGGAGATCAGGGACCTCCGAGCTGAAGTGGTATCAACTCATAAAGAGCAGACCAATCTCATCAAGCAGGTAATGTAAATTTTTGGGAGCTTGACATATCAATTTGATATTGGTGACTAACACTTAGATCTTGCAAGTTCAGTAAAAGGCCGAAGAGATTGAGCAGCTTTACGAGGAGGCTGAGATGAAAGAGGCAGAGACATTGAGGTGGAAGCAGAACATAGACCGCCTCGCTCGAAGAAAGATACGGCTCGAGCCCAGCTATCTTCGGTTGAGCATCAACTCCAAAGCGTGAAGGAGGAGAGCTTGGCCCGATCCAAGAAAATTGAGGAGCTCGAGGCTCGGTTGGCCGCTGAGCTTGCAAAAGCCACATCTAAGGCGGAAAAAGTAAAGGCCGAGGCAGAGGCGCTCGTGGCTATCTACCGAGCTGATGCCAAAGACACTAACGCTCGAGCAAAGGAAATTTCCGATGCTACTGAGGTTCGATTATCCTGCGTTTTCGAGCATGCTAAGTGTCAGTCTCAAAGAGAGACTCTCGAAGAGATTCATGCTCGTGGCTTTGTCCTCTTGGCCGATATCGAGAATGCGAAAGCGCTACAGGCCGAAGTGGAAGCTTTGCTCTCTGCTGATGATGACTCCGGGAGCGCGAGCAGATCTAAGAGCGGAGAAGATAAAGATGAAGCTCCTGGGGAAGATTAGGCTCTCAAAATTTTTTCTTTTTTGGATTTTTGTGTAAGACCCTGAGTGGTCTTTGTAAATACTTTTGTATATATGAACGATCCTTTTTCTTTCTGATTTATCTCTGATCTTTGTCTTATGAAAAATTTATTTTGCTTTCGCCTTATGATAATTCTAATATACTTTAGTTCTTGTGAGAAATTTGACACACTTCATTGCCTTGTGAAAATTTTGTTGAAATCGGATTACTATAGTTTCTATAGTCAAGTGAGCACTTTCTCGAACTCGGAGTAGAAAAAAACCTTAAGCTTTGGTTGAGCGAGGGCGGGTCCTCGAGCTCGACAATGTAATGGCCCTTAGGCTCTTGAATCGGGACGATATGGCCTCAAAATAGCGGCTTTTTCCCTTTTCTTGGCCTAAAAGTTTAATCATATAAAAATTTGTTATGCCTTAGCATTATTTTGTTCAATTTGGTACCTCTTAAGGTTTTCGAGGGTCGATGTTATCGAAACCCTATGTAAATTTGCTGAGGGTAGCCCTTTATTAACCGGTTTTATGAAAATATTTGAAGGCGTGTTTGATTACAGAATTCGGATGTCTCTGAACTGTGTTAGTTTGGTCGTAGCCTTTAATTTGTAGTCTACCCATTGGGCTTGTCTCTTGATTATACTTCAAACTTGTTCGAAGTATCAGTCCTCGAGTAGGGTGGGCGTGGCCTATAAAGTCGAGGATTGCCTTTTTAAGGTCTTAGGACTTCGAAGTTTGATAATACGAGTATGTCAATTTTCGGATGGCAGTCCCCGCGTATGAGGTTAATTTCTCGAGCTTTAGTTGCGATTGGCTCTTGAGCCGGTTTCCATAATATATCATCGAAATTGTAAAGTAGAAATCTCACTAAGGCATGGAACATCTCATAAGGAAAAAGTACTTCTTTCAATAGATCATTCATACGTACATGTTTTGTCATTAGGGCTCAGACAATCTACATGGGCAAGGTTCGTTTGACCATTTGGACCCTTAAAAATATTTTCTATCGAGACCCTGTTAATACGAAGCATCTTCCTTGAAAACATAACATCTTAAGGTGATGCCCCACCCTCAGTATTCGAGGTTGATTGTAAAGATGCCTTGGATAATGTTGAATTGTCCCCAGGTAGCACATATAATTGTTGCCTCGCTAAAAACCTCACCGGAAAAACCCATTTTGTACAAAAATCGATCTAAGGGAAAAAGAGTGCAACACATGTGCTTTAAAACCTGAAGTCTTTGTGTTGAAGAATTTACCGATATCTTCGATCAAACACCTGTAATAGGTTAGCGTCAAATATAAATGAAAAAGGAAGAGAGTCATACCTTAGCAATAGTATCATTTGACGAGTGATATGTTCCAATTATTTGGCAGTTGTTCATTGTTCATTGTGCCAAGCTTGTAAGATCCCTTTCCGATGACACCAAGGACTTGATATGGTCCTTCCCAATTTGGACTGAGTTTCCCCTCGTTTGGATCTCTAGTATTGAGGGTGACCTTTCTCATAACTAAGTCCCTAATTTGAAGTGTCGAAGATTGGCTCTCTAATTATAATATCTTTCAATTCGTTGTTTTTGGGCGGCCATTCGAATGAGGGCGGCTTCCTATTTTTCATCTAACAATTCGAGACTTGTGTTCATAGCCTCGTGATTTGATTCTTCCACTATATATCGAAACCTGATGCTTGGTTCCCCGACTTCGACTGGGATCAAAGCTTCGACTCCATATATTAAGGAGAACAGCATTTCCCCCGTACTGGATTTTGTCATTGTTCGATATGCCCAAATGACTTCGAGCAAAATTTCTCTCAATTTCCCGTTAGCGTCGTTCAACCTTTTCTTTAGGTTTTGAATGATGGTCTTGTTCGTTGATTCGGCCTACCTGTTCCCACTAGGATGATGCGGCGTCAATAATATCTACCCTTTCCATCCTGTTAAGGTATTAAAGCGCAGATTGGTCTCGATTACTTATTGCATGCTATTACTCGTCTCATTCCTATCAGTCCCGAAGGAACTTAGGACTACTAATCCTAAAAGGGAGGGATGCTGGGCTTATTTGGAGTTTCAAAGGTAAAAATTCTAAAGCGACATACAAAATACATATGCATGTTTGGGGAAACATATAAACAAACAGAGGCTCATGTATACCTCCTCAAAACAAAACACGTAAAATAGCATGTCTTGCACGTACTATTTAGGTATGATTTAAAATCATTAAAGACGAGGGAGATGAGGTTGTTGAGGCAGTTTTAGTTTATTGCATAACTCAGATAAGAAGTCCGAATCAGGCCTGCCTGCTGGTTGTAATAATTAACAGAAGCAGATTCAGTTTTCAATTATTGCTCTAAGGATTGTCTAAGTGTTGGACAAAGATCCTATAGGCATGGTATCTACTTGATTCAAAAGATGAAACAAGAAGGTTCGAAGCAAACTGTTTGCATGCATACTTATTGAACTGTTAAGCAATAGAATCAGATTATTAAAAGAGAGACGAGATTTAGACGAGTTGGTTACAGATTCTGCAACTGACAGTATTTATTGCTACTAGTTTTAATGTCTAACACCGAGTGAGGCGAATCAAATCATAGGCATGCTTTCTATACGTTGCTGATCTAAAAAACCTTATAGACGGTGTGTAAAAATGTCGAAGCCTTACCGACATAGTATCTAGATGCAGAAGATTGGTTTTAAACCTATAAACATGGTATCTAGATGCAGGATGGAATAATCCTATAGGTATAATTTCTATATGAGTTTGAATATGCAGAATTCAGAATGGACCTATAGACATGATTTCTATATGCATAATTCAGAATACCTATAGACATGGTTTCTATATGCAGAAGCCGTATAGAAATAGTATTTATATGTGTGTTTGAATTAGAACATCCCTATAGGCATGGTTCTATATGTAGTTGAATATGCAGAATTAGAACAGTCCTATAGGCATGATTTCTATATGTAGTAGAATATGCAAAATTAGAACAGTCCTATAGGCAAGATTTCTACCCTTTGTATGCATAGTCACCCACCCTTTTTCATTAGCCAGCCCCAAGTGTTTATTACAACTTATTACTAACCAGAATAAATGAAACTACATCAGGAAAAGTAAAAATACAACTAGAGGAAGCCTGATTCTGACTTCCTCTCTGAGTTACATGATAAACCCAACTTCAGGACCAACGATCCAAAGCCTTTCTCCAATTTGAGTGTGTCAAAGTTCCCTAATAGCCTCAATGGGACTCCGGGCAATGCTTACACCCAAATTGCATTATCAGGATAGGGGCAAGTGCAGTGTGGAAGTACCAGCCCTCAAGTGTCCAAGTTTAGAGGGAACTCAATGGGTCCCAAGGCGAGGCTCACAAGAGGGGAGCAGAACTTAAAGTCTAAGAGAGAGTGCAAGTGAAGAGCAGAGTTCTGGGGAATAAAGGAGGGAAAAACAGCTACAAACAGGTGGACAAAAGGGATTCAGGGGAATAGAGAAATTGTAAAGAGCCTATTGCTTCGGCAAGGGCAAGCTTTAGGCATGCCCAGCAATAGAGGATGTTGGCATACCTATAAGCCTGCCAGAAACACACACTATTAGAGGCTAAGATCCCGGGGGATCAAATTAAAGTTATAGACAATAATTTACAGTATTGCCATGCTCAAACAAACCATAACATGAACACATAGGGGTAGGGGTTTGGGATTCATAATAGAACAGGCAGAAAGAAATTTCAGTATGCTAGAGTAAGTGTTGAATTATACAGAAGCAGTAGGCAGACATGCATACAAAGGTAGTAAATAAACACATTGTTGTGGTGATGAAAACCTTAAATAGGACATACCAGTTTCAAAGAAGCAGATAGGATAAAAGCAGGCAGCAGGACTTGAAAGAAAACAGGCCACAGTACAAGTAACAAGAGAAAATACTTTCGAGTATGGGTATAGGTTCAGAAAGACTATGAGTGTCCGTCCCTTTGTGTCAATGAAAGAGCAGATATTTATAGTGTGAAAACGGGCAGAAAATAAGGTAAGAAAATAATCATGTACCAATTAAGATCAATCAGTAGAAGACATCCTTTAATTAAGGAGTTCAAACTTAAACGGTAATGAGCAAAAAATTTATTTAAGGAAAGAGATCAAGTAAGCATCTTGTGTAAAGTAGGCAATTAAGGGTAAATACATAAGAATTAAATTAAGGGAATAAATTTTGAAATACACGGTTACACAGATAAGGTAAGAATCAATCAGTAGAAGTAAATCGAGGAGTCAGAGATTTGAAATTACTGGTTCATGAATAAACCAAGTCAGAAAGGCTAAGGAAAGTTTTCGACTCAAACCAAGTAACAGGGAAATTAGCAAAACAAAAGGAAGTTTGAAATCAATCAAAAAATTGAAAGTCATTTTAGGCATGCGAGGCTGAATTTAGGACAAAAAAAGGTGTCATGCAATTGCAAAATCACTGAACTATAGGAGTATCGTAGTCACATAGTAACTAAGCAAGAGAGAGAGTATCAAATAACGTGCAGAGGGTCCAGTAGAAAGACCTTAGAAGAGTTTAGCAGGGAACCAGGATCATATAAAGAAACAAAGGTTGAAACAAAGATTTCGAAGCTCAATCGAGCAGTAGATGAAACAACTTCAGAAACTCGACTAGGTCCAAAGAAGTTTAGGATTTTGAAATCGAACAAGTTCAGAGATGAAGAACAAGCAAATCACACAGCAAATGGTGTCAAAACTCGAATGAATCCCTAAATTTTAGGGTTTTAGAGATGAAAGGACGAGTAAATCAGGCAGCAATACTAATGAGTTAAGTTCAGAAATCCCAAAAAGGTAACTAAGACTCTTAGTATGTGTATTCCAGTAGAAGAACATAAGAAACACAGTAGAGAAGCAACATAAGAAACATGGTAGAAGAATCAACATAAGAAACATAGAAGAACATAAGAAACACAGTAGAAAAACCAACATAAGAAACACAATAGAACATGCTAAAGGTTAGAGAAACTTCTTAAATAACTCAACAAAACCCTAGATCGGAAAAGATAAAGTTTTGAAAGCAGAGTTTTGAAAGAAATTTTGAGAAAATGTTTGAAAGCTTAGGGTAAGCATAGATCTACAACGGATCTAAAAGAATCAGAAAAACCTCGAATGTTAGGGTTTTAGAAGAAACCCAGAGGGTGAGAAAGGCTTGAAATTCATCGATCTAAGCAGGAGAGGTCGAGATCAAGCTCGAATAACCATAGCTGGCCGGAACAAGGTCGAAAATGGTTGGAGACCGCCATAGCACTGAAAACATCCGAGGTCTGGACCCAGCTTCTTCATGGTCAGGCCTTAAAACTACAGTGACCAGGCGTGTAGGAGTTATAGGAGGCCAGTATAGGGCTTCAATGGCCTTGGAAGCCATGGATTCCGGCAATTTTAGGGTGGAAGCGTAGCGAGGCGGCTAGGGTTTGAGAGGGGAGTTGAAAGATGGCTAAGAGAGGAGGGAGTTTGAAGGCGACTACAGGTGCAAATGACTAGGGTTTGGGGGTATGTCGGGATTAATTTAGGAAAAGTTAAATGGTGGTCGTTGATCATTTTGATCAATGGCCTAGATTGAATGGGGATCCGGGCGGGTTATTCAAACGGGTTGTGGGTCGGGTAGATTTAGGATTTGGGCTGGGTAGAGTTTGAGATTGGATTTAATTAGGGGTTAAATCTGGCCAAAATTGAAATACAAATGGGCTATAATTTAAATAGCCATTATTCCCTTATTTATTTTATAAAAATAGTAAAATGATTTCCAAAAATAAATTAAAAGCACTAAAATGATGAATAATACATAATTATCAAATTAAAAATACTGAAGTTAATTTTACAAATACAAATACATTTAAATTTTAAAAGAGGCCAATATTGCAATTATATACAATTTAGCTTTAAAAAATGCCAATTAAATTTGTAAAAATACGCAAAAAAATTACGTTAGCTATATTTTAGTATAAATATGAGAATACAATAAATGAATCACCAAATAATAATTTTGGGAATAATTATTGGGTTTTTCTTGCTAAAATAGGGCAATAAATTGATTGAAAAATCCTTAAAAATTAAGAGAAAAATATTAAAACCTTGGGACATACTTACATATGCATATACATGTTATTTTGAAAGTATTTTGCATATAAAAAATATACAGTGAAAAATTAGGTATCAACAGCGGGTGTCCTGAATCGGCATACGATGTGATCCAAGATGAAGTCTATAACTTCTTTCTCTCTGACTTTCTCGAAAGCCTGTGCTTCAACCCATTTAGAGAAATATTCAGTCATAAATAAAATGAACTTAGCATTACCTGGGTCCGATGACAGAGGACCAACGATGTCCATCCCTCATTTCATGAATGACCACGGGGATAGGACTGAATGAAGTTGCTCTCCGGGTTGGTGGATCATCGGCGCATGCCTTTGGCATTTGTCACATTTTCGAATGAACTCCTTAGTATCTTTTTCCATACTGTCCTAATAATATCCTGCTCTGATGACTTTGTGAACTAGTGATTCGGCACCGGAATGGTTCCCTCAAGTTCCCTCGTGAATTTCTCGTAAGACATAGTCAGTGTCTCGCGGACCCAAGCATGTTGCCAACAGCCCATCGAACATCCTTCTGTATAATGTTCCATCTTCGGCCAATGTCAATCGTGCAGCTTTGGTTTGAAGAGTCCTCGATTACTTAGAGTCCGATGGAAGTTTCCTGTTCTTCAGATAATCGATATATTTGTTCCTCCAATCCCAAGTTAGGCTTGTGGAGTTTATTTCGTCGTGGCCTTCTTCGACCACCGATTTGAAAGCTACACGATAGTCCCCAAGCTAATTTCATCATCTTCAACTGATGACCCTAAGTTTGCAAGGGCATCGACCTCACCATTCTATTCTTAATGTACATGTTGTAGGGTCCATTCTTGGAACCGGTGTAAGGTTACCTACAATTTATCCAAGTACCTTTGCATTCGATCTTCTCGGACCTCGAAGGTTTTGTTGACCGGATTAACCACGAGCTAGGAATCACACATGGCCTCAATGACCTCAGCTCCCAAACTTTTAGCTAGCTCGAGACCTACAATTATGGCCTCACACTCGGCCTCATTGTTAGTCAACTTAGGGGTTTTGATAGATTGTTTAATTGTATTGCATGTGGGTGGTTTCAAAATGATGATTAGCCCTGACCCCTTTCACATTCGAAGCACCATCTATGAAAAGGGTTCACACCTCCGAGGATGTACTCGATTTTAGTAATAGCTACTTTTCGACCTCGGGCACGAGTACTGGTGTAAAGTCGGACATGAAGTCTGCTAAGATTTAAGGCTGGATGGCCTTTCGAGGTTGATACTCGATATTGTACCCACTGATTTTGACGGCCTATTTGACCAGTCGACCCCAGAGCTCGGGCTTGTGCAAAATGTTGCGAAAGGGATAAGTGGTTACAACACAAATTGGGTGACATTGAAAATATGGTTTAATTTCCTAGAGGTGCTTATTAGAGCAAGCACTGATTTTTCTAAGTGTGGGTACTGGGTCTTTGCTTCACCTAAAGTTCGGTTAACATAGTAAACAGGAAATTGCATACCTTGTTCTTCTCGAACTAAGAAACCACTTACAGCGAACTCCGAGATTGCCAAATATAAGTAGAGTTGCTCATCCGCTTTCGGAGTATGAAGCAGTGATGGGCTCAAAAGGTACTGCTTTAATTCTTCTAATGCTTGTTGGCATTCTGGGGTCCAAGTAAGATTGTTCTTCTTTTTGAGATGTGAGAAGAACTTGTGGCTTCGATCAGAAGATCTCGAGATGAACCAACCTAAAGCAACTATCCCTCCTGTTAGCCTTTGTACGACCTTAACGTTGTCCACGACTGTGATGTCTTTGATTGCCTTGATTTTATCGGGGTTGATGTTGATTCCCCGATTTTGTACCATAAAGCCGAGGAACTTTCCTGAACCGACCCCTAATGCACATTTCTCGGGGTTAAGCTTCATGTTGTACTGTCTCAATATGTCGAAGGTTTCCTGCAAATGTATCAAATGGTCCTCTACGTGCAGGGACTTAACTAGAATGTCATCAATATAACCCTCTATTGATTTACTTATTTGTTCTTCGAACATACGGTTCACTAGGCGTTGATAAGTAGCACCAGCATTTTTAGCCCAAACGACATTACATTATAACAATAAGTACCGTACTTAGTGATAAATGAGGTCTTTTCCTAATCATTTGGGTTCATTTGTCTTTGGTTGTACCCAGAGTAGGCATCGAGAAAGCTGAGGATTTTGTGCTCGGCCAAGGCATCGATCATGTGATCGATATTCGGTAGTGGAAAAGAGTCCTTAGGGCATGCTTTATTTAAGTCTTTGTAATCTACACACATTCTAAGTGTATTCCCCTTCTTGAGGACTAAAACTACGTTTGCAAACTCCTCGGGATAGTTTACTTCTCGTATGGACCCTATTTTGAAAAGTTTGGTTACCTCATCCTTGATAAATGCATGCTTTACCTCGGACTGTGGCCTTCTCTTTTTCTTTACTGGTCTAAACTTCGGGTCCAAACTCAATCGATGAGTGGTGATCTTCAGTGGGATCCCTATCATGTCAAGGTGGAACCAAGCAAAACAATTCATATTTTGAATAAGGAATTTAATGAGTTTTTCCCTAAGTTCAAGGAGTTAACCCCATGCCCAGGTATACCTTTCGATCGGGCAGATGCTCAATCAATATGACTTGAACCAGCTCTTCTACCATCGACTTTGTGGCATCGGAATCATCGGGGATTATGAAGGTTTGAGGTATCATACAATCATCATCCTTGAAAATTTCCTATTGTTCTGATCTGGTCGAGGCCGGTGACTGTGGTTGCTATTTGACATCCTGCTTTTCCTTTGATTCCGGTCCATTTGCTGATGTTAGTGCTGATACCAGTATTACTTCATCAATTGCAAGCATCTTTTTGGCTGCTGGTTGTTCGCCGTACACCGTTTTGACTCCTTCCGGTGTTGGGAACTTCAAGACTTGATGAAGCGTCGAAGGTACTGCCCTCATATTATGGATCCAAGGTCTTCCGAGCAGTGCACTATAACTCATATCTCCTTCAATGACGTGGAACTTTGTTTCCTGGATAGTTCTGGCCACTTTTACTGGCAACATGATTTCCTCTTTGGTGGTTTCACTCGCCATGATGAAACTGTTGCACACTCGAGCTACAGGCACGATCTGATCCTGAAGACCAAGTTGCTCCACGACCCTCGATCAAATAATATTCGCTGAGCTACCTGGATCAACCAACACACATTTAACTTGAATTTTATTCATAAGGATAGATATTACCAGTGCGTCATTTTGAGGCTGTTCGATTCCTTCTGCATCCTCATCGTTGAAGGATAAGGTATCTTCTGATAAGTAGTCCTGGGTACGCTTTTCCCTTGTGATTGTAACTTTGGTGCGTTTAAATGTCGGACCCTGAGGAATATCGACCCCACCGACGATCATATGAATCACGTGTTGTGGTTCCTCCTGTTCGTTTTTCCTGTTTGCATCCCGGTCTCTGAAGTGATTTTTTGCTCAGTCACTTAGGAATTCTTGAAGATGACCCTCATTGAATAAACGAGCTACTTCTTCCCTTAATTGTCTACAGTCCTCGGTTCTGTGACCATGGGTTCCATGGTACTTGCACATTTGATTCGGATTCCTTTAAGTGGGATTAGTTTGCAGGGGTCTGGGCCACCTAATATCCTTGATTTGTCTAATGGCTGACACAATACTTGAAGCATCGATGCTGAAGTTGTATTCCAATAACAGTGATGCTTCCTTAGGCTCAATGTGTTTATCAAAGACATTCTTACTCATGAGCCCTCGAGAATTTTGACCTTGATCACTCATTCGATCATTTCAAACGGGATTAGGTCCCGGTCCGTTGTTCCTTCGATCTGCGCTATACGGTTGGTATCAATCTCTATTCGATTGGGGCTCTCTGTTGATGTCCCTTGAATCCTGCCTTCGGACCTGTTTGGGTAAATGGAACCGGATGGAGCTCCAAACTGATCATCCTTGAGTCTCATCTTCGATTGCTACCAATTATACACATCGGCCCAGATCACCCTGGATATTCAATACAATTCTGCTTTAGTTGACGTAATGCTATCAAACTTTGCTCGTTCAAAGCCTGAGTAAAGGCTTGGATATTCTAATCATCGGTAGTCAGGGGTAGGTCCATGTGTTCCATCTGAAATCGAGATACAAACTCCCTTAGCATTTCATTGTCCCTCTGTCTCACTTTGAAGAGGTCGACTTCCTAGACGCGACTTTTATTGCTCCGGTGTGCGCCTTTACGAATGAATCAGCAAGCATGGCAAAAGAATCGATGGAATTGGGCAGCAAATTGTGGTACCAAATCCTTGCCCCCTTCGATAAAGTTTCCCCAAATTTTTTCAACAAAACGAATTCAATCTCATCATCTTCTAAGTCATTTCCCTTTATTCTGCTTGTGTATGAAGTGATGTGTTCACTAGGATCGGTGGTCCCGTTTGTCACACCTCCTTTTGGCCCGCGCCCGCAGGGGCACAGAGGGAGTTTTTCCAATTAAAGGACAATCGAAACGAGATTTGTTGTTTAATTCAGAGTCGCCACTTGGGAGATTTATGGTGTCCCAAGTCACCGGTTTAATCCCGAATCGAGGAAAAGAATGACTCTGTATTACAGTCCGCGAACCAGAAATCCGGATAAGGAATTTTGTTAACCTGGGAGAAGGTGTTAGGCATTCCCGAGTTCCGTGGTTCTTGCACGGTCGCTCAACTGTCATATCTGGCTTAATTATCTAATTTTATACAATTATGAACTTATGTGCAAATTTTAACTTTTAGCCGCTTTTATTATTATTATTTTTAAAAAAAAGACTTGCAACGTCGTGAAAACGGGTCTCGAACCACATCACATCAATGCACCCGTGGTTATTGACACATTTCGACTTCGTCGAGATTTGGATTTGGGTCACATAAATGTGTAACCGAGTTTAGGGAGATAACATTATTAAATATACGCCTAAAGATGCTAACGCATTGTTATTTTGAGAAAAACCGTAAAGTTTGCTATGCGGCCTGTCTCGAAATCTAAGCATTTGAAATAACTATCCGTTGAGGGCCCCGCAATTTGTAATTTATTCGGCGAGGCACGCCTCACTTATTTTTAAAAGGGCTAATCAGCCACTTCTATTATTTATTATTTTTAAAGAGATTGCAACGTCGCGAGAATGCATCTCGAACTGCGCCACATAAATGTACCCGCAATTTTGATACGTTCCAGCTTCATTGAGATTTGGATTTAAGTCACATAAACGTGCACTCGAGTTTAGGGAGGTAACATTATTAAATACGCGCCTAAAGATGCTAACACGTTATTATTTTGAGAATGCCGCGAAATTTGCTAAGACGGCATATCCCGAAACCTAAGTGTTTATCATAAGCACCTATTGAGGGCTCTACAGTTTGCAACTTATTAGGCGAGGCATGCCTCGTTTATTTTAAGGATATCCTAAAGCGTATGGTTCTCTATTTACTTTTGTCTCTAAAGATATAGAAAAATGCCTAATTAATTACAAGCGTGCAATGTTCCAGCTTTTGTTGTTCGAACCAACAACTTAACGATGACGCACCTCAATGACAATGCATACCTTCATTTTAATTGACAGGCATGAACTCCAAAATTCCTAAACCAATTTATCATACCCATTATCTATTACGAACTATGGGTTTTAATGAACCGATTTAATGTAAGTGAGCCTTTCTTTTCCTGACTTTTAACTGATTTCAACACTAATATACAAACAACAATTCAGGTTTTGCTTACTGTCGAATTCAGAAACTGTTATTCAAACGAAGACATCCTAATACACTAGCATGATTAATGATAAAATTACTAGCGAGTAGGATGAATATTACTAGATTAGCTCGTGAATTGAAATCCCATTACAAGTTCATTACCCCTTTAATCTGACATTAATCTAGATCCACCTATTACTGATGACAATCGAGTTCCTCCAAACTGATTCAACAATCCCATTTCACGAACCTATTGAACTGACTACACTTCATGCCATTCCAAGGGTTCAATTTAACAGTTCAATGTTATACAATGTTTAACAGATAACCTACCTTAAGAAACAGTTTTGATTATACACATACCTACCATCTATATAACAGGAATACATCTAAACTACTATCAATTAAAATGCAGGCAGTCCTCAGTTGAACAATAAATGTGTTCGAACATTTCATTTCAAACTTCAACGAGCTTACATCAAGGTAGTTTGAGACGTGTACCTGGGATTTACAACAATGAAGAAGGAGCAGTCAGTAGTAGCAAACAGCAGGCATAACAGTAGATTTGGAGTTCAAACAGCCACGAACACAACCAGTTCAGCCCAGAACACACAGCAGAAATAACACCCAGCACAAGCAGTCCAAAAACCCAGGAGTGAAACCAGAAAATACCAAGCAAATCATAGACAGGAACATAATGTATTCAGAAATGAGACAGGAGAGTAGATTTTCTGATTTCTGTTCTTCAGATTCTCACATAAAGACACTTAGAACCTCAATTAAACAGTAACATACTGATTCTGATTTTCAGTCGTAAAGAAGACCTCACTTTTTCAGTATTTAACTCTCAACCTATTGAACTCTTTAGGGTAAAAACTCAGCTTGTATTTCACTCTTAAACTCTGAATTTCTGAAAAAATTCAGCCTAGACTCTCTAAAAAAAACTGAAAGAGAACTGATTTTTCTTCTCCCAAAAAAACAACCCCTTTTCTGTCTTGAATGACCCTATTTATAACCCAAAAACAGGCCTGTTATCTCTGCCTTAAAACCATCAGATTCTAACTGCCCATCTCCCCTTGAATCCCATTACTTAATGTCTTCTTGTTTGAATAAATTTGTTCCCCACACTTGCATGCCTTGTTCCCCATTGTTTCAATCAAAACTATGGGCTATTATAATATTCCTATTGACTCCCATACTATCACGTTATGTTCCCCATTGATATTAAACTAATGGTATCTATTACCCACTGAAAAAACCCTTAAGTTAATCCGCATGCAGACCTTTTAAATCCCAAAATTACCCCTTAACCCCTGTGTATTACTGCCTTGCCCTAAGCTTCATTGATCTGTTTTCTAAGTTACAACCCTAATAACTGATTTCTAACTGATCACTAAAGTACTACAGCTATAACCAATTCACAACTAAATTCAAACAATGACTCAATCAAAATTTAAGCAGTATGAATCAAATTATTATCAGGTTATTCTAACATTCAAGACTGTAAAACTAATCGGCGACACTTATCGAATCGCCTACACGAATTACAACACATACAATCAATAGCAAATAATCAGAATCGAACAGGCGTAGAGGTGATTCGAGTCATATTGATAGAAACAAGGATTTATAATGAAACTTAACTAGTCGACAGAGCTCATATCGAATCGATTATATAGTTTATTATATACTCGACCATGACCAGAAAAAGTTCGACCAAATAAAAGGTCTTTGAAGAAGGATAGAATCAATCAACAAAAATTGAAAAATCAATAAAACTACACTAAACAAATAAACATATATAAATAAACATAAAAATGGAACAAACAGGAAAGGAAAAATACCTCGAGAACTCGGAAACTGGACGACCCTGACTAGGACTCTGACTCGGACCTTTTTTTTTAGGTCGAACGGACCTTAATCGAGTGTTCTCAACTGAGAACACTTCGACTAAGGTCCACTGGACACCCAAATTCCTTTACTTCGGACAAACTCCGGCCTTTGGTTTTCTAGGGTTCTTGGGGTTTGATTTGGGGTTCGAACAGTTTTAGCCTGATTCGAACCAAAACAAAGGTGGTTTGGTAACGAGGGAGGTCTGGGGGCGTCATGGTGTGAGTTTGGGGCTGATTGGGGTAGTTTCATGTTTTGCTTGAGCGAGAAGCTACAGGCTGATTCGAGCAAAACGGATAAGGGATTCGTGGAGAGGGTGGTTAGGTGCTCTATGGGTGTTAGTTTCATGGCCAACGGCATCGTTGCCGCCGGCTTTCAGGCGAAGGGGTTTCAGGGCGGCTAGGGTTTCAGGAGAGGTCTGTTTGATTTAGTCTATAAGAGAGACAAGATAGGAACGGGGGGTATGGCTTAGGGGGTTGTGGGGTGAGAGGTTGGACTTATATACGGGGGAGGGAATTAGATCCTGGACGTTTGATCAAGTCGTATCAACGGCTTGGATCCATTCCTTAATGGGAATGATGTCACTTCACTTACCTCGAGACCGGATCGGTCTTGGATGGGAATGGGTCGGGTGTTGGAGGAGCTGATCTGGACCGTTCGATCCAATCAAACGAATGGTTGAGATTGACTGACTTAAAACGACGTCGTTTGGATTGGTCGCAGGTGGACTGGATTTGGGGCGGGTATGGGCTGGATTTTTGGCCAGGTTTGGCTGTGTTTTGGATTTGGGCTTGGCCAAATTGGCCCAACTGAATTTTCCTCTTCTTATTCTTTTTTTTTCCTTTCCAATTTTCCTTTTCAACAATAAAACTAAAAATCCTAATTAAATTATAAAATCGACAATTAACTAAAAATATTAACTTTTAATAATAATTATCACACAAAATTAAACATCAATAAAGATAAAATCACACAATTTGGACATTAAATGCTAAAAATGCAAAGTACACATTTTTGTGATTTTCCGTTTTGTAAAACAAACTTGATTGTTTAATTAATTCCTAAATTGTAAAATTAAATCCTAAATGCACATGCAACACATATTTTTGTATTTTTCTAAATTAAAGTAGAAATAAATATGCACAGACAAAAATACAAATAAATCACAAACAAACACAAAACCATTTTATTTTGAATTTTTGGGAGTAGTTCTCGTAGGGCAAAAATCACGTGCTCACAGCTGCCCCTCTTTGTCCGGAAACACGAAGAGTTTCCGTGCAAAGATAAAGTGAGCGGATACGAGCAATTTTTTCCTATTCGGCTACTCCGTGTGAAGCATTTTTTGAAAGATTTGACCGAACCTCTGCTTCGAAGGTTTCCTACATATCCCTGGCTAAAAGGGAATCAGGTCAATGTAGTTCGGGAAGTTTTGGTAGCTGGGACTACCATGGAGCTGTGGATTTACTGATATTGTTGTCGCTGTTGCTGCCGCTGTTACTACTGCTTTCCGACCTCATTATTACACCATTTCTAGAAAGAAAACAAAAGGCTAGATTAAACTAATGATTACAGAATCTTATCTATCTTCGACTTGCTCTTGTAGTCTTCTCTCTGATTTCTGAAATGGGATTCATGCTGGGGATATTTTGTTGTAATCCTCCGCTTTACTGACTCTTGACTTGAAATTGAGTGCAGTCCTCTGTGCTACAGGCGAGCTCCTGACTTCAAACTTGAGATTTATTCCTCTGTTCTATAGACGGGCTCCTAACTTCATCAACTTCAAATATAACAACCTCCGTTCTAACAGGCGGTCTCCTAACTTCTTCAACTTAAAATATAACAACCTCCGTTCTACAGGCGGGCTCCTGACTTCTTCAACTTAAAACATAACAACCTCCGTTATACAGGCGGGCTCCTGACTTCATCAACTTCAAATATAACTACCTCCGTTCTAACAGGCGGGCTCCTGACTTCTTCAACTTAAAATATAACAACCTCTGTTCCACAGGCGGGCTCCTGACTCCTTTAACTTAAAATATAACAACCTCCATTCTACAGGCGGGCTCCTGACTGCAACAACTTCTTAAAATATAACACCTTCATTCTCCAGGCAGGCTCCTGACTTCTGTTATGACTGAAAAAGATAATACCTCCATTCTCCAGGTGGGTTCCTGACTTCGACTGCAACTTAAAGATATAACACCTCCGTTCTCCAGGCGGGCTCCTGATTTCTTCTATAATTAGAAATATAACACCTCCATTCTCCAGGTGGGCTCCTGACTTCGACTACAACTTAAAAATATAACATCCCTATTTTTCAGGCAGGCTCCTGACTTTGACTTCAACTCAAAAATATAACACCTCCATTCTCCAAGCGGGTTCCTGACTTCGACTATTTCTTAAAAACATAACACCTCCATTCTCCAGGCGGGTTCCTGACCTCAACAATTTCTTAAAAACATAACACCTCCATTGTCCAGGCGGGCTCCTGACTTCAACATCTTCTTAAAAATATAACACCTCTATTCTCCAGGAGGGCTCCTGACTTTGACTACGACTCAAAAATATAACACCTCCATTCTCCAGGCGGGCTCCTGACTTCGACTACAACTTAAAAATATAACACCTCCATTCTACAGGCGAGCTCCTAACTTCGACTATTTCTTAAAAACATAACACCTCCATTCTCCAGGCGGGCTCCTGACTTCAACTACAATTTAAAATTATAACACATCCATTCTCCAGGCGGGCTCCTGACTTCGCCTACAACTTAAAAATATAACACCTCCATTTTTCATGCAGGCTCCTGACTTCAACAATTTCTTAAAAAACGTGTTTTATTGTTGTTGCTCCTTCCTGCCTCCTGGACCATTTTCCTTCTAACTTGAAACTATCTTCTTTCAGAACTGCTTCCCTCAAAACTGGTGTTTTATTCCTCTGAAAACTGCTGGGGATAACACCAGTATTTTATTCATAAATATGTTATTTTACTTCTTCAAAGACTACTTCCCTTAAAGCTGGTGCTTTCCTTCCACTGGAACTATTTCCCTTAAGACTTGTGTTATCTTCCTTCCGAAATTGCTTCCTTTAAAACTTGTTTGGCCTTCTTCCGAAATCTGCCGGGGATACCATTTTTCCCCAAACTTGTGTTATGTTGCTTCTTCCCCAAGTGGGTACCGGACTGCCAGAAAATTTTCAAAATGAAAGAAAATTTTCTGCCCCAGTTTGACAATCTTTCTTGTATCATGATGTCTTTTCATCATCTATAACATTTCCTATCCCTGCTTTAAATCAAAGAAAAAATTTTGTTAGTTTAAAACATGGTGAATGGTCGTGCCACTCCTGCTGGGGATGGTTTCCTCTTTCTCCTTCCCCAGTTTTGTGTTCCATTACATTAACAAAGCTTGCTGGGGATGAGATTATTTGTTGGGGATGATATTCCCGTTGGCGATCATATTCCCGCTGGGGATGGTTTTCCCCCTCTTCTTTCCCTGCTCCGTGTTGTCCGACCCTCTTGAAACTTGGTCGATAATCTGCCAGGGATGCTCTTGTTTCTTGATGATTCCTTATTCACCAATTGTTGCTTCCCACTTTTCTCCATACTCTCCCCGAAATCCTAGACCAATCCATCATTTGGTCTTGCAACGAACGTCTTTCTCGTTCCATTGCATTATCTTTGGCACGTCCTATCCACATTGTGTTTTTGCACCATCTTGGCAACTGGTAATAAGCTCTGAAAATCCTTTTCAAAAACAAACTGGTGGGGAGATAAAATAAAAAAAATGACGAATTCAAGAAAATAAGAGAAGAATAGTTTTCTGAATGGTACAACCGATCCCAATGATCACATCGTGCATTTTGGATTAACCAACCCAGTCTATTTATATCAATCAATTTTTCTGATGGCCTTACTTTGTTGGGGATATGTAAGCGCCCAATTTCTTTGTCGACTCAACATCTTTGCACTGCTTGATGCCTCGGCGGGTCCTTTCTGTCAATCTTATCGTGTTTGCCTCTTTTGACCCCTTGTCGCCTCATAGTGCCCTTCGAGGGGTTTTCACTAATAAGACTCTCTCATTTCCCTCAACTCTCGTCTCCTTATGGTGCCTGTGAAGGTTTTCACCGATAAGACTCTCTCGTTTTATTTCTCTCAACTTACGTCGCCTTATGGTGCCTGTGGAGGTTTTCACCGATAAGACTCTCTCATTTTATTTTATTTTTTCCAGCTGGGGATTGGAGTGTTACCGATATGACTCTCTCTGCTAGGGATTCTTTCGGCTATCAATTCATTTCCATCTTATGATCCTCTTCTCTGCTGGAGATCAGATTGTTATTCCCGACTTCTATTTGCATGACTTGGCACTTCTCGGATACTGATCGGGAGGTCTTTTTTTTTGGACATCAATATGGGTTTTTGTGTATGGCTAAAAGAAAAGGGGTATCAAAAGGTTCAAAATAATTTTGATGGGTAAAACATTACAACTCTTGGAATCAAACTTCCTTCCCAAAATTACAAATACACCTTCTGCCCCAGTTTCTTGCTTAGGGATTTTTTTATTTTTTGTTACACTATGACCGAGCCGTGAGGCGCCTACGTATCCTTTTTGAGGAATCAGGTCAAACGTAGTTCCCAATTCCTTTGTTTTTCTTGTGACTTTTCTTTTGTCTTTATTATCGTCATTTTTTTTCTTTCGTTTTCATTACTGATTCCAAAAGAGGGGTATGAAAGAATAAATAAGGCTCAAAAGTGGAAGCAAAGGTTGAAGTGTTTGGATGGAAGAACAAATTGCCTCCGTCATTTCATTCTCTGATACCATGCCAAATGCAAATAAACAACAACTACAATTAAAAGAAATCACACATAATATCTCTTAACTGCGTCAGAATTGATAGCCATGTCGACGCATTTCCCTTCGATATCTGTTAAACATAAAGCGCCATTGGACAACACTCTGGTTACAATGAATGGCCCTTGCCAATTCAGGGCGAACTTGCCCTTTGCCTCAGCCTGATGTGGGAGGATGCGTTTCAGCACTTGCTGGCCCACTTCAAACTTCCGGGGACGTACCTTTTTGTTGTATGCTCTTACTATTCTCTTTTGATATAACTGGCCATGACACACAGCTGCCAATCTCTTTTCATCAATCAAGTTCAACTGCTCCAAACGGGTTTTGACCCACCTGTCATCATCATCTCAGCCTCAGCGACAATCCGAAGGGATAGAATTTCAACTTCTGTCGGTATCACTGTTTCAGTTCCGTATACCAACAAATAAGGAGTTGCACCTATTGAAGTACAAACAGTAGTACGATAACCCAACAATGCCAATGGTAACTTCTCATGCCATTGTCTGGACCCTTCTACCATCTTCCTCAGTATCTTCTTTATGTTCTTGTTGGCCGCCTCGACCGCCCCATTCGCCTTGGGACGATATGGTGTGGAATTATGGTGTGTAATCTTGAACTGTTGACATACTTCTTTCATCAAACTGCTGTTAAGATTAGCACCATTGTCCGTGATGATCACTTTTGGGATCCCAAATCTACAGATGATATGGGAATGAACAAAATCTACCACTTCCTTCTTGGTTACCGACTTGAAAGTTTTAGCTTCAATTCACTTAGTGAAATAATCGATGGTCACCAGAATGAACCTATGACCGTTGGTAGCTGCCGGATCAATAGGTCCAATGACATCCATGCCCCATGCAACAAATGGCCATGGTGCTGACATTGTATGCAATTCTATCGGCGGAGAATGAATCAGATCTCCGTCTATCTGACACTGATGGCATTTCCGCACGAAACTGATACAATCACGCTCCATAGTAAGCCAATAGTACCCTGCTCGAAGAATCTTCTACGCCAATACATATCCGCTCAGATGTGGCCCACAAACTCCAGCATGTATCTCTGTCATAACTCTCTTGGCTTGACTAGCATCTACACATCTCAGCAATCCCAAATCTGGTGTTCTTTAGTACAACACTCCTCCACTAAGGAAAAATCCATTTGCCAGTCACCGAATGGCTCTCTTTTGATCTCTGGTGGCCTGCTCAGGGTATATCCCCATTCTGAGGTATTCCTTGACATCATAGAACCATGGTTCGCCATCCAGTTCTTCCTCTAACATGTTGCAATAAGCATGCTGATCACAAACCTAAATATGCAACGGGTCAACGTGAATTTTGTCTGGGTGGTGCAACATTGATGCTAAGGTGGCCAAAGCATCGGCAATCTCATTATGAACTCTTGGGATGTGTCTGAACTCCACTGACCGAAATCGCTTTCTCAGATCGTGCAAACATTGTCGATATGGTATGAGCTTCAAATCCCTTGTTTCCCATTCACCCTGAATCTGATGCACCAGGAGGTCCGAGTCTCCCAAGACCAAGACGTCCTGGACATCCATGTCTGCATCTAGTCGTAGACCCAAAATGCATGCCTCATACTCAGCCATGTTGTTGGTACAATAGAAACGCAGCTGAGCCGTAATAGGATAATGATGTCCTGTTTTAGAAATAAGTACCGCTCCTATTCCAACTCCCTTCGCATTTGCGGCTCCATCGAAAAAAAGCTTCCATCCTGGTTCTTTGGTCATTTCCAACTCATCTATATGTTCTCAAGGGCTCGTATTCTTCATCAACAGGATTCTCAGCCAAGTGATCAGCCAATGCTTGGGCCTTTATGGCCGTCCTCGTCACATAAACGATGTCGAATTCTGTGAGTAATACCTGCCATTTCGCCAATCTCCCTATGGGCATAGGCTTCTGGAAAATATACTTCAGTGGATCCAAGCGTGAAATGAGATAAGTAGTATATGATGACAGATAATGCTTCAATTTCTGGGCCACCCAAGTTAGGGCGCAACATGTCTTCTCGAGTTGAGTGTACTTAACCTCATAGCCTGTAAACTTCTTGCTGAGATAATAGATGGCTTGCTCCTTCCTTCCTGTAATGTCGTGTTGCCCCAGTACGCAGCCAAACAAATTCTCCAGGACCGTTAGATAAAGAATTAACGGTCTTCCCGGCTCAGGTGGAACCAACACAGGTGGATTTGATAAATATCCTTTGATTTGGTCAAATGCTTCTTGACATTCTGTCGTCCATTCTACCGCAGCATCTTTCTTCAGTAGCCGAAAAATGGGTTCACAAGTTGCTGTGATTTGAGCAATAAACCTGTTGATATAATTCAACCTTCCCAACAGACTCATTACTTCTGTCTTGTTCTTCGGCGGTGGCAAATCTTGGATGGATTTGATCTTTGACGGGTCCAACTCAAAGCCTCACCGACTGACGATGAATCCCAACAGCTTTCCAGATGGAACACCAAATGCACATTTGGTCGGGTTGAGCTTAATATCGTACCTTTGAAGTCTTTGGAAAAACTTCCTTAGGTCTGCTACGTGGTCTTCCTGATGCTTGGATTTTATGATCACATCATCCACGTATACCTCAATCTCTTTGTGTATCATGTCATGAAACACAGTAGTCATTGCTCTCATGTATGTTGCCCCAGCATTCTTCAAACCAAATGGCATTACCCGGTAGCAATAAGTCCCCCACGGCGTAATGAAAGCCGTCTTTTCCGCATCTTCTTCATCCATCAGAATCTGATGATACCCAGCATAGCAATCCACAAAAGACCCGATCTCACGTCCGGCACAATTATCGATCAAGATATGGATGTTGGGTAATGGAAAGTTATCCTTTGGGCTTGCCCTGTTCAGATTGCGATAATCGACACACACCCTGATCTTCCCATCTTTCTTCGGCACTGGCACCACATTAGCCAACCAATCAGGATATCGAGTGATCCGAATAACCTTTGCTTGCAGCTTCTTGGTTACTTCCTCTTTAATCTTCACACTCACGTTTGTTTTGAACTTCCTCAATTTCTGCTTGACGGGAGGGCATGCCAGGTTAATGGGCAATTTGTGAACCACTAAATCTGTGCTTAACCCCGGCATGTCATCATACGACTATGCAAAAACGTCTTTGAACTCAATAAGTGCTTTGATTAGTTTTTCCCTGATATTCGGTGCAATATGGATGCTTATTTTAGTTTCCTTGATATCATCTGCATCCCCTAAATTGATGGCTTCTGTGTCATTTAAGTTGGGCTTAGATTTCTCTTCAAACTGGCTTAACTCTCTATTTATCTCTTCAAAGGCTTCATCCTCATCGTATTCCGATTCATCATCATAATCGACCTCTTACACAATTAGTTCGAAATCAGATTAATTTTTTAGACTAGGTTGAAGATCCGTTGTGCATGCCATGTCATTAGAACCAATATAAAGAGAACTGTTCAGAAAGAGAAAAGAAGAAAACAAAGTTAAAACAAAATAAGAAGAGAAAAGCCTTCACTTTTTTTTAAAATACGGGATAACAGAGTTTCACACTTTGCCGAATACAAAACAAAACTGGATTACAACCCTGGAATAATCCAAAAAAAACAAGAAAGAAAAATCAGAGCCCACTACCAAGACTCCCTCCGGGTAGGAACGAGAGTAGCCATCCAGTTGTTGATATTTTCCCTAGGCCCCACAAACTGTACATCTAACCTACTAGACCATTCTCCAGCTTCTATCATGTTGACATCGGTGAACAGCCTTTCAAAGCCCTCATTCAAATCTCCATCTGGCCCAATCAGTGGTCCGAGAACTTTCGGGACCGACAACTTTCTTATACCTGCTTTGACAAATGATCTGGATAGGCGCGGGATTGGCTTGGGAAGTACCCAGACTCTTTTCTTCAACTTGCGGGCCCGTCTCACATCCGCCGATGTAGGCTTGAACCCCAACCCAAAGGTATCCAGATTTTTGGGCAAAGAAACCGGCTGAACAATACCCTGAAGATCAGCCACTAAACCTTTGCCTGGCACAAACCCGTTCTTCAACATCTCCGAGACTACCATGACAGTTGCAGCTGCTATTTTGGGAAGTGGGATACTTTCACCTTCGGGAACTTTGTCCACTAAAACCGTATCGAAAACCTGGTAAACCCACGGTCCCTTATCATCATTAGTCTCTATGAAGAGTATGATGGCATCACTTACGGCGCTTGCATTGTCTTCCCCACGTACTACGATCTCTTGCCTATCCCACTCGAATTTAATCATCTAATGTAATGTAGAAGGCACTGCTTTAGCGGCGTGGATCCAGGGTCGCCCCAACAGAAGATTATATGACACTGCCACGTCTAACACTTGAAACTCCATGGTGAACTCGACTGGACCAATTGTTAATTCAAGTATGATGTCACCCACTGTGTCTATACCACCACCATCAAACCCTCGAACCTAGATGATGTTCTTGTGAATCCTGTCACCATCGACCTTCAGTTTGTTCAACGTGGTCAAAGGACAGATATTGGCACTAGACCCATTATCAATCAGTACTCGAGTGACTACCGAGTCTTCGCACTTCACGATCAAATAAAGGGCTATATTATGTTCTGTACCCTCCACGGGCAACTCGTCGTCTGAAAAAGTGACCCTATTGACCTCGAAAATCTTATTTGCTATTTTCTCCAGATGTTTCACAGACATCTTATCCGGAACATGGGCTTCATTCAGAATTTTCATCAATATCCGGCGGTGCTCGTCTGAATGGATCAACAACGATAACAATGAGATCTGTGCCGGGGTCTTCCTCAACTGCTCCACAATGGAGTAATCTTGCGCCTTCATTTTCTTTAAAAATTCTTCCGCCTCTTCCTCGATAAGTGGATTCTTTGTCGCTGCTGGATTGGCCCTTCTTAACTCTACGGGAGCAAAATACCTTCCCGAACGAGTTAACCCCTGTGCCTCACATATTTCCTCTACAACTTCCTTCCCCTTATGCATTACCATTACTCGACTGTAGCTCCATGGCACATCTTTCTCGCTGATTAATGGCAACTGCATTACTGGCCTGATAACAACTGGTCCTATGCATGCCCCTTCATGACTACTGGCTTGCTTGATATCCCTTGCACTGTTACTTTGACCGGCTCTGGATTCTTGGCAACATCAGACGAACTCTTCCCCATCACCACCACTGGCTTGCCTTCTACCCTTTCCGACTGCACTACCGCTTTTCCACTGATTGCCTTTTCTTCCGGACTGGCACGGATCAACATTACCATTTGTGAAGGCTTCTTGAGTTTCCCTCCTTCGTGCACTAGTTCGATCATGTGGGCTTCGTGGTGTGCCGGCAACGGGTTCTGATTGATGTTAGGTGCCTCTGGCTCCTGGACCTCGATCCTATTTGTGTCAATAAGATCTTGTACGGCAGTCTTCAACTTCCAACACTTCTCAGTATCATGCCCGGGAGCCCCCGAACAATATTCACAGCTTACCGAGTGGTCCAGATTTTTGGGAAGGGGATTTGGCAATTTGGGCTCCACAGGACTCAATAGGCCTAACTGCCTCAATTTGTGGAACAGAGTAGTATAGGTTTCTCCCAGCGGAGTGAATGTTCTCTGCCTCTGCACCCTTTCATTCCTGAAAGTCTGATTCCCACGGAAACCTGGTCCCGAAGGATTCCTGTAGGCCCTTGGTGGTGGATATGTGTTTTGTGGAGGTGGATATGTGTTTTGTAGAGGTGTATATATTTTTTGTGGAGGTGGATATGTATTCTGGGGAGCCAGCACACGCCATTGCGGGCAAGCCGGAGGCTGGGTGTAAGTTTGGGCGTGATGGATAGAGAAAAGTGGCTCTTGTGGTGGGTAGTAGGGCTGTGGAGGGCCGTATGGAATGTATGGGTAATTTGAGTGATGGGGTCTAGGTTGGTAGTGAGGGGGGGACCTCTGGATATGGACCAAGTACCTGCCTCGACTGTTGCGACATCTTCCCTTTTCTTCTTTCCGAGCGCACCTCCCGTGCCGCTCTGGATGGCTTGAGTGGTTGCTTTACTCGCCGAATAGCTCAGGATTTTGTTGGACTTAAGTACCTCTTCAATCATACCGCCCATTTTTACTATTTCGTTGAAAGATTTGCCAACTGACGTCACCAAGTGACCGAAGTAAGTTGGCTCCAGAGTATGCAGAAATTGTCCACCATTTCCCCCTCTCTCATCGGAGGAGCAACTCTTGCCGCCTGCTCTCTCCAGCGGAATCCAAATTCTTGGAAGCTTTCCCCGGGCTTCTTCTCAAGTTTCAGCAATGTCAGACGGTCAGGGACGATCTCAATGTTGAACTGGAAGTGGCCTGCAAAGGCTTGTGCCAGATCGTCCCAGGTGTACCACCTGCTAGGATCCTATCTTGTGTACCATTCCAGTGCAGACCCGCTTAGACTTTGACCAAAATGAGCTATCAATAGCTCGTCTTTTCCCCCGGCCCCTCTCATCTTATTGCAAAAACCTCGTAGATGTGCCATTGGATCATCGTGCCCCTCGTATAGATCAAACTTTGGCATCTTGAATCCTACCGGCAATTGAATATCGGGGAATGGGCATAGATCTTTGTAGGCCACACTGACTTGGTTGCCTAACCCATGGATATTCCTAAAGGACTGCTCCAGGCTTTTAAACTTTCGAAGCACTTCGTCTTGCTCTGGGCTCTTAGTCGGCTTTTCAGTCTCTACCGAGATCTCGAAGTGAGTATTATAAGTATGAGGCTCGGGTGCTTTGAAGGTTGGTTCAGGGGGTAATATTGGTTATCGTGAGCCTGAAACAACGGCTCGCTGGATGATCTTTGCAGCGTGGCTGGTGGGGGTGCCACGAAAACAGGAACATTTGGTGGAGGAGGGTTCTGATTGGGTTGTGAAGCTTGGGGATCATAGGCATTTCTTCCCTGATAGTATTGGTGACTGGGGAAGCTTGTCGAAGGGCCGGGGGGAGGGTATTTCGGCGTGTGTCCTGGTGGGAGAGTGGGAATAACGGGAGGGTTAGGCACTTTTTGTACCCTAGCTAAGGCCAGCTGCATTTCTTTCATCTCCTGTCTCATCTTATCCATTTCCTCCTTCAGCATTTGATTCTCCGTCCTTTCATCCTCGACACTTTGGTCTGAACTAGTCATGCTTTTTAGTATGGGCCCTTTGGATCTTGTTTGGTAATGGTAATCTGCCAGAATGTTCTAACAAACTAACTGGTTCGAAATCTCTGGAACGACAACAAACTTGTTAGCGTTAGAGTTTAACACATATTGCAATTTCACATTGGGGGATGCAATGTTCCTAGGAAGTTTAACCATTTCTAACATGTCTTTGCTTCGACCGCATGCGTCATTCCGGCTTACTTTATTTGTACCTCGTTTAAGTGTTTCTGAAACTTTCTTTATCTCTCTTTTTATTTCTTTCTTTTCCTTTCTTTTATTCACTTTGCCTTTCACTTTTTCTTTTTAGTGGTGGTCGAATCTTATGTGGATTTCCTACGTATCATGTCCCCTCATGAATCAGACCGTGCGTAGTTTTGCGACAAGTGCGGAGAATAAAGACACCATTTTTGGATTTTTCAACCTTTACTAGCAAAAGGTTTTATTACAAGGCAAAACATTTTTGAAAGGAAATTGACAGACTTGATATAGACTACAGACTTTATGCCAAAAAGGGAAATACAAACTCCAATGGACAACAGACTCAAACTATGAGGAAAATACAGACTCAAACTATGAATGTTTCAGAGTTTTGAATTTTGGCGCCCGCGGGGCGTCGTTCGGCCTCGGCGCGGGCTTTGGTGCAAGGCCCCTTTGCAGATCTTTCAAATCTTCCATGATCTGGTGGACATAAATCATTATTGAAGCATAGAAGGTGGTACGGGACATATCCTCACAAGCTAGGCACTTTATGGTGATGTAGTGCCCGATATCGTCGATTCTTCCCTTGATTCTGTCCCTTTCCATAAGCAATCGCTCTATTTGTCGATTCCACGTCCCTAGCATTTGAGCGTTGTAAAGGAGTTGATCCTGAAACTCATTCATCTATTTCTCCATTCGGGCCATTAGATCATAGTAGTGATTCCTATCTGCTCTGGCATCTCGGGCTTGTCTGAAGATCCGCTCTTTGAGAGTGGAAATTGTTTCTCTCAATATAGCGATGTTCCTTTCATAGTCCCTCTTCATTTGTTGCATAGACCGTGCTCGCTCTTCTGCCTTCTTTCTCCATTTCACCTAGATTCTCGCTAGACCAGCTTTAGATTTTTCCAGGTCTTCTTGATACTCGAGGACTTTCTTCTTTAGACCGTTTATGAGCCTTTCAACAGCCCGACTTCTCTTCGGGTTTCCGGTAGCTATTTTCATTTCCTGGATTTGAGCTTTGAGGACCTCGTTTTCCTGAGCTAGTTTTCTCTTTTCTCCCTCATCTGCAGCAATATGCAAATCTTTCTCAAATTTCAAATCTATAACTTGCTTCTCCAACTTGCCTATTGTAACCCTGTACTCGTGCTCTTTAGCCAACCAATCCCACTGTTCTTGCGACACCTTGACGAATTCCTAGAGATGGGGTCTTTTAGCCGGCCTTTCGTGCTCAAGTTCTCTCATGTACCAAGCAAGGTAACCTGGCGCCACTTCTCCTTTGGCCTGATCCTGCACGCAAGTATCTGCTTTTAAATATTGGCATTCACTCCAGATCTGACGGACTCTTGCTTCAGGGAACTGGCCGTCAGGGCTAATCTCAATTACTTGAGCACTAAGATCTTCCTCCTATGGCACTGTTTGGCATCTCCCGAGTTGTCTCAAAACCCGATATAGCGTGTAAGGCTGAATGCTCTTGAGCCCCATCAATAGAAAGTGGGTCCTAGCTACCGGCATATGGATGACCTCGTCAACGGGCAACCATCCTAGTGTCCACTGTATTTGGCTGGCGGTGAGGGTCCGAAAGAATGATGTCCACGCCGTAACTCCCTCGGGTAGACTGACCCCCTTGATTCTTGTGTAGAACTCTTCTATGCAAGTTTTCTTCGAGGAACCATAACTCAAGAGCTGGGAACGGTGGCAGAGATGCTCAGTCATCCATATTTGTAGCAACAAGTTACACCCCTCGAAAAAGTTCCCTCTGGCTTTGCAGTCTATGAGAGCTCGGAAGATATCAGATACTATTATAGGCGCAAGAGTGCTTTCATCTTGAGTGAGCAAGGTACTGACGACCCCGGCTATTTTCAGATCAATGTTTTCGTCTTTCCTTGGAAATACCAAAAGGCCCAAAAAGGTTATCATAAAAGCCACTCGTCTATGCTCGTCCCATTTCTGACGGTTACTTTTGCTGCATAACTTGTTACCCGGGTTGTTGAATCCTCCGACATGACCGTATCTGTCGTATATGAAGCGCGGATTACAAAAACTTGCGGTCAAATCTGGGTTATGGACCGTCCTGGGGATCTTTAATAAATCTAAAAACCGATGCACAGTGATAGCTCTTGGAGCAACCAGGTATTTTTGCCTCAACGGAACTTCAGCATTTCCGATGTACCTGGCTATTTCCTCCACAGTCGGGGTGAGTTCAAAATCGGAGAAGTGGAAGACATTGTGTGCCGGGTCCCAGCAGGTGACCAAAGCTCTTATGATATCCCCCCGAGGTTGGATTTCCAATAAACCCGTAAGACCTTTTAGATATTTCTTGACCTTATCTTCCCTTCACCACCTAAATCATCCCACCATAGCCGCAACTTGAAAGGGATTTTATTCATTATTGAAAAAGGTTCATTTTGCATCGTGCTCATCCTGCACATTTATTAAGGTGATTAAGCAAAAAATAAAATTTATTTGACTCAACCAATTGGCTATTTTTAATTTTTCACAGATTAAAAGAAAGATCCGATTCCGAACACGGCCTTTCAGCACTTCGGGAACGAAGATTTTGAGGCTGGGTGGGTCAACCGGTCAAACATCCAAAAACAAATGACTACAAGTGGCCGTTTATGCAAAGTCAGCCTTCCGGTGTCCCTTTGGGAACATTCGGCTATTTTGACAAAAACGGCGTCACCCGACTTGTTTATGACGAAAATTAAAATTTTGACATTTTGTAAAGGAGAAGTTGGACCCGATAAGGGTTGCCTACGTATCCCACACCCTGTGAGAATCAAACCGGCGCAGTTTGGGTAGATAAAACAAACTTCTTTTGAAAACAAGAGTCTTTTCAATGGAGAATAAAACCATTTTTCATAAACATAACCCCTTTTTTTTTCATTTTCTCAAAAATTCGACAGAGTTTCGACGCTATTTGGACATTGATTTTTTTTCAAAATAGGCGATTAACTACCTCTATCTCTCTTTCCTCAAAGTATTCAAAATCCGGCCAGCATGCAAGTCCGAAGCAAACAAATGCACAGGTAGCAAGTTGGATGCATCAGGATGGTCTTTTGTCGTTTTGGTACACCTGTCCTAGACAGACCCAACCCCTGTGTTGAGCCTCCAAAGTCAAATGCACATGATGCAAACAAACGTTCCTACTAGGGATCCGGCATGAAGCTGAGTTATTCTAGGTTCGTAACCTGGGTATTTGTTCTAGACTGTGTACCCGAGCGGACAACTCGAGTCGAGGAGGGGACTACGTACCGAGGACCCGCGAGATCGTCCGGCTTTTTAACTTGTCCGGCCTCTTTCTTATTTCAGGGTATGACACTAACAGAATAGGGAGTCTCAACCAGTAAGTACATCCCCGGAGGTGAGAAGAGAAGGGTTTCGTAGCAGTTTATATACAGTTCAGATAATATCAAAGCGATAAAAGCAACATTTTGCACATTTAGGCCAAAACATGTAATAAGATCAAATAATAACAATTATTCCAGGCTCGAATTCTTGAACCCTGAACCAGAGATTCTGGGTTATCGTTCCCAGCAGAGTCGCCGGAGTTGTCACACCTCCTTTTAGTCCGCGCCCGCAGGGGCACAAAGGGAGTTTTTCCAATTAAAGGACAATCGAAACGGGATTTATTGTTTAATTCAGAGTCGCCACTTGGGAGATTTATGGTGTCCCAAGTCACCGGTTTAATCCCGAATCGAGGAAAAGGATGACTCTGTATTACAGTCCGCGAACCAGAAATCCGGATAAGAAATTCTGTTAACACGGGAGAAGGTGTTAGGCATTCCCGAGTTCCGTGGTTCTGGCACGGTCACTCAACTGTCATATCTGGCTTAATTATCTGATTTTATACAATTATGAACTTATGTGCAAATTTTAACTTTTAGCCGCTTTTATTATTATTATTTTTAAAAAAAGACTTGCAATGTCATGAAAACGGGTCTTGAACCACGTCACATCAATGCACCCGTGGTTATTGACACATTTCGACTTCATCGAGATTTGGATTTGGGTCACATAAATGTATACCCGAGTTTAGGGAGATAACATTATTAAATACACGCCTAAAGATGCTAACACGTTGTTATTTTGAGAAAAGCCGTAAAGTTCGCTATGCGGCCTATCTCGAAATCTAAGCATTTGAAATAACTATCCGTTGAGGGCCCCGCAATTTGTAATTTATTCGGCGAGGCACGCCTCACTTATTTTTAAAAGGGCTAATCAGCCACTTCTATTATTTATTATTTTTAAAGAGATTGCAACATCGCGAGAATGCATCTCGAACTGCGCCACATAAATGTACCCACAATTTTGATACGTTTCAACTTCGTTGAGATTTGGATTTGAGTCACATAAATGTGCACTCGGGTTTAGGGAGGTAACATTATTAAATATGTGCCTAAAGATGCAAACGCGTTAGTATTTTGAGAATGCCGCAAGATTTGCTAAGACGGCATATCCCGAAACCTAAGTGTTTATCATAAGCACCTATTGAGGGCCCCGCAGTTTGCAACTTATTAGGCGAGGCACGCCTTGTTTATTTTAAGGATATCCTAAAGCGACTATGGTTCTCTATTTACTTTTGTCTCTAAAGATAGAGAAAAAGGACTAATTAATTACAAGCGTGCAATGTTCCAGCTTTTGTTGTTCGAACCAACAACCTAGCGATGATGCACCTCAATGACAATGCATACCTTCATTTTAATTGACAGACATGAACTCTAAAATTCCTAAACCAATTTATCATACCCATTATCTATTACGAACTATGGGTTTTAATGAACCAATTTAATGTAAATGAGCCTTTCTTTTCCTGACTTTTAATTGATTTCAACACTAATCTACCAACAATAATTCAGGTTTTGCTTACTATCAAATTCAGAAACTGTTATTCAAACGAAGACATCCTAATACACTAGCATGATTAATGATAAAATTACTAGCGAGTAGGATGAATATTACTATATCAGCTCATGAATTGAAATCCCATTACAAGTTCATTACCCTTTTAATCTGACATTAATCTAGATCCACCTATTACTGATGACAATCGAGTTCCTCCAAACTGATTCAACAATCCCATTTCACGAACCTATTGAACTGACTACACTTCATGCCACTCCAAGGGTTCAACTTAACAGTTCAATGTTATACAATGTTTAACAGATAACCCACCTTAAGAAACAGTTTTGATTATACACATAACTACCATCTATATAACAGGAAAAACATCATAACTACTATCAATTAAAATGCAGGCAGTCCTCAGTTGAACAATAAATGTGTTCGAACATTTCATTTCAAACTTCAACGAGTTTACATCAAGGTAGTTTGAGACGTGTACCTGGGATTTACAACAATGAAGAATGAGCAATCAGTAGTAGCAAACAGCAGGCATAACAGCAGATTTGGAGTTCAAACAGCCACGAACACAACCAGTTCAGCCCAGAACACATAGCAGAAATAACACCCAGCACAAGCAGTAAAAAAACCCAAGAGTGAAACCAGAAAATACCAAGCAATTCATAGACAGGAACATAATGTATTCATAAATGAGATAGGAGAGTAGATTTTCTGATTTCTGTTCTTCAGATTCTCACATAAAGACATTTAGAACCTCAATTAAACAGTAACAAACTGATTCTGATTTTTAGTCGTAAAGAAGACCTCACTTTTTCAGTATTTAACTCTCAACCTATTGAACTCTTTAGGGTAAAAACTCAGCTTGTATTTCACTCTTAAACTCTGAATTTCTGAAAAAATCCAGCCTAGACTCTCTAAAAGAACTGAAAGAGAACTGATTTTTCTTCTCCCAAAAAAACCAGCCCCTTTTCTATCTTGAATGACCCTATTTATAACCCAAAAACAGACCTGTTATCTCTGCCTTGAAACCATAAGATTCTAACTGCCCATCCCCCCTTGAATCCCATTACTTAATGTCTTCTTGTTTGAAGTTATTTTGCTCCCCACACTTGCATGCCTTGTTCCCCATTGTTTCAATCAAAACTATGGGTTATTATAATATTCCTATTGACTCTCATACTATCATGTTATGTTCCCCATTGATATTAAACTAATGGTATCTATTACCCACTGAACAAACCCTTAAGTTAATCCACTTGCAGACCTGTTAAATCCGAAAATTACCCCCTTAACCCCTGTGTATTACTGCCCTGCCCTAAGCTTCATTGATCTGTTTTCTAAGTTACAACCCTAATAACTGATTTCTAACTGATCACCAAAGTACTATAGCTATAACTAATTCACAACTAAATTCAAACAATGACTCAATAAAAATTTAAGCAGTACGAATCAAAATATTATCAGGTTATTCTAACATTCAAGACTATAAAACTAATCGGCGACACTTATCGAATCGCCTACACGAATTACAACACATATAATCAATAGCAAATAATCAGATTCGAACAGGCGCAGAGGTGATTCGAGACATATTGATAGAAACAAGGATTTATAATAAAACTTAACTAGTCGACGGAGCTCATTCGAATCGATTATATAGTTTATTATATACTCGACCATGACCAGAAAAAGTTCGACCAAATAAAAGGTCTTTGAAGAAGGACAGAATCAATCGACAAAAAATTGAAAAATCAATAAAACTACACTAAACAAATAAACAGATATAAACAAACACAAAAATGGAACAAACAGGAAAGGAAAAATACCTCGAGAACTCGAAAACTGGACGACCCTGACTTGGACTCTGACTCGGACCTTTTTTTTTTTGAGGTCGAACGGACCTTAATCGAGTGTTCTCAACTGAGAACACTTTGACTAAGGTCCACTGGACACCCAAATTCCTTTACTTCGGACAAACTCCAGCCTTTGGTTTTCTAGGGTTCTTGGGGTTTGATTTGGGGTTCGAACGGTTTTAGCCTGATTCGAACCAAACCAAAGGTGGTTTGGTAACGAGGGAGGTCTGGGGGCATCATGGTGTAAGTTTGGGTCTGGTTGGGATAGTTTCAAGTTTTGCTCGAATCTTCGATTGAAGATTCGAGAAGCTACAGGCTGATTCGAGCAAAATGGATAAGGGATTAGTGGAGAGGGTGGTTAGGTGCTCTATGGGTGTTAGTTTCATGACCAACGGCATCGTTGCCGCCGGCTTTCATGCGAAGGGGTTTCAGGGCGGCTAGGTTTCAGGGGAGGTCTGTTTGGTTTAGTCTTTGAGAGAGACGAGATAGGAATGAGGGGTATGGCTTAGGGGATTGTGGGGTGAGAGGTTGGACTTATATACGGGGGAGGGAATTAGATCCTGGCCATTTGATCAAGTCATATCAACGGCTTGGATCCATTCCTTAATGGGAACGACGTCGCTTCACTTACCTCGAGACCGGATCGGTCTTGGATGGGAATGGGTCGGGTATTGGAGGAGTTGATCTGGACCGTTCTATCCAATCAAACGAATGGTTGAGATTGACTGACTTAAAACGACGTTGTTTGGATTGGTCGTAGGTGGACTGGATTTGGGGCGGGTATGGGCTGGATTTTTGGCCAGGTTTGGCTGTGTTTTGGATTTGGGCTTGGCCAAATTGGCCCAACTGAATTTTTCTCTTCTTATTCTTTTTTTTTCCTTTCCAATTTTCCTTTTCAACAATAAAACTAAAAATCCTAATTAAATTATAAAAATCGACAATTAACTAAAAATATTAACTCTTAATAATAATTATCACACGAAATTAAACATCAATAAATATAAAATCACACAATTTGGACATTAAATGCTAAAAATGCAAAGTACACATTTTTGTGATTTTCCGTTTTGTAAAACAAACTTGATTGTTTAATTAATTCCTAAATTGTAAAATTAAATCCTAAATGCACATGCAACACATATTTTTGTATTTTCTTAATTAAAGTAGAAATAAACATGCACAGACAAAAATACAAATAAATCACAAACAAACACAAAACCATTTTATTTTGAATTTTTGGGAGTAGTTCTCGTAGAGCAAAAATCACGTGCTCACACCGTTGTACTTAGGTATGTCTGGCATACGAAACTCTTAGTAATGGGCTTCGGAGCCTCACTTTGGGAATAAGGCTTCTGCACGAACTTCTTCGAATCCAAACCCTTTAGGATCGGGGGTGCCCCCGGTATTTGGTCAACTTGTGAGTTGTATGTTTCCACCTTTTGTCATTGTCCTCGATTTTCTTTTCACCTAATTCTATCCGTTTAGTGTGCTCCTCGAGCATTCTTATGATAGCGAGGTTAGTTCCTAATACATTATCGTTCAATTTCTCTTGTACAGGCTCGACCCTATAAAAAACTTCCTGTGACATATCGAGTTCGATTCTGCTTGGTGCCCGATTCTAGAGTTGCGTTATTATAGCCTCTGAGTTTGTAGCATGTCAAACATCATTTGAAGGTCGATTCCGCCTTCTTCACCATTTTGCGTATTCTGATCGACTTCCCGGACGTCTCTATGGATGTTATTTTCAAGGTCGGTGTCGAAATCTCCACGAATGGCGACACAAGAATTGACATCAACCGGATCTACAGCCTGTGGTGCGTCGGAATTGATCGAAGGCACTCCGTTTCCCGGGGTGACTATGTGCTCGTTTTTGCCATGAAGACCAAGGTTGGTATCAATGTGAGTGGGTACTGCTTGAGAGTTCAACATGTTGATTCCTGAAATCAAAAATACTCACAAGAACAAGCATAAAAGTAGTGTGTGTTATGAAGGTTAATATTAAGAAATCACTATTATCCTTAGCCCCAATGGTGGGCGCCAAAGTGTTTACCCTAAAATTTGAGTAACAATTAAACTTGTAATGTGGTTTTAAGGATATGTGATTTTACTTAATACCAATTGATTAATTTTAAGATAAGTGATGGGAATTGATAAGAATATAAAACAAACTGATGCTTGGACAGTACCCTCAAGTTGATGAACCCTCGAGAGTAGTAAAGTAAGAACAGTTAAAGAACAATAAGTTGATGAACAACATAGTAATATTATATTGCCTTGATTTGTCTGTATTTAATAACTTTACAAATTATGGGGACCCCTCTTTATATACTAGAGGAATCCTAATTGTGGTTCAATGCTAATTACGGAAGTAAATCCCATGATTGATACAAATAACTGCCCTTGATTTGATCCGTTCCAAAATTTCCGTTGTGATCTCCTATCGATTACGGATATTTCGCCTTTCCGTTATTGCGTTCTACTCAAAGCTAATCATATCTGGTCTCAATCGTCGGGAACCTCGATTTCGATGGGTACCTCGATCTCCAAACTCGGTATCTTGTCTTTGTGCTCAGGCCTGATCCATTACGAGGCTGACTCTCGATGCTATTCTCTGATCCCGTATACATATATATAATAAATTCAGAATATAATATTAAAATAGCAGCAATACAAGCTACTAATCAAGATTTCGATGATTTCATAACACAAATAAAAGAATTATTAGAACTATGGGTAATAAGAAAATCTACTTCAATACATAGGTCAGCTGCATTCATAGTAAGAAATCATAATGAAATAGTCATGGGAAAGAAAAGAATGGTAATCAATTATAAAAAAAAAACTTAATGATAATACAAGAATGGATGGTTATAAATAACTAGATAAGGCAGAATTAGTAAAAGAATACAAGGAAAATGAGTTTTCAGTAAATTTGATTGTAAAACAGAATATTGGCAAGTAAAAATGCATGAAGATAGCGTAGAATGGACGGCGTTTACATGTCCAGAAGACCATTTTGAATGGTTAGTAATGCCTTTTTGGATTAAAAACAGCTCCGCCAATATTTCAAAGAAAAATGAATAATACATTAGGAGAATATAAGAATTTTGTTTTGGTTTATATAGATGATATTTTAGTATTTAGTAAAGATATAAGAGAACAACTATGACATTTACAAATAATTTTCAACTTATTTGTTAAGAATGGTATAATAGTTAGTAAGAAGAAGATAGAAAATGCTTAAAAACTATATTAACATTTTAGTAAGAAGAAGATAGAATTGTTTAAAAACTATAGTAATTTTTTAAGAGTTTTATTAGGTGTACGAAAAGTAAAATTACAACCTCATATAGCTAAAAAAAACCTTTAGAAATGCCTGATAAATTAGAAAATACTAAAAAATTACAAAGGTTTTTAGGACTAATAAATTATGCTAGAAATTTCATAAAAGGTTTAGAAAAAATAGTTGGACCTTTACATGCAGAGACAGGGTCTAAAGGACAAAAAAAAATTTAACATAAAAGATATTAAGTTGGTACAAAAGATTAAAGAAAAAATAAAAGACATACCAGACTTAAGTGTGCCACTAGAAACAGATTATTTAATTATAGAAACAGTTGGAAGTTTTGAAGGATGGGGACAGTGCTAAAAGCAAGACCTAATAAATATAGTATTAAAAATGAAGAAAAAAATTGTGAGAGCGGTAAGTAGAAGAAAAATGTAATTGTTAAACCAGAAAATTAAAATTTTGGTCAAAGCTTATTTTAAGAAGTACTCGCCCAATTGATAATCAAGTAAAAGAATATTTTTGTAATGGAAAAGGAAAAAATTAGAATGTGTAATAGCAAAGTAGTTGATATAAGCAAAGTAAACAAGTATATTTTAATAGTAATCAGAATGTGTCCATACATATGTCATTTCTCCTACTTTTATAGCTATTTTTAAGTACAACGTCTCTTCCCTCTCATAATCGATTTATTATGAGCATTTAATGACATTAATAAAATATTATAATTGGCAATCGTAGTTGTTTCATGAAGATTTTGTAACGTTTCCAATCATTTATACTCATCAATTGAAGATTTAGTGAATCTGTACTTTTTGTTGTCTTGGTTCATTCCACTGGTGTCTCTTCAAATTATGAAGAGACCCGAGTGACCGTTCCTTCTTGTCCTCTAGACACTTTACTCGTACCTATTAAGAATGCGTCTCTTTAAGTAATTTTTGCCAGTTGTCACTCTTCTAATAATCCACGTGTCTTGACATGTCAGCCACATAATTAATTCCAAGTGTAATATTGATTTTTCCCAATACAGATAATCCCCCCACTTACCAATTATTCAGCAATTGAATATTTGAGAAGTGGATCTCATTAAAGCGGGAATTTTTGCTATCGTTTCCCATATATGATTATACCTTCTTCTGAACTGACGCATCGTATGTCACTTCCATTTAATGCATGTGACACGTGGTGTCCTAAGATTGGTTCTGCAATTCCTCAGTGTCTTTTAGGGCTTTTTTACGTCTGCATCAATCACGAAGTGACAATTTTCATAATAACGTTTCCATTATTACCTATTTGTTTGACGGTTGCTTCTGAGTATAAATATATCCTTTGTCTTCTATTTCACGAAAAGGTTTTCCATATCTTGCCATTCAAACCTTTCTACTTTTTCATATAACTATGTGTAATGACCCAGTCGGTCGTTTTAAGAATTAACGCCTCAATTCCCTATTATTTGTTTTTTTGTATTTATTTTTGCAATTATAAATTACCGGGAGGATTCGTTTGGAGTTTCGGAGTGTTTTGGGACACTTAGTCCTAAATGAGAGTTTATGTTTTAGAATTTGGACCGTAGTCGGAGCAGTATGAAGATGGCCTCGGAATGGAATTATGTTGGTTCTGTTAGCTCTGTTGGGTGATTTCGGGCTAAGGGGCATGTTCGGATTATATTTTGGAGGTCCGTAGCTCATTTAGGTATGAAATGCCGAAAGTTGAAATTTGGAAGTTTCCGGTTTGATACTGAAATTTTGATATCGGGGACAAAATCTGATTCCGAGAGTTGGAGTAGCTCCATAGTGTTGAATATGACTTGTGTGCAAAATTTGGGGTCAATTGGACTTAGTTAGGTTGGTTTTATCATCGGATGTAGGATTCTTGAGATTTTCAGTTCATAAGGCTTGGATTGGAGAGTGATTTGTGGTTTTAGCGTTGTTTGATGTGATTTGAGGTTTGGAATAAGTTT
This sequence comes from Nicotiana tabacum, assembly GCF_000715075.1. Classification (NCBI taxonomy): domain Eukaryota; kingdom Viridiplantae; phylum Streptophyta; class Magnoliopsida; order Solanales; family Solanaceae; genus Nicotiana; species Nicotiana tabacum. The sequence continues at coordinate 183,339,093 of NC_134101.1, forward strand.
GTATGATGTTTTAGGATTGGTTGTCATGTTTGGTTGAGGCTGGAGGCCTCGGATGAGTTTCGGGTGGTTAACGGACCTTTAGACTCAAGACGAAAATTGCAGAAATTGTAGCAGGTCTCTAGTTCTAGTTTCCTTCTTCGCGTTCGTGAAGAGGAGCTGGGGCAGGTAGAAGCTTAACACTTCCCGTTTGCGATATTGGTCTCGCATTCGCGAAGCTGAGAGGTCATATGCCTACGTGCTCGCAAAGAAGGTCCCGCGTTCGCGTAGGAGGGAAAGAGTTGCTACCGCATTTGCGACAGGGTCACGTTCGCGATGGAGGAATTATGGGCCAAGCCAAGTTATGCTTCGCGAACGCGATGGGCCTTCTGCGTTCGCGAAGAAGGAATCACATGGGCAGATTATAAAGTTTCAAAATCGAGGATTTAGCCATTTTTATCAAAACTAGAGTTTGCGAGCTCGGATTTGAACGATATTTTGGGGGATTTTCAGAGATATCAATTGGGTAATGATTCTACACTAGATTTTGGTTACATCCCATTAATCTATCATTAATTTAATCATTTAATTTCAGATTTGGGGTGAAAATTGGGTAAAATAGAATAGAGTTCTTTAACTAAGATTTCGAGTTTCGATTGGGAATTTGACATCAGATTTGTATAATTTTGGTACGAGTGAACTCGTGAGTGAATGGGAGTTCATAATCCATAACGTTTACCCGATTTCGAGACGTGGGCCTAGGGGACCTTTTGGGCAATTTTTCTTAATTTCACATGTTAACTTCGAATTAATTAGTTAAATTAGTTACTTGAAGTTATATTTACATTATGCAACTACTTTGAATAGATATGGGCCATTTGTAGTTAGGTACTCATGGAAAGAATGTGATTTTGAGTTGATTGAGCTGGTTCGAGGTAAGTGTCTTGCCTAACCTTGTGGGGGGGAACTCCCCTTAGGATTTGGTATTTTTGTTATATGAGTGTCGTGTACGCGAGGTGACGAGTGCGTACACGTGCCAATTGTTGAAATCCCATTTTCATAAAGCTAATACCTATGTTTTTCTTGTAATTTAGAAAATACTTGTACTTGAAGCCTCTTGTTTGATTAGGAAAAGCATGCTTACGTGACTTAATTGTCTTACCTGCCTTAATTTTCTACTTATACTCTGTGCAGCATGTTAGAGTAGAAATTTCTATAATTCTTGAATAGAACTGTATATTCTTCTGAGATGGCTGTGTGTTTACTTGGGGACTACGGGACGATATCCTGGGAAATCCCCCTACTTGTTTACTTTGGGACTACGGATCGGTATTCCGGTAGATCCCTCTACACATTTATGATTGGGACTACGGGACAACACCCAGTAGATTCCTCATACTTTGGGAATAAGGATTGGTATTCCGGGAGTTTCTCTTGCATATTTATGATTCGGACTACAGGACGATATCCCGGGAGATCCTCTTGACATTTACGTTTGGGACTACGGGACGATATCCCGGGAGATCCCCTATTATTATTTTTGTGTATTGAGTTAGATTCTTTCTGTGATTTTATTTGTTATACACTGTTAGCATTTTTAGTTATGTTTTCATATTCTACATTGTTTTACCTTGTTTTTCATTTATAATTAGTAGGGCCCTGAGATTCCTCATCACTACTCGATCGAGGTTAGGCTTGTCACTTACTAAGTATCGTTATAGCGTACTCATGCCCTTCCTGCGCATGTTTTTCATGTGCAGATCCAGGTTCTTCAGCTCAGCCATATTTCCAGTAAGGCGAGGTGATCTTCAGAGACTTCAGGGTATATATGTCGCGTCCGCAGACCTAGGAGTCCCTCTCTATTCTCGCTTCTAGCTTTACCTCTCCTGTATTTACTTTGTTTAGATATTCTGGAGTTAGAACACTTTGTAGTTATTCCACAGCTTGTGATTTCATGAGATTTGGGTTTTGGGAGTTGATTTAGTTTGAGAGTTTATATCTGTATATTCCGAGAGGCATCTTAAACATTTTATTTATGATTATTCCGTAGTTTTTGCCTAGCTTTTATCTTTCGTGTCTTTTTCTGCAAATCATTAGGCTTACCTACTCGTAGAGACTAGGTGCCGTCACGACAGTTCACGAAGGGCGAACTTGGGTCGTGATAAGTTGGTATCAGAGCTCTAGGTTCATAGGAGTCATGAATCACAAGCTGGTTTATTAGAGTCTTGCGGATCGGTACAGACGTCTGTACTTATCTACGAGAGGCTATGTAACTGTTAGGAAAATTCCACTTCATTTGATTTCCTTGTCATGCAAGATTTTGACATCACAATTCTAAACTTCTGTCTTCTATTCTTTCACAGATGGTGAGGAAACATTCTATCAGAGATGACCAGGCACTCACGCCCCCTACTAGAGCCGTCAGAGGTCGGGGCCGGGGTAGAGGCCGAGGACGTGCCCGTGGTGCAGCCAAAACACCCACGCGAGTTGCCACAAAGGAGCCACCAATAGCTCCAGCCGGAGTCCAGGCACCTGATACGCCTGCTGCTACTACTATTCCAGCTCTTCAGGAGACTTTTGCACAGTTTGTGAGCATGTACACCACTCTAGCTCAGGCAGGGCTGATTCCCCTTGTTGTATCCACATCCCTGGCTGGGGAGGAGCACAGACTCCCGCCATCCACACTCCTAAGTAGCAGTTCTAGATTGATCAGATCCTAGAGGTTATACCGATACTGCCTGCAGCCCCAGTTCAACCCGAGGACGGGGCAGCGGCTTCGGAGGATGAGCAGCGGAGGCTTGATAGGTTCAAGAAGTATAAGCCTCTTGTATTTAGTAGTTTAGCATCAGATGATTTCCTGGGATTTTTGGAGAAGTATTAGTGTATCCTCTGCACTATGGGTATATCAGGATCAAGTGGGTTTCTTTCACTGCCTTCCAACTTCGAGGAGCAGCCTACTAGTGGTGGCGTACTTTTGAGTTGGATAGTCCAGCTGAGGCAGCATCCCTTACTTGGACTCAGTTTTCAGATATGTTCCTAAGAAAGTTTGTCCCTCAAAGACTTAAGTACGCATGACGCCCAGAGTTTGAGCATTTGTGCCAGGGCACTATAACTATTTCGGAGTATGCTGTCTGTTTCACTGACTTGGCTAGGCATGCACCAGCCTTGGATTCTACAGTTCGTGAGAGAGTTCGTTGGTTTATTGAGGGGCTCATTCCCAGTATCAAGTCTAGCATGGCTCGTGAGTTAGAGATGGATATTTCTTATCAGCAGGTGGTGAGCATTGCTAGGAGAGTAGAGGGTATGCATGCTCGGGACAAAAAGGAGAGGGAGGCCAAGAGGTCTCGAGAGTCGGGCCATTATTCTAGTGCCCGTGCTCCAGCTGAAGTTCGTCATGGTAGGGGTTATATGAGTCGCCCCGTTCATTCAGCACTTCCAGCCGCCAGTGGTATTCCAGCTCCTTCTAGACCTAAAGAGCCTTATTATGCACTTCTGGTTTCTAGTGTTCCTCTTGCACGGGGTGCTTTCAGTGGTAAGTCTAGCAGACCTGGCCCGAGCCAGCCATAACCACCATGTCCTCCCAGAGCTTATTTTGAGTGTGGCAACACTTGTCATATGGTGAGGGATTGCCCCGGGCTTAGGAGGGGTGTACCTCCACAGACTCCTCATCCACAGCGTGCCCCGTAGAGTTCCTAACCTATGGTTCCAGCACCAGTTTCTATCCCAACTGCCTAGCCAGCTAGAGGTGGAGGTCAGGGAGGTAGATGTCGCCCTAGAGGTGGAGGCCAGGCCAGATATTACGCCCTTCATGCCCGTATTGAGGTTGTCGCCTCCGATTCTGTCATCACAGGTATTGTCCTAGTTTGTCATAGAGATGCATCAGTTCTATTCGATCCAGGCTCCACTTATTCTTATGTGTCTTCTTATTTTGCCTCGCATTTGGGTGTATCTCGGGATTCTTTGAGTTCCCCTGTTTATGTTTCTACTCTTATGGGGGATTCTTTTGTTGTAGATCGCGTTTATCAGTCGTGTTTGGTTGCTTTTAGTGGTTTTGAGACGAGAGCCGATTTATTATTGCTCAGCATGGTAAATTTTGATGTTATCTTGGGCATGGACTGGTTGTTGCCCAATTATGCTATTCTTGATGGTCACGCCAAAACCGTGACACTGGCTATGCTAGGTATACCGCAAGTAGAGTGGAGGGGTACTTTAGATCACACTCCCAGTAGAGTTATTTCTTTCCTTAAAGCTCAATAAATGGTTGAGAAGGTGTGTGACGCGTATCTGGCCTATGTGAGAGATGTTAGTGTTTATACCCCTATAGTTGATTCAGTCCCAATAGTATGGGACTTCCCTGATGTGTTTCCAACTGATCTTTTGGATATGCCACCCAACAGGGATATTGATTTTGGCATTGATTTGTTACTGGGCACTTAGTTTATTTCTATTCCTCTGTACCTATGGCTCTTCTTGAGTTGAAGGAGTTAAAGGATCAGTTACAGGAATTGGTTGATAAGGGTTTTATTCCGCCTAGTGTATCACCTTGGGGTTCTCCTATCTTGTTTGCGAAGAAAAAGGATGGTTCTATGCGTATGTGCATTGATTATCGCAAGTTGAACAAAGTTACAGTGAAGAACCGGTATCCTTTGCCTAGTATTGATGATCTGTTTGACCAGTTACAGGGTGCACGAGTGTTTTCTAAGATTGACTTGCATTCAGGTTACCATCAGTTGAAGATTCGAGAGCCGGATATCCCGAAGACTACCTTCCGGACTCGGTATGGTCATTACGAGTTCCTTGTTATGTCATTTGGGTTGACAAATGCCCCAGCAGCCTTTATGCATTTGATGCACAGTGTATTCCGGCCATATCTTAACTTGTTCGTCATTGTCTTTATTGATAATATTCTGGTGTACTCCCGGAGTCAGGAAGATCATGAGCAGCACCTGAGGACAGTGCTTCAGACTTTAGGAGAAAATAAATTGTATGCAAAGTTCTCAAAATATGAGTTTTGGTTGGATTCCGTGGCATTCTTGGGTCACGTGGTGTCGAGTGAGGGGATCCGAAGAAAGTGGAAGCAGTGCATAGTTGGCCCAGACCATCCTCAGCTACAGAGATCCGCAATTTTCTTGGCTTGGCGGGTTATTACCGTCGATTTGTTGAGGGGTTTTCATCTATTGCAGCACCTATGACCAGGCTGACCCAGAAGGGTGCTCCATTCCATTAGATGGAAGAGTGTAAAGCGAGCTTCCAGAAGCTCAAGACAGCTTTGACTACAGCCCCAGTATTGATATTGCCTACAGGTTCGGGGTCTTATACTGTCTATTGTGATGCCTCGAGGATTGTCCTTGGAGCGGTATTGATGCAGGATGGTAGGGTTATTGCCTACACGTTCAGACAGTTAAAGATACATGAGAAGAATTATCCTTTCCATGATGTTGAGTTAGCTACTATTGTTCACGCCTTGAAGATCTGGCGACATTATTTGTACGGTGTTTCTTATGAGATCTATACTAATCACCGGAGTTTGCAGCATCTGTTCAAGCAGAAAGATCTTAATTTGCACCAGACGAGATGGTTGGAGCTGCTTAAGGACTTATATCACTATCTGGTATCACCCGGGCAAGGCCAATGTGGTGGTCAATGCTTTGAGTCGCTAGGCGGAGAGTTTGGGGAGTTTGTCTTATCTACCAGCAGCGGAAAGGCCCATGGCGAAGGATGTTCAGGTGTTAGCCATCCAGTTTGTGAGATTGGATCTTTCGGGGCCCAGTCGGGTTCTAGCTGCGTGGTCTCTCGGTCTTCCTTATTCGATCGTATCAGGGAGCGTCAATATGATGACCTTCATTTACTCATCCTCAAAGACAATGTTCTGCATGGTGATGCCAGAGATGTGACTATTGGTGATGAAGGGGTATTGAGGAAGCGGGGTCGGGTATGTGTGCCTAATGTTGATGGGCTTCGGGAGTTCTAGAGGAGGCCCATAGTTCACGGTATTCCATCCATCTGGGTGCCACAAAGCTATACTAGGATTTGAGGCAACACTATTGGTGGAGGCGAATGAAGAAGGATATAGTTGGGTTTGTAGCTCGGTGCCTCAATTGTGAGTAGGTAAAGTATGAGCACCAGAGACTGGGTGGGTTGCTTCAACAGATAGAGATTCCGGAGTGGAAGTGGGAGAGGATCACCATGGACTTCGTAGTTGGACTCCCACAGACTTTGACGAAGTTCGATGCCATTTGGGTTATTTTGGATCAGCTAACCAAGTCTAGCACTTCATTCCTGTGTGTACTACCTATTCTTCGGAGCGGTTGGCGGAGATTTATATCCGGGAGATTGTTCGTCTGCATGGTATTCCAGTTTCCATCATTTCGGATAGAGGTACTCAATTCACATCGTGGTTATGGAGGATCGTACAACATGAGTTGGGTACTCGGGTGGAGTTGAGCACAGCATTTCACCCCCAGACAGACGGAAAGTCCGAGCGCACCATTCAGATTCTTGAGGATATGCTCCATGCGTGTGTGATGGAGTTTGGAGGTTCTTGGGATCTGTTCTTGCCGCTGGCGGAGTTTGCCTACAACAACAGTTATCAGTCCAGCATTCAGATGGCACCGTATGAGGCCTTGTATGGTAGGCGGTGTAGATCCCTAATGGGTTAGTTTGAGCCGGGTGAGGCTAGATTATTCGGCACAAACTTGGTTCAGGATGCTTTGGAGAAGGTTAAGGTAATTTAGGATAGACTCCGTACAGCCCAGTCCAAACAGAGATATCGGGGTCAGAATCCCATTTCGAGAGTTGGAGTAGCTCCGTAGTGTTGAATGTGACTTGTGTGCAAAATTTAGGGTCAATCGGACTTGGTTTGGTTGGTTTTATCATTAGATGTAGGATTCTTGAGATTTCTAGTTCATAAGGCTTGGATTGGAGAGTGAGTTGTGGTTTTAGCGTTGTTTGATGTGATTCGAGGATTGGAATAAGTTCGTATGATGTTTTAGGATTGGTTGGCATATTTGGTTGAGGTCCTGGGGGCCTCGGGTGAGTTTCGGGTGGATAACGGACCTTTAGACTCAAGAGGAAGCTTCAGTTCTGGTTTCCTTCTTCACGTTCGTGAGTGGGGTCTCGTGTTCGCGAAGAGGAGCTGGGGCACAGGGAAGCTTAATGTTTCGCATTCGTGATGGTTGTCCCGTATTCGCGAAGCTGAGAGGTCATATGCCTACGCGTTCGCGTAGGAGGGAGAGAGTTGCTACCGCATTTGCGGCAGGGTCATCGCGTTCGCGATGAAGGAATTCTAGGCCAAGCCAAGTTATGCTTCGCGAACGCGATGGGCCTTCCGCATTCGCGGAGAAGGAATCATATGGGTAGATTATAAAGTTTCAAAATCGAGGGTTTAGCCATTTTATCAAAACTAGAGTTTGGGAGCTCGGATTTAAACGAGATTTTGGGGGATTTTCAGAGATATCAATTGGGTAATGATTCTATACTTGATTTTGGTTATATCCCACTAATCTATCATTTAATTTCGAATTTGGTGTGAAAAATTAGAAAACATGGAATAGAGTTCTTCAACTAAGATTTCGAGTTTTGATTGGGAATTTGACATTGGATTTGGATAATCTTGGTACGAGTGAACTCGTGAGTGAATGGGGGTTGATAATCCGTAACTTTTACTCGATTCCGAGACGTGGGCCCGGGGTCTTTTTGGGCAGTTTTTCTTAATTTCGCGTGTTAGCTTCGAATTAATTAGTTAAATTAGTTACTTGAAGTTGTATTTACATTATGCAATTACTTTGAATAGATTTGGGCCATTTGGAGTCAGGTACTCGTGGCAAGAACGTGATTTCGAGTTGATTGAGCTGGTTCGAGGTAAGTAGCTTTCTTAACCTTGTGTGGGGGAAATCTCCTTAGGATTTGGTATTTTTGTTGTACGAGTGTAGTGTACGTGAGGTGACGAGTGTGTACACGTGCTAATTGTTGAAAATACCGTCTTCATTAAGTTAATACATATGTTTTCTTGTAATTTAGCAAATACTTGTACTTGAAGCCTCTTGTTTAGATTAGGAAAAGCATGCTTACGTGACTTAATTGTCTTACCTGCCTTAATTGCCTACTTGTACTCTGTGCAGCATGTTAGAGTAGAAATTTCATGTTTAATTCTTGAATAGAACTGTATATTCTTCTGAAATGGTTGTGTGTTTACTTTGGGACTACGGATCGGTATTCCGATAGATCCCCCTACACATTTATGATTGGGACTACGGGACAGCACCCGGTAGATTCTCCGTACTGGATATTTACTTTGGGACTACGGATTGGTATTCCGGGAGTTTCCCTTGCACATTTATGATTCGGACTACAGGACGATATCTCGGGAGATCCTCTAGACATTTACGTTTGGGGCTACGGGACGATTTCCCGGGAGATCCCCTATTATTATTTTTGTGTACTGAGTTAGATTCTTTCTGTGATTTTATTAGTTATGGATTGTTAGCATTTTTAATTATGTTGTCATATTCTACACAGTTTTACCTTGTTTTTCATCTATAATCAGCAGGGCCCTGACCTTCCTCATCACTACTCGATCGAGGTTAGGCTTGACATTTACTAAGTATCGTTATGGAGTACTAATGCCATTCCTGCGCATGTTTTTCGTGTGCAGATCCAGGTTCTTCAGCTCAACCATAATTCTAGTGAGGAGAGGCGATCTTTAGAGACTTCGAGGTATATTTGTCGCGTCCGCAGACCAAGGAGTCCCTCTCTATTCTCACTTCTAGCTTTAGCGCTCCTATATTTACTTTGTTTAGATATTCTGGAGTTAGAACACTTTGTAGTTATTCCACAACTTGTGATTTCATGAGATGTTCGGGTTTTGGGAGTTGATTCAGCTTGAGAGTTTATATTTGTATATGCCGAGCGGCATCTTAGACGTTTTATTTATGTTTATTCCGTAGTTTTTGCCTAGTTTTTATCTATCATTTCTGTTTCCGCAAATCGTTAGACTTACCTAGTCGTAGAGACTAGGTGCTGTCATGACGGTTCATGGAAGGAGAACTTGGGTCGTGACACTATGTCTTCTTCAAATCCCGATCCTCGAAAAGTCCTCATTCTAGACAAACTTCCCCCTTCTTCTGCTCCTACTAGAAGTAGGAGAGATGGTAGGTTGCATAGTTTAGGGTTAGTTTCAGTACAAGGTTCTTCTTCTCAACCTAGTTCTACTTCTCTATCATCTTCTAGAACTAGGGCTTCTTTTTCACATAGATCTTCTGATCAAAATAAAGATTCTAGTGAACCAATTCGTGAAGCTTTAGTTGATGAGATCATCCCTGCTGAACTTTCCTTCTATTCTAATTAGAAACCAGGTCTCCTCTATTTCCTCTCATGATCGTGCCGATGTTTATCTTTCACAGATTACTGAAGGTTTGATATCTGTTGTTCGTACAAATTGTCATTGGAAGTTTGATTTCCCAATTCTAATCCCCAATGCAAATCAAAGGATCACTTCTTTTAAAGATGGTTTTTCTTTTGTGTATACGTATCCCTTTACATTAGACTTTAGACCTCCTATTGACCCAGTCATTATTGAATTTTCCCGCTTCTTCAATGTGTGTTTAGGACAAATTGGCCCTATTGTATGGAGGGATGTTGCATGTTTAAGGTATTTGGCTAATTTGGCTCAATTGCCTTTCACCTTTTATCATCTAATCCATCTCTACTCTCCTAAATTATTCCGTCATGGGATTTTTACTATGGTGGTGAGGAGTAAGAGAGTTTTAGTTAGCCCTGAGGATGATAAAGATCGTGGTTTGTACGCCCGATTTGTTACTGCTCCCACTAAAGGGTTAGTAGGTGAAGAGAATATGCCCTTCCCTGAGAAGTGGAACTTTGCACGTAAGTTTTCTTTACAACCTTCTTTTTTTTAAGAGCTTGTACTTCCCGTGACTGTTTTACTTTTCGTTTTCAGCAACTATGGGAACAGTTAAGGAAATTCTCAATTTTCGTGGTTGGGCAGAAAAATTGTTAACAATTGCTCAGATTGAAGTAAGGTCTTGGAAGTACCTTTCAAATAGATTTGGCTGGAAGGTTAAGACTCACGATAATTTTTTTCTTCCATTTTCTCCTTTTCCTTCATTCATTCTCTCTTTAAAATTTATTGACCCTTCTTTTTATCAGGATTTCATATTCGAGGTGTGAGTTTTGAGTCAATCACTGCTTCTAGATTTTCTTTAGCAATAACTCAGAAGATAATCTTGAGTTCTTCATCGAAAAGAAAAGTCGATGGGGCACAGGATTCTGAAGATGAAGAGGATCGAGATGGAGGCTTATTAATTCATAAAACAAGAGCCAAAAGACGTATCATTTTGGATGACGAAAGTTACTCCTCCTCTCGTTCTATCTCTGTGATTGAGCCTGAAGAAGTCACTTTAGTGAGTTTTGATGAAGAGACTTTTGCTGCACCTCGAGACTCTGTTGAACATTTCTTTTCACGTGGGTTTGATGATGAAAACTTTGACTTGGTTTCTGAGGAAGCGCCTTTTGCCTCTTTTCCTGTGTCTGTTCCAATGGAATCCCATTTGCATGTTCCTACCGTTGTTGTTTATGCTCCGCCCGAAGCTATTATGACTTCTTCGACCGTTCCTGCTGCCAATACATCTCGTACTGAAATTTGTTCTTCAAGTAGAAGCAGGGCAATGAAGCAAATTACCATTGAGGTTCCTACCTATGGTAGTCTTCTGAAGAAGTCAGGCCAGGCTGACGTGTGGCTAAAACCCTTGATAGATCCGATTAAAAAGTCAAAACTGAAAAGTCATAGTTCTTTGACTTGGATGAATGACATTGTACAATCATCATTGAAGGTATAAACTCCTTTTTATCTTACGTAATTTTCCTTTTACTAGGATCTCTTCCTTTTCTCTTTATGTAGATCAATCCCATTGGTACGGAGATGATGAAAAGGGTTTCCCATACGAAGCAGTTGATGTATGACTTCCACACTAAGGGCTGATAATTGGAAAGAGTGGTATGAAAGTCTCCAGCTTGAGATGGAAGTTTTAGAGGAGAACAAATGTACCTTGGAGAAGCAGATAAAAGTTATGGCAGCGGAGCTAGCAGTTGAGAAAGCCTCTTCCAACCAAGCGAGCAAGGACAAGCACCTTTTTGAGTCGTCTTTTGCTGAACAACTTTCTAAGGCTACAGAAGAAATCAGAGGTCTGAAGGCCAAGTTTGACGAGAAAGAAGTTTATGCTGGTGAGCTTGTTCAAACACTCACCCAGGCTCAAGAAGATCTCCAGGTGTCTTCCGATAAGGTTAGGTTTTTGGAGAGTTCGGTTTCCCCCTTACAGACTTCTTGTGATGCTGCCTTAGCTGAGAAGGAAGAGCTTAAGAATGAAATTGATCATTGGGAGAGAGATTATGAAGCTCTTGAAGACAAGGCTATTGTTGAAGTAAGTTGGTCCTTTTTGAACGCGCAGCACGATACTCTTATGGAGGTAAGCCAAGAAGGTTTTAACTTGGATGTTGAGATAGCAAAGATTAAGGAAACAATTGAGAAAATTCAGCAAAGCTATAGTTTTTCTTCACCCGTGGTTGATATTTCCGAAGGTGTTGAAGCTGATCCTGGTGTAGTGGTTGTTCAAGCCCCTTCTGATCAAGTTAAACCTTCTGTTGCTGATGATGTCATCTTGAATACTAGTTCAGAACCTGCTTCATAGTGAAAGTTTGATTGTGAAGTTAACTATTTTTTTTATTGTTTTGTTGGTGGAATACTTGGTGATTCTACCCCTGGTTCCATTTAGGGGTAACATTTTTGGGTAACATCATACCTCTAGTCAGTTTCGGGGGTTTTTTGTGAAGGAAATTAAGTTGAAACTAAGTTTAAACTTAGTTTTAACTAAGTTATTAAGATATAAAGTTTTTGTTCAACTTTTATAATATCTTTATTTCGAGTTTCCGTTTTACTCTTTTAGTGGTTGTTTACCCATGCTTTTTATTTATATGTTTGGGGTTTTTGTTCCACTTTAATTCTAATATGTCGGTTTTTATTTTACCCATTAACTTTTGCATTGAAAATGCTTTGTTAATTTCATAACTTTTTGAATCAAGCACGAATTATAAAAGAGGACCCTTTTATATACGACACATAATGAAGAAGACGTCTTACCTTCATAATGGTGTAAACATACGAAAGAAGAAATAGGAACACACATGTTTTTTGGAACAACTTTGAGAAAAGTTTTATTTCATTCGAACTTGTCGAAGCAAATAATACTTTACATGTATTTAAGTATCATCTATAACTCTTCCGTAATTGTTTTCTTTACAACAGATTTGTAAAAAAATCCAAGGGTTTCTTTATAACCCATAACTAAATACTGCCTTTAACCTAAACATTCATAAGACTTTAGGATTTACATCCCCGAGTGTATCCTTCATAGGTTTTTGAATTAGGCTTGTGTTTTTGGCTCGTGACTTTGCTCTGAACTTGAGATTTGTTGAGTAGATTTTAGGCTTGACTTGAATTTTGATTGTACCAGTCTTCTTTACCTTCCCAATACATATATTATATAGTCCCCCAAGTGTTTAAGCTTTGAAGTATGAAATCTCGAGCACTTGATTATTCCTTTTATGCAGTCCTTTTCCTGAAAAGGAAAAACATACGGGACTCAGAGGTATAATTTAGATGAAGACTGCTTAACCTTTTATATTTCCATCAGAAAAGTTGTAACCCTAGACTAGGATTATGTTTCTTCCGCGTGTCTTTCAGGTCTAATATCATCATTTGATGTGGGCTAGCTTTTTGCCTATCGTCTAAAATTGTCAGTATAATTTTAACTATTCAAAAACAAAAATCGTAACTGAAGATACCTGTCCATGGGTGTTTCCTTTCCGTAGAAATAATACTTTTTCAGATGAACAGCATTCCAACTTGAGGGTAGAACTTTGCCATCCATGGTTTCAAGTTCATATGCACCTTTTCCTGCGATACCTCGAATCTTGTAAGGTTCTTCCCAATTTGGACTCAACTTTCCTGCATTGGTTGCTCTTGTGGATTGAAAAACTTTCTTGAGTACGTAGTCCCCAATCTTAAAGTATCTGAGACGAGCTTTCCAATTGTAATATCGCTCAATAACTTGTTTTGTGCAGCCATCCTTATTAAGGCAGTTTCTCTCCTTTCTTCCAGCAAATCGAGATTTACCCGCATCTTCTCTTCATTTGACTCTTCAGTAGCTTGAGTATATCTCGTACTTAGCTCCCCTATTTCAACTGGAATTAAGGCTTCAACATCGTACACAAGTGAGAATGGTGTCTCTCCTGTACTTGTTTTTGCTGTTGTTTTGTAAGCCCACAAGACTCCAGGTAGCACCTCTGGCCACTTGCCTTTTGAACTGCGGGCCATTATTGCACACGATCTCTTTTGGAACTCCAAATCGACATATGATGTTTCACCAGATGAAGTCCCTGACCTCTTTTTCTCGTATCTATTTGAAGGCACCTGCTTTTACCCACTTAGATAAAATAATCAGTGAGTACTAATAGATATCGTACCTTGCCTTTGGCTTGTGATAGTGGACCCACTACGTCCATCACCCACTTCATAAAAGGCCATGGTGCAACAACCGGATGTAATAATTCAGTTGGTCGATGCATGTTGTTACCATACCTTTGGCACTTGTCACATTTAGTCACAAAATTTTCTGCTTCTTCTTCCACTTTTGGCTAGTAATACCCTGCTCTAATTAAAGTTTTCACCAAGGATCTTCCTCTGGCTTAATTTTCACAATATCCCTCATTACATATTCTGTTTGAGAAGGTCCGATGCACCTCGCTAGAGGGCCATCGAACATTTTTTGATATAGATTGCCCCCATCTAAACAGTAACAAGCAGCCTTTCGACGAAGTGCCTGAGCCTTTTTCTTATCTTCAGGCAATATTCCGTACTGCAAAAAAACTGACAATCTCGTTTCTCCAATCCCAAGTTAAATTATTGAAATTTACCTCATTTTTATCTTGGTCGAGTATCGAATGAAATAAATGTATTACAGATGCATTCTCTTCATTGGTCGCTTCTGCTGCGGATACTAGATTAGCTAACACGTCTCTTTAGCATTCTCATCTCTTGGTATATGTACAATTTTCCAAGTTTGGAATTATCTAATTAAATCCCGTGCCTTTTCCAAATATTACTACATTCTCGCCTCTCTAGCTATATAAGTCCCCTGCATTTGGTTAACTACGAGCTCTGAGTCGCTTTTTATTATGACATGCTCTATTCCGAACTCTCGTGCCAATTCTAGACCTACGATCACAGCTTCATATTCTGCTTCATTATTAGTAATAGGATTGCATTTTATGGCTTGTCGTATAGTTTCTCCCACATGTGGGATCAAGACAATGCCTAAACCTGCTCCTTTTACATTTGAAGAGCCATCGGTAAATAAGGTCCAAGTACCTGGATTAGACCCGTTAAATACCTGCAGTTCTTTTTCTGCCTCTACCCGCATCCCTGGGCTAAAATCTGATAAAACATGTGACTTTAATGCAGTTCTAGGTTGATATGTGATATCATATTCACTTAGATCTATAGCTCATTTGGCTAACCTACCTGATAACTCTTGTTTATGCAATATATTACGCAAGGGGTAGGCAGTTACTACAGAGATAGGATGATATTGAAAATAAGGCCTTAATTTTCTAGATGCCATAATTAATGCTAGTGCAAGTTTTTCTAAATGAGGATATTGAGTTTCAACATCCAATAAAAACTTGCTAACATAATAAATTGGAGATTGTTTACCTTGGTCCTCTCGAACAAATACAACACTTACTGCTACTTCCGAAACAGCAAGGTAGATGAGTAGTTTTTCCCAATCGTTTGATTTGTCTAGTAATGGTGGATTTGTCAAGTATGCTTTTAAATTTTTGAGTGCTTGTTGACATTCTTCAGACCATTCAAATTGATTTTGCTTTTTTAAGGCTGAAAAGAACTTAAAGCATTTTTTCGATGACTTGGAAATAAATCTCCCCAACGTTGTTATTCTTCTTGTCAACCTCTATACTTCTTTTTTGCTCTTAAGTATGTCCGATATTTCTTCAATAGCCTTAAATTGTGTGGGATTTACTTCAATGTCACGGTTAGAAACAAGGAATCCCAAGAACTTACCTGACGACACGCCAAATGCATATTTCTCAGGATTTAACTTTATGTTAAATTTGCGAAGAATCTGAAATGTATCTAATAGGTGTTGAATATGATCCCCTGCTTGTTGTGATTTGACTAGCATATCATCTATATAAACCTCCATGGTTTTTCCCAGATCTTCTTGAAACATCTTGGTCACTAACCTCTGGTACGTGGCCCCAACATTCTTTAGGCCGAATGACATAATTTTATAACAGTAAGTCCCCTTGTCTGTAATAAAAGAAGTTTTTTCCTCATCTAGAGGATCCATTTTGATCTGATTATATCCTGAATAGGCATCTAAAAACTTAATAATTCATGTCCTATAGTAGCATCAATTAGTTGATATATGTGCGGTAATAGAAAAGAATCTTTAGGACAAGCTTTATTTAGATCAGTATAGTCTACACAAAATCGCCACTTACCATTCTTTTTGGGCACTACTACAGTATTAGCTAACCAATCTGGATATTTTACCTTGCAGATAGACCCGATTTTTAAAAGCTTTTGTACCTCATCCTAAATCACCTGATTCTTGAAGGAATCTTGCTTCCTTTTCTTTTGTTTGACAGGTGGGTATGTTGGATCTTCATTCAGTTTATGGGTCATTACCTCCGATGGTATACCTGTCATATCTTAATGCGACCAAGCAAAACAATCTGCGTTAGCTTTTAAAAATTCAATTAACTTACTTTTTATCTCCGGGCTGAAGTTGGTTCCAATGTAGACTTTTCTGTCCGGCCAATGTACAAATAATACCATAGCTTCTAGTTCCTCGATTGTTGTTTTGATTTTTTCATTTTCTTCTGGTTCTTGAATAGTATCAGGCCTCGAGTCTACATCTGTTTGCCCATCTACAGTTGAGGCTTGTGTTGCTGCATCCTCAACTGAATTCTATAATTGCTATTTTTCGTCGCTTTTCGTGCTTGAATCTGCCATTGAGTTATGTTTCGAGAAACCTATTGATCATCACGGATTTGTCGTATTCCCTATTATGAAGGAAACTTGATAACTTGATGTAGGGTAGACGGAACAGCATCTATTTCGTGAATCCATGGTCTGCCGAGAATCATATTGCACGTCATATCCATTTCTATCACTTGAATTTTGGTGTCTTTGACTACTCCTTCTGTGAATGTGGTGAGTATTATATCCCCTTTTGTTACAACGCTTGAGTTGTCAAAACCAAACAAGGTCCACGCTTTGGGTACCAATTTATCATTGGCTTGCATATCGTTTACCACTCTCAGCAGAATGATATTCACAAAACTACCTGGATCAATCAAAATTCGTTTTACATTAGTGTCATGTACAAGTAAAGATATTACCAGTGCATCATTGTATGGGGTCAGCACGCCATCTCCATCTGCATCATCAAATGTAATATTATCTCCTTCCAAAACTTGACGAACTCGCTTCTCGTAGGTGACCGTGATTTTTGACACCTTCTTTGCTACCGTAAATGTTACGCCATTAATCTCTTCCCCTCCACTTATAACATTAACTGTTCTCTTTGGCGATGGAGGTTTTGGTGGTTCCTGTCTGTTCTTCATGTATGTTTGCTTTCCCTTTTCACTAAACAATTCAGTTAAGTAACCTTGTTTTAATAAATTCTCTACTTCACCTTGTAACAATCTATAGTCCGCCGTTTTGTGACCATGATCATTGTGAAACTCGCACCAAAATTTAGGATTCCTCCTATATGGGTTCGATCTCATTTCTTTTGGCCACTGTACCTTATCTCTCATGCTTCTTAGAACAGCCACCAACTCGGATGTGCTTACATTAAAACTATATCCACCAATTTTAGCTTTTGAACCTCTGTCGTCGTCTCATGTATCTCTCATGTTTCGCTCCTTTCTGAACCTCAACGACGAACCCGATTCTCTGTCCCTTGACCTTGGGTCATATCTTTGATTTTCCTATTTTGAACGTGAATCCCTTCCTGCTGGTCCTATATAAGGTTCAAAATTGTTTTTACCAGACCTTTTTTCAATTTCTGCCTGCCTTGAACTTACTCTTTCATCTTTCCGAGACTGAGTGATAGTATCTTCTTTAATCCTCAGATTTGTGTTGTATCTATTGTAAACATCATTCCAAGTTATTGCAAGAAATTCTCGTAAGCTTTCTTTGAGTCTCCTCGTGGCTTCCGAGCTTTTTTCATTCAGATTACTGGCAAAAGCCATAGTCGCCCAGTTATCAGGTACATGTGGCAACATCATCCCTTCACGCTGGAATCTGTCTACGAATTCCCTGAGCAGCTCCGTATCTCCTTATTTTATTTTGAAAATGTCCTCTATTCTTTTTTAACTTTTTGAGCTCCCGAGTGTGCTTTTATAAATGAATCTGCAAGCTCAGTAAAAGAATTAATAGAATTTTCAAGTAAAATAGAATATCATGCTAGCGCTCCCTTCGTAAGTGTTTCTCCAAATTTTTTGACCAACACTGGCTCAATTTTTTGCTTGTTCAAGTCGTTGCCCTTTACACCATTGTAAATGCTGTTACATGATCCCGTGGATCAGTTGTTCCATCGTACTTCGGAATATCGAGCATCTTGAATTTCTTTGGAATCGGCAAAGGAGCTGCACTTAGTTTCTAAGGTTATTGAGAGTATTTCTCCATATCTATTCCCCTGATTACTGGAGGTACACCAGGTATCTGCTCTATGCGATCGCTCTGCTCCTTGTGTTATTTCTGCAAAGTTAGTACTAAACTTTGTAAATCAGAATTAACTGGGTTACCTGACCCTCCATCACGAGATTCGCTGGGAGTTCCTCCGCTACCTGAGTTAATGAGTCTCGAGCGAGGATTTTCTACAATTACATTGTTTTTTGGAGGTGGTGTTGGTGGTATATTCGGCAACCTACTAACAAAAGCCTGAAGAGCATTGCTGACCTGTTGAGCGATTAATTGTTTCAATGCTTTATCAATAGCTTGATCATTCTCATGCTGCTCATTTATATTTGATTCAGACCCGTTAGGAGTCCCTTCTCGAGATTGTCGAGGAGAGTTTTGCTGTGAGGGGGATGGTGTTCCATCGCCTTGTTGATTCAACTGATGTTGCTGATTTTCTTGGTGCTATAGATTTTGTTGGTTGTTGTCATTGACGTTCGACGTGATTTTTTTGACAAAAGAATTAATTTAGAAAGTAAAAGATTTTCAGATTCCCAGTAACGGAACCAATTTGTTTAACCAGAAAATTGGAATTTCGGTCAAAACTTATTTTAAGAAGTACTCGGGCTACTGATAATCAAGTAAAAGAATATTTTTGTAATGGAAAAGGAAAAAATTAGAATGTGTAATAGCAAAGTAGTTGATATAAGCAAAGTAAACAAGTATATTTCGATAGTAATCAAAATATGTCCATACATATGTCATTTCTCCTCTTTTTATAGCTATTTCTAAGTACAACGTCTCTTCCCTCTCATAATCGGGTCATTATGAGCATTTAATGATATTAATAAAATGTTATAATTGGCAATCGTAACTATTTCGTGAAGATTCTGTAACGTTTTCAATCATTTATGCTCATCAATTGAAGATTTAGCGGATCTGTACTTTTTGCTGTCTTGGTTCATTCCACCAGTATCTCTTCAAATTATGAAGAGACCCGAGCGACTGTTCCTTCTTGTCCTCTAGACACTTTGCTCGTATCTATTAAGACTCGCGTCTCTTTAAGTACTCTTTGTCAGCTGTCACTCTTCTAATAATCCACGTGTCTTGACATGTCAGCCACATAATTAATTCCAAGTGTAATATTGATTTTCCCCAATACAGTAGTATAGATGCAAAAATTTTAGCTGTCATTTATGATTTAAATAGTTTTTGATTGTATATGTTGAATAAAATTAAAATATTAGTTAGCACAGATTGTGAAGCTATAGTTAAATTTCATCAAAAAATAAATGAAAAAGGCAGTAGTAGAGGAAGATGGTTAAATTTTCTAGACACAATATCTATATATAATAAAGTTATTTCTGAACACATTAAAGGAAAAGATAACACTTTAGCTGATGAATAGATTAGATTAGTATCAAAATCAAGAAAATAATAATGGTATTCCTTTAAATGTCCAGCAAAGTGTCCAATATCAAACTACATGGCTAGCAAGGCTAAGACACAGACAGACAAAAGTAAGATAGACCAAATTTCGTCTAGGGAAACATAACCGCAAACTTTATGAAAAAATGTTCTCGGTCTAAGGTCCTTGTGGCCTTGTATAATTATTCTTGACCTACCTGGAAAAAGTCCATGGTTGAGGCTTTTTAACAGGTCTTTCGCTTGGGGACGTTATATCAGCTTTACTAATTTTTGTATTAGCTCTTATGTGTCTTTAGTTATTGGATCTTTAGTGACCTCTTTTTCTTTAACAATTTTAATTCTAAAAGTAATATAATAGTATTATTTTGTCTTATTAATATTTGATCGGACTTTGATTGCGAAATAAAATCAGTCGATCCCTATGATGGTTGATATTGTTCTGCAAATTTTAAAATATTTTATTCGCTATTATTTTTTAGAATGATTAATAATATATATTTCTTCTACTTTAATTGAGTTATTATTTATTAGACTGAAAATAAATAATGAAACATGGAGCAAGAAATACTACTGTAAAGTTGACTTTCTTAGTCACTAATTTTTATTTGAGTTAGTAAAAGTTTTGTGTGAGGAAACATAATTAAATGACTTTAGTAAAAAAAAAAAAATCACAGTTATATGATTATTTGTGAAATTTATTCAGAAATTAAAAATTCTTGAAATAACTTCTTTTCATGTAATTTTAGGTCTGTCATGTTTAAGTTTAATTCAATATTTTGCATCATCACGGATCTATGGTGTACTTGGATGTTTAGATAGGACCTAATCAAACATCTAGCCTTCTTCCATTTTATAGCCTGTTTGGCCAAGTTTATTTTGGGCCAAAAGTGCTTTTTTTTTTTGCCAAAAGTACTTTTGGCCTAAATTTGAGGTGTCTGGCGAAGCTTCTGGAAGGAAAAAAAGTGTTTTTGAGGAGAAACAGAAGTAGTTTTGGAGATGCAAAAAAAAGTAGCTTCTCTCCAAAAGCACTTCTTTGAGAAGCACCTTTGAGAAAAATACACTTAGAAGTAGTTTTTTAAAGCTTGGTCAAATACTAATTGCTGCTCAGAAGTGCTTTTCAAACTAATTAGCCAAACACAAACTACTTCTTGTGAGCACGTGATTTTTGTCCTATATGAATTACTCCTACATATTCAAAATAAAATAATTTTTTCCATTGTTTGCAATTTTGTGGATTTTTGTGGCATTTTATGTTAATGATTTGCATTTTTGTCTGTGCATTTTAATTCATAGAAAATACAAAATATCTTGCATTTTTGGATTTAGGTTTTAACTTTGCATTTTAGGATTAATTGGAAAATCAATTGTTTTATAAAATGGAAAAAAATCACAAAAAAATAGTTAACTTGTACTTTTAATTTTAGCTTTGATTTTTCAGTAGTTTTTCTGTTAATTTGATTTTAATCAATTGCGTTAATTATCATTTCTAGGTTTAATTAGTTTTTTTTAAGTTAATTAAGTTCTAGGAATTAATTTTGATTTTAATTCGAAAAGAGAAAAAAAAGAAGATCAAAAATTGGGTCTCATTTTTAAAGACCCAAAATTAGGCCAAGCTTGTAACAGCCCAAGCAAATTCTCCCAAATCCGGTCAGCCCAACCCAATTCCACCCCTAACCCGGCCCGGTCTCCCCGGGAACCCAAAACGACGTCGTTTGTTGCCCGTTTGATCTCAACCGTCGAGGTTAGAAGATCTAACAGACGGGAACTCAGGGTCTGTGGGTATTTAACTATCCGAACTCCCGTTACCCCCCTCCACCTTCTTCGTCTCTTTCAGAGACTCGACCAGAAACCCTAGTTGGCCGCCCCCCAAACCTCTCCGCCATTGGTGGCGGCGCCACCTCTGTTTCCCACCAAACTAACACCAATCAATCCCCTCCATTCCCTCATTCCGAATCTGCAAGCATTTCCCATCGAACGAGCCCATAATGTCTCGAATCTGGATTTTTAAGATAAAACCATGACCGCCCTTGTGTTCTCCAATGGAGGCGCCGGCCCCAATCACTCCCAAAATAACACCCTGGAACCCTCTCCACCTCCCCATCCCAAATATCAAACTATTTTACCTCGAATCACCCTAGAGCCTTTCGAATCTCAAAATGAAAGAGTGCACCCTAAAACCCCAAACTTCCGATTCAGGTTTTCAGTGAGAATTTTAGGTCCATTTTGACTTTATTCGTGTGTTCTGATAAAGAACGCGCGATTAATCTCGGATTGGACCAGAAATTGGAGATTTCGAAGCGTCAGGCCATATTTCCTATCTGTTCGAGGTTTTAGGTATTCCCCTTTCTTCTGTTATCTTTTCTCCGATTTTTCTTTTCGTATTTCTATCTTCTGCTTCCATTTCTTTGTTGGATTCCCTCTCGTTTTGATTCGCAGTTTCTTAAAGGCCATTTTCATATGCATGTTAGTCTTCAATCGTTTTGTTTTAATCAATGCATTTAGTTTACTTAATTAGTTAGTTTGAGTTTGTTAAGTTAGTTAATTCATACTTCATTTAGTTAGATTTTTAAATTGTTTGAAATCCTTTAAAGGATGTTTTCTCTTGCTTTCATGAGATTGCAAGAGGCTTGGGGTTCATTTTGTTTGAGTTTTGGGTTTGAATCATTTTTTTTTAGGAAAAACAGCCCGCTCATTAGCTCAGCCCAAGGTCAACTTTGGCCCATATGGGTGTTAGTTTCTGAAGTAATTTTCAGGGGACTGAAGGGTAGTTTGGAAAATTGGCTTAGGGAATCTAGGTATAATAACCTTAGGAAGCTTCCAAGAAAGGGGGTTTTGGGACTGTTTTGAAATTTTGATAACTAAGGGAGGGGTATCTGAGCTGAAAGCAGAAATAAAAGGGGACCTAATGGGGTAAAATAAGTTCTAAAATCTGCCCTACTTTGCTTGCCTATAAAGGCACACTAAACTTGCCTTTCAAGGCAGAGGTTTTGAAGGGCTAAAAATCCAAAAAATCAAAAATGGTTGAAGGTTTGAAAGAAGAAAAAACACTGTTCTATTGATTTCTGATTCCAATTTTGAGGTCTTTTCTCCATTTTAAAACAACTCTGGTTCATTTGGGAATTGGAAATGGGTTGATTTTGAGCTTGGAAAGGGTTTTGGTCTGAGCTCTGCTGGGTTTCACTATTCCATTGATTTGGGAATTGATTTTTGTGGTTCTGATTACTAAATTTGGGTCATTCTGTTGCTGGAGCTGATTTCTGCACTTGACACTGCTGATTCCTCATCTTTTACTTTGCCTTTTCATTCCCAGGTACACTCTCTGTAACCATGTTGATTGCGAAGTGAAAAATTTGAGAAAATGAGCTGATATGAAGAGTTGGAGCATGAGAATTTTACTTTGTTTCCTGATTTGCTCTCATCCTGATGTATTGTGACCCTTTGCCTAATCTAGGATTACATGAGTGGTTTGTAATTATTAGCAGAAATGATGATAGATGCATGAGTTAACTTTCAGTTCACCCCCTGATTTCCTCAAGTTTATGCTTATTCATGGTTTATTGAAATGTTGTTAGCTTAAGTGTTGGATTCTGCTTTTGGGTTTGGTCATGCGTGGGTCAAGCCAGAATGTGTTAGGTCCAGCTATGGACTATTGAAATCGTGACATATCTAGATCTTATTTGGGCTGTTTAGTTTCAATAGTGTAGTTTAACTTGGCAATCCATGTTAGTTGAAGGTAGAGGTTGATTTGGGAATTATCAGGTTCTATCATTGATTCAGCGTGTGTGGACTTGATATTTTTCTAGTAGTTTGGTTGGGCTATAATAATTGAGTTTTGTTGTTCATGAAGCATAGAAATCATCAGGAGTTTAGGCTATAATGATATTGATCCCTATTAAGTGTATTCAGGGTTTACTATCATGTTTTTAAATGTTAATTCAAATTCAAATTAGGGAGTATTAAGTGAGCACTGAAAATGACTTTCTAATTGGTTAATTCCCCATAAGTTTAAATTTCTGCGGTATGAGTAGCTTTCTTATGAATGTGGTTAACTTAATTGGCTTTAGTTAAATCAATCAGTGTTTTAATCCGTAAAAATAATTTGAGCATTTTCTGATGTTGTCCGGGCTCGATCCTTGCTTCCCCGCATAGGTTGTGAGCTGGACTTGGGCTTATTTTGGGTTCTGAACCCAAAGGCATTTGCAACGAAGGAGTTGGTTTACATTTTTATCATTTGAGTTGTTTTGTTTTGGGCTTGGATAGACTTCAATTTAAACTCGTGATGTTGTTATCGTGCAACATACTGGGCTCATTGGGCCCAGACTTAACATCGCTGGAATTTGGGGTCGTGGGGTTAAAGCCTTTTGGTTCGATATTCACTATTTAGTTAGTAGGAGTGAGGTTTTATTTAAATGGGGTGTAAGCTCCGCAAATCTTCTTAGATAGGATATTGGGTTTGTCAAAATAGGTTGAGGTGAGCCATAGTAGAAAACAAATAGTTTATGGCCCTCTAAGTGTAGTTGAAATTCCCTTTTTAAAATTGAAAGTCGAGGTGTGCGAACAAATAACAATTGCTCGGTCTTCGTTTGACCCCTAGAATTCGAGGTGCGCCATTTAGCAAATTTCCATGGCCCTTGCATTAATATTAACTTAGTATAAAATAACCTCAAACACTCGTAGTTTGCTTTAGGCCCGATTTAGATTAGTATTGCGATTATGTATACGTTTGCGTAACATAATTGCAAATTAAACTCTTAAAAGATTCGAGGTATGCGTTCGCGCAATTTCAACCAAATTTTTCTTAAATAAATAAACAAGCGTTATTAATTGTGGACATGTTCGCATGACATGATTTCTGACGCCCCAAAAGAAAAGAGTATACGTACGCGTAACTCAATTCTTTAATTACGAATAGATCAAGTTATTAGAAGCGGTTAAAAAGAGGTAAGTGCACATAGGTTCTAAAACGAGTAATTAGACAATTTAATAAGCCAAGTATGATCAAAGCGACCGTGCTAGAACCACGGAACTCAGGAATGCCTAACACCTTCTCCCGGGTTAACAGAATTCCTTACTTGGATTTCTTGTTCGTGGACTGTAGTACAGAGTCAATCTTTTCCTCGATTCAGTATTTAAAATGGTGACTTGGGACACCATAAATTATCCCAAGTGGTGACTCTAAATCTTTAAATAAACAAATCTCGTTTCGATTGTCCTTTAATTGGAAAAACTCCCTTACATTTATACCCTTTACGGGGTGTAGTAAAAAAGGAGGTGTGATAGCTCTGGCGACTCTACTAGGGACCGAACCCAGAATCTCTGGTTCAGGGTTCAAGAATTCGATCTTGTTTTTATGATTTTTACTTAGCATTATTTATTGTTAATATTACTGTATTCTGTGAACCTTTTTGTGCTAAATGCTATTTGTTTACCGCTTTAATATTGTTTTAATTGTATATAAATGTTTTCTTACGCCACCTCTCTGAGTCTTCTGAAAATGGTGCAGACGTTCGCGTGGCCCGCGCTTTCTGTAGAAATTATACCAAATAGAACGAGGCTGGGCAAGCGATAAGGCTGGGTAGACTTCAATGCTCCCGGTATGTCGGCCCCAGTTGTCCACTCGGGTACCCAAGTCTAGACCAAAACCCCAGGAATTAAACCTAGAAAACACAGCTTCATGTCGGATCCCTAATAGGAGCGTTTGTTTGCATCATGTGCATTTGATTTAGGGGTCTCAACACAGGGGTTGGGTCCGTCTAGAACAGGTGTGCCCGAAACAACAGACCTTCCTGATGCATTCTATGTGCTATGTGTACATTTATTTGTTTTGGCTTGCATGCTGACCGGCTGAGGAAAATAAAGCAAATAGAAAAACCAAGAGTGATGTAGGGAAGGAAATAAAGCCCGATTCTAAAGAAAACCCCGGTATTTGAAAAACGTCCCAAAGCTCTGTCAAAAATTTTCAGAAAAAAAAAAGTTATTTCAAAAAGAGTCAAACAATATGTTCCTCCAAATGTGTCAAAACTGACCGAACTACACGGGTGTGATTCTCACCGGATGTGGGATACGTAGGCAACCTGCATAAGGTTCGGCCTTATTTTTGGAAAAAAAAAAGAAAGAAAAACAAGAAAAGAAAGTCGGTGGTCGAGTGAATGCAGTCTGGATTCTTGATCAAAATAAGTCGATCCAGCTTCGGCAATGTCTCAAACCATTCTTGTCGGGATAGCCTCAGAGTATTTTTTAGTTGTCGAAAGGCTATTTTTGTAAAAGAATGGACAAGTTTGTGAAGGGTCATAAAATAATCCCCCCCCCCCCCCCCCCCCGGCCTCAAAATTCATGTGAAATTGGGAAGGGGCCGCATTTGCAAAAACAGTCACTTGGCTAAAATTGGCATATAGGGGAAGAAATCATGGGCCTTTGATTTGTTTTTTTCTTTTATTCTTTTCTTTTCTCTCTCTTTTTTCTTTTCTTCTTCAAAAACCTGCTTACAAAAGGGCGCACTCGAATCAACCCAAACCTCAACCTTCCACAGGAACAGAATGAATACCATCCAGGATCCGCCAGAAGTGGTCAGGGAACATGCTCAGTTGCACTTGCGTATGTGGTGGAATGATCTAGATGAAGATGGTTAGAAATGGGTGAAAAAGCAATTGGGTGCTCTTATAAACATTTTTGAGATCAAACCACGAGAAGATCTGATCAAGGCTTTGGTAACTTTTTGGGATCCTGTCCACAATGTCTTTCGTTTCTTGGATTTTGAGATCACCTCTACTTTGGAGGAGATAGTCGGGTACATTGAATTTGGACGGGATTTGAGGAAGCAACAACTTATATTTCCAAGGGATCCATCGGTGCACAAGTTCTTTGACCTCCTGAATATCAGTAAACAGACGAATAAAGAACGAGCGAGCAATGGGTGTTGTGCTTTCCATTTCTTATACTTCAGGTTCGGGCACTCTGCTGGTTTTGAAACGCATGAAAAGGGTCTGAGCAACAAACAAGACAAGGGCCTTTGGAAAATTCATCGCTGGTTCGCATTTATTGTGACATTCTCAGGGATCATGGTTTTTCCAAATGAGAAAGGGACAGTGGATATTCGTATGGCTAGAATTGCACAAATCCTCACTACCAAGGAAGATCATACACTTGCCCCGTTGGTGCTAGCAGATATTTATCGAGCATTGACTTTATGCAAAGTAGGGGCTCAATTTTTTGAAGGTTTCAGCATCCTTCTGCAAATGTGGTTGATCGAGCACCTTCACCATCATCCCAGATTCATGAGTTATGGTTCGAGCCCGAATAACTTCATCACTAGTTACGAGGAAAGGGTAAAAGATTACAACGTACCAGAAGGGTTTGAAGCATGGGTCTCTCACTTGAAAGTTCTTAACGCAGGTCAGGTCGAGTGGACTATAGGATGGCTCCCGAGGACAGAAGCCATCTATATGACTACTACCAAAGGCTACCTGAGGTTAATGGTCGTAAGGAGTATTCAGCCATATGCACCGTAGAGGGTCTTGAGGCAATTAGGAAGGTATCAGATTGTGCCTGAAGATGAAGATCTAAGCACCCAGGTCATAGAGTTACATCCAGAAGCTGCATTGCCCGAGCTTGTAGTTCAGTAGGATTGGAATAGCTGTCGGTATCTAAAAAATGGCACCCAAGTACCAGACATCGCCAAGGGGGAAGTAGATCCAAATTATACTGCTTGGTTTGAGAAAATGTCTTATGTAAATAACGAGCCAGAGCCCGAGAGGCCCGCCAAAAGGCCTCATGTTCAAGCCTTTGATGATAAAATTCAGGAGAGGTTAGCCTGGGGGAGAAGGAAAAGGAATATAAGGCCATCATCCATGATCTACGAGAAGAGTTGAGAAATGTCACCTTCAACAATGATTTGCAGGCACAAGAGGCCGAAGGTGAGAGGAGAAGATTGGTGCAAGAAAATGAAACCCTCAGAGCTCAGGTTCGACAGTTGAAAATTGAAGCCGAGAACCCAGGCCGAAGAAGGAAAGATGAAAGGCTCATTTATAACCTTACTCAAAAGGTACGTGACTATGAAGATGACCTGCAGAAAGCTGAGTCTAAACTAGCAAAAGCATAGGCAAGGTTGGCTAAAAGCGCCGAAAGGCGTACAACTTTTGTTCAACAGATGAAAGAAAGATATGAAAAAGGGGTCACATGTTGAGAAAAGGCAATTGGCAACCTCGAGGGTGAAATGGCTAACCAAGCCAAATATTTTAAGGCTGAAAGAGAACATTGTTACGCCTTAATGGCACGGCTAGAAAGAGACTTGCAACAACTCCAAGAGCATAACCAGGTAGCCGAATGAACTTTGGAAGCCAGAACCGAACAGATTGGACGTTTGTTGCAAGAGAAGGGCGTCATAAGAGAGCGAGTCAAAAGGGTCGCCAACTACATCGCGATGAAGTGCAGTAGCTGTGAGGATATGACTAGATCTATGTTCTTCGCTACTGTGGTGATTTTTGTTCGCCGGGTAATGGAAGATATCTACCACCTCCAAGGGGATTTAGTGAGTCGGCCCACGGCGAGGCCGAATGATGCCGCCGCGGGTCCCGGGGGCATTTGAGGCACTGATGTATTCGTGATTTCTTGAGTCTGTATTTTCTTTCCGTTAAAATTTGCCAGTTTGTCTTGGAGTCTGTATTTCTTTTATCAGAGTATGTGGGTTGTTTGTTTTTCGAGTCTGTATCTCGTCTTTCATCAGAGTCTGTTAGTTTTGTTTAAGTTTATTTCCGAGTCTTATTATGAAAAATTCGAACAAAAATGTTTTATTATTTTTATCTCCAAGAACTATGTTTGGTCTGATTCATGCGGGGTCATGATACGTAGGTAATCTCCATAGGATTCGACTGTAACCAAATGAGATAGAGAGAAAGAAAATAAGAGGAAAAACAAAAGAGTAAAGAAAAGAAAAAAGCGGGAAAACAAGATAGAAAAGAGAGAAAATAAGAAATCAAGAGAGAATAAAAACAAAGAGAGAACAGAGGCAAGAGTGAAAGGAAGGAAAAGAAAAAGAAGGAAAAAGGGGGAAGTTTGCAATTGAAAGTAACAAAAGGTCGGGATGATGCATGCAACTGATCAAATACATAATAGAGACGGTTAACTGTTTAGGTGCATTCATGCTCAATGTGCGGTTACCAATCTGTTAAAGTCTAATCGCTAACAAGGTTGTTGTTTGATGTATTGAATTCAGGCAGGTGGTTAGTTGATTGGCATTCTGGCAACTCACTCATACAACACCCGATCAAAAGACAGGCTGAATATGGCCAACCAAGAACCGGAGACAAGTATTGTTGACCCGTCAAAAGAGGTGGAAGCACTAGATGTTAATGCAATGAAGGAGGAGATGTATAAGTTGAAGCAGAAGATGGCTAAAATGTACCAAGCCTGGGCCAAAGGGCATCCACCACCGGTTTATCCCGCCAATCCTGCTTATATCCCACAATCGGCCCAACCTCAGGAGCCTTCCACTGTGAACTCATCTCCAACCATTCCCCTCTACCAACAATGCTATGGCGCCACTTCTCATACTTCTCAAGATCCACCACACAAACAAGTCTCATACCCTCCCCCACCAATTACACCTGTTTTTGTGGCACCTCCACCTGCTACATTACACCGATCTTCTAGTGAACCTCGGTTCCAAACTCACGACAACTAGTATTATCCCCCTGAACCCACCTTCAAAGTTCCAGAACCATATTCTTGCACCCCTCATCTTGATCTCCCGGCAGAGACCGAGAAGCCACCCAAAAATCCCGAGCATGAGGAGATGATCAGAAAGTCAAAAAGCTTAGAACAATCGTTCCGAGATATGAGGGTGTTGGGAGGTCAAGTAAGTGTGGCCTATAAAGATTTATGTTTGTTCCCAGATGTTCAGTTACCAGTAGGGTTCAAAATGCCCAAGTTTGATTTGTATGACGGGCATGGTGACCCAGTAGCACACTTAAGAGGATTTTGTAGCAAGATGAGAGGAGCAGGTGGAAGAGATGAGTTGTTCATGGCATATTTCAGCCAAATTTTGAGCGGATCGGCATTAGAATGGTATACCAGACAAGATCACAGCAGGTGGTACACATGGGACGATTTGGCCCAAGTCTTTTCCTGCCATTTTCAGTACAACCTTGAAATTATCCTAGACCGTCTGTCATTGACAAAGATTGAGAAGAAGCCTAGTGAGAGCTTTAAGGAATATGGATTCCGTTGGAGAGAGCAAGTAGCGAGGGTTGACCCTCCGATGAAAGAAAGTGAGATGGTTGATTATTTCTTGCAGGCTCTGGAACCCACTTATTTTGGTCACTTGGTGTCAGCAGTAGGCAAGTCCTTTAATGATGTTGTAAAAATGAGAGGCATGATTGAGGAGGGACTCAAGTCCAACAAGATCATGAGTTATTCAGCAATCAAAGCGACTACCCAGGCCATTCAAAACGGTACTGGGGGTGTACTCGGGAAGAAGAAGAAAGAGGATGTTGCTATAATTGAATCAGGAGCTTGGGTGGGATCCAGAAACATTCCACGTTACTACAACCCGCCTCAACCCTACCACCAAACTTACCCTCACACTCCATATAGTCTACCACAATACTACTACCCACCGCACAATCCCCATTTTTCCGTCCATCACGCACAAACCTATACCCAACCTCCTACTCACGCACAATGGCATGCGCCGACTCCACAAAGTCCATACCTAGATCCACAAAATGCCCATCCACCCCCAAGAGCCTACAGAAATTCCCCTGGAACAGGTTTTCGGCCAAATCAAGCCTTTAAGAATGAGAGGTTGCAGAAGCAGAAGACTTTCACTCCTTTGGGAGAATCATATACTAGTCTATTCCATCGACTGAGACAGTTGGGTATATTGAATCCAATCGAGGCTAAACTGCCGAATCCCCCTCCCAGAAATCTTGACCGCTCGGTGAGTTGCGAGTATTGTTCAGGGACCCCGGGTCACGACACAGAGAAATACTGGAAGTTTAAAACAGCTATTCAAGAGCTCATTGATACTAATCGGATTGAGGTCCTAGCCCCGGAGGCACCCAACATCAACCAGAACCCATTGCTGGCCCATCATGAAACTAATATTATTGAGATAGTGCATAAGGGAGGGGAGCATAAGAAGCCTTCGCAAACCGTCATAATGATTCGGGCTAGTGAAGCCAAGCCCTTTGAAAAGTCAACAAATGAGAAGTATGTGATCAAGTTGAACGGGGCAAATAACGAACCATCCGTGGGGGTCAAGAAGGGGTCCTCAAGTGACGTTGCAGGAAAACATGAAAGAGCAAAAGTGGTTGTACCAGGAGTGACGAACAAGACCTTGGTAATTGTGAAGGGCGCCTGCACAGATCCTGTCATTATCAAACCGGTAACTCAATTACCCATAGTCAATAGCAAGGTAGTCCCATGGAATTATGAACGAGTGACAGTGACTTACAAGGGGAAAGAGGTTAAAGAAGAAGTGTGCGAGACTCATGGTCTGACTCGATCAGGGAGATGCTTCGCCCCCGAAGAGTTGAGAAAAGCTAAGACCTCAAAAGATAATCCAGTGTTCGTGAAGAAAGCGGTGACCGAGGAAGAAGCAGAAGAATTTCTGAGAAAGATGAAAGTACAAGACTATTCCATTGTAGAGCAGTTAAGGAAGACGCTAGCTCAGGTCTCACTCTTGTCATTATTGATCCATTCAGACGAATACCATCGGGCTTTGATGAAAATCTTGAACGAAACCCACGTTCCTGACAAAATCTCAGTAAACCACTTGGAAAAGATAGCTAACAAGATATTTGAGGTAAACAGAGTCACTTTTTCTGATGATGAGTTGCCCGTGGAGGGTACCGAGCACAATAAAGCCCTCTATCTGACGGTGAAATGTGAAGATTCCGTGGTTACTCGGGTACTTGTTGACAATGGTTCCAGTGCAAATATTTGCCCTCTTTCCACTCTGAACAAGTTAAAGGTGGATGATGAAATAATTTACAAGAATAGTATCTGCGTTCGGGGATTCGACGGGGGAGGAAAAGATTCGGTCGGGGACATAGTGCTCGAGCTTACAATAGGGCCAGTTAAATTTACTATGGAATTCCAGGTACTCGATGTGGTTGTTTCTTACAATCTGCTGTTAGGACGACCCTGGATTCATGCTGCCAAAGCGATCCCGTCCACTCTGCATCAAATGGTTAAGTTTGAATAGGATAGACAGGAAATTATTGTGCATGGCGAAGACAATTTTTTTGTTCCCAGTGATGTCATTGTTCCATTCATAGAGTTTGAAGACGACAAGGGGTCGTGGGTTTATCAGGTTTTTGACATAGTAGCGGTAGAGAAAATTCCTGAAGGGAAGTGCGTGCCGACTCCAAGGGTAGTTGTTGCATCAGTCATGGTAGCCGTTGAAATGTTGAAAAATGGTTTTGTACCAGGCAAAGGTTTGGGTGCATCTCTACAAGGTATCGTATAGCCGGTTTCTCTTCCTAAAAACTTGGATACATTTGGTCTGGGGTTCAAGCCCACAATCGCAGACGTGAGAAGAGCCAGAAAAATGAAACAGAGGGCATGGGACCTTCCAAAGCCAGTCCCACGTCTTTCCCGATCATTTATCAGGCCTGGTACCAGAAAGCGCCTAGTGATGTCGGTTCCCATTTCGGTGGTTGATGTGGATGAAGATTTGACGGAAAGGTTTGAGAGGATATTCGCCGATGTGAACGTGTTGGAAGCTGGAGAGGGTTCTAGCAAGGCGGATGTGCAATTTGTTGGGCCCGGTGCAAAGACTAACAATTGGGAAGCTACTCATTTCCCTACCAGAAGGGAGTTTTGGTAGTTTTCTTTGATTTTCTTTCAATTTATCTGGATTATTCCAGGGTTGTAATTCAGATTCTATGTTCCATCTGTTTGGATGTATAAACTCTGTTGTCTTTAATTTCAATGAAATGCAATTTCTCTTTTCCTTTCTTCCTGATAGTTTTATTTTTCCTTTTTTTCTTGTACAGTTCTTTTTATGCCGGCTTCAATGATATGACATGCATGCGGAATCTTCGGCTCAGTCTTAAAAGCCAATCTAATCCTGAAATAGTAATTCAAGAAATAGAGTGTGATGTTGAACTGGAATATGATGAGGATGAAACCTTTGAAGAGATTAGTAAAGAATTAAGCCCTTTTGAAGAAAAACCCAAGCCTAACCTGAGTGATAGAGAATCAATCAATTTAGGGGACCAAGATAATGTTCGAAAAACTAAAATAAGTGTCCATCTTGAACCACAACTCAGAGAGGAGATAATTAAAACAATGTTCGAGTATAAAGATGTTTTTGCATGGTCCTACGATGAAATGCCATGTCTAAGCACTGGTTTGGTGGTTCACAAATTGCCCACTGATCCGGCATTCCCCCTGTCAAGCAGAAGCTGAGAAAATTTAAAATTGATATGAGTGTGAAAATCAAGGAAGAGGTCACCAAACAGTTCGAAGCCAAGGTCATTCGGGTCACTCGGTATCCCACTTGGTTAGCCAATGTAGTGCTTGTGCCGAAGAAGGATGGCAAGACCAGGGTGTGTGTTGATTATCGAGACCTCAACAAGGCGAGTCCCAAGGATAACTTCTCACTACCGAACATCCATATATTGATCGATAATTGTGCCAAACATGAGATTGGTTCTTTTGTGGATTATTATGCGGGCTATCACCTAATCTTAATGGATGAAGAAGATGCAGAAAAGACAGCATTCATCACGCCCTGGGGAACGTACTGTTATCAGGTCATGCCATTTGGTTTGAAAAATGTCGGGGCAACCTACATGAGGGCAATGACGACCATATTCCACGACATGATACACAGGGAGATCGAGGTTTATGTGGATGATGTGATTGTAAAGTCTAGAAAGCAGTCCGACCATGTTAGAGATCTGAGAAAGTTCTTCCAAAGGCTTCGCAGGTACAATCTCAAGCTCAATCCTGCAAAATGCGTGCTCGGTGTTCCGTCTAGAAAATTGTTGGGATTCATATTCAGCCGATGAGGTATTGAATTAGACCCGTCAAAAATCAAAGCCATCAAGGAATTGCCACGTCCGAAGAACAAGACTGAGGTGATGAGTCTGTTGGGAAGATTGAATTACATCAGCTAGTTTATTGCCTAAGTCACGACAACGTGTGAGCCTATCTTCAAATTGTTAAAGAAAGATGTTGCAGTCAAATGGACAGATGAATGTCAGGAAGCCTTTGATAAGATAAAGGGGTACTTGTCAAACCCACCTGTGTTGGTCCCGCCAGAACCAGGGAGACCTTTGATTCTGTATTTGACAGTCTTGGACAATTCATTTGGATGTGTGTTGGGACAGGGTGACATCACTGGCAGGAAGGAGCAGGCCATATATTATATCAGCAAAAAGTTCAAATCTTACGAGGTTAAGTACACTCAGCTTGAGAGGACATGTTGCGCCCTAACTTGGGTAGCCCAGAAGCTGAAACACTATTTGGCCTCTTATACTACTTACCTCATCTCTCGCTTGGATCCGTTGAAGTATATCTTCCAGAAGCCCATGCCCACGGGAAGGCTCGCAAAGTGGCATATCTTGCTCATAGAATTTGACATTATCTATGTGACTAGGACCGCAATGAAAGCAAGAGCAATGGCCGACCATTTGGCTGTGAATCCTGTGGATGAAGAATATGAAACCTTGAAGACTTACTTCCCTGATGAAGAGCTAATGCACATTGATGAGTTGGAACAGATTGAAAGGCCAGGATGGAAGCTTTTCTTTGATGGTGCTGCTAACATGAGAGGCGTTGGAATAGGAGCAGTACTTGTTTCTGAAACAGGGCATCATTACCCTGTTACAGCACAGCTCCGGTTCTACTGTACTAACAACATGGCGGAATACGAGGATGCATTTTGGGTTTGAGGATGGCTGTGGACATGGGTGTCCAGGAAGTCTTGGTCTTGGGTGACTCGAACCTTCTGGTACATCAGATTCAGGGAGAATGGGAAACATGGGATTTAAAACTCATACCGTACCGGCAATGTTTGCATGATCTCTACCAACGGTTTCAATCAATAGAGTTCAGGCATATTCCGAGGATTCACAATGAGGTCGTCGATTCTTTTCTACTCTGGCGTCAATGCTACATCATCCAGATAAGGCTTATGTAGACCCGTTGCATATTCAGGTCCGTGATCAGCATGCTTATTGTAACATGGTGGAGGAAGAGCTCGATGGGGAGCCTTGGTTTCATGACATCAAGGAATACATCCTAAGGGGAGTATATCCAGTACAAGCCACAGGTGATCAAAAGAGAACAATTCGTCGCTTGGCAAGTGGATTTTTCTTCAGTGGAGGAGTTTTGTACAAAAGAACTCCAAATCTCGGGTTATTAAGATGTGTAGATGCCAGACAGGCCGCGGCTATCATGACCGAAGTACATTCTAGAGTCTGTGGACCGCACATGAGTGGGTATGTGCTGGCAAAGAAAATTCTCCGGGCAGGTTATTATTGGCTCACTATGGAGCTAGATTGTATCAGTTTCGTGCGTAAATGTCATCAGTGCCAAGTGCATGGAGATTTGATTCATTCTCCACCATTTGAATTACATACAATGTCTGCACCATGGCCTTTTGTTGCTTGGGGAATGGATGTCATTGGGCCAATTGAGCCAGTAGCGTCCAACGGGCACAGGTTTATTCTGGTGGCCATCAATTATTTCACCAAGTGGGTAGAGGATAAAACATTCAAGTCTATAACCAAGAAGGCGGTGGTTGATTTTGTGCATTCAAATATCATTTACCGGTTTGGGATACCAAAGGTGATCATTACAGACAATGGGGCTAACTCAATAGTCATCTGATGAAAGAGGTATGTCAGCAGTTCAAGATCACACATCGCAATTCTACCCCGTACCGCCCCAAGGAAAATGGAGCAGTTGAGGCGGCTAACAAGAATATAAAGAAGATACTTCGAAAAATGGTGGAAGGTTCTAGGCAGTGGCATGAAAAGTTGTCGTTTGCATTGCTCGGTTATCGCACTAATGTCCGTACTTTAGTAGGGGCGACTCCTTATTTGTTGGTGTATGGCACCGAAGCAGTGATACCCTCAGAAGTGGAAATTCCATCACTTCGAATTGTCGTGGAAGCTGAGATCGATGATGAGGAGTGGGTCAAAACCCGCTTAGAACAGTTGAGTTTGATCGATGAAAAGAGATTGGCAGCAGTGTATCATGGTCAGTTGTATCAACAGAGAATGGCAAGAGCATACAACAAGAAGGTGCGTCCACGAAAGTTTGAAGTGGGGCAGTTAGTATTGAAACGCATTCTTCCTCATCAAGTTGAAGCAAAAGGAAAATTCGCCCCAAATTGGCAGGGGTCGTTCGTTGTGACTAGAGTGTTGTCTAATGGTGCATTGTATTTGACAGATGTAGAAGGCAAATGCGTAGAAATGGCTATCAATTCTGATGCGGTCAAGAGAAATTATGTATGATTTCTTTCTTTGATTGTACTTGTTTGTATTTGGCATGTCTCGAATATTGAAATGATGAAGGCATTTTGTTCTGCTATTTAAACATTTTATCCCTCGTTACCCCTTTGAGCCTCATTTATTTTCATTCATACCCCTCCTTCGGAATCAATAGCAAATATCGGAAACACAAGCGTAAAGATAAGTAAAGAAAGGAGAGAAAAAGAGAAAGGAAAAAGAAAAGAGAAAGAAAAGAACGGAAAGAAAAAAAACAAAAGGAAAAATAAAAGAGGAAAAGAGGAGAAAGAAAAGGGAAGAAAAATCACAACAAACAAAGTAATTCTTATGTCATGAACTACGTTCAACCTGATTCCTTTTAAGGATACGTAGGCAGCCTCACGGTTCGGTCCCATTAAAATAAAAATCCAAAAGTCTCCAAGCAAGAAACTGGGGCAGAAGTTATGGTTGTTGTAAGAAATCTAATTCCAAAGGTTGTAAATTTGAACCCAATCAAATTGTTTTGAGCTTTTTATACCCTTCCTTTCTAAACCCATCCAAAAGCCACATTATGGTCCAAAGAAAAACCTTCCGATCTGTCTTCGGGAAATGCCAAGTCAAGAAGGTAGCGGTGATTCACATCAGGGGCAGCACTCTGGTCCGAATAGGGAAAAGAAACCAAAAATGAGAGAGTCTTATTGGTGAAAAACCCCACGGGCACCGTAAGGCAACGGGAGCTGAGAGAAATCAAAATGAGAGAGTCTTATTGGTGAAAACCCTCACGGGCACCCTAAGGCGAAAGTGAGTTGAGAGATGGACAAATGAAAGAGGTCTGCTGGTGAAAACCTTTCAAGGCACCGCAGGATGAACAAGGTCAGGATTTGGGTGAAGAAATCAGGTTATGGAAATTCCGGGGCAACAAAGTATGGCAATTGAAAGCTGATTGGTTGGGCAGATTGGGCCGATTAATCCAAATTGCATGTCATGATCATCGGTGCCAGCTGTTCCACTCAGATAAGTCTCTTTTCTTTTTTCCCCTTCAGATAGTCTCCCAGTTTTGGATTTTCTTATCCTTTAACTCTAAAAGTCATTGCATTTTATTCCTTTCAGGTTTATTGCTCTAAGATGTTCCCAATGTCAGTTCTGTTTAAGCAAACAAGAAGGAGTTTCAAAGCTCACTACCAGCTTCAAGATTGCAAAGCACAGTGCGGCCAGAGCATACCAAAGATAGCATGATGTAAAAGGGGATAAAATGCCAGCAAGAGTTCCATCGGCAAAATGATTTGGTAATTGCATAAGAGATGCAGAGGTTCAGTTAAAGGGGTCAAAGATGTGAAACAACGGTTCAGGTATAGAACACTCGGGTCATCCAAAGTCATGTAGTTTTGAAAGTCAGTCGGGAAGTCAAGTGGTTCAGGGCCAGTTCGGGAAAGCCAGTCAAAACAAAACAATGCAGCGGAGAGACCTTCAGCAAGAATGCCATCAACTAACCACCACATTTTAAAACTGACAAAATTTTCTTTGATTAAAACAGGGACAGAAAATTTCGATTGTCTCAGAGAAACCTTCCGTGGAGAAAGGCGAGCACTAAACAGGTTTGACGGTAAACTCTCAGGTCCCGCCTGAATAATGGGATTTAATTGGAAATTATCAGTACCCTCCTGAAAAATGGGACCTAGCTTAAAAATCAAAACAATCATGAGTAGTAAAATCTAGCATAAATGTACCCCAATGAGTGTAAGATGGTTTCAAGTTCGCATGCTTGAGATGGGATTTAGCTTTAAATTTTCAGGACCCTCCTAGATAATGGGATTTAATTTTAAAATTTCAGGACCCTCCTGGAAAATGGGATTTAATTTTAAAATTCCAGGACCCTCCTGAATAATGGGACTTAGCTTTAAGATTACGATTAGATAACAGCATTTAGCGTAAATTCTGCTGTAGCTTAGTATAATTAAAGTTGTCATGCTTAAGATAAAATTTGACCTTTGATTTTCAGGACCCTTCTAGATAATGGGATGTAGCTTTAAGACCCTCTTAGATAACAAGATTTAGCGGAAGTCACACCTTTAGAAGATATAACTTAGATTTAAAATTGTCATTTAGGTAAGAATTGTCAGGACCCCCCTGCTGGATAATGGGACCTAGCTTTCGAATTCTTAGTAATATTTGGTAATATGATTCAGTTTAACACTCACATCTGTGCTCAACCTCCAAACTAGGGCAGAAAATTTTCTTTGTTTTATCTGTTTCATTGAAGTCAGGAGCCCGCCTGGAGAGCAGGGAATACTTTCAAGCGCAGCAGTCAGGATCCCGCCTGGAGAACAAGGGAGTACAATTTAAGTTTAACTTCCAAATCCTCTATTTTTTCTATTTTGAAATCAGGAGCTCGCCTGAGCAGGGAATACATTCAAGTTTAGCAATCAGGAGCCGCCTGGAGATCAGGGAATACATTTCAAATTGAAGTCAGGACGCCCGCCTGGAAAGCAGGGAATACTTTCAGGTTTAGCAGTCAGGAGCCCGCCTGGAGAACAAGGAAGTACAATTCAAGTTTTGGTTTCCAAAATTCTTTGATATTCGGCAATGTGATTCGTTTTACACTTACACATGGGCCTACAAACCCAAACTGGGGCAGAAAACTTTCTTTGTTTTTGTCTATTTTGCTGAAGTCAGGAGCCCGCCTGGATAGCATGGGAATACATTCACATTTCGAAGTCAAGAGCCCGCCTGGATAGCATGGGAATACATTCACGTTTCGAAGTCAGGAGTCCGCCTGAATAGCATGGGAATATATTCACGTTTTGGAGTTAGGAGCCCGCCTGGAGAGCATGGGAATACATATCAAGTTCAGCAGTCAGGCATCCACCTGGAGAGCAAGGAAAAACATCTCAGAATACAATTCGACTTTAGCAGTCAGGCGTCCACTTGAAGAAGGGGAAAACATCTAAGCTTACAATTCAAGGTGGTAACAAATGGATGTCACCGAGAGAGTAGAGGACAACAAGGCAACAAGAACAACAAGATCAAGTTGAAGATATAGATAGGACTTTTGTAATCCATAGATCATAGTCTAGTCTAGCTTCTTGTTTTATTTTGGCATGGTGTCATAAGGGGGTTCAGTACAGCAGCAGCAGCAATAGCGAAATCACAGCTTCATGGTAGTCCCAGCTACCAGACATTCCTGAACTACACTGACCTAATTCCTTTTTAGTCAAGGATATGTAGGCAACCTTGGAAGCAGAGTGCGGTCAAATCTTTCAAAATGCTTCCCATGGAGTATTCAAACGGGCAAAAATCGCTCGTATACGCTCACTTTATCTTTGCCCGAAAACTTTGCGTGTTCCCGAGCAAAGAGGGGCAACTGTGAGCACGGGATTTTTGCCCTATATGAATTACTCCTACAAAATTCAAAATAAAATAATTTTTTCCATTGTTTAAAATTTTGTGGATTTTTATGGCATTTTATGTTAATCGTTTGCATTTTTGTCTATGCATTTTAATTCATAGAAAATAAAAAATATCTTGCATTTTTGCATTTAGGTTTTAACTTAGCATTTTAGGATTAATTGGAAAATCAATTGTTTTATAAAATGGAAAAAAACACAAAAAATAGTTAATTTGCACTTTTAATTTTAGCTTTGATTTTTGAGTAGTTTTTCTGTTAATTTAATTTTAATTAATTGCGTTAATTATCATTTCTAGGTATAATTAGTTTTTTTTAAGTTAATTAAGTTCTAGGAATTAATTTTGATTTTAATTCGAAAAAGAAAAAAGAAAAAAAAAGAAGATCAAAAATTGGGTCTCATTTTTAAAGACCCAAAATTGGGCCAAGCTTGTAACAGCCCAAGCAAATTCTCCCAAATCCGGTCAGCCCAACCCAATTCCACCCCTAACCCGGCCCGGTCTCCCTAGGAACACAAAACGACGTCGTTTGTTGCCCGTTTGATCTCAACTGTCGAGGTTAGAAGATCTAACGGACGGGAACTCAGGGTCTGTGGGTATTTAACTGTCCGAACTCCCGTTACCCTCCTCCCCTTTCTTCATCTCTTTCAGAGACTCGACCAGAAACCCTAGTTGGCCGCCCCCCAAACCTCTCCGCCATTATTGGCGGTGCCACCTCTGTTTCCCACCAAACTAATACCAATCAATCCCCTCCATTCCCTCATTCCGAATCTGCAAGCATTTCCCATCGAACGAGCCCATAATGTCTCGAATCTGGATTTTTAAGATAAAATCATAGCCGCCCTTGTGTTCTCCAGTGGCGGAGCCGGCCCCAATAACTCCCAAAATAACACCCTGGAACCCTCTCCACCTCCCCATCCCAAATATCAAACTATTTTACCTCGAATCACCTTAGAGCCTTTCGAATCTCAAAATGAAAGAGTGCACCCTAAAACCCCAAACTTTCGATTCAGGTTTTCAGTGAGGATTTTAGGTCCATTTTGACTTTATTCGTGTGTTCTGATAAAGAACGCGCGATTAATCTCGGATTGGACTAGAAATTGGAGATTTCGAAGCGTCAGGCCATATTTCCTATCTGTTCGAGGTTTTAGGTATTCCCCTTTCTTCTGTTATCTTTTCTCCGATTTTTCTTTTCGTATTTCTATCTTTTGCTTCCATTTCTTTGTTGGATTCCCTCTCATTTTGATTCGCAGTTTCTTAAAGGCCATTTTCATATGCATGTTAGTCTTCAATCGTTTTGTTTTAATCAATGCATTTAGTTTACTTAATTAGTTAGTTTGAGTTTGTTAAGTTAGTTAATTCATACTTCATTTAGTTAGATTTTTAAATTGTTTGAAATCCTTTAAAGGATGTTTTCTCTTGCTTTCATGAGATTGCAAGAGGCTTGGGGTTCATTTTGTTTGAGTTTTGGGTTTGAATCATTTTTTTTAGGAAAAACAGCCCGCTCATTAGCTCAGCCCAAGGTCAACTTTGGCCCATATGGGTGTTAGTTTCTGAAGTAATTTTCAGGGGACTGAAGGGTAGTTTGGAAAATTGGCTTAGGGAATCTAGGTATAACAACCTTAGGAAGCTTCCAAGAAAGGGGATTTTGGGACTGTTTTGAAATTTTGATAACTAAGGGAGGGGTATCTGAGCTGAAAGCAGAAATAAAAGGGGACCTAATGGGGTAAAATAAGTTCTAAAATCTGCCCTACTTTGCTTGCCTATAAAGGCACACTAAACTTGCCTTTCAAGGCAGAGGTTTTGAAGGGCTAAAAATCCAAAAAATAAAAAATGGCTGAAGGTTTGAAAGAAGAAAAAACACTGTTCTATTGATTTCTGATTCCAGTTTTGAGGTCTTTCTCCATTTTAAAACAACTCTGGTTCATTTGGGAATTGGAAATGGGTTGATTTTGAGCTTGGAAAGGGTTTTGGTCCGAGCTCTGCTGGGGTTCACTATTCTATTGATTTGGGAATTGATTTTTGTGGTTCTGATTACTAAATTTGGGTCATTCTGTTGCTGGAGCTGATTTCTGCACTTGACACTGCTGATTCCTCATCTTTTACTTTGCCTTTTCATTCCCAGGTACACTCTCTGTAACCATGTTGATTGCGAAGTGAAAAATTTGAGAAAATGAGCTGATATGAAGAGTTGGAGCATGAGAATTTTACTTTGTTTCCTGATTTGCTCTCATCCTGATGTATTGTGACCCTTTGCCTAATCTAGGATTACATGAGTGGTTTGGAATTGCTGCTCAGAAGTGCTTTTCAAACTAATTAGCCAAACACAAACTACTTCTTGTGAGCACGTGATTTTTGTCCTATATGAATTACTCCTACATATTCAAAATAAAATAATTTTTTCCATTGTTGGCAATTTTGTGGATTTTTGTGGCATTTTATGTTAATGGTTTGCATTTTTGTATGTGCATTTTAATTCATAGAAAATACAAAATATCTTGCATTTTTGGATTTAGGTTTTAACTTTGCATTTTAGGATTAATTGGAAAATCAATTGTTTTATAAAATGGAAAAAAATCACAAAAAATAGTTAACTTGTACTTTTAATTTTAGCTTTGATTTTCAGTAGTTTTTCTGTTAATTTGATTTTAATCAATTGCGTTAATTATCATTTCTAGGTTTAATTAGTTTTTTTTAGTTAATTAAGTTCTAGGAATTAATTTTGATTTTAATTCGAAAAGAGAAAAAAAAAAGAAGATCAAAAATTGGGTCTCATTTTTAAAGACCCAAAATTGGGCCAAGCTTGTAACAGCCCAAGCAAATTCTCCCAAATCCAGTCAGCCCAACCCAATTCCACCCCTAACCCGGCCCGGTCTCCCCAGGAACCCAAAACGACGTCGTTTGTTGCCCGTTTGATCTCAACCGTCGAGGTTAGAAGATCTAACAGACGGGAACTAAGGGTCGGTGGGTATTTAACTGTCCGAACTCCCGTTACCCCCCTCCCCCTTCTTCGTCTCTTTCAGAGACTCGACCAGAAACCCTAGTTGGCCGCCCCACAAACCTCTCCGCCATTGGTGGCGGCGCCACCTCTGTTTCCCACCAAACTAACACCAATCAATCCCCTCCATTCCCTCATTCCGAATCTGCAAGCATTTCCCATCGAACAAGCCCATAATGTCTCGAATCTGGATTTTTAAGATAAAACCCTAGCCGCCCCGGTGTTCTCCAGTAGCGGCGCCGGCCCCAATCACTCCCAAAATAACACCCTGGAACCCTCTCCACCTTCCCATCCCAAATATCAAACTATTTTACCTCGAATCACCCTAGAGCCTTTCGAATCTCAAAATGAAAGAGTGCACCCTAAAACCCCAAACTTCCGATTCAGGTTTTCAGTGAGGATTTTAGGTCCATTTTAACTTTATTCGTGTGTTTTGATAAAGAACGCGCGATTAATCTCGGATTGGACCATAAATTGGAGATTTCGAAGCGTCAGGCCATATTTCCTATCTGTTCGAGGTTTTAGGTATTCCCCTTTCTTCTGTTATCTTTTCTCCGATTTTTCTTTTCGTATTTCTATCTTCTGCTTCCATTTCTTTGTTGGATTCCCTCTCGTTTTGATTTGTTATTTCTTAAAGGCCATTTTCATATGCATGTTAGTCTTCAATCGTTTTGTTTAATCAATGCATTTAGTTTACTTAATTAGTTAGTTTGAGTTTGTTAAGTTAGTTAATTCATACTTCATTTAGTTAGATTTTTAAATTGTTTGAAATCCTTTAAAGGTTGTTTTCCCTTGCTTTCATGAGATTGCAAGAGGCTTGGGGTTCATTTTGTTTGAGTTTTGGGTTTGAATCATTTTTTTTAGGAAAAACAGCCCGCTCATTAGCTCAGCCCAAGGTCAATTTTGGCCCATATGGGTGTTGGTTTCTGAAGTAATTTTCAGGGGACTGAAGGGTAGTTTGAAAATTGGCTTAGGGAATCTAGGTATAACAACCTTAGGAAGTTTCCAGGAAAGGGGGTTTTGGGACTGTTTTGAAATTTTGATAACTAAGGGAGGGGTATCTGAGCTGAAAGCAGAAATAAAAGGGGACCTAAGGGGGTAAAATAAGTTCTAAAATCTACCCTACTTTGCTTGCCTATAAAGGCACACTAAACTTGCCTTTCAAGGCAGAGGTTTTGGAGGGCTAAAAATCC
This sequence comes from Nicotiana tabacum, assembly GCF_000715075.1. NCBI lineage: Eukaryota > Viridiplantae > Streptophyta > Magnoliopsida > Solanales > Solanaceae > Nicotiana > Nicotiana tabacum. The sequence continues at coordinate 183,382,317 of NC_134101.1, forward strand.
AAAAAATCAAAAACGGATGAAGGTTTGAAAGAAGAAAAAACAGTGTTCTATTGATTTCTGATTCCAGTTTTGAGGACTTTTCTCCATTTTAAAACAACTCTGGTTCATTTGGGAATTGGAAATGGGTTGATTTTGAGCGTGGAAAGGGCTTTGGTCTGAGCTCTGCTGGGGTTCACTATTCCATTGATTTGGGAATTGATTTTTGTGGTTCTGATTACTAAATCTGGGTCATTCTGTTGCTGGAGCTGATTTCTGCACTTGACACTGCTGATTCCTCATCTTTTCCTTTGCCTTTTCATTCCCAGGTACATTCTCTATAACCATGTTGATTGCGAAGTGAAAAATTTGAGAAAATGAGCTGATATGAAGAGTTGGAGCATGAGAATTTTACTTTGTTTCCTGATTTGCTCTCATCCTGATGTACTGTGACCCTTTGCCTAATCTAGGATTACATGAGTGGTTTGGAATTATTAGCAGAAATGATGATAGATGCATGAGTTAACTTTCAGTTCACCCCCCTGATTTCTTCGAGTTTATGCTTATTCATGGTTTATTGAAATGCTGTTAGCTTAAGTGTTGGATTCTGCTTTTGGGTTTGGTCATGCGTGGGTCAAGCCAAAATGTGTTAGGTCCAGCTATGGACTATTAAAATGGTGACATATCTAGATCTTATTTGGGCTGTTTAGTTTCAATAGTGTAGTTTAACTTGGCAATCCATGTTAGTTGAAGGTAGAGGTTGATTTGGGAATTATCAGGTTCTATCATTGATTCAGCGTGTATGGACTTGATATTTTTCTAGTAGTTTGGATGGGCTATAATAATTGAGTTTTGTTGTTCATGAAGCATAGAAATCATCAGGAGTTTAGGCTATAATGATATTGATCCCTATTAAGTGTATTCGAGGGTTTACTATCATGTTTTTAAATGTTAATTCAAATTCAAATTAGGGAGTATTAAGTGAGCACTGAAAATGACTATCTAATTGGTTAATTCCCCATAAGTTTAAATTTCTGCGGTATGAGTAGCTTTCTTATGAATGTGGTTAACTTAATTGGCTTTAGTTAAATCAATCAGTGTTTCAATGATTCATAACTTTAGATTTAATCACGCAATGGTTCAAAAACAGGCTCGGGAATCCGTAAAAATAATTTGAGCATTTTCTGCTGTTGTCCGGGCTCGATCCTTGCTTTCCCGCATAGTTGTGAGCTGGACTTGGGCTTATTTTGGGTTCTGAACCCAAAGGCATTTGCAACGAAGGAGTTGGTTTACATTTTTATCATTTGAGTTGTTTTGTTTTGGGCTTGGACAGACTTCAATTTAAACTCGTGATGCTGTTATCTTGCAACCATAATGGGCTCATTGGGACCATACTTAATATCGCTGGAATTTGGGGTCGTGGGGTTAAAGCCTTTTGGTTCGATATTCACTATTTAGTTAGTAGGAGTGAGGTATTATTTAAATGGGGTGTAAGCTCTGCAAATCTTCTTAGATAGGATATTGGGTTTGTCGAAATAGGTTGAGGTGAGCCATAGTAGAAAACAAATAGTTTATGGCCCTCTAAGTGTAGTTGAAATTCCCTTTTTAAAATTGAAAGTCGAGGTGTGCGAACAAATAACAATTGCTCGGTCTTCGTTTGACCCCTAGAATTCGAGGTGCGCCATTTAGCAAATTTCCATGGCCCTTGCATTAATATTAACTTAGTATAAAATAACCTCAAACACTCGTAGTTTGCTTTAGGCCCGATTTAGATTAGTATTGCGATTATGTATACGTTCGCATAACATAATTGCAAATTAAACTCTTAAAAGACTCGAGGTATGCGTTCGTGCAACTTCAACCAAATTTTTCTTAAATAAATAAACAAGCGTTATTAATTGTGGACACGTTCGCGTGACATGATTTCTGACGCGCCAAAAGAATGGAGTATACATACGCGTAACTCAATTCTTTAATTACGAATAGATCAAGTGATTAGAATCGGTTAAAAAGAGGTAAGTGCACATAGGTTCTAAAACGAGTAATTAGACAATTTAATAAGCCAAGTATGATCAAAGTGACCATGCTAGAACCACGGAACTCGCGAATGCCTAACACCTTCTCCCGGGTTAACAGAATTCCTTACTCGGATTTCTGGTTCGCGGACTGTAGTGCAGAGTCAATCTTTTCCTCGATTCGGGATTTAAACCGGTGACTTGGGACACCATAAATTATCCCAAGTGGCGACTCTGAATCTTTAAATAAACAAATCCCGTTTCGATTGTCCTTTAATTGAAAAAACTCTCTTATATTTATACCCTTTACGGGGAGTAGAAAAAAAGGAGGTGTGACACTTCTCACCAAAAGTACTTTTGAGAAAAGCACTTTTAAAAAAAAGCACTTCTAAAAATAATTTAATTTTTGCAGCTTGGCCAAACGGGCTATTATCCTATATGCTAGTGCTGCTTGCACCTTCAATTGAATGTGATCATTGCCATAATATGTTATCTAAATTTGTATCAATATATATTCATCTTAACATCTGTATTTTACAATACTCGTTTTGTTAATGTGTTGCGTCTTGGAGACCAACGTTCACCCGTATAACATTGTTGATCTTATAAATGCATTACAAAAATTGTTTTTCACTTTGTTAGATATGCTTTTCACGCACGATATTTTCCTAATATGCATCCAGTTCTAGCTATTTTTATTGTTAAATCATCATCTATTAATGATATACCATTCTTTCATTACATTGAGCATGTATATCTGAATTTTTTTTAGGTACTTCAATCCGTCACGTTGTTATATGGTCTAAACATGTCGTTCATCTTATCCTGTCTTACTTTCAGTTGTCATAAAAAATTTATTCTGTATATAGTTGTATACGGATAATCTCGGGCTTGTCCGATTTTGTCATTATTTTGAGATCAGATGACTGCATTGAGGGTAAACCTCATAATGGATCAGACCTGAATATGGAGACAAGGTGCCGAGTTCAGAGATTGAGGCACCCGTCGAGATCGAGGTCCCTGACGATCGAGATCGGATATGACCGGCTTCGAGAGGAACACAATAACGGAAAGGCAAAATATCCGTAACCGGTCGGGGATCACGGCAAAAATCTCGAAACTGATCAAATCAAGGGTGGTTATTTGTATCAATCATGACATATTTCTGTAATTAGAATTGTACCTCAATTAGGATTCCTCTAGTATATAAAGAGGGATCCCCATCATTTGTAGACGCTCACACATTCATACAGATCAAGGAAATATAATATTTCTATCTTCTGCTCATCAGCTTACTGCTCTATAATTATTGTTCTTCAAACCGTTGCTCTTTAACTGTTCTTGCCTTATTACTCTCGAGGGTTCATCAGCTCGAGGATACTGTCCAAACGTCGGTTTGTTCTATATTATTAGCAATTTCATCACGTATCTCTAAATTAACCAATTGGTATTAAGTGAAATCATGTATCCTTAAAACCGCATTACAAGTTTAATTGTTACTCAATTTTTGGGATAAATAGTTTGGCGCTCATCGTGGGGCTAAGGATAATAGTGATTGCTTAATAGTTTAGTCTTCATAACACACTTTGCTTTTACGCTTTTTCTTGTGAGTATTTTTGATTTCTGGAATCAACATGTCAAACTCTCAAGCAATACCCACTCACACTGACACCGCCCTTGGTCTTCATGGCGAAAACGAGCACGTAGTCGCCTCGGAAAATGGAGTACCTCCAATCAATCCCGATGCACCACAGGCCGTGGATCCTGTTGACGTCAATTCTCATGTCACAATTCGTGGAGATATAGGCACTGACCCTAAAAATAGCGCATACAGAGACGCTCGAGAAGCTGATCGGAACAAACAAAATGGTGAAGAAGGCGGATTAGCCTTCGAATGATATTTGACATGCTACTAACTCAGCAGGCTACAACAGCACAACTCCAGAATCGGGCATCAAGCATAATTGAACTCGATACATCACAGGAAGTTATTCATAAGGTCGAACCAGTACAGGAGAAATTGAACGACAATGGATCTGGGACTGATCCTGCCGTTATGAAGATGCTCGAGGAGCTCACGAAACGGATAGAATCAGGTGAAAAGAAAATCGAGGCTAATGACAAAAAGGTAAAAATGTACAACTCACGAGTTGACCAAATACCGAGGCACCCCCGATCCTAAAGGGTTTGGATTCAAAGAAATTCGTGCAAAAACCTTTTCCTCAAAGTGCGGCTCCGAAGCCCATTCCTAAGAAGTTCTGTATGCCGTACATCCCTAAGTATAATGGGACCACCGATCCTAATGAACACATCACTTTGTACACATGCGGGATAAAGGAAAATGACTTAGAAGATGATGAGATTGAATCCATTTTGTTGAAAAAATTTGGCGATTCTTTTGCCATGCTCACTGATTCGTTCGTAAAGGCACACCCTGGAGAAATAAAGGTCGCGACCAGGAAGTCGGACCTCTTCAAAGTGAGACAAAAGGACAATGAAATGCTAAGGGAATTTGTATCTCGGTTTCAGATGGAATGCATGGACCTACCCCCGGTCACCGATGATTGGGCTGTCCAAGCCTTTACTCAGGCTCTGAACAAGCGAAGTTCGGTAACATTACGTCAACTGAAGCAGAATTTTATTGAGTATCCAGTGGTGACCTGGGCCAATGTGCATAATCGGTACCAGTCCAAAATCAGAGTCGAGGATGATTAGTTAGGATCCCCTTCTGGTTCTGTTTATCCAAATAGATCCGAAGGCAGGATTCAAAGAGACATCGATAGGGAGCCCCGATCGAACAAAGATCACATCAACCTTATAACGCAGAACGTAGGAACAACGGATTAGGATGTAATCCCGTTCGCAATGATCGAAGGAATGATCGAGGTCAAAATTCCCGAGGGATTATGAGTAAGAGTGGCTTCGATAAACATGTCGAGCCTAAGGAAGCTCCACGGTTATCGGAGTACAACTTCAGCGTCGATGCTTCAAGTATTGTGTCATCCATTGGACAAATCAAAGATACCAGGTTCCCCCGACCCCTACAGACTGATCTAGCTCAAAGGAATATAAATCAGACATGCAAGTACCATGGAACCCATGGTCACAGAACTGAAGACTACAGACAAATAAGGGAGGATGTAGCTCATTTATTCAACGAAGGTCATCTTCGAGAGGTCTTGAGTGACCTAGCAAAAAATCACTTCAAAGGCAGGGATGCGAACAGGAAGAACGAACAGGAGGAACCGCAGCACATGATTCATATGATCGTCTGTGTGGTCGATATCCCTCAGGGTCCAACATTTAAACGTACCAAAGTCACGATCACAAGGGAGAAACATACTCGAGACTACTTACTAAAAGATACCTTATCCTTCGACGACGAGGATGCATAAGGGATAGAACAACCTCACAACGACGCACTTGTAATTTCTATCCTAATGAATAAAATTCAAGTTAAACGTGTATTGGTTGATATAGGTAGCTCGGTGAATATTATCCGATCAAGGGTCATGGAGCAACTCAGCCTTCAAGATCAGATCGTGCTTGCAGCTCGAGCGCTCAACGGTTTCAACATGGCAAGTGAAACCACCAAAGGGGAAATCATGTTGCCAGTAAACGTGGCTGGAACTATCCAAGAAATGAAGTTCCACATGATCGAAGGAGATATGAGGTATAATGCACTGGTCGGAAGACCTTGGATCCATAATATGAGGGCAGTACTTTCAACATTGCATCATGTCTTGAAATTTCCAACACCATAAAGGGTCAAAACGGGTACGAGCAACCAGCTGCCAAAGAGATGTTTGCAATCGATGAAGTGATACCCGTGTCAACTCTAACATCAACAAAGGGACCTGAATGTCACGACCCAAACTGAAGGGCCATGACTAGCACCCGACCACACTTGCCGAGCACCAACTCACATTTCATCTAACCTTCATTATTATCTTTTAGGGCTGACGAGATCAATATAAATGGTAGACCTAGATCATGGACAACCAGCAATAAAATATGACGGCATGAACATACATAGCAGGGGATGACCAGACAATCAAGAAACTACATATAAGGTATGAGCTACCACGCTACTATGAAAGACTATACAACAAAAACTAGCCAACAAGGCATACCAAACTATACATGAGCCGACACCTGTCTATGAGCCTCTAAAAGAACATAAGTGTTGCAACATAGCCGGAACAAAGCCCCGACATACCCATAATGTCTATAACAAAAATTGCATACCAAGACCAAGGCAAGTCCGGAGAAGGGATCTCGCCAATCACCGCTGAACTGGACAGTCTACTGTGGTGGGGGAGCTGCACCTGCCTGTCTATCAGGACCTGCAGCATGACATGCAATGTCCACAAATAAAAGGATGTCAGTACGAATAAAGTACTGAGTATGTAAGGCAAGGAACCATAAATACGATCAGTAATATAAGCAAGGATAGAGAATATACAACCTGTAACATCTTAGTACCTCTGAGGGCTACTTACATGAAATGCATGATACATATGTATAAATACATAAACCTTTAAAGCATTCGCCTCTATGGGCATCATCATCATCATATCGTACCCGGCCATAATAGGCTCGGTAGAATCGTACCCGGCCACGTGGAGCTCGGTAAAACCCAACTGATCAGTGGTTGCACAATAGGTGCCGTACCCGGCCAACTATAGCGTGGCTCGGTAGAGTAAAATAGATACATATATATAATGCATGCTCGACTCATGGAATCACATTCTAAACCTTTCGGAGTGACGTAAGGTCGATATCCTCTGTACACGTTATTAGGACTAACTCTTCACTATGAACCTTATAAGAATCAGGAAGTACCAACAACATTGATAACATAAGACTAAGAGAAGCAACATTAACATCAATCGTTCCATAAGAGGGAAAACAATGTAAGTACTACTAGCTTCTAAGAGTAGAGTATCTTGGAAGATCGTTCATTACATTATGTACAATCGGAGTCGTGCAAAAGAAGGAAAGGGATAGCCTCACATACCTTGTATATACTGCCCCAATCTCAAGCTATGCAATTGCCAAAACTCCTTAGTCTACAATAAGAGAAACGATACTATCGTTATCATTTAAGCGTCATAACTATTATGTATCGACCACAACCTATTTTACGATGAAACGGATAGCACCTCCCCTATATATATGACCTCACACCATTAAAAACAGTCACCAAACAGCCCAAACAACATCAATAATAAACATATTGAGCCTCCCAAAATAGTCCACACACAGCCTAATCACTCCATACATACGACGACCACCGTAGTCGTGTCAAACAACCTGGAAATGTTATGAATAACTATCAGCCCATAACCCTACATATATATGGTGTTTCTCCACACCCTTCCTCCTCCAAAACTCCACAAGATAGTAGTAAAATACGCAGCCCAACAACAACGCAAAACAGTCCACAAAACAATAACATTACTTCCAAGCCTTTCGACATATATTTCACAAGTTCTAGCTTCAATGTCTTAGCTGCAACTTGGATAATCTTAAATACATATAGAGTAAGAGGTTCCTTACCTTTATACAGAAATAACAACTCCAATTTGACCTTAAATTTCCATGAAATATCCCTCCTATGCTACCACAACAACAAAAAAGCGAAACTAGCGATCAATTAGTGTTTTTCGGCACTAGAATCACTTTAGAAGGCTTGAAATCACCTAGGATTGATATTAAGAACAAGAGGGAGTATTTACCGAACATAAACCCTTTAAAACAACCTCCCACATGAGCTAGAACGACACAAAAATGAGCAACAACAAGAAGAACAAGAGACTTACTAGCGCCACGGAATTCCCGACACTTGATTTGTGTTGTTTGCCCTTTTTTGGGTCTTGAATCTTGAGAGAACCTTGAGAGGATGTTCCTAGGGTTCTATGGTCTGAAAATAGTGAGAATAAATGACTTAAAACGGGTTGGAGGCATCCTATATAGGTCCAAATATCTTAAACCGCCTTAGTGGGCCCCATAGAGAGGTGCTTGGCGCAGTCTCGCGAAAACGCGAATATCTCTCTACTCAGAGATCGTATCGATGAACGGTTTAATGAGTTGGAAATTGGACTCATAGATATTTAATTTGGTTGGTATATCACCCCGTAATTCCTTGTAAATTATGAGAAAAGATTAGAAACATTTGACCTAATGTTTAAGTAAAATTATGAACCTAAGTTGCGACAACTTTTGTCGACTTTTGTTTCATAACTCGTTTGACTTCAAGACTTATGATACGGATATTATATGATTAAAATACCTTAATAAATGACCTCTTGAGTGTATTAATCACCGCTAGATTACCTGAAAATACGAGTTACAACATCCTTGATTCGTTTAACTTCTAATACTGGTTAATCACCCTTATACACTCTTGTATCACTTAAGACCAATAGGATTGACTTCTTATCATCTCAAAGATAATTCCTTCTTGGATTTATGTTAACTAATATATGGCATGAACTAACACATGTGGATATGGGTTGTAATAACCTCCCCCTTAGGAACATTCGTCCTCGAATGTAAGGGTTTATGGGGAGTTTAAATCATCGTGGATTCCAATGGAAATTTCCGATCAATTTTCCCCTATAAAATGGTCACTAGCAAAACTTGCAAGTAATTAAGCCCAACATATGGCTTCACAAGGCTACACAAAGCATTATGCGCATTTACATTATCTACATATCACCATTTTGTATTAAGGAGGAGTATTCTCAAATTATTGCTTACCTCATAGAGCCGTTTCACCTTCCAATGTATCCTGTCTTCCACCAGCATCCTTGTTATCTTCATTCTGGAATAAGTAAGGGTATTTAGACTTCATCTCCTCTTCTGCTTCCCATGTCATTTCTTCCATATTTTTGTTCCTCCACAATACTTTGACGGAAGCTACATCTTTTGTTCTCAGCTTGCGGACTTGCCGATCTAATATCGCCACTGGCACTTCTTCATATGATAGGTCCTCTGTAACTTGTACATCTTTGATAGGGACGACTTGAGAAGGGTCTCCAATACATTTTCTCAACATAGATACATGGAATACCGGGTGGACAAATTCCAATTCGGATGGCAATTCTAACTCATAAGCAACCTGTCCAATCCGTCGAAGAATTTTATACGGCCCAATATACCTTGGACTCAGCTTACCTTTCTTCCCAAAACGCATAATACCCTTCATTGGTGAAATCCTCAGGAAAACCCAATCACCAACCTCAAACTCTAGATCACGACGTCGGACATCAGAATAAGATTTTTGCCTGCTTTGTGCCGTCCTCAATCGCTCATGTATCACTTTCACCTTCTCAATAGCTTGGTGAATCAAATCTGGCCCATATAATTCTGTTTCACCGACTTCGAACCATCCAACTGGTGATCTACATCTCCTCCCGTATAGTGCCTCGTCTTTTCCGATCCCAAAAGCCATACTTTTACATTGTTGAATGTTTTCTCTTAATCGTACTAAGATAGGATCTTCATATTGTCGTGCTTTTACCTCGGCTACCAAAGATGATTCTGATGTATTCTGTACAGTAACACCTCCATCATCAGAGTCTAACAATCTGATTCTCATATTGGCTAGCTGATGAAGCTCTTTAATCAACCCCCATCTACCTGCCTCAATATGTACTAAGCTTCCCATTGGTTTACGGCTGAGAGCGTCTGCCACAACATTGGCTTTACTGGGATGATACAATATCTCGACGTCGTAGTCTTTCAATAATTCAAGCCACCTACGCTGCCTCAAATTCAACTCTTTCTGCTTGAAGATGTATTGTAAACTCTTGTGATCTGTGTAGATGTCAACATAGATGCCGTATAAGTAGTGTCGCCATATCTTCAAAGCATATATTACTGCAGCCAATTCCAAATCATGGGTTGGATAATTCTTTTCATGCTTCTTCAATTGTCTTGATGCATAAGCAATCACATTCCCACGCTGCATCAATACGCACCCCAAACCTATACCTGAGGCATCACAATATACCACATAACCTTTTGTTCCTTCAGGAAGAGTGAGCACTGGTGCAGATGTCAATCGATTCTTCAGCTCCTGAAAACTATGTTCACAAGTGTCAGACCACTGGAATTTGGTACCTTTTTGTGTTAACTTAGTCAATGGTGATGATATAGAGGAAAATCCTTCTACAAACTGCCTATAATATCCTGCTAGCCCTAGGAAGCTGCGGACTTCTGATGGTGTTGTAGGTCTCGGCCAATTCTTTACTGCATCGATCTTCTGAGTGTCGACACTAATACCCTCATCAGATATCACATGGCCAAGGAATGCTACTGAGTTCATCCAGAATTCACATTTGGAGAGCTTAGCATATAACTTACGATCCTGAAGCATCTGTAATACTATCCGCAAGTGGCCCGCATGTTCCGCCTCCGAACGAGAATACACTAGAATGTCATCAATGAATACAATCACGAACACATCAAGATAGGGCCTGAATATAGTATTCATGAGATCCATAAAAGCTGCTGGGGCATTTGTTAGCCCGAACGACATCACCAAGAACTCAAAGTGCCCATATCTTGTTCGGAAGGCCATCTTTGGAATATCCTTCTCCCTAACCCTCACCTGATGATACCCTGAACGTAAATCAATCTTAGAGAAATACTTGGCACCCTGGAGTTGGTCAAACAGGTCATCAATTCTTGGAAGTGGATACTTGTTCTTTATAGTAGACTTATTCAACTGTCGATAGTCGATACACATCCGTAACGACCCGTCTTTCTTCCGCACGAATAGGACTGGTGCACCCCCAAGGTGAAGTGCTAGGCCTAATAAAGCCCTTATCCAGCAAGTCCTTCAACTGCACCTTCAACTCTCGCAACTCTGCCGGGGCCATTCTATATGGAGGAATAGAGATCGGTTGAGTATCAGGCAACACATCAATGCTAAACTCAATCTCCCTTTCAGGAGGAAGGCTTGGGAGTTCATCTGGGAAAACATCTGGGAATTCGTTGACCACAAGAATTGATTGTAAAGTAGGCGATTTCACCTCCGCATCCCTAACGCAAACGAGATGATAAATGTAACCTTTTGAGATCATTTTCCTTGCCTTAAGATAGGAAATAAACCTACCTTTCGGTGTAGCAATGTTCCCTTTCCATTCAATGACGGGTTCACCCGGAAATTGGAACCTAACCATCTTCGTACGACAATCAACATTTGCATAGCATGAGGCCAACCAGTCCATTCCCATTATCACATCAAAATCAACCATTTCTAACTCAAATAAATTTGCCGAGGTTTGACGACTACAAATCATCACAGTGCAACCTCTATATACCCTTCTAGCAATCACAGAATCTCCTATCGGAGTAGATACCGCGAGGGGTTTACTTATCAATTCAGGTTCAATGCCAAACTTATTAGCCACAAAGGTTGTAACATATGATAATGTAGATCCTGGATCAATCAGCACATATACATCATAAGAAAACACAGATATAATACCTGTAACAACATCTGGAGACGACTCGAGATCATGTCGACCTACTAGAGCATAGGTTCGATTTTGAGCACCACTCGAACTCGTCACTGCACCTCTACCCTTACCACGACTTGTCGACTGCTGAAAACCCCGTGCTGGAGGTCGAACTGATGAGGGAGAACCAGACACAGATCTAGTCGGCTGAGCCATACCATCACCTCCTCTATTAGGACAATCCCGCATCATATGGCCAGGCTGCCCGCACGAATAGCATGCATCAGAACCTCGACGACACAGTCCAAAGTGGGCCTTGCCGCACTGATCACAATGTGGTGTTGGGGGTCTCATCTGACTAGTATCCCTGTGATATTGCGAGCCAGATGCCCGCGAACTCTGACCTGGACCAGAATAGGATCGATCATATCGAGGCCTCTGAAACTGTGGAGGAGCACTAGCTACAGGTGGCGCCGAACTCCTCGAAAACTGTGGCCTGATGCGGCCTCTGAAGTCATCAGAATACCCTGCAAATCTCGCCCACTTATGCTGGCCCCTATCCTGCTCCCTAACTGCCCTCTGCTGGCGCTTACGATCCTCTAGGGTCTGGGCATAAGCTTGAATACGGGAAATATCCATGCCCTCCACCAAGGAGGCTGTCGTACACTCATTTATCAGATGTGGTCCCAACCCATTCACGAACATATGCACCCTATCACTCATCTCGGCCACCATATGGGGAGCATACCTTGCCAAAGAATCAAACTACATACTGTACTCTCGCACACTCATATTACCTTGTCTAAGGTTCAAGAACTTATCAGCTCTAGCTCGTCGTATCTCAACTGGCAAGTAGTGACGAAGAAAGGCCTCAGAAAATTCCTTCCACACAGCTGGAGGAGGGTTCGGACCCCTGGATCTCTCCCAACTATCATACCAGAGAACCGCTAAATCCCGTAGCTGATAAGAAGCTAACTCTACTGCCTCTGTATCACTAACATGCATAACCCGAAGTGTACGATGAACCTGGTCAATAAAAGTCTGTGGGTCCTCCTTGGGGTCTGATCCGGTAAACACTGGAAGGTCTAAATTAATAAAATCACGAACTCTTGTACTAACTGGTTTCTCAGCAGCACCTGTATTCTGCCTCTGAGCCTAAGCAGCTACCAAGCTAGTCAATAACTGTAAAGCACTCCGCATATCCTGGTCTGGAGTGCCAGACGGAGGAACTGGAGGTGCTGGGTGCATTCTAATATCCTCTGGAGGAGATGGATTAGATGAGGTATGAGAGGGCATCTCACTTTGAGCCTCACTTTGTCCTGCTCTAACTTGGGGCACCTGACTGGTACCCTCTCCCGCTGTTGTATCAAGCCGTCTACTAATCGTTTGCTTCCTAGTCGAAGGCATCACTAAAAAAAACAAGGTGAATATTAGAGACGAACACTTACGACTCAACTCTACGCACGATCTAGATTCAGGAAGAAGGTAACAACCCTAGATGTCATGTAGCCTCCTGATTATAAATATGGCGCGCTACACATCCATAATCAAGACTCTACTAGACACGGCTCATAGACAACCCCTAGGACAGACTTGCTCTGATACCAAGTTTGTCACGACCCAAGATGAAGGGTCATGACTAGCACCCGACCACACTTGCCGAGCACCAACGCACATTTCATCTAACCTTCATTATTATCTTTTAGGGCTGACGAGATCAATATAAATGGTAGACCTAGATCATGGACAACCAGCAATAAAATATGACGGCATGAACATACATAGCAGGGGATGACCAGACAATCAAGAAACTACATATAAGGTATAAGCTACCACGCTACTATGAAAGACTATACAACAAAAACTAGCCGACAAGGCATACCAAACTATACATGAGCCGACACCTGTCTATGAGCCTCTAAAAGAACATAAGTGTTGCAACATAGCCGGAACAGGGCCCCGACATACCCATAATGTCTATAACAAAAATTGCATACCAAGACCAAGGCAAGTCTGGAGAAGGGATCTCGCCAATCACCGCTGAACTGGACAGTCTACTGTGGTGGGGGAGCTGCACCTGCCTGTCTATCGGGACCTGCAGCACGACATGCAGTGTCCACAAATAAAAGGATGTCAGTACGAATAAAGTACTGAGTATGTAAGGCAAGGAACCATAAATACGATCAGTAATGTAAGCAAGGATAGAGAATATACAACCTGTAACATCTTAGTACCTCTGAGGGCTACTTACATGAAATGCATGATACATATGTATAAATACATAAACCTTTAAAGCATTCGCCTCTATGGGCATCATCATCATCATATCGTACCCGGCCATAATAGGCTCGGTAGAATCGTACCCGGCCATGTGGAGCTCGATAAAACCCAACTGATCAGTGGTTGCACAATAGGTGCCGTACCCGGCCAACTATAGCGTGGCTCGGTAGAGTAAAATAGATACATATATATAATGCATGCTCGACTCATGGAATCACATTCTAAACCTTTCGGAGTGACGTAAGGTCGATATCCTCTGTACACGTTATTAGGACTAACTCTTCACTATGAACCTTATAAGAATCAGGAAGTACCAACAACATTGATAACATAAGACTAAGAGAAGCAACATTAACATCAATCGTTCCATAAGAGGGAAAACAATGTAAGTACTGCTAGCTTCTAAGAGTAGAGTATCTTGGAAGATCATTCATTACATTATGTATAATCGAAGTCGTGCAAAAGAAGGAAAGGGATAGCCTCACATACCTTGTATATACTGCCCCAATCTCAAGCTACGCAATTGTCAAAACTCCTTAGTCTACAATAAGAGAAACGATACTATCGTTATCATTTAAGCGTCATAACTATTATGTATCGACCACAACCTATTTTACGATGAAACGGACAGCACCTCCCCTATATATATGACCTCACACCATTCAAAACAGTCACCAAACAGCCCAAACAACATCAATAATAAACATATTGAGCCTCCCAAAATAGTCCACACACAGCCTAATCACTCCATACATATGACGACCACCGTAGTCGTGTCAAACAACCTGGAAATGTTACGAATAACTATCAGCCCATAACCCTACATATATATGGTGTTTCTCCACACACTTCCTCCTCCAAAAATCCACAAGATAGTAGTAAAATACGCAGCCCAACAACAACGCAAAACAGTCCACAAAACAATAACATTACTTCCAAGCCTTTCGACATATATTTCACAAGTTTTAGCTTCAATGGCTTAGCTGCAACTTGGATAATCTTAAATACATATAGAGTAAGAGGTTCCTTACCTTTATACAGAAAGAACAACTCCAATTTGACCTTAAATTTCCATGAAATATCCCTCCAATGCTGCCACAACAACAAAAAGGCGAAACTAGCGATCAATTAGTGTTTTTCGGCACTAGAATCACTTTAGAAGGCTTGAAATCACCTAGGATTGATATTAAGAATATGAGGGAGTATTTACAGAACATAAAACCTTTAAAACAACCTCCCACACGAGCTGGAATGACACAAAAATGAGCAACAACAAGAAGAACAAGAGACTTACTAGCGCCACGGAATTCCCGACACTTGATTTGTGTTGTTTGCCCTTTTTTGGGTCTTGAATCTTGAGAGAACCTTGAGAGGATGTTCCTAGGGTTCTAAGGTCTGAAAATAGTGAGAAGAAATGACTTAAAACGGGTTGGAGGCATCCTATATAGGTCCAAATATCTTAAACCGCCTTAGTGGGCCCCATAAAGAGGTGCTTGGCGCAGTCTCGCGAAAACGCGAATATCTCTCTACTCAGAGATCGTATCGATGAACAGTTTAATGCGTTGGAAACTAGACTCATAGATCTTTAATTTGGTTGGTAGATCACCCCGTAATTCCTTGAAAATTATGAGAAAATATTAGAAACATTTGACCTAATGTTTAAGTAAAATTATGAACCTAAGTTGCGACAACTTTTGTCGACTTTTGTTTCATAACTCGTTTGACTTCAAGACTTATGATACGGATATTATATGATTAAAATACCTTAATAAATGACCTCTTGAGTGTATTAAGCACCACTAGATTACCTGAAAATACGAGTTACAACATCCTTGATTCGTTTAACTTCTAATACTGGTTAATCACCCTTATACACTCTTGTATCACTTAAGACCAATAGGATTGACTTCTTATCATCTCAAAGATAATTCCTTCTTGGATTTATGTTAACTAATATATGTCATGAACTAACACATGTGGATATGGGTTGTAACACCCTCCCCCCCTTAGGAACATTCGTCCTCGAATGTAAGGGTTTATGGGGAGTTTAAATCATCGTGGATTCCAATGGAAATTTCCGATCAATTTTCCCCTATAAAATGGTCACTAGCAAAACTTGCAAGTAATTAAGCCCAACATATGGCTTCACAAGGCTACACAAAGCATTATGCGTATTTACATTATCTACATATCACCATTTTGTATTAAGGAGGAGTATTCTCAATTTATTGCTTACCTCATGATATGACAGGGATCCCACCGGAGATCACCACTCATCGACTGAGTTTGGACTCGAAGTTTAGACTGGTAAAGCAAAAGATGAGGCCACAGTACGAGGTAAAACACGCATTCATAAAGGACGAGGTAACTAAACTTCTCAAAATAGGGTCCATTCGGGAAGTGAAATATCCCGAATGGTTAGCCAATGTAGTTGTAGATTCCTAGAAAAAGGAACAAACTTAGGATGTGTGTAGATTATAAGGATTTAAACAAGGCATGTCCCAAAGATTCTTTTTCACTGCCTAACATCGATTGCATAATCGACGCCACGGCCGGCCATGAGATCCTTTGTTTTCTCGATGTCTATTCCGAGTACAACCAAATTCAAATGAACCCAGAAGACTAAGAAAAGACTTCATTTATCACAAAGTATGGAACATATTGTTATAATGTAATGCCCTTCATGCTAAACAATGTAGGATCTACCTACCAATGCCTAGTAAATAAAATGTTCGAAGAACAGATAGGCAAGACAATGGAAGTATATATTGACAACATGCTATTTAAATCCCTACGCGCAGAGGACCATTTGACACATTTGCAGGAAACATTTGAGATACTGAGAAAATACAGCATGAAGCTCAACCTCGAGAAATGCATTTTCGAAGTCGGTGCAGGCAAGTTCCTTGGTTTCATGGTGTCGATCGATATCAACCCCGATAAAATCAAGGCCAAGACATCACCGTCGTGGACAACGTTAAAGCCATGCAAAGGCTGACAGGGCAGATAACTGCTCTAGGCCATTTCATATCAAGATCGTCGGATCAGAGTCATAGATTCTTCTCTCTACTCAAAAAGAAGAATGATTTCACCTGGACCCTGGAATGGCAATAGGCATTAGAAGAATTTAAGCGATACCTCTCGAGCTTACCATTGCTTCATACTCCAAAGGCAGATGAAAAACTCTACTTGTACTTGGTAGTCTCAAAGATCACGGTAAGTGGTATCTTGGTTCGAGAAGAGCAAGATACACAATTCCCTGTTTATTATGTAAGTCAAACTCTAGGAGAAGCAAAAACTAGATATCCACACTTAGAGAATTTGGCACTTGCACTGATATGCACCTCTAGAAAGCTAAAATCGTATTTTCAATGTCACCCCGTATGTATATTAAACACTTACCCGCTTCGAAATGTTTTGCATAAGCCCGAACTGTCGGGACGATTGGCCAAATGGTCTGTCGAACTCAGTGGGTACGATATCGAATATCAACCCCGAATGGCCATCAGGTCTCAAATTTTAGCAGACTTCATGGCCTACTTCACACCATCCCTCGTGCCCGGGGTCGAAAAGGATCTATTACTAAATTTGAGCACATCCTCGGGAGTGTGAACCCTTTTCACAGACGGTGCTTCGAATGTGAAAAAGTTCGGGCTAGGCATCGTTCTGAAGCCACCCACAGGAAATACGATTAGACAATCTATCAAAACCCTTAAGTTGACTAATAATGAGGCCGAGTATGAGTCCATGATTACAGGACTCGAGCTGGCTAAACGTTTGGGAGCTGAGGTCATCGAGGCCAAGTGTGATTCCCAGCTCCTGGTTAACCAGGTCAACAGAACCTTCGAAGTTTGAGAAGATCGAATGCAAATGTACTTGGATAAATTGCAGGTAACCTTACACAGGTTCAAAGAATGGACCCTACAACATGTACCTCAAGAATAAAATGGTGAGGCCAACGCCCTTGCAAACTTAGGATCATTAGTCGAAGATGATGAAATTAGCTCAGGAATTGTCGTACAGCTTTCAAAGTCGGTGGTCGAAGAAGGCCGCGCCGAGATAAACTCCACAAGCTTAACTTGGGATTGGAGGATTAAATATGTCGAGTACTTAAAAACGGAAAGCTCCCATCGGACCCTAAAGAATCGAGGGCCATATGAACAAAAGCTGCTCGATTCACATTGGCCGAATATGGAACACTATATAGAAGGACGTTCGATGGAACATTGGCGGTATGTTTAGGACTGGGGGACACCGATTATGTTCTACGAGAAGTCTATGAAGGCACCTGTGGGAACCATTCTGGCATCGAATCACTAGTTCACAAAGTCATCAGAGCAGGATATTATTGGTATGGTATGGAAAAAGACACTAAGGAGTTCGTTCAAAAATGTGACAAATGCCAAAGGCATGCGCCGATGATCCACCAACCTAGAGAGCAACTGCATTCAGTCCTATCCCTGTGGCCATTCATGAAATGAGGGGTGGACATCGCAGGTCCTCTACCATCGGCCCCAGGTAAAGCTAAGTTCATTTTGTTTATGACTAACTATTTCTCTAAGTGGGTTGAGGCACAGGACTTCGAGAAAGTCAAAGAGAAGGAAGTTATAGACTTAATCCGGGATCACATCGTGTGCCGATTCGGGATACCCGCCAAGATAGTGTGCGACAATGGAAAACAATTTATCGGCAGTAAAGTAACAAAGTTCCTCGAAGATCACAAAATAAAAAGGATATTATCAATTCTGTATAGTCCTAGTGCGAACGGATAGGCCGAATCAACAAACAAGACCATCATTCAAAACCTAAAGAAAAGGTTGAATGATGGTAAGGGGAAATAGAGAGAAGTTTTTCCCAAAGACCTTTGGGCATATCGGACAACGACACAATCCAGTACGGGGGAAACACCGTTCTCTTTAGTAAATGGCACTGTAACTCTAATACCGGTCGAAGTCGGGAAACCAAGTGTCAGGTTTTGATGCACAATGGAAGAATCAAGTCACTAGGCTATGAGCAAAAGCCTCAAATTGTTAGATGAAAAATAGGAAGCCGCCCTCATCCAAATGGCCGCCCAGAAATAGCAAGTCGAAAGATATTATAATCGAAGAACCAATCTTCGACACTTCAAAAAAGGGGACTTAGTTCTGAGGAAAGTCACCCTCAATACTCGAGATTCGAATGCAGCCATATCAAGTCCTCAGTGTCATCGGAAAGGGATTTTACAAACTTGGCACAATAGAGGGCAAAGAATTGCCAAACAATTGGAACATATTATTGCTAAGGTACGAATTTCTCCCTTTTCATTTCTATCTAGTGCTAACTTATTGTAGGTGTTGGATGGAAGACATCGAGAAGCTCTTCAACACAAAGACCTTAGGTTTTAAAGCACGTGTTGCACTCTTTCTCCCTTAGATCGGTTCTTATCCCAAATGGATTTTTCCTGCGAGGTTTTTAACAAGGAAATAATATGTGCTACGTGGGGATAATTTAATAGTATCCGAGTTTTCTTTACAATCAACCTCAAATATTAGGGGGCATCACCCTCGAATGTTATGTTTTCAAAGGAGATGCTTCGTATCAATAGGGTCTCGATAGGAAAATTTTGTAAAGGGTCAAACGGTCAAACGAACCGCGCCCATTAGATTGCCTGAGCCCTAATGACAAAACATGTACGCATGAATTATATATTGAAAGAAGTATTTTTTTTTCCTTTATGTTCCATGCCTTCGTGATATTTCTACTTTACAATTTGTACTTATAGAAATCGGCTCAAGACCCAATCTCAACTAAAGCTCGAGCAATTGACCCCGCACTCGGGGACTGCCATCGAAATCAACATGTTCGAACTATCTAAAGACTCAAAGAGGCACCCCTCGATTGATAGGCTAAGGTCATCATTCTCGGGGACTAACACTTCAAACAAATTCGAAGTGTTGTTGGGAAAGTAAGACCAAGAGTCACACCCAAAGGCTACGACCAAAATAACAAGGCTCGGAGAAGTCCGAACCCCGCAATAAAAATAGACCTTCGAATTCTCTGAAAACCGGTTAAAAAAGGCTACCCTCGGCAAAATAATCAAAGGGCTTCGATAAAATCAGTCCTTGAAAAATCTTAAGAGTTATCGAATTATTCAAATACAAACTTGTGGTAAGGCACAAAAAACAAAAAGGTTTCTATCAACACTAAACCCTCAAAAAGACCCAATGGGTACAAAAAATACATACTAAGGCAAAAGAAAATTTTACTAAGTCTTTGAGTCGAAAGAGGGAAAAAATAGCCATCCTTTAGAAGCCATATCTGCCCAATTCAAAGAGCCTAAGGGTCATTATATTTTTGGGTTTGAGAATCCGCCCTGCTCAAACAAAACCTAAGGGTTTTTTACTCCGAGTTCGAGTAGATACTCACTCGATGATAGAGACTATATTTGTCCAACTCCGATCAAAGCGCTTAAATTTTCGGATTCACGAACAAAAGAAAATGAAAAAATTCACAAGGCAGTGAAGTGAGTAAGATTTCTCACAAATCTAAAGTATCAAAATTATCGTAAGGCAAAAGCGAAACAAACTTTTCGCAAAACAAAAATCAGAGACAAATCGGAAAGAGAAAATATCTTTCATATATACGAGAGTATTTATAAAAACCACTCAGCGTCTTACACAAAAAAACAAAAAAAAAAGTTCTAAGTGCCTAATCTTCCCCGGGAGCTTCATCATCATCTTCTCCACCCCCGGATCCACTTGCGCTCCCGGAGTCACCACCATTAGAGAGCAAAACTTCGGTTTCGGCCTCTAGCTCCTTTGCATTCTCGATCTCAGCAGCAAGGTCGAAGCCACGGGCGTGGATCTCCTCGAGAGTCTCTCTTTGAGAATGGCATTTGGCTTGCTCGGCAACATGAAGTACTCGAGCCTGAGCAGTATCGGAAATCTCTTTTGCCCAAGCATGAGCAGCTTCAACATCGGCTCGGTAGATGGCCACGACTGCCTCCGCATCGGCCTTTACTCTTTCTGCTACAGATGCGGCCTTTGCAAACTCAGCGGCCAATCGAGCCTCGAGCTCTTTGATTTTCTTGGCTCGGGACAGGCTCTCCTCCTTTACGCCTTGGATTTGACATTCAACCATAGACAACTGTGCTCGGGCCGTATCTTTCTCTGAGGCGAGGCGGTCCATGTTCTGCTTCCACCTTAAAGTCTCTAACTCTTTTATCTATGCTTCCTCGCGAAGCTGCTCGATTTTCTTGGCCTTCTGCTGAACCTGCAGGATCTAAGTGTTAGTCACCAATATCAAATTGATGTCAAGCTCCTGTAAATTTACGTTACCTGTTTGATGAGATCGGTCTGCGTTTTAGGGGCTGTTGATAATTCAGCTCGGAGGTCCCTGATCTCCTCTTCTTTTTACACATAGAGGCATTTGAGGGCGTCTCTCTCCTCTGTGAGCCTCTTTAGATCGACCTCACATCGATCCAGCTCAGCTCGGGATTTAGAAAATGCTTCCTGGTGAAGCGTCAGGGCCTACGAAGAAAGAAAGGAAAGTCAGACAAAAGAAAAACAAAAAGACAAAAATGATATTGATAAAAGGAGCTAAGACTTACCTGACTCAGGAGTCGATGAGCCTTGTCAAAGATGCTCGATTCGTCCAGATCGGGAACATCTTCGACCCCTGTGAAGTAGCCATGGAAAAGGTCCTCTCCTCTATGGGCCATTCCCGCATCGAGGGTCCCCATGGCCCAAGCTTCCTCAATCTACCCCTCAGAGAATGAGGGGAGGAGCGGCAAATCACTTATGTCTATTACCCCAAGCAAGTCACTTTGGGCATTCCCTTTATTTCGGAGGGACTCAGAACTGGCCCCTTCGGATATATCCACCAATTGAGCATCTCGGTGGGAGGCAACGTCGGCCCCCATTGACTCGGGGACTCCGCTCGGGGCATCGTCCAAGCCCTCCTCAGCCTGAGGCTAAAATTCATCGATCATAACCGGCTCAGCGGCCTTTAGGACCTCGGCACTCTTCTTTCGAGCCTCCAGCCTGAATTCGCCATCTTCATGCTCCTCTTCTTCTTCATCTCGTAGCAGTTGAACTGCTTCCTCAGACAGGGCAGCGAAGTCATTCTTCGACTTGCGGGTCTTGCTCTTCTTTGGTTTTGGGGTCTCGGAGATTGAAACCCTTTTTCTCTTCTTATTCTTGGATAGTTTCGAGGCCTCCTCTTCCCCAGGTGGGGCTGGCCTCATTTTGGCAACATCCCCAAGACCTGCATAAAAGGAAATTAAGTACAAGTGAAAAGAGATGTTTCGGGGAAGGGCACCAATAGAGTATCAGATAGGCTCATCGTGATTCTTGGCTTCCCATCGGCCCCTTGCCAAATCACGCCAACAGTGCTTAGAATACGAAGAGGTCGAGGCGAACTTTCAGACCCAGCCTTCAAGGTCCGCGATTGCACCAGGCACCCAAGGAACCGCTGCATCATAATAAGAGATATGGGTAAGAAGAGATGTGGATAAAGAAAGGCAAAAGAAACAAAACAACAACTAAAAACTATGAGTAAGTCCTACTTATGCTTCATATTCCATTCTTTGGGGAATGGCATCTTCTCGACCGAGATTATGTCGGAGGTCCTCAGTCGGATAAACCGACTCATCCATCCTCGATCCTTTGGCTCGTCTGTACTCTAGAACAACACCTTTGTGGTCCAGAGTTGAAGCCTTATTAACCCGCCTCGATAGAAATGGGGGCTATACAATATAATGAGATGGTCGAGGGTCAAAGACATCCCCTTGACCTTATTCACAGAAAATCGGGAAAAATCACTATGCGCCAAAAAAAAGGTGGATTTAGCCTAGGGCTATTTGGTATTGGGGGCAGAAGTCGATAATCATGGGATCGACGGGACCCAGCGTAAAAGGGTAAGTGTAAACACTTAAAAACCCTTCCACGGAAGTACGGATATCCTCCTCGGGGGTAGGAATCACTGCCTCTTTGCCCTCTCAGTTGCAATCTTTCTTCACTTGCTTGAGATCGCCCTTGGTTATCGAGCATATGTATCTTGATATTGGCTCGCATCAGCGAGGGACCAACGAGGTTTTCTCAACTTTAAAATCGGAAGTAAGGTCGCACGACCCAAGAACGCACTCCTCGACGCGTGGCTCCACCGCATTTTATCGCCGGCCGACCACGATGAAGAGGTTTGTTCCCTTTGGGGAACGATTTTAGATGTTTTCGCCATTTTTATATGAGTTCAAAGAAAGAAGAAGATGAATCTTGTTGTTTTAGGAAAGGATTTGCAAATGGGTTCCGAAGAATTTGCAGAATTGAGAAACTTGAATAAAGTAGGAAAGCTTTGAAGGTTAAGAAAGGTTTTGAAAATAAAGTTTGGAAAGATTATGAAGAGGATCTATTTATAATATTGCAATGACAGTTCAAGGGCATCAGTGGCTGACCATCAAGTGATGCAAATTAATGATTTTGAGAACTGTGCAGACGCGACGCTTCGGTCGCCTCCGTCGCATACGTCACGAGGATGATGTCATAATTGGTCAATATATGAAATCGAAATTCTCGATTCGTTTCTTTTCATTACACTCTAAGAAATGAAGGGACTATCTGTATACGAGTAAATTGGGCTCGTCTGATTTTGTCATTATTTCGAGATAAGAGGACTGCATCAAGGGTCAGCCTCGTAATAGATCAGACCTGAACACGGAGATAAGGTCCAAGTTCGAAGATCGAGGCACCCGTTAAGATCGACGTCCCTGATGATCGAGATCGGATATGACTAGCTTCGAGAGGAACACAATAACAGAAAGATGAATATCCGTAACCAGTCGGGGATCATGACAGAAATCTCGGAACAGATCAAATCAAGGGCATTTGTATCAATTATGACATTTATTTCTGTAATTAGAATTGTACCTCAATTAGGATTCCTCTAGTATATAAAGAGGGATCCCCATCATTTGTAAACGCTCACACATTCATACATATCAAGGCAATATAATATTTCTTTCTTCTGCTCATCAGCTTACTACTCTTTAATTATTGTTCTTCAAGCGTTATTCTTTAACTGTTCTTGCCTTATCACTCTCGAGGGTTCATCAACTCGAGGATATTGTCCAAACGTCGGTTTGTTCTATATTCTTATCAATTTCATCACTTATCTCTAAATTAACCAACTGGTATTAAGTGAAATCATGTATCCTTAAAACTTATTACAAGTTTAATTACTACTCGAATTTTAGGGTAAACAATAGTATTTTATAAAAATTTAGGTTTTTCGTCGCGCCCTTCTAATTGTCACAATTTCATTACTTTCTATAACATTAATTTATCATATACGACGAGAGTGTCATTCTATGTATTAGGATAAACAAGTAGGGATACAGACAAACAAGAGATGTTCCATAGTCATATCAATGGAAAGTATTACCGCTGGAAAATAAAAGGAGATATTGCATCAAATCCCATAAAAATGTGAACTTTTATAATTTACAACAACAACAATAACCCAGTGGAA
Organism: Nicotiana tabacum; assembly: GCF_000715075.1. Lineage (NCBI taxonomy): Eukaryota > Viridiplantae > Streptophyta > Magnoliopsida > Solanales > Solanaceae > Nicotiana > Nicotiana tabacum. Next base: position 183,406,564 of record NC_134101.1, read on the forward strand.
TCTCATAAGTAGGATTTGGGGAGGGTAGTGTATACGCAGTAACACTATAGGAAACCAGAAGATAACACCAGCAACATAATAATCAAAAAAAAAGCAATAACAATAAGCAGTACCAATGGCACAATACTACAGACACAACGGAAGTAATAAGGACAGAACAAGAGCCACTAGCATCCTAAGACAAAACACTATCAAACTAGCCTCCTACAACCTAACCTGCAACACTAATGAAGTAGTATAGACACGACAGGAGCTACTAGAATCCTAAGATGAAATACTATCAGACTAGCCTCCTACAGGGGCGTACGCGGGAATTTTTGTAAGCTGTGTCAAAATTTATAAAAGAACAAGAATAATAACTTTAATTATCATACTTCTAAATAAGAAATAGCATTAGTCTATTGGTTTTGCTGACTCTTAAGTGAGTTCACTTTTACTTCATCCCAATTTTTAACCACAGAGACTCTCAAATATTTGTATATAAAATGTGCCAGTTGAGGCTCAAACTTTTGACCTCTCAAAGAAAAATCAAGTACATAACCAACACAACAAGAGACAATTTATGTAAAGTGGTATTATTTTTTCCTACTTATGCATTTTTTCACAGTATTAATACATATATTTAGTAAAAATATTCAACGATGCGATGTAGCGTGACACCATTTCGTTAAAGGTGCATCATCCCCTGGCCTCCTACCTCCTAACCTACAACCTTAATGCTTGACTTCCACAACTTCCTATCAAAGGCCATGTCCTCGGAAATCTAAAGTTGCACCATGTCCTGTCTAATCACCTCTCCCTAATACTTCTTAGGCCACACTCTTCCTTTTATCATATCTGTCAAGGCCAGCTATTCACACATCCTTACCAGGGCATCCAGGCTTCTCCTTTGCACGTACCCGACCCATCTAAACCTAACTTCCCGCATCTTGTCTTCAATGGAAGCCACACCCACCTTCACCCGAATATTTTCATTCATAATTCTGTCCAGCCTAATGTGCTCGCACATCTATAACAACATCCTCATTTCTGCCACTTTTATCTTCTGAATATGAGAATTCTTGACTGGTTGACACTCCGCACCATACATGTCACGATCCAAATCCATTATAGGCTGTGATGGCGCCCAACACCGTTGTTAGGCAAGCCAACACTGATCAAACTAGTGATTTTCTATTTAAATAAATTACTAAGTGGATAAGATTTCCTCATTTGTTAAAAAGATTTAGAAATTTGCAAATGTAACATAAATAAACAGAGGCAAATGAGTACAAATCGAAATCATGAAAATAATTCCAAAATCATAAGTCTACTAGTGTGTATGCCAGGACTTGCTGTCACACGTATGTGGGCATTCTAGTAGAATATACAATAGAGTACTAGTCTACTGTTTGAAAGGAAATAGACGAAAAAATATAACATAAAGAAGACTCCAGCTGCTATAGAACGGCTCAAAAGGAAGTTCACCGTGAAGTCTTGGGGTGGGGATCAAATCTGCGCGCCGGACTGGTGACCAGATGCACCTGCCTCAAATCATGTAAAGAAGTGTAGCATGAGTGCATAAAAATATGTACCCAGTAAGTATCTAGTCTAACCTCGAAGAAGTAGTGATGAGGGGTCGACTCCGACACTTACTAAGGGACAATAATATGATAATATGAAATTCTAATTTAAGCATGATATATAGAGATAACAATAACACTCAGAACAAGAAATAACCGAACAATTCTTTCACCATATTTAAGAACCCAAGTCACTTTCTTCATTTAAAATAATAATCTCTCAAACAATGAATTTATACCAATTGTAAAAGGGGCTTCCAGTTCTATTATCATGCATGATTTCCGCCGAGGACGTTCGGCCCGATCCAACATAAATGTAAACTATGCACTGCTGAGGGTCGAACGGCACGAACCATAGATGCATCTATTAACCTGCACAGGCGAACGGCCCGCTCTCATGAGAGTAGTAGACAGAATTACCCTGCTCGCGGATTATACTTGTGACGTGGTCAAATGCAATTTATCAATAAATCATAACCCTTTCTTGATTCTTTTCAAAATAAAGACAATTCAACTTGAAGCTTTTAAATTCTTAAAAATCCTTAACTTAGTTCCATTTGATACAATTGACAACTATAATCAAATAACGGTGTCCACAAAGCATGGTGTAAACCTAAAACTACCCGGACATAAACAAGAATAGTAGCTACGTACGAACTCTCGTAACTTCGTGCATACGTAGCCCCTACAAAAAAGAACATATATTAATTAAGTTCACCTATGGGGTAAATTCCCTCTTACAAGGTTAGAAAAGAGACTTACCTCGTCTCAAAGCCTACTTCCAAATTCAAGAATGCGCTCAAACCCTCAAATCGGAGCCGAACAATCCAAATATATTATAATAGTGTAAAAACTAATCAATATATGTTCAAAAGTTTATATTCTAACTATTTAAGTGATTACCCAACCCTAAATTTAAGGTTTCTAAAATTCACCTCCAAGCCTACGTGCGCGGATTCCGGAAAGTTTTTAAGAAAGTTGTTACCCATAACCTTAGGAACATAAATATATGATTTTCACTAAGTTTCATAATCATTTTCGTGGTAAAATCTCATTTTTATCAAAACACTAGGTTTTCACCTAAACCCATAATTTTCACTAATTTACATGTTATAATCTACCCATAAACTATGTATTTAACTCACATTGTGTAGGAAATTACTTACCACAAAGTGTTAGGCGAAATCCCCTTTCTAGGAGCTCCAAGAATCGCCCCAAAATGAAATAAATGAGCTCAAAATGCCTAAGTCTCATATTAAATGAGGTTCTTTCTTCTGTGATTTTTGCACCTGTGGTGCCTAGGCCGCATGTACGGTCTTGCGCCTACGGTGCTCAATCCGCTTCTGCGGAATTCTTTGAGTCCAGTGTGGGCCGCTTCTGCGGGCGGTAGACCGCTTCTCTAGCCATCGAGCCGCTTATGCGCCCAGTTCCTCACCTGCGCCCTCCCCTTTCGCACCTGCGCATCCGCGGGTGCGCACAATTCTCCGAACCTGCGGTCCCTTGACAAATTCTGCGGAACCACTTCTGCGGCCAATTCCTCGCACCTGCGACTGGCCAAGCGCAGGTGCGATTATTACAAAACCTGATGCTTAGTTGTTGCTCCAAATTCTCAACTTGGCCCGAGCCTCGTCCGATTGACCCTAGAGTCCCCCAGGGCCCCGCCTGAGCATACCAACAAGTTTGGAATCATAAAACAGACTCGCAAGAACTCTCGGAATGCCCAGAACAACATTAAAGCTAAGAATCACACCCCAAAACCAATTGAATCAAACTTAAGAACTTCAAATTCTTCAATTTACTTCCAATGCGCCGAACGTACTTAAACTACTCGGAATGACACCAAAATTTTTGTGTAAGTCTTAAATGATATTATGGAACCATTACCGGTCTCGGAATTCCGTTTGGACCTCGATATCACCAAAACCCGCTTCAAACCAAATTTGAAGAACTTCTAAAACCTTTAGAAACCAACTTTCACTATTAGGCGCCAAAACGCTCCTGTGTCATCCAAAACCCAATCTGAGCATATGCCCAAGTCCGAAATCATCATACGAACCTATTGAAACCGTCAAATCCCGATTCCTAGGTTGTTTACTCAAAATATTGACCGAAGTCAAACTTGGCCTTTTAAGCCAACCTTAAGGAACCAAGTGTTCTGATTTCAATCCGAAATCTTCCAAATCCTGAACTAACCATCCCCGCAAGTCATGAATCAGTAAAAGCAAGTATAGGAAGTTTTATTAAGGGAACGGGGTTCTAGAAAGCAAAACGACCGGTCGGGTCGTTACATTCCCCACCTCTTAAACAAATGTTTGTCCTCGAACTGGTTTAGATTCATACCTGAGGTGCTGGATAAGTGTGATTATCTGCTCCACATGTCCTTCTCGAACTCCCAGGTTGCCTCTTCGATTGGTTGGCCCCTCCACTAAACCTTTACTGCGGAAATCCTCTTGGATCTCAATTGGCGATTCTGTCTAGAAACAATGGCAACTGGCTCCTCCTCAAAACCCAGGATCTCATCTAACGAAATAGTGTCGAAGTCTAAAACATGTGACAAGTAGGCGTGATACCTTCAGAGCATTGACACGTGAAAAACCGGATGAACTCCTGGTAGGCAGGGAGGTAAATCAAGCTCATAAGCAACCTCCCCAACTCGCCTCAACACCTCAAATGGGCCTATAAATTTGGGGCTCAGTTTGCCCTTCTTCCTGAATCTCATACTACCCTTCATCGGGGAGACTTTCAAGAGAACTTTCTCGCCTACCATAAATGATACATAATGCACCTTCTGATCCGCGTAACTCTTCTGCCTAGACTGTGCTGTGTAAAGCCGCTCCAGAATCAACTTTACCTTTTCCAAGGCATCCTTCACCAAATCAGTACCATATAACTTAGCCTCGCCAGGCTCAAACCATCCGATGGGAGAATGACATCGCCGACCATATAAAGCCTCAAATGGAGCCATCTCGATGTTGGACTGATAAATGTTGTTGTAAGCAAACTTGGCCAAAGGTAAGAATCAACCCCAATGCCCTCCAAAGTCAATCACACATGTTCTGGGCATATCCTCTAGGATCTGAACTGTCACGACCCAAACTGAAGGGCCATGACTAGCACCCGACCACACTTGCCGAGCACCAACGTACATTTCATCTAACCTTCATTATTATCTTTTAAGGCTAAAGAGATCAATATAAATGGTAGACCTAGATCATGGACAACCAGCAATAAAATATGACGGCATGAATATACATAGCAAGGGATGACCAGACAATCAAGAAACTACATATAAGGTATGAGCTACCACGCTACTATGAAAGACTATACAACAAAAACTAGCCTACAAGGCATACCAAACTATACATGAGCCGACACCTGTCTATGAGCCTCTAAAAGAACATAAGTGTTGCAACATAGCTGGAACAGGGCCCCGACATACCCATAATGTCTATAACAAAAATTGCATACCAAGACCAAGGCAAGTCCGGAGAAGGGATCTCGCCAATCACCGCTGAACTGGACAGTCTACTGTGGTGGGGGAGCTGCACCTGCCTGTCTATCAGGACCTGCAGCACGACATGCAGCGTCCACAAATAAAAGGACGTCAGTACGAATAAAGTACTGAGTATGTAAGGCAAGGAACCATAAATACGATCAGTAATGTAAGCAAGGATAGAGAATATACAACCTGTAACATCTTAGTACCTCTGAGGGCTACTTACATGAAATGCATGATACATATGTATAAATACATAAACCTTTAAAGCATTCGCCTCTGTGGGCATCATCATCATCATATCGTACCCGGCCATAATAGGCTCGGTAGAATCGTACCCGGCCACGTGGAGCTCGGTAAAACCCAACTGATCAGTGGTTGCACAATAGGTGCCGTACCCGGCCAACTATAGCGTGGCTCGGTAGAGTAAAATAGATACATATATATAATGCATGCTCGACTCATGGAATCACATTCTAAACCTTTCGGAGTGACGTAAGGTCGGTATCCTCTATACACGTTATTAGGACTAAGTCTTCACTATGAACCTTATAAGATTCAGGAAGTATGAACAACATTGATAACATAAGAATAAGAGAAGCAACATTAACATCAATCGTTCCATAAGAGGGAAAACAATGTAAGTACTGCTAGCTTCTAAGAGTAGAGTATCTTTGGAAGCTCGTTCATTACATTATGTACAATCGGAGTCGTGCAAAAGAAGGAAAGGGATAGCCTCACATACCTTGTATATACTGCCCCAATCTCAATCTATGCAATTGTCAAAACTCCTTAGTCTACAATAAGAGAAACGATACTATCGTTATCATTTAAGCGTCATAACTATTATGTATCGACCATAACCTATTTTACGATGAAACAGACAGCACCTCCCCTATATATATGACCTCACACCATTCAAAACAATCACCAAACAGCCCAAACATCATCAATAATAAACATATTGATCCTCCCAAAATAGTCCACACACAGCCTAATCACTCCATACATACGACGACCACCGTAGTCGTGTCAAACAACCTGGAAATGTTACGAATAACTATCAGCCCATAAACCTACATATATATGGTGTTTCTCCAAACCCTTCCTACTCCAAAACTCCACAAGATAGTAGTAAAATACGCAGCCCAACAACAACGCAAAACAATCCACAAAACAATAACACTACTACCAAACCTTTCGATATATATCTCACAAGTTCTAGCTTCAATGGCTTAGCCGCAACTTGGATAATCTTAAATACATATAGAGTAAGAGGTTCCTTACCTTTATACAGAAAGAACAACTCCAATTTGACCTTAAATTTCCAAGAAATATCCCTCCATTGCTGCCACAACAACAAAAAAATGAAACTAGCGATCAATTAGTGTTTTTCGGCACTAGAATCACTTTAGAAGGCTTGAAATCACCTAGGATTGATATTAAGAACATTAGGGAGTATTTACAAAACATATACCCTTTAAAACAACCTCCCACACGAGTTGGAACGACACAAAAATGAGCAACAACAAGAAGAACAAGAGACTTACTAGCGCCACGGAATTCCCGACACTTGATTTGTGTTGTTTGCCCTTTTTGGGTCTTGAATCTTGAGAGAACCTTGAGAGGATGTTCCTAGGGTTCTAAGGTCTGAAAATAGTGAAACGAAATGACTAAAAACGGGTTGTAGTCATCCTATATAGGTCCAAATATCTTAAACCGACTTAGTGGGCCCCATAGAGAGGTGCTTGGCGCAGTCTCGCGAAAACGCGAATATCTCTCTACTCCGAGATTGTATCGATGAACGATTTAATGCGTTGGAAACTAGACTCATAGATATTTAATTTGGTGGGTATATTACCCCGTAATTCCTTGTAAATTATGAGAAACGATTAGAAACATTTGACCTAATGTTTAAGTAAAATTATGAACCTAAGTTGCGACAACTTTTGTCGACTTTTGTTTCATAACTCGTTTGAATTCAAGACTTATGATACGGATATTATATGATTAAAATACCTTAATAAATGACCTCTTGAGTGTATTAAGCACCGCTAGATTACCTGAAAATACGAGTTACAACATCCTTGATTCGTTTAACTTCTAATACTGGTTAATCACCCTTATACACTCTTGTATCACTTAAGACCAATATGATTGACTTCTTATAATCTCAAAGATAATTCCTTCTTGGATTTATGTTAACTAATATATGGCATGAACTAACACATGTGGATATGGGTTGTAACATGAACTATCCGCTCCAACTGCCCATCAGTCTGTGGATAAAATATTGTGCTGAGCTCTACACGGAACCCCAACTCACTCTGTACAGGTCTCCATAAATATGAAGTAAACTGAGGGCCTCTATCTGATATGATGGAAACAGGCACACCATGTAACTAAACTATATCCTGAATAAATCTGGGCCAATTTCTCTAAAGTATATGTAGTCACAACCGGAATGAAGTTTGCCGACTTGGTCAACCTGGTGACAATAACCCAAACTACATCAAACTTTCGCAAGGTCCGCAGCAACCCAACTACGAAGTCCATAGTAATGCGCTCACATTTCCACTCAGGTATAGTCATCTGCTAAAGTAGGCCACCTAGCCTCTGTTGCTCATACTTGACCTGTTGGCAATTTTGGCACCCGCTACATACTGAACAATGTCTTTCTTCATCTGCCGCCACCAATAATGTTGCCTTAGGTCACGATACATCTTCGTAGCACCTGGGTGAATGGAATACCGATAACTATGTGCCTTCTCTAGAATCTTTCCTCTCAAGCCATCGACATTAGGAACACATAGACGACTCTGAGTCGTAGAACACCATCCTCGCCGATAGAAACCTCCTTGGCGTCACCCTGCAGTACCGTCTCTTTGAGAACTGCCAAGCGCGGTTCATCAAACTGTCGAGCCTTGATCTACTCCAATAGTGAATACTGGGCAACAACACATGCAAGAACTCGGCTGGGCTCTAAAATGTCCAAGCTCACAAGTCTGTTAGCCAAGGACTGAATGTCCAAAGCTAGTGGCCTCCCCTCTGTTAAAATGAACGCCAAGCTACCCATACTCTCTGCCTTTCTACTTAAGGCATCTGCAACTACATTTGCCTTGCCCGGATGATAAAGAATGGTAATGTCATAATCCTTCAGTAACTCAAGCCATCTGCGCTGCCTCAATTGAGATCCTTTTGCTTGAACAAATGCTGTAAGCTGCACTGATAAGTGTAAACCTCACATGACACCCCATAAAGATAATGCCTCCAGATCTTAAGAGCATGAATAATCGCAGCTAACTCTAGATTGTGCACAAGGTAGTTCTACTCATGAATCTTCAGTTGACGTGAAGCATATGCGATAACTCGTCCCTCCTGCATCAGTACACAACCCAAACCAACGCGTGCAGCTTCGCAATACACCATATACATCCCCGAACCGGAAGGAAACACTAGAACTGGTGATGTAGTCAACGATGTTTTGAGCTTCTGAAATCTCGCCTCAAAGTCATCGGACCAACGAAATGGAGCACCCTTCTGGGTCAATCTAGTCAAAAGGTGCTGCAATGGATGAAAAGCCCTTCACAAACCGGCGGTAATAACCTGTTAACCCCAGGAAAGTCCTGATCTCGATCGTCGAAGTAGAACGAGGCCAACTCTGAACTATCTCAATCTTCTTGGGATCCACCTTAATACCCTCGCCTGATACAACATGCCCAATAATGCCACAGACTCTAGCCAAAACTCACACTTGGAGAACTTAGCATATAACTTCTGTTCTCACAATGTCTAAAGCACCACCCTCAAATGCTGCTCGTGCTCACCCGGCTACGCGAGTAGATCAAAATGTCATCAATGAAGACAATGACAAATGAATCAATATAAGGCATAAAAACCCTGTTTATCAAATCCATAAACGCCATTGGGTCATTAGTCAAGCCGAAGGACATCACCAGAAACTCATAATGGCCATATCTAGTACAGAAAGCAGTCTTCGGTACATCCGAGTCCCGAATCTTCAACTGATGATACCGTGATCTCAAGTCGATCTTAGAGAACACCCTAGCACCCTACAATTGGTCAAACAAATCATTAATACGCGGCAATGGGTACTTGTTCTTGATGGTAACTTTGTCTAACTGGCAGTAATCAATGCACATCCGCATAGTCCCATTTTTCTTCTTCACAAATAACACTGGTGCACCCCAAGGTGATACACTTGGTCTGACAAACCCCTTTGCTAACAACTCTTCAAGCTGCTCCTTCAACTCTTTCGGAGACATACGGCATGGTGGGATAGATAAGGGCTGGGTACCTAGAGCCAAGTCAATACAGAAATCAATATCACAATCTAGTGGCATGCCTGGAAGGTCAGAAGGAAACACATTGGCGAACTCTCGGTCTACTGGCACTGAATCAATAATCGGAGACTCTGCGATGGTATCCCGAACATAGGCTAGATAAGCCAACGAACCCTTCTCGGCCATATGTCGAGCCTTTAGAAAGGAGATAACCCGACTAGATGTACTAATAGTCGAACCCTTCTACTCCAATCTAGGAAACTCTACATTGCTAAGGTAACAGTCTTGGCATGGTAATCAAGGATGGCATGATATGGGGATAACCAGTCCATGCTCAGGATGACCTCAAAGTCAGTCATATCAAGCAACAGAAGATCTGCTCTAGTCTCGTAACCACAGAATGTGACCACACTGGACCGATAGATCTAATCCACAACCACAGAATCGCCCACAGGAGTGGACACATAAATAGGAGTGCCCAAGGACTCACAAGGAATATCCAGTAAATAAGAAAACAGAGATGATACATATGAATAGGTAGATCCTAGATCAAATAACACCGAAGCATCCTTACCGCAGACAGAAATAATACATATGATCACGGCATCTGAGGCCACTGCATCTGGTCTAGCCAGAAAAGCATAGAATCTAGCTGGAGCGATGGCTAGCTGGCCTCCACCTAAGTGAACAACAGCTGGATGACCTCCCCCTACCTGGCCTCCACCTCTAGGACTGCCCCTTCCCGCCTATCCCCCACCTCTAGGCGGTCGGACGGCTGGTGTTGCAATTATAGGCTGATGACCCTATTAAACTGCTTTGCCCCGAAGTCTGGGACAAGATCTCTTTATGTGACCCGGATCCCCACACTAGTAACAACCCCTTGGTGCCATAGACTGCTGCCCCGAAGTTTGACCCTGATGGTCTGAATACCCATTGGGAGAACCCTGGATGGCTGGTGGGCAGTATGAACTCTCTAGCATGGCACTGAAATAGGTGCTGGAAGAACCCTGAATAGCTGGTGGGCAGTAAGAACTCTCTAGCATAGCACTAAAATAGGGTCGCGCTGGAGCACCTCGAGGAGGTAGTGGTGCTGGATATGTAGATCTACTAGGATGACCCCTCCCAAACTGACCTCTGCCCCTAGCCGGGGCACCTCTAAACTCTCTAGAGAAACGGGTCCTCTTGTCCTGCTGCATCTGCTCTCTACCTCTCTGGCGGTAGCCCTCAATCCTCCGAGCAATCTCCACTACTAGCTGATAATCAGTATCCATGTCAACCTCCTAGGCCATGCTAGCCCGAATACCGGGGTGCAACCCGGCACAAATCTCTACACTCTCTCTGCGTCCGTAGGAAGTATCATAAGTGCATGGCGAGATAACTCAGAAAATCTCGCCTCATAGTCGGTCACTGACATCTGGCCCTACTTGAGCTGCTCAAACTGACACTGCAACTCTTTTCTCCGGGAGGAAGGAATATACCTATCCAAGAAAAGCCACGTAAACTGGTCTCAAGTCATGGGAGGAGAACCCATTGTCCTGCCAAGAAGATAAGACTTCCACCATCTACGGGCCATGCCCTCCAACTGGAAAGCAGTGAAATCCACCCCATGCGACTCTAATATCCTCATGTTGTGCAGCATGTCCCTGCACCTATCAATGAAATCCTGGGATCCTCATGACGCTCGCCTCCTAAGACAGGAGGGTGTAACCTAGTCCATCTGTCCAAAAGCATCTATCGCTCACCGGCCGCAGCTGGTCTAGGCTCAGGTATAGCCGTTGCAACTGGCTGGGCTCCGCCCACGGGTAGTATACCTAGAGTCTGATATACTGCAGTTGTATACCCAGGAGCCTGAGCAGTAGGGGTCTGTGCTCCCCCTCCCGCTTGAGATGTGGCTGGGTCTGCTGGAAATAAACCAACCTAGGTCATAGAATCCATGAACCGCAGCATACGACCCATGACCTTCTGAAAGCCCAGTGCTGACATGTAATTTACCGGGGTTGGCTCTGCTACAGGCACCTCGCCCTGCTCCTCAATAATGGGATCCTCTACTGGATCCGTTGGTGGTGCAACTAGGGAAACTCTGGGACATCCTCGTCCCCTACCTCGGGACGGTGCCTTCCCCCGGCCTCTGCCTCGGCCTCTAGCAATAGGGAGATTAGCTCCTCCTGGGTCCAGAATGTCTGCTGCGCATGTTTTCACCATCTGTATGAGAAAAAGAGAAAGAACTTAGTATACCATCAACTGCACGATAGGAGATGAATAAAGAGTAGTTTCCTAACACACTATAGCCTCTCGAAGATAAGTGCAGATGTCTCCACACTGATCTGCGAGACTCTATTAGGTTTTCCCATAACTTGTGAGACCTACGTGAACCTAGTACTCTGATACCATGTTGTTACGACCCAATTCCATTATAGGCCATGATGGCGCCCAACACTATTGTTAGGCAAGCCAACACTGATCAAACGAGGGGTCGACTCCGACACTTACTAAGGACCAACAATATGATAATATGAACTTCTAATTTAAGCATGATATATAGATATAACAATAACACTCAGAACAAGAAATAACTGAACAGTTCTTTCACCATATTTAAGAACCCAAGTCAATTCCTTCATTTAAAACAATAATCTCTCAAACAATGAATTTATACCAATTATAAAAGAGACTTCCAGTTCTATTATCGCATGAATTTCGCCGAGGACGTTCGGACCGATCCAACATAAATGTAAACTATGCACTGCCAAGGTGAACGACCCGCTCCCATGAGAGTAGTAGACAGAATTACCCCGCTTGCGGATTATACTTGCGATGCGGTCAAATGCAATTTATCAATACATCATAAACCTTTCTTGATTCTTTTCAAAATAAAGACAATTCAACTTTAAGCTTTTAAATTCTTAAAAATCCTTAACTTAGTTCCATTTGATACAATTGACAACTATAATCAAATAACGGTGTTCATAAAGCATGGTGTAAACCTAAAACTACCCGGACATAAACAGGAATAGTAGCTACGTACGGACTCTCGTCACTTCGTGCGTACGTAGACCCCACAAATAATAACACATATTAATTAAGTTCACCTTTGGGGTAAATTCCCTCTTACAAGGTTAGAAAAGAGACTTACCTCGTCTCAAAGCCTACTTCCAAATTCAAGAATGCGCTCAAACCCTCAAATCGGAGCTGAACAATCCAAAACTATTCAAATAGTGTAAAAACTAATCAATATATGTTCAAAAGTTTATATTCTAACTATATAAGTGATTACCCAACCCTAAATGTAAGGTTTTTAAAATTCACCCCCGAGCCACGTGCCTGGATTCCGGAAATTTTTTAAGAAAGTTGTTACCAATAACCTTAGGAACATAAATATATGATTTTCACTAAGTTTCAAAATTATTTTCGTGGTAAAATCTCATTTTTATCAAAACCCTAGGTTTTCACCTAAACCCATAATTTTTACTAATTTACATGTTATAATCTATCCATAAACTATGTATTTAACTCACATTGTGTAGGAAATTACTTACCTCAAAGTGTTAGGTGAAATCCCCTCTCTAGGAGCTCCAAGAATCGCCCCAAAATGAAATAAATGAGCTCAAAATGCCTAAGTCCCGTATTAAATGACGTTCTGCCTTCTGCGATTTTCGCACCTGCAGTGCCTTGGTCGCATCTGCGGTCTCGCGCCAGTGATGCTTGATCCGCTTCTGTGGAACTCTTTGAGTCCAGCGTGGGCCACTTCTGTGGGCGGTAGAACGCTTATACGGTCCCACTTCTGCGGCCATCTAGCCGCTTCTGCGCCCAGCTACGCACCTGCACCCTCCCCTTTCGCACTTGTGCATCCGCGGATGTGCACAATTCTCCGCACCTACGGTCCCTTTCCAAATTCTCCAGAACTGCTTCTGCGGCCAATTCCTCGCAACTGCAAGCTCGCACCTGCGGCTGGCCAAACGTAGGTGCGACTATGACAGACTTGATGCTTCAGCTGTTTCTCTAAATTCTCAACTTGGTCTGAACCTCGTCTGATTGACACTCAGGGCCCCCAGGGCCCTGCCCGAACATACTTACAAGTTTGGAATCATAAAACGGACTCGCTCGAATTCTCGGAACACTTGAAATGACATTAAAACTAAGACTCACACCCCAAAACCAATTGAATCAAACTTAAGAACTTCAAGTTCTTCAATTTACTTCCAATGCACCAAAACGTACTTAAACTACTCAGAATGACACCAAATTTTGCGTTCAAGTCTTAAATGACATTACGGAATTATTACCGGTCTCGAAATTTTGTTTGGACCTTGATATCACCAAAACCCGCTCCAAACCAAATTTGAAGAACTTCTAAAACCTTCAAGAACCAACTTTCACTATTAGGCGCCAGAACGCTCTCGGGTCATCCAAAACTCGATTCGAGCATACACCTAAGTCCGAAATCATCATACGAATCTATTGGAACATTCAAATCCTAATTTCAAGGTCGTTGACTCAAAATGTTGACCGAAGTCAAACTTGGCCTTTTAAGCCAACCTTAAGGAACTAAGTATTCCGATTTCAACCCGAACTCTTCCAAATCCCGAACTAACCATACCCGCAAGTCATAAAAAAGCAAGTACGGGAAGTCTTATTTAGGGTAACGGGGTTCTAGAAAGTAAAATGATCGGTCGGATCGTCACAATACAACATGGCCGGTCTAACCACCGCTCTATAAAACTTACCTTTAAGTTTCGGATGCACCTTCCTGTCACACAAGACGTGAGGAGCTAGCCTCTATTAAATCCACCTCACCCCTATACGGTACGTGACATCGTCATCAATCTCCCCATACCCTTGCATAACCGACCCCAGGTACCTGAAGTTCCCTTTCTTGTGGATGACTTGAGAGGCAAGCCTCACGTCCATGTCTACTTCTCCCGATGTACCGCTGAAGTTGCACTCCATGTATTCTATCTTAGTCCTGCTCAACTTGAAACCTTTAGACTCGAGGGTCTGTCTCCAAACCTCCAACGTCTCGTCAACACCGCCTTGTGTCTCATCGATCAGAACTATATCATCGGCGAATAACATACATCATGGTACCTCCCATTGAATATGGTGTGTCAATGAGTCCATCGCTAGAGCAAATAAGAACGGGCTGAGCGCAGATCCTTGGTGTAGCCCCATAACAACCGAAAATGCTCTGAGTCGCCCCCCACAGTCCTAACACGAGTCTTAGCTCCATCATACATGTCTTTAATCACCCTAATATTAGCTACCTAAACACCTTTGACCTCTAGACATCTCCAAAGAACTTCCCTAAGGACCTTGTCATATACTTTTTTTAGGTCAATAAATATCATGTGCAAATCCTTCTTCTTTTCTCTGTACAGTTCAGCCAACCTCCTAATAAGATGGATTATAATAATTTGTTTCATTTATTTATTTCTCTTATCCAACCCTCTCCAATTTCATTAATTCAAAATGACAGGTGAGAGGGAATTCGACTTAATTCAAAATTGATAGAACATGGCAAGGGTGAAAAGTCCAATCTGGCTGTGTTTTGTACACGTTCGAAAAAGACAAGGTAGATGTTGGAGAAACCGAGAGTGAATGACACGTCAAGTCCCAGGTGGAGCCTAGTTGTGCTAGTACGGACATCAATCCAAGTTGGCAGCAACAACATCGTGGACCCCAGTGCCACCTCATTTATCCCAGGATGGAACGTGAGGAACCCAAGATCCGACCTTCCAATTTTCAAGCTAATTATGTGGTCTTTGTAAGAAATTCCGACAGGCAACATGCGACGAACCCTGCGCTTCATCTTCCCGCCAAAACTACCAGCACTAAAATTACGTTTTTTAAAAAAAAAGTATTTTTAATTTAAGAGCTGTCAATGCAGAAATTAATAATAAATTAATTGTTATACGATGATTACTAATGAATATACTGTAGTACTACATGCTCTAAAATAACTTTTTTTTTTGTTCAAATAGATTAATCCGTAAATTACTAATACACATATTTGTATTTTACGTTTTATCGCGCATAAAATATATTATATAAAAATAATTAAATGCATATATTATTTAAAATCGGCAACCAAATATTTCTTTAGTGATGCGACAATTATTTTTTCTTTTACGGCCAATCAACTACTATAATATTATTTTCTGTCAAATCCTATGTTAAAATTAATTATTTTGCATATCATCCGCCAAAGTAAAAGAATCCCTTAGAGTCGTTTGGTATGAGGGATTAGGTGGGATAAGATGTAGGATTAAATTTATATCTTATTTAATCTCATATTTTATCCCACCTATCCCATCAAATGTGGGATTATTTTATCTCATATCTCAAGTGATATAAATTAGTACCGGAATTATAATACCCAAATGACACTTAGGATTTGCAAATGACACTTTGAGCTAGATACACAAAATGGAAGCAAACCGAAAATGACGGACACCAGCAGTCCAGCACCTCTACAGGAAAGCTTCTTTTTTCTTTTTAAAAGGTGTTGCCTTCATGAGGTCCATTACAAAGTGTATTTAAAAGACTATAAAACAAGAAGGAAAACTATAAGATATTTAAATAAAATCTCCCAATCCTATTACCCACTGAATTAATGTTTGTTCAGGGATCACATTCATTGCCAATCTGGCCAACCCTTCTATCATGATTACAGCAAGTATCCTATTTTCCAATGCATGCATGAGGCTAATAATCTTTTACATATCGAACTATCAAATCTGATTGCTAAAAAGAGTTTTGAATTTCACTACTAAGTCCAAAGACAGTCATCCACCAATTTTGCTAAAAATAGTATCTTGATTTGATTACAAGATATGCAACTATGTTAATGTGGTCTAGTGGGCTTTTATTGCCTTACCATGCGTAAAATTCAAACTTCGAATTCTTCTCTCATGCTTTTAATTCTTTAAGATAGTAGCATCAAACATATTTTTATTTTTAAAAATCTTACTGTTGGATAATGTTGACCAAGTCAACATATTGGATCGCCCATATATTTTTCCCAGTGAAAAGAAAATGATAGGAGTAGTAGTTATTTACTCGTTTCTAGCACATGCAATGCTAACAATTTAGTTATAAATAGTTTAAAGTAAATATAGGATAAAGTCAAAAGCATATCACGTAATAGGAATGGCAGGCCAGTTGGTCTTGACTATTGTATCAAGGTATGTCTAGACCTAAAGTTTGGTGAATAGCCTATTGAGTATTGAGTATTGACTATTGATCGATAATATATACTACACTGACGGTGCAGCTAATAGACTACAAGCAGGGCGGATTCATCATTACAGTATCGAGTTTCTCTAAATGTTTTTTTTTTCCAAAACATAAATTTATGTGTACCAATTTACTATAATTATAATAAATAATAGACATAAAATTATAACTTTATTTTAGCTAGGTGAATAAACTATAGTATTGACTATTAATCGAGCATTGCCCCCAAAGACGGATCTAACTTTGTAGTATTGATTTATACGAATTCAATACTTTGATGCGGAGCATAAATTTATGGATAAAAATTTATAAACTAAAATTATAACAAATACTGTAGTAGATAAGAACTCATAATATTTGCAATAAATTTGTGTAGAAAAATAAAGCTGCAAGAACAAACAGTTATAAAGAAAAAAGGGGTTTTGATAAACATTGTAGGTTACAATTCTGTTAATCCCTTGATTCTTCTCTCCCATTTATTTCTCAAACGTAGGACTTTCAAGCAAGACATATTTGACATGTCTTTGATCTCTTAATGAATATTCCAAGAGTTTCATGAAATTTCGGAGATTTCATATTTGATCTCTTTCTGCATATTTCGAGAGTTTATGGAATTGTTGAGATCCTCTTTGAAGGACATATGTAGCCTTATTTATAGGTATGAATTAGGGATTGAGTGGAGTATCCACCAAGTAACCCTATTAGACTTCTAATATTTCAAGAGTCGTATTGAATTTAGAATTTATCTTGATCTGTTAAAATTTTAGTGTCTACACATAGTTTTAAAACTAAAATAAATTCAATACTAAAAATCTTAAAAATTGAATCGATAGAACTGAATTTTGAATCTAGCTCTAGTATGTTCCTAATAGCTTACAACAGGAGTACTACTCCTCGCAAGAGCTTTTTATGAACAACCTCGCTCTCCTTTTGATTAATAAAAAGTTACACTTGAAATAGTCCCGAATTTCTGCAGATAATAATCCTTTATCGTTCTTTTTTCACTTCTTTAATTTTCTTTTATGGGAACAAAGAGCTTGCGAAATTAATAAAGAGAAAAAGAAAAAGTCGACCTATATATCTTTTATTCTATAAACTAATGTAAAGCAATGAATACTTTACTCCGTCCCTTCGCAAGTGAAATAATCTAGCTAGCCACATAATTAAGAAACAAAAAGACACGAAAAGGTTTTTTTCTACTCCTATTTTTTTTTAATACTGAAGCAATATCTGCATAAAAACAAGAAGTGACTGACAAATATTCGTACTAGGAATTGTTTCATATAAGTTTGCAAATAAACCCGATTATCCATTTGAAAGGACCGAAAGCGACAAGCACTATCATTATAAGAGATTAACTTCTATGCATTTGAAAGTGTAAAGAAAATTTACAGTATTAAACTACTTAAAAAATAATAAAAATTAATAATTAATAATATATAGATGGAAGTAATAAACTGATATATAAGACATGCAACTTGTTATAACATGTCAAGTACAATGCTACTATAAATGCTTTTACGTTAGTATATATAATAAATTAAGTCTTAATAGTAATAAAAGTAATTAAAGAAAACTGTCCCCAGATAAAAGTAAAGAAAAAGGAATAGAAGTAGTGGGCCAGAGAATAAATGATATTCGACCAAAAGCACAAAGAAATAATATGCTAATCGAAAGAAAATCAGTTGAAGATAATGGGAGACTTGCCTTTTTCCGTTTCTTGAGTATCGTAAGGAGAATGTATTCATCATACAGGAATTTCTTTCCAAAGATGATAGTATTTGTTAATTAATCCTATAGACCCTATCATCTAATATAGGGGAATATAAAGGAATGTGTTTCTTACACCTTATGAGTTATGATCCTATTATATAAAAATAGAAAGCAATCCCTTTCGTGTGCTCTATCTTCTTTAATTCTAGGTATAACTTAGAATGTTTCTTGTGTACTTATAATTACTATCATCACATATGGAATTAGCCTTTTTGCATGTATACAACAACGACATTGTCTTCACTCTTTCATGTCACATTAATTAACCCATTAAAAATTTAAGATTTTCATTTATCATGAGATATCTTATTTCTCCTCTTGCATGCAAACATTTATGGTAGACATCACGAGTATCTTATGGATTCAAAATATATAACATTGGTGCAACCACCAAACTTTATGTACGCGTATCTTATGGTTTCAAAGTATTACATTGTTGCAACCACTAGACCCGAAAAAACAAAAAAAACATAGGTGCGTTATACTCATTATTCAAGAGAATCATTTAATACATTAATTTCAATGTACCGTGTTAGTTTCCCTTGTCAATGCAAAATTTCTTGAAGGACTGAGAAATCTAGCCTTGACGAGTTGTGGCTTATTGCTAGTTACCGGGATATATTGGGTTCATCTGCACTCAGTACTTTCGACATGAAACATAAATTTATATTTAAAAAAAATTATTAAAATTATAATAAATAGTAGATATGAAGTCATAACTTTAATTATATTATGGATTCAATGCTATCTTTAAAAGTTGACCTCATAAAATTTCAATTTTGAATTCACCTAGGTTAGTTACCATTGACAAGGGAGACTTGATTTTATAGTTCATTACAAATATTATTTTAATTGTACGTTCCTATTCATATGAGATTAATAAAAAATGCAAAAAATCTGTAATAATAACACAAGAATATTTATAGGATTATTTTCTTCCACATCATTTCTAGTTTTTAATGCCTGCTTCTCCCCTTAATTCTTCTATCCCTTCTTCAGCCTACTACCGGTAGTGCAGCCAATTAATCCCTAATATTGGTGTCTTATAAATACCACAGACCATACCAACCCCATTCTGACCTTCAAAGGTCCATCCTTCCCACTTCTTCTTCTCTTGTTTATTACTACCAGCTAGCATTGATATGAAAGTCGTACTTTACCCTAAGGGACCATGTTATGGTTGTATACGGTCGAAAATCGAATGCCTTCGATCTATGTGCCTGAGAGGTCATCCGAAGTCCGAGTCCGGATAAGGCCAAGTTCGGGCTCGAGGGTCCAGACCCGAGTTCGAGGGCGGAGCATGGTACATACCGAGGTCGAGTGTAGTATCATTATGGATTTGTACCAGAACAAGTTAGATTCCTGCTACGTCCCCAAAGTCATATCGCAAATCCCATAACATGATTGTACGATTCTGTACTAGGCAGTTAGACAGTTGTACCGTGAATATATTCCTTACTGTAAATAGAAATATTCCTTATTTAGGGCTCCCCTATTATATAAAGGGGACTCCAATCATTTGTAAGACATCTTATCATCACTGAGAAAAAAATATACGCTTTGCCTTTTTGCCTACTATTCATCAGCATTGTCCTTTAGCTCCATTGTTTTTGCTTTATTTTTATTATTTAATTGTTCTTATTGTCCTAAGCTACCTCGAGGTCACTAAGCTCGAGGTCACTGCAGCTAAGTAACATTGGTTTGATTCACTTCCATCTTTCATTTCTACTTCATATTTCTTGATTATTAATTGGTATTGAACTAAATCACATATCTTTAAAACCACTAATCAAATTTAATTGTTACTCGTATTTTCGAGGTAAACAGTTTGGCGCCCACCGTAGGGCTAAAGATAATAGTGATTATTTCTTTACTGATTCTCGTTACACATGTTGTTTTTACACTTTTTCTTGTCAAGATTTGTTGATTTTCAGGCTGAAACATGTCAAGCTCAAAAAACGCACCCATTCACGACGACGAAGGTCTTGGAGAAAATAGCAAAGCAAGAGTATGTGTTCCACCGATAAACCTAGGGGAAGTTCCAAATGTTGAACCTGTTGATGTTAGTTCGCACATTGCTTTGAATGCAGATCTAGGTGCGGACCCCGAAGCAGATATATGCAGGGAAGGCCGGCCCAGTGGCCAAAGAACACAAGGAATGGAAGAAGGGGGAGTCAGCCTCCAAGTGATATTTGAGATGCTGCAAGCTCAGCAAATCGACATTGCTCAACTCCAGAGTCAGAATAGAACCCCGAACAGCCGAACCAGTAAACATTCGGCATACTGAACTAGCGCTAGAAAGGCCCGATGAAAGCGGCTCGGGGACTGACCCCACGATTATGAAAATGCTCGAGGAACTAGCCAAAAAGATCAAGTCCGGAGAAAAGAAAATGATAAGAAGATGGAAACTTATAACTCTCGGGTAGACCAGATACCAGAGGCACCTCCAATTTTGAAAGGTTTAGACACCAAAAAGTTCATACATAAATCATTCCCCCCAAGCACGGCTCCGATGCCCATCCCCAAGAAGTTTCACATGCCCGATATACCCAAATATAGCAGGACACTGACCCTAACGAGTATATCACTTCATACATTTTCTGAATCAAAGGAAATGATTTGAATGAAGATGAAATCGAGTCAGTTTTGTTGAAAAAGTTTGGATAAACACTAATAAATGGAGCCATAATTTGGTATCACAACTTAGCTCCTAACTCTATTGACTCATTTACTATGTTGGCAGCTGCCTTTGTGAAAGCACATGCCTGGGCCATAAAGGTGGCCAAGAGAAAATCAGACGTCTTCAAAATAAAGTAAAGGAATGACGAGATGTTAAGGGAGTTTGTGTCCCGGGTTTAGATGGAAAGAATGGAATTACCACTGGTCTCCGATGACTGGGCAGTACATGCTTTTATGCAGGGTCTAAATGAAAGGAGCTCGATCGCCTCTCGATAATTGAAGCAGAACTTGATCGAATATCCAGCTGTGACATGGTCGGATGTAAACAATCGCTATCAGTCAAAGATCAGGGTCGAGGACGACTAGTTGGGAGCTCCCTCGGGTTCAGTTCATCCTAACAGATTCACTGCCAAGCCCCTGAAGGATACAGACCAGGAATCGAGATTCTACAAAGAACGGTACCAGCCATATATCGAACGAAAAAACAACGGCCAGAGTCGTAACCCCCATCGAAACGATCGGAGAAATGATCGAGGTCGAAGTTCTCGGGGACTCATGAGTAAGAGCGAATTCGATAAACATATCGACCCCCTAGAGGCTTCCCAATTATCAGAATACAATTTCAGCATAGATGCGTCGGGGATTGTCTCAGCTATTAGGAGAATCAAAGACACCAAGTGGCCCAAGCCAATACAGACCGATCATTCTCAAAGGAACCCGAATTTGATGTGCAAGTATCATGGCACACATGGTCATCGAATAGAAGATTGCAGATAGCTGAGGGAAAAAGTGGCTCGTTTGTTCAACGAGGGTCACCTTCGAGAATTTCTAAGTGATCGGGCTAAGATTCACCTCCGAGAAAGAGATACAAGGAAAAATGAGCAAGAAGAACCACAACATGTAATCCACATGATCATTGGCGGAGTTGATGTCCCCCAACAACTTGTATTCAGACGCACCAAGGTGTCAATTACAAGAGAAAAATGGATTCGGGGCTATGTGCCCGAGGACGTCTTATCGTTTTATGACGGGGAAGCAGAAGTCATATCTCAGCCTCACAACGACGCATTGGCAATCTCTATCCTTTTAAATAAAATTCAAATTAAACATGTTTTAGTGGATCCAGGTAGCTCAGCAAACATAATCAGATCGAGGGTCGTGGAACAACTTGGCCTGCAAAATTAGATCGTACCTGCGTCCCGGGTCCTAAATGGCTTCAACATGGCAAGCAAAACAACAAAGGGAGAAATCATCTTGCCAGCAAATGTAGCCAGGACCATTCAAGATACGAAGTTCCATGTGATCGAATGTGACATGAGGTACAACGCACTCCTCGAGAGACCGTGGATACATAACATGAGGGCAGTGCCTTCAACTCTTCACCAAATGATAAAGTTCCCAGTGGAGGAAATAGTGAAAACAGTCTATAGAGAGAAACATGCTGCAAAAAAAATGTTTGCTATCGAGGAAGTGGTACCGATACCTGAGCCTATGCCTCGGAGAAATCGAGTAACAAAGGTAAGCAGGCTGCTAAATAGCCGTCGCAATAGGTAACCAAACTTCTTACAATAGGATCTATTCAGAAGGTAAAGCACCCC
Source organism: Nicotiana tabacum (assembly GCF_000715075.1). Lineage (NCBI taxonomy): Eukaryota > Viridiplantae > Streptophyta > Magnoliopsida > Solanales > Solanaceae > Nicotiana > Nicotiana tabacum. The sequence continues at coordinate 183,429,209 of NC_134101.1, forward strand.
AGGAGGTTAGACAACATGGTTCTTAAAAGGGGAAACAAACTTAGAATGTGCATAGGTTATAAGGACTCGAACAGAACATGTCCAAAAGATTCTTTCACCTTGTCAAGCGTCAATCACATGATCAATGCCACAGTTGGCCTCGAGACCCTAACTTTTCTCGATGCCTACTTCGAGCACTTATTACATTTGGAACTTATTGTTACAACGTAATGCCCTTCGGTCTGAAAAAATACAGGAGCTATATACCAACGCCTAGTTAACAAAATGTCCAAAGAACGAATAGGCAAAATAAGGGAAGTTTGTATTAATGATATGTTGGTTAAGTCCCTGTGCGCAGAGGACCACTCCGTTCATTTGCAGGAAACATTTGCGATCTTGAGGAAATATAACACAAAGCTTAGCCCGAAGAAATGTGCTTTCGGGGTTGGCTCGGGTAAGTCCCTCGGCTCCATAACGTCAAATCGAGGTACCAAAATCAAAGCTATCGAGGGTATCACGATCGTGGATAGTGTGGAGGCTGTGCGAAGATTAACGGGGCAAATAGCCACCTCGGGTCGACTTACTTCGAGGTCGTCGGATCGGAATCACCAGTTCTTCTCTTTGCTAAAAAAAGGACTTCGCGTGAACCCCGGAATATCAGCAAACCAAAGAAGAGTTAAAGTGACATCCGCCGAGCCCGCTTTTGCTTCACACCCCGAAGATAGGTTAAAAGCGGGAACCAACACTTGTTCGAATGGCCGCACAAAAGCAAAGGATCGAAAGATAATACAATAGGAGGACCAACCTTCGACATTTCGGAGTCGGGGACTTAGTTCTACGAAAGTCACCCTCGGTACTCGAGATCCAAATGAAGGAAAATAGGGCCCGAATTGAGAAGGAGTTTACCAAGTCCTCGGAGTTGTCGGTAAAGGATCCTACAGACTCAGCACCATGGAAGGCCGACAATTGCCAAACAACTGGAACATATCATTGCTCAAATAATACTACTGCTAAGGTACGATTTTATCCTTTTGTTCATTTGAGTTTAAAACTAACTTATTACAGGCTCTGGATCGACGGCATATGATCTCGAAGGCATTGTTTTTTATACGAAGGCCTTAGGTTTTAAAGCATGCGTTGCACTTTTTTTCCCTTAGATCGGATTTTGTCCAAAATGGGTTTTATCGGCAAGGTTTTTAACGAGGCAACAACTACGTGCTACCTAAGGAAAACTCAACAGTATCCAAGGCTTCTTTTCAATCAACCTTGAATACTGGGGGGCATCACCCTCGGAGGTTATATTTTCAAGAAAAATACTTCACGCCAAAGAGGGCCTCGATAGGAAAACTTTGTAATGAGCCAAACGGTCAGATGAACCTTGTCCATATAGAATAGTTGAGTCCCAATGGCAAAACTTGTACTCCTATTTGAATTATTCAAATAAGCATTCTGTTAATATCAAAAATACTTTGTATCTGAAAGAAGTCTACTATTATACGAGCCCTACACCTATAATCCAACGGGAAACGGCTCAAGAGCCAAAGCATAAAAGCACCCCTGAATACTCGGGGACTGTCATCGACAGTCAGTGCATTTGGGTCATCAAAAACTCAGATTTGTAAGACCTCAAAGAGGCATCCCCTCAAAACAAGGTCCAAGGCCAATATACTCAGGGACTAAATTTCCGAACTAGTTCGGAAAGTTATCGGGAAACAAGTCCAAGTGACATACCCGAAGGCTACGACTACACTAAAGACTATGGTCATATAAGGCTACGGCTAAAATAATGCGGCTCGGAGACGTCCGACTTCTGCTATAAATTAAAGGACTTCAAATATTGAAAAATCGATTAAATCAAGCTACCCTTGGCAAAAGCAAACTATGAAGGGCTTCGATAAATTCAGCCCCTGAAAAATCTGAGGGCCTCGATAAATCAAGCCATCAATAATCCAAAGGCTTCGATAACGTCGGCCTTCGGAAATACCTCAAGAGGTATTCAATTATGTTTACACAAATAAATTACTAATAAGGTTCCGATACGGCAAACCTTCGAACAAACCTAACGAGTACAAAAAGCACATGTTATGGCATAACTAAATTTTCACTAAGTCTTTTAGCCGAAATGAGGGAAAAATTATATAGTCATTTTAGAGGGCGAAACAGCCCAACTTAAAGAGCCTAAGGGCCAATTTTAAAAGAGCCTAAGGGCCAACTCAAAGAGCCTAAGGGCCAATATATAAGAGCCCAAGGACCAACTTCGAAAGGCTTAAGGGCCAAAAACTTATAGTTCGAGACTCCTCTCTCATTTCGATCCGGACTCAAGGTTCACAATACCCCGAGCTTATATCAGATAAATTTAAAGATTATTATATCTATCGATATATAAAGGTTTAAGGGTTTATTATATCCCGAACCCAAACCAATCCTCGGACCAATCATTCAAACGAAGTTTTCCGTAAATAAAGGATATATTAAATCCAGCACAAACCAAATATGAAATAAAAAGTTCCCCTTGTATTTCCAAAAGATGATTACATGAGATATTTACACAAGGGAAGCTTGCACAAAAATAAAATAAAGAAACCTAAAACTACTTCGGGGTCATATCTTCGGCAGCTGCAGAAGCAAAGTCGTCGAGAGCCTCACCCTCGGGGACTTCATCTTCGTCTCCACCACTCTCGGAGCCACTGGCTGAATCATCCTCATCAGAAAGCAGAGCGGCAGCCTCTTCTTCCAAAATCTTTGCCCTTTCAATATCGGCTGAGAGATCGAAGCCGCGAGCATGTACCTCCTCGAGGGTTACCCTCCCGGATTGTCGCCTAGCATGGTCAAGTTCACTTGATAGCTTGACTTTTGCCGTAGTAGAGATTTCCTTTGCCCGAGCATTAGTTGCTTCAGCATTAGCTTGGTATGAAGACGCAATGACCTCAGCGTCAGATTTGGCCTTGGCCAGCTCAACAGCGGATCTAGCTTTAAGCCCTTCGATTTCGTGACCTCGGGATAGGCTCTCCTCTTTCACACTTTGAAGCTGGCGTTCGAGTGAAGCCGGCTGCTCTCTAAGAGTTTCCTTATCAGAGACAAGATTTTCCATGCCTTGCCTCCACCCCAAGGTCTCGGCCTCCTTCATCTTAAGCTCATCCTGAAGCTGCAACACCAATTCACCCTTATGATGAAACTACAAAATTAAAAGTATTAGTCGTCAAAACAAATAAGTACAAAACAGACCCTCAAAGACTATGTTACCTCATCAATAAACTTGGCCCGTTCTCAGCAAGCTTTCGTCAATTCCACTCGCAGATCGCCGATCTCCCTTTTTTTCTTGACATAGAGGATTTTAAGGTTGTCCCTCTCTTCCAAGACTTTCTTAAGCTCGGCTTTACTACTGGCAAGCTCAGTACGAGATATGGCAAATTCTCGTCGGTGAAGCAACATGGCCTTTTCACAAAGAAAGAAGGTCAGAACCAGAAATATGAAGATTAAACTCGAAATAATGAAAGACAAAAGTTACTTGTTTGAGGAGCTTCTCAGCTTCCTCGAGAAGAAACGAGGAATCAGGATCGGGACCCACTTCGATCCTCGTGAGACACTCCCAAAAAATATCGTTGTCTTCGTGAGTCACTGCCATATTAGGAGTCTCCATATCCTGGGCATCCCGGAGTTTCCCTTCAGAGAACGCCGGGCCCTGCGGTGAGTCATCTATGTTGATTACCCAAAATGACTCACTTGGGGTGTTATCTTGTCTTTGAACGGCCTTGGAGTTAGGCTCTTCGAATTCACTTGCCAAATGCCCCCGGGACTAGGAGAACCTTTTTTGCCTGATGACTCGGGGACTTTGCTCGAGCTCCCCTCTGAAATTTCTTCAATTCTAGATTGAACCACATCTGTCGCCGTCGGATCATCAGTCTTCGAAGCGTCAGGGCTTCCTCTTTCTCGAGCTACCAGAAGGCAGTCATCATCTTCTTCCTTTTCCTCCTAATCCTGAAGGTGTTGAGCCAATTCCAGAGATAAGGCCACGGTATCAGCCTTGGGATTTCGAGCGTTGATTTTCTTTTGCCTCAGGGTATTAGCAGACGACCCCCTCTTTCTCTTCTTTTCTTTGGGAGGCTTTGATATCTCTTCTTCACCAGGTGGAGGCGGCCGCATTTCAATAGCTTCCCCGAGACTTGCATAAAAGATGAAGTAAGTATTGCATTAAGAAACACAAGAAAGCTCACCGTGGTGTTTTTAATCTCATCGGCCCTTGGCTAAATCGTGCCAGCAACGCTCCGCATATGAAGAAGTAGAGTCCAGTTGGCGGACCCAACCCTCGAGGTCCTGAACCGCTCCAGGAAACCAAGCAATAGTTGCATCATCGGAAAGGAATTATATCGGTAAAAAGACAAAATCAGGAAATGAAAAAGGGAAGCAAGGTATGAACTTATTTATGTTTCATATTCCATTCCTCAGGGAGTGGCATCCTCTCAGCAGGGATCAGGTTAGAGCTTTTGACTCGGACAAAACAGCTCATCCACCCTCGGTCTTTGTCCTCATCGATACTGAGGAAAAGAGATTTCAAGGATCAGCGTTGCAGTTTTATCAAACCACCTCGGTACAGTCGAGGTCTATACAACCTGATTAGGTGGTCGAGGGTGAAAGGCATCCCCTCGACCTGGCTCGAGAAAAATCTGATCCGATGAACAATCCGCCAGAATGAAGGGTAGATCTGGCCAAGCGTCACTTGGTATCATTGGCAGAAGTCAAGAATAACTGGGTTTATGGGACCCTGAGCTGGATGTGCCGGGCCCAGCGTAAACGGGTAGGTGTACACGCTTAAGTACCCCACTTTAGGGGTAATTATGTCCTCTTCCGAGGAAGGAATCACTACATCTTTGTCACCCCAGTTGCAATCCTTCTTTACTTGCACGATATCGTCCTTGTTATCAAACAGACATATCGAGACATGGGCTCACATCGGCCTGGCGTCGATATAGGTTTCTCGATCTTGAAATCAGACGTTATTTCGCATGGGGGGGAATGCAATCCTCAATACGAGGGGGCACTACTGGTTTGCCCTTGGTCGATCGAGAAGATGAAGGAGCATTTTCCTTTTGGGGAACCGATTTAGAGGTCTTGGCCATTATAATATGGAAATTCAAGAAAATGGAGAATGCTGATAGTGAAGAGAATAAGGAATTAAAAGAGATAATAACACTTTGGGAACTATATGAGAATAAAGTTTGCAAAAGTGAAGTTTATCTATTTATAGAGGTCATTTAAGTGTGCTGAGGAAGCTGAAAAGCGAACCGTCAGTCGCCTCCAATTAATAACTTTGGGAAACCGCATGAAAAACAACCTTTCAGTCACTTCAGTCGCTGAAGTCACGATATTGGCATCAGTCACGTCAGTGAGCCCGAAGAGATTTACGGTAGAAAGCCCTCGATAAATGTAACTATGTCTCCAGCAGCGGGGGTCAAGCATTCCATTGAGATTTTAGGCCATAATCCGCTAAAAAAGAACAGCAAAAGAAAAAGACCAGAAGATATAGCTTCACCTTCTATCACAAGAAAAATCAAAAGGGTCGCGGGATGTACGAGCAACGATCCAAGAATATTCTTCCTTGGGATATTGTTCCGGTGTGGGATGCACAAAACTTAGTAGATGATAGTGCCACCTCATTCCATGGGAAGCAAAAGGAATGAAGTGTCACACTAGGTTGAAGTTAACAGAGATGAGCAACAGTGTAAAGTTCGCGTATTTTTTGATACGGGAAGGATTCGGCGCCCTTCTCTCATTGTCTCGAATCGAAGCTCTGAAAAAGGGAGTCTTGGCATAACTTGTAAAAGTGCGGCCATGTGACCTTGCGATCACATGTTCAAACCATGGAAATAAATGCTTAAAGAAGGAAGCAAAGAAGGGGAAATATCAAAAGTAGGTGAAGATGGGAAAAGTACACTTCTTTGTTTAGAAGAATGGCCTCCTATTTATAGAAAGGCGGCGACAGAACGGCGGCGCAAGTGGCCGACCAACGCTGGAGCACATTTGACGTTTTGGGGAAGTGTGCTGACATGACATTTTAGATCACTTTAAGCGCCTATGTCACGTGCATGACGTCACTATAAGAGGTTCGAGAAAATCCAGGTTCGAATCGTTTCTTATCATCTTACTCTAAGAAACACAGGGACTATCTGTATACGGGCGAGATCGAATGCCTTCGATCTATGTGCCTGAGAGGTCGTCCGAAATCCGAGTCCAGATAAGACCAAGTTCGGGCTCGAGGGTCCAGACCCGAGTTCGAGGGCGGAGCATGATGCATACCGAGGTCGAGTGCGCTCGACCTCGAATTAGTATCGTTATGAATTTGTACCAGAACAAGTTAGTTTCCTGCCACGTCTCCAAAGTCATGGCGTAAATCCCAGAATATGGTTGTACGATTCCGTACTAGGAGGTTAGACAGTTGTACCAAGAATATATTCCTTACTGTAAATAGAAATATTCCTTATTTAGGGCTCCCCTATTATATAAAGGGGACCCCAGTCATTTGTAAGACATCTTATCATCACTGAGAAAAGAATATACGCTTTGCCTTTTTGCCTACTATTTATCAGCATTGTCCTTTAGCTCCATTATTCTTGCTTTAGTTTTATTACTTAATTGTTCTTACTGCCCTAAGCTACCTCGAGGTCACTAAGCTCGAGGTCATTGCAGCTAAGTAACATTGATTTGATTCACTTCCATCTTTCATTTCTACTTCATATTTCTTGATTATTAATTGGTATTAAACTAAATTATATATCTTTAAAACCACTAATCAAATTTAATTGTTACTCGTATTTTCGAGGTAAAGACTAGTAGACTTACACCTATATAAAATTAGCTAAATATGATTCATTTTATATGATACGTATTATTTCCGTTATTTTATGTTATGTGACTATTTACTAGTCCGTTCTAAAAATCTCTCCTTGCCACTTCTTCTCATTTTTACTACCAGCTAGGATTGATATGAAAGTCGTACTTTACCTTAATTAGGGACCATGTTGGCAATACGTACACCTTTATCCCTAAATTAAGCTATAAATCATTTATTTTACCCAATAAAAATCACAATGGTTATCTCATTTTATATGATGCTTATTAGTTCATTAAAAAAAGATATATTTTTCAATGTAGAAATAATTCATTTTAAACTTCTCATTTTATTCTAATAAAAAGATTTTACATCAAGCACAATATTATAATATGTTTGAGAACAAGTCCAAAAATTATTATAGCCAACATAAATATAATACTAACAATAGATGACAAGTTTCAAAAGTTTTTACTGGAACATAGGGGTACTATTAAGAACTTGATTTCTCTTTTACAAAATGTTGTAACGTATTTTCAAAATTTTAACTACAAAATTACGATTCATTATGTTTCTTATGAAATTATTAAGCGCGTAATTTTCATTTAGAAGTGTGGAATCGCTGTCCTGCAAAACGAATGAAAGACCCCTGTAATTGGAATAACATAGTGCTTGCTTTATACCTTAGTAAGAATTCACATTTAAAACTAAATGGTTCGACTCTTATTATTATTTTTGAGAATGAGGTAATAGTATATACTTATCTATCGTTTCCCCCAAAACATATTATACTCTAATATAAAATATTCAGTTTTATACACTTTAATGTAAGTAGTAAAAAGAAAGAGTCGTTCGAGACGTTAAAATTTGGAATTCGAAATATTAATCGTGCCGCATTCAAGAGTAGCCACTTAGGCACGTCTTGTTTGGTTTAAAAGTTTCACCATCATTTTTTTGTTTTTAAAAATAAATAGGTAACTTTTTCGCTGCAAAAATCAGATGTTATATCTTTTAAGGTAAGCAATTTACTTTGAAAAATAGTATTTTACAAAAAATACTTTTGACCAAAAAAAAAAAAGCATAGTCAAACAACCTATAAATATAGGTAATTCCAAACTCCGTACGTATGGTCTTCACACAAAATTCTCTCGAAAATTAATGCGTAATCAACTTTTAAGAAGTTCTTTTTTTTTTTAATTTACCATCCGAATCATTTTGCACATACCTAAATTAATGTTAGATAATTAATACATATATCTTTTTATTAAATAAAATTACCTTACTATGAATATGTATAAGGTAAAATATGATATGACACATGGACATCTAAAGGAAAGACATGTGGAACCCAAGATGGGGATGACCGAAGACTGAACACAACTATTCTGCGTGTCACCGAAAGAGATAACGTTCATAAAGGTGTATTAAATGCTCTTCACCCCGTAGTATTTAATAAAGAATATTTTACAACATTAAGGACGACGGCCCATTACAGAGAATTTGGCATTTATGTTTACCATTACATTTTCATCAATGACCCTCATAATTGACATTAAAGGAGGGCACGATCCCAGGATCTCCTTCCCTAGACACAACTATAAATAATGAGTCCTGTTATCATTGTAACTTACACTACATTCTATACAAAACTTAATACAATTTTACTTTCTCACTTTTTGGTCTCATCATTGCTGTGTCCAGAAACCTTGTTCCCGGGACCGTCGTTTCTGCTGTTTCATCTACATTTTAAGGCTAATTATTGTATAATTCTTCAATTCTTTTATGATTTCAGGATCAAATTAGTTCACTTGTCTAGAAACCGCATATAAATTCAACTGTACCGTTTTACGGGTAAACAAAATATCAGTATTATATAAACTCTCTGTTTTAATTTAGATGATATACTTTACTCATTAGTCCGTTTAAAAAAGAATGATATATTTTTATAATTGAAAATAATTCAACTTTAAATTCTTCATTTACCTATTTTACCCTTCATGAAAAACTTTTACAACCATACAAATATTATATTCTCATAAAGGTTTTACCCCTTAAATTTTTAAAATTATAAATATAAAAAAAAGAAAGTAATTTTAACTTCATATGGAGCCAAACTATCTCATCTTTATAGGAAGGCGAAATACATAGTTTACCCATCCAACTTACACTCAAATCTCTGTTACACACCTGTTGACCATGGGTATAACTTTACACACCAAACATTTCAAATGTGTGTCAATTAATCATCACTTTTGACCAGCCCCGTTAATATTTAATGATGTGTATACACGCGCTTATTTAAATTAAAAACAAATGATTCTTTAATTAAAATGGACAAACCGACTCTTTTAGAAAAGATCTGACCCTGTTAATTAAAAACACCTACGCGACCAGATTAACAGACATAATTCCATTTTCATATCCCTGTTCTTCAGCCCTAACCTTTGAAGTGAATCCGCCGAGAACACATCTGCTCTTTATTGTTGTTACTTTCTTCATTTTCATGTTAGTATTCTCATTTTAGGTTGTTCAACCATTTTGATTTAGATGGGTGGGTCGACATAGTTAGGGTTTATTTGGTTAATTCTCCATTCAATATGAACCTTAATATGAGAACTGACAGAAGAATAATAATATATTGCACTTTAATTGAACAAATATAACCAGCTTCAAAATATTAGATGTGGAAGGTGAAGATGGGGGTTGGATTTTTCTGAAATTGGTTCCTTTTAATATGAAGAAGATGAAAATGGTTGCTTTTAATAAGAAGAAGATGAAGAATTTGGGCGTTAGGGTTAAGAAAATGGGCACAATTCCAGTAATTAGCCGTTGTAATTTGTCAGGTGAGGCAGAAAATAACTTTTCACGCGCCGCATTGGTCGTGTTTCACACGTCCCAGAGGATGGTCAAAAGTAGTATGTAATTGACACACATTTGAAAGGTTTGGTGTGTAAAGTTATACCCGTGGTCAACAGGTGTGTAACAGGAATTTGAGTGTAAGTTGGATGGGTAAACTATGTATTTCGCCTTATAGGAAAGGAATAAGTGATGTTGAATACATCTTCGAAGAATTTTTTGTAAGTTAAAAATCTATATTTATATATATATTAAAGGAATAAAGTTGTCATATATATTGGCCTTATGGTTAAGCCAAGTGGCAAGTTATTAAAAAGCCACTTGACAATATTAAGGAGAGTTTGTAGAAATATTATCAAATATGGAAATAAAACTTATATGGAATCCCATTTATTGAAAATCTTAGTTTTTTTTTTAAATTTAGTTCTGACTCTTCAATTCAATTTTAGGTCAAGTATGCGATTTTCATCATACTAACTTTTTAGTAGGCTAACGAATTTGGTGAGTCGGTCAATGAATATTGAATATCTAATGGAAGAGCTAAGAGAGAAGCTGAAAACATCTGCTAAAATTCTCCAGCAGGGAGAAAAATGAAGATGATGTGAAGCATTTTCTAATTTAATTAATTTAAATAAAGAGTAGAAACAACTGCATAGTGAGAAAATCATATAAAAATTTACAGAAATTGAAACTCAAAATGGAAAAAGTGCTTACATGGGTATTTTCATTAATATCAAATGTATATCTAAATTATTCATTCTAAATTTTAAAAAGCCCATGTCACTGAAATCATTGCAGGCGAAGCTAAACTAAGGTGATAAAATAAAGTTAAGGTACTATTTGATAACACATTGACGATAAAAGAATTTTGAATAACAGAATAAAAGTGATAAATTAATATGTATTTTAAAGTAATAAATATAAATAAATACTAATCAAATATTATTTTAATAAAATTTCTTATGTATATTTATATCTATCTATATATTATTAAAAGAAAGTAATAACCAATAAAGAATGTAGAACTTCAAACAAAAGAAATAAATATATAGATTTTAACTGATTTCATCTTTCACTGAATTACACAGGCTAAATTTTAAAGGACTGTATCGTTGAAATCTATGTAGATAAAGCCAAAATAAAGGGACAAAATGATAAAATGCTACTTGAAAGTAGTATTTATTTACATTGACGATAAAAGAAGCTTGAGCAACAAAATAAAAGTGTGAATATGAACTTAACTAATATTTATTTTTAGAGCAGTAAAAGTAAATAAATAATAATCAAATATATTATTTAATGACATTGAATAATGAAATAATTTCAAAAAACAAATTAAAATCTATATATGTATATTTATATCTATTCGTATATTATTAAAAAGAAAATAATAACGAATGAAAATATGAAACTTCAAATAGAAGAAACAAATATACAAATTTAATTGATTCCATCTTCTAATGGTTGATTCACTGCATAATAAAGCAATAATCTTCCTACAATTGATTTAATCAAATTCATATTATTTAGAATTAATTAATTTGAATAAATAATAAAAATAGCTACCAGCAGTAAGCAAATCATAAAAAGATTTATAGAAAATGAAACTCAAATATGAGAAAATTGCTCATATAGATAGTTTCCTTAATACCAAATGACACTCAAAAACTGTCGAAATAAGTTGAAAAATATAAGAGATAGAAAATTTACAGATTTAATGCACATAATAAAAAAATTATAAGTATTTAAATAGAGAGATATTACATATAAAGGTTCACAAATATTTCTCTATTTATAATTAGTTTAAAGAGTACAACAAATTAAGTAAATAGTAAAATATTATGATAATGTTGAGCAATGAAAGAGTTTGACTAATAAAGTAAAAGCGAAAATTTATTTATAATGACTGAGAAAAATAAATAAATAATAATCAACTATGATATTCAAAATGTTGAATAATGACATATAAAAGAATTCATCATTTATATTTTAAACAAATTCAATATATGATTTAGACCAAAATATGATACCATTTGGATTAAAGGTAACACATCAACAACAAAAAATTAATTAAAATATCATATCAAAATAAGATGTAAAAAGGGAATATGATAGACATAAGGTACATGTAAAACAGACCTTGCATCGTAAAAGGGGGGAAAATTGCAATTGGAGAAAGTTGGAGGGGGTATTTCTTTCCCAAGTCAAAGAGGCATAAGAATTTTGCCAATAATTAGTACTCCATATAATATAATAGATAGAACACTAGAAAAATGCTTAAATTTTAAGTTCTAGATTTGTGCATATGATCATGACGATAGAAGTGAATATTTGACTCCCCCGCTCCTCCACTCAAAAAAAAAAGAGAAGGAATATTGAAGGAAAGGGAATGATAACCGAAAATAAACTAAGATACATACAATTAAGAGATTAAACAAATTATATAACGGTAGCTAATAGAAACAATTGTTAGTAAAAATTAAGTGAAATGTGCAACCCTTACATATTATTCATAAACTATTTGCATTTCAAGCCATAATTGAAAGTAAGTAACTTAACTAAGAGTTACATCTAATTATTATTATATAGTGCGGATTAATTCTAAAGAAACATGCTTTTGCATATGGACAATTTATGTCGCTCTTTCATGGTTGACACGTAGTATGATGGTAATGACAATTGACAAATGATAGAATATTATATTTAAAAAATTATTTGTTGTAATTTAAATTAAGAGATTATTATATATATTTTATTTAATTATTATAAATTCTTGAATCGTGTTACATTTAGGTTCATGTCATTAATTATGCCAATTGTTATTTGATGATCATATAATTCGTATCTTTTAATTTCATAAGTTTTTGTTCTTGGAATACATTATGCATAGAAGCATTATTTTTAAAAATTTCTTGAGATAATTAGATTTAAAATGCTAAAATAAGCAACATTGCAATTTAATATAATAAGTTTAATATAATATTATCCGCGCATCGCACGGGTTCTAATACTAGTACTAGTTGTTTAAAATGGGAGAAGATTAGCCAAAATAGATCTGGGGAAAGAGGGAGCAGCGCACGCACCGAAACCAGAGACAGAGAGAGTGCATGATGACGAGTCACTCCTAAGACTCATACGCGTAGATGTCCAGCTGTCCGGCCACGGATTCCCCTGATTGCGTACACACCGGACCACCCCCTGGACCCCACCTCACTCGCTCACTCTCTCTCTCACACACTCACACACTAAAGAATGACATAACTCACCCCCAAAAATATATCCCCAATATTTTCTACACCCATCATTCTTACTCCATGCTCCTTTCTGTGTGTGGACTGCCTGTATGTAGTGAGAGAAAGTAAGAGAGAGAGAAGGTATGAGTGCGGGTCACGGCGGAATATTGAAAATGGATGAGAGAAATTGCACTCACGCACTCTGTTTCGCCGCTCATTGTAAACAAACCCACAAAGAATAATTGCTCATTGTGAACAAAAAAAAATTTTGCTCTTTATATTTCTAAGAGATCTCACATATTCGCGCAGTCATTTAAGGGACAAAATTTTCGAATGGCGAAGACAGGTGTAGTTGAAGGCGATCCAATTACTGTGGCGACTGCAAAGGCAGCAACAGAGTTGAAAAGAGAGTTACAGAGACTAGTTAAGGCTATTTTGTCTGAAGATGACATCAATGTGGACGCCATTGATAAAACTCATCAAACCCTTTTCGCCTTAAAAGACCTAAAGCTTAAACGACAGTCCTCGTTCAGGACTAGTCCTGATTCTGCCCGTGTTTTGCCTGATGAATTTCGCTGCTCACTTTCTAAAGAACTCATGAGGGATCCTGTTATCGTTTCCACCGGTCAGGTTAGTTCTAACATACACTGTCATAATTCACTATTGAAGATAATAATTTGTTGTGGTGCTTGATGTTTTTTTTCCTCGGTTCATGACCATAATTGTCATGGGTTTTTTAATTATGATTTATTTTTGTTGGGTGTGTTTGACCGATTTTGGAGGTTTGTGGAATTGTGGGGAAACGGTGGTTCTTTATTTTTATTTTCTTTCAATTTAGCCATTTGGGTTATTTTTTAATTAGGTTGAAAAGTTAATTATGATCTCTGATTAATTAGGTCTTATTAGGGTATAACATTGTGTATTTAATCTTTCTCCCTTGGTACGTTTCTTTCCATTTTCCTCGGTATAATGTTTAATTAAAAATAAAATCTTTGGTGTCATTAGAGTTGGGTTTCATGTACTTACATGTAAATCCAATTATGCTGTCTCATTGATAATCAATTTTGGTGATTTCATCAATTTTGTTGGACTTGGAAAGTATTTCAGTTTAATGGACTCCCGTACTGAGTGTCGAGCTTTTCCTAAATTTTTAAAATCAAATGTTGGTCTCTGTTCTTTCCAGTAGTCTGCTCGAAGGGCTTTTTTGATTTGTAGGTTGTGACTTAGTCTTTAGACATATTGCCGATATTTTGTTGGAATTTTGCAGACTTATGATAGACCTTTCATTCAGAAATGGTTAAAGGCTGGGAATAGGACGTGCCCTCGAACACAACAAGTACTTTCACATACAATTCTTACACCTAATCACTTGATTCGTGAGATGATCTCACAATGGTGTAAAAATAATGGGATTCAAATGCCAGACCCTGTTCAGTATCTGAATGATGAAGGGTCGACTGAAGCTGATCGAGATTTATTCTTCTCTTTGCTTGAGAAGATGTCTTCAATATTATCTGATCAAAAAGTTGCTGCAAGGGAATTACGTTTGTTAACGAAGAAAATGCCTTCTTTTCGGGCACTATTTGGAGAATCTGCAGATGCAATTCCTCAACTTCTGCGTCCCCTTTCTCGAAGCAATAGTGGTGTTCATCCGAATCTCCAAGAAGACATAATCACTACACTTTTGAATCTTTCCATCCATGACAATAACAAGAAGCTCGTCGCAGAGACTCCAATGGTTGTTCCACTTCTTATGGACGCATTAAGATCAGGAACGATTGAAACAAGGAGCAATGCAGCAGCTGCCCTTTTCACACTGTCTGCACTCGACTCTAATAAAGAGCTTATCGGAAAATCTGGTGCTCTGAAACCGCTGGTTGAACTCGTAGATGAAGGGAACCCGGTAGCGATGAAGGATGTCGCTTCAGCTATTTTTAGTCTGTGCATTATCCATGATAATAAGGCAAGAGCTGTTAGAGATGGTGCCGTGAGGGTTATCCTGAAAAATATAATGAATAACGTGCATGTCGACGAATTGCTAGCCATACTAGCAATGCTATCAACTAATCAAAAGGCAATTGAGGAAATGGGAGACCTTGGAGCAGTTCCATGTTTGCTTAATATAATAAGGGAGACCTCGTGTGCTCGTAGCAAGGAGAATTGTATTGCAATCCTTTACACAATCTGTTATACCGACAGAACCAAGTGGAAGATAATAAGGGATGAGGAGAAAACCTACGGGACAGTCTCTCAACTTGCTGAAAATGGTACAGCAAGAGCCAAGAGAAAGGCCAACGGTATTCTCGACAGACTGAACAGGGCTGTGAATCTTACTCATACTGCATAAAGAGAAGCAGTTGAAGCACAAAATCTGTAAATTCTGCTCCAACCTTATTAGCCTTTTTCCTTTCATCTATATATTGAGGCATGTTGTGGTTCGTTTGCGACCTTCCATTTTGTACATTCTATCTGAGTTTTTACAAGTAATAGTCATTGTGAATAATTACTATGAGGGAGTTTTTCTGTATAAATAAAATCATGGTCTTTTAGTTTGATTGAAAATAGATGCACAACACATGGTGCTTTTGGTTGATTGTTTGCATATCTAGCAGAAGAATTGTGGGCTCTTCTCCTCATATGCTACCAATAAGATTGTGACTGGTTGTGAAATAATTGTTCCACATGGCTCTCCTGTCTGTGGTGGGATATTAGCTTAAACTTCAATGGAAGTATCAGCAAGCAAGTGGGGTTTCTTTGATTTGTCTGCAAGCAAAAATGTGATGTTTCTACTTTGAATCTTACTGTGGAGGGTCAGATATGTTCCTTTCTTTTCTCCACAGTAATGGTAATAAGATCCACTGTCCACATGGCTCCAGTGGGGTTGTGTTACTGATGGCAAAAAACAAAAGGCCGATTCCTTCCTACCCCTTTGGTGGTGCTAGTGTTACTCTCACTTTACTTGCTTCTGGCTTTGAGTGAAAAAGCCAAAAACTCGAGACCAAAAGTTGAGGTGATTTCCCCAAGTATTGATGGGTAAAGTTATTCTGTATGTCTCAGGTAAAGTTACATATAATTAGAGTCGATTTTAAGCTTTAAGCTTTGGTGGACAAAGTTATTTGGTATATATGTGTTAATAGATGGTAGCAGGTATCCGATGAAATAGTCAAGGTGCGCTCAAGCTGCTATAGATATCACCTGTCCAAACAAAAGCTAAAAATTAATTACCTTATCAGCGAATCAGGTTGCTCACTGTTGCTAGAGCATCTGTTTCTATGTCTGGTTCGATGGAGTGGGATACTATCCCTCCGTATCTCATTACTGATGTACTCGCGTTTGATTTGAATAATACATGATTAAAAAGCTATTTAAAAAAACTCACTTTGAGGTGTCATAAAAAAAATCCTACTATCTTGTACCATATCAAGGTTATGGATAAATGATTGTAGAATGTAGTTGGAAGAATACCGAAGGGGAAGAATATGCCCATATTCAAGGGTCTTGTGATATTTTGAGATGGTCCATCCAATGTGCAATGAAAATCACCTTTTTTCGTTTTTGGTTATAAAGTCTTCATTCCAACAGTAAACCACCAGCCTTTTTATCCTATCTGTTCACTGCCGTGGTAACCTTTTTTATTTTACCCCTTTCTGTTTGAAGTGGTCCCTGGTTGTGGCAACATGGCGAGACTAAGCTAGTGTTTGGCCATAAATTCTTAATTAGATGTTTAAGTAACAGTATTACATTAATGACGAGCAAGTGAAATCTCACGCATAGATATTAAGACTATTCAGATAGTGCAACTGTTTTAACAATGGCGGTGTAGATGAATTAATAGTATTAAGTATTATTTAGTTTGGACGTATACGCAAAATGAGTGAGAAGTAAAGTGAGTGTATTGGTGTCCTAGCATCTAAGTACTATAACAGTTATTCCTCATGTCACGCTATGGTTTATCAATAAAGATTAGCAAGTGGGTAATCATGTGATGCTTTTCATTATGTAAAAAGAATATGGAATACAAGGTAGGTGGTCAACAGCTTTTTAAAGATTTCTGATTCCCCATATCCATTTTCTTCTTAGATGGAGGAATAAAGTAAAGAAGAATATAAAGGACAAAACAAGGAGTATAAGAGAAGTATTAAGTCATTGATGATTTTTAAACTCTGCAGCCTAGGGATCTGGCCTCGCACGTGCAATCCATGTGCTCCTCTTTGTAGCAAAAAGAATTGCTTTAACAGTGCAGGTGTCTGACCTAATTCCATCAATTATTTAAGAAAAATTTATATGTATCGAGTTTTCCATTAATTTATATCGTATATAGAAGCCACTTTTTTTTGTACTATTACTTTTTTCATCCTTCTCTCGTGAAAAAGTTTTCATGTCTTAGGGAAATATATGATTCTGAACCACAAACATGCAATTGTAAGCATGGAACAAAAATTAGTAATTAGCAAAATGGTAACGTGGAATAAATTTTTACTTACTTATTGCAAGTTCTAAGGTGTGACTATTTTATACTCTCCGTGGTTAAATTTGGTGGATTTGTATAGTCAGACGAATGGCATTGGTATACTTGGTCGATTGATACTAATCGATTTAGTTAGTTGATTAATGATAATCCAGCTATCATGTTTATTTTGGCATATATATATATATTGTTCAGTTGTTGGAGTGTTATCGATCTGGAAGCGATTATTGCAGTTCACCACTGATTTTGGGATGATTTAGGCTTGATTTTAGCAACAAGTAGCCTAATTTTTGGAATTGATTATCATGATGAGACTAATTATATTTTATTAGCTGATTGTTGTCCACTTGATTTAGCGTTGTTCTGAAAAAGGTAGAACTTTTCTTTTTTGTTTCGAGTTTCCTAAGTTGTCTGTTTCTCGTCGAGGGTAGGTACATAAGCCCAATGTGCTTGTAACTTCACTATTTCAGTCTCAAGAAAAGCCCTTCTATTTCGGCTTTTCCCTCATTCTACTTTTCAGAGACCGCCCATACCTATTAAGTTATTAGCAATTTAACATATCAATCTAGATTTATTTTTGTTGTTCCCTATGATGGAAGAGAACAAATAAGACTTAAGTGACATATGGTGTATTTCGTTTCGGTTAACACGGCTGAATTACAAAGCCTTATGCAAATAGTTCTTGGTCCACTTATTTATTTAAAAACAAAATATTAATAGGGTAGTGACTCCAAGAAAGAAATATTAATTAATGATTCATATTAAAGAGGAATGTCATGAAGAAATTCAGCGATTCTATTAAAGAGAAAAAAATATATATGTTACGACTTTTCCGACGAATCATATATTTTACAATTTCATCAAGAAAAAGGGTTATCAGATGTTCTATTCGCATTTACTCTTTTTTTGTTTTTTGGTTATTGGTTCCGTTGTAGCAAAATGAAAAGCTTAAAGCCTCACAAAACTGTCGGCACAAGGCAAAAAGCCTTTTGAGAAAGATAACAAACTGTACCACTTATTATTTAATTAGTTTTGGACCACTTTTTGTATTACTACTATTTTATTTCAAGTGATTGGGATTACACTACTACAAACCAGGGCATGAGGAATCTTCAAGGCAAGAGCAAAGATCTCATATTCCCATTATCTTAAGGTCATGGCTAACTTTGAAAATCTTAGACGTCTTGATCTATGCAATTCTCTTCATAAGGGGATAACATTGTTTTTAGAAAGGAGCTTAAGTTATATATATATCTCGGTGTATGGAATTTTTACATCACCAAGTCCTTTTTATTATTGTAGTAGGTAATTCATCTTATTTTTAAGATTAGAAATCTTACATCTTAAAAGGCTTATCTATAGATATCATTTGACGTTATTCATACACTAACTATTTATATAACTTAAACTCCTAAAAAGTAAAAACAACATATCTCTGAATTGATTTGAACAATTCAATTTAGAATTAAAGTTCATGCATTTGATTAGTTTCCTAAAAGTTACAGACAAGCTTCCAAATCACTCTTTTGCGCTTGAAAAAAAGAAGTTAATATAGAGCTATGGAATCCAGCTATTATGATTAGAGATAATTTTGGAATTTGTAAAGTTAATAATGAAGAAAATGTTAGCGCCCTTTCACTTTCACGTATTGGAAGGTAATTAGACGCGTTATTACTGTGGAATTACTTTTCAAATCTAATCAACGACCATGCTAAAACACATGAAAGCAACTAGTCAAGCGCGTAACTCCAGTTGACAAGTTAAAAATCCACTTAAAATCAATGGTGATGTCCCTTTCTCCAGTTACTACTTTAGGACAATATAACTTCAAACTATTTTAGACATTTAATTGGTTCCTCTGTTATTATACATACAAAATTTATACAGAAACTAGTTGCTGTTCCTTTTCCAATTTTTTAATTTGCCGACAAACACCAAAAAGATCAGATTTAGCTACCACTTAAGAGATGAAGCTAGTGGACCTGCGGCCTCTGGGATAACACATTGACTCAGTGTTGCAGGCGAGCCTCGAGCCAATTGTAGACATGGAAATTTTAATGGATCAAGCTTATATGAAATTTAGGCTAAATTCTAAATTCAAGAGATTACTCTTGAAATTCTAGGAGTCTATTAAGATTGCTTGGAGGCTACTTTATCAAAACCCTAACTTGGAGGCTACTATATCCAAATCCTAGATCAGCCCTATAAAAAAGATTACATGTTCCCTTAAAAAAACATCTAAAGAATGGAGGTCATCTCGAACATTCCACAAACTCACAGGATACTTACAACGAGATCAAGATGTGGCCGGATAATTCTTGATAATCAAATAATTCAAGAAGATCCACAACATACTTTCATGGATATCAGATACATCCAAGAAAGTCTACATCATCCTGCGTTCGAGAAACACGCTGCTCTAGCCCTAGAATCACGGAGATAATCATGAGAAGAATCAAGGGAGAAACAAAATTGTATTCACAGTTGATTGATAAAATTATTTTGATCTTTTGTGATTGCAGTTATTTTTTATGTGTCGAAAATTCGTTGCAAAAAATTGGGCACGCATAATGGGACCAGTTCTTCCCTTCATCTCTTTCTCATGCAAATCGAAAATCAAAAGTGTCAAAATCATCTACTGCGATGTCAAGTACTTCAAGTCTTGTCTTCAAGTTTTGACAAGCCTACACCTCGACAAATCTTGAAGTAGGGGGCATTTGTACATATCAAAATTTTAATGAATCAAGCCTATATGAAATTAGGCTAAGTCCAAAATTCAAAGCACTACTCTTGAGATTTTAGGAGTCTATTAGAGTAGCTTAGAGGTTACTCTATTAAAATCTAGCTTGGAGGCTGCTTTACCCTAACCCTAGGTCACTCCTATAAAAAAATGTTACATATTCCCTTTCAAAAAAAATCTCAAAAATGAAGTTCATCTCGAATATCCCACAAACTCATGGGATACTCACAAAGAGATCAAGATGTGGCTGGATAATTCTTGATAATTAAATTCTTCAAGAAGATCAACATACCTTCATGGATATTAGATACATGAATCACGAAGATAATCGAGAGAGAAAATCAAGAGAGAAATAAAATTATACTCACAATTGATTGATAAAACTTTATTCTTTTGTGACTGCAGTTATTTTTCGTGTGTTAAAAATTCGTTGCAAACACCAACCTTCCAATGGAACTTGTTAAAGTGTAGCTTTAGGCCATAGATAATATTTCAGTATTTGCGAATACTGATCTTTTTCCTCCGTACTTACTATTAATGAGGTGATCCGTGTGATGAAAACCTCCCCGCAAGCAGAGGCAGATCTAGAATTTAAACCCTATAGGTTCAATTTTTAATATTTTTAACATTAACGCTATTATATTTTAAAAGTTATGGGCTCATATTTACTATTTTTGTGATTTTAATAAATTTTTACATATAAATTTTTACTCTGCATCAAAAATTATGGGTTCAATTGAACCCGTACCTAATGCACTACATCCGCCCTGTCGCACGGTATAAAGAGCATTGAATTAGAATGAAAGGTTTTACCGGTAGCCCTTGAGGTATTCCCTTTCAGTGCGTCCAAGATGACTGAAATAGAGGCTTCATAACAAGTGGAGTAACCAAATGAGGAAAAAGGAAATCTTCAACTTGTTTCAGACAAAACTCTATGTTCAAATACAATTTCAATATTTAAATTCATTCGTTCATATACTACAAATTCATTGAGTCACTTGCTTTTTACTAGAAAGATAACACTGCAATAAGTAATAAATAGTAAGT
This sequence comes from Nicotiana tabacum, assembly GCF_000715075.1. Taxonomy (NCBI): domain Eukaryota; kingdom Viridiplantae; phylum Streptophyta; class Magnoliopsida; order Solanales; family Solanaceae; genus Nicotiana; species Nicotiana tabacum. The sequence goes on from NC_134101.1 coordinate 183,450,358, forward strand.
CAAAGATGGGGGTCTCACCATAGCTTGACTTTACAAGCGAGAGATAGGACTACAAATCTCTTGGGGGCTGTGCTGCTTTATCCCCTACGCTTTTCCGCCCGTACTAATAGGGAACATATTACCCCTTTGATCGTTTGATATAATAATAATAATAATAATAATAATAATAGTAGACCACGTTCTTTCAAGCTTCGCGACAAAAATGCAGCTAAGGATAAAGTAGATTTCTGTTTCCTTGTCTCTTGGCATATAATGGAGATGAAGATTCCATGGGCAAATCATGGCCACTAATATTACTCGACAATGCAATTGACAGAGACAAGCTGTATAATATAACTCGTGAATCAATTATTAACTGGCATCAATCTAAGAAGCAATAGAAGATGATCAACCAATGACTGACTAATCATTCTTCTGATTGGAATAAAATTAATATCTACTCCTGTAGCCAAAGATTTCAAAATGGTCACTCATCATTGGTCAGGTCCAAAATCACAAACGGGACATAAACGCAAGGTGAAACCAAGATTCAAGACTTTGTATGCACCATTTAAGAGAAGTAATTCAGTTCGTCTTTCTCCACATGGGAACAAATTGTCTATCAATTAACGCTTTAGAATATCCTTTCATGTAATAAACAAGATCACTGTAACATCATGGATAAGAAAAAAGACCACTAAAACAATACACAAACACTGGCTAAGAGTACTGTACAATTGATGAACACCAATAAGCCATCACAAAAGAACTCCTGTACAACTGTAAGAACAATCACTACATGGTAAACCAGGGTTAATGACAAATAAGGCTGGATATGGCATCCAACAATGAGAGACCCAGTCGACATTTATCAACCATTATCAACCATACCAAGAAAAGGTTCAACCCATCCTGTATGCCCAGCCATGCTTATCCAAAAATGCATGTACAGCTTCTTTTATAGCCAAATTTGGCACCAGCTGAGATGGTTTAAGGGGTTCCCGTGTGACTGGGTCAAACTTTCCCACCTAATTTGCCACATACAGGAAATATTAATAGAACATACAACGAAACCTTCGAGCTAAAGCAGTGGATGAACCAATTTTACCTTCTCCAGATGGTCAAGAATCACTGCCCTTTCATATGTAACCCCACTGGGCGTGATGACAGGGTCACGAAAAATGTCAAGTGTGATCTTACAACATAAGTAATCAGGTACCTGTTAACTCTTAGCAGGTGTCAGAGGACAACACAACATACACACACAATATAGAGAAATCAGTAAGGAAATAAAGCCAAAAGACTGACCTCGGTGGGAGTATCATCTTCTGCAGCTTTCCTGAAAACCCTGCCTAAAGCGTCCAGTTGCTTCAACAGGGATGTCGATCTATCTATGAACCCTTCTATCTGAGAGCTATCATGCCCATGTCTCTCCTTGAGAGCTGACTCACAGGTTTCTCTGATGTACATATACAAGAGAAACAATGGGTGATTGCTGTGAAAACCAGGAAAGTAAAGCAAATTTATAAGTTTTACAGCAAGAGTCATTACTTCAGTTTCTTAAGTTCCCAAGTGCGTCTTGAAGATTCATGCTCCCACTCCAAGTATTTTGCTTTTGCAAGCTCCTGCCAGATCTCTTCAACCATGTAACTATTTGGATTAGCACCTCTTCCAAGATCCAATGCCTATCATTGATACATTAAACAGTTATACCAAAAGATAATTAAGCAAGATGAATATCCTAGAATCATCTTTTGAACATACTCATGATAAGTACAACAGAAATATATTCATTCAAACTTCTTTATAAAAGTCATGCTATACCCACAAAAATAAATCAATAAATCATTTGTGCCAGAACCTTAATGGACAGAAGTTCTGAATTTAAATGGTGATGGATTACAAATTGGCTTCCTGTGCCAAGAACTGACTCAAGATTTAAGACACTGGTAGTTCGCGTGATGATTAACAAACCAGGACAACATATGCTCAAAGCACCTCGATCATGCTTTTTAATTTTCAACTCAAAATGAAGTAATTTTATTTCCTTGGTAACGAACTATCATGCTCATATGATGAGATGTTATCTGTAATCAGCAATGACAACTGCTAAGATAATATGACTTAAAGTATCAGAGCTTAGCTCGAGTAGTCCAGCCATCCTTGGTTCAACACTTGTTATTGCGCTAGAGTACCAGATCACGTGAAGATGGACCCAAGCTAAAGGGGCAGATGACAAGATTCAAGGGGCTTTCTTATGCACTAATCGCACCAAATTTTTGCCAAGGCAGATAATAAAATCCTGAAGCGTTCCTCAAACCCCTTAATCCACAATGTTAGTCAAAAAACCTCTGTAATGATCCATATCGATCTTTAGGAATAGCTTAAGCCTTTATTGACTGAGGGAGTACTTTTTACTCCCTCATACAATAAAGAAAAATACTCCCTCACACAATAAAAGCTTATATTCTAAAATAACTTAAAAAGCAGTTTGGTAGCTTGCAAGGGTCATAACCTTGAGGTCACGGGTTCAAATTTTGTCTCCCTAGCTTTTTAATAGACTAGATAAATAATAATTCACCACAAACCAAGGCCTAGGCTAGCACAATCCTGTTCATGCCACCACCAACCGTATCATCAACTACGCCTCAGTGTCCAATTAGTTGGGGTCAACCATATATATCCTCGGCATCTACTCCAATCTACTTCAAGTAGTATCATTTCACGGATCCGTAATTTGTTTCTTCAAATTAGCTATTCGTTTTTTGATGAAGTAAGGTATTTCATTAGAAAGGAATCACGTAGATGCATAGTTACAAAATCAAAAGACAAAAATACATAAAAACAAGAGTTTGTAAGCCCCTTTAAAATGTGTTAAGCTATAACTAGGGAGCTAACAAAGTCCAAAAAGTGGTCAGTGCTAATTACAGGGTTAACCCTGCTAAAACGTGCAAACAAACAATTAGCTTTAAGATTGTGATTTGGAGTTGAGATTGGTTCCTTTCATTCCACAAACTCCAAAAAATAACTGCAAGAATCATCAACCAGATCTTCTTGATGGCTGTATCAACTCTCTAAATATGTCTCTTATATGCAATGGCATGACCCAGTTCAAGCCAAAAAGACAAAAAGAACATGTTCCACAGATCAGTGGCAACTGGGCAATTCAAAAGCAGGTGACTGACATTCTATGAGCTTTCTTTACAAATATAACATCTGTTTACCAGTCGAAAGCCTCTTCTATTGAGATTATCTTGTGTTAAGCAGGCTTCATATCGAGCAATCCAACTGAAACAAATAACCTTGGTAAGTAGTTTAGTCTTCCATATTAGTCTTCATGGCCAAGGGTCTGGGTCAAATACCTGATTCTGAGTATAAATCTACTAATAGCATTCTTTCACGGTAAAGATGCTTAGATGCTCTTGTTCCCCCACTTCATATTAGCTATTTAAAACGAGAGATTCTCCAAATTCACTAGTATCTCCAATTTGGAAAATAATTCTCTCCCAAATAAAGCTTACAAGAAATGTAAAGAGGTGATGTAAGATAACCACAACTAAGCTTCAGTTCTAACTAGGGGTGACAAAATGGTTAAAAGAAAACAGTTAACCACCGATATTATCCACTAAAAAGTGGGTTGAATAATGATTTTTTTAAAAACGTGTCAAATATGGATATAAGAACTATATTATCCATTTAGAAAATGAATAACCAATGGGTCTAATTTTTATATTTATAAAGTCTCAAATTGGGTGTTCCTCAAGTTAGAGAGACTAAGAATTCTCCCAAAAGTGATCATATGCAAGAAGTCATGGTATCATCCGTCGATTAACCCGTTTTTTATCCGTATTAAATATGGGTCAGGCTGGATAATTTATCAATTTTTTCATTACCTGTTTTCGACCCGAACCATATCCGACCTGTCCCGCCCGTTTGTCACTCCTAGTTCTAACTAATCAATGGATTCTTTACTTCCATCGGGTGCCATTACTTTCTAAGTTCACATAGAATTGCAAAGTTGCGCGGACTCTTCACTTTTGGTGCCACATCCATGTCAACACGACATGTGTGCGGATGTGGAATCTGTACCGGATTTGGTTAATCGATTTTGGATACTTTGACCAAAATCGACATAGAAATTCGGGATAAATACAATAACTTTTGAAATCAAAACAAAAGCTATTGTGAAATTGAAAAAAAAAAAGGATACCTTGTATGTAGAAATCACTATGGCAGTCTTTTTTCTTTTATCTTCTTTTGGGATTCTCCTTTTGATTAATATTTTGTCCTTCTTGAAATACCTATAATTTTTCATATAATGTCTCATAACTTGAATGTATTTTTATTACTCCAATTTTAGATATTTAAATTATTTTTTGCCGAATCCTCTCATTCGTATCCGTACCTGGATCCGTACCCCCGAATCTTAAAATTTAGATCATGAAAAATTAGACTTCTAAATCCGCACCCATATTGGACACCCGCGCCCAAGTCCGAGCAACTTAGTAGAAATGTAAGTCTACCTTTCCCTTTTGGCAATTAACACCTTCCATTATCATAGTACGCATGCGTAAGATATGACCAGATCAACTCTGAAGATCTCTTGTTTTGACTACTATGTTGTTCAACCTTCAAACAAAAGATATCACTTTTAATCTAATCTACCGGTGACACTAAATTTATCTTTAACTTCTGTATTTCCATGATACTCATCTTGTGAATAATTCATTCATCTATATATATATATAAAAGAGGGAATGGACAAGGTGACTTGGCACCTCTCTTTGGCCAAGGATCCTATTTATCTTTTTTCTCCTTTTTTTGCCTTTTTCCCCTTCATTCATTTAATTTAATTTATTCAATACTTAAAAATTGATCATTGTCTATTGCATTTATTACATCTCATTATATTAATTTCAGTTACGAAAAGTCCCTTAACTATCTGCTGCCCCATTTTCAGTTTCCAAAACCTTTCATTTCTAATACCTTTTTATTAGCTGGTAGTAAATGAAGGACATTAATAGTGATCTTGCAATCTATATTACGACACGATGAACAAATTGGGTATGATGATTCGAAGACGTGAGTTGCAGGAAGACAACAATAGCTATGAAGGGAGAAGAGTCCAGAAGCAGCGGAGGAAAAGAAACCATACATCTGTTATTACCTCTTCTGCCTTTTGATTTTCCACTTTAAACTTGTAGCTTTCAGAATTCCTTCTTCCTAGAATATCTTGCATTCTCACTTTTTTGTCATTCAATCTCTGTTATTGATTTCTTTGTTATTGTGGCTAACTTATTTTTGTCATTTTCCACCACTGATATAGGGATCTTTTACTCCTCTTTTTTTTTATTTTTAATACTATTGCATTGGTACTCAATGTTGCATACGTTTTGTTTTATAATTTGAGCAGTATTTGATATTTGATGCTTTCTCTACTACTATATAGATTATTGAATACCTTAACATTTTTTAATCTCTTGTATTCTCAATTTCTCACTTTTTCGTCTTTTTTGCTAATGTCTAATTTGTGGGATTTATTTGTTTTTTCCTTTCTCTTTTACATTTTTTTCTTTTGTTCTCTTTCCTCTTTTTCTTTTTGCAGATGATGATTATACATGGATTATTTACAAATTATACATCCACGGGCTATTTTAAGTTTAAGCGATTGGGTGAATGTCTATTTAGGTTGATTCTTCATATAAACAATCCCAAAGGCAGTAGGTCATATCTGAATTTTATCTCATAAAATTACTTTAATTATCATAAGTTTCTTCAGTTATTTTATATTCATAAGAATATTTTACATGTCAAATATTGTCATTAGTTTAGTTGTTGTCAATATCTTATTTTGATTTTTGTTATTTAGTGTAGTTCTATATAGACCTAAGACCACCAGCTATATTATTAATTATTTTTCAAAGTTTTAGAGAACTTTTTTCCCTTGAAAATGAAATTGATAATCCAAATGATCTGATCGATCAAAGAGAAAAAACCAGCTTCCTATTATTTTGAGAAATAAAACTAGGCATTTTATCAATATGAAAAATATTATATCTTGGCCAGAAGATTCATCTTTAAGGTAGTTGTGGAAGAAATACGAGTAGATTTGTTTCAAATAGCAAAGTAGCCTTCAAAACAAAAACAAAAAAAATAGCTAAATAGTTCAAATTATATTGGATGGAATGTATATTAAAGTCAAACTTATAACTCAAAGTGAAAAAGAAATAAATAATTCAAATTAGTTATAGATTGGTCAAGGTTACATGAAAATTTTTCATTTCTTCTTTTCACAAGAAGTCAAAAATATCAACAACAACAACCCAGTATAATCTCACAAGTGGGGTCTGGGGAGGGTAGTGCGTAACGCAGACCTTACCCCTACCCTGGAGTAGGGAGGCTGTTTCCGAATAGAACTTTTGCACAAGATAAAATACGATAATAGAATAGTAACAACAAGAAGAAGTCGAAAATATCATTTTATAAATTTAATGTTGATGTCTTGTATGCATGCGCAAAGCGCGGGCAACTTCACTAGTTCTAGTTTAATAATTGTTCTATAGAAATTAAATTTTGGCTTGGTAGCTATCCTCCAATTGCATAACACCCTCCGTTTCACCCATCCATTTTTTATTTTATGTGTTACATCTTCATAAATCATACATTTTTCTAGTAAAATTGAGCCTAAAAATATCAATTGCTGCATCTAAATACCATAATTGTGCATGCTTTACTTCAACTTCATCTTACCTGTGACAGCTAAATGCAGAGTACATTCCATCTTACTTCCACTTTATCCCAAGCTTCTATTCTCTAGAGTGCTTCCTCACATGTCCAACTTTTGGTTGACTCTTGCTCTGGTTTCGCTAATCAATATAGCATCATCTTGCAAATAGGATGCACCATTACTAGAGTAGGGAAATATGAGCCCAAGACAAATTTTGATTTAAACCCGCAGTTATAGAAATTCCTATGTATATCCTTCTACTGTCCTCCCACTTGATCTTCGTACATATGCTTTAAGCATTTATATAATTGATATAAATTAATTTCTTCTCAAGCAACTATCTAGGCCAATGAGTATTATGTAGATCCTTTTTTTTCTATTCCTATAAAATTAAACCAATTGTCTTCACATACATAAACATATGTTCTATATGAACAAGGCACAAGTTCAAACTAATTTTCTGTTCCCTATTAATACTTGAATTTGTGTTGTCACTTTTTTGACAAGTAAAAGATAAATTTGTGCTATCACTATTTCATAAAGTTCCACTATATATAACTTGTAAGTTTAGTACCACGATAGTACCTCTTTTTTTCTTGTATGTCCTAACAATGTACACAATTCTCCACGCATTTGGCATCAGTATTGTCAAAGGCTCATTTAAGGTGAGCTTAAGCCCTGAAACTAAGAAAAGCTCAGGGTCACTTAGGTTGCGCTTCAGTGTAGGCAAGGCATTAAGGTGCCTCACTGCCTATAAGTTCTATCTTGAATAAAGCGGTACAAAACAACAAGTATAATTGGCAAAAAGATATATTAATTGTTGAAGAAATCATTATGAATGAAATTATCACTTTTTTCATACATACATACATATATATATATATATATATATATATATATATATATATATATATATATATATATATATATATTTGTTTTTCCTTCCTGTTCATTAGCCATAAGCCACACTTTAATTGCTTTTTGCGCTTAAAGCCCCAGTAGACTTGGACTACTTTTTAACGCTTTTTGCCTTTGACAACACTATTTGGCATCTTTCACTTCTTAGTCCTTAATGTAATGTGAATAGCTTCGATAAGCAAACTGCTTCAACCTTTGTAAGGCACTTCCAAACAACTATAGTGCTATCATCTGGACCACAAGCTTTCCAAATTCTTATTTTATGGCATCCTTTAGTTCAAGGATAGCAAGGTTATCCCGAGTGAGAACCTCACGACTTTTCATAGGCTTCTGGTCATGGACCTTGAGATCACAAGGAAGAGGAGGAAGAGGATGATATATGGCCAACCTAGGATCAAGTGGGGAGCCTTGACTGAAGACAAAGCGCAGCAGTTGGAGGTTAAGCTACTGACTAGGGAGCTTGGAGGAGTAGTGGGGACGCGAGCGTTATGTGAAATACGACTGCGCACTGCATCAGAGAAGTTGTAAGTGAGGTATTAGGGGTCTTGAAGGGCTACTCTGTGGTGGAATGGAGAGGTCCAAGAAAAGGTGAAAACCAAGAAAGAGGCATATCTGAAGCTAGTGGAAAGCATTGACGAGGAGGACAAGAGGTCGAATAGGGAGGTGATATAAGTTGGCTAAGAAGGAGGCGAAGTTAGCCGTTACGATGGCTAAGACTGGAGCATTTGGTCATTTGTATGAAGAACTTGAAGGTAACAGCGGGGATAAGAGGTTGTTTAGTCTAGCCAAGGTGAGAAAGAAATACCTGTGACTCGGACCAAGTAAAATGCATCAAGGACAAAGAAGGTAGGGTTTTGTTGGATAAGGCGTATATCCGTCGGAGATGGCAGACTTACTTTTATAGTTTCTTAAACGAGGAGGGGGATAGAAACATTGTTCAGGGTGATTTGGAATCCTCCGAGAGTCGCTATGACTTTGGGTATTGTAGGCAGATGAGAGTTGAGGGGGTCGTGGGAGCTATGCATAATATGAGCAGGGCCAATGCAACCAGGCCAGATGAAATCCCAGTGGAGTTTTTTCCATTCTGGGCAAGGCAAGCTTCGAGTGAATCACTAGGTTATTTAATATTATTTTTAGGACAAAAAGAATGCCCAAAGAGTTAAGGTGGAGCACGATGGTTCATTTGTACAAGAACAAGCGTGATATCCAAAATTACAACAACTATCGGGTATTAAGTTGCTTAGTCATACTATGAAGGTTTGGGAAAGGGTGAGAATGAGTGTTTCGATTTCCGAGAACCAGTTCGAATTTACGCCAAGGCGTTCGGGTACAAAAGGCATTCACCTTGTTAGGAGATTGATAAAACAATATAGGGAGGGGAAGAGGGGCCTGCATATAATGTTCATCAACTTAGAAAAGGCTTACGATAAATTCCCGGGGGAAATTCTATGGAGGTGTTTGGAGGTAGAGGTGTACTGGTGGCCTACGTTAGGGCAATTAAAGACACGTATGATGTAACAAAGACTCGGGTGAGGACGATGGGAGAGGTCTCGGACCATTTTCCGATCATGATGGGGTTTCACCAGGGGTCGACACTCAGCCCTTTTTTGGTTTGCCCTGGACGTACTGACACCCCACATCCAAGGGGAGATGTCGTGATGCATGTTATTTACAGACGACATTGTATTGATTGACGAGACGCGAGGCAGTGTTAACGCGAGGTTAAAAGTGTGGAGGCAGACTCTGGAGTCTAAAGGTTTCAAGTTAAGCAGGACCAAGACAGAATACTTGAAATGTAAGTTAAGTAGTGCAACTCAGGGAGTGGAAGAGAAGGTGAGGCTGGATTCACAAGTCATCCCTAGGAGAGGTAGCTTTAAGTACGTTAGGTCTATTATATAGGGGGGTGGGGAGGTTGACGAAGATGTCACACATCGTATTGGGGCGGGATGGAACAAACGGAGACTTGCTTTCGGAGTTCTGTGTGACAAGGTGCCGTCAAAACTTAAAGGTATGTTTTATAGAGCGGTGGTCGGAACGACTATGTTGTATAGGGCTGAGTGTTGGCCAGTCAAGAGCTCCCATATCCAGAAGATGAAGGTACCAGAGATGAGAATGTTGAGATGGATGTGCGGGCACACCAAGTTAAATAGAATTAGGAATGGAATTATTAGGGAGAAGGTGAGTCTGGTCCCTATTGATGACAAGATGCGGGAAGCGAGGCTTAGATGGTTTGAACATGTGAGAAGAAGAAGCACATACACCCCAGTAAAGAGATGTGATGAGTTGACATTGAAGGGCCTAAAGAGAGGTAGAGGTAGGTCAGAGAAAAATTAAGAAAGGTGATTAGGCAAGATATGGCGCAACTACAGCTGACCGAGGACATGACCCTTGATAGGAAGGTGGGGAGGTCGAAGATTAGGGTAGTAGGTTAGATAGTTTAGATTGTTCATGCCGATAGTATTAGTACGTGCTCTCGCATTCTGTTGGTATTAGGTTTCGATGACTACCTGTCATTTCTTGCATTTTGATCATCTTAACATCTTGTTATTTTTTATGGTGCTTTTCTATGGCTTCTCGGTGTTGCCCCTTCTTATTTCTTATTTCATTAATATGGTGTTTATGCTTTCCTGACCCGAGTGTCTATTGAAAACAACCTTTATATCTCCACGAGGTAAGGGTAAGGTCTGCGTATACACTACCCTCCCCAGACCACACTATATAGGATTATACTGAATATAGTGTTGTATAGTTCATCATGACCAATTTCTACGAGGTTAGCATAGCTTTTTCTCTTGCATGGATGTATAAGGATCCATAAGTTATCCTCAGAATTTGTGTTAATCAAAATAACATTTCCATCTTTCTCTGATGTATCTCTTGTCAATACTAGTTGGCATTTGGAAATTGCTTCTAATACCTTGCACCTATCTTAAACCCTTTTACCCATGTTCTCTCTTAGTTGTGCTAACTTATACATTTCTTTCTCTTATCCGTGCGTCTCTTAACTTTTGATACAAGTCAACTAAAGCTTTACTTTGGACTTCATTGATCGCTTTCGTAGCTTATCTCTTAGCGCTCTTATACTCTTCAATGGTCACCACATTTTCAATTGTTGGTACATTCCTATACCAATCTCTTTTACATTACCCTAAATTATACATAATAAATGCTATGCTATATTTTATGAAACAGGAGGTCTTTTTATACGTTTCACAAATGCATACTACACTTCATTAACCATCTCGACTTTTGTGTTTATGACAATAGTAAATTTTTACTCAAATCGCACACCATAATAATAGAATAAACAAAAAGATAGAAACAAACAGTTGAGTAATATCTACTGAAGAAATAAATTACTCATCCAAACTAGTAAATATACGAATAACAAGAAGATGTCTATAGCTAATTTTTGTCCATGAAATAGTGCACAAATTGATGAACAATTTCTACTTTCTCTAGTAATTATTGGGAACAAAAACGAGCAACATAAATGTCGCTACAAGTTGGCTATTATTTGACGAATACATTAAAATGAGATATGCCAGACTCTTTACTTGTTTTCTAGAAATAGAGATGTTTTTGTCCTACTCAAGCCAGAGCATACTTGTAGTCATTTGGATGACACGAGTATAGTTCTTTAACTTGTTTCTCAAGTTCTTCTTCAACCAACTAACAACTTTAGTTTCTTGGTCTAATTTATATTTATTGGACTAAATAAATGAAGTTTCCCGATATTTTGTTATTAATTTTTTTTCTTATGACCGAGAAATCCATCTGGAACCGAGGCCAACCACAGCCTTCTAAACTCGGGATGATGGGCCCACCACTCTACCTTTCTCCACTTAAATATCATAGTTAGTTCACTTGGCTATTATTCTCCTGGAATTAGATACTCTTTCAATTTAACTATCAGCTATTTAGCTTCACATAAAAAATTTGTGGATCTCTCTCATGGGAATTTTCAGTTCCGTAGTGGGATCAATTAAAGTACATCATTAGTTTCAGCTTTCATCATCTACGTGCTCACAACCTACTCTTTAATACTGACTTTATTCAAGCTGCAACAACCTCTCCTCTGAAAGCCAACTTAGTCAATTACTTAATTTGGTATTTTCAACTTTTCCCAGTTGCACATCTCAGGTTTCTTAAATTGCATTCCTGCAACAGATTCATATTATGCCATTTGAAATGTATAACCGAGCAAATACAATCCACCTTCCAGAAAGAGAAAATCAAATCTACAAACACATAAATTAGTATAATCCTTGCACAAGATTTGTCCATCTATTCCTTGTTCTTTGTCTAATACTACCTCCGTTTCAAATAGAATGAACCTTTTACTATTTGGGGAGTCAAACAAGGTTATCTTTGACCATGTTTTTGCAAGTAATATTTAAATATTTTAAATTTTTATCTATTGTAACTTATAGTACTTTTTATGTAGTTCCTGAATATCTAAATTTTATTTCAAAAAACTAAAAGAATCTATGCCCGAATTTAGACCGAAAATTAGTTAATTTGACCCTTGCACTCCAAAAACGTTCAAACAAGTTGAAACAGAGGGAGTAGCTATTCTAAGAAAGCTTAGAGAGGCACTCCTGAATATATTACCACCGATGATCAACCAGTAGTAACAAGAAAGATGCTAAGTTTAGTTTCTAACAGAATTATTAGTGTGGCGCTATACTTTAGGTGAAAGGTGAAAGGATCTATGCAAAGCACTATAATCCTAAATTCTATATACGACTCCGTTTCAAGTTATGCAATGTAGTTTGATTAGACACAGGGTTTAAGAAAGAAAACAAGACTTTTGGAGCTTGCGATCTTAAACATGCAATGAGATTTTGTTGCTATAAAAGCATAAGGGTAAAATGGAAGTTTAAAATTACTTTCTTTTCAAATACAGAAAGGTGTCATTTTTTTTTTTTGGAAAGTACTACGAAAGAGATGGTGCTACATAAAATGTACTGACTGGAGCAATTACTTAGGTCAAAGCATAAAGGTAAGCCTGCCATTCATGAAATTGAGTAAAATAAGTGAGAAAGAGTCATTCCTTCAGGGACATCCAATAAAATTTGAAAAAGAAAAAGAGGATTGGATTAGCCTTGCACAAAGATGACACGCACAACTCAGTTTCAGAAAAAGTCTGAAACATTATTAGAAACCATATACAGTTCAGAAAGCTAGTCTTCCACCAAATAAGCCTACTAACTTTCATTATGTAAAAAGTCTAACACACAAGAAATGAGCAATAATATAGAAGTTTACTATAAATCTGAATACAAATTAAATGCATGAAGGTTGATTTTGTAAAAAAAGAAAAAAAGAAAAGAAAGAGAAGTAATAATGCCAGGAGGAAGAGAAGCACAAGAAAAGCCTGCCTTGAAAAATGAATGTCAAGTCACTTGATTTTATAAACAGTTAAAACCTGCTGCTTAAACTAAGAAATACATCGAACATATAACAGGTAATGCATGATTGCTATGTAACACATGACTAGTCCAGAGGAAAACATAGAACAACTACTATTATACGCCTCAGTTCCAAAAAAGTTGGGGTCCATGGACAAATATGCAAAATAAATGTTCAGAGAGACAAGTGTCCTTACCTTTGCTAATTCTCTTACTCCTTCAGCATATTGTTCTTTCTGTAGCAATGCAAGACCTAGCATGTAGTGCGCCTGTCAAATCATTATTATCTTTAGAGAGCTCAGAATTTCTAGCTCCACAAGTTTAGAAAGGCTGAAAGTTTCAGAGAATTAACAAGAGATTTGAAACAATGTAAAAATGATTCCATTTAGGGTTCTAAACTCTAACAAGCTAAATTTAATTTCTAAAATTTTGAACTTACAGATGCCTCAATTTGTACACTTAAATTACAAAATGAACAATTCTCAGAGTTGGGAAAAAAAAAACAATTCTCAGAAATAATAATAATTAATAATTAATAATAATAATAATAATAATAGTTCCAGCGAATATTTTCCCAGTATTTTTTTGACAAATGGCAAGAAATGCTCATTACAAGCAGCTTATGCTCCGGCTGAGACGTCCTGCAAAAAACTCATTTCCCTTTCCTTTCCTATTTCAGAAAATTTGCAGCATGATTCAAGCTAGTTATTGTAATCATCACAGATTAGAAAAAATGGGAAAAGGAAATATGAATGTTGATGGAGAGATTAGATGAAATCATGAAAACACCAATGTGAATTCATAAATAGTACAAGCAGTTAGACCTTAACAGAAGTGTGATCGAGCTGAATAGCCTCCCTACAATCTTCCTCTACTCTGGTCCACTCACTATAAACCAAAAATGACGACGACAAATGAACATTCATAAGAAATCACAAAAAATCCAAAAGAATATAATGTTGTGAGCACGTACTTGCGTTTCCGATGGCACAAAGCACGATTGGTCCAATATATGGGAACATTAGGGCACAATGTAATAGCCTATAAAATCCATTCAGAAATTTAGAAAATAAATGGATGAAAATAAGATTCAAAAGCCAAAAAATAAAATAAAATAGAGCTCTCTCACCTCGGTGTAGGCATCGATGGCAGCGGCAAATCGATTTTTCTGGAAGTAATTATTGCCATCTTGCTTCAGTTGTTCCGCTTGTTTGGCCGCCGCAGAGGGAGCCACTATTGGTGACATTTCTCCACTCGAAACCCTATCTTTCTTTTCTAGGACAAAATTCTCTGAAGATATGGACTACTTTTTGTTAATGTAATCACGAATGGATTATAGATATGATATTGAAATTGAAATGAGAAGAACGAAGCATTGTTTTTGGGAGGGAAAATGAGAAAGGGGTTTTTGGTGAAAACGACATGAGAATCCGTTCCCTCGGCACGTTTCAGGAACATTCCACAATTAATTTGACTATTTGGGAGCATTGATAACATCACCAATCGTAGAGCCGTCATTTGATAGTTCTAGGCTATTCTGCCGGTTAATCCAATTTTGAAACTGCCCACGTTTAGGGAAAGTCGAAAGCGAAAATTCAGATATTTGGTATTCCATATTGTGATATTTAATATGGTATTTAGTTTAAATTTAAAAAAAAAATGGTAGGAGTATTAGGTATTCGGTATTCAAAAGTTACATGCCACATTCGGTATTTAAAATAGCAAAATATCGATACCGTATCAAAATATATAAGAAGTTACATAATACCCATATTATTGGTTATAACATAAATATTTAAGTTCTAAATTTTACTTACTGTTATTTTTATAGTTCTCTTTAAACTTTATCACCTTTTTTACCTTTCCCTTTTTTCCTTTAGTTGCTTACGTACGTTTCAACCTTTTTCCCGTCTAGATTTAGCATTTTTGGGTTTTTTTCACTATATTATAATGATTTTATTTGTGAAAGTTGAGGTTTTATGTATTTAAGTATATTAAATACTTAAAAGAGAGTGAATGGGAAATGGAGGGAAATGAAATTTTTGAGTGAAATTTTAAGTTTCCCCCTTGGCAAAGGGACATTGTCCCATATTGGAAGAGGAATAGGTTTTTATGGGTATATAAGCAATTGCTCTTCTTCTAGTTCTTAAAGAGTTGAGAAGAAGGCAAGTTTCACGTCGTCGTCGTCGCTCGGCTTCGGCTTCGGATTTGGTCAATCGATTGACTGATTAATTTTTTGGACCAAATTTATTTGTTAATAGTAAAATATTAACATAAATGTTATTAAATATTTATTTTAATAACAAAATATTAATATTAAAATAAATATTAATATTATATCCTCCAATCCATTTTTCAGTTGTGTAACTGAAAATTAAACTACCCTCTTCAATTTTTCCTCTTTATTGTTGAGTAAACAGTCATTTACATTATGGCATTTATGTTGTGGCCATTTTGCATAAACAGTCATTCTGAAGAGTTGCACCTCTTCAGATTTCAGCCCAACTTTGGCTATAAATACAAATCTATTCTGCTCAGAATTTTCATATGATTTTCTGAGTTTCTCCTCCTTCTTCTGCATTGTGACGACCCGGCCGGTCGTCTTAAAAATTAACGCCCTAATCTCCTATTAACTGATTTCCCCGTGTTTTGCTTCTGCTATTGTGAGTTGCCATGAGGAATTATTTGGAGTTTTGGAGAGTTTTAAGATACTTAGTCCCTAAATGAGAGCTTAAGTTTTGGAAATTTGACCGTAGTCGGAACAGTGTGAAAACGGCCTCGGAATGGAATTTCGATGGTTCCGTTAGCTCTGTTGGGTGATTTCGGGTTTAGGAGCGTGTTCGGATTGTGTTTTGGAGGTCCGTAGCTAATTTAGGCTTGAAATGCCGAAAGTCAAATTTTTGAAGTTTCCGGTTTGATAGTAGATTTTGATCCGAGGGTCGGAATGGAATTCCGGAAGTTGGAGTAGCTCCGTAGGGTTAAATGTGACGTGTGTGCAAAATTTCAGGTCATTCGGACGAGGTTTGATAGGCTATTGATCGAAAGCGTATTTTGAGAGTTTTTGAAGTTCTTAGGCTTGAATCTGATGCTAAATTGGTATTTTGATGTTGTTTTAAGCGTTCTGAAGGTTGGAACAAGTTTGAATGATGTTTTAGGATTAGTGGCATGTTTGGTTGAGGTCTCGGGGGCCTCGGATGAGTTTTGGGTGCTTAACGGAAATTAAATTGGACTTAAGAAGAATTTGAATTTGTTGAACCTGTCATAATCGCACTTGCGTGTGTGGGACCGCAGAAGCGGCTAGGTGGCCGCAAAAGTGAGTTTGGGCCAAAGCTCTAGGACCGCAGGTGCGGCTGGGTTTTCGCAAATGCGGTGCCGTAGATGCGGCCAAGCAACCGCAGAAGCGAACCCAGCCCGTTAAGTGATTTTCGCACCTACGATGCCTTCTTTCGCAGGTGCGCTCTCTTGACCGCAGATGCGGCAGTCGCTGGGTAAAAATATGAAATTTAGAGGGTTTAGTTCAAAACTTGGAAAAAATTGAATTGGAGCTCGGAGTAGGGCGATTCTGTGGGGTTTTTGAATAGAAGATCATTGGATAACAATTCTGTATCCCTCTCTAGTTGTATTCCACTAATCTATTATTGGTTTTATCATTTAATTTCGGATTGGAGCTGAAAATTGGGAAAAAGTTGGAAGAGAGTTGGGAATTTGACCTTGGATTTGGATAATTTTGGTATGCATGAACTCATGAGAGTATGAGGATTCTGAAAATATAAATTTTACCCGATTCCGAGACGTGGGCCCGAGGGGCATTTTGGTTATTTTGCCTAATTTCACGTATTAGCTTAGAATTTATTTGTAGAATCAGTTATTTGAAGTGTTGTTTATATTATGCAATTGAATTGAATAGATTTTGGCCATTTGGAGTCGAGTACTCGTGGCAAAAGCGTGCTTTCAGGTTGATTTTGAGCTGGTTCGAGGTAAGTGGCTTGACTAACCTTGTGGGGGGGGACATTCCCCTTAGGATTTGGTATTTGTGGTAATTGAAATGCCTTGTACATGAGGTGACGAATGCGTACTTGTGCTAATTGTTGAAAATCTTGTTTTCACTAAAGTAGCTTTAATTGTGTTTTCCTTTCCTACTTATTCTACTTGAAATTTAAGCCTGTTGTTAGCTTGGAGAAGCATGTGTTAATTGACTTAATTGCCTTATTGCTTGAACTGCCTTATTTGTATTGTGTAAAGCATGTTAGGTTAGAAATACCTGTTTTACTTTGGTATGAAATTGAGTGTTCTTTGAGTTATTGTTGTGTGTTTTACTTTGGGACTACGAGATGGCATCCCGGAGATCCCCTATACGTATTTTATGGTTTGAGCTGAGGTGCGGGATACCGAGAGATCCCCAGCACGTGTATTGAGGAAACCAAGAGATCCTCGGGATACCAAGAGATCCCTGACGTATATTGAGGGTACTAAGAGATCCTCGGTTATTATCTTTGTGAAGAGTGGTATTCTTGGTGATTGTTTTTGCCTCTGTTTTAGTTATAGTTATCCTTATTATCATGTATTAATTTTTATTGTTATCTTTCAACTATACTGTTGTTTATACTGTCGCACCTTATATTTCATTTAATCTTAGTAGGGTCGTGACCTTCCTTGTCACTACCCGACCGAGGTTGGGCTTGGCATTTACTAAGTATCGTTGTGGTGTACGCATGCCCTTTTTGTGCATATTTTTCATGTGCAGATCCAGGTACCTCCACTCAGACTTATAACGCTTGAGACGAGGCGCTTGTAGAGACTCCGAGGTATATCTGTCGCGTCCGCATACCGAAGAGTCCCTTTCTACTCTCCCTTTTTAGTATTAGCCCTTCTATATTTTTTTTCTTTCCGTTGTTAGATATTCTAGAGTTAGATATTGGTAGACATTCAAAAACTTGTGATCATGAGATTCCGGGTTTTGGAAAAATGTATTTAGTTTTCGAGAGTCGATATTGTGTATGCCGAGTGGCACTTTTAAACACGGTTTTATTCCACTATTTTGGTTTTTAATTATTTCTTGCACAAATTTTGTTTATTTTCAACATTGTTAGGCTAACCTAGTCGTAAAGACTAGGTGCCATCACGATGGTTCACAGAGGGCGAGCCAGCGTCGTGACAAGTCGGTATCAAAGCTCTAGGTTCATAGGAGTCATGAATCACAAGCCAGTTTATTAGAGTCTCGTGGATCGGTACGGAGACGTCTGTACTTATCCGCGAGAGGCTATGAAACTGTTAGGAAAATTCCAATTCATTTGATTTCCTTGTCGTGCGAGATTTGATGTCACAATTCTAAAATTTTGTCTTTTATTCTCTCATAAACGGTGAGGACACGTGCTATCCGAGATGATCAGGCTCTTGTGCCCCCTATTGCAGCCGTCAAAGGCCGGGGTTGGGGTAGAGGCCGAGGACGCGCACGTGGTGCAGCCAGAGCACCTGCGTGAGCTACCACCGAGGTACCACCAGCAATTCCAGTCGGAGTCCAGGCACCAGATACGCCTACTGCTACTACTACTCGAGCACTTCAGGAGACTCTGGCACAGCTCATGCGCATGTACACCACTTTGGCTCAAGCAGGGTTGTTTCCCCTTACTGCAGCTACATCCCAGGTCGGGGGAGGAGCACAGACTCCCACCACCCACACTCTTGAGAAGTGAGTGCATGTTAAGCAGGTCCTGAGATTATTCTTGTACAACCTGCAGTCTGAGATCAGCTTGAGGACAGGGCAGCAGTTTCCGAGGATAAGCAACTGAGGCTTGAGAGGTTCAAGAATTACAAGCCTCCTGTATTTAGTGGTCTAGCATCGGATGATGCCCTGGGATTTCTGGATGAGTGTTAGCGTATTCTCTATACAATGGGTATATTAGGATCGAGCAGGGTTTCCTTTACTACTTTCCAGCTTTGAGGAGTCGCCTATGAGTGGTGGCGCACCAATGAGTTAGATAGTCCAGATGAGGCTGCTTCACTGACTTGGACTCAATTTTTAGATCTGTTCCTAAGAGAGTATGTTCCTCAGAGCCTCAGGTTACGCATGGCGCGCAGAGTTTGAGCATTTGCGCCAGGGTGCTATGACTGTCTCAAAGTATGATGTCCATTACACTAGTTTGGCTAGACATGCACCAACCTTGGTTTCTACTGTTCGCGAGAGGGTTCACCGGTTTATTGAGGGGCTTATTCCTAGCATCAAGTCTAGCATGGCTCGTGAGTTAGAGATGGATATTTCTCATCAGCAGGTGGTGAGCATTGCTAGGAGGATTGAGGGTATGCATGCTAGGGAGAGAGAGGAGAGGGAGGCCAAGAGGTCTCGAGAGTCAGGCCATTATTCTGGTGCCTGTACCCCAGCCGCAGGTCGTCATGTTAGGGGTTATATGAGTCGCCTTGTTCATTCAGCTCTTCCAGCAGCCAGTAGTATTCCAGCTCCTCATAAGCCTTAGGAGCCTTATTATGCACCTCTGGTATCTAGTGCGCCTCCTGTGTGGGATGCTTTTAGAGGTCAGTCCAGCAGACCTGGCCCGAGCCAGTCACAACTGCCACGTCCTCCCAGAGCTTGTTTTGAGTGTGGTGACACACGCCATGTGGTAAGGGATTGCCCTAGACTTGGGAGGAGTGCGCCTCCATAGACTTCTCAATCACAGCGCGCCCCACAGAGTTCTCAGGCTATGGTTACAGCTCCAGTTGCTATCCCACCTGCTCAGCAAGCTAGAGGTGGAGGTCGGGGAGGTAGAGGTCACCCTAGAGGGGGAGGCCAGGCCCGATACTATGCCCTTCTTGCCCGTACCAAGGTTGTTGCCTCCGCTTCTGTCATCATAGGTATTATACTGGTTTGTCATAGAGATGCATCGGTTCTATTCGATCCAGGCTCCACTTACTCTTATGTGTCTTCTTATTTTGCTCTGCATTTAGGTGTACCTCAGGATTCTTTGAGTTCCCCTGTTTATGTTTCTACTCTTGTGGGAGATTCTCTTATTGTGGACCGCATTTATCGATGATGTTTGGTTGCTCAGAGTGATTTTGAAACTATAGCCGATTTATTGTTGCTCAGCATGGTAAAATTTGATATTATCTTGGGCATGGACTAGTTGTCGCCCCATAATGCTATTCTTGATTGTCACACCAAAATCGTGAAGCTAGCTATGCCAGGTGTACCGCGTGTTAAGTGGAGGGGTACTTTAGATCACACTCCTAGTAGAGTTATTTTTTCCTTAAGGCTCAATGAATGGTTGAGAAGGGGTGTGATGCGTATCTAGCTTATGTGAGAGATGTCAGTATTGATACCCCTTTAGTTGATTCAGTCCCAGTAGTACGGGATTTTCCTTATGTGTTTCCAGCTAATCTTCCGGGCATGTCGCCTGATAGAGATATTGATTTTGGCATTGATCTGTTGCCGGACACTCAGCCCATTTCTATTTCTCCGTATTGTATGGCTCCTCTTGAGTTGAAGAAGTTGAAGGATCAGTTACAGGAATTGCTTGATAAGGGTTTTATTCTGCCTAGTGTATCACCGTGGGGTACTCCTGTCTTGTTTGTGAAGAAGAAGGATGGTTCTATGCGTATGTGCATTGATTATCGCTAGTTGAACAAAGTTATAGTGAAGAACCGTTATCCTTTGCCTCGTATTGATGATCTGTTTTACCAGTTTCAAGTCGCACGGGTGTTTTCTAAGATTGATTTGCGCTTAGGTTACCATCAGTTGAAGATTCGGGAGCCAGATATCCCGAAGACTACTTTCAGGACTCGGTATGGTCATTACGAGTTCCTTGTTATGTCATTTGGACTGATCAATGCCCCAATAGCCTTTATGAATTTGATGCACAGTGTGTTTCGACCATATCTTGACTTATTTGTCATTGTTTTTATTGATGATATTCTGGTGTATTCCCAGAGTCGGGAAGATCACGAGCAGCACCTGAGGATTGTACTCCAAACTCTGAGGGAAAAGAATTTATATGCTAAGTTCTTAAAATGTGAGTTTTGGTTGGATTCTGTGGCATTCTTAGGCCACGTGGTATCGAGTGAGGGTATTCAGGTGGATCCGAAGAAAGTAGAGGCAGTGCAGAGTTGGTCCAGACCATCCTCAGCTATAAAGATCCGTAGTTTTTTTGGCTTGGCGGGTTACTACCGTCGTTTTATGGAGGAGTTTTTATCGATTGTAGCCCATATGACCAGACTGACCTGGAAGGGTTCTCCGTTCTAGTGGACGGAAGAGTGTGAGGCGAGCTTTCAAAAGCTCAAGACAGCTTTGACTGAACCCCAATTTTGATATTGTCTACAGGTTCGAGGTCTTACACTATCTATTGTAATGCCTCGAGGATTGGCCTTGGAGTGGTTTTGATGCAGTATAGTAGGGTGATTGCATATGAGTCTAGACAGTTGAAGGTTCACGAGAAAAATTATCCTGTCCACGACCTTAAGTTAGCTGCCATTGTTCACGCCTTGAAGATCTGGCGTCATTATTTGTATGAAGTTCCTTGTGAGATTTATACTGATCATCGGAGCTTGCAACACCTGTTCAAGCAAAAGGATCTAAATTTGCGCCAGAGGAGATGGTTAGAGTTGCTCAAGGACTATGATATTACTATTTTGTATCATCCGGGCAAGGCCAATATGGTGGCCGATGCCTTGAGTCGCCAGGTAGAGAGTTTGGGGAGTTTGGCTTATTTACCAGCATCGGAGAGGCCTACGGCAATGGATGTTCAAGCCTTAGCCAGCCAGTTTGTGAGATTGGATCTTTCGGAGCCTAGTCGGGTTCTAGCTTGCGTGGTTTCTCGGTCTTCCTTATTTGATCGTATTAGGGAGCGTCAGTATGATGACCCTCATTTGCTTATCCTCAAGGACAAGTTTCAACATGGTGATGCTAGGGATGTGACTATTGGTGATGATGGGGTATTGAGGATGCAGGGTCGGATTTGTGTACCCAATGTGGATGGGCTTTGGGAGTTGATTCTAGAGGAGGCCCACAGTTCGCGGTATTCCATCCATCGGGGTGCCGCGAAGATGTACCAGGATTTGAGGCAGCACTATTGGTGGAGGTGGATGAAGAAGGATATAGTTGGGTTTGTAGCTCGGTGCCTCAATTGTCAGCAGGTGAAGTATGAGCACCAGCGACCGGGTGGGTTGCTTCAGTAGATAGAGATTCCGGAGTGGAAGTGGGAGAGAATCACCATGGACTTCATAGTTGGGCTCCCACGGACTTTGAGGAAGTTCGATGCCATTTGGGTGATTGTGGATCGGCAGACCAAGTCCGCACACTTCATTCCTGTGAGTACTACCTATTCTTTGGAGCGATTGGCGGAGAATTATATCCGGGAGATTGTTTGTCTGCATGGTATTTCAGTTTCTATCATTTCAGATAGAGGTAGTCAATTCACTTCACGATTCTGGAGGGCCGTTCAGCATGAGTTGGTACTCGAGTGGAGTTGAGTACAACATTTCACCCTCAGACGAACGGACAGTCCGAACGCACTATTTAGATTCTTGAGGATATGCTTTGTGCATGTGTGATTGAGTTTGGAGGGTCCTGGGATCTGTTCTTGCCATTGGCGGAGTTTGCCTACAATAACAACTACCAATCCAGCATTCAGATGGCACTGTATAAGGCTTTATATGGTAGGCGGTGTAGATCACTAGTGGGTTGGTTTGAGCCGGGTGAGGCTAGATTATTGGGCACAGACTTGGTTCAGGATGCTTTGGAGAAGGTTAAGGTGATTCAGGATAGACTCCGTACAGCTCAGTCTAGACAGTAGAGTTACGCAGACCGGAAGGTTTGTGATGTTTCCTATACGGTTGGAGAACGGTTTCTGCTTTGGGTTTCGCCTATGAAGGGTGTCATGAGATTTAGGAAGAAAGGAAAGTTGAGTCCGAGGTTTATTGGTCCTTTTGAGATATTGCGGCGTGTTGGGGAGGTTGCTTATGAGCTTGCCTTACCTCCTAGCTTGGCAGGAGTTCATTCGGTATTTCATGTTTCGATGCTCTGGAGGTATCACGATGATCCGTCGGACGTGTTGGATTTTAGTTCGGTCCAGTTGGACAAGGATCTATCTTATATTGAGGAGCTAGTGGCAATATTGGACATGCAGGTTAGAAAGTTGAGGTCAAAGAACATTGCATCAGTAAAGGTCCAGTGGTCGGGTCAGCCGGTCGAGGAGGCGACCTGGGAGACCGAGCATGATATGCGCAGCTGTTACCCTCATCTTTTCACTAATTTAGGTATGTCTCTATGCTCGTTCGAGGATGAACGAATGTTTAAGTGTAGGAGGATGTGACGACCTGGCCGGTCATCTTAAGAATTAACGCCCTGATCCCCTATTAACTGCTTTCCCCATGTTTGTTTCTGCTATTGTGGGTTGCTGGGAGGAATTATTTGGAGTTTCGGAGAGTTTTGGGACACTTAGTTCCTAAATGAGAGCTTAAGTTTTGGAGATTTGACCGTAGTTGGAACAGTGTGAAGACGATCTCGGAAAGGAATTCTGATGGTTCTATTAGCTCCGTTGGGTGATTTCAAGTTTAGGAGCGTGTTCAGATTGTGTTTTGGAGGTCCGTAGCTAATTTAGGCTTGAAGTGCCGAAAGTCGAATTTTTGAAGTTTCCGGTTCGATAGTGAGATTTTGATCCGAGGTCAGAATGGAATTCCGGAAGTTGAAGTAGCTCCATAGGGTTGAATTTGACGTGTGTGCAAAATTTCAGGTCATTCGGACAAGGTTTGATAGGCTTTTTGATCGAAAGCGTATTTTGAGAGTTTGTGAAGTTCTTAGGCTTGAATCCGATGCTAAATTGGTGTTTTGATGTTGTTTTGAGTGTTCCGAAGGTTGGAACAAGTTTGAATGATGTTTTAGGATTGGTAGGCATGTTTGGTTGAGGTCCCGGGGGCCTCAGATGAGTTTCGGGTGCTTAACGGAAATTGAATTGGAATTAGGAAGAATTTGAGTTTCCTGAACCTGTCATAACTGCACCTGCGTGTGTGGGACTGCAGGTGCGACGCTGCAGAAGCGGCTAGGTGGCCGCGGAAGCGAGTTTGGGCCAAACCTCCAGGACCGTAGGTGCAGCTGGGTTTTTGCAAATGGTGCCGCAGAAGCACACCCAACTCGTTAAGTAATTTTTGCACCTGCGATGACTTCTTCCGCAAGTGCGGGACCGCAAGTGCGCTCCCTTGACCGCAGATGCGGTAATCGCCGGACAAAAATATGAAATTTCGAGGGTTTAGTTCAAAACTTGGAAAAAATCGAATTGGAGCTCGGAGAAGGGTGATTTTGTGGGGTTTTTGAAGAGAAGATCATTGGGTAACAATTCCTTATCCCTCTCTAGTTGTATTCCACTAATCTATTGTTGGTTTTATCATTTAATTTCGGATTGGAGATGAAAATTGGGGAAGAGTTGAAAGAAAGTTCTTAGACCTAGAATTCGAATCTTAATCAGGAATTTGACCTTGGATTTGGATAATTTTGGCATGCATGAACTCATGAGAGTATGAGGATTCTAAAAATATAAATGTTTATCCGATTCCGAGATGTGGGCCCGAGGGGCGTTTTGGTCATTTTGCCTAATTTCGCGTATTAGCTTAGAATTTATGTGTAGAATCAGTTACTTGAAGTGTTGTTTACATTATGCAATTGAATTGGATATATTTGGGTCATTTGGAGTCGAGTAGTCATGGCAAAAACGTGATTTCGGGTTGATTTGGAGCTGGTTCGAGGTAAGTGGTTTGCCTAACCTTGTGTGAGGGACATTCCCCTTAGGATTTGGTATTTGTGGTAATTGAAATGCCTTGTACGTGAGGTGACGAGTGCGTACTTGTGCTAATTGTTGAAAATCTTGTTTTCACTAAAGTAGCTTTAATTGTGTTTTCCTTTCCTACTTATTCTACTTGAAATTTAAGCCTGTTGTTAGCTTGGAGAAGCATGTTTAATTGACTTAATTTCCTTATTGCTTGAACTGCGTTATTTGTATTATGTGAAGCATGTTAGGTTAGAATTACATGTTTTACTTTGGTACGAAATTGAGTATTTTTTGAGATATTGTTGTGTGTTTTACTTTGGGACTACGGGACGGCATCCCGGAGATCCCCTGTACGTATTTTATGATTAGAGCTGAGATGCGGGATACCGAGAGATCCCCAACACGTGTATTGAGGATACCAAGAGATCCTCGGGATACCAAGAGATCCCTAGCATATATTGAGGATACCAAGAGATCCTCAGGATACAAAGAGGTTCATGGCGTATGTTGAGGGTACTAAGAGATCCTCGGGATACTGAGAGATCCCCGGTTATTATCTTTGTGAAGAGTGGTATTCTTGGTGATTGTTTTTGCCTCTTTTTCAGTTGTAGTTATCCTTATTATCCTGTATTAATTCTTATTGTTATCTTTCAACTGTACTGCTGTATCTTATATTGTCGTACCTTATATTTCATTTAATCTCAGTAGGGCCTTGACCTTCCTCGTCACTACCCGACCAAGGTTAGGCTTGGCACTTACTGAGTACCGATGTGGTATACTCATGCCTTTCTGTGCATGTTTTTCATGTACAGATCCAGGTACCTCCACTCAGACTTATCACGCCTGAGACGAGGCACTAGTAGAGACTCCGAGGTATATCTGCCGCGTCCGCAGACCGAAGAGTCCATTTCTACTCTCCCTTTTTAGTATTAGCCCTTCTGTATTTTTTTCTTTCCCTTGTTAGATATTTTGGAGTTAGATACTAGTAGACATTCAAAGGTTAGTGATCATGAGATTCCGGGTTTTGGGAAAATGTATTTAGTTTTCGAGAGTCGATATTGTGTATGCCGAGCGGCACTTTTAAACACGATTTTATTCCACTATTTCGGATTTTAATTATTTCTTCTGCAAATTTTGTTTATTTTCCGCATTGTTAGGCTTATCTAATCGTAGAGACTAGGTGCCGTCACGATGGTTCACGGAGGGCGAACCGAGGTCGTGACATGCATACTTTTAACATCAAACAAAGCAACAATAAGTGTGATTTGCTACCGAACTTTGTGTTCACTGAAACACTGGGGTTTGAAGTACCACTACACCAGTGTGTAATTCGTTCTATCATGGGAAGAAATAATCCATAACCTTAAGTATTAGGAGGGGATCAAATTTCTTAAGGAAATACTGTGAATTCAGTGGGCTCGGATTAAAATTTTGTTTCTGTTTTTCATTTTTGTTTATGTTCATTTATATTTTCCAGAATTATTTTACAAATACAATTTACAAACAAGCTTAAAAAATTTAATATATTTTCTGTATTTATACTCATTGTTTCTAAAGAGTAAAACCTCTATGGTTTTGTACTCTATTGGAGATTAAAATCTATGTAATTTTAACGTTTGTGTCTACGTAATTCTACGTAATTTTAATGATAATGTGAACCAAGCTGTTCCAATGATGATTGCCAATGTCTCAATGAACCGAACAACACCGGCAGCATTGGCACCGGCCGAGAAATTCGGAAAATATTTTGGGATTGATTTCAAGCGCTGGCAGCAAAAGATGTTCTTCTATTTGGCTACTCTAAGTCTCCAGAAGTTCATCAAGGAAGATGTTCCTGTGCTGTCCGATGAAACTCGAGAAACTGAACGCTTTCTCGTGATTGAGGCATGGAAGAATTCAATTTTTTTGTGCAAGAATTATATTCTAAGCGGTCTGAAGGATGCTTCGTATAACATCTATAGTGGCATGGAAACGTCAAAAGAACAGTGGACTGCGCTTGAAAAGAAATACAAAATCGAAGATTCCGGGTTGAAGAAGTTCGTTGCTGCAAAGTTTTTGGACTACAAAATGGTAGATAACAAGTCTGTTATTACCTAAGTCCAGGAATTGCAAGTGATTATTCACGATCTCCTTACTAAAAGTATAAATCAAATTAATGCTCATGCTGAAAGTAGTAATCTTAGTATTTTTACTAACAGAAATTTCATTGAAGGTCTTGTCATCAATGAAGCATTCCAAGTAGCAGCGATGATTGAGAAGTTGCCTCATTTGTGGAAGGACTTCAAAAACTACTTGAAACACAAACACAAGTAGATGTCCCATGAAGATATCATTTTTCGGTTGAGAATCGAAGAGGACATCAAAGCTGCTGAAAAGAGAGGCCGTGGAAACTCAACAATAATGTGAGCAAATATTGTTGAAGAGAACAAAAAGAGGAAGAAGGCTTCTGGACCGAAATATAACCCAAGTAAGAAGCGGTTCAGTGGAAATTACTACAACTATGGAAAAGCCGGACACAAATCTACGGAGTGTCGTGCTCCGAAGAAAGATAAGAAGAAGGGTCAAGCAAACATGGTTGAAAAGCATGATAATGTTGATGACTTATGTGCCATGCTTTCCGAATGCAACTTGGTGGGCAATCCTAAAGAGTGGTGGATTGATCCTGGAGCCACTCGCCATGTTTGTGCTGTTAAAAAAGCTTTTGCTATTTATGCTCCTGTTGGACCCGATGAGATGTTATCTATGGGAAATGCTGCAAAGGCCAAGATTGAAGGATGTGGAAAGATATTTCCCAAAATGACTTCCGGCAAAGTGGTAACTTTGAATAACATCCTTCATGTTCCCGAGATTAGAAAGAATTTAGTCTTTGCTGGACTTCTTGTTAAGAATGGTTTTAAATGTGTTTTTGTTTCCGATAAGGTTGTAATAAGTAAGAGCGAAATGTTTGTAGGAAAAGGTTACCTCACTAAGGGCCTTTTCAAGCTGAATGTAATGGTTGTTGAAAATAATAATAAAATTTCAGCTTCGTCTTACTTACTTGAGTCAAATGAATTATGGCATATACGTTTGGGTCATGTTAATTATAAAACCTTGCAAAAAATGATTAATTTGGAATTATTGCCTACATTTGAATGCGACAAATCAAAATCTCGAATATGTATGGAATCTAAGTGTGTTAAACATCCTTATAAGTTAGTTGAAAGGAATTCAGATCCTTTAGACTTAATTTACACAGATATTTGCGATATGAACTCAATACCATCTCGCGGTGGAAAAAAGTATTTCATAACTTTTATTGACGATAGTACTCGATATTGCGATGTTTATTTACTTAGTAGTAAAGATGAAGCAATAGACGCATTCAAGCAATACAAAAATGAAGTTGAAACACAACTTAACAAGAAAATCAAAATGATAAAAAGTGATAGGGGTGGTGAATATGAATCTCCTTTTGAACAAATATGTTTAGAATATGGAATTATTTATCAAATAATGGCCCCTTACACACCCCAATCCAATGGGATTGCAGAAAAAAAGAATCGTTCATTAAAGGAGATGATGAATGCATTATTGATAAGTTCTGGTTTGCCACAGAACTTGTGGGGGGAAGCCGTTCTTACGGCTAGACGAATACTAAATCGAGTACCCCATAGCAAAATACAATCCATTCCATATGAAAAATGAAAAGGAAGGAAGCCCAACTTGAATTATTTTAAAGTATGGGGGTGTTTGGCAAAAGTGCAAGTTCCTAAACCCAAAAGGGTAAAAATAGGACCGAAAACTATTGATTGTGTTTTCATAGGATATGCGACTAATAGTAAAGCAAATCGATTTCTGGTTCATAAATCAGAAAATCTCGACACTCACTATAATACGGTTATAGAATCAGATAATGCTGAGTTCTTTGAAAATATATATCCGTATAAAACGGAATGTGATTTGATTGGTGAAGGATCTAAACGACCTCGGGAAGAAACAAAAGAAAGTACACTTAACCAGGAGGATCCAAGACATAGTAAACATTAAAGAATGTCTACTTCATTTGGACCAGATTTTGTGACTTTCTTATTGGAAAATGAGCCTCAAACATTTAAAGAAGCTATGTCTTCTTCGAAATCATTGTTTTGGAAAGAGGCAGGCAATAGTGAAATAGAATCCATACTGAACAACCATACATGGGAATTGGTTGATCTTCCTCTTAGAAATAAACCGTTGGGTTCTAAATGGATCTTTAAGAGGAAAATGAAATATGATGGCACTATTGGCAAATTTAAGGCAAGACTTGTGGTCAAAGGGTATAGACAACGAGAAGGTCTTGACTATTTCGATACATACTCTCCAGTTACAAGAATTACGTTCATACGAACGTTAGTAGCGTTAGCTGCAGTTTATGGTCTTGAAATTCATCAAATGAATATTAAGACAACCTTCTTAAATGAAGAGTTAGAGGAAGAAATTTACATGGAACAATCTGAAGGGTTTGTAGTTCTATGTAAAGAAAAGAAGGTATGTAGACTTGTTAAGTCCCTTTACGGACTAAAACAAGCACTCAAACAATGACATGCGAAATTTGACCAAACAATGTTGTCAAATAGTTTTAAAATAAATGAATGTGATAAATGTGTGTACATTAAAAATGTTCCAAATTACATAGTTATTGTTTGCTTATATGTGAATGATATGCTGATAATAAGTAATAACATTGCTAACATAAATGCGACTAAGCGCATGCTAACTGGCAAGTTTGATATGAAAGACTTGGGAGTCGCTGATTTAATTCTGGGAATTAAGATCTATAAGACTTCTCAAGGTCTGGCATTGTCACAATCTCACTATATTAAGACAGTACTTGAAAAATTCAAGCACTTGGGCTTTAAAATTGCAAATACTCCAATTGATGTGAATCTTGCATTAACAAAGAACAAAGGCCAAAACATATCACAATTGGATTATGCTCGTGTGTTGGGTTGCTTAATGTGCATCATGAATTGTACACGACCAGATATAGCTTCTGCTATAAGTAAATTGAGTCGATATACGAGCAATCCAGGTCAATCTCATTGGATGCCCATAAAACAAGTTTTGAGGTGTTTAGTACATACCTAAGACTTTGCTTTGCACTACAGTAAATATCTTGCAGTCATTGAGGGATACTATGATGCAAATTGGATCATTAGATCAACTGATTCCAAGTCCACAAGTGGATATGTATTCACTATTGGTGGAGAAGCGGTATCTTGAAAGTCGTCCAAACAAACTTGTATTGCCCGCTCTACGATAGAGGCTGAATTTATAGCCTTAGATAAAGTCAGTGAAGAAGCTGAATGGCTCTGGAATTTCTTGGAAGATATTCCATTTTGGCCCAAACCGTTGGCACAAATATGCATACATTGCGATAATCAAGCGACAATTGGAAGGGTTGGGAGCATTATGTATAACAGTAAATCTCGTCATATACGACGAAGACATAAAACCGTTAGGCAATTACTCTCTAGAGGAATTATCACGATTGATTATGTAAAGTCAAGTGATAATGTGTTAGATCCACTTACAAAAGGCCTAACTAGAGAGGTAGTTGAGAAGTTATCAAGGGGAATGAGACTGTGGCCGAGAACAAGTCATAGTGGCGGTAACTCTACCTAGAAGATTGGTGATCCCAAGATCTAGGTTCAAGGAGATCAAACAAAGTCATTAATGATGGTTCAACATTGTCAACTAAACTTTTGGTCCATTCTCGTGATGAGACAATGTTCAGTTCCAAGGATAAAACATTAAAGCCTTTTGATTTCTAAATTTGATACGGGGTATATCAAATAGTGTATCTATGGGATGACATGTTTAGGAATCACCTATGTAAGTGTGAAGTGTTAGCCGCTTCAAGGAGAATCTTGCAAGGCCAGTTCTCTATGCACCTATAAAACCAGGCGGTGTTCATGGCTGAAACGAATACAATAATGAGAACCAGAGATGGTTAAGGGTTGGTTGTATGACTTGTGGTTGTCTAGGTATACACCAAAGTTTGACGGTTCAAAGATATCAAATCTACCGATTGATCGAGTATATCCAACATAAGTTCACTACAGAAAGTTCAAAGGGAAACCTACTTATCCAGATGCAATTAATCCTTGCTTGTGAATCACACAGTTTTTCATGCATGTTTCCGTGATATAGCCATTCTCCATTAATGTAGGGGATTGTTGGGGTTTTATGTATTTAAGTATATTAAATACGTAAAAGAGGGTGAATGGGAAAAGGAGGAAAATGAAATTTTTGAGTGAAATTTTAAGTTTTCCCCCTTGGCAAAGGGACATTGTCCCATATTGGAAGAGGAAGAGGTTTTTTATGGGTATATAAGCAATTGCTCATCTTCTAGATCTTAACGAGTTGAGAAGAAGGCAAGCCTCGCTGTCGTCATCGCTCGCTTGCTTGGCTCGGTTTTAGATTTGGATTTGGATTTAGATTTGGTTAAATGATCGATTGATTAATTAATTTTTTGGACCAAATTCATTTGTTACTAGTGAAATATTAACATAAATGTTATTAAATATTTGTTTTAATAACAAAATATTATATTAAAATAAATATTAATATGAAATCTTCCAATCCGTTTTCCAGTTGTGTAACTGAAAATTAACTACCCTCTTCAATTTTCCCTCTTTATTGTTGAGTAAATAGCCATTTATGTTATGACATTTATGCTATGGCCGTTTTGCATAAACAACCATTCTGAAGAGTTACACCTCTTCAGATTTCACCCAACTTTGGCTATAAATACAAGTCTATTCTGCTCAGAATTTCCATACAATTTTATGAGTTTCTCCTCCTTCTTATGCATACTTTTAACATCAAACAAAGCAACAGTAAGTGTGATTTGCTACTGAACTTTGTGTTCGCTGAAACACTAGGGTTTGAAGTACCACTACACCAGTGTGTAATTCGTTCTATCCTAGGAGGAAATAATCCATAACCTTGAGTACTAGGAGGGGATTAAATTCCGTAAGGAAACACTTTGAATTCAGTGGGCTCGGATTAAAATTCTATTTCTGTTTTTCATTTATGTTTATGTTCATTTATATTTTCCAGAATTATTTTACAAATACAGTTTACTAACAAGGTTAAGGAATTTAATATATTTTTTGTATTTGTACTCACTGTTTCTAGAGAGTAAAACCTTTGTGGTTTTGTACTCTATTGGAGATTAAAATCTACATGATTTTAACATTTGTGTCATTCTTTTACAGAAATGACTAATGATTATGTGAACCAAGTTGTTCCAATGGTGACTGCCAATGCCTCAATGAGCCAAACAACACCGGCAACATTGGCATCGACGGGGAAAGCCGAAAAATTTTCTGGGATTGATTTCAAGCGTCGACAGCAAAAGATGTTCTTCTATTTGACTACTCTAAGTCTCTAGAAGTTCATCAAGGAAGATGTTCCTGTGCTGTCCGATGAAACTCTAGAAACTAAACGCTTTCTCGTGATTGAGGCGTGGAAGCATTTAGATATTTTGTGTAAGAATTATATTCTAAGCAGGCTGGAGGATGCTTCGTATAACGTCTACATTGGCGTGAAAACATCAAAAGAACTATGGATTGCGCTTGAAAAAAAATACAAAACCGAAGATGTCAGGTTAAAGAAGTTCGTTGCTGCAAAGTTTTTGGACTACAAAATGGTAGATAGCAAGTCTGTTATTACCCAAGTCCAGGAATTGCAAGTGATTATTCACGATCTCCTTGCTGAAGGTATAAATCAAATTAATACTGATATTGAAAGCAGTAATCTTAGTATTTTTACTAACAGAAATTTCATTGCAGGTTTTGTCATCAATGAAGCATTCCAAGTAGCGGCGATTATTGAGAAGTTGCCTCCTTTGTGGAAGGACTTCAAAAACTACTTGAAATACAAATGCAAGGAGATGTCCCTTGAAGATCTCATTATTCGGTTGAAATCGAAGAGGACAACAAAGCTGCTGAAAAGAGAGGCCATGGAAACTCAACAATAATGTGAGCAAATATTGTTGAAGAGAACAAAAAGAGGAAGAAGGCTTCTGGACTGAAATATAACCCTAGCAAGAAGCGGTTCTGTGGAAATTGCTACAACTTTGGAAAAGCCGGACACAAATTTACGGAATATCGTACTCCGAAGAAAGACAAGAAGAAAAGTCAAACACACATTGTTGAAAAGCATGATGATGTTGATGACTTATGTGCCATGCTTTCCGAATGCAACTTGGTGGGCAATCCTAAAGAGTGGTGGATTGATTTTGGAGCCACTCGCCATGTTTGTGCTATTAGAGAAGCTTTTGCTACTTATGCTCCTGTTGGACCCGATGAGATGCTTTCTATGGGAAATGCTGCAAAGGCCAAGATTGAAGGATGTGGGAAGATATTTCCCAAAATGACTTCTAGCAAAGTGGTGACTTTGAACAACGTCCTTCATGTTCCCGAGATTAGGAAGAATTTAGTCTCTGCTGGACTTCTTGTTTAGAATGGTTTTAAATTTGTTTTTTCCCCGATAAGGTTGTAATAAATAAGAACGAAATGTTTGTAGGAAAATGTTACCTCACTAAGGGCCTTTTCAAGCTGAATGTAATGGTTGTTGAAAATAATAATAAAATTTCAGCTTCATCTTACTTACTCGAGTCAAATGAATTATGGCATATACGTTTGGGTCATGTTAATTATAAAACCTTGCGGAAAATAATTAATTTGGAAGTATCGCCTACATTTGAATGCGACAAATCAAAATCTCAAATATGTATGGAATCTAAGTATGTTAAACATCCTTATAAGTCAGTTGAAAGGAATTCAGATCCTTTAGACTTAATTCACACAGATATTTGCGATATGAAGTCAATACCATCTCGCAGTGGAAAAAAGTATTTCATAACTTTTATTGATGATAGTACTCGATATTGCGATGTTTACTTGCTTAATAGTAAAATGAAGCAATAGACGCATTCAATCAATACAAAAATGAAGTTGAAACGCAACTTAACAAGAAAATCAAAATGATAAGAAGTGATAGGGGTGGTGAATATGAATCTCCTTTAGAAAAAATATGTTTAGAATATGGAATTATTCATCAAACAATGGCCCCTTACACGCCCCAATCCAATGGGATTGCATAAAGAAAGAATCGTTCATTAAAGGAGATGATGAACGCATTATTGATAAGTTCTGGTTTGCCACAGAACTTGTGGGGGAAGCCATTCTTATGGCTAGCCGAATACTAAATCGAGTACCCCACTGCAAAACACAATCCATTCCATATGAAAAATGGAAAGGAAGGAAGCCCAACTTGAATTATTTTAAAGTGTGGGGGTGTTTGGCAAAAGTACAAGTTCCTAAACCAAAAAAGGTAAAAATACGACCGAAAACTATTGATTGTGTTTTCATAGGATATGCGACTAATAGTAAAGCATATCAATTTCTGGTTTATAAATCAGAAAATCTCGACATTCATAATAATACGGTTATAGAATCAGATAATGCTGAGTTCTTTGAAAATATATATCCGTATAAAACAGAATGTGGGTCGATTATTGAATGATCTAAATGACCTAGGGAAGAAACAAAAGAAAGTACACTTATCCAGGAGGATCCAAGACGTAGTAAACATCAAAGAACGTCTACTTCATTTGGACCAGATTTTGTGGCTTTCTTATTGGAAAATGAGCCTCAAACATTTAAAGAAGCTATGTCTTCTTCGGAATCATTGTTTTGGAAAAAGGTAGTCAAGAGTGAAATAGAATCCATACTGAACAACCATACATGGGAATTGGTTGATCTTCCTCCTAGAAATAAAACGTTGGGTTCTAAATGGATCTTTAAAAGGAAAATGAAAGATGATGTCACTATTGGCAAATTTAAGGCAAGACTTGTGGTCAAAGGGTATAGACAACGAGAAGGTCTTGACTATTTCGATACATACGCTCCAGTTACAAGAATTACGTCCTTACGAACGTTAGTAGCGTTAGCTGCAGTTTATGGTCTTGAAATTCATCAAATGGATGTTAAGACGACCTTCTTAAATGGAGAGTTGGAGGAAGAAATTTACATGGAACAACCTGAAGGGTTTGTAGTTCCAGGTAAAGAAAAGAAGTTATGTAGACCTGTTAAGTCCCTTTACGGACTAAAACAAGCACCCAAACAATGACATGCGAAATTTGACCAAACAATGTTGTCAAATGGTTTTAAAATAAATGAATGTGATAAATGTGTGTACATTAAAAATGTTCCAAATTACTTAGTCATTGTTTGCTTATATGTGGATGATATGCTGATAATGAGTAATGACATTGCTAACATAAATGCGACTAAGCACATGCTAATTGGCAAGTTTGATATGAAAGACTTGGGTGTTGCTGATTTAATTCTGGGAATTAAGATCCATAAGACTTCTCAAGGTCTGGCATGGTCACAATATCACTATATTAAGACAGTACTTGAAAAATTCAAGCACTTGGGCTTTAAAATTGTAAAAGCTCTAATTGACGTGAATCTTGCATTAGAAAAGAACAAAGGCCAAAGCATATTACAATTGGATTATGCTCGTGTGTTGGGTTGCTTAATGTATATCATGTATTGTACACGACCAGATATAGCTTGTGCTATAAGTAAATTGAATCGATATACGAGCAATCCAGGTCAATCTCATTGGATGGCCATGAAACGAGTTTTGGGGTATTTAGTACATACCCAGGACTTTGCTTTGCACTACAGTAAATATCCTACGGTCATTGAGGGATACTATGATGAAAATTGGATCACCAGATCAACTGATTCCAAGTCCACAAGTGGATATATATTCACTATTGGTGGAGGAGCGGTATCTTGGAAATCGTCCAAACAAACTTGTATTGCCCGCTCTACGTTGGAGGCTGAATTCATAGCCTTAGATATAGCCGGTGAAGAAGCTGAATGACTCTGGAATTTCTTGGAAGATATTCCATTTTGGCCCAAACCATTGGCCCAAATATGCATACATTGTTGTTACGCCCAGAACCTGGGCCTGGACGTAACACGACACTAGGTGCCTGACTACATGTGATCGAGCGAACCATCTGGCTGGCTGAATCAACATGTGATAACATACTAAATGTGGAAGATAAACCAACATATGCTGATATACTGAAAGCCTGAATAATAAAAATCAATATGTGGAAACACTAATACAAGTCTGAAACACATCTGTAGCCAATATTGCTTAACATGAAAAGCTTGCGACTCTGTCTAACTGTTACTCTAGTCTATGAAGCCTCTATTAAAGTACTGGAAACACTGACTATCTGTAAATACTGAAAGGTTGTAAAGTAATGATAATGCCCCGAAAGAATTGGGGATCACCAAATAGTTGGTACGAGAATCCTAGCGCTCTGAATCATCAACCTGTAAATCATTACCTGTATCTTGAGATGCAGGCCTCGGGCAAAAGGGATGTCAATACATTTGAATTGCAATGTTATGCAAAGCAACTGAAAGAAAGAATTAAAAATGCTGAAACTGAAACTAAGCTGATAACTGAGAATTGATAATTGATAACTGAAATGATAACTATTGAAACTGAAACTGAAATGATAACTGACAATTGATAACTGAACTGATAACTGAAATGATAAAGGAAGTAAGGATATGAATACTCCCTCTTCTGAATGATGGACAACCTATTTATCTGAATAAGCTACGGCCTCAGGCCCAATATATATGTGCACAAGCTACGACCTCAGGCCCAAGTATATGTATACATAACTACAACCTCAGGCCCAAAATGCATAAAGCATAAACTACGGCCTCAGGCCCAAACATGCATAAAGCATAAACTACGGCCTCAACCCCAAACATGATAAAGCATAAACTACAACCTCAGGCCCAAGTATGCATAAAGCATATAAACTACAGCCTCAAGCCTAAATACAGGTGTTCAATATTCAGGAACTGAGAATCAAACTACAATACATGATAGTGAAATATTGAAGCACACTGAGTTATATGATACTGGAATACTGGATCACACTGAGTTACATAATACTGGAATACTAAATAGGACTAGACATATATTCTTGAACTGATTATGAACACTGAAACTTCAACTATTTATGACATACTAAGTAATCTATTCTAAGACTCGGGGGCGTCAAACCCAAGTCTATATTGAATAAGCAATGAGCTCACAACGTTCAGAATGAAAGTGGTGAACGAGTTATGAAGCTAGAGAATAGAAGTTCTACAACTATTTAAGGAACTAGGCTTAACTATATTTCTGAGGCAATTGGTAACGTCGTAAAAGAAACATAGTGTAGGGAGAATCATTAAAATTCTCAAACATAGAGAGTTAGCCTCACATACCTTAACTTCCTGCCCTTGAGCATATACAACATTCTCCCACCCTTTCAACTTTAATCTATATCAATACAAGTCAAAGAGATTCCATATTAGCAATAATTCTCATGTTTTGGTCACTTAAGCATTTTCTCAAACACTTGGTGGCATAATGCTTCATGGTCCTTATTAATGGTGTCTCTACACCCAATAACTCATTCTGTTATTCCTAGATAAATTTTAAAGTCTCAAATAATTACAATCAACATCATTCTTTATCACTCATAAGGTAACAACACTAACCAATAATTAACAATCAACAACCCAAACCTATAATTCGTTTATGCTTTTCTATCAAACCCATTAACTCATTTCTCATGAACTAGGGTTTATAATCATTAAATCAATGCTAGGATCAATTAGAGGGTGAAGACATTACCTTTTTGAAGTTCAAGCCCTTTGAATTCGAGTTCTAGGCTTCCTTCTCTCAACAATGATGTCCCAATCAAATATCTAATGATATGGAGGGTTTAGACATGTTAATAAGATGTTGCAAAATTTAAATTAACTTATAATCACCATTGAACTTACCTTGGGTGGTGGAAGGACCCTTAAGGAGTTAGGTTTTTGAGAGTTCACCTTTCTAGAGCAAGTTTTTATGTTTTGGGGCTGTAGGGGGACAAAATATGGCTTTAAAATGACCCCTCATAAGTGCGCCCACGCATCTGAAGACCTGACCATGCTACTGACCGTGCAAAACAGCAATAACACTACCTCAAAAGAAGCCCGGCCGTGCTAGGGGCGCGCTACAGGGCGCATATATCGCATACTGTTCTGTAAAATGCGCAAAACCTTTTGCACAGAAATCCATTCAGGCTCCATAATATATCGTTGGAAAGATATTTCAAAGGCCTACAAATTGTGTGTTTTGAGTTTTCCTAAATTCCTTACACATTTTCACTAAAACCTGCTGGAAGACAGACCTTCTGCAAACTTAGTCGATTTTGTCAAATCTTATGCACCTTACTTTCCATCTTGATTTTGAAAAAAACTATTTTCACCTATAATCATCCTGATGGGACTTCACATGTTCAAAATATAACCTTACTACTCCTTTAACTCATTCATACTTAAGCCAGATTTACGGGGTGTTACAATTGCGATAGTCAAGCGGCAATTGGAAGGGCTGGGAGCATTATGTATAACGGTAAATCTCGTCACATACGACAAAGACATAAAACCATTAGGCAATTACTCTCTAGAGGAATTATCACGATTGATTATGTAAAGTCAAGTGATAATGTGTCGGATCCACTTACAAAAGGCCTAACTAGAGAGGTAGTTGAGAAGTCATCGAGGGGAATGGGACTGTGGCCGAGAACAAGTCATAGTGGCGGTAACTCTACCTAGAAGATTGGAGATCCCAATATCTAGGTTCAAGGAGATCAAACAAAGTCATTAATGACGGTTCAACATTGCCAACTAAATTTTGGTCCATTCTCGTGATGAGACAATGTTTAGTACCAAGGATAAATCATTAAGGCTTTTTAATGATTTCTAAATTTGATACGAGGTATATCAAATAGTGTATCTACGGGATGACACATTTAAGAATCACCCATGTAAGTGTGAAATGTTAGCTGCTTCAAGGAGAATCTTGTAAGGCCAGTTCTCTATGCACTTATGAAACCAGGCAGTGATCATGGCTGAAACGAACACAACAATGAGAATTAAAGACGGTTAAGGGTTGGTTGTGTGACTTGTGGTTGTCTAGTACCAAAGTTCGATGGTTCAAAGATATCAAATCTATTGATTGATCGAGTATATCCGACATAAGCTCACTACGAAAAGTTCAAAGGAAAACCTACTTATCCAGATGCAATTAATCCTTGCTTGTGAATCACACAGTTTTTCATGCATGTTTCTGTGATATCGCCATTCCCCATTCATGTGGGGGATTGTTTGGGTTTTATGTATTTAAGTATATTAAATACTTAAAAGAGGGTGAATGGAAAATGGAGGGAAATGAAATTTTTGAGTGAAAGTTTAAGTTTCCCCCCTTGGAAAAGGGACATTGTCACATATTGGAATAATAAGATGTTTTTTATGGGTATATAAGCAATTGCTCTTCTTCTAGCTCTTAAAGAGTTGAGAAGAAGGCAAGCCTCGCGCCGTCGTCGTCGTCGCTCGGCTCGACTTCGGATTCGGCTTCAGATTTGGATTTGGTCAAATGATCGATTGATTGATTAATTTATTGGACCAAATTTATTTGTTAATAGTAAAATATTAATAGAAATGTTATTAAATATTTGTTTTAATAACAAAATATTAATATTAAAATAAATATTAATATTAAATCCTCCAATCCATTTTCAATTGTGTAACTAAAAATTAAACTACCCTCTTCAATTTTCCCTTTTTATTTTCGCTCTTTATTGTTGAGTAAATAGCCATTTATATTATGGTATTTATGTTGTGGCCGTTTTGCATAAACAACCATTCTGAAGAGTTGCACCTGTTCAGATTTCAGCCCAACTTTGGCTATAAATACAAGTCTATTCTGCTCAGAATTTCCATACGATTTTTTGAGTTTCTCCTCCTCCTTCTGCATACTTTTAACATCAAACAAAGCAATAGTAAGTGTGATTTGCTACCGAACTTTGTGTTTGCTGAAACACTAGGGTTTGAAGTTCCACTACACCAGTGTGTAATTCGTTCTATCATGGGAGGAAATAATCTATAACCTTGGGTACTAGGAGGGGATTAAATTCCTTAAAGAAACACTGTGAATTTAGTGGGCTCGGATTAAAATTCTGTTTCTGTTTTTCATTTCTATTTATGTTCATTTATATTTTCTAGAATTATTTTATAAATATAGTTTACTAACAAGCTTAAGGAATTTAATATATTTTCTGTATTTGTACTCACTATTTCTGGAGAGTAAAACCTTTGTCGTTTTGTACTCTATTGGAGATTAAAATCTACGTGATTTTAACATTTGTGTCATTCTTTTACAGAAATGACTAATGATAATGTGAACCAAGCTGTTCCAATGGTGACTGCCAATGCCTCAACGATCCGAACAACACCGGCAGCATTGGCACCGGCGGAGAAACCCGACATTTTTTTTGGGATTGATTTCAAGCACTGGTAGCAAAAGATGTTCTTCTATTTGACTACTCTAAGCCTCCAGAAGTTCATCAAGGAAGATGTTCCTGTGATGTCAGATGAAACTCCAGAAATTGAACGTTTCTCGTGATTGAGGTGTGGAAGTATTCAGATTTTTTGTGCAAGAATTATATTCTAAGCGGGCTCGAGGATGCTATGTATAACGTCTACAGTGGCGTGGAAATGTTAAAAGAATTGTGGACTGCGCTTGAAAAGAAATACAAAACCGAAGATGCTGGGTTGAAGAAGTTCGTTGCTGTAAAGTTTTTGGACTACAAAATGGTAGATAGCAAGTCTGTTATTACCCAAGTCCAGGAATTGCAAGTGATTATTCACGATCTCCTTGCTGAAGGTATAAATCAAATTAATATTGATGTTGAAAGTAGTAATCATAGTATTTTTACTAACAGAAATTTCATTGAAGGTCTTATCATCAATGGAGCATTCCAAGTAGCCGCGATGATTGAGGAGTTGCCTTATTGTGGAAGGACTTCAAAAACTACTTGAAACACAAACGCAAGGAGATGTCCTTTGAAGATCTCATTGTTCGGTAGAGAATCGAAGAGGACAACAAAGCTGCTGAAAAGAGAGGCCGTGGAAACTCAACAATAATGGGAGCAATTATTGTTGAAGGGAACAGAAAGAGGAAGAAGGCTTCTAGACCGAAATATAACCCAAGAAAGAAGCGGTTTAGTGGAAATTTCTACAACTGTGGAAAAGCCGGACATAAATCTAAGGAGTGTCGTGCTCCGAAGAAAGACAAGAAGAAGGGTCAAACAAATATGGTTGAAAAGCATGATGATGTTGATGACTTATGTGACATGCTTTCCGAATGCAACTTGATGGACAATCCTAAAGAGTGGTGGATTGATTCTGGATCCACTCGTCATATTTGTGCTGTTAGAGCAACTTTTGCTACTTATGCTACTGTTGGACCCGATGAGATGCTTTCTATGGGAAATGATGCAAAGGCCAAGATTGAAAAATGTGGGAAGGTATTTCTCAAAATGACTTTCGGCAAAGTGGTGACTTTGAACAACGTCCTTCATGTTCCCGAGATTAGGAAGAATTTAGTCACTGCTAGACTTCTTGTTAAGAATGGTTTTAAATGTGTTTTGGTTTCCGATAAGGTTGTAATAAGTAAGAACGAAATGTTTGTAGGAAAAGGTTACCTCACTGAGGGCCTTTTCAAGCTGAATGTAATGGTTGTTGAAAATAATAATAAAATTTCAGCTTCATCTTACTTACTTGAGTCAAATGAATTATGGCATATACGTTCGGATCATGTTAATTATAAAACCTTGCATAAAATAATTAATTTGGAAGTATTGCCTAAATTTGAATGCGATAAATTAAAATGTCAAATATGTGTGGAATATAAGTATGTTAAACATCCTTATAAGTCAGTTGAAAGGAATTCAGATCCTTTAGACTTAATTCACACAGATATTTGCGATATGAAGTCAATACCATCTCGCAGTGGAAAGAAGTATTTCATAACTTTTATTGACGAT
The DNA here is from genome assembly GCF_000715075.1 of Nicotiana tabacum. NCBI lineage: Eukaryota > Viridiplantae > Streptophyta > Magnoliopsida > Solanales > Solanaceae > Nicotiana > Nicotiana tabacum. The sequence goes on from NC_134101.1 coordinate 183,492,148, forward strand.
AGTATTCGATATTGCTATGTTTACTTACTTAATAGTAAAGATGAAGCAATAGATGCATTCAAGCAATACAAAAATGAAGTTGAAACGCAACTTAACAAGAAAATCAAAATGATAAGAAGTGATAGGGGTGGTAAATATGAATCTCCTTTTGAACAAATATGTTTAGAATATGGAATAATTCATCAAACAATGGCCCCTTACACTCCCTAATCCAATGGGACTGCAGAAAGAAAGAATCATTCATTAAAGGAGATGATGAATGCATTATAGATAAGTTCTGGTTTGCCACAGAACTTATGGGTGGAAGCCGTTCTTACAGCTAGCCGAATACTAAATCGAGTACCTCATAGCAAAACACAATCCATTCCATATGAAAAATGGAAAGGAAGGAAGACCAACTTGAATTATTTTAAAGTGTGGGGGTGTTTGGAAAAAGTGCACGTTCCTAAATCCAAAAGGGTAAAAATAGGACCGAAAATCATTGATTGTGTTTTAATTGGATATGCGACTAATAGTAAAGCATATCGATTTCTGGTTCATAAATCAGAAAATCCCGACTTTCATAATAATACAGTTATAGAATCAGATAATGCTGAGTTTTTTGAAAATATATATCCATATAAAAAGGAATGTGAGTTGATTGGTGAAGGATCTTAATGACCTCAGGAAGAAACAAAAGAAAGTACACTTAACTAGGATGATCCAAGACGTAGTAAACGTCAAAGAACGTCTACTTCATTTGGACCAAATTTTGTGACTTTCTTATTGGAAAATGAGCCTTAACATTTAAAGAAGCTATATCTTCTTCGGAATCATTGTTTTGGAAAGAGGCAGTCAATAGTGAAATAGAATCCATACTTAACAACCATAGATAGGAATTGGTTGATCTTCCTCCTGGAAATAAACCGTTGGGTTCTAAATGGATATTTAAGAGGAAAACGAAAGATTATGGCACTATTGACAAATTTAAGGCAATACTTATGGTCAAAGGGTATAGACAACAAGAAGGTCTTGACTATTTCGATACATACTCTCCAATTACAAGAATTACGTCCATACGAACGTTAGTAGCATTTGCTGCAGTTTATGGTCTTGAAATTCATCAAATGGATGTTAAGACGACCTTCTTAAATGGAGAGTTGGAGGAAGAAATTTACATGGAACAACCTGAAGGGTTTGTAGTTCCAGGTAAAGAAAAGAAGTTATGTAGACCTGTTAAGTCCCTTTACGGACTAAAACAAGCACCCAAACAATGACATGCGAAATTTGACCAAACAATGTTGTCAAATGGTTTTAAAATAAATGAATGTGATAAATGTGTGTACATTAAAAATGTTCCAAATTACTTAGTCATTGTTTGCTTATATGTGGATGATATGCTGATAATGAGTAATGACATTGCTAACATAAATGCGACTAAGCACATGCTAATTGGCAAGTTTGATATGAAAGACTTGGGTGTTGCTGATTTAATTCTGGGAATTAAGATCCATAAGACTTCTCAAGGTCTGGCATGGTCACAATATCACTATATTAAGACAGTACTTGAAAAATTCAAGCACTTGGGCTTTAAAATTGTAAAAGCTCTAATTGACGTGAATCTTGCATTAGAAAAGAACAAAGGCCAAAGCATATTACAATTGGATTATGCTCGTGTGTTGGGTTGCTTAATGTATATCATGTATTGTACACGACCAGATATAGCTTGTGCTATAAGTAAATTGAATCGATATACGAGCAATCCAGGTCAATCTCATTGGATGGCCATGAAACGAGTTTTGGGGTATTTAGTACATACCCAGGACTTTGCTTTGCACTACAGTAAATATCCTACGGTCATTGAGGGATACTATGATGAAAATTGGATCACCAGATCAACTGATTCCAAGTCCACAAGTGGATATATATTCACTATTGGTGGAGGAGCGGTATCTTGGAAATCGTCCAAACAAACTTGTATTGCCCGCTCTACGTTGGAGGCTGAATTCATAGCCTTAGATATAGCCGGTGAAGAAGCTGAATGACTCTGGAATTTCTTGGAAGATATTCCATTTTGGCCCAAACCGTTGGCACTAATTGTGACGACCGGCCGGTCGTCTTAAGAATTAACACTCCAATCCGCTATTAACTGCTTTTCCCATGTTTATTTCTGCTATTTTGATTTGCCGGGACTTTCGGTTTTGAGTTTCGGAGAGTTTTGGGACACTTAGTCCCTAAATGAGAGCTTAAGTGTTAGAAAGTTGACCGTAGTCAGAATAGTATGAAGAAGGCCTCAGAATGGAATTCCGATGGTTCCGTTAGCTCCGTGGGGTGGTTATGGGCTTAGGAGCATATTCGAATTATGTTTTGGAGATCCGTAGCTAATTTAGGCTTGAAATGCCGAAAGGTCAAATTTTGAAGTTTCTGGTTCGATAGTGAGATTTTGATCTGAGGGTCAAAATTGAATTCCGGAAGTTGGAGTGGCTGCGTAGTGTTTAATGTGACATGTGTGCAAAATTTCAGGTCATTCGGACGAGGTTTGATAGACTTTTTGATCGAAAGTGTATTTTTAGAGTTTTAGAATTTTTAGGCTTGAATCCCTGGTTGATTCGTCGTCTCGATGTTGTTTTAGGTGTTTCAAGGATTGGTATAAGTTTTGGACAATGGTATTAGACTTGTTGGTGCCTTTGGTTGAGGTCCCGCGGGCCTCGAGATGATTTTGGATGGTTGACAGAAGGATTTTGGAGTTTGGAGTTGCAGCTTCAGCTAGTTTTGTGTCATAACTGCACCTATGAGTGTGGGACCGCAGGTGTGGAGCCACAGAAATGGCATTTGGCATCGCAAAAGCGGAAATGGGGAGGTTTAGCAGGAGCCGCAGAAGCGGTAGAATTTCCGCAAGAGCGGTACCGCATCTGCGGATGGGGAGTTGCAGATGCGAAATCAGGCTGAGTTAGTGATTGTCGCAGATGCGACCATTGGTCCACAAAAGCGGGACCGCATCTGGGTTGCAGATGCGGAAATCGCTAGGCAGAACATATAAATACTTGCCTTCGCGAATTATAGCCATTTTTCACCTCTTTTCAAACAATAAGAAGCTTGGAGAGCACTTTTCAAGAGGGATTTTCAGAGGAGTTCATTGGGGTAAGGTCTTTTGTCCCTAAACTCTTTATTGGAATGATTTTTATCATTATATGCATGAAAAAATTAAGGACAATCAGTGGTAATTTGGGGGTTAGGGCTTGATTAATTAAATACCTTGAGTGATGATTTGAGGGACCATTTGAGGTCCGATTTTGGTACTTTTGGTATGACTGAACGCGTGAAAGTGTGAGAATTCTGGAAATGTAAATTTTACTTAATTCCGAGACATGGGCCCGAGAGCGTTTTTGGTCATTTTACCTAATTTCACGTATTAGCTTAGAATTTAATTGTAGAATCAGTTACTTGAAGTGTTATTTACATTATGCAGTTGAATTCAATAGATTTAGGCCATTTGGAGTCGAGTACTCATGGCAAGAACATGGTTTCGAGTTGATTTTTAGCCGGTTCGAGGTAAGTGGCTTGCCTAACCTTGTGTGGGGGACTTTCCCCTTAGGATTTGGTATTACTGTTAATTTAAATGCCCTATACGTGAGGTGCCGAGTGCGTACTTGTGCTAATTGTTGAAAATCCGATTTTCATTAAGTAATTACTAGTATGTCTCCTTCCCTGTTAAAAACATGTCTAAGTGATTTAATTGCTTTATTTGTTCAAACTGTTTTAGCTGAATTCTGTGCAGAATGCTAGACTAGAATTACTTGTTTACCTTAATATGAAATTGAATTTGCTGAATATTTTCCTATTGCTGCTGTGTATTTACATTGGGACTACAGATGTGGGATTCCGGTTTGTCTATTTATTTGAGACTACGGATGTGGGATTCCGATTGATCCTCCTGCATAGTTATAACGAAATACGGGACTATACCCGGTAGATTCCCCCAATATTGGGTATTTATATTTGGGACTACAGATCGGGGTTCCGGTAGATCCCCCTGCACTAATAGTTGGACTACTGGACAGGATCCGGGGAGATCCACTAGATAGATGTAATTGGGACTACAGGACGGTATCCTGGAAGGTACCCCGGTTGTTACCTCTGTGTTGAGTTGTATTTCCTTTCCGTGATTATCTTTTCTCTGTTCTAGTTGTTGTTTTTTCTATCCTATGTTATTTTTTACTATTGCAGTTAATTATACTGTCTTATTCTACACTGTCGAACTTTATATTTTATTTGACCTCAGTAGGCCCTAACCTTCCTCATTACTACCCGACTGAGGTTAGGCTTGGCACTTACTGAGTACTGTTGTGGAGTACTCATGCCCTTTCTGCACATGTTTTCATGTGCAGATCCAGGTACCTTGACTCAGTCCTATCACCCTTGAGGCGAGGCGACTGCTCCAGAGACTTCGAGGTATATCTGCCTATTCGCAGACCGAGGAGTCCCTTTCCATTGTATCATGTAGTGACAACCCTTCTATTTTCTTTTATTGATGTAGACATTCCGGAGTTAGAGCATTTTTATTATATTCGTAGCTTGTAATTCATGGGTTTCCGGGTTTTGGGAAAACTATATTGGTTTATGAGAGGTGATACTGTGTATACCGAGTGGCACTTTCAAATGCTGTTTTATTACACTATTTCTGTTTTAAATTGTTTTCTTTTCTTCTGCAAATTTGGTTTATCTTCCGCGTTTTAGGCTTACCTAGTCGTAGAGACTAGGTGCCGTCACGATGGTTCATGGAGGGCGAACCGGGGTCGTGACAAGTTGGTATCAGAGCTCTAGGTTCATAGGAGTCATGAATCACAAGCCGGTTTATTAGAGTCTCGTTGATCGGTACATAGACGTTTGTACTTATCTACGAGAAGCTATATAACCATTAGGAAAATTTCCACTTCATTTGATTTCCTTGTCGTGCGAGATTTGATGTCATAATTCTAAACTTCTTTCTTCTATTCTCTCATAGATGGTGAGGACATGCGCTACCCGAGATGATCAGGCACCCCGTGCCCCTACTGCAACCATCAGAGGCTGGGGCTGGGGTAGAGGTCGAGGACACGCACGTGGTGCAGCCAGAGCACCTGCATGAGATGCCACCGAGGTACCACCAGCAGTTCCAGCCGGAGTCCAGGCATCTGATACGCCTACTTCTACTACTACTCCAGCACTTTAGGAACCTCTGGCACAGTTCATGAGCATGTACACCACTTTGGCTTAGGCAGGGTTGCTTTCCCTAGATGCAGCTACGTCTCAGGCCGGGGGAGGAGCACAGACTCCCGCCACCCCCACTCCTGAGCAGCGAGTGCATGTTGAGCAGGTCCCTGAGATTATTCCTATACAGCCTGCAGTCCGAGATCAGCCCGAGGACAGGGCAGCAGTTTCCGAGGGCGAGTAGTTGAGGCTTGAGAGGTTCAAGAAGTACAAACCTCCTGTATTTAGTGGTCTAGCATTGAATGGTGCTCTGGGATTTCTAGATGAGTGTTACCATATTCTCTGTACCATGGGTATATCAGGATCGAGCGTGGTTTCCTTCACTACTTTCCAGCTTTGAGGAGCCGCCTATGAGTGGTGGCGCACCTATGAGTTAGATAGTCCAGATGAGGCTGCTTCACTAACTTGGACTCAGTTTTCAGATCTGTTCCTGAGAGAGTATGTTCTTCAGAGCCTTAGGGACGCATGGCGCGTAGAGTTTGAGCATTTGCACCAGGGTGTTATAACTGTCTCAGAGTATACTGTTCGTTACACTAGTTTGACTAGACATGCACCAGCCTTGGTTTCTACTGTTTGCGAGAGGGTTCGCCGGTTTATTGAGGGCCTTATTCCCAACATCAAGTCTATCATGGCTCGTGGGTTGGAGATAGATATTTCTTATCAGCAGGTGGTGAGCATTGCTAGAAGGATTGAGGGTATGCATGCTAGGGAAAGAGAGAGGAGAGGGAGGCCAAAAGGTTTCGAGAGTCGGGCCATTATTCTAGTGCCCGTGCCCCAGCGGCAGGTCGTCATGGTAGGGGTTATATGAGTTGCCCTATTCATTCAGCTCTTCCAGCAGCCAGTGGTATTCTAGCTCCTCTTTGACCTCAGGAGCCTTAGTATGCACCTCCAATTTCTAGCGCGCCTCCTGCACGGGGTGCTTTCATAGGTCAGTCCAGCAGACCTGGCCCGAGCTAGTCATAGCCTCCACATCCTCCCAGAGCTTGTTTTGAGTGTGGTGACACACGCCATATGGTAAGGAATTGCCACAGACTTGGGAGGGGTGCACCTCCATAGACTTCTCAGCCATAGTGTGCCCCAGAGAGTTCTCAAGGTATGATTACAGCTCCAGTTGCTACCTCGCTTGCTCAGCCAACTAGAGTTAGAGGTCGGGGAGGTAGAGGTCACCCTAGAGGGGGAGGCCAGGCCAGATACTATGCCCTTCCTGCCCGTATCGAGGTTGTTGCCTCCGATTCTATCATCATAGGTATTATACTGGTTTGTCACATAGATGCATCAGTTCTATTCGATCCAAGCTCCACTTACTCTTATGTGTCTTCTTATTTTGCTCTGCATTTGGGTGTACCTCAAGATTCTTTGAGTTCCCCTATTTATGTTTCTACTCTTGTGGGAGATTCTCTTGTTGTGAACCGCATTTATCGGTCGTGTTTGGTTGCTCTTAGTGGTTTTGATACCAGAGCCGACTTGTTGTTACTCAGCATGGTAGATTTTGATATTATCTTGGGCATGGACTAGTTGTCGCCCCATTATGCTATTCTTGATTATCACGCTAAAATCGTAATGCTGGCTATGCCAGGTGTACTGCGTGTTGAGTGGAGAGGTACTTTAGATCATACTCCCATTAGAGTTTTTTCTTTTCTTAAAGCTCAGTGTATGGTTGAGAAGGGGTGTGATGCGTATCTAGCTTATGTGAGAGATGTCAATGTTGATACCCCTTTAGTTGATTCAATCCCAGTAGTACGAGATTTTCCCGATGTGTTTCCAGTTGATCTTTCGGGCACGCCGCCTAATAGAGATATTGATTTCGGCATTGATCTATTGCCGGGTACTCAGCCCATTTCTATTCCTCCGTATCATATGGCTCCTCCTAAGTTGAAGGATCACTTACAAGAATTTCTTGATAAGGGTTTTATTTGGCCCAATGTATCACCTTGGGGTGCTCCTGTCTTGTTTGTGAAGAAAAAGGATGGTTCTATGCGTATGTGTATTGATTATCGCTAGTTGAACAAGGTTACAATGAAGAACCGTTATCCTTTGCCTCGTATTGATGATCTATTTGACCAGCTTCAGGGCACACGAGTGTTTTCTAAGATTGACTTGTGCTCAGGTTACCATCAATTGAAGATTCGGGAGCCAGATATCCTGAAGACTGATTTCAGGACTCGGTATGGTCATTACGAGTTTCTTGTCATGTCATTTGGGCTGACCAATGCCCCAACAGCCTTTATGCATTTCATGCACAATGTGTTCCGAACATATCTTAACTCATTCGTCATTGTCTTTAGAGAATGATATTCTGGTGTATTCCCAGAGTCTGGAAGATCATGAGTAGCACCTGAGGACAGTGCTCCAGACCTTGAGAAAAAAGAAGTTATATGCTAAGTTCTTGAAATGTGAGTTTTGGTTGGATTCCGTGGCATTCTTAGACCACGTGGTATCGAGTGGGGGTATTCAGGTGGATTCGAAGAAAGTAGAGGCCGTGCAGAGTTGGCCCAGACCATCCTCAGCTATAGAGATCCGTAGTTTTCATGGCTTGGCAGGTTATTACCATCGTTTTGTTGCGGGGTTTTTGTCGATTACAGCCCCTATGACTAGACTAACCCAAAAGGGTGCTCCGTTCCAGTGGACGGAAGAGTGTGAGGCGAGCTTTTAGAAGCTCAAGACAGCTTTGACTACAACCCCAGTGTTGATATTGCCTACAAGTTCGGGGGCTTACGCTGTCTATTGTGATGCCTCGAGGATTGGCCTTGGAGCGGTTTTGAAGCAGGACGGTAGGGTGATTGCCTACACGTCCAGACAGTTGAAGGTTCATGAGAAGAATTATCCGGTCCACGACCTAGAGTTATCTGCCATTGTTCATGCCCTGAAGATCTGGCGTCATTATTTGTACGGTGTGCCTTGTGAGATTTATACTGATCATCGGAGCTTGCAGTACCTATTCAAGCAAAATGATTTAAATTTGTGCCAGAGGAGGTGGTTAGAGTTGCTGAAGGACTATAATATTACTATTTTGTATCACCCGGGCAAGTCCAATGTGGTAGCCGATGCCTTGAGTCACCGGGTAGAGAGTTTGGGGAGTTTGGCTTATTTACCAGCATCGGAGAGGCCTATGGCGATGGATGTTCAGGCCTTAGCTAGCTAGTTTGTGAGATTTGATCTTTTGGATCCCAGTCGGGTTCTAGCTTACGTGGTTTCTCGGTTTTCCTTATTTGATCGTATCAGGGGGCATCAGTATGATGACCCTTATTTGCTTGTCCTCAAGGACAATGTTCAGCATAGTGATGCCAGAGATGTGACTATTGGTGATGACGGGGTATTGAGGATGCAAGATCGGATTTGTGTACCCATTGTTGATGGACTTCGAGAATTGATTATGGAGGAGGCCCATAGTTCACGGTATTCCATTCATCCGGGTGCCGCGAAGATGTATCAGGATTTGAGGCTGCACTACTGGTGGAGGCGGATAAAGAAAGATATAGTTGGATTTGTAGCTTGGTGCCTCAACTGTCAGCAGGTGAAGTATGAGCACCAGAGACCGGGTGGGTTGCTTCAGCAGATAGAAATTTCGGAGTGGAAGTGGGAGAGGATCACCATGGACTTTGTAGTTGGGCTCCCATAGACTTTGAGAAAGTTCGATGCTATTTGGGTGATTGTAGATCGACTGACCAAGTCCACACACTTCATTCCTGTGAGTACTACCTATTCTTTGTAGCGACTAGCAGATATTTATGTTCGGGAGATTGTTCGTCTGCATGGTATTCCAGTTTCCATCATTTCAAATAGGGGTACTCAGTTCACTTCACGGTTCTAGAGGGCCGTACAACACGAGTTGGGTACTCGGGTGGAGTTGAGTACAACATTTCACCCTCAAACGGATGGACAGTCCGAGTGCACTATTCAGATTCTTTAGGATATGCTCCGTGTGTGTGTGATTGCATTTGGAGGGTCTTGGGATCAGTTCTTGCCACTAGCAGAGTTTACCTACAACAACAGCTATAAGTTCAGCATTCAGATAGCACCGTATGAGGCCTTATATGGTAGGCGGTATAGGTCCCCGGTGGGTTGGTTTGAGCTGGGTGAGGCCAGATTATTGGGCACAGACTTGGTACAGGATGCTTTGGAGAAGATTAAGGTGATTCAGGATAGACTCCGTACCGCCCATTCCCGACAGAAGAGTTACGCAGACCAGAAGGTTCATGATGTTTCCTATATGGTTGGGGAGCGGGTTCTGCTTCGGGTTTCGCTTATGAAGGGTATTATGACATTTGGCAAGAAAGGAAAGTTGAGTCCGAGGTTTATTGGCCCTTTTGAGATATTTAGGGGTGTTGGGGAGGTTGCTTATGAGCGTGCCTTACCTCCCAGCTTGGCAGGAGTTCATTTGGTATTTCATGTTTCGACGCTCTGGAGGTATCACGGTGATCCGTCGCACGTATTAGATTTCAGTTCAGTCCAGTTGGGTAAGGATCTGTCCTCTGTAAAGGCGCTAATGGCAATATTGGATAGGCAAGTTAGAAAGCTGAAGTCAAAGAATATTGCATCAGTGAAGGTTCAGTGGTGGGGTCAGCCGGTCGAGGAGGCGACCTGGGAGACCGAGCAGGATATGCGCAGCCGTTACCCTCATCTTTTCACTACTTCAGGTATGTCTCTATGCTCGTTCGAGGACGAACAAATGTTTAAGTGTAGGAGGATGTGATGACCCGTCCGGTCGTCTTAAGAATTAACACCATGATCCCCTATTAACTACTTTCCCCGTGTTTATTTCTGCTATTTTTATTTGCCGGGATGTTCTGTTTTGAGTTTCGGAGAGTTCTGGGACACTTAGTCCCTAAATGAGAGCTTAAGTGTTAAAAAGTTGATCGTAGTCAGAACAGTGTGAAGACGGCCTCGGAATGGAATTCCGATGGTTCCGCTAGATCCGTGGGGTGGTTTTGGGCTTAGGATCGTGTTCGGATTGTGTTTAAGAGGTCCGTAGTTAATTTAGGCTTGAAATGCCGAAAGTTCAAATTTTGAAGTTTCAGGTTCGATAGTGAGATTTTGATTCGACGGTCGGAAAGGAATTCCGGAAGTTGGAGTAGCTCCATAGTGTTGAATGTGATGTGTGTACAAAACTTCAGGTCATTCGGACGAGGTTTGATAGACTTTTTGACCGAAAGTGTATTTTTAGAGTTTTAGAATTTTTAGGCTTGAATCAGTGGTTCATTCGTCGTTTCGATGTTGTTTTAGGTGTTTCAAGTATTGGTATAAATTTGGACAGTGGTATTAGACTTGTTGGTGCCTTTGGTTGAGGTCCCGGGGGCCTCGGGATGATTTCAGATGGTTGACAGAAGGATTTTGGAGTTTGGAGTTGCAGCTTTAGCTGGTTTTCTGTCATAACGGCACCTGCGAGTGTGGGACCGCAAGTGCAGAGCTGCAGAAGCGGCATTTGGCATCACAGAAGCGGAAATGGGGAGGTTCAGCAGGAGCCGTAGAAGCGGTAGAATTTTCGCAGGAGCGGTACTGCATCTGCGGATGGGGAGTCGCAGATGCGGAATCAGGCTGAGTTAGTGATTGTCGCAAATGCGACCATTGGTCCGCAAAAGCGGGACCGCATCAGGCCGCAGATGTGGAAATCGCTGGGCAGAACATATAAATACTTGCCTTCGTGAATTTTAGCCATTTTCCACCTCTTTTCAAACAAGAAGAAGCTTGGAGAGCACTTTTCAAGAGGGATTTTCAGAGGAGTTCATTGGGGTAAGGTCTTTTGTCCCTAAAATCTTTATTGGAGTGATTTTTATCATTATATGCATGAAAAAATTAAGGACAATCAGTGGTAATTTGGGGGTTAGGGCTTGATTAATTAAATACCTTGAGTGATGATTTGAGGGACCATTTGAGGTCCGATTTTGGTACTTTTGGTATGACTGAACGCGTGAAAGTGTGAGGATTCTGGAAATGTAAATTTTACTTAATTCCGAGACATGGGCCCGAGAGCGTTTTTGGTCATTTTACCTAATTTCACGTATTAGCTTAGAATTTAATTGTAGAATCAGTTACTTGAAGTGTTATTTACATTATGCAGTTGAATTGAATAGATTTGGGCCATTAGGAGTTGCGTACTCGTGGCAAGAACGTGGTTTCGAGTTGATTTTGAGCCAATTTGAGGTAAGTGGCTTGCCTAACCTTGTGTGGAGGACCTTCCCCTTAGGATTTGATATTACTGTTAATTGAAATGCCCTATACGTGAGGTGACGAGTGCGTATTTGTGCTAATTGTTGAAAATTCGGGTTTCATTAAGTAATTACTAGTATGTCTCCTTCCCTGTTATATTACTTGCACTTTAAGCCTGTTGTTAGCATAGGAAAACATGTCTGAGTGAAATTGATTTATTTGTTCAAACAGTTTTACCTGAATTCTGTGCAGAATGCTAGACTAGAATTACTTGTTTACCTTAATACGAAATTGACATTTGCTGAATATTTTCCTGTTGCTACTGTGTATTTACATTGGGACTATAGATGTGGGATTCCGGTAGATCCCCCTTGTCTGTTTATTTGGGACTATGAATGTGGGATTCCGGTAGATCCCCCTGCACAGTTATATCGAACTACGGGACTGCACCCGGTAGATTCCCCCAGTATTGGGTATTTATATTTGGGACTACGGATCGGGATTCCGATAGATCCCCGCGCACTGATAGTTGGACTACGGTATGGGATCCTGGGAGATCCACTGAATAGATGTAATTGGGACTACAAGATGGTATCCTGGAAGGTACCCCGATTGTTGCCTTTGTGTTGAGTTGTATTTCCTTTCCGTGATTATATTGTCTCTGTTCTAGTTGATGTTCTTTCTATCCTATGTTATTTCTTACTGTTGCACTTAATTATACTGTCTTATTCTACAATATCGAACTTTATATTTTATTTCACCTCAGTAGAGCCCTGACCTTCCTCGTCACTACCTGACCGAGGTTAGGCTTGACACTTACTGAGTACCGCTGTGGTGTACTCATGCCCTTTCTGCGCAAGTTTTTCATATGCAGATCTAGGTACCTTGACTCAGTCCTATCACCCTTGAGGCGAGGCAACTGCTTCAGAGATTTCGAGGTATATCTACTGCGTTCACAGACCGATGAGTCCCTTTCTATTCTATCTTGTAGTGACAACCCTTCTATTTTCTTCTGTTGATGTAGACATTTCGGAGTTAGAGCATTTTTATTTTATTCATAGCTTGTGATTCATGGGTTTTCGGGTTTTGGGAAAACTATATTGGTTTATGTGAGTTGGTACTGTGTATGCCGAGTGGCACTTTCAAATGTTGTTTTATTACACTATTTCTATTTTAAATTGTTTTCTTTCTTCCACAAATTTGGTTTATCTTCCGCGTTTTAGGCTTACCTAGTCGTCGAGACTAGGTACTGTCATGATGGTTCACATAGGGCGAACTGTGGTCGTGATACAAATATGCATATATTGCGATAGTCAAGCAACAATTGGAAGGGCTGGGAGCGTTATGTATAATGGTAAATATCGTCATATACGACGAAGACATAAAACTGTTAGACAATTACTCTCTAGAGGAATTATCACGATTGATTATGTAAAGTCAAGTGATAATGTGTCAGATCCACTTACAAAAGGCGTAACTAGAGAGGTAGTTGAGAAGTCATCAAGGGGAATGAGACTGTGGCCGAGAACAAGTCATGGTGGCGGTAACTCTACCTAAAATACTGGAGATCCCAAGATCTAGGTTCAAGGAGATTAAACAAAGTCATTAATGATGGTTCAACATTGACAACTAAACTTTTGGTCCATTCTCGTGATGAGACAATGTTCAGTACCAAGGATAAAGCATTAAGGCTATTTAATGATTTCTAAATTTGATACGGGCTATATCAAATAGTGTATCTACGGGATGACACGTTTAGGAATCACCTATGTAAGTGTGAAGTGTTAGCCACTTCAAGGAGAATCTTGCAAGGCCAGTTCTCTATGCACTTATGAAACCAGGCGGTGTTCATGGCTGAAACGAACATAACAATGAGAACTGAAGATGGTTAGGGGTTGGTTGTGTGACTTGTGGTTGTCTAGGTATACATCAAAGTTCAACGGTTCAAAGATATCAAATCTACCGATTGATTGAGTATATCTAACATAAGTTCACTACGAAAAGTTCAAAGAGAAACCTACTTATCCAGATGCAATTAGTCCTTGCTTGCGAATCACACAGTTTTTCATGCATGTTTCCGTGATATAGCCATTCCCCATTCGTGTGGGGGATTGTTGGAATTTTATGTATTTAAGTATATTAAATACTTAAAAGAGGGTGAATGGGAAATGGAGGGAAATGAAATTTTTGAGTAAAATTTTATGTTTCCCCCTTGGCAAAGGGACATTGTCCCATATTGGAAGAGGAAGAGGTTTTTTATGGGTATATAAGCAATTTCTCTTCTTCTAGCTCTTAAAGAGTTGAGAAGAAGGCAGGCCTCGTGCCGTCGTCGTCGTCACTCGCTCGGCTTCGGCTTCGAATTTGGATTTGGTAAAATGATCAATCGATTGATTAATTTTTTGGACCAATTTTTTTTGTTAATAGTAAAATATTAGTAGAAATATTATTAAATATTTGTTTTAATAATAGAATATTAATATTAAATCCTCCAATCCGTTTTTCAGTTGTGTAAATGAAAATTAAACTACCCTATTCAATTTTCCCTCTTTATTGTTGAGTAAATAGCCATTTATGTTATGGCATTTATGCTGTGGCCGTTTTGCATAAACAACCATTCTGAAGAGTTGCACCTTTCAGATTTCAGCCCAACTTTGGCTATAAAAACAAGTCTATTCTGCTCAGAATTTCCATATGATTTTCTGAGTTTCTCCTCCTTCTTCTGCATACTTTTAACATCAAACAAAACAACAGTAAGTGTGATTTGCTACCGAACTTTGTGTTCGCTAAAACACTAGGGTTTAAAGTACCATTACACCAGTGTGTAATTCATTCTATCCCGGGAGGAAATACTCCATAACCTTGGGTACTAGGAGGGGATTAAATTCCTTAAGGAATCACTATGAATAAAGTGGGCTCGGATTAAAATTCTGTTTCTATTTATGTTCATTTATATTTTCCAGAATTATTTTACAAATACAGTTTACTAACAAGCTTAGGGAATTTAATATATTTTCTGTATTTGTACTCACTATTTTTGGAGAGTAAAACCTCTGTGGTTTTGTACTCTGTTGGAGATGAAAATCTACGTAATTTTAACGTTTATGTCATTCTTTTACAGAAATGACTAATGATAATGTGAACCAAGCTGTTCCAATGGTGACTGCCAATACCTCAACGAGCCAAACAACACCGGCAGCATTGCACCGGCGGAGAAACCCGAAAAATTTTCTGGGATTGATTTCAAGCATTGGCAGCAAAAGATGTTCTTCTATTTGACTACTCTAAGTCTCTAGAAGTTCATCAAGGAAGATGTTCCTGTACTGCCCGATGAAACTCCAGAAACTGAACGCTTTCTCGTGATTGAGACGTGGAAGCTGTTGATACCCAGTTTTTTCCCTATATATTTTGAATATGCAAAATACCTTCAAAATAGCATACATATGCATATATAAGCATGTCCAACTATTTTATCATTTTTTTTCATAATTTTAAAGATTTTAAATTGATTTATTTTCTCCATTTTACCCATAAAATCCCCAATAATTATTTTTGATAATTCTTCTATTGTATTTCTATATTTATGCCAAAATATGACTAAAGTAATTTTTATGTATTTTTACAATTACATTTAGTATTTTTAAAGCTAAATTGCACATAATTGCAATATAAGCCATTTTAAGGTCTAATTATGTTTTATACATGTAAAATTGGATCCTATATTTTTAAATTTTTAATTTTGTATTATAAATCATTTTAGATCTTTAAATTAGTTTTCAGAAATTATTTACTATTTTTTATAAATTAAATAGAAAAAATGGCTATTTAAAATATAGCCAATTTGGCTTTTAATTACAGCCAAATCAAGACCCCAATTCCCAACCCAATTACAACCCACCGGACCCAAGCCCAAACCCAATTTTATAACCCGACCCACCTACCCCATTCAATCTAGACAGTTGATCATTCAGATCAACGGTCCCCATTCCCCCTTCCTAAATTAAACCCAAACGACCCCCCAAACCCTCTCATTCCTTCACTCAACCGACTCTCATCACTCTCTCTCTCTTTCTCTATCTCTGGTTCTCTCTAGAACCTTCTCCCCTCCCCTCCTCTCCAATGAACTTCATCCACCTTCTCCGACTGTCTCCTTGCCTTAATCTATGGGGGTCTCACCACCTACCAGCCTTATGGCTCCTTCTTGAGCACATGTCGTCATTTTGAGGCCTTAAAGTGAACTAGAGGCAGTTCACTCACCTCCCATGGTTTCCCATGTCATTTTTCGGCCATCCATGGCAATTCGAGTAAGATATATAACTTTTCCGGTTAAATCGGTAACTTTTCGAAGTTTTCTCACTTTTTCTGGGTTCTCGGAAACCCTAACTTTAAATATTTTCCGATTTTCTTTTAGATCTCTATTAGATCTATGTATATTATGAACCTCTTGGTGTTTTTCTCAAAGGTTTTTCCATTTTTTTTAAAAGTGACTCTCCGTCTTCAAGATTAGGGTTTCTTAACCTCTTTTAAAAGACTTCTCCTCTGATTTTTAGTAACGTCTTATGATTTCACTATGTTTAAATGGTTTATTTATGTTTTCTTATACCTGATTCATCACGATGAAAACCCTATTTGTTTTGGTTCTATCCGGGGTTCTGGAACTGTCTTTGTTTACTTGATTTGTATGTATACCTGTTTCGATTGAGTTCTCTATAGTTGGATCCTTTTCTTTGTTTATCTTAACTGATTCTGAGTTCTCATTGCTTTTTGACTCAACTATGTTAAAACCCTAATTTCTTAAAGAACTTGTTACTGTGAGTTTTAAAGACTCTCCTTACTTGTTTTGTGTGTTGGCCTGATCTTCTTTGCCTGTTAGGTTGGTTTTTAACTCTAGTTCTATGTGCTAACCATGAAAACTTGACTTGTTGATTACCATTCTTTGAGTAGGTTCTTTTTTCTACTGAGCCCTTAGCCTACTCATGTCACTGCTGTATGTTTGTGTTCATCTAGTTTGTTTCTTTTGTCAATATGGTTGACCTTGCATGTCTGATATGCCTGTTCATTCTTCTCTATTTATATGTCGAAGTGCAGAATCATGACTCCCTTTTGATTGATCCTGATTTCCTTAAGTTATGGTTTGATTGCAAAGTTCTCTTATAGACCCCTAAAATTTTACTCGTTTGTTTAAGTTGACTGATTCCATTCCCTTATTTACTGTGGTGCTTCATTCTTGCTGAATCCTTTCCTCAAATTAAGTGAATTCTGTACTTAGACTCAATTATATACTTTATACTTTTACTACCCCTTATATGGTAAAACCCAATCTTTCTCAAACTGATTTTCTTTCCTTAATTATCCCTGTTAGTATCCGTTTGAGCTGTAATTCCTTGATTAAAGGGAAGTACTTGTATTAATTGGGTTCTAATTGTGATTACTTCCATAATTGTGCTAAACCTTTACTTGTTACCTTATTTTTCACTTATTTTCAAAGCTATAAATACCCTAAGTCTTTCATTAACAGGACACGAACAACTGGGTCAGAACACACACATACACACTGAAACTCTCTCTTCTTTCTCTACTACTTGTGCTACTGCTTGTCTAGCCGACTGAAAGTCAAGGCTAGACTGTGGAATTCTACCTGCTTTTACTTTTCTGCACTTTGCTTCCTTAACTGGTATGTCCTAGTATAATATTAAAGCTTTAACAACAACATGCTTCTCTTATTGTTTCAGTTTTCGCTCATTTCTAGTCTATTTCTACCTGTGGTTCTGTTGTGAAACCTGTAGTTGGGTTATATGATTAGCATGCTGTTATGTCTCCCCTTCCCTTTAGATTAATGCATTCCCCTATGTGTGTTTCAAAGTATGCCTTGTCAATCACTTACTATGTACTTACCATCTTGTGAATCCCAAATCCCTTTCCCTTCCATGTGTTTGTGTTCTTTCTGACTGGATTGTGATTGTGCCAGTATCAACTATTGCTGAGCATGTCCCAAACCAGTCCTAAGACTCTTGCTGGGGTTATGTGTTTACAGTCAAATGTCTGTGTATCCCCAAATCCCTTGACCCCCTGTGTGACTACTGAATCCATTTGGATTATGTGTGTGATCCTATCTTAAGGTGTTTGAGTCTTATTTACTACTCCAACTGATTTCAATCATTTCTGTTACTAATTACTTTAAAAATGGACTTGTCAGTCTGGTTTGTAAACAAACTCCTTTCAAACATGTGTTTTGCACTTTCACTATACTTTTAGAATGCTAGGTTCTGCCCCTTTTGTGTGAGCCTTGCCTTGGGACCCTTGAGCTCCCTCTGAACTTGGACGCATGAAAGCTGGCCTTTCCACACTATACTTACTCTATCTTGGCAATGAAATCTAGGTGTGAGCACTGCCCGGGATCCCTTGAGGTCCTTAGGGAACTCTGACACACCTAGATATGAGGGAAAGCTATGAACAATCTGGGCACTTGAGATGATTGATTACATAACTCAGAGAGGAAGTCCTAATTTGGCTTCCTATAGTGTAACTTCTTATTTTTATTATGTAATTCATTTCAATGTCGGTCTGTAATAACTTGTGGTAAACAAGTATTGAGGTTGGCTAGTGAAAAGAGATGGGGGTAAATATGTATGCTATAGTTGTTAAAGGTAGAAAACATGTTACTAGGTTTATGTTCCTAATTGCGCAATAGAAACCATGCTTAAGGCGCATGCATGCATTAGAAATCATGCCTTTAGGACTCATGTTTATTGTTTCAGCATGTGCACCTTTACAAAATCATGTGTTAAAATCTGCTAATAATTAACACTTTACTGTTATGTTCTACGTTGCCATGTGCATTTAGAAATCCTGCTCTTAGAAAATTATGCAATCCTGCCATGTACATTTAGAAACCCTGCTCTAGAAATTCTGCATCATGAGTTTTATACACGCATCTTAGATACCATGTTTTAGGATCTCATTTGTACTTGCATTCACACTTAGAGTAAATTGCTGATTATAAAAGAGGTAAAAACAGCTCCACACTTGATTATCCCGCTTAAAATAACCGGTGATAATCTCTGCATTTTGTGTCGACTAGAACAACATGCTCTTAGGGCAAAACAATTTCCAAACCGTCCTTTATTTCTTAATAACTACTGCATATTGCTTTACGCCTAGGAAAACCTTAGGTAATAACTTAAATAAAAGTAGAGCCACCTTTGTTTAATTATCAACTGTTAAAATCAGTAGGCAAACCTGATTCGGATTTCTTTTTTGAGTCATATAATAAATCTGGTTCTGCTGATATCACTTAGATACCATACTTTAGACTTCAAATATAGACCTTAATTATGTGTGAGTCATGTTGTCTATGTGCATTATTTGTGGAGGTATATCTGAGCCTTCTACTTGTTTCTATGTTTTCACCCTTTAAATGCAGTCCTGCCTGTTTTGTATGTCGCCTTAGTATTTTGGCTTTAAACCTGAAGGTCTGCCTAGAATCTCCTTCTTATAGGGTAGGAGTCCTAAATTTCTCCGGGACTGATAGGAAGGGACGAGTAGCAGCATGTAATAAGGGTCGAGACTAACCCTTGCTTTAATTACCTTGACGGGCGGGAAAAGGTAGATATGGATATGATAACCGGTGCGCTAATACCACGTGTAGCCCCTATTTTGAGGAGTGTCATATCGGGTATTGCATTGATGTGATCCATATTATTATAAAACCTAGGACCCCTCCCCCTTTTAGGCTTAGATTGTAATTTTTCTCAAAAATCTTGCTTTTCACTAATTGTTTTCAAACACTTGTGTATGTGAACCTAAATCCCCTACTATTCGAGCCCTACTTGTCTACTTGCTAATTGCAAAAATTCACAAAAACTGTCTGGCCGGGAACCACACTAGTGGATCCTGAGGGGTGCCTAACACCTTCCCCTTAGGATACTTTCAAGCTCTTACGCTATCTGTGGTTACCAAACGTCGCTACAAATGAACCCTATAGATGCCCTAACGCACCTTAAAAATCATTAGGTGGCGACTCTTCAAAATTGCAAAACCCTTTTCCCAAAAGGAAAGAGTTGGCCCATAGAAAAAAATGTCATAAATCTGATTCCACGAAAGGGGGAAAAGGGGGCGCGACAACATGGCGACTCTGCTGGGATATTCAGGCTTTTACCATTTCAGATTGTTCTTGTGAATTTGTACCTCCCTATGTGAAATTACTTGTTTAATTTCTTTAAATATTTAATTTCTTCTTCAAAAGCAAAACTGACATATCTTTTCTTGTTTCTTTCCTTTATAACTGCTTTAAATTTATGAAACTACTGTATTTATCGTTTTCTTAACGTGCAAATACATGTCAACATGCTTTTAATTATTGCATAATCATGCTCAACATCATACTCCACTCGTGCCAAACAAATACTATAGCAACGCTTGATGAGTAGTTGCGCTCTTCCTATATCATTACCCCTAAATTCGGAAAGGCATATTTGCGGTAAAACTAGTCGATCAGCGGTGCAGTTGACGGTTCTGTGCCTTCCCCCTTGAGTTGTCAGCTCAAGGGTACCAGTCTAAAACCCCATAGAAACCTTACTCTATTTGAACTGCACATGCATCATGGTCAAACCTAGCCGGGTCAGTTATGTTGTCCACATAATGATCCTTTAAGATAGCCTTGTCCAAAAGTCCACTGGGTTTCCCTAAACCAAAACGGACATCATCACGTTCTGTGCATTTATTTGGAGAACCAAATGCTTCATGCTAATTGTTGATATTAAATAGTCGAGTCTGGTGGGGGTAAGGGCCTAACCTTGTTTGTCTTGTAGAAATATGAGGCACGAAGTCCCTAGATTCGGCATGGTCACCAATATCCACCCAAGATTGCTAAGTTGGTGGGAAGATCTACATTCTAGTGACAAAACCCTCATCAGAAAATATCTGGGTAATCTACCATCCCTCTTGGAGATCCAACCTAACAACATGATCATAGAAGCTGCTACATTGTTTTAGGATTGTGAAAGGGCCGTATTCCGCTTTGGGGAAATTGAGATGACACATTTGCTAGAGGAGATAGGAGGACTGACCGATCTAGTGTGGGAAACTTTGTGTTTGCTAATGCCTGAGAACCGCACAGGCAAGGGTTTCCTTAAAATGATGGGTCTGAAGAAGAATGCAGAATTGACATGCCTGAAGGAATCATACATCCCTTTTTGTATGAAAGATACGGTCATAGAAAATTATTCCGTACCTACCCTAACGAGTTTGCCATCACGTACTTGTGACATATTCATTGTACGGTGTTTGTCTTCATGTTTTACTTCTTGGGTTTGATCGTGTTTCCGATGAAGAAAGGGAGAATCCATACTAGGCTGACTATGGTAACCAAGACCCTAATGGAGGGGATTGGTGGGCAGACATTCAACATTGTTCCCATGATCATTGATGACATATACCGAGACTTAGAGAAGTATCAACGAGGAGCGAGACACTTTGAAGGTTGTAATCTACTACTTCAGCTTTGGCTCATGGAACATCTCCAAAAGGGCGAATACCAACAAGAAATTCAGTGGAGGGACTGGGATGACCACATCACTTTTCACCATCCAAAGCGAATGAATTACATTCCTGACATGTTCGCTCAGCCTGAGAATGCCAATGGATGGGTTGAGCTCTTCGATAATCTGACTGAAGAGTAGGTTCAATGGATGTTCGAGTGGTTTCCGATAGAGGAGTTTATCGCCCGATCCAGAGATGCACCTTTCCTGATACTGATTGGTCTAAGAGGAACATACCCTTACGTCCCTCTTTGAGTTATGAGGCAAGCAGGTAGGAAGCAAGTCATACCCAGGGTCGACAAGATGAGCCATTTCCGAGCTGACTTCCAAAATGATGATAGTCCCTACAAGTGCCAAGCCCAACACATTTGGCATTGCAAGATCGTAATGAGGAAAGACACCATCGATCCAGACAGATATCATATAGGTTTTACTCCTTTCTATTCAGGTTGGTTGGAAGAAAATTGGGATGGTCTAGGCCAGCCAGGGTTTGTTCGAGGTCACAAAATTATAGATGAAAAGGCCGAGGCACAAGTTAAGTACAACCAACTACGCAAAAGGATCCGTGAATACAGATCGAACACCACTAGACACAAGAATCTAACCAGAAGATAATTGAGTAATGAAAGGACATGGCTATCAGTGCCAATAAAAGTCTAGGATACTTGGAGCGAGGCATAGTAGAACTAGAGAGGAAATTTCTTAAAAGGGTCGAAGACTATCAAAAAGCTGAAGGGACCGAAGGTGGGCATCTAGCCAGAGCATATCTATTGCTGGGACTTCGTGAATTGGGGAAGCTGTTCGATGGAGCCAGGGATGCCGAGTCTGAGGAAGGTTCTTATGGGACTAAGTAGATAGGCGTTTACCTTTTTTGCTTTATGGATGTAATAATGCCAATGGCCATTAGTGACTTTTTTTCTTGTTTATTTAGTGTCGTTTTGGGATTCGTCTATTTCTATCAATAAAATGCGACATTTGGCATTCTAAGTTCTCCAAATCAATTTGTTGCTAGGCCTACCTCGGGCACAAAGAGGTTCCCAAATTAGGACACACTTTACATTCCCGCACTATGTGTTTAAATATTGCAATACTTTTTATAATCCTCACTAACTTGATTACCTTTTGTTTTATTTTTGTTTTATTATTCCCCTTACCAAAGGTTAGTTCGTGTGCTCTGGAATCATCATCTTATTTCACGAGATCCAAGGGCCTTCCACCCACTCCTCCTCTTAGTCCCATTAAAGGCAAGAATAAAGACAAGATGTAAGATTTGAACAACATCAGGAAGGAGAACACAGTTGAACGGGTAGAGGCCACTAATAGCAAGGGTATTCGGGTTCCTAACGAGAATGTGTCACAACTTGAACAGAAACTGCTAAAATTCCAAAAAAGAGCTCGATCAGGTTCGGAATCTGGCAAACTTGTCATTTTCCCTTAACACCACAGATTCAACTTCCCCAACACTCAAAACCCTACACCTCCTCAAAACATCCCAACACAGCAGAATCATCCTGCACCTCACCATCTTGCTGCTCCACCAAAGAACCAATGTAACACCTACCATGCCCCAAACAACACTCCACTACTCATCTCAGAACCTCAGAACTCCACAAACGACCATTTCCACACCCATACACCAGGCCACCATAACACTCCTATCTATGTGGAGACCATGCCACACTCCACCCAACCTATCTCAGGCACACTTGAATTTGATGAAAATGATCTACTTATCAGGAACTTGGCCGAGGAACTTAAGAAATTGACCAGCCGGATTCAGGGCGTCGAGGGAAGCAAAGGAATTGAGGGGCTAAACTATGAGGACCTTTGCATACAGCCTGATGTCGAACTGCCTAAGGGGTACAAACCTCCTAAGTTCGAAATGTTTGATGGTACGGGTGATCTAAGGGTCCATTTGAGGACATATTGCGACAAGCTGGTTGGAGTAAGGAAGGATGAAAGGATCCACATGAAGCTGTTCATGAGAAGTTTGAAAGGAGATGCATTATCTTGGTACATCAGCCAAGATCCCTAGAAGTGGTCAAGCTGGGTAGGCATGGCATCTAACTTTATGGACAGATTCAGGTTTAATACAGAGAACGCACCAGACATGTTCTATATCCAGAATTTGAAGAAGAAGCCCATAGAGATGTTTCGCGAGTATGCTACTCACTGGAGGTCCGAAGCTTTTAAGGTCAGACCCCCCTTAGAAGAAGAGCAAATGAACAAGTTCTTTATCCACGCTCATGACCCGCAGTACTATGAACGGCTGATGATGATTGAGAACCACAAGTTTTCTGACATTATCAAATTAGGTGAGAGAATTGAAGAGGGTATCAAAAGCGGTATGGTTACAAACTTTGAGGCCTTACAAGCTACAAATAAGGCTTTACAGTCTGGTGGTGTATCCAAGAAAAGGGATGTAGGGGCCGTGATAGTTGCACAAAGGACCAAGTCTCCGCTCAAATACCAAACTTATCCAACACATCCACTCACATACCAACCAACCCCAAATTACCAAGCACCCTCACCTTCATACCAAGCTCCGCCACCCACTTATCAGTCATCTCCACCTCCTACATATCAACCTACCTCACCCAGATACTACCAACCCGCTCATGTCTACCAAACTTACAATGCTCAACCATCCCATTATCAATCACCCCCCGCACATCAAAATTTCCCTAGACCCCGACCTAATTTTGATCGCGGACCTCCAAAACAATATATAGCATCGCTGAACCCATCGACCAGCTGTATGCGAGACTCAAAGCTGCTGGTTATGTCACCCCTATCCCTGCTGCAACCCCTGAGAATCCTTCTCAGTGGGTTAACCAAAACAATTCCTGTGCCTACCACTCCGGCATGAAAGGGCACACCATCGATGAATGCTGCTTCTTGAATGACAAGATATAGTCCTTGATTGATAAAAAGATAATTGTGGCAAAGGAACCCGCTGCAAACATCCGCAACAACCCCCTACCAGACCATAAAGGTGGAGGTATCCATATGATTGAAATAGAAGATGATTGGGATCCCGATGGATCAATCGGGTTGATCACAGAAGGTGACGACCCGAAGAAACTAACAATTACTCTCAATCCAATCATAGTCCAGATCCAACCGTCTGAGGATACTGAGGTGAATATGTCTGTACCTCTTGAGTTTGAAGCAACGCCATCCGCAAAGACACCGACACCAATTGAGGTTAAGTTCGTGTCTCCGGCAAATGTACCCACATTATTTGAGGTTGCAGTCTTGCCGCCCAAGGCACATGGTCCAATCGAAGTGAGAATAGCCGTGCCAATCACAGTGGCGATGTCTACCATGACACCATTCCATACGAATGCCGTACCCTCGTACTATATAGCCGAGACGAGAAGGAAGGGCAAAGTCAGGATTGAAGAAACTATCACAGCACAGGGTATGACAAGAACTGGTAGAGTTTATACCCCTGAACATCTAGCTGAATCAAGCAAGCAGGCCTCCAATCAGCCGCCCTTCATTGAGATAGGTCCGGAAGACCTTTGGAGGAAAATACAGGCCAAAGAGTATTCGGTCATCGACCAGTTAAACAAGACGCCATCACAAATATCCATTCTCTCTTTGCTGCAAAATTCTGAAACGCATAAGAATGCTTTGTTAAAGGTGCTGAATGACGCGTACATACCAAGTAACATCACTAGTGGGGAAGTGGATAATATGGTAGGATAAGTTCTGGAAAGCCATAAGATCACCTTTCATGAGGACGAGCTGCCACCTGAAGGCCTGGGGCATAACAAGGCACTGTACATTACCATGCAATGCGAAGATTATTTCATCACCAAAATCCTGATCGATGGAGGTTCTAGTCTTAACATTTGTCCGCTGGTAACCCTCAAGAAGTTGGGTAAAGGGCTGCATGAGATAAAAGATGGAGCAATCAATGTGAAAGCCTTCAATGATTCGCAGAGATCCACCATTGGTGAGATTATTCTATGCTTACAGATGGGACCAACCTGGTTCGAGGTCGATTTCCAAGTAATAGATGTACCAACATCTTACAACTTGCTGCTGGGACGACCATGGATTCATGCTGCTGGGGCCGTAGCATCAACGCTGCATTAGGCAGTAAAGTTCGAATAGAATCGCCAGGAAGTGATTATTCACGGCGACGGTAGCAACCTTATATACAGTCACCAGACCATTCCGGCGATCGAGGGAAGAAAGAAGTTGGGTGGAGAAACTTACCACCACATTGAGCGGGTCAATTCTATTGACAAAGATAAATGGTAGGATAGCAAAATCGAGAGTATACTAAGTTGGAGTGGGTACGAACCTGGAAAAGGGCTCGGCAAGAACCTCCAAGGAATCTCTAAACCCATAAAACTCAAGAAATATGGCACTACCTTCGGTTTGGGATACAAATACACCTGGGAAGAATTCAATAACTGGTCTCCACCATGGCGCGGTCCTTACTATCCACTAGAGTAGCCAATACCGCATCTGGAGCAGACCTTCCAATAGGCTGACATTATTTATGGGTCAGATGAAGAAGAAGCGCTTGCAGTAATAAAGAGCTTGTTTTAGAGGACAATGATATGGATTATTGAGTTATTCTCAAGGAGGAGGGAGAGGAAGGCCCTTCCATACAGGCTGTGAGCAGAGGGGCACATCTCAAGAATTGGACCATCAGGACAACCAAAGCCCGACGTGCCTTGGGGTAGCAAGGCTAAAACAAGCACTATTCATTATTTTTACTAATGATTTTCTTTTCGCATTTTCAATTCCCACAATAAGATCTTCAATGTTCAAAACAGTCATTCAACTTATCAAAAACATTTTGATTTTCTTATGAATTAACATTTATTACTATCATTTTCTCTCTTTACTTTACCAATACAGCATTACTATTATTTATCTTGATGAATCGATGACTGTGACATGCAATGAGACAACACAACAAACGGACATTGATTCAGAGGAAGATGACATACCTGCGAGATTGTCAAAGAAGTTGAGAACTTTAAGAACAAACCTAAGTCCAACCTGGATGAGACCAAAATTGTCAACCTGGGAGATGCAAAAAACATCAAGGAAACACGAATCAACATTCACCTATCACCATTAGAGAAGAAAGAATACCCAGAATTTCTAAAGAGTATGAGGACATATTCGCCTGGTCGTATGATGACATAACTGGTCTGAGTACGTCTATTGTGGCTCACAAATTGCCAACCGATCCAATGTGCCCACCGATAAAGCAAAAGCTCAGAAAGTTCAAGCCTGATATGAGTTTGAAAATCAAGGAAGAAGTCAACAAGCAGATCAAAGCTAAGGTTCTCAGGGTAGTAGAATACCTGACATGGTTAGCCAACATTGTGCCAGTACCAAAGAAGAATGGGAAGGCCAGAGTCTATGTCAACTACCGGGATCTCAACCGGGCCAGTCCGAAAGATGACTCCCCTTTGCCGAATATACATATCCTGATTAACAATTTCACCAAGCATGAGTTACAGTCATTCGTAGATTGCTTCACTAGTTATTATCAGATTTGGATAGATGAGGAAGATGCTGAGAAAATGGCTTTCATTACGCTGTGGGGAGTGTACTATTACAAGATGATTCCATTCATCCTGAAGAATGTAGGGGCCATCTACATGAGGGCGATGACTACCATTTTCCATGATATGATACATAAAGAGATAGAGGTATATGTGGATGATATTATTATCAAATCCAAGAAGGCCACTGATCACATGGAAGATCTGAGGAAGTTCT
This sequence comes from Nicotiana tabacum, assembly GCF_000715075.1. Lineage (NCBI taxonomy): Eukaryota > Viridiplantae > Streptophyta > Magnoliopsida > Solanales > Solanaceae > Nicotiana > Nicotiana tabacum. Next base: position 183,518,820 of record NC_134101.1, read on the forward strand.
TCAATCAACTGCGGAGATACAACCTGAAACTAAACCCAGCAAAGTGCGTATTTGGGGTTTCTGCTTGGAAATTTCTTGGATTTATTGTGAGTCGCTGAGGAATAGAACTAGATCCATCAAAAGTCAAAGCCATTCAAGAACTACCACCACCAAAGAACAAGAAGGACATGATGAGTTTCTTGGGGAGGCTTAACTATATCAGCCGATTTATAACGCGGTCTACAGTTATCTGTGAGCCAATATTTAGGTTGTTGAAGAAGGACGCCGCTATCAAATGGACCGATGACTGCCAGAAGGCCTTCGAGAGAATCAAGGAGTACCTATCAACACCACCAGTCTTTGTCTCGCCCGAGCTAGGTAGACCCTTATTACTCTACCTTGTAGTGTTAGCTGGAGCTTTTGGCTGCGTTATGGGGTAGCATGATGAAACGGGGAGGAAGGAACAAGCCATTTATTATCTCAGTAAGAAGTTCACCCCGTACGAGGCCCGGTATTCTCTATTGGAATGCTCATGTTGTGCTTTAAATTGGGTAGCTCAGAAGCTGAGACATTACTTCTTTGCCTATACTACATATCTCATATCGAGAATGAATCCCTTGAAGTACATCTTTTAGAAGTCCATGACCACTGGCAAGATAGCCAAATGGCAAATCCTGTTGAGTGAGTTCGACATTGTTTACGTAACTCAGAAAGCGGTCAAGGGAAAGGCATTGGCAGACCACCTTGCTGAAAACCCCATGGATGGAGGATACGAACCCCTGAAAACCTATTTTCCTGATAAAGAGGTATTATTCATAGGAGAAGACATTGCAGAATCCTATGACAGTTGGAGAATGTTCTTTGATGGAGTAGCAAACTTCAAGGGAGTTGGCATAGGAGTAGTCCTAGTATCAGAAACTGGTCAGCATTATCTGGTGTCTGCCAAACTCAGGTTCCCCTACACTAACAATATGGCCGAGTATGAAGACTGCATTTTAGGACTAAAAATGGCCATTGACATGAACGTTCAAGAGCTGCTAGTGATTGGAGATTCATATTTACTTATACATCAGGTATGAGAAGAATGGACCAAGAACTCCAAAATACTCCCGTATTTGCGTCATATACAGGAATTGAGAAAGAGGTTCACGAAGACAGAATTTCAGCATGTTTCCAAAATCCAGAATGAGTTCACCGATGCATTGGCTACCCTATCATCTATAATACAGCATCCGGACAAGAATTTCATTGATTCCATTCTAGTGAAAATCCATGATCAACCAGCTTACTATGCCCATGTCGAAGAGGAAGCAGACGAAAAGCCTTGGTTTCATGATATTAAGGAATATTTGGCAAAAGGAGAGTACCCAGAACTTGCAAATCCTACTTAGAAACGCACACTTCGTAGATTGTCCAACAACTTCTTTTATAGCGGAGGAATCCTATATAGGAGGACTCTCGACTTAGGATTGTTGAGATGCATCGACGCAATGGAAGCATCTAGGCTATTAGAGGAAATTCATGCAGGGACCTGTGGTCCACATATTAATGGTTTTGTCTTAGCGAAGAAGATACTCCAGGCTAGTTACTTTTGGATGACTATGGAAACGGACTGCACCCAGTATGTCCGGAAATGCCACCGCTGTCAGATATATGCAGACATGATAAAGGTACCTCCAAGTAAGCTTAACACAACAAGCCGTGGCTGTTCGCCGCCTGGGGAATGGACATTATTGGACCAATCGAGCCTACTGCTTCCAACGGACACAAGTTTATCCTAGTAGCCATCGACTATTTCACCAAATAGGTCGAAGCAGCATCTTACAAAGCAGTAACTAAGAAAGTCGTCATAGACTTCGTTCGCGACCGCATTGTTTGTCGATTCGGAATTCCAGAATCAATCATTACTGATAATAGCTCCAACCTCAATATCGACTTGATGAAAGCTATGTACGAAACTTTCAAGATTAGGCACAAGAATTCCATAGCCTACAAGCCTCAGATGAATGGCTGTAGAGGCCGCCAACAATAATATCAAGAAGATATTGAGGAAAATGATAGAGAAGCATAAATAGTGGCACGAGAAGTTATCATTTGCTCTACTGGGGTATCGCACCACAATCCGCACATCAACTGGGGCAACCCCTATATGCTGGTTTACGGTACAGAGGCTGTCATTCCCGCTGAGGTAGAAATTCCTTCCCTAAGGATCATACAAGAAGCTGAGCTCGATAACGCAGAGTGGGTAAAAAGTTGTTATGAGCAACTACCCCTTATAGACGAAAAGAGAATGAATGCAGTTTGGCATGGTCAACTCTACCAGAACAGAATGTCCAGAGCCTTCAACAAGAGAGTCAAGCCAAGATAGTTCACACCAGGGCAGCTGGTGTTAAAGAAATTTTTTCCGCATCAAGATGAAGCCAAATGGAAGTTCTTTCCCAACTGGCAGGGTCCATACATGGTTCACTGGGTTTTGACACGAGGAACCCTCATACTTGTAGAAATGGACGAAGAAACCTGGCCAAAGTCGATCAATTTAGATGCAGTCAAGTGTTACTATGTGTAATTTTTATGCTTTCCTTATATGATGTAATTGAACTACACCTGACTTGATTCCCGTTTAAGAGGGGATACGTAGGCAACCCTATGGGTTGGATCACAATTCAATAAAAATTTCATTCCCCCCTCCCCCCGCAATTGGAAAATGTGGAAGAAGTTTGAGGAGGACCCTAAAAATTCTGAAGTAATTTTAGTTGATCGCCGCACGAGCAACAGTCAGAAACGTCAACCCATCAAACTGGGGCAGAATTTTGAGGAGGACCCTCAAAATTCTGTAGCAGGAGAGGTTGCAATGTCCTAAACCACGTCACAACCGTCGGTTCATCTAAAAGTTATTTTTAAATTATCATTTATGTCATACTTTTACAAAATCATGCATGAAACCGCTTTATTTAGCAATGCTACCCCAATGATACAGACGGTATCACCATATCAAAGCCGAACGAGTCAAGCAAAGCCAGCGGGGATACGAACTAACCTTCCCCCTTGCAAAACTCACGATTTTTCTTTGGATGCAAGCACTAGGATTGCAAAATCATTAAACATACTGTACACCCACTGGACAAACATTATTCAAAATACGACTCTCAGAACCATTGCACTCGCCAACATTTGCTATCAGCACACACAAGTATTTCTCTGTAGTCACAATGCTCCCAGTAATCACAATGCCACAATCTGCTATCAACTAAGAAAATTCTACTGTCATTCTGCCTTCCCAGACTAAACGTTGTCTCCATTTGCATTTGCATTGCATAAGGCTACCATTCTGCCTTCCAATTTGTATAAGGCTACCATTCTACCTTCCAACCTGCATAAGGCTACCATTCTGCCTTCCGACTTGCATAAGGCTACCATTTTGCCTTCCGAGGTTAAGCTCTACCTCCATCTGCATCTGCATTGCATAAGGCTACCATTTTGCCTTCCGAGACTAAACGCTGTCTCCACCCGCATCTGCATTGCATAAGGCTACCATTCTGCCTTCCGAGACTAAACGCTGTCTCCATCAGCATCTGCATTGCATAAGGCTACCATTCTGCCTTCCAACTTGCATAAGGCTATCATTCTGCCTTCCGAGGTTAAACTCTACCTTTATCTGCATTCGCATCTTTGCATAAGGCTACCATTCTACCTTCCGAGGCTAAGTTTTGCCTCCCATTTTCGTCGAAACTAAGTGCTATCTCAAGTACTATTTATCTCGCTTTTCTTACGGGCTAAGCTCTGCCCTTCAATTCGCAGGACTAATCTCTTTCTTGTCCGAATTATACTACTGCATCTTTCATGGGCTGAAATATCGCCAACTCATCCAAAGACATCATCATTTGGAGGCACCATCTTCATAGCCCGAGAACACCATGTCATGGCCTGAAGATCTCTTTCAATCTTTTGCATATCATTATTCAAAGTCGTCATCGTTCGAAGGCACTATCTTTATAGCCCGAGAACATCATTTCATAGCCTGCAAATCCCTTATCATACGCTTCATGGCCCAGGACATCATGGTCTAAGGAAATCATCCTCATCATCCGAAGACAACATTCATGGTCCAATGAGAATCTGTATCATGTTTAAATTTACGCACAACATATGTTTGTATTGTTTATTTGCAGGTAAGACAGTGAGCAACGACTACCCAACATAAGCGATTTCGCTCCAGTTCCCTCAGTCATATCAAACCCAACCATTCTCGTAAACCGTTCACTCACCCGGCCCTAGACATTGCGTCCGTTCTTGAAATCACTTCATCGGTATACTCCACCGATGGATCCCGAACTACATACGGCCTGATTCCTATAAAACGAGTGATATGCAGGCAACTCAGAAGCCAAGGTGCAGCCTAACCTCTTCAAACTATTTTGCTCGGTCAAAATTGGCCATCATATCTTTACCCGACAACTCTTTCATCCTTCCCGGGTAAAGATGGGCAGCTGTTGATACCCAATTTTTTTCCTATATATTTTCAATATGCAAAATACCTTCAAAATAGCATACATATGCATATATAAGCATGTCCAAGTTTTTTATCATTTTTTCATAATTTTAAAGGTTTTAAATTGATTTATTTTCTCCCCTTTTACCCATAAAATCCCCAATAATTATTTTCAAAATTATTATTTTTGATAATTCTTCTATTGGATTTCTATATTTATGCCAAAATATGGCTAAATTAATTTCTACAATTACATTTAGTATTTTTAAAGCTAAATTGCACATAATTGCAATATTAGCCATTTTATGGTTTAATTATGTTTTATACGCGTAAAATTGGATCCTGTATTTTTATATTATTAATTTTGTATTATAAATCATTTTAGCCCTTTAAATTAATTTTCAAAAATTATTTACTCTTTTTTATAAATTAAATAGGGAAAAATGGCTATTTAAAATATAGCCAATTTGGCTTTAATTACAGCCAAATCAAGACCCCAATTCCCAGCCCAATTACAACCCACCGGACCCAATCCCAAACCCAATTTTATAACCCGACCCACATACCCCATTCAATCTGGACCGTTGATCATTCAGATCAACGGTCCCCATTCCCCCTTCCTAAATTAAACCCAAACGACCCCCAAACCCTCTCATTCCTTCACTCAACCGAATCTTATGTCCCTATCTATCTCTGGTTCTCTCTAGAACCTTCTCCCCTCCCCTCCCCTCCTCTCCGATGAACTTCATCCACCTTCTCCGGCCATCTCATTGCTTGAATCCATGGTGGTCTCACCACCTACCAGTCTTATGGCTCTCTCTTGAGCATGTGTCGTTGTTTTGAGTACTTTAAGTGAACTAGAGGTATTTCACTCACCTCCCATGATTTTCCATGCCATTTTTCGGCCGTCCATGGCCATTCGAGTAAGATCTGTGACTTTTCCGGCTAAATCGGTAACTTTTCGAAGTTTTCTCATTTTTTCTGGGTTCTCTGAAACCCTAACTTTAAAGGTTTTCCTGTTTTCTTTCAGATCTATCTTAGATCTGTGTATATTATGAACCTCTTGGTGTTTTTCTCAAAGGTTTTTCCGATTTTATTTTCAAAGTAACTCTCTGTTTTCAAGATTAGGGTTTCTTAACCTCTTTTAAAAGACTTCTCCTCTAATTTTTAATATCGTCTTATGATTTCACTATGTTTAAATGGTTTATTTATGTTTTCTTATACCTGATTCATCACAATGAAAACCCTATTTGTTTTGGTTCTATCCGGGGTTCTGGAACTGTCTTTGTTTACTTGATTTGTATGTATACCTGTTTCGATTGAGTTCTCTATAGTTGGATCCTTTTCTTTGTTAATCTTAACTGATTCTGAGTTCTCATTGCTTTTTGACTCAACTCTGTTAAAACCCTAATTTCTTAAAGAACTTGTTACTGTGAGTTTTAAAGACTCTCCTTACTTGTTTTTATGTGTTGGCCTGATCTTTTTTGCCTGTTAGGTTGGTTTTTAACTCTAGTTCTATGTGCTAACCATGACAACTTGACTTGTTGATTACCATGCTTTGAGTAGGTTCTTTTTACTACTGAGCCCTTAGCCTACTCATGTCACTGCTGTATGTTTGTGTTCATCTAGTTTGTTTCTTTTGTCAATATGGTTGACCTTGCATGTCTGATATGCCTGTTCATTCTTCTCTATTTATATGTCGAAGTGCAGAATCATGACTCCCTTTTGATTGATCCTGATTTCCTTAAGTTATGGTTTGATTGCAAAGTTCTCTTATAGACCCCTAAAATTTTACTCGTTTGTTTAAGTTGATTGATTCCGTTCCCTTATTTACTGTGGTGCTTCATTCTTGCTGAATCCTTTCCTCAAATTAAGTGAATTCTGTACTTAGACTCAATTATATACTTTATACTTTTACTACCCCTTATATGGTAAAAACCAATCTTTCTCAAACTGATTTTCTTTCCTTAATTATCCCTGTTAGTATCCGTTTGAGCTGTAATTCCTTGATTAAAGGGAAGTACTTGTATTAATTGGGTTCTAACTGTGATTACTTCCATAACTGTGCAAAACCTTTATTTGTTACCTTATTTTCCACTTATTTTCAAAGCTATAAATACCCTAAGTCTTTCATTAACAATATACGAACAACTGGTTCAGAACACACACATACACACTCAAACTCTATCTTCTTTCTCTACTACTTGTGCTACTGCTTGTCTAGCCGGCTGAAAGTCAGGGCTAGACTATTGAATTCTACCTGCTTTTACTTTTCTGCACTTTGCTTCCTTAACTGGTATGTCCTAGTTTAATTTTAAAGCTTCAACAACAACATGCTTCTCTTATTGTTTCAGTTTTCTCTCATTTCTACCTGTGGTTCTGTTGTGAAACCTGTAGTTGGGTTACATTACTTGCATGCTATTATGTCTCCCCTTCCCTTTAGATTAATGCATTCCCCTATGTGTGTTTCAAAGCATGTCTTGTCAATCACTTACTATGTACTTACCATCTTGTGAATCCCAAATACCTATCCCTTCCATGTGTTTGTGTTCTTCCTGACTGGATTGTGATTGTGCCAGTATCAACTATTGCTGAGCATGTCCCAAACCGGTCCTAAGACCCTTGCTGGGGTTATGTATTTACAGTCAAATGTCTGTGTATCCCCAAATCCCTTGACCCCCTGTGTGACTACTGAATCCATTTAGATTTAGTGTGTGATCCCATCTTAAGGTGTTTGAGTCTTGTTTGCTACTCCAACTGCTTTCAATCATCTCTGTTACTGATTGCTTTCAAAATGGACTTGTCAGATCGGTTTGTAAACAAACTCCTTTCAAACATCTGTTCTGCACTTTCACTATACTCTTAGAATGCTAGGTTCTGCCCCTTTTGTGTAAGCCTTGCCTTGGGACCCTTGAGCTCCCTCTGAACTTAGACGCATGAAAGCTGGCCTTTCCATATTGCACTTACTCTATCTTGGCTATCAAATCTGGGTGTGAGCACTGCCCGGGATCCCTTGAGGTCCTTAGGGAACTCTGATACACCTAGATATGAGGGAAAGCTATGAACAATCTTGGCACTTGAGATGATTGATTACATAACTCAGAGAGGAAGTCTTAATCAGGCTTCCTATAGTGTAACTTCTTATTTTTATTATGTAATTTATTTCAATGTCGATTTGTAATAACTTGTTGTAAACAAGTATTGGGGTTGGCTAGTGAAAAGGGATGGTGTAGATATGTATGCTATAGTTGTTAAGGGTAGAAAACATGTTACTAGGTTTATGTTCCTAATTGCGCAATAGAAACCATGCTTAGGGCTCATGCATGCATTAGAAATCATGCCTTTAAGACTCCTGTTTATTATTTCAATATGTGTTACTTTACAAAATCATGTGTTAAAATCTAGTAATAATTAGCACTTTACTATTATGCTCTACGCTGTCATGTGTATTTAGAAATCTCGCTCTTAGGAAATTCTGCAATCCTGCCATGTGCATTTAGAAACCATGCTCTAGGTTCTGCATCATGAGTTTTATACATGCGTCTTAGATACCATGTTTTAGGATCTCATTTGTACTTGCATTCACACTTAGTGTAAATTGCTAATTATAAAAGAGGTAAAAAAAGCTTCACACTTGATTATCCCGATTAAAATAACTGGTGACAATCTCTGCATTTCGTGTCGACTAGAACAACATGCTCTTAGGGTAAAACAATTTCCAAACTGTCTTTTAATTCTGAATAACTACTGCATATCGCTTTACGCCTAGGAAAGCCTTAGGTAATAAATTAAATAAAAGTAGAGCCGCCTTTGTTTAATTATCAACTGTTAAAATCAGTAGGCAAACCTGATTCGGACATCTTTTCTGAGTCATTAAATCTGGTTCTGCTGATATCACTTTGATACCATGCTTTAGAATTCAAATATGGACCTTAATTGTGTATGAGTCATGTTGTCTATGTGCATTATTTGTGGAGGTATATCTGAGCCTTCTACTTGTTTCTATGTTTTCACCCTTTAAATGCAGTCCTACCTGTTTTGTATGTCGCCTTAGTATTTTGCCTTTAAACCTGAGAGTCTGCCTAGAACCTTCTTCTTATAGGGTAGGAGTCCTAAATTCCTCCGAGAACTATAGGAAGGGATGGGTAGCAGCATGCAATAAGGGTCAAGACCAACCCTCACTTTAATTACCTTCACGGGCGGGAAAGGATAGATATGGATATGATGACCGGTGTGCTAATACGACGTGTAGCCCCTGTTTTGAGGAGTGTCATACCGGGTATTGCATTGATGTGATCCATATTATTATAAAACCTAGGACCCCCTCCCCCTTTTAGGCTTAGATTGTAATTTTTCTCAAAAATCTTACTTTTCACTAATTGTTTTCAAACACTTGTGTATGTGAACCTACATCTCCTACTATTCGAGCCCTACTTGTCTACTTGCTAATTGCACAAATTCACAAAAAACTGTCTGGCCGGAAACAATGCTAGTAGATCTTGAGGGGTACCTAACACCTTCCCCTTAGGATAATTTCAAGCCCTTACCCTATCTCTGATTACCAAACGTAGCTACAAATGAAACCTATATTTGCCCTAACGCACCTTAAAAATCGTTAGGTGGCGACTCTTCAAAATTGCAAAACCCTTTTCCCAAAAGGAAAGAGTTGGCCCATACCAAAAAATGTCATAAACCCGATTCCGCAAAAGGGCAAAAAGGGGGCGCGATAGAAGCATTCAGATTTTTGTGCAAGAATTATATTCTAAGCGGGTTGGAGGATGCTTTGTATAACGTCTACAGTGGGGTGAAAACGTTAAAAGAACTGTGGACTGCGCTTGAAAAGAAATACAAAACCAAAGATGCCAGGTTGAAGAAGTTCACTGCTGCAAAGTTTTTGGACTACAAAATGGTAGATAGCAAGTCTGTTATTACCCAAGTCCAGGAATTGCAAGTGATTATTCACGATCTCCTTGTTGAAGGTATAAATCAGATTAATACTGATGTTGAAAGTAGTAATCTTAGTATTTTTACTAACAGAAATTTCATTGAAGGTCTTGTCATCAATGAAGCATTTCAAGTAGCAGCGATGATTGAGAAAGGAAGGACTTAAAAAACTACTTGAAACACAAACGCAAAGAGATGTCCCTTGAAGATCTCATTGTTCGGTTGAGATCAAAGAGGACAACAAAGCTGCTGAAAAGAGAGGCCGTGGAAACTCAACAATAATGGGAGCAAATATTGTTGGAGTGAACAAAAAGAGGAAGAAGGCTTCTGGACTGAAATATAATCCATGCAAGAAGCGGTTCAATGGAAATTGCTACAACTGTGAAAAAGTCGGACACAAATCTATGGAGTGTCATGCTCCGAAGAAAGACAAGAAGAAGGGTCAAGAAAACATGGTTGAAAACCATGATGATGTTGATGATTTATGTGCCATTCTTTCCGAATGCAACTTGGTGGGCAATCCTAAAGAGTGGTGGATTGATTCTGGAGCCACTCACCATGTTTGTGCTGTTAGAGAAGCTTTTGCTACTTATGCTCATGTTGGACTCGATAAGATGCTTTCTATGGGAAATTTTGCAAAGGCCAAGATTGAAGGATGTGGGAAGATATTTCTCAAAATGACTTCCGACAAAGTGGTAACTTTGAACAACGTCATTCATGTTCCCGAGATTAAGAAGAATTTAGTCTCTGCTGGACTTCTTGTTAATATCACGACCCCGGTTTGCCCCTCCCCCCCATGAACCATCATGACGACACCTAGTCTCTACGAATAGGTAAGCCTAACAATGCGGAAAATAAACCAGTTTGAGGAAGAAATAATAAGAACAAAACAGTGAAACAAAACAATGTTTAAAAGTGCCGCTCGGCATACACAATAACAACTCTCAAAATCTGAACACATTTCCCAAAACCCAGAACCTCATGATCACAAGCCTTTGAATGTCTACTAGTATCTAACTCCATAATATCTAACAAAGGAAAGGAAAAATACAGAAGGGCTAATGCTAAAAAGAGGGAGTAGAAAGGGACTCTTCGGTTTGCGGACGCGGCAGATATACCTCGGAGTCTCTACAAGTGCCTCGTCTTAAGCATGATGAGTCTGAGTGGAGGTACCTGGATCTACACATGAAAAACATACACAGAAAAGGCATGAGTACACCATAGCGGTACTCAGTAAGTGCCAAGCCTAACCTCGGTCGGGTAGTGACGAGGAAGGTTAAGGCCCTACTGAGATTAAATAAAATATAAGATGTGAAAGTATAAGATAAAGCAGTATAGTTGAAGATAACCATAAGAATCAATACAAGATAATAAGGATAACCACAACTGAAATAGAAAACAATCACCAGGAATACCACTCTTCTCAAAGACAATAATCGGGGATCTCCCAGTATCCCGAGGATCTCTTAGTACCCTCAATACATGCCAGGGATCTCTTGGTATCCCGATGATCTCTTGGAATCCTCAATATATGTGCTAGGGATCTCTCGGTATGCTGCACCTCAACACAAATCATCAATATGTATAGGGGATCTCCCGGGATGCCGTCTCATAGTCCCAAAGTAAAACACACAGTAACAACACAAGGAATACTGAATTAAGCTAAATTTCGTACCAAGTAAAATAGGTAATTCTAACCTGACATGCTTCACATAATACAATTATGGTAGTTTAAACAATAAAGTAAGTAAGTAAATTAAACATGCTTTTCTAAGCTAACAACAGATTTAAATTTCAAGTAGAGTAAGCAAGAAAGGAAAACACAATTTAAGCTACTTAAGTGAAACAAAAATTTTCAACAATTAGCATAAGTACACACTCGTCACCTCACGTACAAGACATTTCAATTACCACAATACCAAATCCTAAGGGGAATGTCTCCCACACAAGGTTAGGCAAGCCACTTATCTCGAACTGGCTCAAAAGTCAACTCGAAACCATGTTCTTGGCACAAGTACTCGACTCCAAATGGCCCCTTTGGTTTCCTCAAAATATCACCCTCAAAAGCTTCAATCCCATTCAAAAATGGTGAAAAAATAAAGAAGTGTCGCAGATGGGCTATTTAAATACTGCCCATATATTCCTTCTTCGCGAATGCGGAAGGCCCCTCGCGTTTGCGAAGCACAAATTCGCTTGGTTCCAGATTCCTTCATCGCGAACACGATACACGGGATGCGGACGCGATGCACAGACTCCTCCTCCTACGCGAACGCGGGAACACCATCGCGAATGCGTAGGTATGAAACCTCCCAGCTTTGTGAATACAGGAGACTCTTCGCGAACACGAAGCACAAAAACTCCCCTAGCCCCAGCTCCTCTTCCCCAACGCGAGACCCTACTCGTGAACGCGAAGAAGGAAACCAGAATTGGGCAACTGGACCCGTTAAGCATCCAAAACACACCCAAGGCCCCCGGGACTTAACTAAACATGCCAACCAAGCCTAAAACATCATTCAAACTTGTTCCAATCTTTGGAACGCTCAAAACACCAATTTAGCATCGGATTCAAGCCTAAGAACTTCAAAAACTCTCAAAATACACTTTCGATCAAAAGGTCTATCAAACCTCGTCCGAATGACCTGAAATTTTGCACACACGTCACATTCAACACTACAGAGCTACTCCAACTTCCAAAATTCCATTCCGACCCTCAGATCAAAATCTCACTATCGAACCGGAAAATTCAAAAATTCAACTTTCGGCATGTCAAGCCTAAATTAGCTACGGACCTCCAAAACACCATCCGAACACGCTCCTAAACCCGAAATCACCCAATGGAGCTAACAAAACCATCAAAATTCCATTCCGAGGCTGTCTTTACACTATTCCGACTATGATCAAATTTCCAAAAGCTCTCATTTAGGGACTTAGTATCCCAAAACTCTCCGAAACTCCCAATAATTCCTCCCGGCAACTCACAATAGCAGAAACAAACACGAGGAAAGCAGTTAATAGGTGATAAAGGCATAAATTCTTAAAATGACCGTCCAGGTCGTTACATCCTCCCATATTTAAACATTCGTTCATTCTCGAATGAGCATAGAGACATACCTGAAGTAGTGAAAAGATGAGGGTAACGGCTGCGCATATCCTGCTCGGTCTCCCAGGTTGCCTCCTCAACCGGCTAACCCCGCCATTAAACCTTCACTGATGCAATGTTCTTTGACCTCAGCTTTCTAACCTGCCTGTCCAATATTGCCACTGGCTCCTTAATATAAGATAGATCCTTGTCCAACTGGACTGAACTGAAATCCAACACATGCGATGGATCACTATGATACCTCCGGAGCATAGAAACATGAAATACCGGATGAACTCCTGCCAAGCGGGGAGGTAAGGCAAGCTCATAAGCAACCTCCCCAACACGCCTCAATATCTCAAAAGGGCCAATAAACCTCGGACTCAACTTCCCCTTCTTCCCAAATCTCATAACGCCCTTCATAGGCGAAACCCTAAGCAGAACCCGCTCTCCAACCATATAGGAAACATCACGAACCTTCCAGTCCGCGTAGCTCTTCTGTCTGGACTGGACTGTATGGAGTCTATCTTGAATCACCTTAACCTTCTCCAAAGCATCCTAAACCAAGTTTGTGCCCAATAATCTGGCCTCACCCGGCTCAAACTAACCCACCGGGGATCTATACCACCTGCCATATAAAGCCTCGTACGGTGCCATCTGAATGCGGGATTGATAGTTATTATTGTAGGCAAACTTCGCCAATGGCAAAAACTGATCCCAAGACCCTTCAAACTCAATCACACACGCACGAAGAATATCTTCAAGAATCTGAATAGTGCGCTCGGACTATCCATCCATTTGAGGGTGAAATGTTGTACTCAACTCCACCTGAGTACCCAACTCATGCTGAACGACCCTCTAGAATCGTGATGTGAACTGAGTGCCCCTATTGAAAATGATGGAAATTGGAATACCATATAGACGAACAATCTCCCATATATAAATCTCCGCCAATCGCTCTGAAGAATAAGTAGTACATACAGGAATGAAGTGCACAAACTTGGTCAACCGATCTACAATCACCCAAATAGAATCGAACTTTCTCAAAGTCCGTGGGAGCCCAACTACAAAGTCCATGGTGATCCGCTCCCACTTCCACTCCGGGATCTCTATCTCCTGAAGCAACCCACCCGGTCTCTGGTGCTCATACTTCACCTACTGATAGTTGAGACACCGAGCTACAAATCCAACTATATCTTTCTTCATCCGCCTCCACTGCTAGTGTTATCTCAAATCCTGATACATCTTCGCAGCACCCGGATGAATGAAATACCGCGAACTATGAGCCTCCTCTAGAATCAACTCCCAAAGCCCGTCAACATTGGTACACAAATCCGACCCTGCATCCTCAATACCCCGTCATCACCAATGATCACATCTCTAGCATCACCATGCTGAACTTTGTCCTTGAGTACAAGCAAATAAGGGTCATCATACTGACGCTCCTTGATACGATCAAATAAGAAAGACCGAGAAACCACACAAGCTAGAACCCGACTAGGCTCCAAAAGATCTAATCTCACAAACTGGCTGGCTAAGGCCTGAACATCCATCGCCATAGGCCTCTCCGATGCTGGTAAATAAGCCAAACTCCCCAAACTCTCTACCTGGAAAATCAAGGCATCGACCACCACATTGGCCTTGCTTCGGTGGTACAAAATAGTGATATCATAGTCCTTCAGCAACTCTAACCACCTCCTCTGGCACAAGTTTAGATCCTTTTACTTGAACAGGTGCTGCAAGCTCCGATGATCAGTATAAATCTCACAAGGCACACCATACAAATAATGATGCCAAATCTTCAGGGCGTGAACGATGGTTGCTAACTCAAAGTTGTAGACCGGATAATTCTTCTTGTGAACCTTCAACTGTTTGGATGCGTAGGCAATCACCCTACCGTTGTGCATCAAAACTCTCCAAGGCCAATCCTCAAGGCATCACAATAAACAGTGTAAGACCCCGAACCTGTAGGCAATATCAAAATTGGGACCGTAGTCAGAGCTGTCTTGAGCTACTAAAAGCTCGCCTCACACTCTTCCGTCCACTAGAATGGAGCACCCTTCTAGGTCAACCTGATCATAGGGGCTGCAATCGATGAAAACCCCTCAACAAAACGATGGTAATAATTTGCCAAGCCAAGAAAACTGCAAATTTCTGTAGCTGAGGATGGTCTAGGCCAACTCTGCACTGCCTCTACTTTCTTCAGATCCACCTGAATACCCTTATTCGACATCACGTGGCCTAATAATGCCACATAATCCAACCAAAACTCACATTTCGAGAACTTAGAATATAACTTCTTTTCTCTCAAGGTCTAAAGCACTGTCCTTAGGTGCTTCTCATAATCTTCCCGACTCCGGGAATACACCAAAATATCATCAATAAAGAAAATGATGAACGAGTCCACATATGGCCGGAACACACTGTGCATCAAATGCATAAAGGCTGCTGGGGCATTAGTCAGCCCAAATGACATAACAAGGAACTCGTAATGACCATAACGAGTCCTGAAAGCAGTCTTCGGGATATCTGGCTCCCAAATTTTCAACTGATGGTAACCTGCACGCAAATCAATCCTAGAAAACACTTGTACGCCCTGAAGCTGGTCAAATAGATCATCAATACGAGGTAAATGATAATAGTTCTTCACTGTAACTTTGTTCAACTGGCAATAATCAATACACATACGCATAGAACCATCCGTTTTCTTCACAAACAAGACAGGAGCACCCCAAGGTGATACACTGGGCTGAACTTTGTTCAACTGGCAATAATCAATACACATACGCATAGAACCATCCGTTTTCTTCACAAACAAGACAGGAGAACCCCAAGGTGATACACTGGGCCAAATAAAATCCTTATTAAGCAATTCATGTAACAGATCTTTCAACTCAGGAGGAGCCATACGATATGGAAGAATAGAAATGGGTTGAGTGCCCGGCAACAAATCAATGCCAAAATCAATATCTCTATCAGGCAGCATGACTAGAAGATCAGCTGGAAACATATCAGGAAAATCCCGTACTACTGGGACTGAATCAACTGAAGGGGTATCGATATTGACATCTCTCATGTAAACTAAATACGCATCGCACCCTTTCTCAACCATTCGCTGAGCCTTAAGGAAGGAAATAAATCTACTGGGAGTGTGATCTAAAGTACCCCTCCACTCAACATGTGGTGCACCTGGCATAGCCAGGTGACAATCAAGAATAGCATAATGGGGCGACAACCACTCCATGCCCAAGATAATATCGAAATCTACCATGCTGAGTAACAATAAATTGGCTTTGGTATCAAAACCACTAAGAGCAACCAAACACGACTGATAAATGCGGTCTACAACAAGAGAATCTCCCATAGGAGTAGAAACATAAACAGGGGAACTCAAAGAATCCCGAGGTATACCCAAATGCGGAGCAAAATAAGAAGACACATAAGAGTAAGTGGAGCCTAGATCGAATAGAACTGATGCATCTCTATGACAAGCCAGTATAATACCTGTAATAACATAATCGGAGGCAACAACCTGGTACAGGTAGGAAGGGCAAAGTATCGGGCTTGGCCTCCTCCTCTAGGGCGACCTCTACCTCCCCAACCTCCACCTCTAGCTGGATGAGCAGGCGGGGTAGCAACTGGAGCTGTAACCATAGCCTGAGAACTCTACGGGGCACGCTATAGCTGAGAAGTCTATGGAGGCGCACTACTCCTAGGTCTAGGGAAATCCCTCACCACATGGCGTGTGTCACCACACTCAAAACAAGCTCTGGGAGGACGTGGTGGTTGTGACTGGCTCGGTCTAGGTTTACTGGACTGACCTCTAAAAGCACCCCATGCTGGAGGCGCGCTAGATACCGAAGGTACATAATAAGGCTCTTGAGGCCTAGGAGGAGCTGGAATACTACTGGCTGCTGGAAGAGCTGAATGAACAGGGCGACTCATATAACCCCTACCATGACAACCTGCAGTTGGGGCACGGGCACCAGAATAATGGCCCGACTCTCGAGACCTCTTGGCCTCCCTCTCCTTTCTCCCCCAAGCATGCATACCCTCAATCCTCCTAGCAATACTCACCACCTACTGATACGAAATATCCATCTCCAACTTACGAGCCATGCTAGACCTGATGCTGGGAATAAGCCCCTCAATAAACCGGCGAACCCTCTCACGAATAGTAGAAACCAAGGTTGGGGCATGTCTATCCAAACTGGTGTAACAGACAACATACTCTGAGACAGTCATAGCACCCTAGCGCAAATGCTCAAACTCTGCGCGCCATGCATCCCTGAGGCTTTGAGGAACAAACTCTCTCAGGAACATATTTAAAAACCGAATCCAATCAGTGAAGCTTGTCACACCTCCTTTTTTCACTACACCCGCAAGGGCGTACAGGAGTTTTTCCATTTAAAGGACAATCAGAACAGGATTTAATTATTAATTATTCAGATTCGCCGCTTGAGAGATTAATGGTGTCCCAAGTCACTGGTTGAATCCCGAACCGAGGAAATTTATGACTCTGTTAATAGTCCGCGTACCAGAAATCCGAGTAAGGAATTCTGTTAACCCGGGAGAAGGTGTTAGGCATTCCCGGGTTCCGTGGTTCTAGCACGGTCGCTTAACTGTTGTATTTGATTTTATCTGATTTTAATACATGTTAACTTATGTGCCTTTTATTCGTAAACCGCTTTTATTGTTATTTATTTTAAAAGAATTGCGACGTTGTGAAAACACGTTTCGATCCACGTCACAATCAATGCGCCCGTGGTTGTCAACACGTTTCGACTTCGTCGATATTTGGATTTGGGTCGCATCAATGCGCACCCGAGTTTAAGAAGGTACTTTAATTAAAATCGCGCCTAAAAGATTCTAACGTAATATTATTTTGGGGAAGACAGTGGAGTTCGCTGAATGGCCATCCCAAATTCTAATCATTTTTTAATAACCACATTGAGGACAACCCGCATACGTGATTTGCGTTGGGCGAAGTTAACTTCTAACATTTAAAAAAAACCATTTGAGATTAACTTACAATTTTTAATGATCAAATATCCCTAACAAATAGAACTTAATTATATGTAAACTAAATAAAGTTCAGTGGCCCAACTTCTACAATGGACTGGACCACTGATGGGCCTCAGAAATGGCCCAAAATTTGGGTCAGGCAAACGAAAGGGAGGCCCAGGCGACAGACTTCAACACCTGGGATCGAATCCCTTGAGAAGCCCAAGCTCATGAAGGCTATTCGCATAACAACCTGAGATGGCTTATCGTTGAGCCCAGCGAGGCCTTGATTTGCTTACCCAGACAACCCTTTGAAATTATCTCTAAGCTATTGCAAGTATTCAATAATCAACCAAGGGGAAATAGTGCACATCTACTTAACTTAGAAGGAAATTAATCAATTGAATTCCACTTCATATACAGGCTACTTCATATAATGACATTCTGGTGAGTTTCTTAGACATCATCAAGGTAAAAGCAAGCTATAAACACAATCTCAATAACATGAAGCAAACGAGCTATTTCTGAATCAATTCATGCCAACGTTGCTATCAATCTATCATGTAATCAACTAACACTGGTGTTCACTTCATAGTACTCACATGACTCTAAAATATAACAGTTCATATAGTCAATTTAGCACTAAAGCAAGCAAAACTTTAACAATATCCATGAATTGAACACTGAATACTTAGATCTGAAAGTTAGCTAAATCAGAACTCAGTTCTGCATGTACATTCATTCTTCAAATAATTAATTTCTGCCCATTTGAGCTCACATTCATCAGGGGTACAATTGTGTCCTATCAGAACTACCCTTTTCCATACCCAGACTACCCCTGAAGGCTTCTCTAAGTTACTGATCCTACCCTCATCCTTAACAGCTATAACCAATCCCCTAATTTAATCTAAAACTAACTGAAATTGATTAATTAGCACTCAGAAATCAACTAATTAAACTAACCAATCCCAATTGCTCAAATACACCCACTTAATCAAACTAAGACAAACCAGAAACTAGGATCAATCAAAGCAGGGCTTAAGCTAACAAGATCAACGTTAAATTAAACTAATTCTTAACCAATAAACTCACAATCAACAAACTCAACAATATATACAACAGAACAGGCCAGGAACTGCTTTTGAAAACCAGAAATACAAGCAGCCTCCACAGATCAATTCAACACACACTTCAAATGCACTCCTAGCCCTTACAGCTGAACCCAAACACCTCTGCAATACTGCTAAACCCAAAAACTCAACTGAAATCCAAAACTAATAATGAAACTGTAAGATTGTTTTTGATTTCTTCATTTTTTGATGTTTTTATTTTTTGAATACTAGAATGGAACTACTAACTGGAATTGAAAGCAGGGAGGAGAGCCTTTTGTGGGGATTTTCGAGCTTAGAGCTGAGGGAAGAAAAAGAACCCCCTTTCCCAAGGCATTTCATGCCCTTTTATAGGCAACCAAAAGAGAATAGATCAGATTCTGATTTTCTAATTAGTCCCTTCCCTATTTTCAGTTTAGTCCCTCTATTCTTGACTTGCTAAACAAGTAAGCACCCCTATTGTGCTGAAATGTGCACTAAAATCCTATTCTAGAAGGCCCTAGGGTATTCTTCTACCCATACAATACCTATACTGCCCTTTCATATGCTTTGAAATTACTATTCCTATCAGAACTACCCTTTTCCATACCCAGACTACCCTGAAGGCTTCTCTAAGTTACTGATCCTACCCTCATCCTTAACAGCTATAACCAATCCCCTAATTTAATCTAAAACTAACTGAAATTGATTAATTAGCACTCAGAAATCAACTAATTAAACTAACCAATCCCAATTGCTCAAATACACCCACTTAATCAAACTAAGACAAACCAGAAACTAGGATCAATCAAAGCAGGGCTTAAGCTAACATGATCAACGTTAAATTAAACTAATTCTTAACTAATAAACTCACAATCGAGCATTCAAATATCAAACTCAGAACTAACAGTAATTGATAGAACTAATACAAATAAATCATAAATTAACAGAACACTTAATGAAACAAAAAACTGTAACTAAAACTTCAACAATGCGAGTAAAAAGAAACAGGAAAAACTCACAGAAGCACGAGGAACTCCGGCCAATCACTAACGTCTGAATCCTTTCAGATTTTTGACGCGTAACATCCCTAACCATGTGTTCTTATTGTGTGGTGTGATTTTGGGCTGGTTTGGATAAACCTTCGATTTGACCGGAAACTTCAATCGAAGATTCGACGAGCTCCGGCCTTATTCGAGGGGAACCCGTGGGTGGAATGGAAAGAGGGGAGTGAGGAGGACGAGTGGTGTAATTTTGGGCTTGAACGGTGCATGTGACGTTCACCACCGGCGAAGGATTTAGGGGCGGCACGGATTTAGGGTTTGAGAGGATAGGTGGGGTGAGGAAGATGAGGCAAATGGGGTAGGGGGAAATTTCGGACATTTATATACCAAACATCCTAGTTAGATCCGGACTGTTGGATTGATGAGATCCAACGGTCGTGGTTAAATACTGGGGAAACAATGTCGTTTGGACTTACCAGGGACCGGACCGGGTTGGGGGTTTGGGCTGGACTGGTTTGCAACGGATTTAAGGCGTTTGGGCCTGAAAATTTCTTTTGATTTGGCCCAAAATTGGCCAGCCCTTTGCTTCTTATTTCAATTTCCTTCCTTGTTTTTTTTATTTCATTTTATCTATTTGTTTTCCACTTTGTAATTTTGTAATTATATTTTCTGATTTTATAGAATTGCAACAATTAAAATAAAGTCCTAATATACTTCAAAACTAAAACTGACTAATGCCTAAAATTGTTTAAAAACTATTTTATGACAAATTCATAAAAAAATCATTAAAATGCGAAAGTGAGCTAATTTTTGTGATTTTCATGTTTTGTTTTAAAACAAATTAACCCTTAATTGATACTTAAACCTAAATGCAAAAATGCATATTTTTTGTATTTTATAAGAATTAACATGCGCAAATAGAATGCAACAATTATCAGAAAATGACACCAAAATGCACAAAAATTGTAAAAAATAAAGAAAAATTATTTTGTTTGGGATTTTGGGAATAATCATATTTAGGGCAAAAATCACGTGCTCACAGCTGCCCCTCTTTGCTCGGAAACACGAAGGGTTTTCGGGCACTCATAGGTGGCTCCTCGAAGCTGGAAGGCAGTGAAAGATACCCACTTGATCCTAATATACCCATAGTGCGGAGGATACGGTGACACTCCTCCAGAAATCCCAGGGCATTATCTGAGGCTAACCAACTGAATACTGGAGGATAATACTTCTTGAACCTCTCAAGCCCCCGCTGCTCATCCTCTGAAACCGCCACCCTATCCTCGGGCTGACCTGGGGTTACAGGCTGTACATAAATAATCTCTAGGACCCGATCAACATGCACTCGCTGCTCAGGAGTGCGGGCGGCGGGAGTCTATGCTCCTCCCCCGACCTGAGATGTAGCTACAACAAGGGGAAGCAGCCCTGCCTGAGCCAAAGTGGTGTACATGCGCACGAACTGTGACAGAGTCTCCTGAAGTGCTGGAGTAGTAGTAACAGTAGGCGTATCAGGCGCTATGACTCTGGCTGGAACTGGTGGTGGTACCTCGGTGGCATCTCGCGCATGTGCTCTGGCTGCACCACGTGCATGTCCTCGGCCTCTACCCCGGCCCCGACCTCTGACGGCTACAGTAGGGGGCGCGGGTGCCTGATCATCTCAGGTAGCGCGTGTCCTCACCATCTGTGAGAGAATAGAAGACAGAAGTTAAGAATTGTGATATCAAAATCTCGCACGACAAGGAAATCAAATGAAGTGGAAATTTCCTAATAGTTATATAACCCCCCGTAGATAAGAACAAATGTCTTCGTACCGATCAACGAGACTCTAATAAACTGGCTTGTGATTCATGACTCCTATTAACCTAGAGCTCTGATACCAACTTGTCACGACCTTGATTCGCCCCCCTCTCCCCATGAACCATCATGACGGCACCTAGTCTCTACGACTAGGTAAGCCTAACAATGCGGAAAATAAACCAATTAGCGGAAGAAATAATAAGAACGAAATAGTGAAACAAAAAAGTGTTTAAAAGTGCCGCTCGACATACACAATAACAACTCTCAAAATCTGAACACATTTCCCAAAACCTAGAATCTCATGATCACAAGCCTTTGAATGTCTACAAGTATCTAACTCCAGAATATCTAACAAAGGAAAAGAAAAATACAAAAGTGCAGAAGGGCTAATACAAAAAGGGAGAGTAGAAAGGGACTCTTCGGTCTGCGGACACGACAGATATACCTCGGAGTCTCTACAAGTGCCTCATCTCAAGCGTGATGAGTCTAAGTGGAGGTACCTGGATCAGCACATGAAAAACATGCACAGAAAGGGCATGAGTACACCACATCAGTACTCAGTAAGGGCCAAGCCTAAACTCGGTCGAGTAGTGATGAGGAAGGTCAGGGCCCTACTGAGATTAAATAAAATATAAGATGTGATAGTATAAAATAAAGTAGTACAGTTGAAACATAACCATAAGAATCAATACAGGATAATAAGGATAACTACAACTGAAACAGAAATAGAAAACAATCACCAGGAATACCACTCTTCTCAAAGACAATAATCGGGGATCTCCTAGTATCCCGAGAATCTCTTAGTACCCTCAATACATGCCAGGGATCTCTTGGTATCCTCAATATATGCTAGGGATCTCTTGGTATCCTTAATATACGTGCTAGGGATCTCTCGGTATCCCGCACCTCCACTCAAATCATCAATATGTACAGGGGAACTCCCGGGATGCCGTCCTGTAGTTCCAAAGTAAAACACACAACAACAACACAAAGAATACTCAATTAAGCTAAATTTCGTACCAAGTAAAACAGGTAATTCTAACCTAACATGCTTCACATAATACAATTATGGCAGTTTAAACAATAAAGCAATTAAGTAAAGTAAACATGCTTTTCTAAGCTAACAACAGATTTAAATTTCAAGTAGAGTAAGCAAGAAAGAAAAACACAATTTAACCTACTTAAGTAAACACAGGATTTTTCAACAATTAGCACAAGTACGCACTCGTCACCTCACGTACAAGTAATTTCAATTACCACAATACCAAATCCTAAGGGGAATGTCCCCCACACAAGGTTAGGCAAGCCATGTACCTCGAATCGGCTCAAAAGTCAAACCGAAACCACGTTCTTGGCACGAGTACTCGACTCCAAATGGCCCAAATCTCCAAGTGATTCCCCTATGGTTTCCTAAAAAAATCACCCTCAAAAGCTTCAATCCCATTCAAAAATGGTGGAAAAATGAAGAAGGGTCACAGATGGGCTATTTAAATACTGCCCAGATATTCCTTCTTCGCGAACATGGAAGGCCCCTCGCGTTCTTGAAGCACAAATTCGCTTGGGTCCAGATTCCTTCATCGCGAACGCGATACACGGGATGCGGACGCGATGCACAACCTCCTCCTCCTCCTACGGGAACGTGGGAGCACCATCGCGGATGCATAGTTATGAAACCTCCCAGCTTCACGAACGCGGGAGACTCTTCGCAAACGTAAAGCACAAAAACTCCCCAAGCCCCAGCTCCTCTTCGCGAACGCGAAGAAGGAAACCAAAACTGGGTTGCTGCAATTTTTCTGCAATTTCAACAAGTCCCAAAATGCCCCGTTGAGCATCTAAAACACACCCGAGGCCCCCGGGACCTCAACCAAACATGCCAACCAATCCTAAAATATCATTCAAACTTGTTCCAATCTTCGGAATGCTCTATTATGATCCTAAATCCGAACTCGATCGTGATGGCACCTCTCGTGAAGACAAGGCCAGCTAACACTTTCCTTTTCAGTTTTAAGCAATCAAACCATAAGAATTTAAGTATAAAACATGATAAATAATCCAAAGGTAAGCAGTTAACCAAACTGTTTACGGAAAGTAAACCCAACACAACCCTATACCGGAGTGTCACTAGTCATGAGCATTTACCAATTCTAACACAAGTCTGAAAAGTCTACAAAGTTAATACAAGGTCACTAATAAGGGAAAAAGAATGAGATAAGGGGGAGAAACACGGGGCTGCGGACGCCAAACAACTACCTCGTAAACTCCAAAGTCTGCCGGGAGCTCTCAACTTTCGCTAGCAGGATTAGCAATGCCTGAATCTGTGCACGGGGTGCAGGGAGTAAAGTGAGTACTCCAACTTAGTGAGTAATAAACATAAATAAAGACTGAAAGCAAGAAATCACGTAAGGCACATTATAGGCTATAATAAAGCAGTAAAGATATGTAAGAATCATTTTAGTTTAGTTAAACTTCATAAAAGGCCTTTTTAACAATTAAGCAGATAAATGACAGGCAATAAGGAAGATAAGCACATAAAGGTTCGCCCCTCGGGCACAATGTCAACAAATCCTCCCCTCGGGCAATATCTCAAAACAATACCAGCACCTCGGGCTACATCTCACATCACAATGTGTACCCGCTCTCACTGAGGGTGTGCAGACTCTTAGAGGGGCCCCTTACGGCCCAAGCGCAATATCAAGCTATCTCGTGGCATCATCACTAGGCTCTCGGCCTTATATCTACAAGCCACCTCGTGGCATACAAATCTCAGGCCCTCGGCCTCATAATCATAATCAGTGTTTCCTCACAACATAGGCCCTCGGCCTTACTCAGTTAGAATCTCACAGCCACTCGGGCAACATTAAAACATAGTTCTCAACCCAAAATATCATTTAAAAACATCATTTAAGTGTTAAAGCAGAGTAAACATGGCTGAGTCATGAAAACAGTAGAATATAGCGCGACTGAGTTCAAGTATAAAGTCAAAACAGTGAGAAAATATCAATAAAAATCTCCTAAGGGTTGAAATAGTTGGCACGAAACCCAAATATGACATTCATCCCAAAGCATAATGATAACAAATAGTTTTCAGTCAAATACGCGGTAAAACAATCATTCGGGATGGACTAAGTCACAATCCCCAATAGTGCACGACCCCACGCTCGTCATCTAGCGTGTGCGTCACCTCAATATAGTACAACGATGTGAAATCCAGGGTTTTATACTCTCAGAACAACATTTACAATCATTACTCACCTCAATCCGGTCCAAACTCTAGCTCGCGACGCCTTTGCCCCTCAAATCGGCCAAAACTCGCGTCGAATCTATCCAAAATCAGAACACGACATCAAAATATGCTAAGGGAACGAAGCCCAAACGACAATATGCAATTTACAACATAAATTCCAAAATTACCAAAACCCGACCCCGACCAACATCTTGGATTCCGGTAAAAATCACATCAATGGATTCCTTATCACTCCCCGAGTTCATACATACCAAAAGAATCAAAATCCAACCACAAATGACCCCTGAAATCCCAATTTCTAGGTCTCCAATTTCAAGCCCTAGTTCTTCCATTTTAGGCTTAATTTCCATAATTAATTAGGTAGATTTCACGTTACAATCAAGTTTTAAGTCCATGAATCTTACCTCCAAGTGATTCCCCTTGAATCCCTTATCAATCCTCTTCAAAAAGCTCCAAAAACACTCAACAATGGTGAAAATAAACCCCAAAATTGCGAACAAGACGACTATTTAAACATTCTGCCCAGGTCTGAAATCCTTCTTCGCAAACGCGATCAACGCTTCGCGTTCGCGAAGCACAAACCAACTTTGACCAAAATTTCCTCTTCGCAATCGCGACCTGCCCATCGCGAACGCACCCCTTCACTCGCGAACGCGATGAACTACTTGACCTCGAACCCAGCTGACCACTTTCCTCTACGCGATCGCAGAGCTTCACTCGCTAACGATATGCTCAATCCCTTAGCCCTTCGTGAACGTGGAGCCTTCCTCGCGAACGTGAAGGCCATTTTCTCTGCAACACTGATCAGCAATTTCTGCAATTCCAAACATCATGGAATGGTCCGATTGACCACCCGAAACTCACCCGAGGCCCCCGGGACCTCAACCAAACATGTCAACATATCCCATAACCTCATTCAAACTTGTTCCAACCTTCAGAACGCTCAAAACAACATCAAAACACCAAATACGCATCGGCTTCAAGCCTAAGAATTCCAAAATCTTCTAAATTACGCTTTTGATCAAAAACCCAACCAAACCACGTCCGAATGACCTAATATTTTGCACACACATCCCAAATGACACAACGGAACTACTGTAACTCTCGGAATTCCACTCCGACCCCTATATCAAAATCTCACCTATCAACCAGAAAACGCCAAAAATCCAATTTCGCCAATTCAAGCCTAAATCTACACTGAACCTCCAAAACACATTCCGATCATGCTCCTAAGTCCCAAATCACCTACCGAAGCTATTCGAACCATCGGAATTCACATCCGAGCCCTCTAACACATAAGTCAATATCCGATTGACTTTTCCAATTTAAGCTTCCTCAAAAGAGACTAAGTGTCTCAAACCTTACCAAAACCTTTTCGAACCCGAGCCAACTAACCCGATCTCATATAAAACCGATAGATAAAGTAATAAGAAGCAGAAATGGGGGAAACATAGCGGTAACTCATGAGACGACTGACCGGGTCATCACATCCTCCCCAACTTAAACAAACGTTCGTCCTCGAACGAGTCAAGAAATATACCTGAAGCCTCAAATAGGTGAGGATATCTGCTCCGCATCTCCCGCTCGGTCTCCCAGGTAGATTCTTCCGTGGGCCGACCTCTCCACTACACTTTCACTGAAGTTATATCCTTTGACCTCAACTTTCGAACCTGACGCTCCAAAATAGCTGCTGACTCTACATCATAAGTCAAATCACCATCAAACTGAACCATGCTGAAATCCAGAACATGAGATGGATCCCCAATATACTTCTAGATCATAGAAACATGAAATACCGGATGCACACTCGACAAGCTGGGTGGCAAAGCTCATAAGCCACCCCCAATCCTCCGAAGCTCCTCAAAAGGCCCAATGAATCGAGGACTCAATTTACCTTTCTTCCCAAATCTCATGGCACCCTTCAAGAGCGAAACCTTCAACAGAACCTCTCACCAACCATGTATGACACATCCCGAACCTTCCTGTCAGCATAACTATTTTGCCTCGATTGCGCTGTACGAAGTCTCTCCTGAATCACCTTTACCTTGTCTAAAGCATCCTGCACCAAGTCTATCCCCTATAGCCTAGCCTTACCCGGCTCAAACCAACCAACTGGAGATCTACACCGCCTTCCATACAAAGCCTCAAATGGAGCCATCTGAATACTTGACTGGTAGTTGTTGTTCTAAGCGAACTCTACAAGCAGTAGAAACTGATCCCATGACCCTCCGAAATCAATGACACAAGCACGTAACATGTCCTCCAATATTTGAATAGTGCGCTCGGACTGCCTGTCCGTCCGAGGGTGAAAAGTTGTGCTCAACTCAACCTGAGTACCCAACTCTCGCTGCACAGACCTCCAAAACTGTGAAGTAAACTGAGTGCCCCTACTGAGATGATGGAAACTGGGACACCATGCAAATGAACAATCTCCCGGATATAGATATCTGCCAACCACTCTGAAGAATAGGTAGTACATACAGGAATGAAGTGCGGACTTGGTTAGCCGATCCACAATCACCCAAATAGCATCGAACTTTTTCAAAGTCCGCGGAAGTCCAGCTACAAAGTCCATAGTGATTCGCTCCCACTTCCACTCTGGAATATCCATCTGTTGAAGCAAGCCACCCGGTCTCTGATGATCATATTTCACCTGCTGACAATTGAGACACCGAGCTACAAATCCTACAATGTCTTTCTTCATTCTCCTCCACCAATAATGCTGCCTCAAATACTGATACATCTTCGTGGCACCCGGATGAATAGAATATCGTGAGCTATGGGCCTCCTCCGGAATCAACTCCCGAAGCCCATCTACATTGGGCACACAAATCCAGCCCTACATCCTCAACACCCCATCATCACCAATGGTCACATCTCTGGTATCATCATGCTGAACTCTGTCCTTAAGGACAAGCAAATGTGGATCATCATACTGGCACTCTCTGATGCGATCATATAAGGAAGACTGAGAAACCACACAAGCCAATACCCGACTAGGCTCCGAAATATCTAACCTCACGAACCGATTGGCCAAGTCCTGAACATCAACTGCAAGAGGTCTCTCCCTAACTGGAATATATGCCAAAATCCCCATACTCACCGCCTTTCGGCTCAAAGCATCGGCCATCATATTGGCGTTTCCCGGATGGTACAATAGAGTAATATCATAATCCTTTAGCCACTCCAACCACCTCCATTGCCTCAAATTAAGATCCTTCTACTTGAACAAGTACTAGAGACTACGATGATCGGTAAACACCTCACAAGAAACACCGTACACGTAATGCCTCCAAATCTTCAACGCGTGAACTATGGCAGCTAACTCCAAATCATGAACGGAGTAGTTCTTCTCATGGGGCTTCAACTGATGAGAAGCATAAGCAATAACTCTACCCTCCTGCATCAATACACACCTAATACCAACTCTTAAAACATCACAATACACGATATATGAACCTGAAGCTGATAGCAAAACCAACACTAGAGATGTGGCCAAGGCTATCTTGAGCTTTTGAAAGCTCTCCTCACACTCATCCGACCACACAGATGGAGCACCCTTCTGAGTCAACTTGGTCAAGGGCGATGCGATAGATGAGAATCCCTGAACAAACCGTCGATAATAACCCGTCAAACCAAGAAAGCTATCTCTGTGGCTGAGGATGGTCTGGGCCAACTTTGAACCGCCTCTATCTTCTTCGGATCAACCTGGATACCCTCGCTGGACACCATGTGCCCCAAGAAAGCCACTGTACTGAGCCAAAACTCACACTTGGAGAATTCTGCATAAAGCTTCTCCTCTCTCAATCTTTGCAACACAACTCTCAAATGCTCTGCGTGCTCCTCCTGACCATGCGAATACACCAGAATATCATCAATGAAGGCTATGACAAACGAGTCGAGATAAGGCCGGAACATGATGTTCATCAAATGCATGAACACTGCTGGGGAATTGGTCAGCCCAAAAGACATCACCAAGAACTCATAATGACCATATCGGGTCCTGAAAGTCGTCTTAAGAATATCTAAGTCCTTGATCTTCAACTGGTGATAACCTGAACGGAGATCAATCTTGGAGAACACTCTCGCTCCCTGAAGCTGGTCGAATAAATCATCAATGCAAGGCAAATGATACTTGTTCTTAACTGTTACTTTGTTCAATTGCCTATAATCAATGCACATCCTCATAGTGCCATCCTTCTTCTTCACAAATAGAACCGGCGCACCCCAAGGGGACACACTAGGCCGAATGAACACCTTATCAAAGAGTTCCTGAAGCTGCTCCTTTAACTCCTTCAACTCCGCTGGTGCCATACGATATGGCAGAATAGAAATGGGCTGAGTGACCGGCACCAGGTCAATACCAAAGTTAATATCCCTGTCCGGCGGCATGCTCGACAGGTCTGCAGGAAACACATAGGGAAAATCCCTCACAACTGGAATATAATCAATACTGGGAGTCTCACACATCCCTCACAAAGGCTAGATACGAAAGACAACCCTTCCCAACCATATGCTGGGCCTTCAAGAATGAGATCACTCTACTGGGAACATAATCAGTCAAACCTCGCCACTCAATCCGTGGCACACCCGGTATAGTCAATGTGACTGTCTTGGCATGACAGTCCAGTATAGCACGACACGTAGATAGCCAATCCATGCCCAAAATGACATCAAAATCCACCATACACAATAATAAAAGATCCACACGGGGATAAATACAGATGCCTCCATACCAATCCGCGAGACTCTACAAAATCTGCTCATGACTCATGAGACCTATGTAACCTAGGCTCTGATACCAACTTGTCATGACCCTAAACTCGAACCCGGTCGTGATGGCACCTCTCAAGAAGACAAGGTCAGCCGACACTTTCCATTTCAGTTTTAAGCAATCAAACCATAAGAATTTAAGTCTAAAACATGATAAATAATCCACAGGTAAGTAGTTAACTGAACAGTTTGCGAAAAATAAACCCAACACAGCCCAATACCGGGGTGTCACTAGTCATGAGCATCTACCAATTCTAACACAAGTCTGAAAAGTCTACAAAGTTATTAAAAGGTCACTAATAAGGGAAAAGAAATGAGATAAGGGGGAGAAATACGGGGCTGCGGACACCAAGCATCTACCTCGTGAACTATGAAGTCTACCGGGAGCTCTCAACTCTCGCTAGCAAGATCAACAACGCCTGAATCTACACACCGGGTGTAGGGAGTAAAGTGATTACTCCAACTTAGTGAGTAATAATCATAAATAAAAACTGAAAGCAATAAATCACGTAAGGCACATTATAGGCTATAATGAAATAGTAAAGATATATAAGAAACATTTTAGTTCAGTTAAACTTCTTAAAAGGCCTTTATAACAATTAAGCAGATAAATGACATGCAATAAGGAAGATAAGCACCTAAAGGTTCGCCCCTCGGGCACAATGTCAACAAATCCGCCCCTCGGGCAATATCTCAGAACAATACCAGCCCCTCAAGCTATATCTCATATCACAATGGGTACCCGCGCTCACTGGGGGTGTGCAGACTCCTGGAGGGGCCCCTTACGGCCCAAGCACAATATCAATCCATCTCTTGGCATCATCGCTAGGCTCTCGGCCTCATGTCAACAAGTCACCTCGTGGCGTACAAATCTCAGGTCATCGACCTCATAATTATAATTAGTGTTTCCTCACAACATAGGCCATCGGCCTTACTCAGTCATAATCTCACAGCCACTCGGGCAATAGTAAAACATAGTGCTCAACCCAAAATATCATTTAAAAATATCATTTAAGTGTTAAAGTAGAGTAAACATGGCTGAGTCATGAAAATAGTAGAATATAACATGACTGAGTTTAAGTATAAAGTCAAAACAGAGAGGAAATATCAATAAATATACCCTAAGGGTTCAAATAGTTAGCATGAAGCTCAAATATGGCATTCAGTCCAAAACATGATGATAACAAATAGTTTTCAGTCAAATACGCGGTAAAACAGTCATTCGGAATGGACTAAGTCACAATCCCCAATAGTGCACGACCCCACGCTCGTCATCTAGCATGTGCGTCACCTCAATATAGCACAACGATGTGAAATCTGGGGTTTCATACCCTCAGAACAACATTTACAATCATTACTCACCTCAATCTGGTCCAAACTCTAGCCCGCAACGCTTTTGCCCCTCGAAGCGGCCTCCACCTGCATCGAATCTATCCAAAATTAGAATCAGGGCGTCAAAATATGCTAAGGGAATGAAGCCCAAGCGAAAATATGCAATTTACCATAAATCCCAAAATTACCAAAACTCGACCCCCGGGCCCACGTCTCGGATTCCGATAAAAATCATATCAATGGATTTCTTATCACTCCCCGAGTTCATACATACCAAAAGCATCAAAATCCAACCACAAATGACCCCTCAAAACCCAATTTCTAGGTCTCCAATTTCAAGCCCTAGTTCTTCCATTTTAGGCTTAATTTCCATGATTAATTACCTCCAAGTGATTCCCATTGAAACCCTCTTCAAAAAGTTCCAAAAATGCTCAACAATGGTAAAAATAAACCCTAAAATTGCGGACAAGACGACTATTTAAACATTCTGCCTAGGTTTGAAATCCTTCTTCACGAACACCGTCAACACCTCGCGTTCACGAAGCACAAACCAACTTCGACCAAACTTTCCTCTTTGCGATCGCGACCTTCCAATCGCGAACGCGATGCTTCCTCAGACAACTCTTCGCAAATGCACCCCTTCACTCGCGAACGCGATGAACAACTTGACCTCGAACCCAGCTGACCACTTTTCTCTACGCGATCGTGGAGCTTCACTCGCGAACGCGATGCTCAATCCCTCAGCCCTTCGCGAACGCGGAGCCTTCCTTGTGAATGCGAAGGCTAAAATTCCAGCCTTCACCAGCTAATCCTTCGCGAACGTGAGGGCCTACTTGTGAACGTGAAGGCCATTTTCTCTGCAACTCTGATCAGCAATTTCTGCAATTCCAAACATCATGGAATGGTCCGATTGACCACCCGAAACTCATCTGAGCCCCCGGGACCTCAACCAAACATGCCAAAATATCCCATAACCTTATTCAAACTTGTTCCAACCTTCGGAATGCTCAAAACATCATCAAAACACCAAATTCGCATCGGATTCAAGCCTAAGAATTCCAAAATCTTCTAAATTACACTTTTGATAAAAAATCCAACCAAACCACGTCCAAATGACCTAAAATTTTGCACACACATCCCAAATGATACACCGGAACTATTGCAACTCTCGGAATTCCATTCTGACCCATATATCAAAATCTCACCTATCAATCGGAAAATGCTAAAATCCAATTTCGCCAATTCAAGCCTAAATCTACACCAGACCCCTAAAACACATTCCAATCACGCTCCTAAGTCCCAAATCACCTCCCGAAGCTATCTGAACCATCAGAATTCACATCTGAGCCCTCTAACACATAAGTCAACATCCAGTTGACTTTTCCAACTTAAGCTTCCTCAAAAGAGACTAAGTGTCTCAAACCTTACCAAAACCTTTACGAATCCGAACCAACTAACCCGATCACATATAGAACTGATAGACAAAGCAATAAGAAGCAGAATGGGAAAAACAGAGTGGTAACTTATGAGATGACTGGTCGGGTCGTCATACGCTCAAAATAACATCAAAACACCAATTTAGCATCGGATTCAAGCCTAAGAACTTCAAAAACTCTCAAAATATGCTTTCGATCAAAAATTCTATCAAACCTTGTCTGAATGACCTGAAATTTTGCACACACGTCACATTCAACACTATCGAGCTACTTCAACTTCCGGAATTCCATTTCAACCCTCGGATAAAAATCTCACTATCGAACCGGAAACTTAAAAAATTCAACTTTTGGAATTTCAAGCCTAAATTAGCTATGGTCCTCCAAAACACCATCCGAACACACTCCTAAACCCGAAATCACCCAACGGAGCTAACTGAACCATCAGAATTCCGTACCAAGGCCTCCTTCACACTATTCCGACTACGGTCAAATTTCCAAAACTTAAGCTCTCATTTAGGGACTAAGTGTCCCAAAACTCTCCGAAACTCCCAATAATTCCTCCCGGCAATTCACAATAGCAGAAACAAACACGAGGAAAGCAGTTAATAGGGGATCAGGGCATAAATTCTTAAAACAACCGGCCAAGTCGTTACAGTTAAGAATGGTTTTAAATGTGTTTTTGTTTCCGATAAGGTTGTAATAAGTAAGAACGAAATATTTGTAGGAAAAGGTTACCTTACTAAGGGCATTTTCAAGCTGAATGTAATGGTTGTTGAAAATAATAATAAAATTTCAGCTTCGTCTTACTTACTTGAGTCAAATGAATTATGGCATATACGTTTGGGTCATGTTAATTATAAAACCTTGCGGAAAATGATTAATTTGGAATATTGCCTAAATTTGAATGCGACAAATCAAAATGTCAAATATGTGTGGAATCTAAGTATGTTAAACATCCTTATATGTCAGTTGAAAGGAATTCAGATCCTTTAGACTTAATTCACACAGATATTTGCGATATGCAGTCAATACCATCTCGCGGTGGAAAGAAATATTTCATAACTTTTATTGACGATAGTACTCGATATAGCTATGTTTACTAACTTAATAGTAAAGATGAAGCAATGGACACATTCAAGCAATACAAAAATGAAGTTGAAACGCAACTTAACAAGAAAATCAAAATGATAAGAAGTGATAGGGGTGGTGAATATGAATTTAAACTTCTTTTGAACAAATATGTTTAGAATATGGAATTATTCATCAAACAACGGCCCCATACATGCCCCAATCCAATGGGATTGCAGAAAGAAAGAATCGTTCATTAAAGGAGATGATGAACGCATTATTGATAAGTTCTGGTTTGCCACAGAATTTGTGGGGGAAGCTGTTCTTACGGCTAGCCGAATACTAAATCGAGTACCCCATAGCAAAACACAATTCATTCCATATGAAAAATTGAAAGGAAGGAATCCCAACTTGAATTATTTTAAAGTATGGGAGTGTTTGGCAAAAGTGCAAGTTCCTAAACCCAAAAGGGTAAAAATAGGACCAAAAACCGTTGATTGTGTTTTCATAGGATATGCAACTAATAGTAAAGCATATTGATTTCTGGTTCATAAATAAGAAAATTTCGACATTCATAATAATACGGTTATAGAATCAGATAATGTTGAGTTCTTTGAAAATATATATCCATATAGAAAGGAATGTGAGTTAATTGGTGAAGGATCTAAACGACCTCGGGAATAAACAAAAGAAAGTACACTTAACCAGGAGGATCCAAGACCTAGTAAACATCAAAGAACGTCTACTTTATTTGGACCAGATTTTATGACTTTCTTATTGGAAAATGAGCCTCAAACATTTGAAGAAGCTATGTCTTCTTCGGAATCATTGTTTTGGAAAGAGGCAGCCAATAGTGAAATAGAATCACATTGAACAACCATACATGGGAATTGGTTGATCTTCCTCCTGAAAATAAACCGTTGGGTTCTAAATGCATCTTTAAGAGGAAAATGAAAGATAGTGGCACTATTGACAAATTTAAGGCAAGACTTGTGGTCAAAGGGTATAGACAACAAGAAGGTCTGGACTATTTCGATACATACTCTCTAGTTACAAGAATTACGTCCATACGAACGTTAGTAGTTTTAGCTGCAGTTTATGGTCTTGAAATTCATCAAATGGATGTTACGATAGCCTTCTTAAATGGAGAGTTAGAGGAAGAAATTTACATGGAACAACCTGAAGGGTTTGTAGTTCCAGGTAAAGAAAAGAAGGTATGTAGACTTGTTAAGTCCCTTTACGGACTAAAACAAGCACCCAAACAATGGCATGCGAAATTTGACCAAACAATGTTGTCAAATGGTTTTAAAATAAATGAATGTGATAAATGTGTGTACATTAAAAATGTTCCAAATCACATAATCATTGTTTGCTTATATGTGGATTATATGCTGATAATGAGTAATGACATTGCTAACATAAATGCAACTAAGCCCATGCTAACTAGCAAGTTTGATATGAAAGACTTGGGAGTTGCGTATATAATTCTGAGAATTAAGATCCATAAGACTTCTCAAGGTCTGGCATTGTCACAATCTCACTATATTAAGACAGTACTTGAAAAATTCAAGCACTTGGGCTTTAAAATTGCAAAAACTACAATTGACGTGAATCTTGCATTAGCAAAGTACAAAGGCCAAAGCATATCACAATTGGATTATGCTCGTGTGTTGGGTTGCTTAATGTACATCATGAATTGTACACGACCAGATATAGCTTGTGCTATAAGCAAATTGAGTCGATATACGAGCAATCTAGGTCATTCTCATTGGATGGCCATGAAACAAGTTTTGGGGTATTTAGTACATACCCAGGACTTTGCTTTGCACTACAGTAAATATCTTACGATCATTGAGGGATATTGTGATGCAAATTGGATCACCGGATCAACTGATTCCAAGTCCACAAGTGGATATGTATTCTCTATTGGTGGAGGAGCGATATCTTGGAAGTCATCCAAACAAACTTGTATTGCCCACTCTACGATGGAGGCTGAATTCATAGCCTTAGATAAAGCTGGTGAAGAAGCTGAATGACTCTAGAATTTCCTGGAAGTTATTCCATTTTGGCCCAAACCGTTGGCACCAATATGCATACATTGCGATAGTCAAGCGGAAATTGGAACGGTTGGGAGAGTTATGTATAACGGTAAATCTCGTTATATACGACGAAGACATAAACCGTTAGGCAATTACTCTCTAGAGGAATTATCATGATTGATTATGTAAAGTCAAGTGATAATGTGTCGGATCCACTTACAAAAGGCCTAACTAGAGAGGTAGTTGAGAGGTCATCAAGGGAAATGGGACTGTGGCCGAGAACAAGTCATAGTAGAGGTAACTCTACCTAGAAGACTGGAGATCCCAAGATCTAGGTTCAAGGAGATCAAACAAAGTCATTAATGACGGTTCAACATTGTCAACTAAACTTTTGGTCCATTCTCGTGATGAGACAATGTTCAGTACCAAAGATAAAGTATTAAGGCTTTTTAATGATTTCTAAATTTGATACGGGGTATATCAAATAGTGTATCTACGGGATGACATGTTTAGGAATCACCTATGTAAGTGTGAAGTTTTAGTCGTTTCAAGGAGAATCTTGCAAGGCTAGTTCTCTAAGCACTTATGAAACCAGGCGGTGTTCATGGCTGAAACGAACACAACAATAAGAACCAAAGATGGTTGAGGGTTGGTTGTGTGACTTGTGGTTGTCTAGGTATACACCAAAGTTTGACGGTTCAAAGATATCAAATCTACCGATTGATCGAGTATATCCGACATAAGTTGACTACGGAAAGTTCAAAGGGAAACCTACTTATCCAGATGCAATTAATCCTTGCTTGCGAATCACACAGTTTTTCATGCATGTTTCCGTGATATAGCTATTCCCCATTCATGTGGGGGATTGTTGGGGTTTTATGTATTTAAGTATATTAAATACTTAAAAGAGGGTGAATGTAAAATGGAGGGAAATGAAAATTTTGAGTAAGAATTTAAGTTTCCCCCTTGACAAAGGGACATTGTCCCACATTGGAAGAGGAAGAGGTTTCTTATGGATATATAAGCAATTGCTCTTCTTCTAGTTCTTAAAGAGTTGAGAAGAAGGCAAGCCTCGCACCGTCGCCGTCGTCGCTTGCTCTGCTCGGCTTCGGATTTGGATTTGGATTTGGTCAAATGATCGATTGATTGATTAATTTTTTGGACCAAATTTATTTGTTAATAGTAAAATATTAATAGAAATGTTATTAAATATTTGTTTTAATAACAGAATATTAATATTAAGTCCTCCAGTCCATTTTTCATTTGTGTAACTGAAAATTAAACTACCCTCTTCAATTTTCCCTCTTTATTGTTGAGTAAATAGCCATTTATGTTATGGCATTTATGCTGTGGCCGTTTTGCATAAACAACCATTCTGAAGAGTTATACCTCTTCAAATTTCAGCCCATCTTTGGCTATAAATACAATTCTATTCTGCTCAGAATTTCCATACGATTTTCTGAGCTTCTTCTCCTTCTGCATACTTTTAACATCAAACAAAGCAACAGTAAGTGTGATTTGCTACCGAACTTTGTGTTTGCTAAAACACTGGGGTTTGAAGTACCACTACACCAGTGTGGAATTCGTTCTATCCTGGGAGGAAATAATCCATAACCTTGGGTATTAGGAGGGGATTAAATTCCTTAAGGAAACACTGTGGGAATTCAGTGGGCTCGGATTAAAATTCTGTTTCTGTTTTTCATTTCTGTTTATGTTCATTTGTATTTTCCAGAATTATTTTACAAATACAGTTTACTAACAATCCTAAGAAATTTAATATATTTTCTGTATTTGTACTCACTGTTTCTGGAGAGTAAAATCTTTGTGATTTTGTACTCTATTGGAGATTAAAATCTACGTGATTTTAACGTTTGTGTCATTCTTTTACAGAAAAGACTAATGATAATGTGAACCAATCTTTTCCAATGGTACCAGCGGCATTGGCACCAGCGGAGAAACCCAAAAAATATTTTGGGATTGATTTCATGCGCTGGCAGCAAAAGATATTCTTCTATTTGACTACCCTAAGTCTCTAGAAGTTCATCAAGGAAGATGTTCCTGTGCTGTCCAATGAAACTCCAGAAACTGAACACTTTCTTGTGATTGAGGCGTGGAAGCATTTAGATTTTTTGTGCAAGAATTATATTCTAAGCGGGCTGGAGGATGATTTGTATAGCGTCTATAGTGGCGTGGAAACGTCAAAAGAACTGTGGACTACGCTTGAAAATAAATACAAAACTGAAGTTGCTGCAAAGTTTTTGGACTACAAAATGGTAGTAGCAAGTCTGTTATTACCCAAGTCCAGGAATTGAAAGTGATTATTCACGATCTCTTTGCTGAAGGTATAAATCAAATTAATACTGATGTTGAAAGTAGTAATCTTAGTATTTTTACTAACAGAAATTTCATTGAAGGTGTTGTCATCAATGAAGCATTCCAAGTAGCAGCGATGATTGAGAAGTTGCCTCCTTTGTGGAAGGATTTCAAAAACTACTTGAAACACAAACGCAAGGAGATGCCCCTTGAAGATCTCATTGTTCGGTTGAGAATCGAAGAGGACAACAAAGCTGCTGAAAAGAGAGGCCATGAAAAATCAACAATAATGGCAGCAAATATTGTTGAAGAGAACAAAAAGAGGAAGAAGGCTTCTGGACCAAATATAACCCAAACAAGAAGCGGTTCAGTGGAAATTGCTACAACTTTGGAAAAG
This sequence comes from Nicotiana tabacum, assembly GCF_000715075.1. Lineage (NCBI taxonomy): Eukaryota > Viridiplantae > Streptophyta > Magnoliopsida > Solanales > Solanaceae > Nicotiana > Nicotiana tabacum. The sequence goes on from NC_134101.1 coordinate 183,556,806, forward strand.
CCGGACACAAATCTACGGAATGTCGTGCTCCGAAGAAAGACAAGAAGAAGGGTCAAGCAAACATGGTTGAAAAGCATGATGATGTTGATGACTAATGTGCCATGCTTTCAATGCAACTTGGTGGGCAATCCTAAAGAGTGGTGGATTGATTCTGGAGCCACTCGCCATGTTTGTGCTGTTAGAGAAGCTTTTGCTACTTATGCTCCTATTGGACCCGATGAGATGCTTTCTACGAGAAATGCTGCAAAGGCCAAGATTGAAGGATGTGGGAAGATATTTCTCAAAATGACTTCCGGCAAAGTGGTGACTTTGAACAACGTCCTTCATGTTCCCGAGATTAGGAAGAATTTAGTCTTTGCTGGACTTCTTGTTAAGAATGGTTTTAAATGTGTTTTTGTTTCCGATAAGGTTGTAATAAGTAAGAATGAAATGTTTGTAGGAAAAGGTTACCTCACTAAGGGCCTTTTTAAGCTGAATGTAATGGTTGTTGAAAATAATAATAAAATTTTAGCTTCGTCTTACTTACTTGAGTCAAATGAATTATGGCATATACGTTTGGGTCATCTTAATTATAAAACCTTGTGGAAAATGATTAATTTGGAATATTGCCTAAATTTGAATGCGACAAATCAAAATGTCAAATATGTGTGGAATCTAAGTATGTTAAACATCCTTATAAGTCAGTTGAAAGGAATTCAGATCCTTTAGACTTAATTCACACAGATATTTGTGATATGAAGTCAATACCATCTCGCGGTGGAAAGAAGTATTTCATAACTTTTATTGACGATAGTACTCGATATTGCTATGTTTACTTACTTAATAGTAAAGATGAAGCAATAGACGTATTCAAGCAATAAAAAATGAAGTTGAAACGCAACTTAACAAGAAAATCAAAATGATAAGAAGTGATAGGGGTGGTGAATATGAATTTAAACTCCTTTTGAACAAATATGTTTAGAATATGGAATTATTCATCAAACAACGGCCCCTTACACGCCCCAATCCAATGGGATTGCAGAAAGAAAGAATCGTTCATTAAAGGAGATGATGGACGCATTATTGATAAGTTCTGGTTTGCCACAAAACTTGTGGGGGAAGCCGTTCTTACGGCTAGCTGAATACTAAGTCGAGTACCCCATAACCAAACACAATCCATTCCATATGAAAAATGGAAAGAAAGGAAGCCCAACTTAAATTATTTTAAAGTGTGGGGTTGTTTGGCAACAATGCAGGTTCCTAAACCCAAAAGGGTAAAAATAGGACTGAAAATCGTTGATTGTGTTTTCATAGGATATGCGACTAATAGTAAAGCATATCGATTTCTGGTTCATAAATCAGAAAATCCCGACATTCATAATAATACTATTTTAGAATCAGATAATGTTAAGTTCTTTGAAAATATATATCCATATAAAAAGGAATGTGAGTCGATTGGTGAAGGATATAAACGATCTCGGGATGAAACAAAACAAAGAACGTCTAAATATTTGTTTTAATAACAGAATATTAATATTAAATCCTCCAATCCATTTTTCAGGTGTGTAACTGAAAATTAAACTACCCTCTTCAATTTTTCCTCTTTATTGTTGAGTAAATTGCCATTTATGTTATGGCATTTATGCTATGGCCGTTTTGCATAAACAACCATTCTGAAGAGTTGCACCTCTTCAGATTTCAGCCCAACTTTGGCTATAAATACAAGTCTATTCTGCTCAGAATTTTCCTACGATTTTCTGAGTTTCTCCTCCTTCTTCTGCATACTTTTAACATCAAACAAAGTAACCGTAAGTGTGATTTGCTATCGAACTTTGTGTTCGCTGAAACGCTGGGGTTTGAAGTACCACTACACCAGTGTGTAATTCGTTCTATCCTGGGAGGAAATAATCCATAACCTTGGGTACTAGGAGGAGATTAAATTCCTTAAGGAAACACTGTGAATTCAGTGGACTCGGATTAAAATTCTATTTCTGTTTTCATTTCTGTTTATGTTCATTTATATTTTTCAGAATTATTTTACAAATACAGTTTACTAACAGTGAATACATTACGTAAGAATATTACAATCTATGGCTTTATGCATTATTGAATATTCGAGCCGAACAAACTAAAGATACCAAACTAATAAACTGAAACTGAAAGGAGAAAAAATGAACCACGCCGAATTAAATTAGGTATGGTATTGGTATAACATTTTAAGAAATGAATACTGAAAATACCAAATCGAAATATCTAAATATCGTAATGTACTGACCGACAAACACCCATACTCATGTTGATTGCTTAACTATTTTCTTAATTTGTGAAGTTGTTCGTGCGGTGAAATTTATCAGTAACCTATACTATAAGCCATGTATATTGCTTAGATCATCTAACAACTAAAAATATTAAATCCCAAGAAAAAGCATGTTTGACCAAGTTTTTGGGAGGTCAAAAGCACTTTTTTGTAAAAAAAAATACTTGTTGAAATTTTATGGTGTTTGATCAAGAGAGAGAAGTAAAAGCAGTTTTTATGCTTTAAGTAATAAACTACAAATTCTAACTCCTTCCAGAAGCAGTAGTAGAAAGCTAATGTTTTTAAGACAAAAAGATCCTTACCAAAAATTTATATTTCCCAATTATTCCTCGTTAATTTAGCTTTTGCCTTTTACTTTTTATTTCTAGCATCCAATATTGAATTTTTCTTCTTTTCCATTATTCTTATTTTCTTTTGTTCTTCTTTGAGATAGTCTCTCTATTATAAATAGATCTCTTCTTTTATATAAGATTATTTATGGAGTAAATTTTGATGTATGTTGACTAATAGGGATAGTCTCTTTATTAACAAAAATTATTAAAGTGACTAAAAATGCAAATTTTGGTCGAAAAAACGAGAGTTTTTAATCAAAATGATCCCTTATCTTTAAGGGTAGGTTCAACTTTGTCCTTTAAATATGACTCTTAGCACCATTTGCCCTATGAGTTTACAAAACATAAGCACTTTTAGTCTAAGTAACAGAAAATACTCACTTCTGTTACAAAACTAACGAACAGACCTCTCTTTCACCCTAAAAATCAGTCCATTTTCTTTTTTCCACTAGAAAACACGCTCATTTACCTTATAATATCGATATCTGGCATTGACATTGGTTCATGTTCATGACTAATTTCATGTTCGCACTGACATTTTCAAAAATATTCGATTGCTTGTTCATTCAATAAATTAACATGTTGTTCATCACTATATACTCTATAAATCCTTGTTGCATTTAGGTGTGAAGAACTATATGGAATGTTATATTTGCTGAACCGTTCCAGTACACACACCCGCACGCACACATACACACAAAAAATTAGCATATGTTGATTACTTAAATACCAGTAAAAGTTTCAGATTGAAACAATTTAATTTTCTTATGTGCAAAACTCTTCTTGATAGAATTTAAGGGTCCACCAAACACTATAGAGAACCAATTCTCTATTAGGTTTAGCAGAATACACGCAGACTGCAATAAATAAATGACAAGAGGAATTTTACGTGAAAAATTTCCAACTCAACGGGATTAAAAACCACGACCTACCCTTGTAGGATTTCAACTTCACTACTGAGCAACTTTTAGATTACAACCCATGCAACCTAGGAATTAACCTCTTAATCCCTCATTAACTTGTAATACTCTATTACAAGCCGCTTTGTAATAACTCTATTACAAAGAATTTACAACTCGACTATCTCTAGCCAAAACTCAAACACAAGGGTTTAAGATTTACAAAGAGTTTCCTATAGAATACTTCTAAACAAGCTAAGTAGGAATTACACTTGAAGAACTATTACAAAGTTACAACCCAACTAAGGAAAAATAATAACTTGATGTGGGAACTGGTCCGTAGTTATTTTGTTCTTTGTTCTTGATGCACTTGAGAATTGCTTACTGGCTAATCAATCACGTGAGAGAGCTTGAGTAAATTCTCTAAGTAGGCGTTTGGACATAAGAATTGTAAAATTCCAAAAAATGGTGAAAATATTTTTCAAGTGAAAATGATATTTGAAATTTAGAGTTGTGTTTGGATATAAATTTCACTTTGGGATGTTTTTGAAGTTTTTTGAGTGAAAATTTTGAAAAACAGCTTTTTGGAGTTTTTCAAATTTTCGAAAATTTTCAAAATGCGTCTTCAAGTGAAAATTGGAAATTTTATGAACAAACGTTGATTTCGAAAAAAAAGTAATTTTTTTTTGGAAAAAGGGGAAAAAAAGTTTATGTCCAAATGGGCTCTAAGTGTTCAAGTAATTTTTCGTTTTACCTTCTTTGATGTTAATAATACATGTGTGACATCACTTACAATGATGTAAGCAAGGTAGGTAAAAAGACTTCCTCAGAAAGTTGACTGTTGCACTATTCATGTACTGTAGCGTGTGCAGACAACAACTTTTCCAACTGGAATAGTTATCTCAGGAGCTGGTAGCGACCTGTTTCCTCAACTGTTCATTCGACTCTGAAGAGTGAACCATATCCCAAACTGGAACCTTTCAATATTAAAGTCTTGAGAATGAGTAACAGGTTCCTTATATGATTCTTGATAGTAAGTTTGTTTGATCGTCAAAACATAAAACAAGGTACTTGTAACCTATCACTTCGGTAGCTTCAATTCTCAAATTTATTTCTTGCAGATCTTGCTTTATCCTAAGTATTCCACAATCAAATTTCTTCGTGAAGTATTTTTCTTCTTTCTTATGTTGCTTAGCAACTTGTTGGAAGGTCACTATAATTTCCAGCAAATTAAATAAAAGGTCCTTCTAACTCAACTCAACATCAATTTTTTTTAAAGTTCTGACTCATCTCTAAACTCAAGGTACAAATATTCCAGATGCAAAAACCCATGGAAGCTTTTTGAGCTCTTTATGCAACAGAGTGACAGAACCGGCTGATTTTTGGGGTGAAAGAGCTGGGTTTTCTGGTGGAGAAGAAGGAAATGAACTGATTGTGAGGGTGAAAGAGGTGGGGTTTTGTCCGTTAGTTTTCTAACGGAAGTGGGTATTTTCTGTTACTTAGACTAAATATGCTCATATTTTACAAACTTAGAGGACAAATAGTGTTCAAAGTCATATTTTAAGGACAAAGTTGAACCTACTCTTAAAGATGAGGGATAATTTTGGTTAAAAATTCGAAAAACTGATGTGGCTATTCTAATCCTCTAATTATTAAAATTTTAAATTGATAAATGAAACACTTAGTACAATTTAAATTTGGATACTCCGATGTATTCAATTTTTTAAAATTTGTTAAAATTTGCTAGTAGTAAATAGTAGTACTATCAAACATTTTAAATGTCTCAAAAACAGAAAGGAGTATTATAACTCATATTTTCGATAACAATCATGTTATGATTATCAACAGGGGATTAATCATGTTATGATTCTGGATTCCGTTCTGTAAAATAAATACACATCGGCGTGCTGGAAAAACAATATATTTGCGTGAAGCAGGCAGTTGTGTACTTGTGTTAGTTGTTGGAGTAGGTACATATATATATATATATATGATTCTAAAAGTTGAGTGTCAATTCGTCCTCTCTCAATTTAGAAAAGTATTTTCTTTTCAAATAGTCGAAGAATAAAAATTTACAGATGTTTCAAAAGTACTATTATAAAACGGCTTCCTTGAATTTGTCGCATCTTTTTTTTAAATTTTTCTTTTGATGATGGTGGCGTCTCGTGCCCGCTTCGTCAAATATTACCTTGTACTATTTTGCCTCATGCCCACAATTCATCTTTCTTTTTATGAAAACAAAGCAGCTTTGCATTAGAATAATATGACGAAGTCAAAACTTCTCTTGTATTTTTGGGGATCAACTGGAAATGCTGTTAATTTGTAATCTCTTTCCCAACTGGAAATACAATACAATCATAAGAGGAAAAAGGACGGGAAAAAGAGATATTGTTCACGTAACTTGACCGGGGAAACTATGAGCTAATTTACAACAATCCCAACTCATTTCACCAGTAATTGATTGAGGAAAAAACAGAGAACAAGGAATTGCAATTATATCCAGAATGCTTATAGCCTTCTGCTTAGGTTACAGATATACAAAAGAAGAGCGTAACACTCCTAGTTAATCAGATCGGAAACTTGGCCTTTGCTGTCTTCTATGTTGCCCAAAGATGGTAAATTTTCCCGAATGTTCTCTCCAAGTTTCTTGGCTTCCTGGTCTAACTTCAGTGGTCGTCTCCTCAAGCTCTGAAAACATCCAACTTTGTCAAACGGTGTCTAGTTAACATGTATAAGGAATATATTAAGATATTCATACCTCGGAAGCCCATAAGCAGTCACTTGCTTTACGAGGAATTATATGAATATGGGTCTGAACTTGTCATCCAAAAACAAAATTTGTATTAGCATTTTTATAAGTTATTAGTATGTATCAAAGCATAAGAATTGAAGGAAAACTTTAGGGTCAAGCAATTATCTGAAAAATGCTGAAGAAATTATTTGCACCTACGTGAAAAACAACCTGACCTGCAGCTTCCCCATTGTTGACTAACAGGTTGAATGAATCTGCATGTTTAGCAACATTTGTGAGTAAACTTATGACAATGATTAAATAGCTTTCCATGAAACATGGATAATATCTGCGAGTGTAAAAGCGGAGGCCCCCAACTGCTAGCAGTGTGGTTTGGAATCGATTCTTTTACCAATGTATTGACTACAAAGACATGGTTTCCTAATATATTCCAGCTCTTCTTTTTCTTTTTGATAACCATGGTATCTGGGCCAACTTGAGCGCACCTCAACTAATTCTACGGGATACGTGTCACCTCCCTCCAGTAACAGGTACCGGGTAACTCTATCCACCAAGGCTTGGACAGATAGGAAGAAATTACCTAGTACTTTTGCCTCCATTGAAATTTGAACTTGAGACCTCAAGGTTCTCAACCCGCTTAATTGACTACTAGGTCACACCCTTGGGTGCTATAATCCAGCTCTATATTGTACTTGATGCATAAACTTCCTTTGTTAGGACGGAGAGTTCGGGATAGTGCAGAATCTAACAAAATAATATTACAACAACAATAATAGAAAGAATGCAAGATGATAATGATAGTAAATGCAAATAAAGGAGGCGCAAAATTTACGTGGTTCGGTCAATGTGACATACGTCCACGAGAGAAAAGGAGCAAATTTACTTTACCAAAATAAATAGAAAATTAGAGTAAGTACTCTAATTAATCACAAATACCCCGAGAGGAAACCTCACAAAAACACTCACACAACTATTCCCCAAAACAACTCTTGCACAAATACTCTCTATTACAAAAGATACTGTTAAAGTGTTTCTTGCTCTATGAATTGGTGTGTTGTGAAAGAGCAACACTTCTTTTTATAGGAGCCAAATTATCAACCATTATACATTTTAATAAATACATTATTTTTATTTATCAAAATGATCAATTTAAAACTCAATTAAAGTGAATTGAGACATCACTTAATTTGTATTTGAATGAATCTTGAATTAAAAATCTTGCAATAATCATCATATTTTAGTTTTACCAGATTTAAGGTCATTTTAACAGAAAAATTGCTTATTAGCATTTTCTTGTCAAACACTTTAATTGCTTATTTTCAGTTTCAGCACTTTTATGCTCTAAATCATTTTTCATAAAATCCAATCAAATTCAAGTAAATCTTGAAATTACTGGAAAAAGCTTCAAAAACATGTCAACAAGGTTATCTTTGGTGTTGATAACAAAGTGGTATCAGAGTCGTATCTAACCGAATTAGTCCAGTAGACAAAATGGTGGATGTCCTATCAGTAGGAAAGTGACACTACAACATATAGTAGCTTTATCTACCAATCAAAGCATAATATATGGCAATGATCAAGGAAATCAAAGAAGCTTTATGGTTGAAGGGTCTATTTGCTGAACATAGCTAACCCTGAGGTGTTATTACTACTCCCTCCGTTTCAATTTATGTGAATCTATTTCCTTTTTAGCCCGCGCCAAAAAGAATGACTCCTTTCCTTATTTGGAAACAATTTACCTTTACACAATGATTTATAACCACAAAATATATGTGCCTCATTTTACACCACAAGATCAAAAGTCTTCTCTCTTTTCTTTAACTTCATGCCCAGTCAAATGAGTTCATATAAATTGAAACGGAGGGAGTATTATTTTATGTGATAGTCAAAGTGTCATTTATTTGACTAAAGATCAAATGTATCATGAGAGGATAAAGCATATTGATATGAAGTATCACTTCATTCGATAAGCTATCCTTGGGAAAGTCTTTGTTCAAAAGAATCAACACTAGAGACAACCTTGGTGATAGGTTTACAAAGTCTCATCCAGTAACCAAGTTCAAGCTTTACTTGAACCTGATTGGTTTTCATGATAAATAATTTATCCCATCAAGGCTTTTGTGTAGAGGGTAAATTTTTTATATCTGCCAAAAGTAGACCAAGGTAGAAATTTGTAATATGGCCATTCTTTAGCTTTACAAAAAGAGGTATTTGTTCCATTATAAGCTCGTTCGGATTGCCTTAAAAAAAGTAGCTTTAAGCACAAGTTCTTAAAAGCACTTTTTAAGTGCTGGATCTCGTTGTATAAATAAGCAGTTACGTGTTTGGATAAAAGCGCTGGTTGAACACAAGTTGTTGAAATGTTCGGTAAACAAGTGCTTACCAGCACTCTTTCTATTAAACTGACTGAAATATCCTTAAAGTTGTTAACAGTATAAAGAAACTTATTACTATAATATTTATTCTAAACTAATATGAATACAAAATAATTAATATTTTAATTCACTTTCAGTTTAAACTTTAAACAAATCACCTAAGATAATTTTTATAAATAAAAATTCTTGAACTCTCATTTTTCACCACTTTCAATCATGTAAATTTTTTATTCTTGAAATTCCAAGCTTGTTGCGGAAACATATGAAATGAATATCACATTTACTTACATAACAAGGAAAATAAATGAACTACATTTTGGATTAAGCTAAAACTTCAATGCAACCTCCTTAATTTCAATGTATGAGAGGCAACAACAACAATAAAAAACCAGTATATTCCCACAAGTGGGTTTGGGGAGGCTAGTGTATATGCAGACCTTACCCCTACCTAGTGAAGGTAGAGAAGTTGTTTCCAATAGACCCTCGGCTTAGAAAGAGTGAGAATAAGAAGAAGGCGATAAGAAGAAGAGAGAAAAGGGAGGGGGAATAAGTAGTACTACTAAATACTAACAGCAGGAAATACGATAAAATTTATGAGAGGAGTTAGGCTTATTTATATACCTAAAATAAGATCGATCTGAATTGTATGATTATTGATATAAAAAAAATAAAAGTAATATGAAATGAAAAGAAAACAGTAGGGTAATACTTTAGGTAATACTAGCGCAATGAGTGGCGGCAGACAGAAACTAAAAATGTGAAGCAAAACAACAGTTACCATCTCGAGAAGAACGGGAAAGAAAAAGAGTAAAATGAAGAAATACAAGATGGAGGAAGGCGCAGGAATGGAGGAGCGAAAAAGAATAGAGTAAAGTCGGGGTTTTGTTGTGAAGGATTAAGCTAAAAAAAATTAAGTTGGGATTGCCCAACTTGTTGCTTTTAGCTTATTTGGGCTTAAGATCAGTTAGGTTAAAAGCTATTTTTAAAGTTACCAAACACTCAAACAAGCTAAAAGGTGTTTTAAAGCTGGTTTGACCAGCTTTTAAGCCAATCCAAACACCCTCTATATAGGCATAAGTCTATTTTCCCAAAGACTTGGCTGACAATTACTCTTGGAGCCTAAAGAATGAATTTTGTGGTGGCTGAGTTTTGGAGAAATTTTTTCTTTCATTTGTGCTTGGTGCCCACGTTTTGCTCCTACAAAAGGAGGTGCTGCTCTTTCATTCCAACATAGCAATTCAGAGAGCAAGAAACACTTCAACAATATCAACAATTTGCCTCTCGCTTCTGTCCAACTTATTCTCTTTTGTGAAATCTAGAGCTCTCTTGTCCTTTTTTTGGTGTATAATTATGAAAGACGAATAGCATTTAGTAGATGCAAGTCATGTTATGCTTCTACCCGTGAAAAATATAAAGCTTATAGAAAGTGTGTTCAGAATCCAACAAAAGATGCTCTATTTAATGCTAATAGCCTTATTACCATTTAAAACCACAAGACATGAAAGACTCATTACTCAAAGACGCGGAGAACTACATTAACAGCATAATTCCATAATCAACTTATCAAGAGCAATTAAGAGAATGATGCACTTCCCCCCCCCCCCAAAAAAAAAAAAAAGGGGGGGGGGGGATCAAAAGAGGAGAAAAAGCATATCAGAGAAAACATGCAGACAAAACTAACACGATTAATTATCAAGAAACAATTAGCATACCACAGCCAGTGGCTTTTATGACTGCACTGCTAATCGCGGGAACTTTTGAGAACATGGAGGCCACAACCTGCAAAATAATGAAACTTTCGCATTAAGAACTTCAGAAAGCATGCAGGCCAGAGGGCCAGTTTATCCAAAAAAAAAAATTTGCAGAATTCAGATCATGTGCTCACAAGGCAGTTGGCCTTGATAATTTAACTAAAGCAATAAAATGGAAAAAAAATCTATAACACAACCAAATTCTATTTATAAAATGAACATTATCCTAAACAGATTTTCAGAACAAGAAGGGAAAATTGTATCAGACATAAAATGGTTTTAAAAAAAATTAATAATAGTTGGCCACTTCAGGTATGCATAAATTGAACCGTAAGACTGTCAGCTTAATGTAAATGTCTAATGCAAGTGCAGAAACAGCTGCAAAACAACAGGGTGGATGATGACATCTTGTTGTTAGAACTAATATTTAGACAAAGGAAACTGGGGAGAAGAAGTCACCTGTAGACAAGAAGCCTTCTATTTGAGGGGAAGAGAATTTTGACACATACAAGACATTGTCAGATTGAAATGCTCAACAATGAAATAAAGCCTAGACCCAGGTAATCTCTATGCCAAATGCAGCCTATAGCAAGATCCAGGCTCATATCCCAGTCATTTCCTTTTCTCTCTTAATAACTAATGCAAACAATATTTATTTGATTTCCATCACTTCTTAATAAGTTTGTTGACAACCACTCCAAAAGGTAGCGGATACACCTTCCCATAAGTATTATCACTTAATTATACAAGTTAGATGTGCAGGAAGAAGGGTAAACAATAACATCAGTCAGCAGAAAGATATCCCATTGACAAGCCAAACAGTCTGATGCAGAAGTCAGCAACTTACTGATGGTGGAGTCTCTTTCAAAGAAGAAAAGTGACACTTTGGAATGATAAGCGAGTGCCTGAAGAAAGGGAATAAAAGGTAAAAATAATTCAGCTATGATTACCTGTTAAATAAAGATAAATTCCAAACACGTGATGAAATAATGTGACACTGTGATGATTGAAGTGCTAATACAATATGAGGTAGACCTATAATCACATGAAGGAAGGTTATCTCAAGAGACCAACAACCTCTAGGAATCTATGGGGACTGAAGGAAGAATGTAACGCAATGGAAGCAAAGTATCAATATAAGTGATACCAACTTGTTAATTCTCACTGGTGCACTTACATTAGGTTCTGGTATTTGCCAAGAATCCTTTTACTTGGTATGTAGTGTAAGAACATGTGTCAAAGTTAGAGTCTCTGTTTTTAGAGTATCACTCATTTGTCTTAAAACACATATTATTGAGTTTTACAATGATTCAGGCCAAAACAAACAGAATAGATATGTAGGGTTTACATAACAGAACCCAATGGATCGATATTGTGAGCAGGCACGGAAGAAAATATGATATTGATATTGTGTGTTCAATATAATACAAGAGGTCCTTATTTATAGCTATACTATACAAGGACATACTATTCCTATTCCAATGTGAGACAAGACTACATTATGTACATATCTAACACTCCCCCTCAAGCCGGTGCATACATATCATATGTACCGAGCTTGTTACACATGTAACTAATACGAGAACCAGTAAGAGAATTAGTGAAAATATCTGCTAGTTGATCATTCGACTTTACAAACTTTGTAACAATATCTCCTGAAAGTATTTTTCTCTTGACAAAGTGACAGTCGATCTCAATGTGTTTAGTCCTCTCATGGAACACCATATTTGACGCAATAGGAAGAGCAGCTTGGTTATCACACACCAGTTCCATCCTGCTGATTTCTCCGAACTTTAACTCTTTGAGCAACTGCTTGACCCAAACTAACTCACACGTTGCCATAGCCATGGCCCGATATTCGGCTTCGGCGTTAGATCGAGCAACTACATTCTGTTTCTTGCTCTTCCACGAGACCAAATTACCTCCTACTAGAACACAATATCCAGACTTAGACCATCTATCAGAAGGTGATCCTGCCCAATCAACATCTGTGTACCCAACAATCTTCTCGTGGCCTCGATCCTCGAATAGTAATCCTTTAACTGGAGCTGACTTTATATACTGAAGAATACGAACAACGGCATCCTAATGACTATCACAGGGAGAATCCATAAACTAACTTACAACACTCACCGGAAAAGAAATGTCAGGTCTAGTCACTGTGAGGTAAGTCAATTTTCCAACCAACCTCCTATATCTCGTAGGGTCTCTAAGAGGCTCCCCCTGTCCAGGCAGAAGCTTAGCATTCAGATCCATAGGAGAGTCAATAGGTCTGCAACCCATCATTCCAGTCTCCTCAAGAATGTCTAAGGCATATTTCCGCGGTGAAATAACAATACCTGAGCTAGACTGAGCGACCTCAATACCTAGAAAATACTTCGGTCTGCCCAGATCCTTAGTTTGGAAGTGCTGAAAGAGATGCTACTTCATATTAGTAATATCATCCTGATCATTGCCAGTAATAACAATATCATCAACATAAACCACCAGATAAATACACAGATTTGGAGTAGAATGCCGATAAAACACAGAGTGATCAGCCTCACTACGAGTCATGCCGAACTCCTGAATAATTGTGCTGCACTTACCAAACAAAGCTTTGATACCAAAGCCCCCTACCTAAGTTTGATGGCTTTTGTTACCCCTTAGCAGCCCCTACCTAATTAAGATGACTTTTTAGCAGCCCCCTACATTATTTTAAGGACTTTTTACTCCTATAAATAAGGAGTTCTTCTCATTCATTAGATACTTCATTATTGATTAAGTATATCATACTTTGAGAATTCTTTTGAACCAACCTTTACTAGTTCATAGTTCAAGGTAGTAAGATTACTTCTTTGTTGTGATATCTTTGATTCCTTTGTGGTATTCTTAGAAGGCGATTAATACTAGTTATTAATTGTTGTCTCAAGTTACTCGTAAAGTGGCCAAGATCCGAATCTATTGTTTTGATTTGCTTTTAAGTAAAGACGTTTGATTTCTTCAATAAAACAAGACGTCGTTACTTTGATCTTCTCAAGGCTATAGAACTTTTACTTTCACGGGAGAAAATATGATATTGATATTGTGTGTTCAAAACAATACAAGAGGTCCTTATTTATAACTATACTATACAAGGACATACTTTTCCTATTCCAATGTGGGACAAGACTACATTATGTACATATCTAACAGATACAATATTACTTTATCCAAAAATAATAAACCCCAACTAGCTCGGGATTGAAGCGCATTTGCTCTAGTTGTATTTTGGAGTCAATACCAAGCTCGCTTCTCAGGAACATTTGCTCAATACACACAAATCGAAAGCAGTCAGAATCGGCAAAATGTTTTTGCCTTAATTGCATAAATTATCCGAAGACATGGATTGTAATAAAGTTCTCTCTGTGGAAAATAGTTAAACAGTTAAGACTAATAGCCAATCTTCTCTTCTTCTTTTATTATGGAGTAACTATAGCCAAACATAAATTCCCCAAGTGTCCAAATTCTAAATGCATACGGACAAATAGGAATTCTTTCTAAACTGATATTCTTTTGGTGTTTTCATCTTTTTTCGTCAGATATCCCATGTCAAATCGTCAAAGACTACACTAGATAGATTAAATCAGTTAAGTCAATGCATCTTATATAGAGAATACATATCCAATACCAATAGAACAAGAATACGTACGAGATAATGGTTAAAGAAGATACCTTACCCACAACTCAAAGGATTTGTATCTAAGATGCAGAGGCACACATCATCTTCGTAGACCTGTAGTGAAAGCATTTTATGCATGCCATTAGAAAACTAGCATGCACAGAACAGAAACTTTATATCTTCCACATTTTGTCATGATAAAAGGTCCCGGTCTCGGAAGAGATGCAGCATCACGAGCTAAGTGGTATACGATTAACTTTTGTATGGGATGTAACTCCTATACCACATAATGCTTGTAGACCTCCGAAAAAAAGACGTGTGCAGAACTGAAAATTGAAGAAATCTCAAGAGAAATAAAAGATTCGATGATCTAATCAAATAATATACTATGGTTCCCCCTTATATCCAACACTTTACTAGTCACAGGGGAAAAAAATGGGACCTTTTGAAAATGAATAAGAACTGATGCAAACTATAATCTTAAAGGACTTACACAAATAGGTTTATCATAGCAGGTTTGAATTATCAAGTCTATGTGTCTGGCAAAACTACAAAACTGATAACAACTTAACAAGCAACCTTCCTGGAGCCTGTCGAACCAATTGGATTCTTCCTAACAGGTCAACAATAGCCGTGATTCTAATACTTTCCTCCCCCTAAGCATGCTAGTCTTTTAATCATAAACATACTAATACTTCATATATCAGTCAAAATCTAGCTTTGCTGGATACGATTAATGAATAGAAACCTAAACATGAACATCACGACTTTCCTGACATTAATAGTTGTACAAGATCTTAGGTCAAAATTTTGCTACTTGGCTTCTACTGCAAGGACAAGTACATGACTCCTGCTATCCCAATGGAGTGGATAACTCCAACCATGGTGAAATTTTCAAAGTCGTTATATGGTTAACATACTTGTATCTAAGCAATACACCAATACCCTCTTCGTTCCAAAAAGAAATGCAGCATTTGGAGTACTTTGGATAATGCGTCTAATTTTCAAGTATTCGAGCATCTTTACCTTAAATCTTTTCTAAAATAAAATTAGCTTATCTAAAAACCACTAGCACACAAAAGTGCTATAGTAAAAAGAAAAGGCTTTTTAAATTTCCAGTAGTAATACTGTCGTGTAATACAGGAGAGAAGGAGTATGTTTGTTTTTACTTACGTAAACCTCTGCTTATGTTAATCTAAATAAGGCAAGCAATCCACGTCAAGATGCTTGAATGAGAAATACTGATGCTACTTCAGGTATTACCAGTTTTAGCAGGCTATTCAAATAAGTAATTAAGGACCAACAATACATGTGATTGAACAATTTTCACGAATAAAGTCCAACTTACAATTGTCACCTAACTTCTCTTAATAGAGTTGGTAAGGCTAGTTAGTCCTTAGCACATGAACAATCCAAGTACAATTTTGAAAAGAGGAGATATTAAATATGGACAACTTTCGACACCTTAATTGCGGGTGATTCCCCTCGGACAATCTTACAGAAAATGCATCCATTTTCTGTGTGCTCTGCATTGGAGCTGGAAGTGCAATTGGTAACCTCGAGAGGATTGAAGCAATTTGATTTCAGCGGCGAAGTTGCCGGACGAAGATGGGAAGATAAAAGAGCCAGACGACGTCGTGCTGGCGCACTTTTGTCCATTAAAGTAAAACCTTTTTGATTATTTGAAACAGAAAAAGAGAGAAGAATGAGGAGGTGGTCGGAATTGTGTAGCCATTGTTTTAGTGGTTCGAGAAGAGGACAAAACTGTGGCCTATTTGCCACGCAAACTGGTGGTTAGCTCCGTCTTATCCACAGATTTGATTTTAATTTTTTGGGAGGCTTGTATTTAGCGTCGGGTCCACTCAAACCACAGGTCTAGGCCCATAGACCCATCTTAAAATCAAATATTTGCACAAATATGATTATTTGTGCACCGAATGGTTAACATTTGTCCTCGTTTTTTAAAACTTTTCTTTCCAAAATATACACTTCTGGCCAAAAAAATTCTAGTGGTGTGATGTTTTAGTGACCATATACCACAAATGTGCAAACTGCAGTCTACGGGGTTTTTGGTTGGAACAGGGCTTATGCCGGTATAAGTTACGCCAGTATAAGTTACGTCGGGATTAGTTATGTTGAGATTGTTGTTTATTCACTGTTTGGTATGTTGTATTAAGAATGACAATTGTATAATTTTTAAGAATAAGATATATGTTATACAGGTGCTAATTACCCAACCCTCTATAAGGTATAAGTTATACCAGTGTTAAAATTAACACCGGGATAACTTATACCTGGTTTGCTAATCAAACAGAATATTAAGGTGGTATTAAATTTTTATATCACCCCTATACCTTCTTATACCTTATACCAAACGACCCCTACAAGTGCAACTTACACCCGTCCACTACAAATTGCTCTAACAGAATTTTGAAGACGTTTGCGTAAATTATATTTGCCGAATGAGACTTATAAATCAAATTTAGAAACACCTCGTATCAGAGTTCGACCAAAACACCTGCCTTCGGAGGTGATCACGCCCAACTATGCCTTATAAAAAGGACTAAGCGATCGCTACAAATATAATCCGATTTACAAGTCCGAAGTCGAATCCCACAGAGAACTAAGGCTTAGTTATAGCTGTTCACTATCACCAAGAATACTAGCTTGAACAATTCCTAACTTATAGATATTAAGATTCTTGTGTTTCACTAACTAACTAACAAATTAAAATAATAAATTAACACTAAAGATATTACAGGTTGGAGAAAAGATTAAGGAGGTCTAGAGTTATGATTTTCCCAATTGTCGGAATCCTTCCCGCTATGTCTTCTATAATTTCGCCTCAGTATTCTCTACCGCTCTGCGTGTTGTAATTATCTCCTGAGTAATTACGATAATTTACTTGACATATTCTCCCGAGTTACGCTAGCTGGCTTTAATTACAGCTCACTTAGATTGCACCCAAGGTTTCGTTATCCCTAATCCCACCTTTAAACCCTTGGTTATTGATTCCTCACATACGTCGGGAGTGATGTTGTTCAACAACTACCTAAATATGCACTCTCTTCCGAGTAATACATACTAAATAGGCACAGCTAATTGAGGGCCCTTCAATCAACCACAAGAATAATATAGTTGAACAAATAGAGAAAATACTACGACTCAATTATATAAAAACATAACAAGAATTTATCCTACAAAAGGTTCCATCAAAACCCTAGATAACAAATTAGCTATTCATAATAGTATGCAAAATTAAATACAATACTAAAAGTCATAACCAATAATGGAAATAGGAAGAAGGAAGTAAGAAACTTGTAGAAGAATTTTGCGCCTTGCTCCTAATGTGTTCTTGCCTCCTTAGGTCGAACCCTTGGTCTCCTTAGCCTCATTAGGTCTAAATTATGTCAAAAGTATGTCTAAGTCCCTCAAAATACCGTTTTTCCATGTATATATACCAAGTAGGGTCGGGCCAAAACAATTATACCTTCTCCTAGACGAAAAAAAACACTTTTCCCGGATTTGACTAGCGCAGCCACGCTCGTGACTGCGCATATTGCCCAGTATTCTGCCTGACGAGCACGGCCATGCACTTGACACGCACATTTCACCCTGTTATGTTGGGAATTTGGAAAACCGTAAAACATAAAAGTTGTAGTCCTTTATCTTTCCAACCATATATTGTGGTTCCCAAATGGAGTTCTGGGCAAAGAGTATGTACATTTTACTAGACAGTGCGCAATATGCCTACTCGATTCTTCGTTCGCTCTAACTATCATCCGTTAACCCCCGAACACGATTCCGGCTTAATTTCTCGAGCTTTTACTCAGACTTCAAAGCTTCAAATCACTTGAATTCATTCCATAACATCTACATAGCTCTGAATCACTCCTACAAGGCATAAAACACATAATTAGTGCAAGACACTAGCGATTAAAGCTCAAACTCAATTAAAATGCAGTAAATTAGAGTGTAATAAGCGACTAAAATATGTAATTATAGCCTATCATCAGGAGGCATCGGGACCACGTCCTCCGGGTCCAGTTCGAGTCCCAAAACTTTGAAGAGCATTGTCAAACAACTGCACACGACTAACAAAGGGCCGTGATATCCGTGCCCAACCGGATGTCACGGCGTAAATCTCGGCCCATATTAAGGATGGATCAGTGATTGGCGAAAAAAGATATTTTTCCCTTTTATAGAATTGTACTTAAGGTAAAACTCCCCAACTATATAAAGGGAAAACTAACTATTCATTATGGACATTGTAACATGCATACCAAGGCAATTTACCTCCATTCTCTAGGTTATTTAAAGTTCTTATTTTCGTTCATCAGTTCTTCATAAGTGCAAGCTCGGGATCGAAGGCACATTCTTCATCGAGCCACTAACCGAGCGTTGGATCACTCTTATTATTAGTTTGACCATTTATTATGTCTTTCATTTGCTTAATCTAACGTTATTAATCACTTATATTGAATTAATTCACATATCACTAAAACCACACATAAATTCAATTGTTATCCTTTTAAAGGGTAAACAGTTTGGCGCCCACCATGGGGCTAAGGATAACAATGGCAATTTGATACAAATTTCTATAACACGCTCTGCTTTATGCTTACTCTTTGAGATTTTAATTTCAGGTTAATTTAAGAATGTCAAATTCTCAATCTACTCACTTGATCATTGATGCTGAGTCTAGCCATCATGGCGAGAACAACAATATTATACCTATCAATGAGTCTCCCCCTGCCGACCCTAACGAAGTCCCGGTCACAGACCTTGTCAATGCCAACTCGCATGTGTCCATCAACACAAACTTTTCTTCCAACCCAGAGAACAACGTTCGTCGAGGGGCCCGATCGGTAGCCCGGGGTACGTATAATGGTAAAGGCAATGAGATCAATTTGCGAGTGATCTTCGAAATGTTACAAGCTCAACAGGTGGCGATAGCCTAGTTACATAACCAAAGCCGCGCCCCTAGTAGAGTTGAGCCTGAACCATCCGGGGAGAACACCCGAAGAAGTGAACGAACCTCGAAAATGCCGGGTGATGTTCAACCCAAAACCAACCCCGAAATAATAAAGATGCTTGAGGAACTGACAAAGCGGGTGGAATCAGGGAAAAAGAAGATCGAGGCCGACGACAAAAAAGTTGAGACCTATAACTCCATGGTATATCAGATCCTAGGAGCACCCTCGATATTGAAAATCCTATATTCCAAGAAATTTGTCCAAAAGACGTTCCCTCCAAGCGCGACACCAAAGCTAATCCTGAAGAAGTTCCATATGACCGAAATTCCAAAGTATAATGGAACAATGGATCCAAATGAACACGTGACCCCCTACACGTGTGCCATCAAGGGGAACGACTTTGAAGATGATGAAAATCGATTTGTTTTGCTGAAAAAACTCGAAGAAAACTTGTCAAAAGGAGCTAAGATATGGTATCACAACTTACCCCCTAATTCTATTGATTCGTTTGCTATGCTTGCAGATTGCCTTTGTAAAGGCGCACGCCGGGGCCATCAAGGTCGAGACCAAGAAGTCGAACCTTTTCAAGGTAAAGCAAAGAGATAACGAGATGCTTAGGGAATTCGTTTCGAGGTTTCAAATAGAACGAATGGATCTGCCTCCGATCGTAGATGATTGGGTCGTTCGAGCATTCACCCAAGGACGCAACCCCAAAGCTCATTGGCTTCACAATAGTTGAAACAAAATTTGATAGAATACCCGACAGTAACTTTTGCCGATGTCCATAACAGGTACCAATAAAAAATTAGAGTCGAAGACGATCAGCTCGGGCCCTTCTCCAGATCCGTGTATCCCGTCAAAACCAGTGACATGTCTAAAAGAATCATCGATCATGAACCAAGACCGAACAGAGATTGGTATCAACCGTATAGTGGAGATCGAAGGGGTAATGGGTCCGGACGTAACCCTGCGAGGAGTGAAAAAAAGAGCGATTGAGGCTAGAATAGTCAGGGACTCATGACTAAACACGGCTTCGACAGACCATTCGGGGCCAAGGAGGCACCGAGATTATCAGAATACAATTTCACTATCGATGACGCTGGTATCGTATCTTCCATCGGATGCATTAAAGAGACCAAGTGGCCTCGGCCGTTGCAATATGATCCTAGCCCAAAGGGACCCAAGCCTGATGTGTAAGTAACATGGCACTCACGGCCATAGGACCGAAGACTACCAACAATTAAGGGAAGAAGTGGCCCGGTTATTTAATAACAGACAACTCCAGGAATTTCTGAGTGATCGAGCCAAAAATCACTTCAGGAATAGGGACTCCAACAAGTAGATCGAGTAAGAGGAACCTCGACACGTCATTAACATGATCATTGGTGGAGTCGACGTCCCCTAGGGGCCAATGCTAAAACACACTAAGGTGTCCATTACAAGAGAAAAGCGAACTCGAGATTACATACCGGAAGGGACCGTATCTTTCAACGACGAGGACGCTAAAGACATCATGCAACCACATAATGATGCACTGGTAATATTTGTACTCATAAATAAATCTCGAGTTAAGCGTGTGTTAATTGATCCAGGTAGCTCGACCAATATCATCATATCGAGGGTCGTGGAACAACTAGGTCTACAAGACAAAATAGTGCCTGCAGTCCGGGTTTTAAACAGATTCAACATGGCATGCAAAACAACTAAAGGGGAGATAACCCTGCCGGTGAACACCGCTAGGACCCTTCAGGAAACAAAGTTCTATGTGATTGAAGGGCATATATATTCGAAAGGCCATGGATTCACAACATGAGGGCAATACCATCGATACTACACCAGGCACTGAAGTTCCTCACACCGGTGTTGATACCCAATTTTTACCTATAATACTTTTTAAGTGCACATATACCTTCAAAAACTATGCATTAACATCGATTGATATTTTTCCATAAATTCTACATTTTTAAATTAATTTATCCTAGTATTTTATTTATATAAATAATTACAAAATTGCATCACAAATGGCTTGATAACATTTCATGATTTAATATTGCCATTTATAGTTATATTAAGTTCAAATTATTTCACAAATGGCCAGATTTACACTTTTTGGTTACAATTGCAATAGCTTTGCAATTATAGCCCATGCACACATTATTGCATTATTTTACTAGAAAATGGTCCATTGTATTTTTTAAAATAGCGAATAATTATTTTAAAACACTTCTATGCATGATTTTTTTTTAATTGTTAATTATTTTATAAAATAATTTTTATTCAATTACTTAGGTATTTAATAAATAGCCCCTTTATTTTCAGATCTAACCCCTTTTAAACCAGCCCAAAAACCTTTTTTAGACCATCCCAAAACCCTCTCTAAATTTGGCCCAATTCCCTTAAGCCCAAATACATATCTGCCCGACCCAAGACTCCCATTCAATCCTGACCGTTAATCATTTATATCAACGGTCTACAACCCCCTTTCCTTAATTAAACCTAGAGATAACCTCCCCCCCAAACACTCTCATTCTCTCCCTCACCCGCCGTCATCATCTCCCTCTTCTCTCAGACTCTCTCGACCTAACCTTAATTCTAAGCGCCGTCACCGGCATAAAACTCACCTTATGAGGCTTCCATGGTTTCTCTGACCAGCCCTGGCCCTCTACACGCCATGGCTCTTTGATTTCTTGCATCCTTGAGAAGATCTCAAAGAACCTAGTTGGTTTTGGTTTGAAACTTCGTTTATTAGCTTGTCTCAGGCCATTTTTTCAATTGTGAGTAAAAACTTCTCTTTATTTTGTTACGAATCTATGGGTTCTTGACCTATTCTCTCATCTCTACTACTTTTATAAAAAAACCTAGTCCGTTACTATCGATCCTTCTCAGATCTGTATAGATCTAGGGTGATTCGAGCGTGATTATGTGTTTTCCTTTAAAATTTTTTGGGTTAATTAACTATTTCGACTTTTATCTCTCTTCCTAAACTAGGGTTCATCCCAAATTATTTTTCAAAGGTCTTTCTGACTTCTAAGTGTTTAATCAATTATTCTTTCGCCTTCTTGACTAATTTTTTGCAAGAGTATTCAAACCCTAGTTGATTCTACGTAATATACTGAATTTTCCAATCTTTGCTTCGATTTTGGGTCTTTCCTTGTTACCAATCGTATTAATTTACTCTTTCTTTTGGACTTAAACATTTTCTTTGTCAAATCCAGTATTTTGTGGGTTTTGCCCTAATTAATCTTTGTTAGGGTTTGAACCTGTTTTTTCCGACTAAGTTCTATGTTTTCTATGAGGTTTTACTTAGGCTGATTTCTATTTCTGGAAGTTGAGTAATTCTTTCCGAATATCAATATTCTTTTGAAAGTTTTGTTGATTGCTTTACTCTGTTAAATATTCGTATGCATAGACTTTATTTGTTTCCTTGTTTATAACTTTAATTGGTCATCTCTGACTTAATTACTTGCCCGTATAACTTTGGGATTCTTACTGATTCCTTATTTAGTATGGTCTGGACTCCTTGCCTTAATTAAACCCCTGTTGTTACCGTTAATCAATTACCCCTAATTAAGGGGGTCTATTCCGAACCCTTATGTGATTGAATTCTGTGATTTCCTTAATTAACTGAATGTTGATTCCTTTACCTTATTTGTGCTACTCCTAAACTGCTATATATACACACTTGTTTTTACCCCTCAACACACGAACTAAATTCAGAACACACACACACACACACACACACACTTAAACTCTCTCTGTTACTTGTGCTAACTGTTGGTCTAGTTGGCTGAAAGCCAAGGCTAGACAGTGGAATTACACTTGCTTTACATTCTGCATTTTGCTTCTCTAACTGGTATGTTTCCAGTTCAATTCTGAAACTCAAACTCTATGTGTTCCATGTTTTGCACTAGTTCGATTTGCTATGTATTTACTTTATCTTCCTATTTACTGCTTTACTCAGCATGTCTAAATTCTGTCCTCCTTTGTTCAAATGTGCAGTCAGTATGTCTGGGTCTCACTTATATGTTTGATACTTGGCCAACATGTTTATATAGTCTATGTTTACTTTCTTTAATTGGTGTGATCATGTCGATAACTTAGTTATGTAATGTACTTGGTTGATCCTAATTAGTATGCACTTTGTCTTCAACATGACTATTTCACTGCATTCTATGCCTATGTCTTAATTGCTTCTTATCATGACTAACTTGTTAAGTCTCTGAACTAGTAGATTCATGTTTGTTTTGTACAGTTGTTTCTCCATATGCTCCCCTAGACTTTGTTTATGTGTTTGAACTCTCTATGTTCCCAACCCCCTTGACCCCTGTTTGTAAAGCTGATTGCTGAGTGATTGTGAGTATGAACACTCTAAGTTTGTGTAACTATATGTCTGTTCTTTTCAGAATTGATTTCAAGACTGTTTTCACCACTAGCATCTTCCTGAAAACTATTTCTATTCCTGAAAATCTTTTCACTTCTAAAATTGTCTCTAAACTGCTTTACTAAGTCTTTCAAAACAATGTCAAGCACTCTCACTTTACTCTTAGACTATTAGGTTCTCCTCCTCCAGTGTGTGTGCTGCTTAGGAATCCATGAGATTCCTCTGAACTCTGGTACATTGGGGATGACTCTTCCACACTGCACATAACCAATCCTTTATTTGAGAAAATGTCTTGGTGTGAGCACTGCCCGGGATCCTTGAGGTCCTTAGAAAACTTTGACATACCAGGACACACTATTGGCTGTGAGATTCTTGGCATCTAAGACTTTTTTTGAAAGCCTGGCATCCCAAGGTTTACTTTGGGCCTAATTCAGGCTCCCTATAGTATAGTTTACATTTATTTATGTAATTCATTCGATCCTGGTCTGTAGTAATATTATTTGTAAACAGATATTGGGATAATTAGTAAAAAGGGGAGGGTTCCTATGCGATTTTGTGGGGAAACCGGGTAAAAATCATGCTTTAGTTTTATATATATGTT
This sequence comes from Nicotiana tabacum, assembly GCF_000715075.1. NCBI lineage: Eukaryota > Viridiplantae > Streptophyta > Magnoliopsida > Solanales > Solanaceae > Nicotiana > Nicotiana tabacum. The sequence goes on from NC_134101.1 coordinate 183,580,809, forward strand.
GATTTGCAGTAGAAATCATGCTTTAGGTTTATATTATGTCGATTTGCAATAGAAATCATGCTTTAGGTTTATATTATGCAATAGATATCATGCCACTAGGTTTGCTATGCCTATTTATGTCACACCCCCGGAAGGGTATAAAAGGAGTTTTTTCCAATTTAAGTGACAATCGAAACGAGATAATTTATATTAAATCAGAGTCACCACTTGGGATAATTTATGGTGTCCCAAGTCACCGGTTTAAAATCCCGAATCGAGGAAGTTGACTCTATTCACGGTCTGCGAACACAGAAATCCGGGTAAAAAATTCTGTTAATCTGGGAGAAGGTGTTAGACATTCCTGGGTTTCGTGGTTTAGCACGGTCCCTTTGATCATCCTTGGCTTATTAAACTTGTTTAATTACTTATTTTAGAACATATGTGCATTTACCTCTTTTAATTAAGAAATTATCCTAAAACGGGTCACGCGCACGTGTACCCATTTATTTGGCGTGTCAAGAATCATGTCACGCGTACGTGTCCACAATTAATTACGCTTTATTAATATTAAGAAAGTTTGGTCGAAGTTGCGCATACACATACCCCAATTTTTTTTAGATCAAAATATGTCACGCGAACGTGTCCACAATCACGACGATACATTAAACGGGACTAAAGCAAACTACGAACATTCATTGTTAATATCTAAGTTAGAATATTTACGAGGGCCATGGGTAATTAATTATGGATGGCACACCTCGGTCCATTTTTAAGAGTTACACTTAATTAGGCCTAATGGATATTCCTACTTACAAATGATTTTAAAAAAAGTAAGGTATAGCTATTAGCAGGAAGGTTTGGGTACATGCTGGGCCTTTGATTATTTAAAGCCAATTGGTTTGAGCTTATACCCAAAGAAATTATTTCTTTCTTTAGTATGGATCTAGCCGTATGCCTGGCCACATTTCTGGGTTCGTTTTGAACCCATTTTTTTTTAAAATAATTTCTTTGACCTAGATCCATACTACAGTAAGTTAAAGCACTATATACTCAACAAAAAGATTTTTTAGCCAAATCACAAACCAACATAATAAGCTAAAGTCCTAATCCAACCTTGAAAATGAGATATAACATCAGTAACGTGAATGAGCAAAGGAACACATAAAGTAAAGCTAACTTAATACAGAAACTAGATAAACTTTAAAGAACATATTAATAACATTCTGCAAGCTAACATTTATCCTTAGATCTCCACACTTGACTACATGTTTCAGATTTGCACTTCACATGTCATTCAAAGTCCAAGGAATACTTGTATGTCAAAATAAAGCAAAAGAGAGTGAGGATTTCAACACCAGCAAAGCAGGAGCCAAGAAACAAATCAAACAGCAGGATTCAATCCTTTTTAAACCCTCTTTTAACCTAGCAAACCGGAGATTTTGTGAGAAAACCTTTTAAGTACTCCAAAAAGAAAATCCAAGAAAAAGTAGTTCAAGGCAGACTAATGAAAGGAATGCAGAGAATTTAGGGTATTTTTCAGAGTGCCAATATCTGATTTTTTGTGAAGGAAAAAGGTCTATATATATCCCTTAAGAGTTCCATGTGCTGAAGAGAATATTGGAATTATTCTTTCAGCCACAAGACATCTTTTTTTAACTAACTTGGATAGCTCGCTGTCCCTCATTGGTTTATGCATTTTGTACAAACCAAATGAGGCCAGCTGCCCCTATTCTAGAGCCTTCCAAATATAGAAATTATCTAAAAATCCTTGTTTCGTTTCCCAACTTAACCCCTAAGTTTTAATTGTTAAAATTAACCCCTAGAAGTTCTAATGATTTGCAGACCAAGGCAAACAAAACAAAACTCCATCAAAGATCAAAATGCAAATTAAAAAGGCAATAGAATAAAAAATGATGCAATTCAAACTAAGACTAACCTAATCACTAAGTAAAAGTGTTTTATCTAATTAGCTTAAATAAAGCTAGACTTAAACGACTAAAGCATCTATACAATAATCAAAACAACATTCATTTAATTACAAAATACGGGAGTGGAACAGTTAAATAAGACAGAATAATCGATTCACCAAAACCCTAATTAAGCATAAACCTATGCAAAATTAACTTTAGATGAACAAATCTCGACATGCTTGATTAATCAAAAGGAACGAGTAGACACAGTCAAAAGAAAAAAAAACCTAGAGTTATGTTGACCCTAGACAAACGGCTAAAGAAAGAAAACAGATACAGGAAATAAACAAACAAAAGAAAGAAGAAAAGAGATTACCAAGACTTCACTTTGAGTTTGAATCCATCAGAACTTCGGACAAATTTCAAACGGGATAAAAATGAACTTGAACAACCATTAGTCGACTGTTCCCAACAAGAAACAATCGACTAATGGACGTTTTAGGTTCAAATAGCCCATAAGTTGACAAAAGGAAAATTAGGGTTTAGTTCTCAGATCTGAAATTGGAGTGGTTTGAGAATGATTCGAAGGAATTAGCTTAGGGATTTGGAAAGGGGAGAGGACGGGGGTTGACTGGTAAAAATTTGGGGAGGTTTGGAGTGTCACCGCCGCCCTAAGGCGATTTTCGGCGGCGGAATATGACGGAGACGACGGGGATTCTTGGGGTAGCTAGGGTTTGTTTCTTCAGCTGATAGAGATGGAATGGGAGGGTCGAATGTGTTACAACCTATATCCACAAGTGTTAGTTCATGCCATATACTAGTTAACATAAATCCAAGAAGGAATTATCTTTGAGATGATAAGAAGTCAATCCTATTGGTCTTAAGTGATACAAGAGTGTATAAGGGTGATTAACCAGTATTAGAAGTTAAACGAATCAAGGATGTTGTAACTCGAATTTTCAGGTAATCTAGCGGTGCTTAATACACTCAAGAGGTCATTTATGAAGGTATTTTAATCATATAATATCCGTATCATAAGTCTTGAAGTCAAACGAGTTATGAAACAAAAGTCGACAAAAGTTGTCGCAACTTAGGTTCATAATTTTACTTAAACATTAGGTCAAATGTTTCTAATCTTTTCTCATAATTTACAAGGAATTACGGGGTGATCTACCAACCAAATTAAAGATCTATGAGTCTAGTTTCCAACGCATTAAACCGTTCATCGATACGATCTCGAAGTAGAGCGTTTTCGCGAGACTGCGCCAAGCACCTCTCTATGGGGCCCACTAAGTCGGTTTAAGATATTTGGACCTATATAGGATGACTTCAACCCGTTTTAAGTCATTTATTTTCACTATTTTCAGACCTTAGAACCCTAGGAACATCCTCTCAAGGTTCTCTCAAGATTCAAGACCCAAAAAGGGCAAACAACACAAATCAAGTGTCGGGAATTCCGTGGCGCTAGTAAGTCTCTTGTTCTTCTTGTTGTTGCTCATTTTTGTCTTGTTCCAACTCATGTGGGAGGTTGTTTTAAAGGGTTTATGTTCTGTAAATACTCCCTAATGTTCTTAATATCAATCCTAGGTGATTTCAAGCCTTCTAAAGTGATTCTAGTGCTGAAAAACTCTAATTGATCGCTAGTTTCTTTTTTTTTTTGTTGTGGCAGCATTGGAGGGATATTTCTTGGAAATTTAAGGTCAAATTGGAGTTGTTTTTTCTGTATAAAGGTAAGGAACCTCTTACTCTATATGTATTTAAGATTATCCAAGTTGCGGCTAAGCCATTGAAGCTAGAACTTGTGAGATATATATCGAAAGGCTTGGTAGTAATGTTATTGTTTTGTGGACTGTTTTGCGTTGTTGTTGGGCTGCATATTTTACTACTATCTTGTGGAGTTTTGGAGGAGGAAGGGTGTGGAGAAACACCATATATATGTAGGGTTATGGGCTGATAGTTATTCGTAACATTTCCAGGTTGTTTGACACGACTATGGTGGTCGTCGTATGTATGGAGTGATTAGGCTGTGTGTGGACTATTTTGGGAGGCTCAATATGTTTATTATTGATGTTGTTTGGGCTGTTTGGTGACTGTCTTGAATGGTGTGAGGTCATATATATAGGGGAGGTGCTGTCCGTTTCATCGTAAAATAGGTTGTGGTCGATACATAATAGTTATGACGCTTAAATGATAACGATAGTATCGTTTCTCTTATTGTAGACTAAGGAGTTTTGACAATTGCATAGCTTGAGATTGGGGCAGTATATACAAGGTATGTTAGGCTATCCCTTTCCTTCTTTTGCACGACTCCGATTGTACATAATGTAATGAACGAGCTTCCAAAGATACTCTACTCTTAGAAGCTAGCAGTACTTACATTGTTTTCCCTCTTATGGAACGATTGATGTTAATGTTGCTTCTCTTATTCTTATGTTATCAATGTTATTGGTACTTCCTGATTCTTATAAGGTTCATAGTGAAGAGTTAGTCCTAATAACGTGTACAGAGGATACCGACCTTACGTCACTCCGAAAGGTTTAGAATGTGATTCCATGAGTCGAGCATGCATTATATATATGTATCTATTTTACTCTACCGAGCCACGCTATAGTTGGACGGGTACGACACCTATTGTGCAACCACTGATCAGTTGGGTTTTACCGAGCTCCACGTGGCCGGGTACGATTCTACCGAGCCTATTATGGCCGGGTACGATATGATGATAATGATGCCCACAGAGGCGAATGCTTTAAAGGTTTATGTATTTATACATATGTATCATGCATTTCATGTAAGTAGCCCTCAGAGGTACTAAGATGTTACAGGTTGTATATTCTCTATCCTTGCTTACATTACTGATCGTATTTATGGTTCCTTGCCTTACATACTCAGTACTTTATTCGTACTGACGTCCTTTTATTTGTGGACACTGCATGTCGTGCTGCAGGTCCTGATAGACAGGCAGGTGCAGCTCCCCCACCACAGTAGACTGTCCAGTTCAGCGGTGATTGGCGAGATCCCTTCTCCGGACTTGCCTTGGTCTTGGTATGCAATTTTTGTTATAGACATTATGGGTATGTCGGGGCCCTATTCCGGCTATGTTGCAACACTTATGTTCTTTTAGAGGCTCATAGACAGGTGTCGACTCATGTATAGTTTGGTATGCCTTGTCGGCTAGTTTTTGTTGTATAGTCTTTCATAGTAGCGTGGTAGCTCATACCTTATATGTAGTTTCTTGATTGTCTAGTCATCCCCTACTTTGTATGTTCATGCTGTCATATTTTATTGCTGGTTGTCCATGATCCAAGTCTACCATTTATATTGATCTTATCATCCCTAAAAGATAATAATGAAGGTTAGATGAAATGTACGTTGGTGCTCGGCAAGTGTGGTCGGGTGCTAGTCATGGCCCTCCTGTTTGGGTTGTGACAGAATGGGTATGGGGGGGCATTTGGACAGTTTTATTTGATAAGGAGGGCCAGTTCCCATCCGTTCGATCAAAGAGATCAATAGATGGGATTTGCTTGGCCAGGGAACAACGTCGTTTGGCAAAGGGGAAAGGCTGGACTGGGCAGGGGCTGGGCCAGGCGGATTGGGCAACTCTAAGGGTTAAATGGGCCAACGAATTTGGCCTTGGCCCAATTCAAAATCAACAAACCTTCTTTTTTTTTCTTTCTTTTATTAATAAAAAATCCTAAAATTAACTCCTAAATTAATCTAAGTTGTAAAATTAAACTAATTGTCCAACTATAATATTTATAAAATTAGTTGCTCATATACTAAAAGAGAAAATTATTAATCTAAAATTAGAAAGCTAAAAATGTACAAGTGAACCAATTTTTGTGATTTTTATTTTAATAAAGAAACTAATTAATTATTTAATCCTAAAATGTGAACACAAAATCTAAATGCAATGCATGGTATTTCTAGTATTTTTAATGATTTTAATAAAAGTAAACATGGACAGAAAATGCAAACAATTAACACAAATTCCTACAAAATACTATAAAATTGCAAACAATTGGGAGAAACTTATTTCTTTAATTTGTAGGAGTATTTCACATAGGGCAAAAATCACGTGCTCACAGCTGCTCCTCTTTGCTTGGAAACACGAAGAGTTTCAGGCAAAGATAGAGTGAGTGGATACGGGCGATTTTTGCCCGTGTGAATACTCCATTGGAAGCATTTTTGAAAGATCTGACCGAACCTTGCTTTCAAGGTTGCCTACATATCCTTGGCTATAAAGGAATCAGGTTAGTGTAGTTCGAGAGGTCTCGGTAACTGGGACTACCAGGAAGCTGTGATTTCACTATTGCTGCTGCTACTATTGCTTACTGAACTCCTTATTACACTGAGACAAAATAAAAAGAAGCTAGGCTAAACTATGATATATGAATTACAAGAATCCTATCTACTATTTTCAAATTTGGTCTTGCTGCTTCTACAGTTCTGTTATGCATCTTGAACTGTTGACCTGTATTCTCGAGGCGAATTTCTGTTGTTGTTAACATGAATTGAATTCTGAAATGGGTTCCCTTGTTTTCCAGGTGGGTGCCTAATTGCCGAAACTTGAACTGCATTCCTTTGTTCTCCAGGTAGGCGCCTGATTGCCAAAACTTGAACTGTATTCCCTTGTTCTCCAGGTAGGATCCTGATTACCAAAAAACTGAACTGCATTCCCTTGTTCTCCAGGTGGGTGCCTGATTACCAAACTTGAACTGTATTCCATTGTTCTCCAGGTGGGCGCCTAATTACCAAAACTTGAACTTTATTCCCTTGTTCTCCAGGTGGGTGCCTGTTTGCCAAAAACTCGAACTGTATTCCCTTGTTCTCCAGGTGGGTACCTGATTGCCAAAAACTTGAACTGTATTCTCTTGTTCTCCAGGTGGGCGCCTGATTACAAAAAAACTGAACTGTATTCCCTTATTCTCTAGGTGGGTGCCTGATTACCAAACTTGAACTGTATTCCCTTATTCTCCAGGTGGGTGCCTGGTTACCAAAAAACTGAACTGTATTCCCTTGTTCTCTAGGTGGGCATCTGATTGCCAAAAACTTGAACTGTATTCCCTTGTTCTCCAGGTGGGCGCTTGATTACAAAAAATTCGAACTGTATTCCCTTGCTCTCCAGGTGGGCGCCTAATTACCAAAAACTTGAACTGTATTCCCTTGTTCTCCAGGTGGGTGCCTGATTACCAAAACTCGAACTGTATTCCCTTATTCTCTAGGTGGGCGCCTGATTACCAAGAACTTGAATTGTATTCCCTTGTTCTCCAGGTGGGTGCCTGATTACCAAAACTCGAACTGTATTCCCTTGTTCTCCAGGTGGGCGCCTGATTACCAAAACTCAAATCGTATTCCCTTGTTCTCCAGGTGGGCGCCTGATTACCAAGAACTTGAATTGTATTCCCTTGTTCTCCAGGTGGGTGCCTGATTACCAAAACTCGAACTGTATTCCCTTGTTCTCCAGGTGGGCGCCTGATTACCAAAACTTGATTTGTATTCCTTTGTTCTCCAGGTGGGCTCCTGATTACCAAGAACTCGAACTGTATTCCTTTGTTCTCCAGGTAGGCACCTGATTACCAAAAAACTGAACTATATTCCCTTGTTCTCTAGGTGGGCGCCTGATTACAATAAAATAGACAAAATAAAAGAAAGATTTCTACCCCAGTTTGGTATCTGGACACATCTGTGAGTGTTAATCGAATCATGTTACCCCAAAGCCCTAGGAATTTAAAAACTAAATCCCATTATTCAGGAGGGCCCTGACAATTGAAATTAAATCCCATCTTAAAAGTGAAAACTTCAAATCCAACTTATATTTCCTAAAGGTAGAGCTTATGATAAATCTTGTTATCTTATGAAGGTCTTGGAATTCAACTAAGTCCCATTATCTAGGAGGGTCCTGAGAATCTTTAAAAATTGAATCCCATTATCCAGGAGGGCTCTGAAAATTTTAAACTAAATCCCATTATCCAGGAGGGTCTTGAAGATCTACGGTCGAACCTGTCCAGTACGTGCTTTCCTCATGGAGGGTTCCTCCGGAAAAACGAAATTTCCTGCCCTTGTTCAACCAACGAAAATTTATCAGTTTAAAAAGATGTGGTGGTTAGTTTGTGGCATTCTTGCTGAAGGTGGCCTTTCCACTGCTGTGCTTTGTTCTGACCGAGTGCCTTAGACTGGCAAAGAATTGTTTGACTTTCTGACTGAATCTCACCCACAAGACCCTAAATGACCCGTGTGACCTACACTTAACCCGCTGTTTTACATTTCTGTCCTTCCAATTTGAAACTATGTATCTTCCACAAAATTACCAAACCACTCGACCAGTTGAGCTTTCATTAACACCTTATTTTCCATTTTGCATCATGCTATTTCTGGTATGTTTTGGCCGCACTTTGCTTTGTGCAATTTGGAAGTTAGTAGTAAGCTTTGAAATCCTTTCTTACTTGCTTAAGGCTGTCATTGGAAAGCCTTAGAGAAATAAACTCAAAAGAAATGAAATGCAATGACTTCGAGAGTTAGGTATAAAGAAGAAAATTCGAAACAGGATGACTGTTTGAGGGAAAAAGGGAAAAGAGACTTATCTGAGTGAGGCGGCTGGCACCAATGATCATGACATGCATTTTGGATTAATCAGCCCAGCCTGTTCAGCTAATCACCTTTAAGTTGTCATACTATATGCCACGGGATTCCCATATTCTAATCTCTTTGCAAAGTCACCAACCTTGTTCGGCTTGTGAAGGGTTTTCGCCAACAAACCTCTCTCATTTGTTCATCTCTAAACTCACCGTCGCCTCATGGTGAAGGTTTTCACCAATATGACTCTCTCATTTTAATTTCTCTTATCTTTCCATCGCCATACGGTGCCCGACAGGGTTTTCACCAATAGGACTATCTCATTTATTCATTTTCCTTTTGCAGCATGGGGTGTTGCCCCTGATGCGAATCATACCTCTATCTCTCTTGACTTGGCACTCTCAAATATTGATCGGAAAGTCTTTCTTTGGACCGTAATGTAGGCTTTTGGATATGGTTTAGAAAGAAAGGATATCATAAAGGCTCAAAACAACTTGAATTGGTTCAAAATTACAACTTTTGGAATCAGATCTTTTATGAAACCGCGACTTCTACCCCAGTTTCTTTGCTTGGGGGCTTTTGAATTTTATTTTGATGAGACCGAACCGTGAGGCTGCCTACGTATCCTTAAAAGGAATCAGATCAAACGTAGTTCATGACATAAGAATTGCGTTGTTTTTTGTTACTTGTCTTTCTTTTCTTTATTTTTTCTTCTTCTTTTCCTTTTTTTCTTTTCTTCTCCTTTTCTCTTTCTTTTGCTTTGCTTACTTTTCAATTTCGTTTTTACCCCAATTTTTCTTCTTTATTTGCCTTTTGTATCCGTGTTTATGAACTTTGCTACTAATTCCAAAAGAGGGGTATGAAAGAAAATAAATAAGGCTCAAAGGGGTAACAAAGGATAAAGTGTTTAGATAGCAGAATAAATTACCTTCGTCATTCCAATCTTCAAAACATGCCAAGTATAAACAACAATTAGACAAACCAAAGAAATCATACATAATATCTCTTGACCGCATCAGAATTGATAGCCATATCTACACATTTGCCTTCTATATCTGTTAAATACAAAGCACCATTGGACAACACTCTTGTTACAATGAACGGCCCCTGCCAATTTGGGGCGAAATTGCCTTTCGCTTCAGCCTGATGTGGAAGGATATGTTTCAATACTTGCTGACCCACTTCAAATTTCCGGGGACTCACCTTCTTGTTGTATGCTCTTGCCATTCTGTTTTGATACAACTAGCCATGACACGTTGCTGCCAGTCTTTTCTCGTCAATCAGACTTAATTGCTCCAAACGGGTTTTGACCCACTCATCATCATCAATTTCGACTTCAACAACAATCCGAAGGGATGTCATTTCAACTTCCGCAGGTATCACTGCTTCAGTACCATATACTAACAAATAAGGAGTTTCACCTTCTGAAGTGCGAACAATAGTGCGATAACCCAGCAAAGCAAAGGGAAACTTTTCATGCCATTGCCTGGAACCTTGCACCATTTTCCGAAGTATCTTCTTTATGTTCTTGTTGGCCGCCTCAATAGCTCCATTTGCCTTGGGGCGATACGGAGTGGAATTCCGATGCGTAATCCTGAACTATTGGCATACTTCTTTCATCAATTGACTGTTAAGATTAGCACCATTATCCGTGATGATTACCTTTGGATTCCGAACTGACAAATGATATTTGAATGAACAAAATTGACCACTGCCTTCTTGGTCACAGATTTGAAAGTCTTAGCTTCAACCCACTTAGTGAAATAATCGATGGACACCAGAATGAACCTGTGCTCGTTTGATGCTGTGGGCTCAATTGGTCCAATGACATCCATGCCCCAAGCAACAAAGGGCCACAGTGCGGACATTATATGCAACTCAGATGGTGGAGAATGGATCAAGTCTCTGTGTACCTGGCATTGATGACACTTGCGCACAAATCTAATGCAATCTCATTCCATGGTGAGCCAGTAATACCCTGCTCGAAGAATTTTCTTTGCCAGAACATACCCACTCATATGCGGTCCGCAAACCCCGAAATGCAGTTGTCGTGCCCCCTTTTTCCCATCCTTGCGGAGGGAGGTCCAGGTTTCGACATTCACGGGGTGTAATGACTCTTTTCCTTTTGGGAATTGGGTATTTGAAGAGTCTCCACCTAATGGATTATGGTGCGTTAGGGAACCTAGGGCAATTAACTCTTGGGTTGGTTTGCATTACCAGAGATTAGGGTAAGGGCTCGAAATAACCTCGAGGGGAAGGTGTTAGGCACCCCTCTTGGTCCACAACTGTGGGTCCCGACCGAACTTATATTTAGAAATTAGTCCATATAAACAAGTAAGTTGTAAAGCTCAATGAACAAGTCAAGTAATAAAGGTTTGAACAAATTATACAAACAAAGTTCTAAATAAGGAGAGGATTTGGGGTAAGAAAGGGTCCTAGGTTGTTTATCCTATAGGATCATCCCACGCAATGTCCGGTAAACACTCCTCAATGAGGGGCTACACGTGACATTAATGCGTAGTCATCATATCCCATGTCTACCCTTCCTATCCCCTTATTGGTCATGCAAAGCGAGTGTTTGGTCATTGATTCCTATTACGTGCTTCTACCCATCCCTTCTTAATAGTCCCGAAGGGAGTTGGGACCTTTACCTATAGGTCGTTCTAGATGTACCCCTAAGGTTTTAAAGGCAAAACTCTAAAGGCGATAGTCAAAAAGCATCTAGGACTTTAACATAATGAGAGCAAGTAAAAGGCTCATAGTTTCCTCCGCAAACAAGCATGCATGTAACACGACTCAACCACAAGTAAGGTCTTTAGTAATCAAGGTCCTAAAGAAGGATTTCTAAGTGATTATGCCTAAATAAACCACTTTCAGATACAGAAGTCATAACATTATTAGCTGCCTAGGACCTCCTCTTTAAAAGCTTATTAGAATTCAGAGACGTCAAGTGATAGAAACAACTTTAGAGAAATGCAAGTTTTGAAAATGCCCTAAGGCTTGTCTATATGAAGAACTGTGTCTATGTTAATGCAGAAACAGACAAGTTTTCAAAATAGAACCTTTTAATACCTAGAGGCGGAATATCTAATGGGATTAAAGCAATTATGAAAGGACTGGTTTTAGAGAGTTATCGCTTGACAATGCCAGTTTTAAGAAGTAAACTAGGTGAGATAAAATCGACTCATTATGCTAATTAGATTACCAAACATAATTGCGAGTAGAAGTCCCTATAGGCATGGTATCTAGGCGTGTTACTGGTTTTAGGCAATTTGCAGTAACTTATCGAATCAGAATTATGTCCTATAGGCATGGTATCTATACTTGAATTGATTTAAAACATGATGGCTTGGAACCTGGAAACATGGTTTCTAACATGACAAATGTAGGATTTATGAACATGGTTTATATCTGATGCAACTGACATTAAAAGTGAAAACCTATAGACATTATGTCTATTATGCAAAATGAAATTAGATTCAACAAGAGTCACACCCTATGAACATGTTTTCCATTGAGTAAAGCAGACATATTTGAAAGTAAAATCCTAAGAGAAGGATTTCTACCCATATTACCCCACAAAGTATACATTCACCCACCCCTTTTACTAAATTACCCCGAATATCTGTTTATAAAATATTAGAGGCCAACAAATGAATTACATAAATGAAATAGAAAACTAAGAAGCTATTCTATAGGGAGCCTGCAATCAGGCCCAAGTTTCCTAAAGCCTCTAATGGTCTTTCAAACCTCATTTCCACAGACAAATTAGGGTCTAGGTGCATCAAAGTTCCCTAAGGGTCTCAAGGACCCCAGACAATGCTTACACCTAGACTTAGTAGCAAAGCATTGAACCGGTGTAGTTTGGAAAGCCAGCCTCAGTATGCTAGAGTTCCAAGGGTTCTCTAGAGGATCCCAAGGCAGTACACATACTAGAGGGGGCAGAACTTATTAACTAAGAGTAGAGTGAAAGTGTAGGACACATGTTTGAAAGACGTTTATTAAAGACTGGACTTAAAGGTCTGTTTTGAAAGCAATTAGTAAAGCAATAACGGTTGTTTGAAAGAGGTTGGAGTAGTAAACAGAGTTCAAACACTTCAGTATAACCACACACAGCAAGTTCACAGAATCTAAATATATTCATTAATCACAGGGGTTAAGGGGTTTGGGGATACACAGACATTGCCTACAGACACATGACCCCAGCAGGAGTATTAGGACTGGTATGGACATGCTCAGAGATAGCTTGACACTGGCATAATCACAAACCAGTCATGAGGAACATAAACATTTAGAGAGGAATAGGGATTTGGGATTCACAAAATGGTAAGTGCACAGTAGGTAAAGGAAAACAATTGTCCATACATGCTTGAATCACACAAGGGAATACATAGCTTAAAGGGAGGGGAGTTATACTAGTATGTTTAGCTACAAATTCCACAACAAAACCATAAGTAAAAGCAGACTAGAAATAAAAGAAACCGAAACAAGAAAAGAAATATGTTGTTGTTGTGGTTGTAAATTAAACTAGGACATACCAGTGAAGATAGAAGTAAGCAGAATGAAAGAACCAAAGAGCACAAATGATTAGCCTTGGCTTGCAGCCGACTAATAGTAATAGAATAACAAAGAGATTTTAAATAAGAGAGGGGTTTTTTGGAAGCCAAGTGTGTATCATTTGTGAAAGACTTAGGGTATTTATAGTTGAAAGTAGGTAGTGAAATAAGGTAAAAAATATAGCAGTATACTAATTTAAGAACTCATAATCAATCACTTAGAGAATCAAGGAAGTACTTCCTTGAGTTAGGGGAATCAAGGTCAAACGGAAAGATTCAGTACCATATAAGGGGGAAAGGAGGAATTAGTGCATAATTAAACAAGGAAAGGAGCCATGAGTCCATTAGGCATAAAGTAGTCAATTAGGACCAAATTCAGAAAGACCCAATTAAGGAAAGACTAAGTAAAACCAAGTATCACAGTAAATAAGGTAATAAAATCAGTGAATTCAAACAGACAAGTAGAATTTTAGGGCCTTGAAGGAAAATCTTTCAATTACCAACAGTTAAGGAAAATCAGAATCAATCATGAAGGGTCATGATTCTGTGTGTTTCAACATATAAATAGAGACGAATGAACAGAAATAGCAAACAAAACAAGGTCAATTATATAGGCAGAAAGAAATATGAGATGAGCAAGCACAGTCATATAGAGGTGATGTAAGTAGGCTAGAGATTCAGCAGGACATATTCGAAGCATGGTGACCACGAGAAATTAACAAGACTAAGGCAAAGAAAGTTATGCTAACAAACATAGCCTAGGTGAAGAGAATCATGCTAATAAACGGAACCAAAGTGAAGAAAATCATGCTCACACACAGAAACAAAGTAAGAAAATCATGCGAACATACAGAAACAAGTAAAGAAAATCAGGCTAACACACAGAAACAAGTAAAGAAAATCTTGTAAAAATTAGGGCTTTTAACAGAGTTGAGTTAAAAAGCAACAGGAACATAGAATCCATCAAGATAAACGAGGAAAAATGGTTTAATAATAAAGAAACCAGTTGAAACCGGTATAGAAATAACTCCGAGAAAACCCTAGTTTTCATTGAAAGTAAGAACGGTTTAGACTAGAGGATCTTTCAGAACAAAGCTCGAAAATAAGCAAATCATAGAAGGAAACAGGTTTAAAGTATGAAAATAACACAGATCTGAGAGATCCAGAAGAGAGTTAGGGGTTTAAAAGGAAACCTAGGTAGAAATCAAAAGAACATGTTGTAACTTCATAAATCGTAACACACATGGTGTGATTTTGCCCAAAATCGCACCAGAGAAGCCTCGAACAATAGAATCAGGAACCCTAGGTCTGAATCGACATGGCCCAGGACCCTTGAATGCCTTAGAGATGATGCGCAAGGTGATGAGAGTGACCATTTGAGGCTTGGGGTTTGAGAGATAGTCACCGGAGATAACCGGAGAAGAAGGTGAGTGGAGAAGTCTAGGGTTAGGTTTGAGAGAAGAGTGGAGATGAGAGAGCATCTTAAGGCGGAACCTTAGGAAAAGTGACTTAGGGTTAAGGGTCGTTCGAAAATTAAAAAGGAAAGGAATTATTTGGACCGTTGATTTGGGAGATCAACGGTCATGATTAAAATGGGCAGGTGGGTTCCGGGTTTGGGTAAGGATTAATAAGGTATGGGTCGGGTGATTTGGGTGTGAAATTGGGCTGAAAATGGGTCAAATTTTGGATATAATTGAAAGCCAAATTTGGCTGTTATTTAAATAGCCAATTTTCTCCTATTTAATTTATAAAAAATAGTAGGTAATTTCTGGAAAATAAATTAAGGTACCAAAATGATTTAAAATACATAATTAACAATTTAAAAATAGAGGATCCAATTTTGTGCATATAAACATAATTATATCTAAAAATGGGCTAACATTACTATTATATGCAATTTAGCTTTTTAAAATACTAAATGTAATTGTGAAAACACATAAAAATTACATTAGCCATATTTTGGCATAAATATAGAAATCCAATATATGAATTATCAAAACAATAATTTCGGAAATAATTATTGGGATTTTATGGATAAAAAGGGGAGAAAATAAATTAATTTAAACCCTTAAAATTATGGGAAAAATAATAAAAACCTTGGGCATGCTTATGTATGCATATATATGCTATTTTGAAGGCTTTTATGTATATCAAAACATATAGGAAAAAATTGGGTATCAACAGCTGCCCCTCTTTACCCGGGAAGGATGAACGAGTTTTCGGGTAAAGAAATGGTGGCCAATTTTTACCGAATGGGATATTTTGAAAGACAGAGGCCGAGCTCCGGTTTCCTAGTTGCCTACATATCCTTGGTTTTACAAGAATCGGTCCATGTGTAGTTCTGGATTCACCTGCGGAGTATGTCGATGAAGCTACTACAAGAATGGACACGAGATGTGGAAGTGGCTATGATCGGGACGGTTCGAGGGAACTGGAGCGAGATAGATCTTGCTAGGATAGCGGTTGCTTACTGGTTACCTGCAGATAAAAGATGCTATAATCATATTAGCAAAAATTTAAACATGATGCAAATATCCTTTGGACCATGAAGGTTGTCTTCGGACGGTTAAAGATGACGTCCTTAGACCATGATGTCCTGGGCCATGAATTGTTTTAATGAGAGATTCGCAGGATATAAAATGATGTTCTTGGGCCATAAAAATGGTGCCTTTGAACCATGACTCCTTTGAATAATGATATGCTAATTTGAGAGATCCTCAGGCCATGGCATAGTGTCTTCAGGCTATGAGGATGGTGCCTTTAGACTATGATGCCTTTGGATAGATCGGCAATATTTCAGCCCATGATATGCAATAATATGATGTAACAAGACAAGGTTTAGTCTTGCGAAGCAGAGGGCAGAGCTCAGCCCAATTGAAAAACAGGTAGATAGTAGTAGAAAATAGAGCAATATTGGTGCAATGTGGGAAAGTGCTTAGTCCCATGCGAGTGGGGAGGAAAGGATTAGCCTTATGCAAATTGGGATGCAAGTATTAGCCTCATGCAAATACGGAGTCAGGGTTTAGACTCATGCAGGTATGGAGGCAAGGATCAACCTCATGCAAATATGGAGTCAGGAATTAGACTCATGCAAGATTAGAGACAGAGCTTAGTCTCATGCAAAGAGAAGGCAGCGCTTAACCTTATGCAAATATGGAGGTAGAGCTTAGCCTCATGCAAGATTCAAGACAGGGCTTAGTCCCATGCAAAATGGAAGGCAATGCATAGACTTATGCAAAATGGAGGCAGGGCTTAGCCTCATGCAAGATTCAAGACAAAGCTTGATCCCATGAAAACATGGAGTCAAGGATTAGACTCATGCAAATGTGGAGTCAAGGTTTGGAATCATGAAAATATGGAGTCAGGGCTTAGACTCATGCAAATATAAAGTCAAGGATTAGACTCGTGGAAATGTGGAGTCAGGGGCTTAAACTCATGCAAATATGGAGTCAAGGATTAGACTCATGCAAATGTGGAGTCAAGGCTTAGACTCATGCAAATATAGAGTCAGGGCTTAGATTCATGCATGATTAGGGACAGGTCTTAGTCCCATACAAATGTGAAGTTAGAGATTAGACTCATGCAAATATGGAGTCAAGGATTAGACTCATGCAAATGTGGAGTCAAGGCTTAGACTCATGCAAATATGGAGTCAGGGCTTAGACTCACGTAGGATTCGAACAGGGCTTAGTCCCATGCAAATGTGGAGTCAGAGATTAGACTCATGCAGAGAGAAAATAGCAGATAAGGGTAGAGTATATCTTAGCTAGGATAATCTCAGCATCTAATGGCCGGATGGATGGTGAATTTTCTTTGTGTACGAATGCTATCATCAAATGTGCCTGCGTTCAAAGAAAAGTCGTGAGTTTCATGAGGGGAGATTGGTTCTTGCTTCGTCTGTTGGTCTTGCCTCGCCCCGTTCTGGAAGCCCCTTTTGAGTTCCTTTAGGTAGCACCTGACTGTTATAATAAAATAGAATTTCGAAAATATGCATTCATTGATAATATAATGGAATTATTTTGGAAGCGTATTGATATATCAAGTAACTTTTGATGAACTAGCGACCGTGACACATTTCAAAGGCATTGCAGCTCAGTTATGTTGGAATTTTGAGGGTCCTCCTCAAAATTCTTCCCCAGTTTGGTAGATCATTTTTAACCATTTACGAATGGCGGGCCTTGCTTAATCATCTTTAGAATTTGGGAATCCTTCTCAAAATTCTGCCCCAGTTCTTGACTGATGACTGGCTTCCTAGCATGTGATGGCGCTGGCTGGACTTACTCCGGAATTTTAAGGACCCTCCTCAAAATTCTGCCCCAGTTCTGATTTTGGAGAAAATGAAAATTTTATTATGATATGACCAAACCCATAAGGCTTCCTACGTATCCCCTCTTAAACGGGAATCAGGTCAAGCGTAGTTCAATTACATTAGAAAGGAAAATATGAAATAATCTAAGATAGTATCTCTTGACTGCGTCTGAATTGATTGGTTTTGGCCAGATCTCTCCATCCATTTCTACAAGTACGAGTGCTCTTTCTGTTAGTACTCTGTGAACTATACACGGACCTTGCCAGTTGGGAGAGAGTTTCCCTCTGGCTTCATCTTGGTGTGGAAAAATCTTCTTCAATACCAGCGGTCCTGGTGCGAACTGCCTTGGTTTGACCCTTTTGTTGAAAGCTCTAGACATTCTATTCTAATAGAATTGGATGTGGCATACTGCGTTCATCCTCTTTCCATCGATAATTCCAATTGTTCATAGCAACTTCTTACCTATTCGGCATTGCTGAGTTCAGCTTCCTGTATGACTCTTAAAGAAGGAATCTCTACCTCGGCTGGGATGACCGCCTCGGTACCATAAAACAGCATGTAGGGGGGTTGCTTCGGTTGACATGCGAACTGTGGTGCGGTACCCTAATAGAGCAAAGGGTAACTTTTCATGCAACTGCTTGTGATTCTCTACCATTTTCCTTAGTATCTTCTTAAATTTTTGTTGGCGGCTTCTACGGCTCCATTCATCTGAGGTCTATAGGCGGTGGAATTCTTTTGCTTGATTTTGAAGGTTTCACATATAGCTTTTATCAGGTTACTATTGAGGTTGGAAGCATTGTCAGTGATAATGGATTCCGGAACTCCGAATCGGTAGACAATACGATCCTTGACAAAATCTACGATGACTTTCCTGGTTACAGCTTTGTATGATGCAGCTTCTACCCATTTCATGAAGTAATCAATGGCTACCAGAATAAACCGGTGTCCATTTGAAGCAGTGGGCTCAATTGGACCAATAACATCCATTCCCCAGGCGGCGAATGGCCAAGGCGAGCTTGTTGTATTGAGCTCGTTTGGTGGCACTTTTATCATATTGGGATGTACTTGACATTGAAAGCATTTGCGGACATACTGAATACAATCCTTCTCCATGGTCATCCAAAAGTAACCTGCCCTGAGTATCTTCTTGGCCAGAACGAAGCCATTTATATGCGGACCACATGTCCCAGCATGTACGTCCTCAAATAGCTTGGAAGCTTCCTTTGCGTCGACACACCTTAGTAAACCCAAATCCGGAGTTCTTCAGTACAAATTTCCTCTGCTGTGGAAGAAATGATTTGACAACCTCTTTCTGAATGTGATTTGCATGCTCCGGGTATTCTTCTTTTGATAGGTACTCCTTGATGTCATGGAACCAAGGCTTTACATCGGCTTCTTCCTCAACATGAGCACAATATACCGGCTGATTATGGATCCTCACCGGGATGGGATCAATATAGTTTTTATCTGGATGCTGTATCATTGATGACAAGGTGGCTAATGCGTCGGCGAACTCGTTCTGAATTCTGGGCACATGTCGGAATTCTATCTTTGTAAACATCCTTTTTAATTCCTGCACATTGTGCAGATATGGAAATATATTGGAATTCTTGGTAGCCCATTCTCCTTGCACCTGGTGCACAAGCGAATTCGAATCGCCGATCACCAACAACTCCTAAATGTTCATGTCGACTGCCATGTTGAGCCCTAGTATGCAGGCTTCATATTCTGCCATGTTGTTGGTGCAGAGAAATCTGAGTTTAGCAGATACAGGATAATGCTGACCCATTTCTAACACCAAAACTGCTCCAATGCCCACCCCTTTAAATTTGCGGCTCCGTCAAAGAACATCCTCCAACCGTCATATGCTTCCGTAATGTCTTTTCCCACGAATGATATTTCTTCATCTAGAAAATACGTTTTCAAGGGTTCGTATTCTCCTCCCATTGGATTCTCAGCGAGGTGATCTGCCAATGCTTGTCCCTTGACTGCCTTTTGAGTTACATAGACGATGTCAAACTCACTTAGTAGTATCTGCCATTTAGTCAACTTCCCAGTAGCCATGGGCTCCTGAAATATGTACTTCAGAGGATCCATCCTGGATATGAGGTATATTGTGTAGGCACAGAAGTAATGCCTTAACTTCTGGGCTGTCCAGGTCAAAGCACAGCAAGTGCGTTCGAGCAGAGAATACCGTGCTTCATAAGGTCTGAATTTCTTACTCAGGTAATATATGGCTTGCTCCTTTCCTCCTGTCTCATCATGTTGCCCTAAAACACATCCAAAGGCTCCATCTAACATGGATAGATAAAGCAACAATGGTAATCCTAGTTCTGGCGGGACCAGAACTGGCGGTGTGGACAGGTATTCCTTGATCTTGTCGAAAGCTTTCTGACAATCCTCGGTCCAACTTGTCTCAGCATCTTTCCTCAGCATTTTGAAGATGGGTTCACATATTACTGTGGACTGTGCTATGAATCAGCTTATGTAGTTGATCCGCCCCAGGAAGCTCATCATGTCCTTCTTGCTTTTGGGTGGTGGTAATTCCTGAATAGCTTGGACTTTAGTCGGATCTAGTTCGATCCCCCAGCGACCCGAATGCACACTTTGCGGGGTTCAACTTCAAATTGTACCTCCTAAGCCTGTCGAAGAATTTTCTCAAGTCTGCTATGTGATCCGCGACCCTCTTGGATTTGATAATGACGTCGTCCACATATACCTCTATTTATTTGTGTATCATATCATAAAAGATGGTTATTATGTCCCTCATGTAAGTGGCCCCATCATTCTTCAGACCGAACAACATCATCTTGTAACAGTATACACTCCAAGGTGTAATAAAAACTGTCTTCTCAGCATCTTCTTCATCCATCCAGATCTGGTGATAACCTGCGAAGCAATCTACAAAGGATTGGAGTTCATGCTTGGCACATTTATCGATCAGGATGTGTATATTTGACAGTGGGAAATCATCTTTGGGGCTTGCTCTATTTAAATCCCGATAATCGACACATACCCTAACTTTCCCGTCCTTCATCGGAACTGGCACAATATTAGCTAACAATGTTGGGTACTCAACCACCCTGAGAACCTTGGCATTGATCTGCTTGGTAACCTCCTAATTGATCTTCAAACTCATGTCTTGTTTGAATTTTCTGAGTTTCTGCTTGACTGGCGGGCACATGGGATTGGTAGGCAACTTGTGAGCTACTATAGATGTGCTCAAACCGGCCATATCGGCATACGACCATGCAAAGATATCCTCATATTTTTTTAGAAAATGGATGTACTCTTCCTTTTCTGTTGGTGACATGTGAATGCTGATTTGGGCCTCTTTGACGGTCTCGGCGTCTCCCAACTTTTCTGCTTCTGTTTCGTCCAAGTTGGATTTAGGCTTGTTCTCAAAATTCTCAACTTCTCTGACAATTTCCTCGGGTATCTCATCTTCTTCCTCTAAGTCAATATTCTCGTGTTGTGTTGCCTCATTACAAGTCACAGTCACTGGCTCATCAGGAAAAGTAATAATAACACTATAGAAGAAATATAAAATAAAAATATTAATGAATAATGATAAAGTATAAATGCATTTGATTAAAACTGAGAAAATTGTTCAAACAAAGCTTGACTCGGTGGATCGAGCATTTATTTTAAAACAAAGAAATCTTAAAACAAAATTGCTAAAAAATTAAAATGCCTAGAATGGTTTATAAATTTTGCAAAGTTACCAAGGGACTTGGTGGGCTCGGGATGGTGTGACGATCCAGTTGCTGAGAACAACTCCCTTTGCCACAGTCTGAATGGAGAAGCCTTCTTCCTCCTTCTCCTCAATTATGGCACAACAATCCATGACCTTGTCTTCCAAGAGCAAATCCTTCCACCCAACTAATGCTTCTTCCTCTGCTTTTTGTGTTTCTTGAAGGAGGAGGAGGTGAAGGGCCTCTGGATCTGGTATGATATGCTGATGAGGCCAGTATGGATTAACCAACCTAAGGGTATGAGAATAATAATAGAGATAAGCAAAAACAAAAAGGTAACAAGTCAGTGAGGATCCTAAAACGTTTGTAGTATTTAAACACATATTGCTAAATATAAATTCGTATCCTAATTTAGGAGCCTCGTTGTGCCCGAGGTAGGCCTAGCAACAAATAAGTCTAGAGAACTTCAAATTCCAATAAATGCTTCATTTCATAATATAAAAATAGACGAATTCCAAAACGACCCTAAGGTAATAATAAAATAATTCACTACTGGCACTTGGCGTTATTATATTTAGAAAGCGAGTAAACCTAATCTATTTGGTCTCGGAAGGACCTTCCTCAGGTTGAATGTTCTCGTTTATCAAATCCTCCACTTCGCGTAGGTTCACCAGTAAAAATGCCTTTGCCAAATATTCTCCTTCATTTCCCTCAGCGTTCTGGCAATCAGTGACTCTCACCTTTCTTTCCAATTCCAACAGGCTGTATTCCAGATATTCCAGCTTTTCGTTGGATTTGGCGGCTTTCTCTTTCCATTCGTTGATTTGGTCATTTGACGGAAGATTCCTCCACCAGTCTAGCAAGAGTGAGGGTGTGCTAACCATACCAAAGCTGGGGACCTCGTGCCTCATTTTCTGCAAAACAAAAGGGTTAGGCCTTACCCCTACCGGACTCAACTATGTATATATTTATGATCGACATATCGAGATTTAGTTCTCCAAATTAATGCACAGAACGTGGTTGCGTCCGTTAGGGTTATGGAAAACCCAATGGACTTTGGATAAGGCTTATCTTAAAGGATTATTATATGGGCAACATAACTGATCCGACTAGGTTTGACCATGGTGCATGCACAATTTAAACAGAGTAAGGTTTCTATGGGGTTTTAGACTGGTACCCTCAAGTGGACAACTTGAGGGGGAAGGCACGGAACTGTCGACTGCACCGCTGATCGACTAGTTTTACATCAAATAAGCCTTTTCGAATTTAAGGGTAACAAATAGGAAGAGTACAACCACTCATTAAAGCGTTGCTATAGGATCTGAGATGCACGAGTGGAATATGATGTGGAACATGATTTATGCAGCAGTTAATAACAAGTAGGCAAGTATTTTCACGCAGGAAAAATAAATACAACATTTAAATAATTGAAAAGATAGTTACATAAAAAAGAAAAACAAAGTGAAAAGTCAGTTTTCAGGGTAATAAAGGAATAATTAATGCATGAAAAAAAGACAGTTAAATCCAGATAAGGGAGCAGGGTATGGGATAAGCATGCTTGGACTAATTTGTAAAAACAAGTTCGTTACGGTAAGAGCCTAAAGATATCCCCAGCAGAGTCGCCATACTGTTGCGCCCCATTTTTCCTATCCTTGTGGAGGGAGGTCCGGGTTTCGACATTCACGGGGTGTAATGACTCGTTTTCTTTTGGAAATTGGGTATTTGAAGAGTCGCCACCTAACAGATTATGGTGCATTAGGGCACCTAGAGCAATTAACTCTTGGGTTGGTTTGCATTACCAGAGATTAGGGTAAGGGCTCGAAATAACCTCGAGGGGAAGGTGTTAGGCACCCCTCTTGGTCCACAATTGTGGGTCCCGTCCGAACTTATATTTACAAATTAGTCCATATAAACAAGTAAGTTGTAAAGCTCATTGAACAAGTCAAGTAATAAAGGTTTGAACAAATTATACAAACAAAGTTTTAAATAAGGAGAGGATTTGGGGTAAGAAGGGGTCCTAGGTTGTTTATCCTATAGGATCATCCCACGCAATGTCCGGTAAACACTTCTCAATGAGGGGCTACACGTGACATTAATGCGTAGTCATCATATCCCATGTCTACCCTTCCTATGCCCTTATTGGTCATGCAAAGAGAGTGTTTGGTCATTGATTCCTATTGCGTGCTGCTACCCGTCCCTTCTTAATAGTCCCGAAGGGAGTTGGGACCTTTACCTATAGGTCATTCTAGATGTACCCCTAAGGTTTTAAAGGCAAAACTCTAAAGGCGACAGTCAGAAAGCATCTGGGATTTTCACATAATGAGACCAAGTAAAAGATTCATAGTTTCCTCCGCAAACAAGCATGCATGCAGCATGACTCAACCACAAGTAAGGTATTTAGTAATAAAAGTCCTAAAGCAGGATTTCTAAGTGATTATGTAGAAATAAACCACTTTCAGATACAAAAGTCATAACATTATTAGCTGCCTAGGACCTCCTCTTTAAAAGCTTATTAGAATTCAGAGATGTCGAGTGACAGAAACAGCTTCAGAGAAATGCAAGTTTCGAAAATGCCCTAAGGCTTGCCTATATGCAGAACTGTGTCTATGTTAATGCAAAAATATACAAGTTTTCGAAATAGAACCTTTCAATACCTATAGGCAGAATATCTAACGGGATTAAAACAATTATGAAAGGACCGATTTTAGAGAGTTATCTCTTGACAAGGCCAGTTTTAAATAGTAAACAAGGTGAGATAAAATTGACTCATTAAGCTAATTAGATTACCAAACATAATTTCGAGTAGAAGTCCCTATAGGCATGGTATCTAGGCGTGTTACAGTTTTAGGCAATTTGCAGTAACTTATTGAATCGAAATTATGTCCTATAGGCATGGTATCTATACTTGAATTGATTTAAAACATATGGCTTGGAACCTGGAATCATGGTTTCTAACATGACAAATGCAGGATTTATGAACATGGTTTATATTTGATGCAAATGACATTAAAAGTGAAAACTTATAGACATGATGTCTATTATGCAAAATGAAATCAGATTCAAAAAGAGTCACACCATATGAACATGTTTTCTATTGAGTAAAGCAAACAGATTTGAAAGTAAAATCCTAAGAGCAGGATTTCTACCCATATTATCCCACAAAGTATATATCTACCCACCCCTTTTAATAAATTACCCCGAATATCTGTTTACAAAATATTACAGGCCAACAAAAGAATTACATAAATGAAATAGAAAACTAAGAAGCTATTCTATAAGGAGCCTGCAATCAGGCCCAAGTTTCCCAAAGCCTCCAATGGTCTTTCAAACCTCATTTCCATAGACAAATCAGGGTGTAGGTGCATCAAAGTTCCCTAACGGTCTCAAGGACCCCAGGCAATGCTTACACATAGACTTAGTAGCCAAGCATTGAACTAGTGCAGTGTGGAAAGCCAGCCTCAATATGCCAGAGTTCCAAGATTCTCAAGAGGATCCCAAGGCAGTACACATACTAGAGGGGGAAGACCTTATTACTAAGAGTAGAGTGAAAGTGCAGGACACATGTTTGAAAGAAGTTTATTAAAGACTGGACTTAAAGGTCTGTTTTGAAAGTAATTAGTAAAGCAATAGAGGTTTTTTGAAAGAGGTTGGAGTAGTAAACAGAGTTCAAACACTTCAGGATAACACCACACACAACAAGTTGACAGAATCTAAATGTATTCAGCAATCACACAGGGGTTAAGGGGTTTGGGGTACACAGACATTGCCTGCAGACACATGACCCCAACAGGAGTATTAGGATTAGTATGGACATGCTCAGAGATAGCTTGGCACTGGCATAATCACAAACCAGTCATGAGGGCATAAACACTTTGAGGGGAATAGGGATTTGGGATTAACAAAATGGTAAGTGCACAGTAGGTAAAGGAAAACAATTGTCCAAACATGCTTGAATCACACAAGGGAATACATGAGCTTAAAGGGAGGGGAGTTATACTAGTATGTTTAGTTACAAACTCCACAACAATACCATAAGTAAAAGCATGATAGATCTAAAAGATTCTGCGTGTTTCAACATTTAAGTAGAGAAGGATGAACAGAAGTAGCAAACAAAACAAGGTCAATTATATAGGCAGAAAGAAATAAGAGATGAGCAAGCACAGTCATATAGAGGTGATGTAAGTAGGCTAGAGATTCAGCAGGACATATTCGAAGCATGGTGACCACGAGAAATTAACAAGACCAAGGCAAAGAAAGTTATGCTAACACACAGACCCTAGGCGAAGAGAATCATGCTAACACACGAAACCAAAGTGAAGAAAATCATGCTTACGCATAGAAACAGAGTAAGAAAATCATGCGAACATACAGAAACAAGTAAAGAAAATCAGGCTAACACACAGAAACATGTAAAGAAAATTAGGCTAACACACAGAAACAAGTAAAGAAAATCATGCTAACTCACAGAAACAAGTAAAGAAAATCATTTAAAAATTAGGGCTTTTTAACAAAGTTGAGTTAAAAAGTAATAGGAACATAGAATCGGTCAAGATAAATGAGGGAAAAAGGTTTAATCATATAGAAATCAGTTGAAACTGGTATAGAAAGAACTCCGAGAAAACCTTAGTTTTCATTGAAAGTAAGAACGGTTTAGACTAGAGGATCATTCAGAACAAAGCTCAAAAATAAGAAAATCATAGAAGGAAACAGGTTTAAAGCATGAAAATAACACAGATCTGAGAGATCCAGAAGAGAGTTAGGGTTTCAAAAGGAAACCTAGGTAGAAATCAAAAGAACCTATTGTAACTTCATAAATCGTAACACACATGGTGTGATTTTGCCAGAGAAGCCTTGAACAATAGAATCAGGAACCCTAGGTCCAAATTGGCATGGCCCAAGACCCTTGAATGCCTTAGATATGATGAGCAAGGTGGTGACCATTGGAGGCTTTGGGTTTGAGAGATAGTCGCCGGAGATGACCGGAGAAGGAGGTGAGTGGAGGAGTCTAGGGTTAGGTTTGAGAGAAGAGTGAAGATGAGAGAGCATCTAAAGGCGGCGCCTTTGGAAAAATGACTTAGGGTTAGGGGTCATTCGAAAATTAAAAAGGAAACGAATTATTTGGACCGTTGATTTGGGAGATCAACAGTCAGGATTAAAATGGGTAGGTGGATTTCGGGTTTGGGCAAGGATTAATAGGGTATGGGTCGGGTGATTTGTGTGTGAAATTGGGCTGGAAAGGGGTCCAATTTTGGCTATAATTGAAATCCAAATTTGGCTATTATTTAAATAGCCAATTTTCCCCTATTTAATTTATAAAAAATAGTAGGTAATTTCTAGAAAATAAATAAAGGTACCAAAATGATTTAAAATACATAATTAACACCTTAAAAATACAGGATCAAATTTTATGCATATAAACATAATTATATCTAAAAATGGGCTAACATTGAAATTATATGCAATTTAACTTTTAAAAATACTAAATGTAATTGTGAAAACACATAAAAATTACATTAGACATATTTTGGCATAAATATATAAATCCAATAAATGAATTATCAAAACAATAATTTCAGAAAAAATTATTGGGATTTTATGGATAAAAAGGGGAGAAAATAAATCAACTTAAACCCTTAAAATTATGGGAATAATAATAAAAATCTTGGGCATGCTTATGTATGCATATATATGCTATTTTGAAGGCTTTTATACATATTCAAAACATATAGGGAAAAATTGGGTATCAACAGCTGTCCCTCTTTACTTGGGAAGGATGAAAGAGTTTTCAGGTAAAGAAATGATGGCCAATTTTGATCGGATGGGATATTTTGAAAGACAGAGGTCGAGCTCCGATTTCCGAGTTGCCTACATATCCCTAGTTTTATCAGAATCAGGCTATGTGTAGTTCTGGATTCACCTGCGGATTATGCCGATGAAACTACTACAAGAATGGACACGAGATGTGGAAGCGACTATGATCGGGATGGTTGGAGGGAACTGGAGCGAGGTCGCTCTTGCTAGGATAGCAGTTGCTTACTGGTTACCTGCAGATAAAAGATGCTACAATCGTATTTGCAAAAATTTAAAAATGATATAAATTCCCTTTGGACCATGAAGGTTGTCTTCAGACGGTTAAAGATGACGTCCTTAGACCATGATGTCCTGGGCCATTGATTGTTTTAATGAGGAATTCGCAGGCCATGAAATGATGTTCTTGGGCCATGAAAATGGTGCCTCCGGACCATGACGCCTTTGAATAATGATATGCAAATTTGAGAGATCCTCAGGCTTTGGCATGGTGTCTTTAGGATATGGGGATGATGCCTTTAGACTATGACGCCTTTGGACAGATTGGCGATATTTCAGCCCATGATATGCAATAATATGATGTAACAAGACAAGGTTTAGTCTTGCGAAGCAGAGGGTAGAGCTCAGCCCAATTGAAAAATAGGTAGATAGTAGTAGAAAATAGAGCAATATTAGTGCAAGGAGGGACAATGCTTAGTACCATGCGAGTGGGGAGGCAAGAATTAGCCTTATGCAAATGGGGAGGCAAGGATTAGCCTCATGAAAAAATAGAGTCAGGGCTTAGACTCATGCAGTTATGGAGGCAAGGATCAACCTCATGCAAATATGGAGTCAGGGATTAAACTCATGCAAGATTGGAGACAGAGCTTAGTCTCATGCAAAGAGAAAGCAGCGCTTAGCCTTATGCAAATATGGAGGTAGAACTTAACCTCATGCAAGATTTGGGACCAGGCTTAGACCCATGCAAATGGAAGGCAATGCTTAGCCTTATGCAGATATGGAGGCAGGGCTTAGCCTCATGCAAGATTCGGGACAGGGCTTAGTCCCATGCAAAATGGAAGGCAATGCTTAGCCTTATGCAAAATAGAGGCAGAGCTTCTTAGCCTCATGCAAGATTCAGGACAAGGCTAGGTCCCATGCAAATATGGAGTCAAGGAATAGACTTATGCAAATGTGGAGTCAAGGCTTAGACTCATGCAAATATGGAGTCAAGGATTAGACTCATACAAATATGGAGTCAGGGCTTAGACTCATGCAAATATGGAGTCATGGCTTAGACTCATGCAAATATGGAGTCAAGGATTAGACTCATGCAAATGTGGAGTCAAGGCTTAGACTCATGCAAATATAGAGTCAGGGCTTAGACTCATGCATGATTTGGGACAGGGCTTAGTCCCATGCAAATGTAGAATCAGAGATTAGACTCATGCAAATATGGAGTCAGGGCTTAGACTCATGCAGGATTTGGGACAGGGCTTAGTCCCATGCAAATGTGGAGTTAGAGATTAGACTCATACAGAGAGAAAATTGCAGATAAGGGTAGAGTATATCTTAGCTAGGATAAGTTCAGCATCTAACGACCGGATGGATGGTGAATTTGCTTTGTGTACGAATGATATCGTCAGATGTGCCTGCGTTCAAAGAAAAGTTGTGAGTTTTATGAGGGGAGGTTGGTTCTTGATTCGTCTGCTGGTCTTGCCTTGCCCCATTTTGGAAGCCCCTTTTGAGTTCCCCTAGGTATCACCTGACTGTTATAAAATAATAGAATTTCGAAAATATGCATTCATTGATAAAAAAAATGGAATTAGTTTGGAAGCGTATTGATATATCAAGTAACTTTTGATGAACTAGCGACTGTGACACATTTTAAAGGCATTGTAGCTCTCTTATGTTGGAATTTTGAGGGTCCTCCTCAAAATTCTGCCCCAGTTTGGTAGACGATTTTTAACCGTTTACTGATGGCGGGCCTTGCTGAATCTTCTTCAAAATATTGAGAATCCTTCTCAAAATTCTGCCCCAGTTCTTAACTGATGACTAGCTTCCTGGCATATAATGGCGCTGGCTGGACTTGCTCCGGAATTTTGAGGACCCTCCTCAAAATTCTTCCCCAGTTCTGATTCTAGGAAAAATGAAAATTTTATTATGATATGACCGAACCCATAAGGCTGCCTATGTATCCCCTCTTAAACGGGAATCAGGTCAAGCGTAGTTCAATTACATCAGAAAGGAAAATGTGAAATAATCTAAGCACAGTATCTCTTGATTGCATCTGAATTGATTGGTTTTGGCCAGATCTCTCCATCCATGGGAGGGAATTTCCCTCTGGCTTCATCTTGGTATGGAAATTGTTTTTTCAATACCAGTTGTCCTGGTGCGAACTGCCTTGGTTTGACCGTTTTGTTGAAAGCTATGGACATTATGTTCTGATAGAGTTGGCTGTGGCACACTGCGTTCATCCTCTTTCCATCGATAAGGGCCAATTGTTCATAGCGACTTCTTACCCATTCCGCATCGCTGAGTTCAGCTTCCTATATGACTATTAAAGAAGGAATCTCTACCTCGGCTGGGATGACCGCCCGGTACCATAAACTAGCATGTAGGGGGTTGCCCCGGTTGATGTGCAAACTGTGGTGCGGTACCCTAAGAGAGCAAAGGGTAACTTTTCATGCCACTACTTGTGATTCTCTACCATTTTCCTTAGTATCTTCTTAATGTTTTTGTTGGTGGCTTCTACAGCTCCATTCATCTGAGGTCTGTAGGCAGTGGAATTCTTGTGCTTGATTTTGAAGGTTTCACAAATAGCTTTTATCAGGTCACTATTGAGGTTGGCGGCATTGTCAGTGATAATGGACTCCAGAACTCCGAATCGGCAGACAATACAATCCTTGACAAAATCTGCATCGACTTTTTTTGTTACAGCTTCTACCCATTTTGTGAAGTAATTAATGGCTACCAGAATAAACCAGTGTCTGTTTTAAGCAGTGGGCTCAATCGGACCAATAACATCCATTCCCCAGGCGGTGAATGGCCAAGGTGAGCTTGTTGTATTGAGCTTGTTTGGTGGCACTTTTATCATGTTGGCATGTACTTGACATTGAAAGCATTTGCGGCCATACTGAATACAATCCGTCTCCATGGTTATCCAAAAGTAACCTGCCCTGAGTATCTTCTTGGCCAGAACGAAGCCATTCATATGCGGACCACATGTCCTAGCGTGTACGTCCTCAAGTTGCCGTGAGACTTCCTTTGCATCGACACACCTTAGTAAACCCAAATCCGGAGTTCTTCAGTACAAATTTTCTCCGTTGTGGAAGAAATAATTTGACAACCTCCGGAGTGTGCGTTTCTAAATGTGATTTGCATGCTCCGGGTATTCTCCTTTTGATAGGTACTCCTTGATGTCATGGAACCAAGGCTTTACATTGGTTTCTTCCTCGACATGAGCATAATATGCCGGCTAATTATGGATCCTCACCGGGATGGGATCAAAATAGTTTTTATATGGATGTTGTATCATTGATCACACGGTGGCTAATACGTCAACGAACTTGTTCTAAATTCTGGGCACATGTCAGAATTCTATATTCGTGAACCTCCTTTTTAATTCCTGCACATGGTGCAGATATGGCAATATCTTGGAATTCTTGGTAGCCCTTTCTCCTTTCACCTGGTGCACAAGCACATCCGTATCGCCGATCACCAACAACTCCTGAATGTTCATGTTGACTGCCATGTTGAGCCCTAGTATGCAGGCTTTATATTCTGCCATGTTGTTGGTGCAGGGAAATCTGAGTTTAGCAGATACGGGATAATGTTGACTCATTTCAGACAACAAAACTGCTCCAATGCCCATTCCTTTGAAATTTGCGGCTCCGTCAAAGAACATCCTCCAACCGTCATATGCTTCTGTAATGTCTTCTCCCAAGAATGATATTTCTTCATCAGGAAAATACGTTTTCAAGGGTTTGTATTCTCCTCCCATTGGATTCTCAGCGAGGTGATCTGCCAATGCTTGTCCCTTGACTGCCTTTTGAGTTACATAGATGATGTCGAACTCACTCAGTAGTATCTGCCATTTAGCCAACTTCCCAGTAGGCATGAGCTTCTGAAATATGTACTTCAGAGGATCCATCTTGGATATGAGGTATGTTGTGTAGGCACAGAAGTAATACCTCAACTTCTAGGCTGTCCAGGTCAAAGCACAACAAGTACGTTCAAGCAGAGAATACCGTGCTTCATAAGGTGTGAATTTCTTACTCAGGTAATATATGGCTTGCTCCTTTCCTCCTGTCTCATCATGTTGCCCCAAAACACATCCAAAGGCTCCATCTAACACGGATAGATAAAGCAGCAATGGTAATCCTGGTTCTGGCGGGACCAGAACTGGCGGTCTGGACAGGTATTCCTTGATCTTGTCAAAAGCTTTCTGACAATCCTCTATCCAACTTGTCTCAGCATCTTTCCTCAGCATTTTGAAGATGGGTTCACATATTACTGTGGAATGTGCTATGAATCGGCTGATGTAGTTGAGCCGCCCCAGGAAGCTCATTACGTCCTTCTTGCTTTTGGGTGGTGGTAATTCCTAAATAGCTTTGACTTTAGTAGGATCTAGTTCGATCCCTCGGTGAGTGACGATGAATCCCAATAACTTTCCCGCGGGGACCCCGAATGCACACTTTGCAGGGTTCAACTTCAAATTGTACATCCTAAGCCTGTCGAAGAATTTTCTCAAGTCTGTTATGTGATCCGCGACCCTCTTGTATTTGATAATGACGTCGTCCACATATACCTCTATTTCTTGGTGTATCATATCATGAATGATGGTTGTCATGGCCCTCATGTAAGTGGCCCCTGCGTTCTTCATACCTAACAACATCATCTTGTAACAGTATACACCCCAAGGCATAATAAAAGCTGTTTTTTCGGCATCTTCTTCATCCATCCAGATCTGGTGAAAACCTGCGAAGCAATCTACAAAGGATTGGAGTTCATGCTTGGCGTAGTTATCGATAAGGATATGTATATTTGGCAGTGGGAAATCATCTTTTGGGACGTGCTCTGTTTAAATACCGATAATTGACACATACCCTGACCTTCCCGTCCTTCTTCAGAACTGGCACAATATTAGCTAACCATGTCGGGTACTCAACCACCCTGAGAACCTTGGCTTTGATCTGCTTGGTAAACTCCTCATTGATCTTCAAACTCTTGTCTGGTTTGAATTTTCTGAGTTTCTACTTGACTGGCGGGCACATGGGATTGGTAGGAAACTTGTGAGCTACTATAGATGTGCTCAAACCGGTCATATCGTCATACGACCATGCGAAGATATCCTCATATTCCTTTAGAAAGTGGACGTACTCTTCCCTTTCTGTGTGTGACAAGTGAATGCTGATGCGACTCTCTTTGACGGTCTCGGTGTCTCCCAAATTTACTGCTTCTATTTCGTCCAAGTTGGATTTAGACTTTTTCTCAAAATTCTCAACTTCTCTGACAATTTCCTCGGGTATCTCATCTTCTTCCTCTGAGACATTATTCTCGTGTTGCGTTGCCTCATTACATGTCACAGTCACTGGCTCATCAGGAAAAGTAATAATAACACTGTAGAAGGGAAAATTATAAAAATAGTAATGAATAATGATAAAGTATAAATGCATTTGATTAAAAATGAGGAAGTTGCTCAAACAAAGCTTGGCTCGGTGATTGAGCATTTATTTTAAAACAAAGAAATCTTAAAACAAAATTGCTAAAAAATTAAAATGCTTAGAATGACTTGTAAATTCTGCTAAGCTACCCAGGGAATCGGAGGCTCGGGATGGTGTGACGGTCCAGTTGCTGAGAAAAGCTCTCTTTGCCACAGTCTGAATGGAGAGGCCTTCTTCCTCCTTCTCCTCAATTATGGCACAACAATCCATGTCCTCGTCTTCCAAGAACAGATCCTTCAGCCCAACTAGTGCTTTTTCCTCTGCTTTTTGTGTTGCTTGGAGAAGGAGGAGGTGGAGGGCCTCTAGATCTGGTATGATATGCTGATGAGGCCAGTATGGATGAACCAACTTAAGGGGATGGGAATAATGATAAAGATAAGCAAAAACAAAAAGGTAACAAGTCAGTGAGGATCCTGAAATGTTTGCAGTATTTAAACACATATTGCGAAATATAAATTCGTATCCTAATTTGGGAGCCTCGTTGTGCCCGAGGTAGTCCTAGCGACAAATAAATTTAGAGAACTTCAAATGCCAATAAATGCTTCATTTCATAATATAAAAATAGATGAATCCCAAAACGACGCTAAGATAATAATAAAATAATTCACTACTGGTACTTGGCCTTATTATATTTAGAAAACGAGTAAACCTAATCTATTTGGTCGCGGAAGGACCTTCCCTAGGTTTAATGTTCTCGTTGATCAAATCCTCCAATTCGCGTAGGTTCACCAGTAAAAATGCCTTTGCCAAATGTTCTCTTTCTTTTCCCTCAGCGTTCTGGCAATCGGTGACTCTCTTTCTCACCTTTCCTTCCAATTCCAATAGGCTGTTTTCCAGATATTCCAGCTTTTTGCTTGATTTGGTGGACCTCTCTTTCCATTCATTGATTTGGTCATTTGACGGAAGATTCCTCCACCAGTCTAGCAGAGTGAGGGTGTGCTAACCATACCGAAGCTGGGGACCTCGTGCCTCATTTTTTGCAAAATAAAAGGGTTAGGCCTTATCCCCACCGGACTCGACTATGTATATATTTATGATCAACATATCAGGATTTAGTTCTCCAAATTAATGCACAGAACGTGGTTGGGTCCGTTAGGATTAGGGAAAACCCGATGGACTTTGGATAAGGTTTATCTTAAAGGATCATTATGTGGACAACATAACTGATCCGACTAGGTTTGATCATAGTACATGCACAATTTAAACAGAGCAAGGTTTCTATGGGGTTTTAGACTGGTACCCTCAAGCGGACAACTTGAGGGGGAAGGCGCGGAACCATTGACTGCACCGCTGATCGAGTTGCTTTACTGCAAATAAGCCTTTCCGAATTTAAGGGTAACAAATAGGAAGAGCGCAACCACTCATTAAAGAGTTGATATAGGATTTGAGACACACCAGTGGAATATGATGTGGAGCATGATTTATGCAGCAGTTAATAACATGTAGGAAAGTATTTTCATGTAGGAAAAATAAATACAACATTTAAATAATTGAAAAGACAGTTACATAAAAAAGAAAAACAAAGAGAAAAGTCAGTTTTCAGGGTAATAAAGAAATCATAAATGCTTGAAAAAAAAAGACAATTAAATCCAGATAAGGGAGTACGGGATAAGCATGCTTGGACTAATTTGTAAAAACAAGTTCGTTACGGTAAGAGCCTAAAGATATCCCTAGCAGAGTCACCATGCTGTCACACCCCCCCTTTTTCCATCCTTGCGGAGGGAGGTCCGGGTTTCGACATTCACGGGGTGTAATGACTCATTTCCTTTTGGGAATTGGGTATTTGAAGAGTCGCCACCTAACGGATTATGGTGCGTTAGGGCACCTAGAGCGATTAACTCTTGGGTTCGTTTGCATTACCAGAGATTAGGGTAGGGGCTCGAAGTAACCTCGAGGGGAAGGTGTTAGGCACCCCTCTTGGTCCACAACTGTGGGTCCCCACCGAACTTATATTTACAAATTAGTCCATATAAACAAGTAAGTTGTAAAGCTCATTGAACAAGTCAAGTAATAAAGGCTTGAACAAATTATACAAACAAAGTTTTAAATAAGGAGAGGATTTGGGGTTAGAAGGGGTCCTAGGTTGTTTATCCTATAGGATCACCCCACACAATGCCCGATAAACACTCCTCAATGAGGGGATACACATGATATTAATGCGTAGTCATCATATCCCATGTCTACCCTTCCCATCCCCTTATTGGTCATGCAAAGAGAGTGTTTGGTCATTGATTCCTATTGTGTGCTGCTACCCCCCCCCTTTCTTAATAGTCCCAGAGGACTTGGGACCTCTACCTGTCGCGTGCCCTTTTTCCCTCTTCACATCGAAAAATTGGGTTTATGACATTTTTGGTATGGGTCAACTCATTCCTTTTGGGAACTAGGTTTGCATTTGAAGAGTCGCAGCCTAATGATTTAAGGTGCATTAGGACACCTATAACGTTCATTTATGAGTTTGTTTGATAACCAGAGATAGGGTAAGGGCTTGAAATTATCCTAAGGGGAAGGTGTTAGGCACCCCTCAAGATCCACTAGTATGGTTCCCGACCAGATAGTTTTCTGAATTTGTACAATTAGCAAATAGACAAGTATAGGCTTAAATAGTAGGGGATTTAAGTTTAAACACATATGAGTTTGAAAACAATTATTAAAAGGCAAATTTTGAAAAGGAGTTACAGTTTTACAAATACTTGAGAATGTAAAAGGGAGAGGGGGTCCTAGGCTCGTTTATAATATGGATCACATAAATGCGATACCCGGTATGACACTCCTCAGAAGAAGTGATACACGTGGTATTAGCGCACTGGTCATCATATCCATATCTACCCTTCCCACCCCGTTAAGGTATTAAAGCATGGATTGGTCTCGACCTCTATTGCATGCTATTACTCGCCTCATTCCTATCAATCCCGGAGGATTTTAGGATTACTATTCCTATAAGAGGAAGGGTTTTAGGCTGACTCTTAAGTTTTAAAAGGTAAAAAGGCTAAGGTGACATACAAAACACGTAGGACTGCATTTAAAGGGGAAACATGTAAACAATTAAAAGGCTCATGTACACCTCCGTAGACAATGCATATAAACAACATGACTTAAACACAATTGGGGTCTGAATTTTAAAACACTAAAGCAGGGTGTTTAAATTGTTGAAGCAGACCATATTTATTACATAACTCAGATAAGAAGTCTGAATCAGGCCTGCCTGCTGATTGTAGCAGTGCTAATTAACAAAGGCGAGTTCAGTTTTACCATTATTACCTAAGGCTTGCCTAGGTGTGATAGTGATGTCCTATGAGCATGATATCTATTACTGATTAGGAATTCAGCAGAGCAGTGGTTAAACAAGTGATTTGGATCCTATATGCATGCTTTCTAAACCATATTAATTAACACGAAAAGAGTGGGCTATCTAATCTGATTCAGACGAGCATGAGTCAAACTGATTTTAACTAAGCTGATTTTAGATCCTATAGGCATGATCTCTAAGTATTAAAGGCTGATTTGGTCCTATAAGCATGATATCTAATTGAACATGCAGTGAAGTAGGTAGGATTTGTTTGGCAAAAAGCAAAATTCCTATAGGCATGATTTCTTATTAAAACTAATTTTTAATCCTATAGGCATGATCTCTATTTGTGTGAAAGTAAAACATACAAAACTTAATTTAAACAGAGTAGATCCTATAAGCATGTTCTCTAACAGATCATATCGAAATACATCCTATAGACATGTTATCTACCCTTCTAATATCTAAAACATGCATAATCACCCCATCCCTTTCACTAGCCAACCCCAATATTTGTTATAAATTATTACAGACCAAATACTGAATTACATCAGAAAAAGTGTAAAATAAGAAGTTACAACCATAGGAAGCCATTTGTGGTTTGAAAGCCTTTCTCATACCTGGGTGTGTCAAAGTTCCCTAAGGGTCTCAAGGGACCCCGAGCAGTGCTTACACCCAGGTTTGCATAACCAGACAGAAATGAGTGCATTGTGGAAGGGCCAACCCTTATGTGTCCAAGTTCAGAAGGAGCTCAAGGGTCCCAAGGCAAGGTTCACACAAGAGGGGCAGAAGCTTAGTTCTAAGAATATAGTGGAAGTGCAGAACATAGTTGGAAGAGATTTATTTAAAACTGGATTGAAAATAGTAAGTGGTAAGGGTGGTTTGAAAACAGTAGTATTAAAACTCAAACTACATAGAATTAGTATTTACACATAGGGGTCAAGGGGTTTTGGAATACATTGGATGCAACATATGACCCCAGAAGGGGTCAGGTTTGGTCATGCACAGCAATAGCTGATGCTGTCATGCCCTCAAACCAGCCAGAGGATACAAACACATAGAGGGGATATATGAATTTGGGATTTATAAGTCGGCAAATACATAACAAGTGACTGACAGAGTACACACATAGGGAAGCATTAATCTAAAGGGGAAGGGACATATTACAGCATGCTAGTAATATAACTTAACTGCAGAAACATAAGAAGGAATATACAAGGATGAAAGAAATTGGAACAATCAAAGGAACATGTTGTTGTTGAGACTTTAAAAATTACC
The DNA here is from genome assembly GCF_000715075.1 of Nicotiana tabacum. Taxonomy (NCBI): domain Eukaryota; kingdom Viridiplantae; phylum Streptophyta; class Magnoliopsida; order Solanales; family Solanaceae; genus Nicotiana; species Nicotiana tabacum. The sequence goes on from NC_134101.1 coordinate 183,617,911, forward strand.
TAGGACATACCAGTAGAGAAGCAAAGTGCATAAAGAAAAATAAGCAAGATTCCACAGTCTAGCCTTGGCTTTCAGTCGGCTAGACAAAGTAGCAGCAAAGTAATAGTAGAGAAAAGAGAGAAAGTTTGAGTGTAAGTGTATGTTCTGAACTCAAATTGTTCGTGTGTTTTGAAAGAAGAGAGGGTAGGTATTTATAGTTTTGAAAACGAGTGAAGTCTTAACACAAACATGGAAATAATCACAATCAGAATCAATTAACACAACTGATTCCCTTTAATTAAGGAATCATTGCTTAACAGATACTAACATGTTTTAATTAAGGAAAGAAATCAGTTTGGGGACAAATTGATTATTGCAATATAAGGGGCAGTAAAAGTATGAAGTAAATAATCAAGTCTAAGTTCAAAATAGGCTTAATTTTTGGGAAAAAATTCAGCAATGTAAAACACTATAGTAATTAAAGGAGGGGAATCAATTAATTCAAACAAACGAGTAAAATTAGGGTTCATAAGAAAACTTTTGCAATCAGTCTCAATATCGAGGGAATCAGGATCAATCAAGAAAGGGTCAAGATTCTGCACCTCAACATATAAATAGCAAGGAATGAACATGCATCGAGAGTCAAACATGTCAACAAAAGAAGCAACATAAACATACAGTAGCAGTAGGAGTAAGCTAGGGTTCAGCAGTAAGAAAAGTATTCGAAGCACAGTAGTCAAGTAAGTCAAGTAGTCACTTACATTCAACAGTGAAAAAGAACATAGTAACAGGTAAGAGAATCATAAACAAGTAAAGGTCTCACGGTAACAAGTGAGGAAAACCTTTTAAGAAATTAGGGTTTTGACAACAGTAGTCGAGTTTTTAAGAGATGATAAGAAATCAGAACCAGATAAGTCATACAAAGAAAAGAGAATCAAGAACTTAATCAAACAAATACACATTCAAATAAACAAGGACAATTTCAAAACTCGGATAAGACCAAAAGGGAACTAGGGTTTTTAACATGCTGAAATAGATAGAAGAACAACATGAGCAAATCGTTTTAAACATAGCAAAATCACAAACAACATTAAAATCAGAGAAGAGCTCTTTTGAAACTTTAAGGAAAACCCTAATCGTTGAAAAATGAGTGTCACTTTGAAAGAAAATCGGAGAATCTTTGAGAAAAACACTTAAGAAGTTCATAGTAAGCACAAATCTAATATAGATCTGAAGAAAATTGAAAGATCTCAAAGATTAGGGTTTCGGAAAACCCAGAAAAGGTGAGAAAGACCTTGAAAGTTACCGATCTAACCAGAAAAGTCAAGGATCTGCCTTGAAAGGCCATGAATGGTCGGAGAAAGGTCATGGATGGCTGGAGAAAGGCCATGAACAGAAGTTGAGCAAAGACTGGACCAGATTCCTTCGAGGTCTAGCCATGAAACTACAGAAACAAATACCCAGAAGCCATAGGAGGCCGATACACATCTCAAATGGCCATGAGAGGCCATGGATTAGGCAAGGGTTGAGGTAGATTAGGGTGAAATTAGATGGCGGCGACTAGGGTTCATGAGAGGTTGCAGAGAGAATTGAGAGGGAAGGGATTCAAGGGCTGCGTTTGGTGAAGAATTAATTAGGGTAAGGGGTGGTTTAGGTTTATTTTAGGTAAGGGTAATGGTGGCCGTTAATCTGAATGATCAACGATTAGGATTAAAATGGTTAGGTGGGGAATCCAGGTTAGGCTGGTTAAATTGGGTTAGGGGTTGGGTTTAAATTGAAATTGGGTTGGGAAAATTGGGTTTAATTTGGGGTTACAATTAGGCTAAAATTTAAATGCAATTGGGCTATTATTTAAATAGCCAATTTCCCCTCTTTAAATTATAAAAAATAGTAAATTAATTTTTGAAAATAGATTGAAAGAACTAAAATGATTTATGACATATAATTAACAATTTAAAAATACATGACTTAATTTTATGAATATAAACATAATTAAATCTTAAAAGGGCTAATATTGTAATTATATGCAATTTAGCTTAAAAAATACTAAATAAATTTGTAAAACTATGCAAAAATTACGTTAGCTATATTTAGAATAAATATAAAATCCAATAAATGAATTACCAAAAATAATAATTTTGGAAATAATTATTAGGTTTTTATGGATAAAAGAGGGACATAAATTGATTTAAAAAACCTTTAAAAGTTATGGGAAAAATAATAAAAAAATTGAACATACTTATATATGCATATTTATGCTATTTTGAAGTTATTTTGCATATTAAAAATATCTAGGGAAATATTGGGTATCAACAGCCGCCCCACTTTACCCGGGAAGGATAAAAGAGTTGTCGGGTAAAGATATGATGGCCAATTTTGACCGAGCGAAACGGTTCGAAGAGGTTCAGGATGCACCCTGGATTTCTAAGTTGCCTACATATCCCCGGTTTTACAAGAATCAAGCTGTTTGTAGTTTAGGATCCATCGGCGGAGTAAGCAGATGAAGACACTTTCAAGAACGAACGCAATATCTAGGGCCGGGTGAGTGAACAGTTTACGAAAATGGTTAGGTTTGATATGGCCGCGGGAACTGGAGTGGAATCGCTCCTGCTGGGGTAGCTGCTGCTCGCCAGTTTACCTGCAATTAGAAATAATACAAGCGTATATTGCACATAAATTTAAACATGATGCGAATTTCTGTCGGATCATGAATATTGTCTTTGGACGGTTAGGATGACGTCCTTAGACCATGATGTCCTGGGCCATGAAGCGTATGATAAAGGATTCGCAGGCCATGAAATTATGCTCTCAGGCTATGAGGATGGTGCCTCTGAACCATGGTGCCTTTGAATAATTATATGCAAAAGATTGAAAGGGATCCTCAAGACATGACATGGTGTTCTCAGGCTATGAAGATGGTGCCTCCGAACGATGACACCTTTGGATAATGATATGCAAAAGATTGAAAAGGGATCCTCAGGCTATGACATGGTGTTCTCGGGCGATCTTTCAGACCATGAGATGCAATATGAGGCGATCTTTCAGCCCATTAGATGCAGAGCTTAGTCTTGCGAATTGAAGGGCAGAGCTTAGCCCGTAAGAAAAGCAAAATAAATAGTGCTCGAGATAATGCTTAGTTTTGAAATGTATTGGAGGCAGAGCTTAGCCTCGGAAGGCAAAATGATAGCCTTATGCAAAGATGCGAATGCAGATGGAGGTAGAGATTAACCTCAAAAGGCAGAATGGTAGCCTTGTGCAAGAAATAAAATGGCCATTGATAGTAGAGCTTTCTTAGCCGATAGAAGATTGCAGTGTTGTGATTACTGGGAGCATTGTGACATACAGGGCATCACCGGTGTATGCTGATAGCAAATGTTTGCAAGTGTAACAGTTCGGAGAGTCGTATCTTTGAGCAGTGTTTGTTCCGTAGGCGTGCAGTATTTTTGATGACTTTGCAATCCTAGTGCCTGCATCCAATAATAAATCGTGCGTTTTGTAAAGGGGAGGTTAGTTCGTGTCCCCGCTGGCTTTGCTTGGCCTGCTCGACTTTGATCTGGCAATACCGTCTGTATTATTGGGGTAGCGTTGCTAAACAAAGCAGTTTCAGTAATAAACATGCATAATTTTGTAAAATAAAATATGACATAAGTGTATAATTAAATTAGCTTTTTAGATGAACCGATGACTGCGACGTAGCTTGGGACATTGCAACCTCTCCAGCTATGGAATTTTGAGGGTCCCTCTCAAAATTCTGCCCCCGTTTGATGGGTTGACATTTCTGACAGCTGCTCGCGCAACGATCGACTGAAGTTGCTTTGGAATTTTGAGGGTCCTCCTCAAAATTCTGCCCCAGTTTCCAATTGCGGGAGGAAATGAAATTTTTATTGCATTGTGACCGAACCCATTAGGCTGCCTACATATCCCCTCTTAAACGGGAATCAGGTCAGGCATAGTTCAATTTATATCACATAAGGAAAGCATACGGATTACACATAGTAACGCTTGACTGCATCTTAATATATCGGCTTTGGCCAGACTTCTCCGTCCATTTCTGCAAGTATGAGGGCTCCTCCTGTCAGAACCTGGTGAACCATGTATGGACCCTACCAGTTGGGATAGAACTTCCCCTTGGCTTCATCTTGATGCGGGAAAATTTTCTTTAACACCAGCTGCCCTGGTATGAACTGTCTTGGCTTGACTCTTTTGTTGAAGGCTCTGGACATTCTATTTTGATAGAGCTGACCATGGAAGACTGCATTCATTCTCTTTCCATCTATGAGGGATAGTTGTTCACAATGACTTTTTACATATTCTGCGTCGTCGAGCTCAGCTTCTTGTATGATCCTTAGGGAAGGAATTTCTACCTCGGCGGGAATGACTACCTCTGTACCGTAAACCAGCATATAAGGGGTTGCTCCAGTTGATGTGCGGACTGTGGTGCGATATCCCAATAAAGCAAATGATAACTTTTCGTGCCACTGTTATGCTTCTCTATCATTTTCCTCAATATCTTCTTGATGTTCTTGTTGGCAGCCTCTACAACTCCATTTATCTGAGGCCTATAGGCTATGGAATTCTTGTGTCTGATCTTGAAGGTGTCACACATAGCTTTCATCAAGTCCCTATTGAGGTTGGAGCCATTATCAGTAATGATCGACTCCGAAATCCCGAATTGACAAACAATGCGGTCGCGGACAAAGTCTGCCATGACTTTCTTAGTTATTGCTCTGTAAGATGCTGCTTCGACCCATTTGGTGAAATAGTCGATTTCTACTAGGATAAACCTGTGCCCGTTGGAAGCGGAAGGCTCGATTGGTCTAATAACATCCATTCCCCAGGCGACGAACGGCCATGGTGAGCTCGTTGCATCGAGCTCATTTGGAGGTACCTTTATCATGTCTGCATGTATCTGACAACGGTGGCATTTCTGGACATACTGGATGCAGTCCGTCTCCATAGTCATCCAAAAGTAACTAGCCCGGAGTATCTTCTTCGCTAAGACAAAGCCGTTCATATGTGGACCGCAGGTCCCAACATGAATTTCCTCTAGTAGCCTGGATGCTTCCTTTACATCGACACACTTAATAATCCCAAATTAGGAGTCCTCTTGTACAAGATTCCTCCGCTGTGAAAGAAATTATTAGACAATCTCCGAACTGTGCGTTTATGAGTAGGATTTGCAAGCTCTGGGTACTCTCCTCTTGCCAAATATTTCTTGATATCACGAAACAGTAAGCTGGCTGATCATGGATCTTTACTGGAATGGGATCAATGAAATTTTTGTCTGGATGTTGTATCATAGATGATAGGGTAGCCAATGCATCGACGAACTCATTCTGGACTCTGGGAACATGTTGGAATTCCGTCTTCGTGAACCTCTTTCTTAATTCTTGTACATGATGGAGATACGTGAGTATCTTAGAGTTCTTGGTTGCCCATTCTTCTCATACCTGATGTATAAGTAGGTCCGAATCTCCAATTACTGGCAACTCTTGAATGTTCATGTCAATGTCCATTTTTATCCCTAAGATGTAGGCTTCATACTCGGCCATGCTGTTGGTATAAGGGAACCTGAGCTTGGCAAACACCAGATAATGCTGACCGGTTTCTGATACTAGGATTGCTTCTATGCCAACTCCTTTGAAATTTGCTGCTCCATCGAAAAACATTCTCCAACCGTCGTAGGATTCCGCAATGTCTTCTTCTATGAATGATACCTCTTCATCAGGAAAATACGTTTTTAGGGGTTCATATTCTCGATCCACAGGATTTTCAGCAAGGTGATCTGCTAGTGCCTGTCCCTTGATTGCCTTCGGAGTCATGTAGATAATGTCAAACTCACTCAACAGGATTTGCCACTTGGCCAGCTTGCCAGCGGGCATGGGCTTCTGAAAGATGTACTTTAAAGGATCCATCTTTGATATGAGATATGTAGTATAGACACAGAAGTAATGTCTCAGCTTCTGGGCTACCCAAGTCAAAGCACAACAGGTGCGCTCTAATAGAGAATACCGGGACTCGTACGGGGTGAACTTCTTACTAAGGTAATAAATGGGCTCCATCCAATTCTGCAAGGTAGAGCAATAAGGGTCTACCTGGCTCGGGCGGGACCAATACTAGTGGTGTTGATAGGTACTCCTTGATTCTGTCGAAGGCCTTTTGGCAGTTGTCGGTCCATTTGCTAACGACGTCCTTCTTTAACATCTTAAAGATTGGCTCACAAATAACTATAGATTGTGCAATGAACTGGCTGATGTAGTTAAGTCTCCCCAAGAAACTCATCACATACTTCTTGTTCTTCGGAGGTGGTAGTTCTTGAATAGCTTTGACTTTTGACGGATCCAGTTCTATTCCTTGGCGACTCACAATAAACCCAAACAATTTCCCAGCAGGAACCCCAAATGTGCACTTCGCGGGGTTCAGTTTAGGTTGTATCTCTGCAATCTATTGAAGAACTTCCTCAGATCTTCCATGTGGTCAGTGACCTTCTTGGATTTGATGATAACATCATCTACATATACCTCTATCTCCTTGTGTATCATATCATTGAAAATGATAGTCATGGCCCTCATGTAGGTGGCCCTTACATTCTTCAGGCCGAAAGACATCATCTTGTAACAGTACATTCCCCACAGCGTAATAAAACCCGTTTTCTCAGCATCTTCTTCATCCATCCAGATCTGATAATAACCAGCGAAGCAATCTATAAATGACCGCAGCTCATGTTTGGCGCAACTGTCGATTAGGATGTGTATGTTTGGCAAAGGGAAGTCTTCTTTCGGACTGGCCCGATTGAGATCCCCGTAGTCGACACAGACTCGGACCTTCCAATCCTTCTTTGGCACTGGCAAGATGTTGGCTAACCATGTCAGGTATTCTACTACCCTAACAACCTTAGCTTTGACCTACTTGGTGACTTCTTCCTTGATTTTCAAACTCATATCAGGCTTGAACTTTCTGATCTTTTGCTTTACCAGTGGACACATCGAATCGGTTGGCAGTTTGTGAGCCATAATAGACGTACTCAGGCCAGTCATGTCATCATACGACCAGGCGAATATGTCCTTATATTCCTTTAGAAAATCTGTATATTCTTTCTTTTCTAATGGCAATAGGTGAACGCTGATTCGTGTTTCCTTGACGTTTTCTGCATCTCCCAGGTTAACAATTTCGGTCTCGTGCAGGTTGGATTTAGGTCTGTTCTCAAAGTTCTCAACTTCTCTAACAATTTCGTTAGGTATGTCATCCTCCTCTGAATCAATGTCCATTTGTTGCATTGTCTCATTGCATGTCACAATCATTGGTTCATCAAGATAAGTAATAGTAATGCTGTATAAGTAAAGTAATGAGAGAAAACGATAATGAGTGTTGATTCATAAAAAAAGTAAAAATGCTTTGATAAATTGCATAACTGTTTTGAACATTGAAGATCTTATCGCGGGAATTGAAAATGCGAAAAGAAATTCATTTAGTAAATAAAACAGTGAATGATGCTTGTTTTAGCCTTGCTATCCCGAAGCTCGTTGGGCTCTGGTTGTCCTGATGGTCTAATTTTTGAGGCGTGCCCTTCTGCTCATAGCCTGTATGAAAGGGCCTTCCTCTCCCTCCTCCTCGAGAACAACACAATAGTCCATGTCATTGTCTTTTAGGAACAAGTTCTTCATTGCTGCCAGTGCTTCTTCTTCGTCTGACCCATAAATAATGTCGGCCTGTTTGAAGGTCTGCTTCAGATGTGGTATTAGCTGCTCTAGTGGATAGTAAGGACTGCGCCATGGTGGCGACCAGTTGTTGAATTCTTCCCAGGTGTATTCATATCCCAAACCGAAGGTAGTGCCATGTCTCTTGAGTTTTATGGGTTTAGAGATTCCTTGGAGGTTCTTTCCGAGTCCCTTGCCAGGTTCGTACCCACTCCAATTCAGCATACTCTCAATTTTGTTATCCCACCATTTGTCTTTGTTGACAGCATTTACCCGTTCAATATGGTGGTAAGTCTCTCCACCCAGCTTCTTTCTTCCTTCGATCGACAGAATGGTTTGGCGACTGTATATAGGGTTGCTACCATCGCCGTGAATGATCACTTCCTGGTAATTCTATTCGAATTTTACTGCCTGATGTAGTGTCGATGCTACGGCCCTAGAAACATAAATCCATGGCCGTCCTAACAGTAAGTTGTAAGATGCTGGCACATCTATCACCTGGAAGTCGACATCAAACCATGTTGGTCCCATTTGCAAGCATAGGACAATCTCATCAATGGTGAACCTCTGAGAACTATCAAAGGCTTTCACATTGATTTCTCCATACTTTATCTCGTGCAATCCTTTACCCAACTTCTTGAGCGTTACCAGCGGACAAATGTTGACACTGGAACCTCTATCGATCAGGATTCTGGTGATGACATAGTCCTCATATTGCACAGTGATGTGTAGTGCTTTATTGTGCCCCAGCCCTTTAGGTGGCAGCTTGTCCTCATGAAAAATGATCTTATGTCTCTTCAACACTTGTCCTACCATGTTAGCCATTTCCCTGCCAGTGATGTTACTTGGCATGTATGTTTCACTTAGCACCTTTAACAGAGCATTCTTGTGTGCCTCAGAATTTTGTAGCAAAGCAGGAACGGAGATTTGCGCTGGTGTTCAACTGGTCGATGGCCGAGTATTCCTTGGCTTGTATCTTTCTCCAAAGATCGTCCGGACCTGTCTCAATGAGGGGTGGCTGATTGGAGGCCTGCTTGCTTGACTCAGCTAGATGTTCAGGGGTATAGACTCTACTAGTTCTTGTCATACCCTGTGCTGCAACAACTCTTCGAACCTGACCTTGCCTTTTCTACTTGCCTCGGCTGTATAGTCCCAAGGTATGACCTTCGTATGGAACGGTGTCATGGTCGACATTTCCACTGGGATCAGCGTGGCTATCCTCACTCCGAACGGAGCATGTGCCGTGGGTGGTAAAACTGCAACCTCAAATGGTGCGGGTGAATTTGCCGGAGACACGAATTCAACCTCAATTGGTGCTGGTGTCTTTGCGGATGATGTTGTTTCAAATTCAAGTGGTAAAGACAAGTTCACCTCAGCATGCTCAAACGGTTAAATCTGGACTATGATTAGATTGAGAGTGCCTGCTGGCTTCTTTGGGTCATCACCTTCTACGATCAAACCGATTGATCCCTCGGTATCCCAATCATCCTCTATTTCAATCATGTGGATACCTCCACCCTTATGGTCTGGTAGAGGGTTGTTGCGGACATTTGGAGCGGGTTCCTTTGCCACAATAATCTTTTTATCAATTAAAGACTGGATCTTGTCTTTCAAGGAACAACATTCATTGATGGTGCGCCCTTTCATGCCGGAGTGGTATGCACAGGATTTGTTTGGGTTAACCCACTGGGAAGGGTTCTCAGGGGTTGCAGCAGGGATGGGGGAAACATAACTAGCAGCTTTGAGTCTCTCATACAACTGGTCAATAGGTTCGGCGATGGCTGTATATTATTTTGGTGGTCTGCGATCAAAATTAGGTCGTGGTCTAGGGAAGTTTTGGCATGCAGGAGGTGATTGGTAGTGGAATGGCTGAGCATTATAAGTTTGGTAGACATGAGCGGGTTGGGAGTATCTGGGTGAAATAGGTTGATATGTGGGAGGTGGAGGTGACTAATAAGTTGGTGGTGGAGCTTGGTAGGAAGGTGGGGTGCTTGGTAATTTGGGGTTGACTGGTATGTGAGTGGAGGTGTTGGGTAAGTTTGGTATTTGATGGGAGATTTGGTCCTCTGTGCAACCATTACGGCCCCCAAGTCCCTTTTCTTGGACACACCACCGGACTGTAAAGCCTTATTTGTAGCTTACAAGGCCTCGAAGTTTGTAACCATACCGCTTTTGATGCCTTCTTCAATTCTTTCACCCAATTTGATAATGTTGGAGAATTTGTGGTTCTCAATCATCATCCGCCTCTCATAGTACTGTGGGTCTTGAGCCCGGAGAAAGAATTTGTTCCTCCTCTAAGGCAGGTCTGACCTGGGCAGCTTCGGACCGAGTAGCATAGTCGCAAAATATTTCTGTAGGCTTCTTCTTTAGATTCTTAATATAGAACACGTCTAGCGCATTCTCTGTATTAAACCTGAACCTGTCCATAAAGTTGGACGCCATGCCTACCCAGCTTGACCACTTCTTTGGATCTTGGCTAATGTACCAAGACAATGCATCTCCTTTAAAACTCTTCATGAACAGCTTCATGTGGATTCTCTCGTCTTTCCCTACTCCAACCAGCTTGTCGCAGTATGTTCTCAGATGGACCCTTGGATCACCCGTACTATCAAACATTTTGAATTTAGGAGGTTTTTACCCCTCGGGCAGTTCGACATCAAGCTGTAAAGATCCTCATAGTTTAGCCCCTCAATTTCCTTGCTTCCTTTAACGCCTTAAATTCGGCTGTTCAGTTTCCTAAGTTCCTCAGCTAGGTTTCTGATAAGCAGATCCTTTTTGTCAGACATAGGTGTGCTTGATATAGGTTGGGTGGAGTGTGGCATGGTCTCCACGTAGATGGGGGTGTTATGGTGTCCTGGTGTGTGGGTATGGAAATGGTCATTTGTGGGGTTTTGCGGTTCTGGGATGAGTAGTGGAGTGTTGTTTGGGATATGGCAGGTGTTGCATTGTTTTTTTGGTGGAATAGTGTGATGGTGAGGAGCAGGATGGTTCTGTTGCTTTGGGATATTCTGCAAAGGTGTAGGGTTTTGATTGTTGGGGAAATTGATATCTGGGGTGCTGAGGGAAAATGACAAGTTTGCCAAATTCTGAACCTGATCAAGCTCTTATTGGAATTTCAGCAGCTTTTGTTAAAGTTGGGATATATTCTCCTGAGGAACCTAAGTACTATGGCCATTAGTAGCCTCTACCCATTCAGTTGGATTCTCTTTCCTGATGTTGTTCAGATCTTCCATCTTGCTTTTGTTCTTGTTTCTGACAGCACTAAGAGGAAGAGTGGGTGGAGGGCCCCTGGATCTCGTGGAATAAGATGATGATGCCAGAGTGCACGAACTAACCTTTGGGGGGGATAATAAAATAGAAAATAAAACAAAAGCTAATCAAGTTAGTGCGGATTATAAAAAGTATTGCAATATTTAAACACATAGTGCGGGAATGTAAATCGTGTCCTAATTTGGAACCTCTTTGTGCCCGAGGTAGGCCAAGCGACAAATTGGTTTGGAGAACTTAGAATGCTTAATGCCTCATTTTATTGATAGAAATAGACGAATCCCAAAACAACACTAAATGAACAAGAAATAAAAGTCACTAATGGCCATTGGCCTTATTACATTTTATAAAGCGAAAAGATAAACTCCTATCTACTTGGTCCCTAAAGGACCTTCCTCAGGTTGAATTCTCTCGTTGATCAGATCCTCTAGCTCGCGTAGGTTCACCAGTAAAAATTCCTTTGCCATGTATTCTCCTTCGTTTCATTCAACATTCTGGCAGTCGGTGACTCTCTTCCTCACTTTTCCTTCCAATTCTAGCAGACTATACTCCAGATATTCCAACTTTTTGCTAGCTTTAGCGGCCCTCTCTTTCCATTCATTGATTTGGTCATTTGATGAAAGACTCCTCCATCAGTCCAGCAAGAGTGGGGGCGTGCTAACCATACCGAAACTGGGGACCTCGTGCTTCATATTTCTGCAAGAGAAATAAGGATAGGCCCTTACCCCCACCAGACTCGACTATTTAATATCAACAATTAGCATGAAGCATTTAGTTCTCCAAATAAATGCATAGAACGTGATGATGTCCGTTTTTGGTTTTAGGAAAACTCAGTGGACTTTGGACAAGGCTGACTTAAAGGATTATTATGCGGACAACATAACTGACCCGGCTAGGTTTGACCATGATGCATGCACAATTCAAACAGAGTAAGGTTTCTATTGGATTTTAGACTGGTACCCTTGAGCGGACAACTCAAGGGGGAAGGCACGGAACTGTCGACTGCACCGCTGATCGACTAGTTATACCGCAAATATGCCTTTTCGAATTTTGGGGGTAATAATATGGAAGAGCACAACCACTTATTAAAAGCGTTGCTATAGTATTTGTTTGACACAAGTGGAGTATGATGTTGAACATGATTATGCAATAATTAAAAGCATGTTGGAATGTATTTGCATGTTAAGAAAGCGATAAATACAATAGTTTCATAATTTAAAGCAGTAATAAAGGAAAGAAACAAAGATTACATGTTAGTTTTGCAGTTGAAAAGGAGATTAAATGATTAAAGAAATTTAAACAGGTAATTGCACATGGGGGGGGGGGAGAGGGTACAAATTCACAAAATAATCTGAAATGGTAAAAGCCTAAAATCCCCAGTAGAGTCGCCATGCGGTTCGCACCCCCTTTTTACCTCTTTACATCGAAAAATCGGGTTTATGACATTTTGGGTATGGGACAACTCATTCCTTTTGGGAACTGAGTTTGCATTTGAAGAGTCGCCACCTAATGATTTAAGGTACATTAGGACACCTATAGGGTTCATTTTTGAGATTGTTTGATAACCAGAGATAGGGTAAGGGCTTGAAATTATCCGAAGGGGAAGGTGCTAGGCACCCCTCAGGATCCACTAGTGTGGTTCCCGGCCAGACAGTTTTGTGAATTTGTACAATTATCAAATAGACAAGTATATGCTCAAATAGTAGGGGATTTAAGTTTAAACACATAAGAGTTTGAAAACAATTATTAAAAGGCGAATTTTGAAAAGGAGTTGCAGTTTTACAAATACTTGAGAATGTAAAAGGGAAGGGGGTCCTAGGCTCGTTTATAATATAGATCACATCAATGCGATACCCGATATGACACTCCTCAGAAGAGGGGATACACGTGGTATTAGCGCACCGGTCATCACATCCATATCTACCCTTCCCACCCCGTTAAGGTATTAAAGCACAGATTGGTCTCGACTTCTATTGCATACTATTACCCGCCCCATTCCTATCAGTCCCGGAGGATTTTAGGACTACTATTCCTATAAGAGGGAAGGTTTAGGCTGAATCTTAGGTTTTAAAAGGTAAAAGGCTAAGGCGACATACAAAACACGTATGACTGCATTTAAAGGGGAAACATGTAAACAATTAAAAGGCTCATGTGCACCTCCGCAGACAATACATATAAACAACATGACTTAAACACAATTGGGGTCTGAATTTTAAAACACTAAAGTAGGGTGTTTAGATTGTTGAAGTAGACCATATTTATTACATAACTCAGATAAGAATTCTGAATCAGGCCTGCCTGCTGGTTGTAGCAGTGCTAATTAACAAAGGCGAGTTCAGTTTTACCATTATTACCTAAGGCTTGCCTAGGTGTGATAGTGATGTCCTATGAGCATGATGTCTATTACTGATTAGGAATTCAGTAGAGCGGTGGTTAAACTGGTGATTTGGATCCTATAGGCATGCTTTCTAAACCATATTAATTAACACGAAAAGAGTGAGCTATCTAATATGATTCAGACAGGCATGAGTCAAACTGATTTTAACTAAGCAGATTTTAGATCCTATAGGCATGATCTCTAAGTATTAGAGGCTGATTTGGTCATATAGGCATGGTATCTAATTGAACATGCAGTGAAGTAGGTAAGATTTGTTTGGCAAAAAGCAAAATTCCTATAGGCATGATTTTTTAATAAAACTAATTTTTAATCATATAGGCAGGATCTCTATTTGTGTAAAAGTAAAGCATGCAGAACTTAATTTAAACAGAGCAGATCCTATAGGCATGTTCTCTAACAGATCATATCGAAATACATTCTATAGGCATATTATCTACCCTTCTAATAGCTAAAACATGCATAATCACCCCATCACTTTCACTATCCAACCCCAATATTTGTTACAAATTATTACAGACCAAATACTGAATTACATCAGAAAAAGTGAAAAATAAGAAGTTACAACCATAGGAAGCCTGATTCTGACTTCCTCTCTGAGTTATGGAATAAACCACTTCAAATGCCATTTGTGGTTTCAAAGCCTTTCTCATATCTAGGTGTGTCAAAGTTCCTTAAGGCTCTCAAGGGACCCCGGGCAGTGCTTACACCCAGGTTTGCATAACCAGACAGAAATGAGTGCAGTGTGGAAGGCCCAGCCCTTATGTGTCCAAGTTCAGAGGGAGCTCAAGGGTCCCAAGGCAAGGCTCGCACAAGAAGGGCAAAACCAAAGTTCTAAGAATATAGTGGAAGTGCAGAACATAGTTGAAAGAGATTTATTTAAAACTGTGTTGAAAATAGTAAGTGGTAAGGGTGGTTTGAAAACAGTAGTAGTAAAACTCAAACTACACAGAATCAGTAGTTACACAAAGGGGTCAAGGGGTTTTGGGAATACATTGTATGCATCATATGACCCTAGAAGGGGTCAGGTTTGATCATGCACAGCAATAGCTGATGCTGGCATGCCCTCAAACCAGCTAAAGGATACAAACACATAAAGGGAATATGGGGATTTGGGATTCATAAGTCGGCAAACACATAACAAGTGACCGACCGAGTACACACATAGGGAAGCATTAATCTAAAGGGGAAGGGACATATTACAGCATGCTAGTAATATAACTTACTGCAGAAACTTAAGCAGGAATAGACAAGGATGAAAGAAATTGAAACAATCAAAGGAATATGTTGTTGTTAAGACTTTAAAAATTACCTAGGACATACCAGTAGTGAAGCAAAGTGCAGAAAGAAAAATAAGCAAGATTCCACAGTCTAGCCTTGGCTTTCAATCGGTTAGACAAAGTAGCAGCACAAGTAATAGTAGAGAAAAGAGAGAAAGTTTGAGTGTAAATGTGTATTTTGAACTCAAATTGTTCGCGTGTTTTGAAAGAAGAGAGGGTAGGTATTTATAGTTTTGAAAACGAGTGAAGTTTTAACACAAACATGGAAATAATCACAATCAAAATCAATTAACACAAGTGATTCCCTTTAATTAAGGAATCACTGTTTAACGGATAATAATAGGTTTTAAATAAGGAAAGAAATCAGTTTGGGGACAGATTTATTATTGCCATATAAGAGGAAGTAAAAGCATGAAGTAAATAATCAAGTCTAAGTTCAAAATAGGCTTAATTTTTGGAAAAAAATTCAGCAAGGTAAAACACTACAGTAATTAAAGGAGGGGAATCAATTAATTTAAATAAACGAGTAAAATTAGGGTTCATAAGAAAACTTTTGCAATCAGTCTCAATATAGAGGGAATCAGGATCAATCAAGAAAGGGTCAAGATTCTACACCTCAACATATATATAGCAAGGAATGAACATGCATGAAGAGTCAAACATGTTAACAAAAGAAGCAACACAAACATACAGTAGCAGTAGGGGTAAGCTAGAGTTCAGCTGTAAGAAAAGTATTCGAAGCACAGTAGTCAAGTAAGTCAAGTAGTCACTTAGAATCAACAGTGAAGAAGAACATAGTAACAGGTAAGAGAATCATAAATAAGTAAAGGTCTCACAGTAACAAGTGAGGAAAACCTTTTAAAAAATTAGGGTGTTGACAACAGTAGTCGAGTTTCTAAGAGATGATAAGAAATCAGAACCAGAAAAGTCACACAAATAAAAGAGAATCAAATAACTTAATCAAACAAATACACATTCAAACAAACAAGGACAGTTTTAGAACTCGGACAAGACCAAAAGGGAACTAGGGTTTTTAACATGCTGAAATAGATAGAAGAACAACATGAGCAAATCGTTTTAAACATAGCAAAATCACATACAATATTAAAATCAGAGAAGAGCTCTTCTGAAAAACTTAAAGGAAAACCCTAATCATTGAAAAATGAAGAGTCACTTTGAAAGAAAATCGAAGAATCTTTGAGAAAAACACTTACAAAGTTCATAGTAAGCAAAAATCTAAGATAGATTTGAAGAAAATTGAAAGATCTCAAAGATTAGAGTTTCCGAAAACCCAGAAAAGGTGAGAAAGACCTTGAAAGTTACCGATCTAACCAGAAAAGTCAATTATCTGCCTTGAAAGGCCATGAATGGTCAGAGAAAGGTCATGGATGGCCGGAGAAAGGCCATGAACAGAAGTTGAACAAGGACTGGACCAGATTCCTTTGAGGTTTGGCCATGAAACCACATAAACAACCACCCAGGAGCCATAGGAGGCCGATACACATCTCAAATGGCCATGAGGGGCCATGGATTAGGCAGGGGTTGAGGTAGATTAAGGTGAAATTAGATGGTGGCGGCTAGGGTTCATGAGAGGTTGCAGAGAGAATTGAGAGGGAAGGGATTCAAGGGAGGCATTTGGTGAAGAATGAATTAGGGTAAGGGGTCATTTAGGTTTATTTTAGGTAAGGTTAATGGTGGCCGTTGATCTGAATGATCAACGCCCAGGATTAAAATGGTTAGGTGGGGAATCCGGGTTGGGATGGTTAAATTGGGCTAGGGGTCGGGTTTAAATTGAAATTGGGCCGGGGGGAATTGGGTTTAATTTGGGGTTACAATTAGGCTAAAATTGAAATGCAATTGGGCTATTATTTAAATAGCCAATTTTCCACTCTTTAAATTATAAAAAATAGTAAATTAATTTCTGAAAATAGATTGAAAGCACTAAAATGATATATAACATATAATTAAGAAATAAAAATACAAACTTAATTTTATAAATATAAAACACAATTAAATCTTAAACGGGCTAATATTGCAATTATATGCAATTTAGCTTAAAAATACTAAATAAATTTTTAAAAATATGCAAAAATTACTTTAGCTATATTTAGCATAAATATAAA
Organism: Nicotiana tabacum; assembly: GCF_000715075.1. NCBI lineage: Eukaryota > Viridiplantae > Streptophyta > Magnoliopsida > Solanales > Solanaceae > Nicotiana > Nicotiana tabacum. The sequence goes on from NC_134101.1 coordinate 183,634,652, forward strand.
AATTCAATAAATGAATTACCAAAAATAATAATTTTGGAAATAATTATTGGGTTTTTATGGATAAAAGAGGGAAATGAATTGATTTAAAAACCTTTAAAAGTTATAGGAAAAATAATAAAACATTTGGATATACTTATATATGCTATTTTGAAGTTATTTTGCATATTAAAAATATCTAGGAAAAAATTGAGTATCAACACTACCCCTAAGGTTTTAAAGGCAAAACTCTAAAGGCGACAATCAAAAAGCATCTAGGACTTTCACATAATGAGAGCAAGTAAAAGGCTCATAGTTTTCTCCGCAAACAAGCATGCATGTAGCACGACTCAACCACAAGTAAGATCTTTAGTAATCAAAGTCCTAAAACAGGATTTCTAAGTGATTATGTAGAAATAAACCACTTTCAGATACAGAAGTCATAACATTATTAGCTTCCTAGGACCTCCACTTTAAAAGCTTATTAGAATTCAGAGACGTCGAGTGATAGAAACAGCTTCAGATAAATGCAAGTTTTGAAAATGCCCTAAGGCTTGCCTATATGTAGAACTGTGTCTATGTTAATGCAGAAACAGACAAGTTCTCGAAATAGAACCTTTCAATACCTATAGGCAAAATATCTAACATGATTAAAGCAATTATGAAAGGACTGGTTTTAGAGAGTTATCGCTTGACAAGGCCAGTTTTAAGAAGTAAACTAGGTGAGATAAAATTGACTCATTAGGCTAATTAGATTACCAGACATAACTGGGAGTAGAAGTTCCTATAGGCATGGTATCTAGGCGTGTTACTGGTTTTAGGGAATTTGCAGTAACTTATAGAATCAGAATTATATCCTATATGCATGGTATCTATACTTGAGTTGATTTAAAAATGATGCCTTGGAACCTGGAAACATTATTTCTAACATGACAAATGTAGGATTTATGAACATGGTTTATATCTGATGCAAATGACATTAAAAGTGAAAACCTATAGACATGATGTCTATTACGCAAAATGAAATCAGATTCAACAAGAGTCACACCCTATGAACATGTTTTCTATTGAGTAAAGCAGGCAGATTTGAAAGTAAAATCCTATGAGCAGGATTTCTACCCATATTACCCCACAAAGTATATATCTACCCACCCCTTTTACTAAATTACCTCGAATATCTGTTTAAAAAATATTACATGCCAACAAAAGAATTACATAAATGAAATAGAAAACTAAGAAGCTATTCTATAGGGAGCCTGTAATCAGGCCAAAGTTTCCCAAAGCCTCCAATGGTCTTTCAAACTTCATTTCCATAGACAAATCAGGGTCTAGGTGCATCAAAGTTCCCTAACGGTCTCAAGGACCCCAGGCAATGATTACACCTAGACTTAGTATCCAAGCGTTGGCCCAGTGCAGTGTGGAAAGCCAGCCTCAGTATGCCAGAGTTCCAAGGGTTCTCAAGAGGATCCCAAGGTAGTACACATACTAGAGGGGCATAACTTATTAACTAAGAGTAGAGTAAAAGTGCAGGATACATGTTTGAAAGAAGTTTATTAAAGAATAGACTTAAAGGTCTGTTTTGAAAGCAATTAGTAAAGAAATAGAGTTTGTTTGAAAGAGGTTGGAGTAGTAAATAGAGTTCAAACACTTCAGGATAAGTCCACACACAGCAAGTTCACATAATCTAAATATATTCAGTAATCACACATGGGTTAAGGGGTTTGGGGTTACACAGACATTGCCTGCAGACACATGACCCCAGAAGCAGTATTAGGACTGGTATGCACATGCTCAGAGATAGCTTGACACTGACATAATCACAAACCAGTCATGAGGAACATAAACACTTAGAGGGGAATAGGAATTTGGGATTCACAAAATGGTAAGTGCACAGTAAGTAAAGGAAAACAATTGTCCAGACATGCTTGTACATGAACTTAAGGGAGGGGAGTTATACTAGTATATTTAGCTACAAACTCCACAAAAAAACTATAAGTAAAAGCAGGCTAGAAATAAAAGAAACTGAAACAAGAAAAGAAACATGTTGTTGTTGTGGCTGTAAATTAAACTAGGACATACCAGTGAAGATAGATGTAAGCAGAATGAAAGAACCAAAGAGTACGGATGATTAGCCTTGGCTTGTAGCCGGCTAATAGTAATAGAATAACACAGATATTTTAAATAAGAGAGGGAGTTTTTGGAAGCCAAGTGTGTGTCGTTTGTGAAAGACTTAGGGTATTTATAGTTGAAAGTGGGTAGTGGAATAAGGTAAAAAACATAGCAGTATACTAATTTAAGAACTCAGAATCAATCACTTAGAGAGTCAAGGAAGGAATTCCTTGAGTTAGGGGAATCAAGGTCAAACGGAAAGATTCAGTACCATATAAGGGGGAAAGGAGGAGTCAATGCATAATTAAACAAGGAAAGGAGCCAAAGTCCATTAGGCATAAAGTAGTCGATTAGGACCAAATTTAGAAAGATCCAATTAAGGAAAGACTAAGTAAAACCAAGTATCATAGTAAATAAGGTAATAAAATCAGTGAATTCAAACAGACGAGTAGAATTCTAGGGCCTTGAAGGAAAATCTTTCATTTACCAACAATTAAGGAAAATTAGAATCAATCATGAGGGGTCATGATTCTGCGTGTTTCAACATATAAATAGAGACAAATGAATAGAAGTAGCAATCAAAACAAGGTCAATTATATAAGCAGAAAGAAATAAGAGATGAGCAAGCATAGTCATATAGAGGTGATGTAAGTAGGCTAGAGATTCATTAGGACATATTCGAAGCATAGTGACCACGAGAAATTAACAAGACCAAGGCAAAGAAAGTTATGCTAACACACAGAGCCTAGGCGAAGAGAATCATGCTAGCACACAGAACCAAAGTGAGGAAAATCATGCTCACACATAGAAACAAAGTAAGAAAATCATGCGAAAATACAAAAACAAGTAAAGAAAATCAGGCTAACACACAGAAACAAGTAAAGAAAATCATACTAACTCATAAAAATAAGTAAAGAAAATCTTTTAAAAATTAGGGCTTTTAATAGAGTTGAGTTAAAAAGCAGTTGCAACATAGAATCGGTCAAGATAAATGAGGGAAAAAGGTTTAATCATAAAGAAATCAGTTGAAACCGGAATAGAAAGAACTCCGAGAAAACCCTAGTTTTCAAAGAAAGTAAGAACAGTTTAGACTAGAGGATCTTTCAGAACAAAGCTCGAAAATAAGCAAATTATAGAAGGAAACAAGTTTAAAGCATGAAAATAACACAGATCTGAGAGATCCAGAAGAGAGCTAGGGTTTCAAAAGGAAACCTAGGTAGAAATCAAAAGAACCCGTTGTAAATTCATAAATCGTAACATACATGGTGTGAATTTGGCCAAAATCACACCAGAGAAGCCTCGAACAACAGAATCAGGAACCCTAGGTCCGAATAGGCATGGCCCAAGACCCTTGAATGCCTTAGAGATGATAAGCAAGGTGATGAGAGAGACCATTGGAGGCTTGGGGTTTGAGAAATAGTTACTGCAGATGACCGGAGAAGGAGGTGAGTGGAGGAGTCTAGGGTTAGGTTTGAGAGAAAAGTGGAGATGAGAGAGCATCTGAAGGCGGCACCTTTGGAAAAGTGACTTAGGGTTAGGGGTCGTTCGAAAATTAAAACGGAAAGGAATTACTAAATGGGTAGGTGGGTTCCGGGTTTAGGTAAGGATTGATAGGGTATGGGTTGGGTGATTTGGGTGTGAAATTGGGCTGGAATTTGTGTGAAATTTGGGTGATTTGGTATGGGTAGGGGTCCAATTTTGGCTATAATTGAAAGCCAAATTTGGCTGTTATTTAAATAGCCAATTTTCCCTTATTTAATTTATTAAAAATAGTAGGTAATTTTTGAAAATAAATCAAGGTACAAAAATGATTTAAAATACATAATTAACAATTTAAAAATACAGGATCCAATTTTATGCCTATAAACATAATTATATCTAAAAATGGGCTAACATTGCAATTATATGCAATTTAGCTTTTAAAAATAGTAAATGTAATTGTGAAAACACATAAAAATTACATTAGACATATTTTGGCATAAATATAGAAATCCAATAAATGATTTATCAAAACAATAATTTCAAAAATAATTATTGGGATTTTATGGATAAAAAGGGGAAAAATAAATCAATTTAAACCCTTAAAATTATGGAAAAAAAATTTAAAAACCTTGGGCATGCTTATGTATGCATATATATGGTATTTTGAAGGCTTTTATACATATTCAAAACATATAGGGAAAAATTGGGTAACAACATCACTTCTATCATGATAGTCGTGGATTGTTTAACATCTATGCATCTCAACAGTCCAAGATCTGGAGTCCTCTTGTATAAGATCCCCCCGCTCAAGAAAAATCCACTAGTCAAACGTCGAATTGTTCTCTTTTGATCACCTGTTGCTTGTATCGGATATACCCCCATCCTGATGTAGTCCATGATATCATGGAACCACGGTTCAATATCAAGTTCTTCCTCGACCACATTACAATAGGCATGTTGATCACGAACTTGAATATGCAGAGGGTCAACTAAGCTTTGTCCGGATGGTGCAACATTGACGCCAAGGTGGCCAAAGCGTCGACAACCTTATTATGGATCCTTGGAATATGTCTGAATTCTATTGATCGAAACCGTTGACAAAGATCATGCAAATATTGCCGATACGGTATGAGCTTTAAATCCCGAGTCTCCCATTCTCCTTGAATCTGGTGCACCAAAAGATCCGAATCTCCCAAGACCAAGACTTTCTGGACTCATATATCTACCGCTAACCTTAAACCCAGAATGCATGCTTCATATTCAGCCATGTTATTAGTACAATAGAAACAAAGCTTGGCCGTGATAGGGTAGTGATTCCCTGTTTCAGAAATGAGCATAACCCATATTCCGACACCTTTCATGTTAGCAGCTCCATCAAAAAAAAGTTTCCAACCTGGATTTTCATCATGCTCCACCTCTTCAATATGCATCACCTCTTCATCAGGAAAATAAGTTCTCAATGGCTCATACTCTTCATCCACCGGGTTCTCGGCCAAATGATCGTCCAATGCTTGGGCTTTCATCGCGGTCTGAGTCACATAGATAATGTCAAACTCTGTGAGCAAAATCTGCCACTTTGCAAGTCTTCCTGTGGACATAGGCTTCTGAAAGATATACTTTAGGGGGTCCAGACAAGAAATGAGGTAAGTAGTGTAGGATGACAGATAATGCTTCAACTTTTGTGCCACCCAAGTCAGGGCGCAACATGTCCTTTCAATGTGAGTATACTTAACCTCATATGATATGAACTGCTTGCTGAGATAATAGATGGCTTGATCCTTCCTGGCAGTGATGTCATGTTGAGCCAATACACACCCGAATGAATTATCCAGGACTATCAAATAAAGAATTAAAGGCCTCCCGAGTTCCGGCGGGACCAACACAGATGGGTTTGACAAGTACCCCTTGATCTTGTCAAATGCCTCCTGTCACTCATCAGTCCATTTGACTGCAACATCCTTCTTCAACAACTAAAATATGGGCTCACAAGTTGTCGTAAGTTGAGCAATAAACCTGCTGATGTAGTTTAAACGCCAGAGTAGACTCATCACCTCAGTCTTATTCCTTAGAGGTGGCAATTCTTGGATAGCTTTGATCTTTGATGGGTCCAACTCAATGCCTTGCCGACTTACTATGAATCCCAGCACTTTCCCATACGGAACACCAAATGCACACTTTGCAAGGTTAAGCTTAAGATTGTACCTGCGGAGCCTCTGAAAAAGCTTCCTCAAATCTCCGACATGGTCGAATTGTTGCTTTGACTTTATGACCACATCATCTACATAAACCTCAATATCCTTGTGTATCATGTCATGGAACACAATAGTCATTGCCCTCATGTAAGTTGCCCTAGCGTTTTTCAAACCAAATGGAATTACCCCATAGCAATAAGTTCCCCATGGTGTGATGAATGTTGTCTTTTCTGCATACTCCTCATCCATCAAGATCTAGTGGTACCCTGTATAGCAATCCACAAAAGAACCAATCTCATGCTTGGCACATTTGTCGATCAAAATGTGGATATTTGGCACCGAAAAATTATCCTTTGGACTTGCTTTGTTGAGATCATGGTAATCAACGCACACCTTGGTCTTGCCGTCCTTCTTTGGCACCGACACAACATTAACTAACCAAGTGGGGTATCACGTGACTCGAATAACCTTTGCGTCAAACTGCTTTGTGATTTCTTCCTTGATCTTCACACTCATGTCAGTTTTGAACTTTCTTAACTTCTTCTTGACGGGAGGGAATGCCGGGTCAGTGGGAAATTTGTGAACTACAAAGTCAGTACTTAGACCCGGCATGTCATCATATGACCATGCAAAAATGTCTTTATATTCAAATAGTGCTTTGATTATTTCCTCCTTGATTTGTGGTTCCAAGTGTACACCTATCTTGGTTTCTCTGATATTATCTGGATCCTCTAAATTGATTGCTTCAGTTTCATTCAAATTAGGGTTGGGTTTCTCTTCAAAGTGACTTAGCTCTTTACTAATTTCCTCAAATGCTTCCTCTTAATCGTATTCTATTTCATCACCATACTCTATTTCTTGGATTATTATTTCAGAGTTAGATTGGCTTTTAAGACTTGGCCGAATATTCTGCATCCATGTCATGTCATTGAAACCAGTATAAAAAGAACTGTACAAAGAAAGAAAAGAAAATGACACAATCAGGAGTAATGGAAAAGGGAAATTGCATTTCATTGAAAATAAAGGATAGAAGGGTTTGTATATCAAAACAGATGGAAAATAAAAATCTGAATTATAACCCTGGAATAATCCAAATAAACTAAAAGGAAAACAAAGCAAACTACCAAAACTCCTTCCTGGTAGGGAGATGAGTAGCATCCTAATTGTTAAGCTTCACTTTTGACCCAATAAACTGTCACGACCCAAACCGAAGGGCCGCGACGGGCACCCGGTGCCTTACTCAACCGAGTACCAACGTAACATATCTTTCTTATCATGTTATCAGGAGTAAATGAGCCAGAAAACCCGTCATGAGATAACAAGAATAAAACATAAGGGAATACTCAACATATGAAGACCCAACATGATATACAAACTAATATATGTGACATACGGGCCTATAAGGCCGACATGACCATTAGTAAACTCGAAACATAGGCCGACAAGGCCATAAAATTATCCATAAACCTGAAATATGTCTATAAGCCTCTAAGAGTACATAAAATCATAAAGGTCGGGACAGGGACCCGCCATATCAATCAATACATATCCAAAGCATACTGACCAAATAGGCAACTCCGGAGCAAGTGGAGTGCACCAACACCTTCGCTGAGCTGATAGCCTACTAGGAGGACTGTCAACCTATCAATCGGGACCTGCGGGAATGAAATGCAGCGTCTCCAGGCAAAAGGGATGTCAATACGAATAAAGTACCGAGTATGTTAGGCAGGAAAGCATAAACAAGAATAGTAATGTAAAGAGAGAGATAGAGGAGATACAACCTGTAACATCTGAGTGCCTCTAGGGGCTATGATATGAAATGCATAATACATATATATACATAAACTTTTTAAAACATTCACCTTTGTGGGCATCATCATCATCATATCGTACCCGGCCTCAAAGAGGACTCGGTAAAAGCGTACCCGACCATCATAAGGTTCGGTAGAATCGTACCCGTCCACGTGGAGCTCGGTAAACCCAACTGATCAGTGGTTGCACAATAGGTGCCGTACCCGGCCGACTATAGAGCGACTCGGTAGAGTAAAATAGATACTATATATAATGCATGCTAGACTCATGGAATCACCTTCTAAACCTTTTGGAGTGACTTAAGAACACTATGGACATCCATACCCTCAATATGAACCTTAGTAGGATTCAAGGATCATACACGCTTGCTTAGAATAATTTTATAAGGAAAGAACAACATGGACAACCTTAGTTGCTAGGAGTAGATCCGTTATGAAGTAGCGTATTCATTTCACTTTAGATCATGCCAAAAGAAAGAAGAAAGTGCCTTAACATACCTTAAACCCGTTGAGTCCTTAATCACTTCCAAGCAACTCTTCAAACAAGTCAACTCAATCTATCATAGTATAAGGAGATTTAAAATCAGTGCTGAGCAAAGGCTAAGTCTATAACTTAAGCTAGTAGCTCGTTTACGTAAATTTTGGCAGTATCTCCCTTGTAACAACGGCCTCCTCCAATACCATATACAAACAACAATGACCGTAGCAATCCATCAATACATAATTATCAATATCAAGACACCATATAACAACAACAAGTCACAACTACATTACGACGAGCGGCAAGCTCCGATTGGAATCCGTATACCCCTTATCAATCCTTATAGACTTCTTAATTCAACATAAATGTATCATTAACATGATAATGAAGTCATTAATCAATGATTCTAGCCTTAAATCATATATTTATAACAACGAAAATAATCCACAACTTCAACTATCCTCAATTAGCAACTTTATTCACTAGTTCATGTCTAGCCCATCCATTTAACTTAATCAACATCAAGATAACCTTAGGCACAAGTAAGAACACAATATAAATACCTCCTACAGTAACTTCAAGTCAAAATCCAAGTTATATTCAGTTTACAACAACCCTCAATAGCAATACAACACCATAGAAGTGACTTAAGCTAACCCAAGTATTAACTTGTAGTTTATCATCCTAACAACTTAACCAACATACAAGAAAGATTAAGAACAATTAGTAGGCTGTTATACTCACCTTATAAAGCAGCAACAACTTGGAATTTCATCCAAATACAGCCCACAACAATCCTCAATGACAACACAACCTCAAAGAGGTGTTGTTTTTCACTAGAACTAAGTTTTGATGTTGAAATATGGTGTAATCACTTTGGAATCACTTCAAACCCTTGTGGTATATGTTTAGGAGGGTTAGGAGAAGTTTCGAGACGAAATTTAGCTGAAATATGAGCAAAAATAGGCGTTCAAATCGTTTATAAATTGAAGTAGGTCAACCACCGCCTAAGTGGGTCCAATTGGGAGCTGCTTGCGCGGTCTCGCGAAAATACGAATATCTCTCTACTCCGATGTCGTATTGATGAAAGGTTTAATGCATTAGAAACTAGACTCGTAGAATTTCAATTTGGTAGGTACAACACCCCATGATTCCAAATATATTTGGAGAAATTCTTAGATACATTTGACCTAAATTTCAACAATTTTATGAATGTAACTTGTGATGACCTTTGCCAACTCTTGTTCCACAACTTTCTTGCCTTCAAAATATAGAAAATGATTATCATACGACTAAAATAACTCATAGAATAACCTCCTTATCATGTTAAGAACCCTAGTCTCACCCCAAAGTACATGTTATAACATTCCAAACTTGTCGACTTTTGACGAAACTTATTTTCTTCAATTGGTTTAGCTTCTAAGATTTCCAACCCTCTTGGTACTCGTTATTCATGATCTTAAATATTTGTAACCTCCAAGGTAACATTATTAACTTACTTTATTTGCTTCCAAATATAATCTCATTTCCGAGCTTACATCAATGACTTACGATGTACTCTCACGTATGAAAACTTGGGGTGTAACATAAACTGCACATTCGCTTTGCTGGAACCTTCCCCAGTTTATACCATGTTCACCTCATCAAACAGACTTTGGTACCTTTTAACCAATTCCTCATCAAAATCAACCACAGGCTTTGGGACTGTTGTCATTGGACGCGTCACGACCCCTGCCTTGATGAAATACCTGGAGAGACGTGGGACTAGCTTAGGGAGCGATCATGCCTTCTTTTTCATCTTTGTAACCTTCTTCACATCATCCCCTGTAGGCTTGAACTCCAAATCAAATGTACCTAGATTTTCACGCAAAGACACTGGCTGCATGATACCTTGTAAAGATGCACCCAGACCCTTGCCTGGCACAAAACCATTTTTCAACATCTCGGTTGCTACCATGACGATTGTAGAAGCTAACTTTGGACTTGGGATGTATTGCCCTTCCGGAACCTTTTCAACTGACACCATTTCGGAAACTTGATATCTTCTTCAGCTTCAATAAACGGGACAAAGGTATCATTGAAAGCACATAAGTTCTCATTGCCATCCACAACGATTTCTTGTCTATCCCACTCGAACTTCACCATCTGGTATAGAGAAGACAAAACTGCCTTGGCAACATGTATCAAAGGCCTTCCCAACCGCAAATTGTAAGAAACGGCCACATCCAGTACCTAGAACTTCATGGTAAATTCAACTGGTCCTATTGCCAACTCGAGCATGATGTCACCAACAGAGTCTTTTCCCCATCCGTCAAAACCTCAGACACATATATTGTTCTTGTGAATCCTCTCATCATTGACTTTTAACTTGTTTAGAGTAGAGAGAGGGAAGATGTTTGCACTGGAACCATTGTCAACTAACACCCTTGTGACCACAGAATCTTCGCATTTCACTGTGATATAAATGGCTTGATTGTGTTCTGTACCCTCCAAAGGCAAATCATCATCCGAGAATGTGATCCTGTTAGACTCAAATATCTTATTGGAAATCTTCTCCAAATGGTTCACTGTAATTTTGTCGAGGACATGAGCTTCGTTCAGAATCTTCATCAGAGCCCGACAATGCTCATCTGAATGGATCAACAATGATAGTAAGGAAATATGAGCAGGAGTCTCTCTCAACTGTTCCACGATGGAGTAATCTTGTACCTTCATTTTTCTCAGAAACTCCTCCGCCTCTTCTTCAGTGACCGGTTTCTTCACTAGAACTAGATTGTCTCTGAGTGTTTTATCTTTCCTTAACTTTTCTAGGGCAAAGCATCTCCACGAACGAGTTAATCCCTGGGCCTCGTAAACTTCCTCTTTCACTTCCTTCCCCTTATAGGTCACTATCACTCGCTCATAGTTCCATGGGACAGTCTTGGTGTTAGCTACTGGTAGATGGGTCACATGTTTGATAATGATAGGGTCTGTGCGAGCACCCTCCACAATTATGATCGACTTACTTGCTACCCCCGACACGATCACCTTTGGCTTTTTTTGCTTTGCTACAACATCAGTTGGGGACCTCTTTTCAACTACCACAGCTGGCTTATCATTTGGCATGCTCAACTTGTCTACCGATCCTTCAGCTATTGAAGATGTTGCTTTTGTGACAATTGGGTCCTTGACCGATTTACTTTCACTAGACCGGATCATCATGACAGATTTTGAAGGCTTCTTGGGCTTCCCATCTTTGTGCACTATCTCAATCATGTGCATTTCTGCATGGGCTAGTTATGGGTTCTGATTGATGTTGGGTGCTTCTGGGCTCTGGACCACAATCTAGTTCGTATGAATAAGCTCTTGGATGGCATTCTTCAAATGCCAACACTTTTCTATGTCGTGCCCCAGAGTATCAGAACAACACGCATATCTGAGAGAATAATCTAGGTTCTTTGGAGGGGGTTTGGTAGTTTTGACTCAATCGTCCTCAGAACGTCCAACTATCTCAACCTTTGAAATAGGCTGGTATAATATTCCCCAAGTGGGGTGAAAGTTTTCTTCCGCCGCAACCTTTCATTCCTGAATTCTGGCTTGGCCCAAAAATTTGGACCAGTAGGTTTTCGGTATGTTTGTGGAGGTAGGTAAGGGTTTTGTGGAGCTGGGCAACGCCATTGCGGGTGAGGAGGGGGTTGAGCATATGACTGTGCATGATGGACATGATATTGGGGTAGCCTGATTAAGTACTGCGACTCTGGTAGTGGGAAGTAGTATTAGGATGAATTATATGGAGTTAGGGTATAGGTTTGAAGCTAGGGTCATGGTTGGGTGTAGTGGGTAGGAGAATCCCCCGGGCCGTGCCACAATCCTAAGATGACCATAGCGACGTCTTCTTTCTTCTTTTTTCCTAGCACGCCTCTGGTGCCATTTTGGATTGCCTACGTAGTTTCTTTGATGGCATAGTAGCTCATGATCTTGCTTGATTTGAGCCTTTCCTCTAACATTCCTCCCATTTTTACTACTTCATTGAAAGACTTACCTATGGCCGATCTCAGTTGGCCAAAGTAAGTAGGCTCCAAAGCCTAAAGAAAGTACTCCACCATTTCATCCTCCTCCATTGGAGGGTTAACCCGTGCTGCCTATTCTCTCTAGCCAAAACTATATTCCCTGAAACTTTCACTAGGCTTCTTCTCTATCTTAGTCAAAGCCAAACGATCTGGAATAATTTCTATGTTGTATTGGAAATTACGAGTGAATGCTTGGGCCAAATCATCCCAGGTATACCATCCGTTGTGATCCTGACGAGTGTACCACTCCAATGCCGTGCCACTCAGACTCTGGCTAAAGTATGCCATTAACAGCTCATCTTTCCCATCGGCTCCTCTCATTTTACTGCAGAATCCCCTTAAGTGGGCCACATGATCTCCTTGTCCGTTATACAAGTCAAATTTGGGCATTTTGAACCCAACAGGTAGCTGTACATCAGGGAACAAACACAGATCTTTGTATGCTACAATCATTTGTCCTCCCAACCCTTGCATATTTCTGAGCGACTGTTCCAGGCTTCTCACCTTCCTAAACATCTCCTCCTGTTATGAGTTCTTTCGTGGTTTCTCAATCTCACCAGGAAGGTCGAAACAGGAAGTGTATGAGTAATGATCTGGGGCCTTAAAGGTAGTCTTTGGGGGATAGTACTAATTATCTTGCTTCTGGAATAACAGCTCACTGGAATATCGATGAAGTGTAGCTGGTGGAGGTGTTACAAAAATAGGGGTAGCTAGTGGAGGGGGTATAGGGTTGTTTTGGCTGGTGGAGCTTGTATGGTTTGGGAACGTGGTACATGATAGTGGTGGTAAGGGGTGAAGCTTGGTGCGTGTTGTGGGGATGAATTAGTAGTGGGAGGTTCTTGGGATTGATCTAGTTGTGGGATGAAAGCAGGGTTGGCAGGGTATGACAGTGGGGGATGCCCTTTCATCCATGCCTGGTACATTTCGGCTATTTGGTGCTTCAACTTGTGTTACTCCTCTTTCAGACCAACCTTAGAATCTTCCACCTCTCTCGGTGGATCAATAATACTTGCGTCCAATTCTTGCCCAACCATGATCAACTTGTTTTTAGACCTGGTGTTGTACGAGTGAGTTGCCAGAATGACAAACAAACTAACCACCTTCCTATTCTCAATAACAATAGCAACTTGTTAGTGTTTAAGATTTAACAGATAGACAACTGCACATTTGAGATGCAACACACCTAAACAGTTAAAGCTTCTATCGTGTATTTGAACGGCTGCATGTTTCATCTCGGCTTTTAACTAACTCTTCTCATTTTTGCGCTTTCTCTTCTCTCTCTTTTTCTTTTCACTCCAACTCCTCTTTGATCACTATTGGCCTTTCCCACTTGTTTTTGTTGCTTCCCTTTTTTCATTTTATGGTTATGATCGAATCCTATGGGGATTGCCTACATATCATGACACCACATAAATTAGATCATTACGTAGTTCATGGGATAAATGCGAAATAAAAGAAAGACACATTTTTTTGGTTTTTCCTCTTTTTTCTCAAATTTTTATAAAATAAAAACATTCTGTATTTTTCCTATTACAACGACTCCAGCCTACAGACTTAAACCTTTTCAAAACTAAAACAAGACTCAAAATGGACCAACAAACTCTAGAAGAAACTGCAATACAGACTTAAAAAAAATAAAATCAAGAATAATAAATGCTTCCACTGCTGCTCCGGTTGGTCTCGCTACGGGCCTATGCGCCATATCTTTTGGGAGGCGAAACAGGTCATCATGGTCTGCCGGACAAAAATCATAACTGAAGCAAAGAACATAGACATGGTCATGTCCTCACATTCATTGCATTTCATCACAATGTAGTCCGCGATCCTCCTAACCCTCTCCTTAATGATACTCTTCTCTTGTAGCAACCGTTTAATCTGCTGAGATCTAGTCTCCAAAACTTGTTCGACTGTATGATTTTTCTCTTGAAGCTGCTGCAGGTCCTTTTCTAGCTGCGATATCAGGGCATAATAGTGCTCCCTTTCTGCTTTGAAGTCTCTTGCCTGCTTGGTCATTTCGTTCTTATGGACATTGACCTTTTTAATTAGACCCACCATTCCTTTGTCATACTTCTCCTTCAGCTGTCGAACGAAAGGGCTTTTGCTAGTTTAGCTTCAGTCTTTTCCAAGTCGAATCCATAATCACATACTTTCAGCCTGAGTTTGTTTATAATTTTTTCATCTCTCTCACTTCTGACATGGTTTTCAGCTGCTATTTTCATCTTTCGGATTTGGGCTCGGAGGGTGTCATTTTCTTGGGCCAACCTCCTCTTTTCACCTTATGCTTCTTGTGCATGGAGATCATTGTTAAATTCGGTGTTTCTCAATTTCTCTTCCAAGGTGTGAATTGTGGCTTGATATTTTTTCTCTTTCTCTCCCCAGGCCAACCTTTCTTGGACTTTATCATCAAAAGCTTGAACATGAGGTCTCTTATTAGGCCTCTCGGGCTCGGGCTCAGGCTTTGGCTCGTTGTTTGCACAAGACCTTTTCTCAAACCACACAGCATAATCTGGATCCACCTCCCCCTTTGCAACATCTGGTACCTAGGTGCCATTTTTCATATATCAGCAACCATTCCAATCCTGCTGAACTAAAGCTTCAAGCAATGTATCTTCTGGATATAGCTCAATGAACTGGGTGGTTAGATTTTCATCTTCGGGCACTACCTGATATCTTCCTAACTACCTTAAGACCCTCTGTGGTGCATATGGCTGGACACTCCTCAAACCCATCAACATTAGGTAACCCTTTGTAGTTGTCATGTGTATGACTTCCGTCACCGGGAGCCATCTTATAGTCCACTCGACCTGACTTGCTTTTAAAGCTTTCAAGTGGGAGACCCAAGCATCAAACCCTTCTAGAGCAATGTAGTCTTTCACCCTTTCCTCGTAGCTCTTGATGAAGTTATCAGTGCTTGAACCATAACTCATGAATTTGGAGTGATGGCTGAGATGCTCGATCAACCACATTTGTAGAAGAACATTACAACCTTCGAAGAATTGAGCCCCGGATTTGCACAATGTCAATGCTCGATGGATGTCTGCCAGCACTAATGGAGCAAGTGTATGATCTTTTTTGGTAGTGAGGATTTGTGCAATTTTGGCCATACGGATATCTACTGTCCCTTATGCATTTGTAAAGACCATAATTCCCAAAAACGCCACAATGAAAACGAACTGACGATGAATTTGCCCGATGCCCTTATCCTATTTGTTGTTCAAACCCTTTTTATGCGTTTTGAACCCAGCTGAGTGCCCGAACCTGAAGTTCAATAAGTAGAAAGAACAACATCCTTTGTTTATGTTGGTCTTCTTCATTTGCTTACTGATATTCAGGAGGTCAAAGAACTTGTGCACAGAAGGAGCCCTTGGGAATATAAGTTGCTGTTTCCTTAAGTCCCGGCCAAACTCAGTATACCCGGCCATTTCCTCCAGAGTAGGGGTGATATCAAAATTCGAGAAAGGAAAAACATTGTGGACGGGGTCCTAAAAAGTTACAAAAGCCTTGATTAGATCTTCCTGTGGTTCGATTTCTAGAATGTCTATAAGGGTACCCAACTGCTCTTTTACCCAATCCCGACCATATTCATCTAGATCATTCCACCACATATGCAGCTGCAGCTGAGCCTGTTCTATGACCAACTATGACGGATTCTGGATAGTGTTCATTTGTACCTGTGGAAGGTTAAGGTTAGGTTTGACTCTGGTGGACTTTTTGTAAAACACGTTTTTCAATTTCTAAAAGAAAAATCAACGGAACATGACCCCCCCCCTCTATGCTACTTTTAGCAAAAGTGGTCATTTTTGCAAACGTGGACCCTTCACAATTCCAATAAATTTTGAGGCCGGGGAAAAATAATTTATGGAAAAAATGACACTTAACCAACAGACTTATCCGTTCTTTACGAAAATAGCCCTTCGACAACTGAAAGATACTCTAAGGCTATCCCGGCAAGAACGACTTAAGACATAACCGAAGCTGGGTCGGCTTATTCTCTTGGCCAAAACCCAAACTACATCTATTTGACTATTTAATCTTCTTCTTTTTTTTTTGAAAAATAAGGCCGAACCTTATGTAGGTATCCTACGTGTCCCACATCCGGTGAGAATCAAACCTGCGTAGTTCAGTCAGTTTTGACATATTTGAAAGAGACATATTATTGGCTCATTTTGAAATGACTCTATTTCCTTGACGCTTTTCTTTTTCTCTCTTTTTTTTGAAAATTTTGGCAGAGTTTCGGGACATTTCCAAATACCGGGGATTTTTCAGAACTTGGCTTTATTTCTTCCCTACATCACTCTTGGTTTTTATCTTGATTTACTTTTCCTAGCCGGTCAACATGCAAGCCAAAATAAATAAATGTTCACATAGCACATAGGATGCATCAGAATGGTCTGTTATTTTGGGTACACCTGTCCTAGAAGGACCCAACCCTGTGTTGAGTCCCCAAAGTCAAATGCACGTGATGAAAACAAACGTTCCTACTAGGGATCCGTTATGAGGTTGTGTTATTCTAAGTTTAAACCTAGGGTTGTGTTCTTGACTTGGCTTACCCGAGCGGACAACTCGAGCCGAAGAGGGGGCAACGTACCGGGAGCACTAAAGTCTACCCGGCCTTGTTGCTGGCCCAACCTCGTTCTATTTGGTATGACTTCTACAGAAAAAGTGGGCCACGCGAACGTGTGCACTATTTTCAGAAGACTCAGAGGGGTGGCATAAGAAGACAGTTATATACAATTCAAATAATATGGAAATGGAAAATAAACAACGTTTGACACATCAAGTTCGCAAAAATACAGTAATATTAACAATAAATAAAGCCAAATAAAATCATACTAATAAGCTCGAATTCTTGAACCTTGGACCATAGATTCTAGGTTCTTATCCCCAGCAGAGTCGCCAGAGCTGTCATACCTCCTTTTTCACACACCCAGAAGGGTATAAAGGGAGTTTTTTCCAATTTAAGTGACAATCGAAACAGGATTATTTATATTAAATCAGAGTCGCCACTTGGGATAATTATGGTGTCCCAAGTCACCAGTTCAAAATCCCAAATCGAGGAAGTTGACTCTATTCACGGTTTGCGATCACAAAAATCCGGGTAAGGAATTCTGTTAACCCTGGAGAATGTGTTAGGAATTTCAGGTTCTGTGGTTTTATCACGGTCGGTTTGATCATACTTGGCTTATTAAAGTTATTTAATTACTTATTTTAGAACCTATGTGCATTTACCCTATATGTACCCATTTGTTTGGCGCGCCAAGAATTATGTCACGCGTACGTGTCCACAATTAATCACGCTTTATTAATATTAAGAAAGTTTGGTCGAAGTTGTGTGAACACATACCCCGATTTTGTTTAGAATCAAAATTATGTCACGTGAACGTGTCTACAATCACGACGATACATTAAACGGGACTAAAGCAAACTACGAACATTCGTTGGTAATATCTAAGTTAGAATATTTACGAGGGCCATGGGTGATTAATTATGGATGGCACACCTCTGTCCATTTTTAAGAGTTACACTTAATTAGGTCTAAGGGATATTCCTACTTACAAATAATTTTAAAAAAGTAAGGTATAGCTATTAGCAAGAAGGTTTGGGTACATGCTGGGCCTTTGATTATTTAAAGCCAAATGGTTTGAGCTTATACCCAAAGAAATTCTTAAAAAAAAAAAAAAAGAAAACTGGGTTCAAAATGAACCTAGAAATATGGCCAGGCATACGGCTGCCCATTTCCAAATGGGCCACAGATCCAAGCCCAATATTACTCAAGCCAGGCTGCATTATTTTTTGAAGCCCACGGTAATTCTCATGCTAAGGATTTAATGAAGCCCATTAATATACAATGAGATGATATGCCAACCCAACAAATCACGATACTCAAATAGCCATGCTATACACCTTTTAACCTAATTGTTCTACTATTACTGTCAGCCATATACATATGAAAATTTGAAACTATCACTAGTTATGCTGAATTCGCACATATAATTGTTCTAGCAATACTGAAACTCCAAACAGTTTAAATTGGTCATATACAATGGTAATTGCCAAACAAACAGCTTTTGCTCAAATTATGGCTCTTAAACGAATTTAGATGCTCAAGATCAGTAACTAAACCAGTGAATTTATGATATGAATTAACCCTGAACTGAAAATTAGTACTGACCTAAACAAAGCAAATAAAAGATGCTCATTATCTGACCTAGATCAATACTACAGAAAGTTTAAGCACTATATACTCAACAAAAGGATTTTTTAGCCAAATCACAAACCAACATAATAAGCTAAAGTCCTAATCCAACCTTGAAAATGAGATATAACATTAGTAACGTGAATGAGCAAAGGAACACATAAAGTAAAGCTAACTTAATACAGAAACTAGATAAACTTTAAAGAACACATGAATAACATTCAACAAGCTAACATTTATCCTTAGATCTCCACACTTGACTACATGTTTCAGATATGCACTTCACATATCATTCAAAGTCAAGGAATACATGTATGTCAAAATAAAGCAAAAGAGAGTGAGGATTTTAGCAATAGCAAAGAAGGAGCCAAGCAACAAATCAAACAGCAGGATTCAGCCCCTTTTAAACCATCTTTTAACCTAGCAAACCAGAGATTTCGTGAGAAAACCTTTTAAGTACTCCAAAAAGAAAATCCAAGAAACAGTAGTTCAAGGAAGATTAATGAAAGGAATGCAGAGAATTTAAGGTATTTTTCAGATTGCCAATATCTGATTTTTTGTGAAGGAAAAAGGGTCTACCTATAGCCCTTCAGAGTGCCACGTGCTGAAGAAAATAATGGAATTATTCTTTCAGTCACAAGACATCTTTATTTAACTAACTTGGACAACTGGCTGTCCCTCATTGGCTTATGTATTTTATGCAAACCAAATGAGGCCAGCTGCCCCTATTCTAGAGCCTTCCAAATATAGAAATTATCTAAAAGTCCTTATTTCATTTCCCAAATTAACCCCTAAGTTTCAATTGTTCAAATTAACCCCTAGAAGTCCTAATGATTTGCAGACCAAGGCAAATAAAACAAAAGTCCATCAAAGATCAGAATGCAAATTAAAAGGGCAACAGAATAAAAAATGATGCAGTTCAAACTAAGACTAACCTAATCACTAAGTAAAATTATTTTATCTAATTAACTTAAACAAAGCTAGACTTAAACGACTAAAGCATATATACAATAATCAAACCAACATTCATTTAATTACAGAATACGGAAGTGGAATAGTTAAACAAGACAGAATAATCGATTCACCAAAACCCTAATTAAGCATAAACCTATGCAAAATTAACTTTAGATGAACAAATCTCAACATGCTTGATTAATCAGAAGGAATGAGCAGACACAGTCAAAAGAAAAGAAAACCTAGAGTTATGTTGACCTAGACAAATGGCTAAAGAAAGAAAACAAATACAAGAGATAAACAAACAAAAGAAAGAAGAAAAGAGATTACCAAGACTTCACTTCGAGTTTGGAATCCATCAGAACTTCGGACAAATTTCAAATGGGATAAAAACGAACTTGAACGACCATTAGTCGACTGTTCCCAACAAGAAACAATAGACTAATAAACGTTTTAGGTTCAAATAGCCCAGAAGTTGACTGAAAGCTGACAAAAGGAAAATTAGGGTTTAGTTCTCAGATCCGAAATTGGAGCGGTTTGAGAACGATTCGAAGGAATTGGCTTGGGGATTTGGAACGGGGAGGGGACAGGGGTTGACTGGTAAAAATTTAGGGAGGTTTGGAGTGTCGCCGTCACCGTGAAGTGATTTCCGGCAACGGAATATGGTGGAGGCGATGGGGATTCTTGGAGCAGCTATGGTTTGTTTCTTCAACTGATAGAGATGGAATGGGGAGGGTAGAATGGGTATGGGGGGGTGGTGGTGTTTGGACAGTTTTATATGATAAGGAGGGCCAGTTCCCATCCGTTCGATCAAAAGAGATCAACGGATGGGATTTGCTTGGCCAGGGAACGATGTCGTTTGGCAAAGGGGAAGGGCTAGACCGGGCAGGGGCTGGGCCAGGCGGATTGGGAGACTCTAAGGGTTAAATGGGCCAACGAATTTGGCCTTGGCCCAATTCAAAATCAACAAAGCTTCTTCTTCTTCTTTTTCTTTTCTTTATTTTATTAATAAAATAAATCCTAAATTAATCTAAGTTATAAAATTAAACTAATTGTCCAACTACAATATTTATAAAATTAGTTGCTCCTAGACTAAAAGAGAAAATTACTAATCTAAAATTAGAAAGCTAAAAATGTACAAGTGAACTAATTTTTGTGATTTTCATTTTTAATAAAGCAACTAATTAATTATTTAATCCTAAAATATGAACACAAAATCTAAATACAATGCATGGTATTTCTGGTATTTTTAATGATTTTAATAAACGTAAACATGCACAGAAAATGCAAACAATTAACACAAATTTCTACAAAATCCTATAATATTTCAAACAATTGGGATAAAATTATTTCTGTAATTTGTAGGAGTATTTCACATAGGGCAAAAATCACGTGCTCACAATTTGTATTAAAAACCATGCCATAAATCTGTGCATTAGTTATCTTGCCTTAGGATAATCTTGCTTACTGATTTTTCCTATTATAAAACATGTTATAGGCACATCATTCTATTTTCACAAAAACTCTATTTCTACACAAGTCATAATCACCGGGAAATCTGTTGTTAAAGTAACCGCTGTAATCATGCTTAATAAAATGACCATCTCTCTCTGTGCATTAGAAATCCTGCCGTAGGACTCTATTTGCATTTGCTTTAAATTGTATCTATGTCACTTAAATGAATAATTATCTATAAATAGGTTTAAAGACAACCCCAACACATAGATATCATGTTCTAGTATAAATATGCATGAAATCAGCTTTTGTAACATTAATCGCCTAGATCAGCATGCCTATAGGACTGAATAACTTCAAGTTGTCTTAATTAGTTTGCAGAATTATGATTGACAGCATGTTTATAGGGGTACAACAGATCCACACCTAGGCAAGCCTTAGGTAATTAAGAATTTTTATAAAAACTGCAAAATGATGTCGTGTTTGTAAAATTGTCCAGGTTTAACAAGTTCTAAAATCAGTAGGCAAACTGATCAGGTTATATCACTTCATTTTAAAACAATGCTGCATATTCTATGTTTGTGATGCTCGCCTAGATATCCTATTCTAGGACCTTCTGAAATCCTATAAAATTTGTTGTTTGAGACGTGCTACTTGTTTGTTTATGTGTGGAGGTAAACATGAGCCCCTTCATTGCTTCCCTATTTGATAGCCCTATATGTTATTTGTTGTTGCTTAGATTCTACCTTTTAAACACCTTAGGAGGGTCTAGTATTGCCTTAATTTAGAGGTCCTAAACACATACAGGACCACAACGAAGGGACGGGTAAAGCACGCTTAGAGTTTGTTAATTAAACTCGCTTACATAACCTCCAAGGGGAGGGTAATGTGTAGTAAAAAGGATATGATGACTTGTGCACTAATGCCACGTGTAACCCCTCTATTTGAGGAAGGCTTACCGGGTATTGTACAAATGTGATCCTATAGGCTACCCAACTTAGGACTTCCCTTCCTCTATTTACATATGTGTGCTTAGACTACCTATCCATTAAACTTCTTTTATTTACATATGTGTGCTCAAAATATCTAAACTTCATTTATTTGCAAATGTGTGCTTAGACTGCTTACTTGTTAAATAACTAATTCACATAATTGAGTTCGGCCGGGACCCACCATTGTGGACCGCGAGGGGTGCCTCAGACCTTCCCCTCAAGGTTATTTCGAGCCCTTACCCTAATCTCTGGTAATGCAAACTAGTTACATGAGTTAACTACTTTAGGTGCCCTAACGCACCTTAATCCATTAGGTGACAACTCTTCAAATACGCAATTCCCAAAAGGAAACGAGTTATTCCCATTAAATGTCAAAATCTGGACTCCGCGAGGAAAAGGGGGTCGCAACACAATGGCGACTCTGCTGGGGATATTTTAGGCTCTTACCATAACTAACTTGTTTTTGTGAATTAGTCTTAAGCATGCTTTATCATGTGCACCCTTCCTTTTTCCCCCTTTACTTGGATTTAATTGCTTATTTTCAAGCATTTATGATTTCCTTTGTTTCCCAAAACTGACTTGCTTCCTTGTTTTCCTTTTGTAACAGTCTTTTAATTATTTAAATACCGAATTTATCATTTTTAAAACATGCAAATACTTGCATAAATCATGCTCAAAATCATATTCCACTCGTGCGTAATCAATACTATAGCAACGCTTGATGAGTGTTTGTGCTCTTCCTATATATCACCCTTTAAATTTGGAAAGGTGTATTTGCGGTAAAACTAGTCGATCAACAGTGCGTTTGACGGTTCCGTACCTTTACCCCTCAAGTTGTCCGCTTGAGGGTCCCAGTCTAGACCTTTATAGCAACCTTAATATGATTAATTGTACATGCATCATGGTCAAACCTAGACGAGTTAATATGTTGTCCACATAATAACCCTTTAAGACAAGCCTCACCCAAAAGTCCATCAGGTTTTCCACAATCCCAACAGACACAATCATGATTGTTTGCATTAATTTGGAGAAATAAGTGTCAATATGCTAATTATTGTTGTATAAATAGACAAATCGAGAGGGGGAAAGGGCCTAACCATCTTTTGTTTTTCAGAAAATGAGGCACGAAGTCCCCAGATTTGGTATGGTTGGTAGCATACTTTCACTTTTGCTAGATTGGTGGAGGGATCTCCCTCAAGTGACCAAAATCATGTGAAATGAGTCTTAGGAAATTTTCCTTCTCTGTTGGATCTTTAGCCAAACAAAATATTGATCGAGGCTGCCACTATGTTTTAGGACAATGAAAGGGCTGTGTTCCACTTTGGGGACATAGAATGACCCTTCTTCTGGAAGAAATAGGGGGATTTGCTGGGTTGCCTTGGGATAGCCCTGGTTTATTAGTGCCTGAAAATCGCACCACTAGAGGATTTCTTAAGATGATAGGGATGAAGAAAAATATTGATTTGGAGTGCCTGAAGAACTCCTACACACCTTTCGACTTCCTCTATGAATGATACTGTCACAGTAGCTCTTACTTTATTTTTGATGATGAGTTCTCAAACACCTCTTTGGGCTGAGTTTATCGTAAGGTCTTCATTTTCATTGTGTGTTTCTTGGGCATGCTGGTATTCCCGATCCAAGGGGATAGTATCCATACCAGGCTGGTCATGGTGGCCAAAACTTTGATGTACGGGATCGAGGGGTAGACATATACCATTGTCCCTATGATCATTGCAGATATGTATGAGGCCTTGGAACACTGTTAGAAGAGGTTCAGATTCTTTGAGTGTTGGAATTCACTTTTGCAGGTTTGGTTGTTAGAGCATCTCCAAAGGGGTCAATACCGCCAAGAGCTTCCACGAAGGCCGTGGAATGATCACATAGCTTTCCATCACCCTAAGAGAATGACTTATATTCCAGACATGTTTGCTCAATCCAAGGATGCTGTAGGATGGGTGCAGTTTTTCAACAAGTTAACTGAGGACTAGGTTCAATGAATATTCGAGTGGTTCCCCACCGATGAGTTCATCATCAGATCTAGGGATATTCCACACTTGGTGTTGATTGGGTTAAAGGGCATATACCCTTATGCTCCCCTCAGGGTTATGAGATAGGCAGGCAAGAGAAATGTCATACCACGAGTCGCTAAGATGAGTCACTTTATAGCTGATTTTTAGGGTGACGCCATCCCATATAAGAATGAAGCACAACATATGTGGACTTTGAATATTATTTTGGAAAAGGATACTATCGAGCCAGATCGATATCATGTGGGTCACTCATACTTCTACCCCTCATGGTTGGATAATAACATAGCAGGAATCTTCGAGCCAAGGGTTGGTCCAGGGAACAAGGTCATAGATGAGGTTGCCGAAGCACAGGTGAAGTATAACAAGCTGCGCAAAAGAATTTGTGAGTCCAGAGCTGAGCATATGGAGCAGCATAAAGCCGACATGGAAATTATCAATGAGTGGAAAGAGAGAGCTATTAAATCCAATGAAAGGCTGGAATATCTGGAGTACAGTTTGATGGAATTGGAGGGGAAATGAGAAAGAGAGTCACCGACTGCCAGAACGTCAAGGGAAACGAAGGAGGACATTTGGCATGGACATTCTTACTGCTGAACCTGCGCGAGCTGGGAGAACTGATCGACAATAGCATCCAGTCTGGAGAGGGTCCTTCTAGGACCAAGAAGATTAGGTTTACTTGATTGTCTTTTAAATGTAATAAGGCCAAGTGCCATCAGTAATATTATCTTATTTAGTGTCGTTTGGGTCGTCTATTTTTAACATTAATGAAATGAGGCAATTATTGGCACGAAATTTCTCCAAATATATTTGCCGCTAGGCCTACCTCGGGCACAACAAGTCTCCCAAATTAGGACATGAATTTACATTCCCGCAATATGTGTTTAAATAGTACAAATATTTCAGAATCCTTACTGACTTATTTACCTTTTGTTTTTCTTTTTATTCCCATTCCCTAAGGTTGGTTCACACATAGTGGCATCATCAACATATCACACCAGATCTAGAGGCCCTCCACCTCCTCCTCCTTCTCCTTCAAATAATACAAAGAACAGAGGGAAATATAAAATGGACGACTTAAGTGGTATTCGAAAGGAAAATGCAGAGAATGCAGAAACTTGCGGCACCAAATGATTTAGTTTTACGGTTGGAACAAAAGATACTGGAGTTATAGGGAGAACTTGAGCAGGTCCGCAACTTAGCAAACCTATCCCTCACCCTGAAAGTCCCTGATGTCAACCAACAAAATACCAAAAACCCAGCACCTCCCTAAAACACACCAAACCATCATCCACTAAACCCTCCCGCACTGCATCAATATGCAACTCCACCTCAAAATCTCAATCCTTTACTGATACCAACTCCACCACAACACCATCATCAAACAATCCAATATCCACCAACCTCTACATATCACACTCCTCAGAACACACCACAACCCATTCCCGATCCTCAAAACTCAACCAACGATCACCACTACACTCAGGTTCCTGTCACTCACCAAAACAACCCTATATATGTGGAAAACGTATCTCACTCTACTCAACCAATCTCATATACACCAAAATCTGCTGAGAAGGAGCTGTTCATCAAGAACATGGCCGAGGAACTCAAGAAATTGACAAGTCGAGTTAAGCGTGTCAAAGGAGGCAAAGGGATAGAGGGTTTGAACTATGAAGACTTATGCATACAACCGGATGTAGAACTACAGGAGGGTTACAAACCTCCTAAGTTCGAGATGTTTGACGGAATAGGTGATCCCAAGGTTCATTTGAGAAATTACTGCGACAAACTCGTGGGGGTCAGAAAAGATGAAAGGATCCGAATAAAGCTCTTCATGAGAAGTCTTACTGGAGATGCCCTGTCCTGGTACATAAGTTAGAACCCTAAGAAGTGGGCAAATTGGGTGAATATGGTATCAGAATTTATAAATCGGTTCAGGTTCAACATGGAGAACGCACTGGATGTCTTTTACATCCACAATTTATAGAAGAAGCCAACTGAGACCTTCCGTGAGTATGCTAATGGTCATTGAGAATAAACAATTCTCTGATATTATCAAACTCAGGGAAAGGATTGAAGAAGGTATCAAAAGCAAAAGGGTGACAAATTTCGAGGCATTATAGGCCACGAACAAAGCAGTGCAATCAGGCGGCATATCAAAGAAGAGAGACGTGGGGGCAGTAATGGTGGCTCAAGGCCTAAAATCTCCACTCACATACCAAACTCCTCCACTCACATACCAAACACCTCCAACCACATACCAAACACCTCCACCCATATATCAACCCTCATCTCCTAGATATTCCCAACCAGCCACTGCCTATCACACTTATAATTCCCTACCATCTCATTTTCAGTCACCTCCGACTCGTCAAAACTACCCAAGATGTCGACCTAACTTTGATCACAAACCATCCAGACAATACACCGCTATTGCTGAACCCATCGACTAGCTATATAAAAGGTTGAAGGCTGCTGGTTACGTCACTCCTATTCTTGTTGTAGCAGTGGAGAACCCATCTCAATGGGTCTACCCAAACAAAACCTATGCATATCACTCCGGTATGAAGGGTCACACCATCGATGACTGCCAAACATTGAAAAACAAAATCCAGACTATGATTGACAACAAAGCCATATAGGCAAACGAAGCTGCACCCAACGTCTGCAACAATCCTCTCCCAGATCATAAGGGTGGTGGAATACATGTGATAGAGATAGATGAAGAATGGGATCCTGAGGGGTCAATCGGGCTTATTCGATAAGGCAATGACTTTAAAACTGCAGTCACACTCACTCCTATTGTAATACAGACATAGTCGCCAGTCGAGGTTGAGATTTAGGTAGCCACATCTATTCCATTTGAGGTAGAGGTAGATCCACCTGCAGCCACACCTATTTCATTTGAAGTAGAAGTGGCCACACCTTTCACAGTGACAGTATCAACCACACATCCTTTTGATTCAAAAGTAATACCCTGGGATTACGTTGCCGAAGCTAGGCGAAAGGGAAAGGCAAAGATGGAAGAATCTGATGCTACACAAGGAATGACCAGGACCGGAAGGGTCTATACACCTGAACACTTGGGAGGATCAAGTAAGGAGGCCACTACCAAGCAGCCTGTCATTGAAACAGGGCCAGATGATTTTTGGAGGAAAGTACATGCGAGGGAATACTTCGTCCTTGACCATTTGAACAAACCCCCACTCATATATCCATCCTATCACTGTTGCAAAATTCAGAGGTGGACAAGAATGCTTTGATGAAGGTGTTAAACGAAGCTTACGTACCCAACAATATCACCTGCAGAGAGATGGCCAACATGGTAGGGTAGGTGCTGAAAACTCATAAGATAATCTTCCACGAGGATGAACTACCGCCTGAATGGTTGAATCATAACCGAGCATTGCATATCACAGTACAATTTGAAGACAAATTCATTGCCAGAGTCCTGATCGATGGAGGTTAAAGCCTCAATATTTGCCATTAGATACTCTAAAAAGATTGGGCAAAGGTTTCCATGAAATACAGGCAGGAATCATGAATGTGAAAGCCTTTGATGGGTCTCAAAGGGCCACGATTGGGGAGATTAATCTTTGTTTGCAGATGGGGCCAACTTAGTTCGACATTGAATTCCAAGTGCTTGAAATATCAGCTTCATACAATCTTCTGTTGGGCTGACCTTGGATACATGCCACTGGGGCTGTGGCTTCCACACTACACCAGGCCGTGAAGTTAAAATGGAACCATTAGGAGGTGATCATTCATGGTGACAGGAGTAACCCCATTTACACCAATCAAACCATCCCAGTTATTGGGAACAGAAGAAGGCTAGGAGGGGAAACTTATCATCACATCGAACATGTCAATGCCATTAAGAAAGACAAATGGTAGAGTAACAAAATAGAAAGCAGACTAGCATGGTCTAGGTATGAACCCGACAAAGGGCTTGGGAAGAATCTCCAGGGAATTACCAAACCAATATAGCTAAAACGTCATGGTACTACCTTCGAGCTCGGATACCAGTATACATGGTAGGAGTATGATGATTGGTCACCTCCATGGCATGGACCTTATTATCCTCTCGAGCAACCAGTGCCACATTTAGGTCAGACTTTTCACCACGCTGATACAATATGGGGAACTGCAGAAGAAGAAGCATTAGCTGGGCTGAGAAATCTATTCCTAGAGGTCGAGGATATAGATTATAGTGCAATAATTGAGGAGGAGGAGGAAGGCCTCACCATTTAGACTGTGGAGAAGGGAGCTATTCTCAGGAACTGGATTGCCACACCATCCCGGGCCTACCGAGTCCCTGGGTAGCTTGGCAATCAGCCTAATTTTATTTCTATAGCCATGCTAGGCACCTAAGATATTTTCAGTAATTTTGTTTTAAAGACTCACTTATTTCAAAATAATTGCTCGATTCATCGAGCCGTACTTGTTTTGGATGTTTTTAGTTTAACCAATGCATTGCTATTTATTATTCATTATTATCTTCCACACTTTTCTTTCTACATCGTTATTATTACTTTTCCTGATGAACCAATGACTATGACATCTAATGAGACAACACAATATAAGAATAGTGACCCGGAGGAAGAAAATGAAATACTTGAGGAGGTTGTCAGAGAGGTTGAGAACTTTGAGATTAAGCCTAAGTCCAACCTGGACGAAACTGAAGCAGTAAATTTGGGAGACACCGAAACCATCAAGGAGACTCGCATAAGCATTTACTTATCATCGCCAGAGAAAGAGGAGTACGTCTGCTTTTTGAAGGAATATGAGAATATATTTTCATGATCGTATGATGACATGACCGGTCTGAGCACATCCATAATGGCTCACAAGTTGCCCAGCAATTCAATGTGTCCGCCAGTGAAGCAAAAACTCGGAAAATTCAAACCAGATATGAGCCTGAAAATAAAGGAGGAAGTTACTAAGAAAATCAAAGCCAAAGTTCTAAGGGTGGTTAAGTAAACAACCTGGTTAGTCAACATCGTACTAGTTCCAAACAAAGATGGAAAAGTCAAAGAATGTGTTGACTATCGAGACTTAAACAAAGCAAGTCCCAAAGACGACTTCCCACTACCAAATATACACATACTGATTGACAATTGCACCAAGCATGAGCTCCAATCCTTTGTAGATTGCATCGCAGGTTGTCAGCAGATTTGGATGGATAAAGAAGACGTAGAGAAAACAACTTTTATTACGCCATGAGGGGTGTACTGCTACAAGATGATGCCATTTGGTCAAAATAATGCTGGGGATACTTACATGAGAGCCATGGAAACCATCTTCCATGATATGATACACAAAGAAATAGAGGTGTATGTTGACGACGTAATTATCAAATCCAAGAGGGTTGCAGATCACATAGCAGACTTATGAAAGTTCTTTGACAGGTTAAGGAGGTACAACTTAAAATTGAACCCCGCAGGAAAGTTATTGGGATTCATTGTCAGTCGTCGGGGAATCGAGTTGGACCCATCCAAAGTTAAGGCTATTCAAGAGTTATCACCACCAAGAAGCAAGAAAGACGTGATGAGCTTCCTAGGATGTCTCAACTATATCGGTCGCTTCATAGCGTAGTCCACAGTCATATGTGAACCCATCTTCAAGATGCTGAGGAAAGATTCTAAAACAAGTTGGACCGAAGATTGTCAGAGGGCTTTCGACAAAATCAAGAAGTACATGTCCACACTACCAGTATTGGTCCCGCCAGAATCGGGGCAGCCTTTTCTACTCTATCTTTCTATATTAGATGGAGCCTTCAGATGTGTTCTGGGACAACATAACGAGACAGGGAGAAAGGAGCAAGCTATATACTACTTGAGTAAGAAGTTCACACCTTATAAAGCACGATATTCTTTGTAGAATGCACTTGCTGCGCTTTGACTTGGACGACTCCGAAATTAAGGCATTATTTCTATGCCTATAGCATGTATCTCATATCCTAGATGGACCCCCTAAAGTACATCTTTCAGAAGACCATACCGATAGGAAAATTAGTCAAATGGCAAATACTGTTAAGTGAGTTCGATATCGTCTATGTAACTCAGAAGGCGGTCAAAGGACAAGCACTGGCAGACCATCTTGCTGAAAATCCCTTGGAGGAGAATATGAACCCTTGAAAATGTATTTTCCTGATGAAGAAGTGTCGTTCGCGGGAGAAGACATTACTGAATCATATGGCGGTTGGAGGATGTTCTTTGATGGAGCTGCAAATTTCAAAGGAGTGGGCATTGGATCGGGTTTGGTATCGGAGATAGGTCAACACTACCCTGTATCTGCGAAGCTTAGGTTTCCATGCACCAACAACATGGTGGAATATAAGGCTTGAATCATGGGGCTCAATCTGGCTATCAATATGAATATATAAGAGTTACTGGAAATCAGTTATCCAGACTTGCTTATGCACTAGGTACAAGGAGAATAAGCCACCAAAAATTCCAAGATGTTGCCATATCTGCACCATGTACAGGAATTGAGAACAAGGTTCACGAATATAGAGTTTCAGCATGTTCCTAGAATTCCGAATGAGTTTGCCAATGCATTGGCCACTTTGTCATCCATGATACAACATCCAGACAAGAATTTCATTAATCCCATTCCAGTGGAATTCATAATCAACCAGCTTACAACGCTCATGTTGAGGAGGAGACAGATGGAAGACCTTGGTTCCATGACATCAGAAAGTACTTGGCAAAAGGAGAATACCCGGAGCATGCGAACCATGCTCAGAAACACACACTTCAGAGGTTGTCCAATCTCTTCTTCTACAACGGAGGAAACTTGTACAGAAGAACTCCTAATTTGGGACTGCTAAGGTGTGTAGATGCAAAAGAGGCTTCTAAGCTACTTGAGGAGATACATACTGGGACCTAGGCCCATATATGAATGGTTCTGTCTTCGCCAAGAAGATACTTAGGGCCGGTTATTTTTGGATGACCGTGAAGACAAATTGCGTCCAGTATGTCCGAAAATGCTACCAATGTCAAGTACGTGCCGATATGCTAAAAGTGCCGCCAAATGAGCTCAATGCAACAAGCTCACCTTGGCCATTCTTTACCTGAGGAATGGATGTCATCGGTCTGATTAAGCCCACTGCTTCAAACGGGCACAGGTTTATTCTAATGGCCATTGACTACTTCACAAAATGGGTAAAGGCCGCATCCTACAAGGTAGTAACTAAGAAAGTCGTGGAAGATTTTGTCTGCGACCGGATTGTTTGCCAATTCAGATTTCCAGAATCAATCATCACTGACGATGCCTCCAATCTCAACAATTATCTGATAAAGACCATGTGTAAGACTTTCAAAATCAAGCACAAGAACTCCACAACATACAGACCTCAAATGAATGAAGCCGTAGAAGCCACCAACAAGAACATCAAGAAGATACTAAGGGAAATTGTAGAAAACCACAAACAATGGAACTAGAAGTTACCCTTTGCCCTATGGGGATACCGCACTACAGTCTACACATCAACTGGGGCAACTCCCTACTTACTAGTTTATGGTACCGAAGCTATCATCCCAGCCGAGGTAGAGATTCCTTCTTTAAGGATCATACAGGAATCTAAACTCAGCGATGCAGAATGGATAAGGAGTCGCTATAAGCCATTGGCCCTTATATATGGAAAACGAATGAGCGCTATGTCACGGTCAGCTTTATTAGATCAGAATGTCCAGAGCTTTCAACAAAAGGGTGAAACCAAG